>NC_142143.1:39712500-40962500 GCF_024610735.1 Ursus americanus | reverse complement strand
TTCCCATGCCACCATTTCATGAAAATAAGCCAAATACTTAAAGAATTACTTAGCCCCAGTCACAAGATAGATGGAGGAATTATATACTAAAATTTTATTGGGGGGGGTGAGTGTGTGTAATAACTCTCTGTATTTGCTGTGAGCTTTTTAAAATGTATTGATTGGTCTACTAGGTTGATTTATATTTCTCTAGGTCCATGTGATGATACTGAAAAGGTGATCTGCTGTAATTGTGATGGCTTGGTGTAACCCCTTTTTATAATTATTCTCTCGTGTAACACATTTTCCTACAAGAAATAGCTACATATTTTTTCTTTTAATTTTGAAGGAAGATGCAACCATCATCCAAGAATCCCTCTACCTAAATTTAATAAATGTAAATTACCATTTATCATTTTGGCCCCAGATTTACATTAATATTTGTATCATAAAATCTCACATATATGTAAAATGAAGTCACTCCACAGCCTTGTTTCTCTCTTTTCTAGAAGCAATAACTAGATGTTTTGTTTTTTAAGAACTATTTCCAACTTACCGGAAAGCAGATAGACTAATCTAACAAATGCTTTTGTAGTCATAATTAAATTTAAGGCATAAAATATTTCCAGTTCAAGTTCCCGTCTACACCTCCCTAATCTTATTGCTTCCCCCTTCCACCAGAGGTGATCACCACGCCAAAACAGATGTTTATCATTTCCATGTATATTTTTGTTTATATGGTGACTATACACACACGTAATCTCTAAACAAGATAAACTGAGCTTTAGATATTTTACATATGACATATTTGCACATTACACATTAATAAACTTGTATATAATTATATAAGTATTTTATATTATTTATGTACATACAACTTGCTATTTATTTATTTAATGAGAGAGAATGTGTGTGCAAGCAGAGGCAGAAGGAGAGAGAGACTCTTAAGCAGGCTCCATGCCCAGTGGAGTCTGACCCGGGGCTTCATCTCATGACCCTGAGATCATGACCTGAGGGGAAATCAAGATTCAGATGCTTAACCGACTGAGCCACCCAAGTGCCCCTACAACAACTTGCTTTCTAATGGAATAGTTTGTTTTGAGGTTTCAACTCATGTTGAATCTATGTGATTCTAGTTCATTCATCCATGGTATATAACCTTTGAATTAGTATGTAGAAGACATGGTAGCTTCAGTCTTGGTTTCTTCCTTTCTCACTCCCCCCCCCCCCCCACCGCCCACTGTCAGCTCGCTCTGGGAGGACCCAGCTGCCATGTCTTGAGCGGCTCTATGGGGAGATCCAAAAGGCAAGGAACTGAAGCCTGCCACCAGCCTTGTGAGAGAGCTAGGAGGCACGCCCTCCTGCCTGGTCAAGATCTCAGAGCGTGGCTGACTCCTTGACTGCAGCCTCCTAAGACTAAGCTGCTCACAAGTTCCTGACCCTTGGAAACCTCTTAATGTTTGTTGTTGAAAGCTGCTAATTTCGGGGGTGATTTCTACACAGACATAACTGGAACCATATTGAAGCAAGCCTAAGCATTCCTCAAAATATTTATCAGATTCTGATTAGGAATATGGCCTTGCAACTTTCTCAGGAGGAATATTTTTTCTTTGATTCTAGCCACTAGAGGGCAAAATGTTCATAACCGATGGCTTGAATAAAGAATTGAAAGGCTTCTATTTCCATGGAACCGCAGATTTCCGGGTGAAAAAAAACCTTAGAGATTACCTGGTCCAGCTCGGTTAGCTTACAGATGAGGATTCTAACACCCAGAGACTTTAACTAGTGCAATGTCACACTGACTTAGGTCTAAATGTACCAACTCAGCTGCATTTAATAACATGCTGTTGTTTTTCAAAATCACTAGGTGTAGAATAAAGAGAGAAGGCTTTTTAAAAATCTTCTATTTCAACTAACATATTAGTATTCCCAAGATCAAAAAACTTGTGATAATAACCATTTCTATTTATTGGGTGCCTATTATAGGTCACTTATCATACATTCCGCGCTATGTCTTCTCATCTAATCTGTACAAGAAAACTTTGAAACATATACTCATCAATGCAGAGGGGGCCAATATCTTGTCCAAGGACACAGAGCTAAAAAGAAACAAAACAGATTTGTATCTGATACAGGTTAAATCTCATTACAATAATTTTGGGGGGCACAAGTCATAGCGTCTGATTATAACAGAAGTTCATTGTTTCTGGAAATCACTGACTATGTTAAGACACGTGAGTGGCTGCCATATAGCAATGGAAAAGAAAAAATGATTTTGATGACTCACTTCTTTTCTTCCCAGAGAGGGTTTTTTTCTCTCCCTCTCATTCTGTCTGCTTCTGTCTGTGTCCCTGTCTCTGTCTCTGCCTAATACACACACGCTGCCCCGCCCCTTCATTCTAGCCAACCAGCTGTGCGATGTTGGATAACCGTCCTAGACCTTCCCTTTGTTGCACTTTCTTCCTTTCTAAAATGAGAATACACCTACTTCCTTCAAGCTCTCAAAGGGATGCTATGATGATTAATGAGGAAGTCTTTATGAATTGCATTTGATTTTGCAGAAGACAGGTGTTTAATAAAGCTGAGGAATCATTATAATGGTAATTAGTCATATTTTAGGACAGATGGGCAGGTGTTTGGCAGTGGTGACTTGGCTGGAGCTGTTGCCACACCAAAGCAGAGACGTAATGTCAACGTGTCAGCAGCATCGCGTTAGGTGCAAGGAGGGCATAGTATCTTCTTACTCCACACACTGCTTTGTTCATCATACCTGCCTGGTGCATACTGGTACGTAGTCACAGCCTTTCCAATGCAGTTAGGCAGGCAACCTTAGGGGAACCAGCTCATTACTGTGATTTATAGTCTCCAAAGAGACCACCCTTGATGCCTTCTGTCTTCATACACGCATGCCACTCACACCGAGAGACTGGGCCTGTAGCTCCTCCCCTTGAATCTGGTCTGGGCCTATGACTTACTTAGACCAATAGGATGCTGTGGGTAGGACTTTGCTAATTACAAGTCAAGCCTTCAGGAAGAGTGGCAGCTTCTGCTTTCTCTTACTTGGAAGAGAGCTGCAGGGTAAGAAGTTTAAGTTCCCTGAGACCACCTCACTGCGAGGAAGCCCAAGCTAGCTATTTGAAGAGAGACAGAGATGTGCCTAGCCACCTCTCACGTGTGTCAGTCATCATTGCTCGAGTTCTGGACATTTCAGCTTTAGTAGACACCATGTGGAGCAAAAGAACTGTCCAGCCCGATTACAGAAACAGGAAAGTTAATAAAAATATTTGGTGGTGTTAAGTCACTATGTTTTCAGGATGTCTGTTACACAGGAATAGATATTTCAAACAATTATCAACACTCAAAATAGGGTCAGATTTCTCTTGATACCCTGTTTTTGCTAAATGAAATAGAACATTCCTTCAGAGAAATGAAAGGAGGAAAAAAGGAGTTTGGTAAAATGGAGGGGCTAATTCCTTTTTAGAGGAGACAGTTTTTAGCTTCATAAAAGTGCTATTAAAATAGAGCATTCATTCCTTCCTTCACTCACTCACTCATGTTCAATTAATATTTGTGGAACAAACACATTGTTTATTATACATCTGGTGCGGTTCTAGGCATGGAGTACATAGTGCGAAATGAGAAAGATAAGGTCCCTGATCTCATGGTGCTTCCATCGAAATTGGAGAAGACAAATAACAACAACCTTAACAAGAAGATTATTGCAGCTAATGATAATGGAACTGGGAGGTGGGTAGTGTGGACGGCATTAGCATTGTCTTTCTAAGGTTGCCTTTCGGATGTGTCAGCAATAACCTAATAGGCAAAAAGGAAAAGGAAAAGAAAGAGAGAGAGAGAAAAAATGTTGCCCCTGAGCTGCTTGAAATTCAGTTTAATTATCTGCAACCTAATTAGCAGCTTCTTGATATGAGTATATACTCACAATTCAGGATTTGGGGAGCACCTTACCATTTGGGACTTAACGTCTGTAGCTCTGCTAACCCTGAAACAAATCAAATATGAGGGGTGTACCTCCTACTTTATCAGCTTCGGGGGAGATAAAGATGGAAGGTACTAGCATTGGAAGACTAGGCATGCTGGCCTGACCCCTGTCTATTGACACAGTCCCTGAGACATGGCCATTGCTGCACTCAAAGAAAATGTCTGAATTACGAAAGAAACAAGGAAGTGTATATTTTATAGTCCAAAGCATCTGTTAGTTTCAGTTACTGATTTTCATTTGAAGAAAGGGCATTTTTTCATAAGAATATTCCAAATGGAAAAGCACTCTTCTTTCATACAAAGCATGGCTGTCTGCTCTCCTGTGAGTCTACTCTGAAGCACTTTCATATGCTTTTAAAATTAGGGGTGACTTCTTCGAAGGCAGGGACTCTAACTTCCTTTTTTTGCTTTTTCATCCTCTCACATAATATTCTGCCCCTAGTACATGCTTCATAAATATTTGTTAAATGAGCAGATATTGGATTAAAAGACCAGTGTCTGGATTTGAATCCCAGCTCTGCAACCTCCTGGCAGTGTGTCTTTGGTCAAGTTACTTCGTTTTTCTGCATTTCCATTTTCTTAACTGTACAGTAGGGAAAACGACATTTTATATGGTTGTAATAAAAATTAAATGACACACATACATATATTCTTACTATATATATATACACACACACACATATATATATATACACATACACACACACGAATACATAGTGCAGTTAACACAGAGCCTACCTGTGATTGAAGCTAATTAAATGTAGTTCCCTCCCAAGGCGGTTATTTGCCTTTAGACAGAATTGTGAAGATCACTATAATCTGAATGTCTCTATCTCTCCCTCCCCGCCACCGCCCACCAGAAATCTTATGTTGAATCCTAACACACAAGGTGATGATATTAGAAGCTTTTGGGAGGTAATTAGATCTACCCAGGTGAATGGAATTAGTGCCCTTCCAGAAAAAGCCAGAGAAAGCTCCCTTGCCCCCTTCCATCTTGTGAGGACACAGCGAAAAGATAGCTGCCTAGGACTCAGAAAAGTGACCCTCCCCAGACACTGAATCTGCAGGCACCTTGGTCTTGGACTTTCTAGCCTCCAGAACTGAGAAATCGATTTTTGTTGTTTATAAACCACCCAGTCTATGGTATTATTATAGAAGCCTGAACAGACTACAACAATCACGATTGCTAAAATTCCATTCAAATACATTTTTATTTAAATGGTGATTTTCCAAATCTGCTTTCATCTAAGATAAATTTCTCATTCGGCCAGTGTTAACTGGCAACAGCTGAGCATCTATTATAATTTTTCAAGAGTCACTATTCTGGAAACTTATTATTTTTGAATTGATGACGTAGTGATGAAAATTTCCTGGGGCAAAAGAATCTGAGGGACAGAAAAGGTGCAGCAAACTGGGCTCATTCTACAAACTATACGTCTGATGCCAGAAGAGCTAATCTCAAAATGTCTGTTTGAAAGAGGACTTCAACTACCTACTTCCATTTTGACCTCAGTCTGTACTTTCTATCTGATTAAGTTCTTTCCAGCTTATCTTTTAACCTTAAAATCCTGGGGGGGGCAAAGCATCCCGATGATGGGAACTGAAACTATCCCCTCAAGCAATAAGGAATGCCTTGATGCCAGCAAGACCCAATGCGATTGACCCCAAGACAATGATCAGCCTGACTTTTACGGCCCACCTGCCCGTACCCACCCACCTTTGTCCACTTTCCTTACATAACCTGGAAGTATTTTCAGCGCTCTGGAGGCAGTCTTTGGGATGCTAGTCTGCTCTCTTCCTGGTGCTGGTCTCACTGAAATAAATCCCTTTCTTGTTTCACCACCACTGTGTCTTTCTGCCTCTGGATTTTGTCAGTGGCAAGTGGCAGAAGCTGGTCTGTTTGGGACTTCCAGGGCCAGGTGCTCTTGAACCCTTGGGCCGGGCCCCAGTTTCATGTTGTGGAACACTCATTATAAAGTCCTACAAGGTAGGGGTGCCTACGATGAGGTTGTGGAATATAGGTGAGGTTCAGTGGGGTAGAGTCTGGAGTCGACGACCAAGAAAGAATTCTTGAGATGTCTTTGGTGCAAAATGGTGGTTTATTAAAGCACGGGGACAGGACCCGTGGGCAGAAAGAGCTGCTGCCCCGGGTTGTGAGGGGTGGCTGATTATATACTATGCATTTCAGGGAGGTAAGGAAAAAGGGAGGTTTCAAGAGAGTACTTTCATATGTTAAAGAAGACTCACAGGATACCGAAGGCCTTGCCATTGTCAAGTTAAGGTTGTTGACCCCCTCTAGCAAGGTATTAACATGAAGATAGTCGGGAACTTCTGGAAAAATGTCAAGTACATCCCTTGGTGGGAGGTGGAGGTGGTTTGCAGGGTGTCAGTTTCTGCTTTGTCCTCAGCTTGCCTTCCGTCCCCTCATCACCTGGGTGGCTCAGTCAATTAAGTCTGCCTTCGGCTCAGGTCAAGCCTCGCGTTGGACTCCCTGCTTCTCCCTCTCCTCCCAGTTTCTGCTCTCTCTCGGTATCTCTGTCTCTCTCGATTATCTCTGTCTCTCTCTAAAATACATAAAATAAAATAAGTCCTACGAGGTTAATGGGTTAAGTGATACGTCCTTACGCTGAAGCATAGTTGGAAGGCAGGCAGGCAGGGACAAGGGACCCCCACCCTAACAGGAAACCATCCTTAAAAGGATTTTACATCACCCAGGAAGGAGCCCCCCACCGTTTCCCATTGGATAGATAGGTGACAAAAATCTGATTAGATGACAGGCACATGGAGAGTTAATCAGATTAAAACAGCCCATCAACAAGCCCATAAAAGCCCCTAGACATAGAAGCTCTGCTGGCAACCCTTTCAGGTCTCCTCCCTCCTCAGCAAGTTTGTACTATTGTTTATTAAACTTCGCTTTGCTGCCCACCCCTCTTCATCTGGTCTACCTCTTCAATCTTTGAAGCGACATGACCAAGAACTGAGGGCCGCGAAGGAGAAGAAATCCAGCAACAATTTCAGTTCAGATCATGATCCTGGGATAGAGCCCTTCAAGGGGCTCCGCTCAGTGGGGAATCTGCTCTCTCCCTCTGCCCCTCCCCCTGCTCGTGTTCTCTCTCAAAGAAGTAAATCTTTCTTAAATATTTAAAAAACTAAAGAAATAAACAGTTCACAAAAAAATAGAAATGCAGGACAACACCCTCGGGTCCCCTCCCTCCTTGGGAGCTTTGTGCTATCACTTCGCTATCGCTCAGTAAATCTTGCTTTGCGGCCCACCACTGTCGGGTCTACCTCTTCACTCTTCCAAGTGGCGTGACCAGCCCTGAACCGCAGGCACCGACGGAGCAAAAATCTTGCAACACTTTTGTAAAAGGGACCCAGGTAGAAACTTTGAAAAAAATGTGTCTTCAATGAAAGGTAATAGTAGAGAGGAAAATATGACAATGGTTTTTGTCCTTTTTTATGTTTACTATGTGTTTGTGGAATAAGTGGGTGAGGAATTCCTGACAGACTGAAAACCTCAAATGAGAGAACTGTAATTTTTAGAGCGTGAGCTTTATTTCTCAAGATGAGAACACATAATGGCTGATTTAGTAGTATTTTAAACAATTGATAATGAGATAAAATTATGGTTAGAACAGTCAGTTTAACACTAAGAACCACTTGTTCTGGACTATAACTTAACAAGAAGTAAAATGATAATATTGAATTTATAGGATAATCTCTTTAAGTGGTTAGAAAACATAGCCTTTAAGAAGATTCAAACATTTTCTTTTCTAACCACTAGGGAGAGCTTTATCTGTGCCAGAAGTTGCTGAAATAACCTTTCTAATCTTTGAAAATCCGCAGCATTTCTAATTCCATGGTGCCCCATCCTGCAGTGAACATAAGGGTTGATAAACAGATTTAGAAATAGCAACAAGTGATTCCTCTTTCTAGAGTGTGTTCTTACCTTGAATAACAAATAACAGATTCCCAACTGCTCACATGCTTGGCCGACCAGGCAGTCTGCAGTCTGAGACGTTCTCTAACCCCCAGCAATCTAGACAGTGATGTGGAAATGTTGGGGTTCAGAGCCAACAGCCAAGAATTCTTGAGATGTCTACAGTGCAAAAGTGATTTTTTTTTCTTTAATAGCACAGAGACAGGACGTGTGGACAGAAAGAGCTGCACTGGGATTGTGGGGAGCAACTGATTTTATACTTTGGAATGGGGGGAGGTGAAGACAAAGGACTTTTCCAGAAGGACTTTCAGATGCTAAAACAGATTTACAGCATCCCGGAGGCCTGGCTATTGTCAAGCTAATACTGTTTTTTCCCCTCTAGAGAGGTATTAACATTATCTACGTTTTCTTTTGCCGATCTCCACGTCGGACAGCATCTGTTTGGAACGAAATTGAACAGAACAATTTTTCTCTGTAACCTTAAAAACACTGAGACCATCTCGCAAGAGTTAAGCCACTGAAAACCAGGTAAACAGCAGACCCCAAGCCTATGGCAAAAGTTAAAAAGGTGTTTTTATCACTGGGCTCCAGCTGGATATAGGCTATGAGGTAGGAGACTATGTAAACAGGTTATATATTCCATATGTTGTGGAGAACAAAGAGGAAGTGTAGATAAAATTAAATTTCCTTATAGCTGGCATCCCATTGACAAATACTGGAGACTGGCAAAGTGTAACATTGCTCCGGGGACTCCCGATTGTTTCAATGTTAATGCCTCCCTAGAGGAAAAAACAACCTTAGCTTGACAATAGTCTGGCCTCCAGGATCGGGTAAGTCTTCTTTAACATATCAAAGTCTTTCTGGAAATCTCCTTTCTCTCTACCCTCCCAACTTTAAAGTATATAGTCAATCACTTCTCACAATCCCAGTGCAGCTCTTTCTGCCCACCGGTCCTGTCCCCTTGCCTTAATAAAACCACCAGTTATGCACCAAGAAAAAGTCTCAAGAATTCTTTGACTGTTCGCCCACAGACCCCACTTCAAATCATATCACATTCCACCCCAGATGGCTCAAAGAGCCCCCAGGATTTACCATGACAGATATCAGTATCCTCTCTTCAACTCCGCATTTAAGCTTCCACTCAGAGTTTCTGGGCCTAGGGGCGCCTGGGTGACTCAGTTGGTTAAACATCTGCCTTCCGCTCAGGTCATGATCCTGGATCCTGGGATTGAGCCACGTGCTGGGTCCCTGCTTAGCCAGGAGCCTGCTTCCCACTCTCCCTCTGCCTGCCACTCACTCTGCTTGTGCTCTCTTGCCCACTTTCTCTCAAATAAGTAGATACATCTTGAAAATTTCTGAGTCTATATTGTCAGGTAAACAATATCTTCTCAGATTGGAGCATTTTACTGAAAATGCATCTCTATTTCCTTTCATTCACAGATTCACAAATAGGAGGGACTTAAATTCTCCTTTGTTTTGGAAAGTGGGTTATAAGGGAATCAGAAATGGAATAGGTAGTTAAAATCTTCCTTAGGCTAATATTATATTGGCTCTTTACCCAATATCTGCTGATGACCAGAATAGCAATGGCCTTGAAAATGCTGGTGATGGGGGGAAAGATCAGTCTCTATCAAGTGTTGCTTAGCATCTTTTGGACCAACTCATCTTTTATTCATTCTGTTAAAAAACAAAAGTCAGGGACACCTGGGTGGTTCAGTTGGTTGGACGTCTGCCTTCGGCTCAGGTCACGATCCCAGCCTCCTGGGATCAAGTCCTGCATCAGGTTCTTTGCTCAGCGGGGAGCCTGCTTCTCCCTCTGCTCTGCCTGCTGCTACCCCTGCTTGTGCTCTCTCTGACAAATAAATAAAATTTTTTTAAAAATCCAGCCGAGTAAATTTGAAGATCTAGTTGACTTTATTAAGTGATTCATGGATTGGGTAGACTGGCATCCAGCAAGGACAGAGATACTCCAAGGAGTTGTACAAAATGGAAGGTTTTTATAGGAAGTAGGGTGGGGCAAGGAAGTATTAGCAAAAGAAAAGAAAGGATTGTTTCAGGCCTAGACATCTTCTTTCAGTTGGGAAGGGAACAGCAGGGTTTTTATCATGCAGATTACCTCACTAGTACTGATCGGAAAATTCCAAATTGACTGTTTAAAGGTTACATTCCTGGGATAGGTTGAAACTATAATTATGTCTCGGTTTGCTGGGGGGGGGGGGCACAATGACTCCATTTGGAGTTTGTCATTTCTTCTTCTTTTTTTAAAAATAATTCCCTAAAAATACATGGAGTGCCTATTCTATTCTCAAAATTGTACTGGGCCCTAGAAATACTGCATTTAAGGAGACAGACATAGCCCTTACCTGCATGAGAGTTTACAGCATAGGGGTGAAGGACACTAAACAAATATTTACAGTAAAGTCTGGGAAACACACGGTGCTATGAGAATACACTATAGGAGTGTTCCTAATTCTTCCAACTGGTAAAATAGAAAAGGGTACCAAAGCGGTCCTCATCTGGGTGGTGCCTGTGCAGAAGGACTTGATTTCCGGGTCTTTAGTTTCCTCAGATGAGATAAGAAGGCTTAGGCTAAAAGAATTCTAAAGGTCCCTTCTGAAGGCCACTTTTAGGCAAACAGGCTTGAGCAATGGAATGTAGAAAGGACCCATAGTGCCCCCCTGACTGAATAACGTTGGGCCCATCAGTTGACCCACCTCAAAATATCCATAGGCCCTCACTAATTAATAGGCTACTTACAAGCAGGCACAGTTACCAGAAAAGGGAGAATTCCATATGTCGTCATACCTCCTCACCTTCCCGCTTTCAATATGGCTCCCACCCACTGCCTCATTGTAGGTAGTCTCTCTTTTGCTGTCCTGCCCCCAGCTCCCTTGCTGTGTATTCAATAAACTTCTATCTTCTTTGTTCTGCCTCAAGTGTATCCTTTCACACACACACACACACACACACACACACACACACACACCTCCCATCCAGGTATTGCCCCACATTTGGGGGCCCTCCATCTGATTGGAGAGACACCACAACTTCCACTGGTAAAATGCTAAAATTTTATTCAAAACTCCCCAATCGCTAATGGCACTTTCAAGGGTTTTCTTTGAAAGAATAATTTGAGGATTCCTTGGGGACTCAGTGAAAACAATAATTAGCCTTTGAACATTCCTAAAGTGGAAGCTGTGGAGCTCCGATTCAGAATCCTGAGGTGCTCACTCACCTCTACTGGAAATACCCTGTGAATTAGGTCCCTGTGGTACACCACGTGGTCTTCCTTTGTGTTTCCCAAAGGGCCCCTTTCTTGTGTGTGCACCAAGCTGGGTGAATACTACTATCTTCTGGTTCGTAGTGAGCTGTCACATGCCCCAAAAGTGCCACCTCAGGGGCGCCTGGGTAGCGCAGTCGTTAAAGCGTCTGCCTTCGGCTCAGGGCGTGATCCTGGCGTACCGGGATCGAGTCCCACATCAGGCTCCTCCGCTAGGAACCTGCTTCTTCCTCTCCCACTCCCCCTGCTGTGTTCCCTCTCTCACTGGCTGTCTCTCTGTCACATAAATAAATAAAATCTTTAAAAAAAAAAAAAAAAGTGCCACCTCAAAAGGTTGCACCCTATCATTTTTTCCCAGAAGTAACCAAGTGAATTAGCATGAACCCCAAATTATTCTTCCTAGAACCTTCAGAACCAAAATGAGGGATGAGTTATATATACAATCAGACATATGGAAACATCCTCATGTTTTCCATAGTTTCCAAGATAAATATGCAAAAGACTTCCATAGTTGATGCTATAGTATGGCTCTTTCAGTAAAGTTTCCAACACTTCTCTCTTCTCCTATTGAGGCTAGACAATGAATATGTTCAACTCCCAGCCTTTCTCTCAGCTCAGAGTAGCTGTATAACTCAATTCTGGCCTATGACACGTAGATGGAAGGCCCCTGAGACTCAGAGGGCTTCTTGCTACAGAATAAATATAATAGTCACCTAGTACCCATTACCTAAAATAACAGTTTGCCATGTTGGTTTTCAGAATTCCTCACCCTTCACACCCAATGAGTATCAGTGTCCTAAGGTTGGTGCTTGTCATTCTCATGCATATCTATATTTTTATAACATATGCATACACACGTAGTACCACACAATACAGTTTTGTGTGAGTTTAATTTATGTAAGTATTATATGGGACATATTTTACAACACATTTTTTTTACTCAGTATTTTTGTTTCTGCAATTTATACATGTTTGTATGTACAACCGTCATTCATTTCTTTTAACTTCTTTTTTTTAAGGATTTTATCTATTTGATAGAGAGAGAGCACAAGCAGGGGGAGCAGCAGGCAGAGGGAGAGGGAGAAGCGGCTTTTCTGCTGAACAAGGAGCCCAATGCAGGGCTCAATCCCAGGACCCTGGGATCATGACCTGAGTCAAAGGCAGATGCTTGACCAACTGAGCCGCCCAGGCCCCCCATTTCTTTTAACTTCTAACATTATATGAACATACTCTGATTTATTTTTTTCACTCAATTGATAGACACTTCTAATTGTTACTATTGCCACTATAGTTGAAACAATGGACATTCCTGTATAATGTCATCTTTTGGAATGTACAAGAATTTCTCTGGACAAAATACTTAGAAATGAAGCATAGAGAGATAGATGAAAGTTCAATTTCAACTTTCATAAACACTACTAAATTGCTATGCGTAATTATTCCCTTTTCTTCAGATCCTCACCAAGCTTAATATTCAGCCTTTAAATTTTATCAATAGAATAGTCACAAAATGGTATTATGTTGTGTTACAAACAACTTCTCACTGTATGTAGTTTTTCTTTTCACTTTTTAAATGGTGTCCTTTAATGAATAGACTTTTTAAATTTTAATATAATCTAATTTGTAAAACTCTTCATGATTATAATTTTTGTGTCTTGTTTAAAATTTTTTCATTCTTCATAAAATATGATTATAGTATATTCTCATTTTTTCCCCTAAGGCTTTCAGGCTTTTATTTTTACATTTTTATACTTAATTGATTTTTGTGTGTGACATAAAGTGAGAATCAAATTGTATTATTTCTAGGTAGAAAACCAGTTGTCCCAGAACTATTGATTAAACTGTCCTTTCTGGTGGTTCTATAATGCTTCCTCTGTCATTATTAGTTAGTGGGTATTAGGTGACTATTATATTTATTCTGTATCTTTTTGTATGTCTAAAATGTTTCACAATTTAAACAAAATCTAAACAGAAATTGACTTTAAAAGCTTTCATACAAACAAAACTTTGAAATTCTTAGGCAGATAGTTCCAGAAAAGAATGAGAATTTCATCATGGATCTCAATTTCCTATCGGCCAGCAGGATGCCACCATTATTGTTAATAGTTACTGTTAATAGAAGAGTTAAAAAGCTCTCTACAGGAGAAAGACATCACTTTACCGGTAAAGTAAGTAACTAAAAATCCCTACTATTACACAAATTGGAAACCAGGAGGCAAATTTTAATTAAAAATATTTATAGCAATGGAATACCAGCTGCCAGTTTCTCTCACCACTCATGAATGTGTTTCGCAGCTGGCCATAATTCTCTCTTATTTCAATCAGCTTAACCAATAATAACAGCTGTTCATTAGACTAGGTCCATTTTATTAGCACCCATGTGATACGCAGTAACTGGTAAGGAGTCTTTAATATGAACAATTTTTAGGAGAACCACACTTTGATTTGATGGACCATTGTTTAAAGACGTTTTGTTTCTTTAAGTAAGAAAAAAAATTCCTATGACCTTAAAAGTGTCTCCATCTTCTGTAAGGCTAAAACATTTCCACGCATTTCCTAATCTATTCATTTAAAACTATGAGAACATCTTAGACCATGTTAAATATAACCATAAGAGGGGTTGTGAGACGCTAATGAGTGTATACGAGGATGAATTTGATGCAATATTTATGTTGTTTCTAAGATACCTTGTCCTTAGAAATATTAGCAATCTCCTTCATCAGTGCTAAGTACCTCTGAATCCAGGGATTAATCACAGCTGTTTGTTCACTTGTTTTGTTTTGTTTACTAAGTTGGTCAGCATTTCTGTGTCTAGTAAGACATTCTGTTCTAGTTAGTGGAAAGCAGAAGTCAGACAACTTAATGAAATGCACTGAAGTTGTTTAAACCATCGATGCACATTACGATAAGGACTTTAGCAAATTTTTGACCCACGTTAACAGAAGAAAGTGATTACTCCTTTGAAGAGGACCCATAGTAGAGCCGGCTGCTCGGAGCTCGCTGGGTGAAGGAGACCTTGCTCCGCTATATACTCACGGAGAGTAAAACAGATCTGATTAGTATGACTTAATAACAGAAGGAAAAAATGCTTTCTCAAGAAAAATATATCAAATAAGTAAAAAAATACATAAAACATGAGCAGATTCTAACAGAGTTTATATTCCTACTGTCAGGAGACAGCGATAGCAGAATTGAAACTTCGTTTCCTTAAGCAGATCAAAGGCACCCATAAATGGGACAGCTCATGTTTTTCTGTGTTCAGGATGCCTTTGGTATACTCCTTTCTAAAAATATCCCCAGCTTCCACTTATTAGAATCTATTACTTATGGAATTCAACTACACACCAGAGGTCAACTTAATCCCTTGTTGCATTCCCCAAATGTCTTATAAATTAAGCTTATTTTTTTACTTGAAACATGTATTGAATTATAAAAAAGAATGACACAAAAACAAATCTTCTTTTCTGACATGTTCCATTTATTTATTTATTTATAAAGATTTTATTTATTTATTTGACAGAGACAGTGAGCACAAGCAGGGGGAGTGGCAGGCAGAGGGAGAGGGAGAAGCAGGCTCCCCAAGGAGCAGGGAGCCCGATGCAGGACTCAGTCCCAGGATTCTGAGATCATGACCTGAGCCAAAGGCAGAAGCTTAACCGACTGAGCCCCCCAGGTGTCCCTGACATGTTCCTTTTGGTCAAAAAAGAAAACAAAGAAGAATATTTTAAGGTAGTTTTCTTTTCCTTCATACTTAAGTATGATGCTTCTTACGTATGAGTAATCCTTTTTGAACAAAATGAAACAGATTCTGAAATTTGGAGGGCTAAAGAGAGCAAGCCAGAAGCAGGAGACTGGAAACTGAGAAACTTGAATCTGACCACAGTTTTCTTATGGCCACTCTAACACCTGCACAGAGACCCAGCTCAAGCTTTGAGGGGATCAGTTGTAAAAGTCTGATTAAATTTGCAGCCAAGGATCTTTCTCCCTATGGGTCTTTATTTGATGGGAGACGAAAGAGATTTGATCTGTTTTCTATTTACAAGTAAAATGAAGGGGCTCTAAAGGGCTCTTCCTGTTCTAATTTTCTTGGAAAACATTGAGCGCCTCCATCTGAGTTGCTGTACTAAATTTACATAGGCAGGCATAGAAATAGTCAGTAAGCCAAATTTACTTCTAAATGGGCCAGAAACTTCATTTTAAAATAGAGGCGAATTGGCAGGAAATAGGAATGAAGCCAGAGCAATTTAAAAAGGAGAAGAGCATTTGATTTTTTTTTTTAACAGGAAAGCGAAAAAACAAAATTAAGAATAAGACGGAGAACTTTTAATAATGGGATGCTTTTGTTATATCATTCATTTTTTAAAAATATTTATTTATTTGAGAGAGAGATAGGGAGAGCATGAGTGGGGTGGCGGCAGAGGGAGAGGAAGAAGCAAACTCCCTGCTAAGCAGGGAGCCCAATGCGGGGCTCGATCCCAGTACACTGAGATCATGACCTGAGCTGAAGGCAGATGCTTAACTGACTAAGCCACCCAGGCACCCCTGTTATTTCATTTATATGCTTAGAATAACTGACTGGTTTGAAGCAATTTGACTTTGCTTGCTTTTAGTGCAAAGCAAAAAATACAAATACGGGACTTTGAGATAACAACTTAACAAGCAGAAATGATAATAACAGAACTCTTCATTCTATTAAGTTTCACTGGACATCTCCATTGAGACTACTTACTGGCTTCTGTGTAATCCTCAAGTTTATAAAAGGACAAGCTCACGATTTTCTGATCGGATCAGACGGAATAATTAAAGTGTGCAAAGTGCAAGTGGTTATCCCTGCTCTAATTCTGTAAACACCAGGGGGATTATCAATTAAAGATGCCCTCTCCATCTGCTACGAAAAAATTTACATGTTGGAAGCCTGCTGAATTTTTATTATTCCAAATTCCCTGTTTCCTAACACTCTCTTCTACAAACTGTTTCTCAGTCTTATATAAACTTTTATGAACGTGATATGAACTTTTATGAACATCTTGATTCATAACGTTGTAAGCAAAGCACAGTCCTTGGAGCAAAAAGGGATGTAGTTGAACCACAGGATACCCATCTCCTGTTATCACATCAGAGATGTATGACACTAAAGGTCAGTTTTTTCCCACCTTTCTGTATATTTTTAAGCCCCCTCATATCTGCATGACTTTGTGTTTACTTTAGTTCTGTTGCCTTTATCCTTTAACTGCATTTGCTTTTGAATATGCAAGCTATACTCCAAAAAGAGTAGTCATAGCACTTCTGTAAGAATTATTTTAGGCTTAGTAGAGACAAAGAGAGGGAAGAAAGAAATAAGAAGTCAGTTAGAAAGGAAATTGCTAATTATTTCTTTGTTCTAAATTTTTTTTTAAAGATTTTATTTTAGAGAGACAGAGAATGAGTATGAGGGGCAGAGGGAGAGGGGGAGAGAGAGAGAATCTCAAGCAGACTCCATGCTGAGTGTGGAGCCTGACCCTGGGCTTGATCCCAGGACCCTGGGATCATGACCTGAGCTGAAACCAAGAGTCAGATGCTTAACTGCCTATGCCACCCAGGTGCCCCGCTAATTATTTCTTTGTTTTCCTTTATTCTAACTCTTACTCCTGGCTCTCTTTGGATTGGGAGGAGGGGATGGAATGAAAGGGGAAAGAATTCCAAGCAGCCTAAATTGAACAGAACTTGTGGGGCCTGAACAGCAACTCAACTAGAAAGGAAGAGAATAGAAATAAGGAAATAAATATAAGTCAATGAACATTAATTTGCTCTCCCAATTCTATCCTAGAACTCTATAATTTATTATGAGGAATTGAGTAGAAAAAAACCCTGGAATTTAAAGTTTCCTCTGCTTACTAAAGATCTATTCCTTTGTTCATTTAAATGAAAACGGAGGCAAGCCACAATTTCAAAAAGTTTCTGAGAGGGCCCTGAGTTGGGGCCCTGTGTTAGGCTCCATTCTGTGCATGGATCCGACTTAAAAACAAAACAAAATGAAAACAAAAAAAACCCAAAGAGTTTCTGAGTATATTAAAGACATGTCCAATTATTTATAAAGAGAGTCATTTGTTCAGATATAAAATTACAGTTGACTTTATCAATGCTTAGATTTGTTTATCAATGTCTTAGATTTGTTTTCATGTAACTCATTCTGTCTGAAACTTTGCATAAGCAAAGTAGGAAAAATATCTTGCTTCATGTACTTTCATCAAGTATTTAGGGACCTTATATTATTTTTATCTAGTAAACAGCTAGAGGTTTGTTGTCTTATATTAAATAAAAGCCAATATTTCTGGAATATTTGACTCTCAGCCTGTAATTTTCTTCCAAACTCATAAAAAGGTAAGGGAGGAAAAAAAATAGATGGGAGAAAAAAAAAAAAACCAAATAAACACTACTTTGGACACCGGTAAAAGTTTAGTATACATTGTTTGCCTGGCATGGTGCTAGATACTGTGTGATAAGGAGGGAGTTACTAAAAATTGAGACTATCAAGTTCACTCTCTAGGAGACAAGATAAATATACCCATATCAACTGGGTGAAAAATCAATGCACCAATGAGAGGTGTTGTTTATAAGAACTTTGGGAATTCAAAGGTTGAGGAAATCAAGAGTGAACCCTGATGGTATAAGAAGACTACCAAGAAATCTTGAAAAAAAGGAAGAATGATTGTTACTGAAATAGGTGATTATCATTAGTTTCCTATGTGGAAGAGTAGACAGGATGACATATTGGGTAAGGAAAGGGAAAATCAAAAGCATAGCTGAAGCAAAGAGTAATAAGGACCGGGCTTGGCCAGAGCGGGGCATTTGGGCCGGATCACCAGGTAGACAACAGCAGAGTGAGGAGGGATGTTGGAGGACTGTGGAGGTCACATAAAGGAGTCCAGGCAGAATGGAATCTGAAATTTGTTTTTGTAGGTAGTGAGCAGTTGCTGAGAAGAGAAAATAAGCAGCATGGAGATAACGGATTACTGAATTAAGGGACAAATGTTCTTATTCAGACAAAATTAAGGAAGTGAATTATTCCAAAGAAATTTGGTCTGCTGAATTTCTTCACTTGCATATACTGAGGCTCTTTAATCATCAGCTGATCTGGATTTACTTAATTAATAAATGTAAATGAGGTATCACAGTAAATTAGTATGTGTTGAAAAAAATCTACTGTATGTCAGAGCCCCTTAAATCATCCTCACAACACCTCATGGTGTGTTAACATACCCGTTATGTTAACTTTACAGGTGGTTATAACTGACTGCTGGCCCAAGGTCACAGCACTTAAGTGATGAGCAGGACTTGAACTCGAGTCTTCCAAATCTAAATCTCATTCTCTTTCCCCTATTTTATCTCATTCTCAATCTGTGCCAGGCACTGAGTTGAATATTTATCTTAAAAACAAAGTAGCAACGATGCACTGTATATGCTAATATCTTTATTTAAAAACTTATCTCTGCATAATTGGAGACAAACACAGAATAATTTTAGGAGTTTTAGTAATTCTCCCAAATCAAGAATAGGCAAACTTTCAGATACTTAAAAAATAGCCAGTAAGAAATCAAATGTTTGACAAATGAATACCTATTTAAAAGTTTATTAACTGGCACATTTATAGAAATTACATTTTCCCTAAAAATGGAAGTTTTATTGTTTGACACATTTTTTTACTTCACGAAAGAATTAGATTCGAGTATGTAGTACATTTGACTCGTTCTTAAGAGGTGGATCCTGCAAAGCATAATGTTTATCACAATCAGGTTTTATATGTCCTCACATTACAGTAATCCAAGTTTTCAATGTGTAGAATTAATACAGATAAAGTTATGCCTGGGGTATATTTGATTCTTCCAACAAATATTTATGAAATGCCGAATATGTGAAAGACAGATGTGGTACTGGGCTCTGAGGAAAAACAGATTTTAGGAATTTGAAGATAGTTTCACAGACAGCAACCAAAAATGTCAAAACCTCAAGTTCATCTAGGACTCAGACAAGTCAGATAAATAAATGAAACAGATTTTATGTAAGGAAGTGGTTTAATTTAGATCATATGTACATAAACACCTCCTCCTTTGAAAACAACTAAATTTCAAAGTAACCTTTGAAGGCAGTGGTTAACTCTTCTTTTTTAAACTCGTTTGCCTATTTGGACGATCAGAGAGAGTTATGTGCTGGTGTTTTATGATTGGTTCTTTGGAAACAAAGTCTTCAATTAACAGTACTTGCCTATTTCTGTAGACCATGGCCTACAGAGGCCACAAGAGGAATGTTGATTTTCCAGCCACTTGGTCCTTTTCAAGCCACGAGAAGGATGTCATTGAACGTAAGTAAGGAAGAGATGCACAGTAGCTCCCCATGACACCATATTTTTGCCACTCAGATAAAATAGACATAAATACCCTCCAGAATACAGACAACAGTAAAATACAGTAAAATAATGAGTGATGAGTTTTGAATATTTATCAACTTTGTTTTAAATATAAATTTAAATATGTTTTATTTTCATCCATTTTTTAATATTGGCAGCATTTAACAACCAGATCTCAAAATTTCTTTTTTTTTTTTTTTAAAGATTTTATTTATTTATTTGACAGAGAGAGACAGCCAGCGAGAGAGGGAGCCAAGCAGGGGGAGTGGGAGAGTAAGAAGCAGGCTCCTAGCGGAGAAGCCTGATGTGGGGCTCGATCCCAGAACGCTGGGATCACGCCCTGAGCCGAAGGCAGACGCTTAACAACTACGCCACCCAGGCGCCCCCAGATCTCAAAATTTCTAAAAATTTAACAATTCGCTCTTGTGAGCCAGTGCAAATCGGCTTCAGCACACCACTGGGAGACCAGGAAAAAGCAAGCAGGCATGAAAAGCCAAGGGAATATTTATCTAGGCAAAGACAACAACTCCTAACCTATGAGAGCCACGTGTAGAGTGGATCAATTAGATATTCATTAGTATTTACTGAGAATTTACTAACCGCCAGGCAGCTCTTTATGTCTAATTTTTATTTATTCTTCACAACAATCTTATGAAGTTGTATTACTAGTATCACTTTTTAACAGATGAGGAAACAGGCACAGAGAGGGAAAACTTGTCCATTAGGAAAGCAGGGATTAACTCCAGTTTTGTTTAACTCAAATGCCCCTGTGTTAAAAAAATTATATACCGCTCCCCTCCCTCCCCCACCTCATGAGCAACCTTCCAACCTTATTACAACCTCCTAAGACTCTCCAAGCTCCAACTTAAAGGAGCAGTGAATTTGCTCCTCCATCAGGAAGGCCTAAATTAGGAAACATCATGTGGAGTAAATAAATTACAAATATTGAAACAAATTTCACTCTCACCCTCTTCCATCTACATTCTAAGAATGTGCACACTCCTCCAATTACTATGTTGTTTCCTTTCCATGCACTTACTTTCACTGGGGCTTTCCAATTTCCGAAGAAATAAAGGCAATTTCGTAAGGCTAAATGCTTTCCCCCCCATTTCCTAGATTTCCAACCGCTGTTCTGGAAAGAGTAGGCTCAGTTCTTGTCTGCCTGTCAGAGTGATTAATTAGATTTAATTTCATGCTGTCTTCTCTGCTGTCCTGTCCCTTCCCCCGATGACTAATAATTCTTCCACAAAGTCCAAACAAATGGCCACAGTATCTAGTTTTTATTTTTGGAAGTTCTCCCCAGCCAAAATGCATCGAACCTCTTCACAGACAGCAGTTGAGAAATTCCTGGCTAGGATTCCTGCCCCTAACAGCCGCACTTGATACGGCTAGATGGCCCGTTGACTGATATCCTGCGTGGCATCATGCCAGATCGAAAGTTGTGAGGCTATTTGAATCAAGAATCAGCACTGGGCAGTGATAAATATAGATGGGCAGCCTACAAAACAGCTCTGCGAGGGGCCATATCTTCTTCAGGAAGTACCTTTGTGCCAGCACTAAAGCATTAACACCACGTGTCTTTTTCTACACTTGACATCTGTGGACACTTAGAGTGTGTGACAAAAGGAGGAAGTGAATGAGAGTGGAATGGAAGACAAGGATTTATAGGTGAAGCTAGCAAACCAGAGAAGGATGAATTGCAGCTGGGGCCCGGAAGTCCATTAGGAACCCCACCTCATTGACTTTTTTAGTATGTGGTGTGAGCATTAACTGCAGGCACCTGGTTTCAAGGCCGAGCTTAGCACAACTGAAGAAAGAGGTTGGGAACTGGCAAATCGAACCTCTGTTTCTAGCCGTGCCATAGACCCCCCAAAAGGGCCCATTAGTCAATATGCCACATGGTCACCAGGTGTACTTTAGGATAGGAAACAGACCCTTCCCAATGAATTAAGACATGTCATGAACCCAGATCATTGGCATCTTGAGGGGGCGAGAAAACACGGCTGTTCAGAAAGTTTCAGACATCCAGACAAGCTTGACATAGCTATAATAAATTCATCAGTGCAATGAAGATGTCTAGTAGTCTAAATATGTGTGTGAACATGGGAGGACTTGAGATTTGGGATTTGTGGGACTGAAACTCTGCCCTGTGACTAATTTAAGGCTCATGAAGGTTAACAACTGGCCCAGTATCATTTTACAGATAATCCTCAATTTCCTTATCTGTAAACTGAGAATAATATTAAAATATCCCTTGCAGTGTTGTTAGGCTCAAATGAGATGATTTATGCAAAGTGCTTTTTAAATGGCTAAGTCCATTACAATGATCATTGTGCTTGCTCCTTTGTAAAAATGAGTTACAGCACTAATCTTCCTCATCGGTCCTCTTTAGAAATCATATATAAAACACACTCTATAAGTCATGACTCTAGTATTGGTAATACAGTTTTTATTTATACAAATTTATTATTAATTTTTTAGTTAAAGATTTATTTATTTTACAGAGAGAGAGAGGGGGAGAGAGAGAGAGAGCACAGAAGTCCAAGGGGCAGAGGGAAGGAGAGAGAGATTCTCAAGCTGATGCCACGTTGAGCACAGAGCCCTTCTCAGGGCTCGATCTCACGACCCTGAGATCATGACCTGAGCCGAAACCAAGAGTCAGACCTTTAACTAATTGCACCACCCAGGGGCCCCTACAGTTAGTTGCTCTTAAATTGGTAATGTTTAAAAGAGGCCATCTTGGGGTACTACACCTTCAGACTAACAAGGAAGTGTTTGTCCTTTCTAAAAGGTCATCTCCCTGAGTTACCTTCAGAGCCTATATACAAATTGAAGAAAAATCAGTCTCAAAAATCACTGCTCATTTATGACCCAAAATAGTCTCTGTTGTTTTTTGTTTTGTTTTGATGTGTGTATTGTTTTTGTTTTTTTTTTACCTGACATTAACTCTGAATGACTTTTGACTCAGATATGAAATTATGCTCATCCTCCAAGGAAGATATCTGTATTGTGTCTTCTGGTAACAAATTCACATAACCTTAGCATTTGAACCTCCCTATGGTTCCTTAGGCTAGGCAGCGTACCTGCTTATATGGACCTGGTTATAAAGAAACGGAGGGCCAGAGAGAGAGAGCTCTGATGCAAACTCTCATTTCCTATCTCCAAAACAACTTTTTTCCTAGGGAGAAATTTCCCCCTCTTCCTTGGTTGTTTCCACGGAAGTTTTCAAATCATTAAGTATAGTTGCAAAAAATATTTTGAATGATGCTAACATCACTGGAATACAGATACAGTCCCCTGGTGAAGCTGTATTGAAATTTCTAATATTTCACGAGTGTAAGTTCTGATATATTCATTTAAAAATCAGTCTGTTTATCCAAATAGAAAAAAAATCAGTCTGTTGAAATTTTAAAACCTTATGTTTTATCTGTTTCTAAATCTTTCACTCTTAGAAGAAATTGAGGCTCAGAGGTAGAAGAAATTCAAAATATTCACTGATGTTTGGGTGAACTGCCAAGGTCACACAGCAACTTGGTATCAAATCATGAAGAAATACACAGTGAACCCAGAATGGCTTTTTATTAATTGTTTCTCTTTTTAAAAAAAATTACTATTAAAATTCATTAACATATACTGTATTATTAGTTTCAGAGGTAGACAGTGATTCATCAGTCTTATGTAACACCTAGTGCTCATTATATCACATGCCCTCCTTAATGGCCATCACCCAGTTACCGCAGCACCTATCGCCTCTCCCCTCCAGCAAACCTCAGTTTGTTTCCTATGCATAATGGTTTGTCTCCTTCTCTGATTTTGTTTTATCTTTTCCTCTCCTCCACTATGCTCCTCTGTTTTGTTTCTTATATTCCACATATGAGTGAAAGCATATGATAATTATCTTTCTCTGATTGACTTATTCCGCTTAGCATGATACCCTCTAATTCCAACCATGTTGTTGCAAATGGCAAGATTTAATTCTTTTTGATGGCTGAGTAGTATTCCAGTGTGTGTGTGTGTGTGTGTGTGTGTGTGTGTGTGTGTGTGTGTATGCACCACATCTTCTTTATCTATTCATCTGTTGACGGACATCTGGGCTCTTTCCATAGTTTTGGCTATTGTGGACATTGTTGCTATAAACCTTGGGGTGCAGGTACCCCTTTGGATCACTACATTTGTATCTCTGTGGTTAATACCCAGTAGTGCAATTGCTGGGTCATAGGGTAGCTCTATTTTCAACTTTTCGAGGCACCTCCATACTGTTTTCCAGAGTGCCTGCACCAGTTTGCATTTCCACCAACAGCGTGAAAGGGTTCCCCTTTCTCCTCATCCTTGCCAACATCTGTCATTTGGCCATTTGGACGTCTTCTTTGGAGAAATGTCTGTTCATGTCTTCTGCCCATTTCTTGATTGGATTAGTTGTTCTTTGGTTGTTGAGTTTTATAAGTTCTTTATAGATTTTGGATACTAGCCCTTTATCTGGTATGTCATTTGCAAATATCTTCTTCCATTCTGTTGGTTGTCTTTTGGTTTTGTTGACTGTTTCCTTTGCTGTGCAAGAACTTTTTATTTTGATGAAGTCCCAATAGTTCATCTTGCCTTTGTTTCCTTGCCTCTAGAGACATGTCTACCAAGAAATTGCTGCGGCTGAGCTCACAGAGGTTGCTGCCTGTGTTGTCCTCTAGGATTTTGATGGATTTTTGCCTCACATTTAGGTCTTTCATCCATTTTGAGTCTATTATTTTGTGCATATGTTGTAAGGAAATGGTCCAGTTTCATTCTTCTGCATGTGGCTGTCCAATTTTTCCAACTCCATTTGTTGAAGAGATTGTCTTTTTTCTATTGGATATTCTTTCCTGCTTTGTTAAACATCAGTTGACCATAGAGTTGAGGGTCCATTTCTGGGTTCTCTATTCTGTTCCATTGATCTATGTGTCTGTGTTTGTGCCAGTACCATACTTGATGATTACAGCTTTGCAATAGAGCTTGAAGTCTGGGATTTTGATGCCACCAGCTTTGGTTTTCTTTTTTCAACATTCCTTTGGCTACAGAATGGCTTTTTAGAAAACAAAAATAATATGGTGGTAAAAAATGATGCCTGTAGGTGTATGGCATCACCAGAGTGACATTATTTTCAAATTTTGGATTTCTTTTCCAATCTTGAAAATTCATTCTATATTGATTCTATTTTTTCTCAACACACCAAAATTAATTCCTGGCTACTTAATGTTACTTCCTCAGAGAAGCCTCATTCTCTCCTCAATCCACTATCAACAGTCTCTTTCTGGGTGTTCCACTAGCACTTGGTTTATGATATTGTTCTAACATTGGCACATTATCCTCTAGTTTTGTTTTGTTTTTGGTGATTGATTGATGATTGATTGATTTTATTTATTTATTTATATTGATCTCTAGTTTACATATTGTGAACTTCTTAAGGGCAAGGACTCTTACTGGTTTCTCTTTCCTAGCACCTAGCACGGTACCTGGTACATAATAAAGTATGTTCAATAAATGTTTAATGAATGAATGGATGGATGCAAAAAAATCAAATTATGAGACAATATAAATAAACAAAAAGGAGTTTATACCACCTTACACATTTCAAGCCTGACCAAGTTCTTATCTATTTACTGTCTTCTCTTTATCTCAGAAAAATATCAGGCATTTTGATTCTGAGTATTCAAAGAGTACAAAGTCATGCCACCTCAGAAGGACCTGGGTTGAGGACACTGCATGAGGATTACTGTTGTTACTAGAATTATTTTTAGTACTTCTATTTAGTTGAATGCATTCCTTTGTGGGGAATTTAAAGTGCTTCATTCACATGTCTGTTTAATTGCCACAATCCTGTGAGCTGTGTAGGGACAGGATTATTACCTTATTTCATGAATGAGGAAGCTGAAGCTTGACTCATTTCAGGCCACTGAGGTAGCTTTTAGGAGGAGAAAATAGAACTGCTTTTCCTATTCCTGGTGTTTCTATCATGTGGAACTGCCGCCAATGTTAGCATGGGAGTAATCAAAGCCTGACAGCTAGCGAGAGACTGGCACTTACTTGGGTACTGACCCTCGGCCCTTGCACAAGTCAAAGCTGCCACAATCAGGAACATACTGTGTCAGATCTGTTTTACCCTAATATGTAGGGCCTGGAGCTGTTACTGCTGGTTCCTTCCCTAGGACTGGCTACATAATTCGCAGCACTCAGGGCAAAGTAAAAATGCAGGCTCTTTGTTCAAAAATCAAGAATTTCAAGAAGGATTCTGCAAAGTATTAAATCCTTCCGAGGTTGCACACTAATGAAAGTCCCTTTATCTTTGCTGTTCTCCTGTTATTTTGTAACTCCTCCTACAGCGTTACCTAACCGTTGCTCCTAACAGCGCCTGTCTTCACCACTTGCTTTCGGTAACATCCTATTCAGTGTATCCTCTATATTGGCATTGGGGTGAGATTTCCAAACTAAAAATCTGTTTAGATTCTTACTTTGTTTAAAGTCTTCCAACGATGCCTCATCATCTCCCGGATAAAGTAAAGACTTCTTAGGCATCTCTTTCAGCTATCTATTGCCATATAACAAACCACCCCAAAACTCAGCGGCCTAAAACCACCACCATGTATCTGCTCAGAATTCTGGGTTTGACAGCTTGTCCCTGTTCCCTGTGGTATCTGTGGGGCAAAGTCACGTGTTTTGTGTCAGTTGACAGATCAATCAGGGACTGGCAGGCCCCAGATGACAGCTGCCCAGGGATTTCAGCCGGGGTGCCTTAGTTTTATTCCATGTGGACTTAGTTCTCCTTCAGGTGGACACTCCAGCAGGCTGGCTGGACTCCTCCGAGAGAAGATCGGCATCTCTGGATTCCAAGAGAGTAAAGGCAAAAGCTGGAAATGCTGTCCCAGGCCTCAGCTCATCATACAATGTTACCTGTTCCCCATTCTGTTGGCCCAAATAGTAGCACACTTCATCTTCCAAATTCTCTGTCATGGGGATATTTTTATTCCTATTTAGGAGATGAGAAAACTGGGATGTTTAGGAAGAACCTGAATTGGGATTCAAACTCAGGTATGCTTGACTCCAACACCTGTTAACTTTTTCCGATGCCATGAGGCCATATCAAAATGTATGCCTTACTTAATGTGTGTTCAACATGACTTTGTGACATCCCCACGCTGCTCCCTTTGCTGAAAGCCTCCACCTGCACCTTCTCTCTTCCTTGTTCTTTTTATCCCGCCTCTCCACGTACCATGGGAAAACCACATACACAAGTCTTCTTGAAAACTCTGGGTCCCCCAGGCAGAGTTAGGTGACCCACTTCGGTAACCCTATACAACCCTTTGCTTCTCTTTTTCTCTTTCCTGATCATTTTTTCCTTCAGCAGAGGAATCTTCTCCTGCCTTGCGTCTGCCAGGCTGAGTACTGTGCTCCGTTTAGAGCCATTCTGGATAAATGACTACGGAATGGAATTTTGAAAAGCATGGTAACTTTGATAATTAAGATTACATTCACGCATATTATTAATTTTCACTGAAATAAGCAATAGAAAGAGTCAAATAGTCAAAATGGTTGTCCATGTAGTTTCTGAAAATCTTTTGCACGTGCCAGTTGCATCAGGCCATTCATTCATTCATTCAGTTGGAGTCTAAGAGGCAGGGATGTTTGTTTGATTTTGCTTTATTCACTGTGGTAGCTCCAGAACTTTGAAGTGACTGGCACGTAGTAGGCATTCAATCCGTGTTTGCTGACTGGGATGAATAATGTAACTGTCCGAGGAGCTGCCTCTGGAATTGCGTGTCCTTGAGTCACTTGTGCAAGATTCATTTTCAGCTGTATACCTCAATGGCTCTCCGAAACCTGACTCAGCCACTAAGTTGGAAGTGTCTTGAAGCAAAGTTTCACGCAGCCTCAGAAGAAGTCAAAGAAATAAATCACAGGAGTCCTCTGCATTTGGTGACATTCTATGCTCACTTTATTATGCTACCACAAAGGCCAGAGGAAGAGGATATGGGAGAGGGACCTGAACTCTCAGCTCTAAATAAAGAACCATGTCACATATTTTATCTGGGCTCACCAGCTGCCTGACTCTGTGTGCCCGCATCCCTCACACTCTCTCTCAGGCAGGATGTGATCTAATGAGAAGGCTGGCCCCAAGCACCAAAATGCGGTCATAAAATCTGCAGTTTATTGCCTCCTCTCCACATTTTATCATCAGGGTGATGATGGAAGTTCATGAGGCAGAGAAGTGCTAGTTGTCTAACTTTGGGCTTTACGAATGCACTCACAGGTGTTTTGCTCTCTTTCATATCTAATGTCTCCGAATAGACCAGAACCATTGAGTGACACTCGGGTGAATCCTTCCTCCTATCGACTGACACTAACAAAAACATCTTGCTTTGTTTTCAGCATTCCACATACCTGTGCGAAAATACCTGTCTCACGTGTAATTAATTCTAAGCTGTCAGTGTGAGCACAACGATGCTGGTACAGAAATAACTAGGGATGGGGTTCACTGTGCACAATGAATTTGTCACCCTCTGAAAACATTTTATCTACTACTATGATTATTCTTCCTTTTTAAGGGTTTCTAATGAAGGATTCATTTTGATTCTTTAAAACTAGTTCTTTGCTAATCTTCATAACTACTTTTACTCTACAGAAAACAATACCAAATACATGACTTAAAGCGGATTTTTGTGCTATAATTTTTTGTGCCATAATGTCCAAGGAGGGAAATTACTACTCTGTGGAGAACCGTCGTAACTAGTCCAACAATTTGCTTGAGGAAAGCCTGAAGTAATAAGACTATTTTCATTTTGTTTTTAAAAATAGAAACACATCAGCAGCATGATATGAGCTCAGTGTCCATGAAGGTGCTGCATCCCAGCCAGAAGACATGAAGTCCTTAGTGTTTTCATCAGAATTTGTTCAATAATAGCTCAGCATTGGGAATCTCCATTTTCTTACTCTCTTTGGCATTCCCGGGCTCTAATAAGTACAATTGCACACTTTGCCATTTCTTTAAATTGTGCCAGGATGTTCGTTATGAGTACCTGATCTGGGAGTTCTTTGCCTCACTGTGGCCTTCCTTTTGTTCTCCATTCAGGATTTTCCCCACCTTGAGCACAAGTCAGTACATTTATTTTTGGAGATTTGAATTGGGTTTGTCTCTGCAAAGAAGTAATTGGATTCCCCCATTGATTTTTGACCCCTGTTCTAACCTCAACCATCACCCCTTCTCTGGCCCAAAGGAGATGTGAGCTTTGTTTATGAGCAAAAGAGCTGGCAAGAGTCAACTGACAGGTCAGGGTCAGGCGGTAATGAAACACTGGGATCAGGTGGTGGCAGCTTCAGCATCTTTCACAGGACACTGAGCAAGAATGAAGACTCTAGGGCACCTTTCAGAGAAAAGCAGAGGTGAGGATTATAACGGCTATGTTGAAGCCCCCATTGGCCATTGTTGTCTTGCAGAAACATTTCCAGCTGTGCAGCTGACCTGGTTTATGGAAGGATGGAACAGTTTATGGCAGAGATGCTCTGCAAATCATTTTCTAACCTTGCAGGGTGTTAGATATAATCTATGAAGCAATGAAAAGTGTGAATATTTCACAGATTATCTCCCGAGTGTAGCTTTCCAGGAGCTCCCCCTGTACAAGTCTGTGGTTTACACTCCTTTGGGCGTGGAGGTCGGATCACTATTTTGGGAACTGACAGCAGGAACAGTCAGCTTGGCTGTGTTCGTGCTCTTGAGTGTATATAAGCAGTCACAAAATTTGGCTTCTTGATGTGAAATGACACCTGATATGGAACAGTCCCCTAAGGAGGTGTCAAACATAAAAATTCAACAGAGAGGAAGCAACACAGTCCAGCCGAGCATGCATACTGAGCAAAGACTGGAACTGGTAAAAGTGAGCGCTATCATGATTTTTAGTTTCCCACATGCTCTATTGAGAGATTGGTTTGAGCCTTGGTTAGGGGATAAAAAGCTCTCTGGAGGCCATGTCAAAAAACCTACAAAAGGTGTTTTCAAAAATATCTAATATTTACTTAAATGTTTGTGAAAGGCCAGAGACTGTGTTAAGTATTTTTCAAGCATCATCTCAAAGATTCCTGATTAAATTTTTTGAGGAAGGCTTTCTTATGATCCCCATTTTACAGCTCAGGAAACTGAGGTTTAGAAGGGCCAACTAACCAAGGAATGGTTTACCCAGGTCTGACTCAGTCTCATGCCCCCAAAAGTTAACTGATAGACCCTGTTCAAAGTTGATTCTTAATTTCAAAGTCAGGCATGACACCAGATAAAATTAAGACATAATGATCTGGAAAATGTGAATTGCCATTGGACCCCACAGGGAGTTCAGAAAGACAAATCCTGAATTATCCCATTAGATAGCTAGACATGAGTCGTACATGGAGTCTAAGAAATTTACATGTCTGTCCCACATAGTAATTAATTTCAGAATAGCAAGTTTGTCAACATGAAACTCCTTCCTTTAAAGTACTGATATTCAAGAATAAGGCAATGTGCCCTTTTTCTTGTTTTGCCTTTCACCCGGGTGCTTATGGGACCTATGTCATACCACAAGCAAGGCCTCTATTCCCATTTATTCAGGCGGTTTGTGATGACCTAACTCTGTCAGGTAAAGATATACATGCCATCAGAGTTTTTCCTTTTAAGAGTTACTTCAACTCACATTGTTAAAACGGTCAATTTTGCCCAGGAAAAGCACTCAGTGGGTTAGTGGAAAGCACTTCCCAAAGGCTGGTGGTGCTTAGAGACACAATGCTTGTTCTAAAAGCGCTAACATTTATTTTCCCCACTAGAGGACAGTGCTTGAAAGAATAATAGTCCTTACTTCCGAGGTTAGGCAGTACTGAGGACTGAACAATCGCCTCATTGTTACTTCCCCTAACCCACGTGCAGAGCACATAAAGAATTTATTTCTTTGGAGGAAAAAGGAGAAATAAATATGTTTGCTCTAACATGATGCAGAAATCAATGATGATGCTGTTTTAACTTGCTGAACACGGAGAAAGAGAAATGCCAGGAAAATGTAATATTCAGAATTGCCAAAGCAGAAATGAAAGAAGACATCCTTATAAGCGTAGGTGAAATCCTTTTACAATAAACCCTTAAAGAGAGGATATTTGTTGAAGCCATGACCAAATGCTCAGAAAAATAATCTCTGTTGCTTTGGTTTGATCATTAGAATTTACTGTGAATAACTTATTTCAATAAATATCTTCTTTTTCCTTTACTAGTATAATAGTCACACATGGTGTATGGTACAAAATACAAGCTTAAAGGATGTATAATATATATAATGGCTAAGCTTTGCGCTTTGAAGAAGGGGATGAGTGTTGAAAGGTGAGTGGTTAACGCTATTTGAAGATGGATTTAAAGGCTGTCGAACCTTTCCAAGGACCCCCTTCTGGTTACCTGCTCAAATCTTCCAGTAAGAGTGTCACTAATTAGATACACTGTCAACGTGGAGGCATTGTTTCCTTAAACCATAATTAAAGCCCACATCCCCCAGGGCTCCATCTCTGCTTTCACAAGAATGACTGGGACCCTGAGGGATTAATTGAGGACGCCTACTTTTCAAAAGGGACTTGTGGGGGTGGGGAAAGCGGAAGAATAGATGGAGAGAATAAAGTAGTTTATCAAAGGTACCAAACCAACTTCTCATTTTTCCTGGAGTCAGCCCAGACGATTCACCAATCAGCAAGTAGTTACTGAGTGCCTACAGAGTCACAGAATTGGAAAATATTGGAAAGCCTGGCACAGTGCTGGAACCGTAGGAGTTTACAAAAATTATCAGCCTTTTCCCTGCCCTGAAGGAGAAATAAAGACACTCATCAACACAAATGGAAGACGGAGGATACAGAGAAAGTGGAAAGAAGTCAGACATGAGGATGAGGGAAGGAGGGCAAGGATCCTATCTCAATTCACTAAAACAGGGTACCTTCCCTCTTGGAGCTCACAGGCTAGTGGAGCAGATACCGTGACACTCAATTAACCCTTCACTTTCCTACTTGGAGGGCAACTCGATCTGAGGAGTATCCACTCAGTAAATACTGGGAGTTCACTTTCATTCCCTTTCTGCTCTTGTCTCGGGAATAGTTCTGGATGTGCACAAAGCAAGATTTGTAACAAAAATCACTGTAGTCTAGATGACCAGGATTTTTGTCCAACCCTCACTAGCTGTGAGACTCTGTATGACTCTGCCCAGGGCAACAAACCGGTCTGTGCAACACCAACATAGCTTTCGTCTTTGTGGAATGAAATTACAGATACACCCACGTCACACGACTCAGTGTGTGGATGGACAGGAAATAAGGGCAGAAATCACTCTGAGCCCCTGACAGAGCTCTTTCTGTTAGGGACCCATCATGATCTCATAGACTTCACTAATTTCAAAGGAATAGGCTTTATTCAGTCTTCATTTTGGAAGTACAAAAATTTAGCCCCAGATAAATGGAGACCTGATTATTCACATTTCAAAGGATCCGACGTTAAAAGCTTTGAAGCAGGATTTTTTTTAAATAGGCATTTTTTTTTTCCCCAAATGAATTAGCTATACTTGTGGAATGCTGGATCTGGAAGAGATTTTAGAGATCTTTTAGGCATATACACTCGTGTCTCCCAATTTATAGATAAGGAAATAGCAATCAGGCTGTTTTCCCTGAGTCAAGAGATGATTTTTGGAAAAGCTGGAACCTTGTCATCTGATTCTCAGTCCTATAGGTCGGTCAACTGAGAACTACAAACACAAGATTACAATCAGATATAAAGATAAAGTGACTCGAAAACCATCACATTATTCAATGAGATTTGCTCACTAAAGAATTCTACATTCTATGAGTATTCAGAAATATACTTAAAAGAAATAGTGAAGTACCAATATGAAGAGTAACAAAGAATGTGTTGCACAAACACCATTTATTGCATGCAGTCCCCAGCCCACCAGGTTATTTCTAGTCTTTTTTTTTTTTTAAAGATTTTATTTATTTATTTGACAGAGATAGAGACAGCCAGCGAGAGAGGGAACACAAGCAGGGGGAGTGGGAGAGGAAGAAGCAGGCTCCCAGCGGAGGAGCCTGATGTGGGGCTCGATCCCAGAACGCCGGGACCACGCCCTGAGCTGAAGGCAGACGCTTAACTGGTGTGCCACCCAGGCGCCCCGGTTATTTCTAGTCTTAACCAATATCATCATGGCAATAGAATGTCTCCTTGTCCTTCCCACCTCCTTATTAAAATGCATTGAATTTGTTTTTCTCCTACATAGAAAGATAAGGTTATTAATTATAGGAACTGCTTATCAGCAAAATGCAAAATAGCAAGAGAATCATTTGATGGTGTATCTAAGAAGAAAAAGAAATGGAGGAAGGAAGAAAGTCAGAATAAACGAAAGCTTAGGGAATGAAATATGAAATCTATATTCATAAAGGATTTTATATTTGTAATTTAAAATATTTCCTGGAGAGGATTCTCTCATTTTAAAAGAAAGGAGATAATTGCAGAATAAGTACAGATGGAAACTGCCATTTAAAATTAAAGGAATAAACCATCGTATTGCCTTTGCTAGAATTTTTCCAAATGAAAAAGATGACCTCGCCTCCAGGATTCCTGGCAGGTTTGTGGGTGGCTGGGCGGACACTGGGGGATGAGGCAGAGGAGACCTCACACTACACTCCAAATGCCTGGCTTTGATTCCTCTATAACCCTGTCAATAACTGCAGTTTGGGGGCATCTTATGTTGTGAGAACTTCATTTCACAGTGATTTAAAATAAATATGCTGCAGTAGAAAGCAGGGGATTATCTTCTCTCCAGAAAGCAGAGAAATAGAATGCTCAATTCTATCTACTTTGACATGTGTTTAGAGCATGGCTGTTACGTGGGCAGCCAGCTCAGGGCCGTTGTGTTTTCTTGCCTGTCAGTCAGAATGTTCGGCAAATGGATTCTCAACGTTCTCTAAATAATCAATAACCTCAGTCTTGAAAAAGCCTGTGTCGAGGCTAGATTCATTGGCACTTAATTTCTACATGTCATAGTCACAGGTTGTAACTTCCTCCACAAGATAAATTAGTGAAATCACTTGTGTTGATATAAAGGTTTTCAGCTTAATTCATCTGAAATATACATGTATTCACCTGAAATACACATACACATCTAGTAAATTTAATCACAGCCCCTAATTTAGAGAAACAAACACTGAGTATTTGGCGGCCATTACACTTCTGTTGCTTTTTTCTTCGGTAGGAAGGAAAATTTTGAATATATTTGGGTGTTGGTGCAGAAGGAGTTTAAATTCGCAAAGCCCTATGGTTCAATGCAGTAGTTTTTATGTAGAACAACAATGTTCTATTTATACAGTCTATCTATTACCCATCTTTCTATTAAAAGTAGTTTTCTAAAACTCTCTCAGCTATAGAATTTTTTAAAAAGTTTACGTCTGAAAATGTAACATAAATCAAAGGCACTCTGCTAGTGCCTGGGGAGCAGCCCCTACCCAGGTGAGCTCTGCCTCTCCGTTCCACCCTTCCACCGTTCCACCCTGTGTTTGGAAAAGGGTTAGTGGTGACTGAAGGAATGGCTTGTGATCCCATGGTGGCTGCTTCAGGCAATCCCAAGAGGAAATGCGTGCAGACCAGTCTATGTAAAAGTCAGCAAACAGGCTGCTTCAGCCATGGCCAAACTAGAGATAAATAATTCATTATCACTAACTAATTAAAATATACAATCCCCCTTTTTAATCTGTACTGACTGGAAACACTATTTATAAACACTGCTTAATAAAACAAAATTAGCAAACACTCTAAATAATAAATCTCATGTTATTAAACATCCCCAAATCATAGTCCATGCATAAAAAAGGACATCTTCTGAGCCAGTGAAAAGTAGAGTACTTGAGCAAGAATCCATTGTTAGCTATTTATAAAGAAGATATCTTGATTTATATTCTACAATGCAGTGGGAGGGGATGGACCACTCTTAATTTATTTGCTTGTATTTTAATTTCAGTCTATAAAAATACTTATTTTGGCTGTTGTTGAAGATCTGGATAGCTGGCCAAGTGGTATTTAATCACGTATTTAAGTCAATGTTGGTCCGGGACAATGAGTTCTCAGAAAATGGGACTCACAGCTGCTTGACTTCAATTCTTGGCCAACTGCTGTATGTATTAGGCACCTAGGGATAGTCTTGGAGTCACATCCTTTTCTGTTGCTTCCTGTTCCTCCTTGTGCTCTGATACCCAGACTTTTTAAAAAGAGCAAAGCACTTCCCTCAGTAAAAAGACTACATCTGCAGAACTTTCCTCTTGACTGTCTATCATGAAGGACTGAAAACTCCATGAAATGCAGTTGATATTTGGCTCTCAGCAAAATAATTCTAAGAGACTTTGAGGGCATAGGAGCCCCACTAGTTATGCTTGACTGGCAAAGTGTTGCTTTTTTTTTTTTTTTAACTAAACATTGAACCCTAGGGCTAGCTCATCAGATCATTCAAATGACCAAACTTTATTACAGTCCCACTGACAATATTCTATAGTGAATGTGAGACATGGATGAGACAGGTGGGTAGACAAGTTATGATTCTCTATGACAATGGAACAGCGAGGTTCAGTGTCTTCCTAAACATAGGCTCAACTTCCTTCTGAAGTCTTTGCAGATTACATCTGATTCCTAGGTGCCTTCTAGACCAGGAAAAACAATGTCATCAAAACCCCATTCTTCAACTGCTGCTTCAAGGTAGGGAGTCTTTCAAAACTCCCTTCAAGTTCCTGAGAGAACTTAGGTCTCTTAGTAAATTTGGATTGGTGCATTGGTCCCGGGCAATACAGTAGTTTCCAGCTCTTGGGCAATCAAATCAATCAGGAATGTATTTATTTACCACTTACTAGATATATATAAGGGCCCTTATAGCTTTAAATAAGCATTTGTTTGGAATAACTGGTGATCCATTCACTCATTTACCAATACATTCTGTAGAGGTTTATTGGGTGCCTGAGATACAGGAGCCACTGTGCCAGGTTTGGGTTGCAATGTGTAAGGCACATCTCCTTTCCTTAAGGGTTTATAGGTTAGAGCTACAGATACAGAAGTAAACAATGAGGACTGATAATGTACAGGCAGAAGATGCATAAGGTCCTGAGAAAGAACACACAGGGTGACCTAACACAGCCTTGGATACGAGGATGGCACTGAGCTGGGCTGGGCTTTGGGAGGTGTGTATGAGAGGGTGGCAAGACGCGAGGCGGGGTGGGGGAGGGAGAAGCAGGCACCAGATTTTGAAGGGCCTTGTACATCAAATTAATTTATCTGATCTTCATCTGCCATTGTGTTTCTCAAGACTTTGATATCCTGGTGTGGCCCATATCCCAGAACCACAGGATAAACAAGAAATGTCTTCCTGAAGCACTGGTTCCACTTAGCAGTGAGTAATCTAAAATATTTGTTACCGAAGGAGTAGAATGTAAAATCTGCGCACAGTTGTAAGATAAATCACGACTTCCTAAGACATTTTGCTCGTGATGGGTGACTTCAGGTTGTACCTTCAGGCCCACCCTCTCCTCTGCCATTTGGGAGCCCTTGTAGAAATGGTTGCAAAGCACACTTCAAGGAGCTACTTAAGGGTTTTAAGCAGACCAATGACAGGAGCCAATGCGCAGTCAGAAAGACTCCAGGCTACAAAGTAGATAACCAGGGAAGGGCGGAAGAGAAAGTGAAAGCAAGGAGAGCAGCTAGGAGGCTCTTAGAGCCACCAACAGGCAAAATTCTATTGGCGCTAACCAGGGTAGTAGCAGCCGGGATGCAAAAAGTGATTTGCAAGACATTCTGGAGATAGAAGCACTGGCGTAACTACTGATTGATTCATTACTTAATAAACATTTACGGAGTGGCTACCATGTTCCAGGCATCGTTCCAGCTTTATGGCAGGGAATAACAGCGAAAAGACCTCTGCCTTCTTAGGCTCATACTCGAGTAGAAAAAGACAGACAAAAACAAGTAAACAAGAAGTTTACTTAACCATATAAATAAATGATAAATGCCCTCAAGAAAATGAACTGGGTAATAGGACATTGCCTTGGGGAGCAGATAAGGTGATTGGAAAAGGGATCTGGAGCATGAGTGGGGCATGAAGGCCAACATGATGGGTGAATGACAGTGTACTACACTGAGAACTAGAATGCAAGAGAAAAGGAAGACTTGAGAGAAAACAGTGTTGAGTTCAGTTTGGGAGATCCAAGAGAACATGCCCATAGGAAATATCTGAAGACATGAAGATATATATGTCTACATCCGATACGCACCACACACACACAAACATACAGAGTCACATCGTACAGATACGGGGAAGTACTGAAACTAAAGGTCAAAATAGCAGCAATACAAAGTGAAGGGGAGGTCCTAGAAACTTCTTAAGCATGTGCTAGGGTTTGAATGAAAGATAATTTATTCTTTATTAGCTAAGAATCGTCATCATGTATGGCATGAATGCCATGTTTCTGCACATTCGGTACATATAGTCCATGGTCTCATGGTCTCATCTGACACATACATTCCTGTGCTTTCATTAGTGGAGGTAACTGCAAGTGTGTGCATTGGGAGCTCAGTGGATCAGCCTGTGCTCTCCTTGGGGACATGCTCTAGACATCACTTCCACACTGTCCACCTGAACTTCAAAAAGGCACCTGCACAGTCCCTAGAGAGACTCCAAGCCATAATGAGGCCTATACCCAGCAGCTCAGGGAAGCCATTAAGATAATGAGGGAGTCTGGTGTTCTTCCTTGCAAGTTCCCTAGAGCCCCAATTATGGATTTAAAACCCCCAATTCCAAGGATGTGTCGACATTGAAAAACCCCAGTTTTTTTCCTCCCTAGACAATGTGAAACAATAAAACCCCAGTCTGGAAAAGGAGGAAGCCCAAGAAACTTTTTCTGGGAAAACGTGGAGGAACAGTACATAAACATGTTTTCCCCTCCAACAGTCTCCCACTGCAGCTGAACGTCTTACTTCAACTACAATTGCTTAATCATGTTAGTATTTACATTGACCTTTAAATTGGGCGTTTGGCTGGAGACAGTTTTCTGTGAGGCAGATTTAGCTAAGGAAGTGCCTACTGGTTTGTGCTGAAATGCTTCATAATTATAAAAGCCACAGACCTCACTGACGGAGTCTTCCAACATTGACATTAGAGAACACCCCACCTTCAAGAAAAAAAAATGTGCCCGCATGAAAGGACACTTTGAGTAAATGAAAGTGTCTTTTCTGATGTGCAGCTTTAAATAGATCTTTTCACAGATTATCCTATTACAGGAGATGGAAATGAGTGATTCTTTCCCAGTCATGGGTTTATATGTTAAGAGCAGGCTTAAAAACCACAGCGTGCTGGCCAAGTCCCAAAGGACAGACATCTTAGGACGATGCTGGTCCTGTTCAACTGGTAACTGGTTTATCAGGGAACAGAATGAGAAAAGCTGGATGTTAGAAGAAGAGACCAGGATATGAAATAGCATACATTTATCCAAAAGCCATATTCTGGGATTGAATGCCCTCGTCCTTGTTTTTCTGTATTTTTTTTTTTTCCTTTTTAAAATGCTCAGAGTCTCATGAAATTCCTGGTGCATGCCCACACTCTGAGGCTGTTTCTGTACTCATCTAGGCTGCCGTGCCACACACACCAAAAGGCCCCTAATTTTCTAAGTCTAGACATGAGGGGATATCCAATGACCAGATAAATGTGCCCATTTATTGCCTTTCTTCAGGGGGGCAAATCAGCTGGACTCCATGAATGCAATTCTATAACCATACCTTTTCAAACCAAAGAAGTGGACGTCGCTGTCAACTTATTTTTTTAAAAAGAAAAAGCTGCAAGCCACTCAAATGAATTATTGAGGTCTACTGTATATCAGCACCACACTGGGACACCATGTTAAAAAACAGTTTTAATTTAATATTCAAAAGAAATCCCAACATAGCATTTCCAGTTTAAAGGTACGATGAAATTGAAATTAAGAAAAATTATAATTTGCCTAATACATGTCACTTAATGCTGGCAGGAAGAATATCTCAACTTGGGATTCTTTAATTCAAAAGACTTTTTCCTCCTGTAAGGTCTCTCAGTCTCTTCAAAGAAACCCCAAAAAGATGATGAATAATTTAAAAGAAGACCTACAGCAAGAGAGAGGGGTGCTACATTGGGAGAGTGAGCTGATCACCATTAGGAGCAAGAAGAGGCCCATGGGTTGGCTTTTGCCTTGGTGAATTCACCACTACTGAGGGCCTGGCTCTCAGTCTTATGAGCTCAAAAATTTAATATGGTCTATATTCCAAAGTGTATTCTTTTCACTCTCTCTAACATCATAAAGATGTGTATAAAACCAAAACAATCTTTAAATTTATAAAATGAGAAATATAACAGCCCAGTGGAATGGACAATCACATTCACTGACCAACACATTCTCTTCTCAACGCATTCTCTTCCCATAGATTAGCTTTATGAGACGCCAAATTACGGTCAGAGTAAGCGAAATTTTATGTATTATTCAAAAATACACCACATTAGACTTTGATAGCCACCCACACAATTAGGAATTGATTACTTACACTGAGTAATTAGTTGTTTTTTGATTAATGGACCTAGCTTCAATCAATCTTTACCATTTGGATCTATATTGCCAATGCTGCCACAAAGTGAATTTGTTAAATTGTACTCTTACTATATCAGGCCCTCAATTTAATTGTCATCTGTCTATAAATACTGGAGAAGAATATGCCATCACTTTAATGGCTGGCAGTTTTCCAGTTGCGATTACTCGAAGACAGGACAGCATAGTGGAGACTGCAGACCCTTACACAAAGGATATGGTTTGTGTGTGAGGTAAAGGAAGGCATGGAAGAAGAACTATTACTTTTAAACCCATTACAAATATCAGGAAAAGATTAGGGAAAGACCGTGCCATTGAGCTGATGAAGGTCACATTCCAACATATAATTATAATCCCATTTACAGAGAACTGTATCCTTTAGCAGCAGACATCACAGAAACCCATCAAATTTCAATCAGGCTAATTTATAAATACTAGGGAGGAGGGATGGATAAGAGGTAATTACTTAGAACAGATCACTACTTTTCTAGTGGATGAGGTAACGATGTTAATGGAACCAAATAAGCCTGTTTTTCTGTTCCAATGCAATAGAAGCAGGACAACTTAGTATGAATGGAATGGTGCCTCAGAGAGCCCGGCTTGCAGGTAGAGTAGGCTCGGGGTGTTGCAATCAAGGAACAGGAAGGAGACCCTTTCCCAGAACAACTCTGCCCCTTACTCCCTGCCAGGGAAATTCCTCCCTGGAATTTCTCCATGACAGTGCTATTTCTATTCAGATTCAAAATGCCATTGAGAATGAAAGAACATTAAGCAGCTGCCAATTATTTACTTTTCAGTGGGAAATAATTTCACAACATTTATTTCACAAAAGTTTATTTATATACCAGGCCCTGGCATAGGCACAAGGGATACAATATGGAATTAATACAGATATGATTCCTTGTCTCATGAACCCTAGATTCTAGTTAGGGAGACAGACATTAATCAAATTGTCCCTAAATGAGTGTTTCATCGCAGAGTGAGATAAGAGCCGTGCAGAAGAGAAAGCTGGCCTAAAAATGCGTATGACCTCATCTAAGCTGGAGTCTTAGGGAAGTTCCCTGAGGAACTGATCACTGAGCCGACTGCTAAAGGCTGAACAGGAGACAACTATGTGATTAGAAAGATGGAAAATCATTCTGGACAAAATAACAGTATGTTCAGTATCCATAAAAATGGAACATTATTCAGCCATAAAAAGGAACAGAGTACCAATATATCCTACAACATGGATGAACCTTGAAAACATGCTGAGTGAAACAAGGCAGACACACAAGGCCACATACTGTATGATTCCATTTAGATGAAATATACCAAATAGGCAAATTCACTGGATTGCAAGGGTATTTTTTTTTTTAAATAGGCTCTGCGCCCAGCATGGAGCCTAACATAGGGCTTGAACCCACGACCCCAAGATCAAGACCTAAGCTGAGATCAAGAGTTGGATGCTTAACTGACTGAGCCACCCAGGCACCCCGGTCTAATAGACAAATTCATAACCACAGAAATTAGATTAGTGGTGCCACTAATCGGTGGATAGGGGAGAATGCAGAGTGACAGTTTAATAGGTACGGGGTTTCCTTTTGGGATGACGAAAATGTTCTGAAAGACAGTAGTGGGGACGGTTACACAACATTGTGAATGTACCAAGATACCACTGTATTATCTACTTTAAAATGGTTAAAAGAGTGAATTGTTGGTTATGTATATTTTACTACAATTTTTAAAAAAAGCATTATGTTCAAAGGCCCTTCTCCTGTCAGGGATAAGCATGATCCCTTCCAGGAACTAAAAGAAGGCCAGTGCGGACAGATGGCAGAACGTGGAGGGCAGTGTGGGTGGATGGCAGAGACTCAGAGCCACTGTGGGCAAATGGCAGAAGCAACAGGGAGACAAGAGAGACAAGGGACTGCAGAGCTAGCCTGGGACAAGAGCATGCAAAGGCATAGAGACCATGTTAGAGTTTGGACTTTATCTTAAGAGTAATGGGAAGCCACTGAAAGTTCAGAGTGCTGAGGGACGTTATCTCATGTATACTTTAAAAAGATAATCATATATCTAATGAAGAGAGAGGGTTTTTTTTTAAAGATTTTTTCATTTATTATTTTTAAGTAATCTCTATACCTAATGTGGGGTTTGAACTCACAACCCTGAGATCAAGAGTTGTATGCTCTACCGACCGAGCCAGCCAGGTGCCCCAAGAGTGAGTTTCTATACCTTGAAAGTAAGAGGTAAAGAATGAGATGGAGGATGGGTTAAATGCACACAAGACAAATGCTGCCGCCTTCCCAATTTTTATAGGGCTCTTTGTATCTGCTAGATGTTCGTATACAGAAGTCTCAGATCATCATAACGCATGAGGATAGTTCAGAGTGAGTTAAAGGAGAAACTGATGCTGAGTAATCATGTGGGCTTGAGTGTAATGTGGTAAATTCTCTTAATATGGGAAAGCAGGAGAGTGGATTAGCAGACTTTTCATGGGTTTTTAAGATAAGCAGCCTAATTGGTGCTCAATACAGAGGTCTGTAAAAGTTCTTCAGGGAGAGGCAATGAAGAGCAGGCCTTAGGTGAGCTTGGAATCTTCAGTGGCAATAACAGGATTTCAAGGTTTCCATAGTTAGTCAAGTCTCTTGAAGACAGACAACAACTTCTGGACTTGAGATCACTCCTGGAATGATGGACTGGCCTATCTCAGCATCCCCACTGTGTGCGGCATGTGGGTACAAACAAGGCTTTGTCTCAGTTTAGAGAAGGAGCTTCAGGAGTAGATATGCTAACAGATGTTAGAAATTAACGGGCTGATAAACAGATAATACAGCATTGTGAAGGTGTGTGTTCATCCATTTGTTTGTTCCTTTCTCATTCCGCCAGTGTTTATTGAGTATTACCTATTGTTGGCCACACTTATCCTATGCATAAGTTCACAAGACTAACAACCCAAATTGAGTCATCTTATATAATAACTAAGAAATTACAAATAATGTATAATTTTACAGATAAGGTACATAACAGGAACTTGCTGTTTAGATCATAAGGCCAGAACCTATGCACTCTTGTTTGCTAGATTTCTAGTATAAAAATTGTTTTCTTGGGGTGCCTGGGTGGCTCAGTGAGTTAGGTTTCCAACTCCTGATCTTGGTTCAGGTCATGATCTCAGAGTCGTGATCTCAGGGTCGTGAGATCAAGCCCTACATTAAGATTCTTAAGATTCTTGAACCCACGACCCCGAGATCAAGACCTAAGCTGAGATCAAGAGTTGGATGCTTAATCGACTGAGCCACCCAAGCATCCCAGTCTGACAAGCAAATTCATAAACACAGAAATTAGATTAGGTGGATAGGGGAGAATGCAGAGTGACAGTTTAAGATTCTCTGTCTCTCCCGCTGCCACTCCTCCCCACCCTCATGCATGGGCTTTCCTCTCTTTCTCTCTTAAAAAAAAAAAAAAATTGTTTTCTCAATGGAAATAGTCTTTGAATAGATAAGTTTAAAAAAAAACCTAATATAACTTCTTGCTCTGATGTCGTATTTCCATCAGTTGCTGTTTTTGGCCCCTACAAAGTTTTTTAAATAATATCAGGATGTGCAGAAACCTCAGGTAAAAGTCTGAAAATGAGTAAAAAAATAAAGGCTTCTTTTTGTTTCTATTTATGTACATGTAAACTGTGTCATCATAGTCCACTGTAAGATGTAAGATTTTCAGACCCACCTGACAAAGGAAGAGTGAAATGTTCAATGAAATCTCAAAAAGCAATTTCCTTGTGAAAACTGTTCTCAGAAAAGAGAGTGGTCCAAGTTCCCATAGCGATAAAGCAGCACTGCATAAAAATCCCCAGTATCTTGGCTGTTACTATCTAGCTCCGTAATAGAAAAGCTTTCCACTGTGGCAGAGAACAGATGGGCCGGAGCTGCCTCCTTTCTGTAGAGATGAAGATTTGTCAAAGATCAAGAGACAATCGAGTTGAAATGTTTCCTATTGCCTCAAAACCAAGAAGCCAGGATAGGAATGAAGGGCCACCCAGTGTTCAAGAAGTCTAAAACTCCAAAATGAACAGCAATCTCTTCAACACAATTCTATGACTTAAATATAACTGAAACATTAGATGTCAAAGGAAAAAATATTCCTTTATTTCACTTAATTAATTATGACTAAAGTCAGTAGCATATATAATAAATCTCTAATAAGGGATGCATTTGCTTGAAAAATTGGAAAATAAAACTTAACACACAAAAAAAAGCATTGTCAAGAAGGTGACTCCTTAGTACCTAGAGAAGACTGAGAAGTTTCTCAAAATGCTTGCTCTGGAGTAAAGAGAAAATTAGAAAGCCAACAAATATCACATAGATTCTTCCAGCTGTTATAACTCGCTGACACTGATAAGCTTAAATTTAGAAGGCATGTTTTCTTAATTGAGTCATGGATACCATTCCTATTATTGTGTACAGTTAAGAAAGAGAATTGTAATAACCCAGGGTTCATAACCCATGGCTTACCCATGCACAGGCTTTCAGGGGTCTGTGAGCCCCCCACCCCACCAAATTTTATGATAAATAGTGTGTGATGGATTTGTACTGTCTCAACTCAGCTAAGTTGGAACTATGTTTTCCAGAATTCCCTTCTCTATGGATTTCTAGGATAGTATGGTCCTTAGGAGAAATTCTACACAAGATTGAGAATGCAGAAGTGGAGGAATCGCCACTTTTTTTTTTTTTTTTTTTTTTTTTGTGCTTGAAAGGTGGATGCAGGACACCAAGCACTGTTGGAACTCAGGCACATTGTTACTTATCACCTTGAGGGCCCGGAGCAGCAGCTGGGCCCCTGCCAGATCCTCCTGCTGGATCAGCTTCCCTGACTCTTGGACCAGATGCATATTTAGCTCCATGATGGAAGGCGCCACCTTCTCTTTCATTCAGTTTGTCTTTGCTCGCTCTGCTTCACATCCATCTTCTTTCCCCAACCGCCTATGGACTGCAGGTGCCAGCACCAGACACAGAAACAACTTTACACCCTGACTTAGACCTCCTAACCAGCTCCCACAGTACAGTGAAGTCAAATCCCTATATTTGTTAATTACATATTTATAATTAAGAAGTACACGTAAAATAAATATACATATGGTTTTGCTTAAATCCTGATACACTGTATGCCAAAGCATAATTTTTAAAAAGCTAGAAATTGAACTCTGGTACAGGTACATCATGAGCATAACAAACTCACCTTATTGATGAGGAAAAGAGCAAGGTGGCAAAGACTGTTCAAAGAGAAGATTCAAGAAATTGATGTCAGTAGGAGAAAGAATGCTAGAATATGATTAATACATTAGATTAAAAGCTGGTTAGTGTACTACATGACAATCAGAGCATAACCTTTGGGATCTTCTTCTGGAGAAAAACCATTTGCACTTCAACTGGACAAAAAAATCATTTGTGCCTTACCAATTTTCTACAAGTTAAAATGTAAGCAAGTGGGCCCTAATCATCAATAAATAGTAAATCAGGCAAAATTATATCCCCCAAAGACAAGCTTGTAAGATGCTGCTCTAGCAAGCTTTGACGTGGCATGGTTGTCCTTTTCCTTTATTCCCACTTTGGATACATTTTTAAAAAGATTTAATTAATTTAATTGAGAGAAAGAGAGAGAGTGAGCAGGAGGGAGAGAGAGAGAGAATCTGAAGCAGACTCTGCACTAAGGGCATAGCCAGTGGCGGGGGGTAGGGGGAGCAGTGGGGCAGGGTGGGGGGCTCGATCTCACGACTGCAAGATCATGACCTGAGTGGAAATCAAGAGTTGGACACTTAACTGGGGCGCCTGGGTGGCTCAGTCATTAAGTGTCTGCCTTCGGCTCAGGGCGTGATCCTGGTGTTCTGGGATTGAGCCCCACATCAGGCTCTTCCGCTGGGAGCCTGCTTCTTCCTCTCCCACTCCTTCTGCTTGTGTTCCCTCTCTCACTGGCTGTCTCTCTCTCTGTCGAATGAATAAATAAAAAATCTAAAAAAAAAAAAAAAGAGTTGGACACTTAACCAACTGAACCATCCTGATGCCCCTGGACAAATGTTTAAATATATTTTTCTGCAGAGAACAGCCATTGTCTACATTAGAGGGATTTGTAATATTTTTTAAAAAGAGAGTAAGAACCACTGAACTAAAAGAACAAAAGGTAACTGATCTTATTCAAATTGTGCAATAGTTGCAAAAATAAGAAAACCTGTCTAATTCTGGAAGTTCTTATTTAGCTGAATTTTCTCCTCCCATTGCTAATAAAATGCTCAAATTCCCCATATTTTTAATAACAGCCATAAAATTTGTTCAATTGTTATTACTTTAAGATTCCACTTTCTCTATTTTAGTAACTCAGTAGCTTTACTGAGGGCTTACTATGTAGCAGGCACCTTTGCATACAGCGTCTCTTCGTCTCTTCGTCTCTTCGAAGCCTCATGACAAACCCTTGATGTGGATGTGACTGGCCTCTTGATCCGGAAAAGGAAGAGAGCTGAGTCTAAAGCCACACTATGGATATTTGAACTCAAGTGTCTCTCACTTTTTCATGCTCTATCATTTACCCAGCACTACGCTCTGTCATTTCTTTTAGAAAACTCTTTGAAAGATAAATGTTTATTTCATATTCAATGCTTACCCTCTTTGCAACCAATATACGATGTATGCAAACTGCCTTGCTATCTTGGGGCCTGGCTCGTAAGAGCCCTCACATGTTAGTTCTCTGTCTCCCCCTACCCACTGCTAATCCCTCACAGAAAGGGGTTCTAGGGTTTTATTTACCTTTTGTCTCCAGGCAATGTCACAGTTTCAAATATAATAGTTAGAGAAATGACTCCAAAACCTCCTTCCTCAAACCCAGATTCACCTCTAAATTCCAGAACTGCATTTCCAACAAACTGTTAGGTTTCTTCATGGGATATCTCTCAAGTATTTCAAGCTGTGTTCCAAATAAAAGGCACCTCCTCCATCTTCTCCTTTCTCTCCCTCCCCGTGGAAAGATACTCAAGTTTCTGTGTTCCCTGGTGTTGGTCAGGTCACCATGGTGTGCATAAACACACAGTGCAGAAATACAGGGGAGCATGAAGACACACTCTCTTGGAACATTAATTTTACTCACTAAAGCACAACATTATTCCTCGCCCTAGATATTTGCAGGGCTCATTCCCTCACCTTTAAACACTTTTGATACAATGTCACCTTTCCAATGGTCCTGACCACTTGCCTCATCTAACACATACTCTGTTGCTCTTCCGGTTTCCTTTACCTGCTCTCTTCTTTTCCTCTAGCATTTAACATCTAATAACACCCTACGTAATTTACTTCTTTATCATGTTTATTGTTATTGTCAGCCTCACCTCCCAAGAATGTAAGCTTCACAAGGGCAAATATTTTTGTTGGTTTCGTTTACCAAATTATCACCACCGGATCTAGGGTAGGTCACACAGTTGTTCAAGTAACGAATGAATCCATGAATGAATTTTGTAGCAACACAAGCATAGCTGTATTTCGGTGTAAACTGCAAAAGTTGTATGAATTAAAATGTAACACATCAAACGAAAATACTTAAGTTTTCTTTATAACTTGGTACACACTTTTCACTTAAAAATTTTAAAGGAAAACTTTTGACAGTACAAAAAAAAAAAAAGGAAATCAGTATCATATGCTTTCAATAGAAGGAAACTACAAAGATTGTGTGATTATTAACATATATAGTATAAATGTAGCACTTAAAACCTGCATGCCACTGGTAGCATACACTGTCCCATACTTTGGGAAATATTAGTCTAAGACATTTAATAAAATTTTAGATTAGATGTTACTGACTCCTAAACCTGGAAGGGATTGCAGAAACTAGCTCATTTTCAGAAATGAAGGTATGGAAGTTGAGAGAGGTTTAAGTGACTTATTCCTAGCCATATAATGATGATTCGGGGCCTCTCCCACCTTATTATATAGCTCTCATGACATGTATTTACCTGTCTATAACTGTGCCATTTGCAATAAAGCAAATCCTCTCCAGCATTTACCTGCCTCTGAGCTTTTGTTCATCTTCAGCACTTCCTTTTGCCCTTCTGGCCCCTTCACCCTCACAGATGAGACTCAAGACGCCACCTTCTCTATGAATGCTTTATTTGTATTTCTCTTATAGCATTTATTTATCCTCTTCTGCATTATATTACGCTCTTTTTGTACTTGTTTTAGATATCCTACTTTTCTCGAGCTTCAATAGAGAGTGTGAGTACAGAAAGAGCCTTATTTTTATACTATTCTTTTAGGATACCAACTATTATACTTTGTAAGAGTTTGCACTTAGTAAGATTTTTTTGCAATGAACTGTATTAAATCTTATTACCATTTGGGAACAAAGCTGTGGAAAACGTGATGCTGGTGGTCTTTCTACATTATGGGGCCCATCTGTTTGCTGTTACCTGTTTCCCACCTACCGTCAATACCAACCTAAAACTCCATCTGCTACTTCCTCTTCTCTTCCAACCTGACTTGGCACTAAATCTGTCAGACTTCTCTGGTCAGCATTACTTTGCCTTAATGATTTTTACTAATTACTAAAGGTCTGTTTGATTTTATTTGCCTCTTGAGAGTATCTAAGACGTGAGCAAGGTAACCGATACTGAATTCAGGACGATATGTCAAAACTATTTGGAAAAAAGTACTAAGCAAGCATTCAGGTTTGGAATTGGAACCGGCATTACAGATGGGAGCGTGTGACCTTGGGAAATCAATTAACCTTTCTGGTTCTCAGTGTTTTCTCTTTTAAGAAGAGAGACTTAGGTACAATGTCTCTAAATTCCCTTCTGAATGTAACATCGCTGGCAGCAAATATTCATCCTTCATGACAGCCTTAATTCCACTTCAGTTCTGTTTCCTTCACCAATCTTTCCTGACCTCTATCACTATAAAAAGGAATCCCTTATTTCAATTCCTGCAGCGTTTAATTCTCAACTCTCTTACAGTAACGCTTATCCTGAACTGCAGTCAAGTTAGCTGTGGTACTCACGTTAGCCTTACTCCATGACTCCGACCCTGCCGTAAGTTACGGGTTCCTGAGTGCACTAATAGTCCCTGTGACCCCTCCCCCAAATGCCTAGCAAAGTGGGTTATAGATAGTACGGGCAGCACATGCTGAATTTATTGACTGAGTAAATGACTGAATGAACTGAAAAAGCATAATATCATGATTATTCTGTGCTGAAAGAAATAAAAACCCAAAATGCTACTAAACTGATTGTATGATTAAAGAAATTTAAGCTAGGATTACGAATTTTGGTCACCATGGAAAGCAACTCCAGAAAACCAATGTTTAACTATAATAGCAACAGACAGCATGTTGCATATGCAGATGTAGTGGTTTGGATAGAAGGAGAAGCCATGCTACAGGGTGATCGGGAGCTCAGATTCCGGACGTAGCTGCCTGGCTTTTATCGTGGCTCTAATAATTTGCGTGACCTTGGGAAGGGTATGTAACTGCGTCTCAGCTTTATCTTCTGTATCGTAAGGGATCTACTTCATAGAGTTACTGTGAGAATTAAATGAGTGCCTGGCCCATATTAAGTGTTCAATAAATGTTCACTGTTAGTTTATAATCTGTACTGACATATTTCAATATGTCTATCCTTAGGACACAAATGGGGGTAAAAACGAAAGCTTTCTCCTGAGAGCGCTGTGAGATTTTTCTTTACATCTTATGACCATCGAGTATGTGCTACTTACATCATTACATCAAGAAAAAAAAAATATCTTAACCTAAAAATAGCTAAAAAGCACAGAGGTATTTTAAAAGTGACCTGGATTCTTACTCATCCCAAGCCAGTTTATTTTTCTAGTTTAAGAATCCTGCAATCCTTGCTTGTCAAAAACTGGCATAACATGAACCGCACACTGTACTTATCTTCTTAATGTATGCACTTCAGGCAGAAAATTAATGAGCATGAATACTCTCCCTTAATGCTTCAGAAAGCACATTCTAGAATATTCTTTAAAAATATCTTCCTCTTGGAGACACCCACATGATTTTCTCAAATCTGTCATTTGATGTGAGGCTGAAGTTAGTGAGTAGGGAACAGACAATGGTTTGCATTCTGGCTTTACCACTTCCTAGCCACATAAAACTGAACATGTTATTACATCTTTTTTTTTTTTTTTTTAAAGATTTTTATTTATTTATTTGACAGAGACAGACAGCCAGCGAGAGAGAGAGCACAGGCAGGGGGAGTGGGAGAGGGTGAAGCAGGCTCCCAGCAGAGGAGCCTGATGTGGGGCTCGATCCCATAATGCTGGGATCACGCCCTGAGCCGAAGGCAGACGTTTAACGACTGAGCCACCCGGGCGCCCCATGTTATTACATCTTTTAAACATCAGCTTCTCCATCTGTGATACAAGAATAGTAACAACATCCTTACTTGAAAGATTATTGTAAGGATTAATTAAGATCACAAAGAAGGTACTGAGCACAGTATGTGGGAGACAATAAATGATCAATACATGGGATAGCTATTATTATTTCTGATGAAATACACCTGAAATTATATCAATACATTGGTAAATTTTAAATCCATTTAGGTATACTGCATTTCATAAAGAGGGTCCACGTTTCTACAACACCAGCTGATTGAACAACCTGAGGGATTTTTTTATGAAAGGCAAATTTTTCCTTGAGCAGTGGATGGTCTTTGTAACAAGGTTTACATATCCTGGGATAGACGTGTCACCACAACAAATCTCACTATCATCTCTCTCGTTGCTGAAAAACTGACAGTCCACAGCATTGTTGCCCTAGATATAGGCAGTTATCCTTTCCGAGTAAGAGGAAGAATGAGATATTATAGCAAGGATATGGAGTGTTCTTAAGGCAAGAGAATTTCCAGTGTCTTGCCCGGCAGAAGGGCAGTAAACCCTGACAGCACCTGGACTGGAGGAGCTGCTTCAAGGTCAGCACATGCATCTACATTTCCCTTTCCTGCCCCTTTCCCCCAACTTTTCACTTCATTGACCACTGCGGAATCAAGTTTGGGAAAGCATATGAAAAACCCAGCAACATAGCAGAATTCAGTGATAACAATACAATGGGTTTCCAGGCAACTTAAACTATACGGAATGTCTCTTGAATGACAGAGAATTAAAACTCGAGCAGTTTGAGACAAAATATTTTTCTAAGATTTTTTTGGTAGATAAGTTGACGATTGAAGATTGCAAAGTGCCAAGGTAAAAAACAATCCCGGATTTAGTAATGAGCAGAGAAATGACCTCTAATTTGTACGGCCCTCGAGCTCTGCTTTGATTCACAGCGTTTCACCGACAGCGCACTGAACTGTGTATGTGCATCTTTTCATTTCCACGTGGAAGTCACGCTCAGAACCCCACAGGCTGTTTTAAAATGTCATGCTTCTAGCTGCAGTCTAAGATTCAGCAGATCTGTGATTTCTTCGTGTATTTCCATAAGTGTCTGAGCTCCCATGTGCGGGACTTTACGAAGCCAAGGTTATAATAAACTTCTATTATGAAACAATCCATTACCTATTATCAGCCCCCGTCACCCAGTCTGCGCGTAAAGATGGAGAGCACAGAGAAATGACAGTAAAGGGAAGTGAAATTGTTCCAAAAGATGGAGCAAGAGGCATGTGCCTAACTCTACAAATTAAAGGTGCTGGAGTATAACTGCATCTCATTCATATTAGGTCATCTCGCCAGAAAAAGCCGAGGAGCACTGAGAATCTTGGTACTTGTAATACTATAACCATTTAGCTCTCTCTCTGTCTTCCAATCCCTTTCCCTCTCCATCCTCATCCCTCCCTCCCTCCCGCCTCTCAGTCTGACTCTATCCCTCAAGGGCAAACTATTACTCAAATGACAAAAGCAAAACTGTTTGAGGAAAAATAATAAAACTTCTCTTTTCTTCCAATCTATTGTTCTTCTACAGTTGTGAAAGCTATTGTATGATTCTTGTACCACAGAATACCACTGAGTAGTATCAGGACTCTAATAGATACTTTATCAAGCAGTTGCTTTGATTATAAAAATCATCTAGATTCAGTAATTAGATCTTCTTTTTAATTAAGAAGCTCTTTCTAACCATCATTGTACAGGAAGGTATGAAAATGGATAGATTTTAAACTGTATTTATAAACTGAGTTTATTGCAGCATTCTAGAAATTTAGAAATCTGGGAGACAGGCCAGCAGAATCTTTTTATCAAAGGACAGAAGAGTCTTGGAGGAAGAGCTAAGAGAGGCTGGGTCTAGAAGGTGACATCTGGGAAAATGGGCCAGAATATCAGTGTAAAATGATTCTGAGACAAGAAGGTCCTGGATATTCAGGTTATCATGTCCTAACAGCCAGGGACTCAGTTCCTGAGAGCAGCCTCCTTGAGTCCACAACATCAGCTGTTCCCTCTGGTAGTCTTCCCCACAGCATTTGCAGTCTTTCTAGTAAAATTATGTATTTGTTGGTGTGTTTACCAGGTGAATGCCTGTTTCTTCTGCTTGACCAGGGGTTCTCTGAGCCCAGGCATCATGCCTGTTTTGTTTTCCACTGTCTCCCTACCACCCAGCTTTTGCACTTGTTGAATGAATGAACCAAAGAATGCATGGGTATCAGGGAAGGCGGGGGGAGTGATAAAAAGAATAAAGGAAAAATTGTCGAGTTTATTCAGAACAAAAATCAACACCTCCTTTAGCTTCAATTACATTCATAAAGGTAGAACACAGCCCATTAGTGCAGATACGTGTATCTCAGACATCAAGCTTCAAGAATTTCTCATGGATATTAGATGCCACCAGCAGTACAAAAGATGCTGCCACTGAGAAGGGGGAGGGGAGGAACACAGCTACACATGTGCTCTTAATAGCAGGAAGAGAAAAGCAATAAAGGAGAAGAGAGCTTGGTGCTTTGAAGAAAGAAAAAAATGACCACAGAGATTATTCTTAGAATTCACACAAGACACTCACACTCCAGGAAACTCTCAGAATTATTTGGGAAATTTTTGAGGAAAGCTCAAAATTTACACTTACAAATATGTTTTGAGATTTTATTTTATTTTTAAAGATTTTATTTATTTATTTGACAGACAGCCAGCTAGAGAGGGAACACAAGCAGGAGGAGTGAGAGATGAAGAAGCAGGCTCCCAGCGGAGGAGCCTGATGCGGGGCTCGATCCCAGGGACCCGGGATCACGCCCTGAGCCAAAGGCAGATGCTTAACGACTGAGCCACCCAGGCGCCCGTTTTGAGATTTTATAATCACACTTAAAAACAATAACTGATAGGTTGCTAAGATAGAAAAGCAGTTTATAGGTGAGCATGTATAATTTAATGCTTCTATGTGTATGTACATGTTGGAGAGGACAAGAAATTTATTTACAATATATTCGTAGTACTTATTTCGAGAAGTGAAGTTATCAGTGATTGTATTTATCTTGTCTATCTGTATTTTTTTCTTTTTAAAATAAGTGCTTTGGGGGTGCCCAGGTGGCTCAGTCAGTTGAACATATGACTTGATTTTCACTTAGGTCATGATCTAAGGGTCGTGAGATGGAGCCCTGCATCAGGCTTTTTGTTCAGTGCAGAGTCTGCTTGAGATTCTCTCTCCCTCTCCCTCTGCCCCTCCCCCCCACATGTGCATGCACTCTCTCTCTCAAAAAATAAATAAATCTTTAAAAAAAAAAAAGTGTGGGACACCTGGGTGGCTCAGTCGGTTAAGCATCTGCCTTCAGCTCAGGTCGAGTCCCACATCAGGTTCCTTGCTCAGCAGGGAGCCTGCTTCTCCCTCTGCCTGCTGTTCTCCCTGCCTGTGCTCTCTCTCTGTCAAATAAATAAATAAAATCTTAAAAATAATAATAATACTAAAATACAATAAAAATTTTTAAAAAGTGCTTTGGGGGGCCTGGATGGGTCAGTTGGTTAAGTGCCTGACTTCGGCTCAGGTCATGGTCCCAGAGTCCTGGGATCCAGTCCCACATCGGGCTCCCTGCTCGGAGGGGAGTCTGCTTCTCCCTCTCCCTCTGCCCCTCCCCCAGCTCATGCTCTCTCTTGCTCTGTCTCTCTCAAATAAATAAATAAAATCTTTAAAAAAAAGTGCTTTCTTTTATTTTACTAAGTGGAATATCATTGAGCAATCACAATGAATCTTTTAACATATTTATTTACACTACAGCTCATGTTTATTGCAGCATACAAGGAAGACATAATTCCTATCCAATACAGTACAGTTCTCACCACATACCACACACAAATACACTAATCCATGCGTTCAATAGTGTTGCATAATTAGCATTTATCTGTATGTCTAAATTTCCCCCATTGAACAAGGAATCCTTATGCTTATAAATATTTTAAGAGTTTTAAAGACATGCTTTTTGTGGGGGGAATGATAAGAAAGGAAAAACAAATTATGCTTTTTTCAGTGTGCTAACCTGAGAAAAGGAGAGAAAAATATACAAGACTATAGGGTCACTTATAAAAGCAAAAACACGAAAAGCAAGAAAAGTAACACAAAGGTACAGTTCCTACTTCCTGTGCTCTTTTCTGCTGGTGAACACATCTCACCTATCTGTGATTCCTATTTAAGCAGAAAATAAAAGTTTTCTGGAGGGGAAAAAAATGAATACGATGAATGGAAAATGGAGCTGGATAATGAATAACAACACGCCACTTTCTATCTAGATTAAGTACGAACAATCCCATTAGAAATGCCGTCTTCCGGGGCGCCTGGGTAGCGCAGTCGTTAAAGCGTCTGCCTTCGGCTCAGGGCGTGATCCTGGCGATCCGGGATCGAGTCCCACATCAGGCTCTTCCGCTATGAGCCTGCTTCTTCCTCTCCCACTCCCCCTGCTGTGTTCCTTCTCTCGCTGGCTGTCTCTCTGTCACATAAATAAATAAAATCTTAAAAAAAAAAAAAAAAAAAGAAATGCCGTCTTCTGCTGGGCAATATGGCCCACAGTACCTCTTTGCCCTTGCTTATAGCAGCTCTTCTGCCTGGAACTTGCTCCCTGCTGTTTTCCTCCCTGCTCCTTCTCATCTACCCAAAGAAGAATCCATATTTGCCAGCTTTGGACTATGCCCGGAGGAATCCGTCGTCATCAAAAGGGGCAATAATTTGAAGGGTTGAAAAGTAAAGAAAACCACCCAATATATGTTCCCAATGTAAGAAAAGCCCAAGATTGATTACTTGTCCCTACCTATCCCAGTTTTTGCTTTCCATCAAGTTGTCTTAGCTTCAGTGGCATAATGGAACAACATACAACAATAAACAGGACTGGCCAAACCCAAGAAACAAAGAGGAAACTTTCTCCAGTGCCCATTTTTTACAGTGCTAGACCTTGGACTAGAGACGACTACCTCAGGATCTTTGATGGGAAAGCCTCGGGCCTTTTAAAATGCGAACTGGTGAGTCACAGAAAGAAAGGAAGTTGGATTTACTGGAAAGAGTTTCCACATCTGATGCTCTCGGTTTCTCATTGGGCCCTATAGCCTTATTAGGAATATTTCCTCTCTCTGCTAAGTGGCTCAACACGAGAGTGTGTCATCTGTTGATTATTGCTTAACAATATTTCCGCCTAATAAGAGTTGAAGGTCCAACAAAACAAAACAAACAAAAAACCCCAAACAAAAAGTAGCAGTCACTGTGAAAAAAGAAGATGGGGAAAATATAAAACGTATGCAGAAACGGTGGGGTACATACAGACCACATCTAATTAGTATGCAGAGGACTTTGGGGTGACTTTGTAACAATGACCAAATACCTCTTTTCCTATCAATCCCTTAAAGCTTAAGAACTTCACCAAACAACTTCCCCAGCTCACTGCCTTCACCCAGGCAGACATAATCATCCCAGTTTTGGAACTCCCAAAGCACTTCAGTCTTGCACCAGAAACACACTGTGAAAATTAAAACTCAGTATTAGAATTAGATGTGCTCTTGCTAGGACTCCAGGTACTGGAGCTTGGTTTTCACAGTTCCTGGCTCATGTTTCTGGTTGCTGGTACTTGGGAAGCTTTAATAAACAATTATAAATGACAATAATCCAAAGAGAACATAAGTGCCTTTTACTGTCATATGGATGGCTAATGTTAGAACTGAGACTAAGAGCCTACATCCTGAGTCTTTCACACACAGTGTCAAAGATATCTAATGTCTCCCTGAAGGATAACTCTACTCATGTCGTTTCCCTGCTCAAAAACAAGATAAAAAACTTAGAAACTTAAATGGCTCCCCATCACCTGGAGAACTCTGGACTCCTCTTAATATCTGCTCATCATCCTCAGTGCTCTCTATCTCTGCTCCATTGTATAAACCAAAACCTAGGAGTCATTCTTGATTCCTCTCTTTCCCTCCTGTCCTCAATGGTCAAGTCCTAGCAGACCTGCCTTCAAAACATACCCAAAATTTATGTACTTCACTCTACTTCCTCTGGTATCTTCCTAGTTCAAGGTACTGGCACCCCTTACACAACCATCACATAGGCTTTCCATTAATGACTGCAACCGGTCTCCCTATTTCTAGCCTTGCCCATCTCAAATCCATTTTTCACATAAAAGAGCAATAGAATACACTTTTAAAAACTGTCCATTTACCTGCTTGGGAAAAAATTTTAAGTTGATAAATGTTATGTAATCTGTTGCAAACTGTAATGTATTGTGTACACTACTGTCAAGATTCCAGTATCCTATATATGTTTTTAGACATATTTTAATTGTATGTCCAGGGCTTTCATTAAGACCATCTGGCAACACTTATTTCCTCTCCTTTCTTTCATTGGCATTAAATTGTGCTGTTTCCCATTTCCTCGGCCATGTGCCACCTTAATGAACTAATTTAAGGTCTCAGGGCTTAACATGATACTGCTTCTAGATGACATTTGTGTTGTAACAGTTGTCTACAGAGCTGGAACCTCAAAGATTAAGTAGGAGAGGGAATTACCAGCACAAAAATTCACTCAGGGAAGTGTTTCCTGGAGCCTCTCAAATCCACCAAGATCGATGAATGGGGCTAGAAGAGGTTTTGTTTTTTGAAAAACAAATTGTAAGTATGTAAAAAAGCCATGGGAGAAAAGTAGAATTCTATGGAATACAGACACCCTCCAAAACAGTTCTGGCCCTGACAGTCTAACCGAAATTTAATAGAATGAGGATGGGGGGAGATGAATTAAACTTTCCTGAGTTACTAAAAGTAATTTCAAGAGAAAAATTCCCTGAAAGTGTCTTTTAACATACACACAATCAACACACACATTGCCTAGAAAGATTGCAGAGGTTAATATACCAGATGGTGGTGAGATGAGGAAGTTTTTCAATATAGCCATCAGGAAAGCAGTTAAGAGTTGAAGTCAGGTTGGCCTCCGGTTAACAGATGCACCATTCAAACAACTGTTATGCTGTTGAAAGAAAGAGAAAGAAAGAAAGAAAGAAAGAAAGAAAGAAAGAAAGAAAGAAAGAAAGAAAGGAAGGAAGGGAAGGGAAGGGAAGGGAAGGGAAGGGAAGGGAAGGAAAGGAAAGGAAAGGAAAGGAAAGGAAAGGAAAGGAAAGGAAAGGAAAGGAAAGGAAAGGAACAATGGAGGTCCTCCTGTGATATAGAATCTCTCACTGATAATTTAATGTCTTAAATACACATTTCTAGAACAACTTCTTAAAAGCAAGCACAACACACTTGAGAAATTACCAGAAATAATAAGCTCAATGGTGACTTCAACAGACTGGGTTCTTATGAATCCTTTGAAGTCATGAAATAGGAGCAGCATAAAATGAATTAAAAACATTTTTAAAAATTTATTTATTTGACAAAGAGAGAGAGAGAGAGTGCTGGGGAAGGGGCAGAGGGAAAGAATCTCAAGTAGACTCCCTGCTGAGATGGAGGGAGCCTGACTCAGGGCTCCATCCCGTGACCCTGAGACCATGACCTGAGCCAAAATCAAGAGCCACACCCTTAACTGACTGAGCCATCCAGACACCCCTGAATTTTAAAATTTTAAAAAGAAGATGGGAAACAAGGGGACCTAGCCATCAGAGAACATAGCCAAATCCCTGACAGGAGCATTTGCTTAGGACCCAGAGCTGGGCACCGCTATCCATGATCCCTGCTTCGGGCACTACCATCAGTGGCCGCTGCCTGGCAGACTCCTGGATCCTGACTCACTCCATCACCACTGCTTCCAAGAATAATCTCTCACTGTCCTTTTGTCTTTGCATCCCTCTCTCCAGATTCCTTGGTTTCTGCCAAAGAATCAATTGCACTACTGGGTATTTACCCCAAAGATACAAATGTAGTGATACGAAGGGGCACCTGTACCCCAATGTTTATAGCAGCAATGTCCACAATAGTCAAACCGTGGAAAGAGCCCAGAAGCCCATCAACAGATGAATGGATAAAGAAGACGTGGTGCATATATACACAATGGAAATCTACGCAGCCATCAAAAAAAGAAATCTTGCCATTTGCAATGACGTGGATGGAACTAGAGGGTATTATGCTAAGTAAAATAAGTCAATCGGAGAAAGACAATTATCATATGATCTTACTCATATATGGAATTTAAGAAACAAAACAGAGGAGCATAGGGGAAGAGAGGAAAAAATAACACACAATGAAACCAGAGAGGGAGACAAACAGTAAGAGACTCTTAATCATAGGAAACAAATTGAGGGTTGCTGGAGGGGAGGAGGGTGGAAGGATGGGGTTAACTGGATGATGGACATTAAGGAGGGCAAGTGATGTGATGAGCACTGGGTATTATATAAGACTGATGAATCACAGACCTATACGTCTGAAACCAATAATAGATTATATGTTAAAAAAAAAAAAAAAGAAAAGAAAAGAAAAATAAACCAAGGAATCCAGTTGGTCAAGTCTAACCACATGCCAACACCTTGGTTTTCTCATCTTGAAATCGGGTATCCATCTCACAGTGCTATTGTCAGGATTGAATTAGATAATATGGAGTCTCACAATAGCTGTTGTTTTTTGTTTGTTTGTTTGTTTTGTTTTTATTCCTATTTTGAGCACTTAGGACACAAGTTCTTTAGGATAACCAAAGTTACCACTTACACCTTTATTCTGAGTCTAAATGTTGCTGTTTCCATCACAGGTTTCCATCCTGTCCCATTTTGCCATTTTATCACTCTTTTCCTCCTTTATTTTCTCTTCTGTCTCCTGTCTCATTTTCTGTAGGGAATCTCAATTTATAAGACGGCAGTAGAACCTCTGCCTTGAAGAATACCATCAACACCAAGAATCCTTCTCAGTTATTTTTCCATAGAGTCTGGCCTCTAAGGTGTTATGATAAAGCAAGCATGGGATTTTGTCAAGTTCAGTGGTTCCTGAGATTTATTTCTTGGACTTGGAAAGCCTTGGTGCATCTGTAGCGGCTAAGTCGGAGCTGAGGGCCACCGCAATCAACGTGAAATCTCAGGCACAGCCTCTATGGCAGCAGTGAGCACCCCCCTCCCAGTCACCGTAGTCTAAATGTAGCTAACAAGGGCCAAAGCGATGGCAGTAAAAACTAGACTAAGAAGGAGGGAACGGGGACAAAATTGCTAAGAAAGGCTAGCCAGGACTTGTCAATTTTTAAAATGGGAAGGGAAAGAAAAGGCAAAGAACAAAACCAAACCAAAAAAGTGCTTCCCTTTTTTAAGCTTGGGGGACTGTGAATATAGCAGTAGCATTAATAGCATCAGGAGAGTCAGAAGGATAAATATTTGGGAACTCAAAGATGTGAGAAGTTTTCGATTTACTAAATTTGAAGGGCCAGTGTAGCTGGAAGTGTCCAGTTGGCTAATGAAGGAATAGAAATAAAACTCAAGGGAAGACTTGGGAATCTGCACAAAGATGTCAGTGGGAACTCCAGGGACAGAGTATAGGGATTAATGAAGGAGTGGCTCAGGATAAAAGGTTCCAAAATACTCACATTTAGCACATAGGAGAGGGAAAACAGGCATCTTGAGAAGACAGACAGAATTCTGAAAGTATGTCCAGAAATTTGCATGTCAGAGAATCACATTTCAAGGAAAGACTGGTCAGCTGTGTCAGTGATGGGAAAACCTAAGGCAGATGACGATGAACACAGTAGAAAGGAATGAAAGCAGCTTGTGATTGTTGAAGGCAAATTTGGAGGAAGATCATTTGGTGACAATCCTCCAGGGATTGTGTCAATGACACCTTATATTTCATCTCCAGTTCAGCCTGAACAGATGGCACAAATGAGAATCTCTTCATATGAGGGTTTCATCTGGATTTATAGCCCAGTCAGTCCCATTTCCTTATTTGCCTCCAGAAGGGCTGGAAGCAAACCCCTGTCTGCATTCCCAGAGGAGGCAGAGTAAGGCTCATTAACAAGATGTTTGAGATGGCTTTGCTTGCAGTTTTATGAAGAAACTTTATGAATTAGCAATGCAATATGTACTATAGTACACTCTCTTACCATTACAGATCCATGTTTGACGCTTTATATTGTAGCTATATTTTAAATGAAATATAATTGGTTTCTGAACTGTCAGATTTCAGCATCTTAAAGTAAGCTACTGAAAGTAAGATTGATAAAGTTATTTTCGTTTCAAATATTAAGAGATGGTTTCCTGTGAGTAATACGAATATGGCACTTTCTTAATTTCCAAACTTAGCAAATCCCAAACCAAACCTTTTAATGATAATAACTCTTATTAAACTACACTGTCTCATCTATGCCAGAGGTTTAAAATAAAGCCTGAAATAAACATTTATCTCATTTCTATAAAAATATTTCAAATTTGCTTTTTGATATATGGCACTCCTCCATATTTTATGCATATGTCCTGAATTTTACTATTGCTATTTCAAATGCCTTACCACATTCTACTATACTGTATGATGTAGTGAAAATTTATTAAAAATAAGACTACAGTTTGATTAATTATATCTAGTCCAGCAGTTGTAATTATCCCTTTGAGTTAATCAGTGATTTCTTTTGTTATAACATCAGTATTCCTTTTACAGACTTTTTTTTAATGGATCAGTAAAAATCCTACATTTCATAGAGTTATATCTGGTTGTAAATATAGAACGCTACATTTAACTAACCCTAGCATTCTCATAACTAAAAGTCAGAACCCAAACCCAGCACAGGAATGTGGCTGGGCTCCCAGAATGATCTAGAACCAGGGCTTTGTCTGTATTCCTTTCTGCTTTTCTACTCCACAGTTTTTCTCTGAGGACTAACTTCCTCTGCTCCCCAGTCAACACATGAAACATGGAGATCAATAGTTCCCTGATTTATGTATTATAATTGAGCCATCTAGGAAGAGAGTAATCTCTCTCTCAGTTCTAATTTTAGAATTCTGACACAAAAGACTGGCTATTTTTAAACAGCTGTTGTTCAGTCTTAGGTGAATCAACTGTGGCCAACAAGTGGGGTCCAGAGAGGAGACGGGGATTTTTGACCCAACCCAACCTATCAAGTGTGGACAGGAGCCACAGATATGTTGGACAAAATAGCTGCCCTGAATCTACAGCCATTGTGACCATGAAGGGTAAGTACCTAGAAAAGTGGTGTGGGCTACAAGAGGCTGTACTTACAAAGTGATGAGATAACCTGTTGATTCAGTCACTTAATCAGCTAATTTGCTTAGAAGAAAACTATAACCATAACTATCATTTGGGTCTGTTTAAATAATTTTATTTTAGAATATTTGTTTTTTGGGACACATGCAAATGTACTGTGGTTGATTTAAATGGGGGGGGGACTCTTGTGGAGAACTGGGTGAGCAGGGGGACACATTTTTAAAAACACAGGACAGCCAGTCTTATCCAGTCACTGATTGAGAAGGATGGGGAAGGATGTAAGTGGAAGTCTATTAGCACTGCCTCTTCTGCTTTGCTTTTTCATGCCTGGAAACCTGGCAGGACACCTAAGGTGCCTCAGTCACCTCTACAGACAGCAGAGAAGGAAAAGAGAAACTCCTTTGCCTGGACTTCCCGGTTGTATGACAGGTAATCTCCTGACTGAATTTAAGCTACCCTGTAGTATTCTGGCATTCACAGCTGACACAACCAATGGATGTAGCTATTACAACATCGAGAAAGTATAAAATACTACAAGTCTGTACCTTGTAGTACCTGAAGGTTGCTAATTTCTACGATAAATCTTTTTGCCCTTTTGGGAGGTATAGAAAACTGAATAATGGCCCCTCAAAGATGTCCACATCCTATTCCCAGAACCTGTAAATATGGTATCTTGCCTGGTAAAAGAGATCATCCAGGTGTGATTACATTAAGGATCTTGAGATGGGGAGATTATCCTGGATTATTCAGGTGGGTCCACTGTGATCAGAAGAGTCCTTTTAAGCAGGAGGTAGGAGGACTGGAGTCAGAGAGATGTGCATATCAAAGCAGAGGTCAAAGAGGAAAGAAGGTGTGACATTGTTGGCTTTAAAGGTGGAGAAAGGTACCATGGGTCAAGAAATGTAGACAACCTCTGAAGACTGGAAAAGGCAAGAAAATAGATTCTCCCCTAACACCTTTAGAAGTGATGCAGCCCTGAGGACACATGTTAGACTTCTGACCTACAGAATTGTAAAATGATAAACTTTCATCATTATATTACTTTGTTGGTGGCAATTTGTTACGGAAGTGGTAGTAAACTAACATGGGGACTTTAATTAACAGCAGGATAAACACATTGGACACCTGCACGAGTTCCCAAAGATTCACTCAGCCTCCTGTCACCCATCAGATCCATTCAGGACACTGCAGGGGCAGCACGAGGCTGTGTCCTTTCACTAGATTGAAATTTTCCTCTCTGATCTAATAAGATTGACATTATAGACCTGGAGGCAAATCTGGCTTCTTTATATCCATAATTGGTTTTTGAACTCCGTTTCCTAGAGGTTTTTGTGACTAGGTTGTATCTACTGAGTGGAAATTTCACTCATGTGACATTTAATATAGAACTCTCTGAATGCATGATTAATTTTTGCATACCAGATATTACCTCATTATCAGATTTACAGAAAGTAGCAATGTAATTATAAAGCAGCTATTTTCAGCACATTCTGCCAGGTTATTTCTCTGCCAAATCATTATGCCCTGAGAAACAACACGTGGCACTATTGAAAACAAGTTGAGTCTTGTGAGCAATCAGTTCAGATAATTGCATCTTTATTATTGACAGTTCCCTTAGGACTCTAGGGTCTCGCGAACTGCTCCACGCTGGGACTGCAATTCATTAAGGTTTCCATCCTGAGCCAATTTTAATTAAACTGTCCTCCTTTTCTCTTTAGCTCCCCATAGCTCATTTTTCTTAGCGGGTCTTAGTTGGGGTAGAAATCCAGCTGTTGAGTTAATCTGAGACCCCTCCTATCTGTCCTTCTGAGGTGTCCCTTCTCAGCTTATAAATTCAGCAGTTTAGCTGAACGAGCATAAAATGTACCTGCTTCCACAAAAAGAACACAAAAAGTAAAAAAGAAGAAGAAGATGAAAAAAAATGCCATTTAGCATCTCAGTTTGCATCTTTTAGAAAATAAAACAGGCACTTGGAGACATACAGAAGCTGATACCATGTTTGTGGCAATAATACTAGATGATGAATTTTAAAACCTGAGTACAGATCAACTTTTAGTTCTCTTCGTTCTGAAATTAAACTGCCTGTGATTGATTTATATGATATGACATTTATGATAGACAGATTTCTGGAAGATTCATAGTTTTTCCTCCCTTTTCCCATAGGATTCTCTTGACTGGCTATAATCATTCTTTATTTTATGCACAAAGCAAAATAGATTTGTTCGTTGCTTGTTTATTTTTACTGAGAAGCGATAACATATAATGCATCTCTTGTTAGTTGCCATTATCAGTTTTCAGAGTAATAACTTTGTTTTAGCAACACAGGTTCTCCTTCATTGTGGGTAAGAAAAAACAGTTTCTTTGTTCATCCAACAATCTAATAAATATTCATTGAGTGCCTTCTTTGTACAAAGCCCAATACAAGGCAATGCATAGAATATAAAATTGTTGAAAATAGGCTCGACTTTCAGGCAATTTACTGAGTTAGGTTATACATGTTAACTTTCTTCTCAGATTGCGCAGGGACTCCTCATTGCTACTGCATTCCTCATTACAATGTTTGGGAGAGATCTGAGAACAGGGAGTCTGAAGGAAAGGTGATTAGATAGGAGGCATTGTCTAGTCATGAGGTACTATGCAGACAAACAAGATGATCAATAAAGAGAAAAATGATGTTATAAAATACACGTAGAAAGAACTGAAAGAACTTCATAGCTGATTGATTATGAAGGTAAATATGTCGGGAAATATAAAATTTTTTTCTTTTCATTTTAAAAAATACTCATGACTATTTAACCAAATATTAAAACCTTGTCTTATGGGATTTAGGGAAAAAACATGAAGTATGTATGGAAACTCTAGTATAAAGTGTTGAGTAGAACAAATTACAAAATGGCTACATAATGTGAAGTGGTAAAATATTTTAAGTAAGCTGTGAAAAGTTAAGGGTATCTATTTCAATTCCTATGGCAACCAATAAAAATTAATACAAAGAGGTATAGCTCAAAAGTCAATAGGTAAATTCAAATGGGATTCCAAAAATTATTCAAGTAAGCTAAAGGAAAACAGAAGGACATACAGATAGCCAAAAATAAAATGGTAGACCCAATCCAACTGTGTCAATCATTTACATTACAAATATTAATTTGAGGCACATCATAAATACATATGTAAAACCTAACATCATAAAGCTTTTAGAAGAAAATTTAGGAGAATACAGATGGGCCACAGAATGCATTATCAATTAAATAAAATTGCTAAGTTACACTGCATCAAACACTGCTTATTAAAAGACACTATTAAGAAATGAATAGACAACCTATGTATTGAAGGAAAATATCTGCAAAACTGGCAGCTAAAGTTATATAAAAAGATTGTCTCAATAATAAGAAGATATACACCCCAATTTAAAAAACAGACAAAAGATTTGGATAGACAATTCATAAAACAAGATATACAAATGGTCAACAAAGACATGCAAATGCGCTCCACATCAGTATTCATCAGAGAAAGGCAAATTAAAGCCACAAGGAAACTTCATCATATGACCACCAGAATGGCAAAAATTTTAAAACCTGACAACACCAAATGATGATGAGGATGTGGAACACCTGGAACCTTTATACATTGATGGGAATGTAAATGTAAAATGTTAAAAGCGTACACTTATGATGAGCATTGAGTAGTGTATAGAATTGTTGAATCTCTATATTGTGCACCTGAAACTAATATAACACTGTATGGTAATTCCAGGGAAATTAAAATTAAAAACTTAGTAAAAAAAAAGAAAAACAAGATTGGATTATTTGCTCTACTGGATATCAAGACTTATTATAAAGCTCCATTAATTAAGGGAAAGAATGGACGAATATACCAATAAAACAGAACAGAAAAAGACCCTTGCATTTATGGACTCAATATTTGACAAAGTAGGCATTAAGAACAGAAAGTTCAATATTTTGAACAAAATTATTCTGGGCAAATTAGACGTCCACTTGGAAACAAAATAGAATTTTAAGTCTCTGCCTCTCACGATACATAAAAATCAGTTCCAAGTAGATGGTTGATCTAAATATGACAGACAATACAGCCAAGTTTCTGAAGGAGAATATGCTCATGATCTAGGCTATTAAGTGGGAAATAAAAAACACTGTGCAGGAAAAAATGAAAAATCTGGATTAAAATTACTAACTTCCTTTCATTAAAGACTTCCAGAACATGAAAATAGGGGAAGATATTTGCAAAACATAGTAAGTAATAAAGGCGTTGTATCCAGATTATGATGAACTCTATCAAGCAATAAGAAGAGAAGAGGCAACAACATAGAAAAATGAGCAACAGATTTAAATAGGTTTTCACTAAATAAAATATTCAAATGACCATAAACACACGATGACCTCGTCAGGCGTTAGGAGAATGCAATTATATCACATTGTGGTACCCCTACAAACCCATCAAAATGCTAACATTAAAAAGATTGATAATACCACGTGTTCACAAGGACATGGAACACTTACACGCTCCTGGTGAATATAAGTTGATATAACCAACTTTGGAAGACTATTTGCCATTATCCACTACAGTTGAAAATATGTAAAAACCAATGACTCAGCACTTCTACTTTTAGGTACATACCCAATATAAATACATGCACACGTGTAGCTAGAGATGTAGAGAATAAAGTTCACAGCAGCATTATTTGTAATAGGAGAAAATCAGAAACATCTCAAAGGTTCACCTCTAGTAGAATGGTAAAATACGTGATATATTCATGTAGTGAAATAGTCTCTAGCAATAATAAAGAGGTAACTACAGCTGTATGCAACAACATGAATGTCATAAATATAATGTTGAGCAAAGGAAGTTATATACAAAAAATTGCACACTGTAGGCATTTATATAGCTTTCAAAAACAGACCATTCCTGAGGTCATGCTCCCTTCCTGGAGGCAGCCTGTATCCAATGACTGGTCCATGCTGGACGCCAAAGGACCCTCCCAACTCCAGAGCTTACCACTGAATGAAGTGAGGCTTTGGCTGTGATTGGCACCCAACTTCTCCTTCTATCTCAGGGTTTCTCAAACGCAGCATTACTGACTTTTTGAGTTGGCTAATTGTTTGTTAGAGAGGCTACTCTGTGCATTATAGGATATTTACTATCATCCTTGACTTCTACCCACTAGATGCCAGTATATTTCCACATGTTGCTAAATATATCCTGGGGTGCAAAATCTTCCCCAGTTGAGACCCATGGTGCAATCGTGGCTCCTTCAACCTCCATGGATGTTGATCCTGAGAGCATTCCCCACTAAACATTCTGCATGCATATCATTGAATCTCTGGCACACCCTGATGAGTTCTGTTCATTTAATAAACCATTTACACAGGTGTTTATTGGTAAATTATACCTGTACTATGTAATTATACATTATATGTAATAGAATATAATTATAAAACATAAACAAAAACAATTGAAGAGGAGATAAAATAAATGTAACTAGTAGTTCTAGCATTTTCCCTGCTCCCCAAAAGAATGTTCACTGGCACCTCCTAGAAAGCCTAAACCATACAGTAGAGACCAGTGCCCTGGGAGGTGGGAGGGAACAGCAAAAGAAATGTAGGTAGAGGGATTAGTCTTAGTAACACACTGAGGCAGGGAAAAAAAGAGAGAATAGTTACAATAAAAACTTGCCAGGTTGGAAGGCAACCGATACACGAAAAAGTGCTCAACATCACTCATCATCAGGGAAATGCAAATCAAAACACAATGACACAGCACCTTGTATCTGTTAGAATAGCTATTCTCAAAAAGACAAGAAATAGTAAGTACTGGCAAGGATGTGAAGAAAAGAAACCTTTGTGCACTGTTGGTAGGAATGTAAATTGGTACAGTTACTATAGAAAATACGGAGGTTCCTCAAAAATTTAAAAATAGAACCACCATATGTCCCCCAATTCCACTTCTGCAAATTTATCTGCAGACAATGCAAACACTGATTCAAAAAGACACATGTGCCCCTAAGTTCATTGCAGCATTTATATACCACAGCCAAGATACGGAAATAACCTATGTCCATCAATGAATGGATAAAGAAAGCATGATATATATGTGTGTGCATGTATACAATGAAATATTGTTCAACCACTAAAAAGAAGGAAATCTTGCCATTTGCAACAACATGAACAGACCTTGAGGGCATTATGCTAAGTGAAATAAGTCAGAGAGAGAAAGACAAATTCCATATGCTTTTACTTTTATGGGGAACCAAAAAGCAAAGCAAAACAAAACAAAAAACCTGAGCTCAGAGATATAGAGAACGGATTAGTATTTATTGCCAGAGGTGGGGTGGAGCGGGCAAAATGAGTGAAGAAAGTCAAAAGGTACAAACTTCAAGTTATAAAATAAGTAAGTCCTGCGGATGTAACATACAGTATGGAAACTATAGTTCATAACAATGTATTGCATAATTGGAAGTTGCTAAGAGAGTACATCTTAAAAGTTCTCATCACAAGAAAAAAAGTTTTGTAGCTGTGTGATAACGGTTGTTAACTAGTCTTATTGTGGTGATCATTTTGCAATATAAACAAGTGTCAAATCGTTATGTTGTACACACGAAACTCATATAAAGTTATATGCCAATTATACCTCCATTAAAAAATGAAAACTTTGGGGAATGATAACGGTGATAGGTAGCAAGATAGAAAAAGTAGTCAGTGTATATCCAGATGGCATTGATCGCTTGAGCAGGTATCAGATAAAAGGGATTTGTGGCTAAACATTCTTGATTATGCCTACAAGCTACCCACTAAAATTCTTATAAAAAAATGCAATGAAAGTTTAAAAGCTAGCTAGAGTAGTAAAAGATGAAATCATTAATTAAAGGTCAGAGGGAATTTCTTTTAATTGTATCATTGTTGGATTCTTGAACTTCACAACATAATCTCTTACCTCTAAACTGAAATTAGTTCATCACATACTTTTAAGTGCATATTAATATAGCATTGTAGTATTAGAAGTAAAGAGACATTATTAGAAATTCACACAGCAACAAGTAACGTGGTGAGAAACTTCATCCCATCATCAGTCCATTTTAGATGGAGTAGTAAAAACAAATAATAGAGGTTTTGAATAATCTAAGTAATAATACTGAACACGTGTTCTTTTTCCTCTGCATTTTCATTTAAGGCCCAAGTTTCTAACCGCTCCTGGAGCTTTTACTGAGTGAGCTCCACAGTGATGACCCATAAATTCTCAGGACCATGGCACCATGGGCTGAATTGTGCCACTCCACAAATATATGTTGAAGACCCAACCTCAGTATCTCAGAAGTGATTGTATTCAATGGTAGAGCTTTTTAAAGAAGTAATTAAATTAAAATGAGGCCGTTACAGTGGGCCCTAATCCAATCTCACTGGTGTCCTTACAACAAGAAGAATTTAGGACACAAAGTGACAGGAGAGCACGCACACAGACAGATGGCCAGTGGAGCAGCAGTAGTGGGGTGACCACCTGTAGGTCAAAGAGAGATTCCTCAGAAGAGATTGAAGCTATTGAAACTTTGATTTTGACTTCCAGCATCCAGAATTGGGATAAGTGTTTCTGTTGGTTAAGCCACTCAGTTTATGGTATTTTGTTATGGCAGTCCTGGCGAACTGCTGCCCCCCACCTCAGCATTCTTTTTTTTTTTTTTTTAATTCCAATGTAATTAACATACAATGTTAATATTAGTTTCAGGTGTACAATATAATGACTCAACAATTCTATACATTACTCACTGCTCATAATGCTTCCTCTGTTTTTTATCACTGCATCCCTCAAATTCCACAGCAGATTTGTAAAATAGATAATATTATATCAGAAACAAAAAGAAAAGACAAAAAGAAAAACTTAAGAGTAACTTGATTTTTTAAAAAAAGATTTTATTAATTTATTTGAGAGAGAGAGAGCAAAAGCCAGGGGAGGGGGGAAGAGGCAGAGGGAGAAGCAGACTCCCCACTGAGCAAGGAGCCTGATGTGGGGCTCAATCCCAGGACCCTGCGATCATGACCTGAGCCGAAGGCAGACGCCCAACCGACTGAGCCACCCAGGGGCCCCAAGAGTAACTTGATTTGAACTTTTTTTTTAGGTAGGCCAAAGTGGGGGAGGGGAACAAGATGATAAAATTAACTACTTACAACAAAACAGCCACCAAAAAACTAACATTTATTGTAAGAAAATTCTAAACAAAACTAAGAGCTAAATAAAATAGGAAAATTATTTAACCTCTAAAGAAGTATTAAAAATCAACTTTATGCAGTAAAATGTAAACCTTAAATAAAATCGATATCTTCCTAGAAAAATAGAACTTACCAAAATGAACTAAAAAAAAAAATCTTCTATGTATTATAACCATTGAATAAATTGGATTAACATTATACAATCTATCTACAAAGAATAAATCCGGGGAAATGGATTCACAGGTGAATTCCTAGCAAACATTCTAAAACCAGATCATTCTATTCATATAAAAGCCCTTCAAGAAAATTTTAAAAGAGGAAGCAAACATTCTCCCACTCAAATTAGTAGCAAAAGCCAAAAAACATGAGGCCAATTTATAGAAGAGATGCAAAGAACAAATAAACATATTTTAAAAGATCCAAATGCACTAGTAAGCTAAAATTCAAATTAAAACCATAATTAGATGCCATTTTTGTTTCTCAAATTTGCAGTTATTTTGTGGGTGTAGCATGTTGAAGACGGGTAAGAGAACAAATTGTTACAACTTTTATGGAAAACAACCAGAGAAATTTGGCAAAACGTATTAAAAGCGTTTTTAAAAATATGTGTTTTAAATACAGTGATTTTTCTACTTATAGGAATGTATTTTCAGCAAATAATCAGAAAAGTGGGCAAATGGGTATGCTTATTATAATATGATTAAATAAGAGGAAAAATTGATTAAGATTATAATATTCCTATATGAGAGAATGATTAAATATATCCTAGTACATCCATTCAAAAGGGTGGTTTGCACCATACAAATATTACATTTTCTTTTTTCTTTTTAAATTTTATTTATTTATTTGTCAGAGAGAGGGAGAGAGAGAGAGAGCATGCACAAGCAGGGGGAGTGGCAGGCAGAGAGAGAAGCAGGCTCTCTGCTGAGCAAGGAGCTGGAGTCCAGGACTCCATCTAGGACCTTGGGATCATGACTCGAGCAGATGCTTAACTGACTGAGCTACCCAGGTATCCCTAAATATTACATTTTCAAAGGGTATTTGGTGAACTAGAAAAAAACATAATGGTACAATAACAGATAAACACAGCAGAATATGAAACTAGAGCTGAAATGTAATCCCTATTTTGTATGAAAAATACTGAAGAGAAAGACATTAACGACATCAAAACCTTTATGGAGGTTATTTTTATGTTCCAAGAACATACAATATTTACTTTTTAAAATTCCTCTGTGGTTCCCAAGGTTTCTGCAAGTATATATATCACTTTCACAATCAGAAGAAAAGCAAATATTTTTTAAGGTGTCAGGTGCACTTACCTATAGTGTGAAAGTTCTAATTAGAGTAGAGGTGGGGCAGGAATAATAGAAAAAGTTAGACTTAACCACTGAAGGAACACTGCAGGAGAATTAAGGAGAATCTGTAGAAAGCACAAAATATTTGTAGGTAGATAAACACAGATTCTAATCTTGGTTCAGCCACTCATTAGATATGTCTTCCTTTGAAGCTGCCTTACCTATAGGCTAAAAAGTCTTCTTTGCAGGGCTCTTGTCTTAAATAGATGAGCTTATATATTTGGTATGCCTAGCATAATATCTAATATAGTTTATGTTTTCCATAAAACTTAGATCCTGTTCCCTTACTACTACCTGAATCTTATCTTTTGATCTCTTAGTTTTGATCTTTTTGCCTAAGATCAAATTGATATTACCAATATTTCTACTATGACCAATTAAAACTTACTTCCATAGGGCCCTATCCTTGTAAAGTAAATTTAAAAATGATATTTGGCACAGGTAAATACAAAAATACATCTCCTTCAGGCGTAATTAATTGAGAGGAAATAATTCATCCAAAGAGGACTAAAAAATATATTAACTGAGTTGACAATTATTTGACTGATCTTACTAATCATTTCAAAGTCAAACCAGTTTTACAAGGAGACAAAGTGAGTCAATTTATTAATTAGATAATATCCTAATTATCCATCTTGTTGTCCATCAGTAATTTTTAAAAGCACCAAATAATTCCATATTGCTGTGAAAGACAAAATAAGAACATTTTTTGTTGAATTATTTCATAAACTGTTCTTACACACTCTTATTTTATTTAAGATTAGGTAGAGTTTCATGGAAGTATTGATAGAATCAATAAATAGTGATAAGTAATCAGTATTTGCTGTTGATAATTTTTTGTATTAGTTTTATGGAGTTAATTATAAAGAACTTGAGGGAACATGAGGCACCATGTTTCTAAAATATCTGGCTTGTTTAAATATACACAAAACAGTATTATACATTTATACATAAATATTTTAGATTAAGACAACTGTTTGTATAATGACTTTGACCAGCCAATATTTTTACAATTTTAAGCAAACATGCTTTGTCGTGAAACCTTGAATTAACCAAGAAAACATCTCAGTGTGCAAAAAATGAATTTTAGTTTTGGGGGCATAATGTTCTGTTTCTATCACAAAGCTGAAGAACTGAGCAGTGATGTTTGCCTGACTGTTCCTTTCAGCTGAATGGAATGGAAAATTACACAAAAATTAAACAAAGAAACTGCCTTGACTTTCTCAATTGCTTGAAAGTGGAAGTGTTTATTCAAGCATTTACATGGTGGCCTTGGCCCACAGTGTCCTTGATTAACATAAACTCTTCTCCAGAGGTGTAAGAGAAGCAGCTGGAAGCATTTAGGTTTTTCACTTTGTCCCTGCTAAACTCATCTGGTCTGTGTTCTTGCACCCAACAGGTCTTGTGGTTTCCACCCTTGTCTTTTTGTGATCCAACCATTTTTTCAAATATGAATCAATTTTTTTCACTTCCTTACCTAAAATCTTCTAATGGCTGCCTGTTGCACTTAGAATAAAATCAGAACCCCTAACCACAGCCTACAAGGGCCTACAAGCTCTGGCCTCTGACTTCATCTTACAATCCTCCCTGTTTCTACACTAGGCTCACCCATACTTTCCTTTTTACTGTTGCTCAAACACATCAAATTCATTCCCACCTCAGGACACTTGCTCCTGCTGTTCCCTTCACCTGGAATGCCTTGCCCTGAGACTTACATATTACTGTTTTGCTGTTTTTGTTACTGTTTTTCACTCAGGTCTCAGGTCAAATACCATCTCCTCAGAGAGATGTTCTAAAACCTCCCAATCCTGAGTGGAACAGCCTTGCTGCCTAGTTACCTTCCCCTAGGTCCGTGCTATTTTTCTCCACTATTTTTGTCACTAGCTGAATTAGTTTATTCACTTATTTATTTTCTTATTTATGGTCTTTCTACTCCTAACTAAAATTTCACCTTCATAAAAGCAACTATCTTGTGGATCATAGGATAGTGATGAGCACACATTACTCAGTCCATAGATACTTGTGACCTGAACAAATAAATTCAGCTGTGCAAATCATCAATTGGGATTTTTTTTAGATGCAAGCTACAGAAACTAACTCTAGCCAATTTAGGCAGAAAGGCATTCACTGGAAGGCTATCACATGGATCTCAGAAGAGCCAGGATAGCTGGAGAAATAGGCTTAGAAGATAGGCAGGAAGCACACAGTTGGAGAGCCAGAATCACAATCAAAATGACACCTAGAACCTGACCAGAATAATGCCACCCTCGGCCCCGCTAGTCACGGGCACCGGACATTCTACTACGGTTGTTCTGTCACTGTTACTGGACTCTGGTTGCTGCTGCTGTAACCCTCAGACGGAACCCTCCTGCCTGTGCTTCTTTACTTCTTTTCCACGCTTGATTTCCTTGCAGTAACAATCTCAGCCACCTGTCTACTACCATAGTTGAAGGTAAATTATGAAGAAAATAGTTTTTAGCCTTTGGGAACTTTGTAGCAGAAGGTGGGTCTCATCACCATAAAATCAAAAAAATGTGAGAAGCAAATCATTGCTTTTTGTATGTTACGATTAGCGGTAAGCCAGAAGTACACTGATCTTGCTATGCCCGTAGTAGGTCTTTCAATTGATTCAATAATCATATATTGAATGTCTTCTATTTTCTCTTTCGATAAATGGTTATTGAGTCAATGAAAGATTAGGGAAAGGTGATGACAATCTCAAGACTGGTTATAATTAACCCCATAAAATATAAAAAGCCAGGCAAAAGCCTAATGATCTCAAGGTATCTATAGATAGTTTTAAAACACTGATGAAAGAACATACCCCCACTAAAAGGCCAAGGGTTCATAATCATGAGATCTCCCTTTGTGAAAACTCATCAGAGCAGAGACAGAAGATTTGGATTCTAGATCCAGAAATTGTTTACCTTCACTGAGTGATTGTGGGCAGGTCTCTAAGCCTTGCTTCTTTACCTGTAAAATGAGAATATTAATAAAATTATAGCCTTCTATTACTGCCTCACCAGGGTTTTCCTGAGGATCATATAGGACAATACACAGTATACCTCAAAGAATAAAAGATAGGCAAAATACATGTAAAGTATCATGTTTTATAAATAACAAGATCTATTGCAATTGGGGGCCATATTATCCTAATCACAAGAGCTACCATTTATTTATCCTTTGCTAGGTATTCCAAACATTCACGGCCCCTCATTCTCTCAGTCTGTCTTCCCTGCCAACCTGCTCAAGTACGAGTATCTTTCTTAGGTCTGTACCAGATCTGCTACACCCTCTCAAGGTCCCCCTTCTTCCTTCTTAGCCTCACGCTTCCTATGGGGAAATCTTAGCTAAACTAGACACACTCTTGGTCTCCCTCTCTAGGGAGGGATTTGATTGATGAGTTTGGGGGTAAGAAAGTGATCCTCTTTAAGACTCTTAAGTACTAATAAGTCATTTGTGCCCTATATATCATGTTGACCATTTTGTCCTATATTTGACAATATCTCTGGAGAAATAAAATTCTCATTATGATGTTTAATATCTATACGTATGATTTTATTTATTGCAAAATCTTAGATCTTAGAGACTTGATTTGTTCATGCTATGGCTGGCTACATCACAAATGGAATATTTTATATACATTAATTCTAGACAAATTTACTCTGAGAGTATTTTAGCAGCTCTACCTTTATTCATAATCAAAGGAATAAAGACTTTCTGCTTGTGAACACTTTAAAATGTGCATTAATTTTAACTTGCTAACATGGTAAAACACGGGAAATGTGATATCTAAAGAATGAAAACACAAGTCATGGTGCTTACAACACAAGAGAAGCACAGCGGGCAGATTTTTTTTTTTTTTTTTTTTTTTTTTTAAGGCTCAGCTCAACAGGGAATAGAAAAAAGAAAACACAAATGTCTCTGCCCTGCTCAGGGAAGCCTTGCCTTTGTGTGCTATTTCCCGGCAGATGAAAAGGCAAAGAGAAACTCCAGCCCGCATAGCACCCCTGGGATTTGAAAGAACAAAAGAAAAGCAAACACTCCCCTGCTTCCAAGAATGACAGGCAAGAATAGTCTGTCTTTTCTTTTTGTTTCTTCTTCTCCCTTATTATTATACAAAAAAAAAAGAGTGATAAAGCAGAAATCCTTTTTAAAATTATTTCTGTTCTGGAGTCAGAGTCCAGCATTTTTTGGAAAACTACAGCAGAGCTTATTTTGTTCCCCTCCTTTGAATATTCGATTGTTAATTCCCAAGCAGATTTTGATTCTTTCGTGATGCACTCGAAATTTAAAACCTCCTCCTTCTTCAGGTTATCTGTATTATTAACTGAGTACCCTCAGTTAATGCTGATTGCAAATGACTTCCTTATAGGACCTAAAACCTCTCAAAGCCTTATTCCTAGGACTTGAACTCATCTTACGTGTCCACGCCAGTGATGTGACCTGACAGTGAGATGCCGTTAGGACAGATTCAAAGCTTAGTAAGAATATTATCATGCCACAGTTCTGAGCTCAGGTATCGTGTCAGACTCTTGGACCCATCAGTGGCAGGTGGTCTGAGACATGCCAATGGATGGCTAACGTTATGCTGAAGGGCTCAGTCCCAATCCACACTGAGACAGGAGCTTCCCTGCCCACTTCTGTCTCCTGAACCTTGCTCTAAATAGCGGGACATGTGTGGGAGCCACATTCTTGTTCAATCCAAAAGACACCACCACCAAAATAATATCTGGCTACCGCATTTAGTATCCGCATCCTCTAAATCCTGGCATGTTAAGACAGGTCCCCCTCTGTGAAATCCTTTATTTATGTTTCTTCCTGACAGTGGGAATCAGACATGGAGATGAATCATCTAAAGAGAGCAGGATCTTCTTTGGAAGTTCTGTCAATTAAATCCACAAATGCCTTTGACTTAAGAGCGACCATACAGCCTGAACTGGATGCTCTTGATCCCTCCTGTCCTATTCTTACGGGTTTGGTCTTAATCCTCTGGTTATTCCTTTTTAGAATCTCTCTGGGCTCCTTTTCCTCTTTCCCCTATCATGGGTATTGGCCGGTCTTCCATCCTTGACTCAGCCATTAACGCACTATACTATGAATCACAAACCTAAGTGCTTACAGAGATCTGAAGGTAACATAAGTAACTGAAGCATGCTGTATGCGACAAAAATATGTGGTTCTCCTACTCTTCGATACAGTAAAGAACTGCCTTTTCTCTTATAAGGAAATAACAACGGAAAGAACAGAAGTACGACCTTAAATGGCAGCTGATATTCCGAGTCAGGGAGATACCGTGTAGGAGGCTTGAGTCTGAGGGGTAGGAGGAGGCAGCCACCTCTCAGCTAGTCAACGTCTGGCGTTAGGTAGTATGACTACTAGAGAAGATTTTCCATTTCTCAAAAGAATTTGGAAATCTAGATTCTTTCATCTAAACTTTTATATGAAATCTCCAATATTTAAATTTTTCTCAAGCATAACTTATCTGTACGCCTGAAATGAGTATGCTGGCCAAAGAGAATGCATCTCCATGCCAAATAGAGTCAGTGGGTCACCAGCTGGCAGCGTCATCACAGATTACTAAAGGCAGTGGTTTTCGAACTGCATAGCGCAACCCATTATTGGATCAGGTAATCAAACCTAATGGATTGCAAGTAGCATTTTTAAATGAAATAGAATTGCATAGAAGAAAACAATTAAAGATGATAAAACATATCACATTTAATAACGATGGGTATTATTACAGGAGACACACATACATATGCATCTGTGTTTGTGTGTATGGTGGGTCACTATTAAAAAATTTTATGACTGTAGTCCAAAGGTTTGAAGGTCACAGCTCAGGTGATATTACTCCATTCCTCCTTCTATTACAACTTAAGTGCTTAAATGATTGTGAAATGTGCATCTGGATGCTGGATTTTTCTCTTTAACTTCCGCCGCTTATTTTTTTTTTTTAAGATTTTATTTATTTATTTGAGAGAATGAGAGACAGCACACAAGCAGGGGGAGCGGCAGAGGGAGAAACAGACTCCCCGCTGAGCAGGGAGCCCGACGCGGGCTCCATCCCAGGACCCTGGGATCATGACCTGAGCTGAAGGCAGATGCTTAAAGGACTGAGCCACTCAGGCATCCTTTCAGCCACTTATTTTTAATTATCTGCTGGATAATTATCACTGGGATAATCCACAGGTCCCACAAATGTGGTATAACAGAACGATGAAAATAACGCGCCTTATAGTCAAATGGATCTCAGCTTCAATCTTAGGATTTCTTGGCCTGTTTTCTCATCTTTAAAATCAGGACAATTGAACGATCTGCATAGGGTTTGTTGTAGGAATTTGTCCTCAGAACAGTGCCTGCACATACAAAATAAACAACCATGGCTTGAGCACCAAGCATATTCCAGACATTGTCCTAGACACTAGAGATTGATGCGAAACCTTCGCTCTTCCATAATTAGACAGTGCTGCTTTTCAGTAGTTGAAGAAAGGAAGTTAAAATTAACTAAACATCTCCTCAATGTTTTACTGGATACATACAGTAATCCTTTTATAATGTAATCTAAAAATACCCTTTTCAAATAGCCTGTGAAGTGTAGTAATTAACGACCACAAGGATGCCCTTCTTCTCCCTGCCGAATGTCAGGGGGTGTCCTTTCCTCCTGAGTGTCATGAGCCTCTTCTACCCTAATTTTGCTCTGCTAAGGAACGCGGGGTGTGGAATAAGATGATGCCTGTCTTAGTCCATTAGGGCCGCTATAACAAAGCACCACAGGCTAGGTGGCTTAAGAACAACAGAAATTTGGGGTGCCTGGGTGGCACAGCGGTTAAGCGTCTGCCTTGGGCTCAGGGCGTGATCCCGGCGTTATGGGATTGAGCCCCACATCAGGCTCTTCTGCTATGAGCCTGCTTCTTCCTCTCCCACTCCCCCTGCTTGTGTTCCCTCTCTCGCTGGCTGTCTCTATCCCTGTCAAATAAATAAATAAAATCTTAAAAAAAAAAAAAAAAAAAAGAACAACAGAAATTTATTTCTCGGAATATCTGAGTGGCTCAGTTGGTTAAACGCCTGCCTTCTGCCCAGATCATGGTTCCAGGGTGCTGGGATTGGGGCTGGCATCAGGCTCCCTGCTCAGTGGAGCCTGCTTCTCCCTCTGCCGCTCCCCCTGCTTGTGTGCTCTCTCTCTCTCTCTGATAAATTAATTAATTAATTAATTAATTAATATCTTAAAAAAAAAGAAGAAATTTATTTCTCACAGTTCTGGAGACTGGCAAGTCCAAGATCAAGGTGCCATTAAATTCCGTGTCTGGTGAGAGCCTGCTTCCTGGTTGATCTTCTGGCTGTGTCCTTGCACGACAGAAGGGGCAAAGCAGCTCTCCAATGTTTCTTTCTTAAGGACATTATCCTATTCATAAGGGCTTTTCTTTCATAACCTAATTACCTCCTAAAGGCCCTACCTCCTAATACCATCACACTGGGTATTAGGTTTCAACACATGATTTTGGGGTAGGGGGAAGACACAGATATTCAGTCCAAAGCAATATCCTTTCCCTTTCCGAAGCTTGCTGACAGTGAACACACACACAATCTGTGGTTATCTCCTGATTGAACTTCCTGTCTCCAGATCCATTCCCTTTTAAAACATCCATCACACCGAAACCAGGGTCTCCTTATAAAATAGATTCTGGTCACAACCCTTCACTTTCTAACCTTTTAATATCCTGCACTGTCACCTGTAGGAGGGCCGAGCTCCTAGTGGGACTTACCAGGCCCTGCATGATTGTATCCTCACCTCTTAAGCATCATCTGGTCTCAAATTCTGTCTTGTCAATTAGGACAACTTGTAGCTTCCAATACATTTAGCACTCTCTGTCAGTTGATATTGCCAGGAAGCCAAGCCTGTGATTGCAGTTGTCATGGTTATAGATTAGCTTCTGCCCCTCCAGGCATCGCTTCCACCTTCCAGACAGAAAGTGGAGAGGGTTGAAAAATTCTGCCCAGCACTTGAACTGTGTCACGTAGATATCCTTAACTGAGACTGGGATAAATGTACTTTCATTTCCTTATTTCTAGTAGTGGAAGAAGAGAAGAGATTGGAATTGGGTGCTGAGCGGACACTGTCTACACAATTGGAATGTTTGGAGCTGATTCATCCCTAATGAATCCTTAATTCTTGAAGGTGTTTGTTCCTGTACCTAATACACCTAGGAGGCCTGAGCCGTTCTGGTTCCTGTTATTTCTTTAGCCTGTCTCTTAAAGTTTCTCTTTTCCTTCTCTGAGCTATGCTTTCTTTCCAATAAATTCAGTAAGAGTTAATTTTCACTGCTTGCTACTGACAAACTCTGACGGACACCATTTAATAAATGATTCCAGGTGTTTAGAGGTCCAGGCAGTATCAAGCTTATCAATATTACTCTTTTTATAGTTTAGAATCTACTGAGCACTTAGCCCTGTCCATGGGATATCTCAGTGACATTTTAGGATCAAAAATTTTAAAGAATATTTGGCAGTTGTTAAAGTATCCAAAATAAATTTATTGGAAATGTCAATATTCATTCAATGGAACATTCCGGTAAAATACGTTTTTTCATTCCTGAGATCCACTCTTATTTGTGCATATTAGCTAGTGACTAGAACTGGTTAAAAGATGGTGCAATTGGGTTACTAGCCTTTGTTAAATGAAACTCATCATTATTTAAATACTGTAATTTCATTAATCAACTGCTATTAACCTTAAGATCCTCTTGATGATTTCTTCAACAAATCCACAAGAAAAGTACTAGGAAAAGGAAAAAAGGTTCTATGACCTAAAATGTTTCAGAATATAAAATGGGACAGAAGAAAAATAGTAGAATAGCATAGACTCTCAGTAAAAACTGCATTTGCAAAAATGGTGATAACAGAAGATATCATAATGAGAATGATGCCTGTAATAATACTGCTAACACTACTTTAGATAAGTAAGGCCTGTTAAAGACGAATTTTAGAATCATAGAATCTGCTGTCTTGTTCTAGAGATGAGAAAAGTGAGAGCCAGCAAGGTAACGGACATGGACACAGTCTCTCAGCTAGTTAGCAGCACCAGAGAGCAAATCAAACTGGGAACAGATAGTGAATTTGGGGTAAAAAGTAAGAAGCTCTACATCTAAACAATAAGATTATTGAAAAGCATCCTCTTCCTCAGACTGAGCCCAATCTGCAAAAATCTTTATCATTTATTAAGTGATTTGAATAAGAACTGAGTAACAAATTATTTCAGGTGCAAATTATTTAATAATGAACGTATCTTTTGTGCGTATGTGTGTGCACATCTAACCATAAGATTATTTATGATTGGGGTAGAATATTTTCAATTAAAAACTAAAATTGAAAATTGGGCATATGACAGATTAAAACGTTCCTATGGTGGCTATAAACAAAACCAGTAAACTCTAATCAGGTTAAAAGCATATGAAAGAAAATGTAGCATTTTTGTCTAATCGAAGTTTGTTTACAAGAAACCCTCTAGCTAGTCATACCTTTTCTCCTCGAATTTAGAATGTAATTAATCACACACCATAAACCTGAAAAGAAAAACTGCAAGTACAGTAAAAAGACAACTTGTCTAGAATTTTGAAAATAAAGAAAAGTCTTACACAAGAATTGAGCAGAATAATTAGCTGTTGTCAGTAAACATGAAACATATGCAAATACTTTACGGGAGGAACATTTCAAGGCAAACTGTAGTCAGTTATGATTTTTTTTAATACCTCAAGCTCAACAACCAGCGCAGATAGCACAAAATTAAATAATAGTGATTCATTTATATCTCTTAATGTTATTAGTGTGATTGAGGGAAGGGAGGTGACATGAAATGATGGGATATCTATGTGCTATTTAAGTCATAGGTGTAATTTAGGCACAATTATTTTCATGTTGGTTTTGTGAAAAACTTATGGGTACATTGTAAGCAGTCATGTTCCAGAAAATGCAAATAAGGTAATAAGAAAGAAATAATAAATATAAAATGCTTCTTTAGTAAGTCACAGACATTTTTCTTCCAGCCGGGAAAAATACTCTAATTGAATCTCACCCTGTTAGATATTATTTTGTCCAGAGTCATAGGTGTTCACAGGGAATAATATTAGGAATTGTATCAGTTGGGGCTATTAGTTGTAAGCAACACAATTTACTGCAGGTAGAGTAGATAGAAAATGAATCTGTTGAGAGCTAATACATTCTATCTAATAAATATTGAATTTATTACATATCTCAGAGAATTGTTGGGTGCGCTGGAGAAACGGGCTCAAGACTAGCCTCCAGGAATATTCCTAGAACTACACCACAGAACTGGCTTGAGCAGGAAGTCAGCACAGCCCACCCCCGCATCAGCAGAATGAAAGAGCCATCCCTAATCTGCTTCCTCCTTTGGTTATCTCCCAAGTTAAGTCCCATTTAAGGGAATCTGATTCACAAAACCAAGGTCACACGCCTGCAGTTTAGCCACAAGGGAGTCTGAGAATGCAGGAGGTTTTTGCAAATTGCTCTGGAAACTGGGAGCTCACAGTGTGGCTAACTATCAAAGAGAGACAGGGTGTTCAAAACATGTGGGAAGTTTGGTCCACAGAATTCTAAGATGAGTAGAAGTTAGAAGTTAATTTTGACTTCTTATCCACTTGATACTTAATGATTTCTTTTGAGAATAGAATTATGACCACTGTTCCTAAGCAAGATATGTTAAAGTTTACTGTATCTCTAGTCTTGTATCTGTGTATTTGCTCTCAGGAGACTTTAATACTACATTGTCCAAGACTAGCAACTAAAACTATGTTGTCACTGGCAACATGGGGCTATGGAGCGCTTGAAGGTTGAAAAGGTATTTTTTATATATTAGTTAAATAAAATATATTAATAAAATGAATTTCACCCGTTCAGTGTTTTCTTTCTTTCTTTTTTTCTTTCTTTCTTTCTTTCTTTCTTTCTTTCTTTCTTTCTTTCTTTCTTTCTTTCTTTCTTTCTTCTTTCTTTCTTTCTTTTCATATCATCAGTCTTGCTGTTTCAAGAATACACATGTTGTTTGGGGCCAATGAGAATTAGAACTGGCATTTGTTCCCACCTATTAGGAAATTCTCTTTTCTACCAGAGTTGTTGAGAAGGCTAGACGTTGTTGAGATGAACCCACCTAAGAACAGGGTCGACTGATCTGATAAATGGAGCACGGATGTCATTTCAAGCCCTGAACTTAAACCAAAACTAGCTTAACTTCTGGGCTTCTTTTAGGAATGTGAATCAATAAATCCCTCAGGCCAGTCAGGGTTCAATATTGTCATTTGCAGTTAAAACCATCCCAACTGATAAAACTATTACTATCTCTACAGTGACCTTCTTACAGTGTATTCAAATTATCACCAAAGTAATCTAGGAAGTAAAGCTGCACTAAGTGCTGCTAATAATGTAAACCTATATGCACAAACTACTAGGAATATTTTGAAAAGAAACCAGTTTCCAAGAATTTAGAACAAAATCTAACCCAAAGAGCAAAATGAGTCTAATTTTATTCCTTTAGCTATTGGAATGCCAGAGTATGTTAAGAGATTATTGAACGACTCAAATAAGTAGATTCAGCACGCTGTTACTGAAGCAATTCCAGTCATTTCTATTAGGGACTTTTCGACTTTTAAGCCATGAAATACTTTATTCAAAATAAATGTATATGAAAGCCTAATACATGAAAACAGAATGAATGTGATGTTAAACATCTCTCATAACAGATATTTATTACAGTATTATTTGAAAGCTCAAAGTAGACATTTTAAAGCAATATGTCAGCAGTTGCTAGAAAAAAAGTAAGCCAGAAGTCTTTTGAAACTTTTTGCAAGACTCTCATGCTTTAAGTATTAGGGAGATTGTCAATTAGAAAAGTCAGAGCAAAAATAGTAAGTAAACTATTCACTATTACTACAAAAACATGGAGCCAATATTTCATTAACTACACCCAGAGAAGGAAAAGAGGGAAAGTTAATAAAGCAGAAAAAAATTCCCAAATCACTTGCATTTGGCTTTGGAATATTCCTGACACAAATTCCCTGCAATCAGACTGGCTCTACCCTAACCCCAGCAGCCTGGGAACAGGTTAGGAATGTGGAAGTGGAAGTTTGAGGTCATTCCAGACCAATAGTGGGTACAGCATTGCCCATTCACATTCCTGTTAATTTCTTATAATTATAGAGCTGGGATCTCAGATGGTTGGATAGTTATGTTTATTCTCTTTGACTGTCCTCCTACCTTCATCTAATCCAGTCCCCAGTCCTCACCCCTACCTCCACCCCCACTGCAATCTCGTCCCTCTTTGTCACTTCCACTGCCTTTGCCACCGCCTCCTTTTCCCACTGAACTATTTTAGCCATGAAATCAGAGTAGCCGTCACGGTCAGAACAGTTAAAGAAGAATGAATGACTTTATTTCCCTCAAATTAAAGGAAGTCTCCAGAGGTGCTTTCAGAGAGTCCATACTCCTCTGCATCGTCTAGTACCCTAAAGCTTCTCTCCTGACGATGTGGACCTTCAACCAACCTGCCTGCATAACTTACTCCACCCCCCCCCCCGCCCCGCCTCCTAGCACCAAAATACTTGCTAATACATAGGAAGGAGAATCATGTAACTAAATGTTAGATAATGTATAGATATTAAAAAGGAAAATAAGATGAAATTAACTTCCAGAGATCCACCATATGGGCTCCTGGTTAACAGTCATTTTAATAGCAAAAGGCTTTTACATTACTTCTAACTCTTGGGCTACTAACACAGATATAAACATTAAATGCCTCTTTAAAAAGTCAAGTGAAATATTTACTTGTTAAGCAACTTCAGTATTACTTGTACAAATTTCTTGAAGAGAAGGTTAATATCAGTTAATCATCACCTAATATTTATTGTGGAGCCAGAATATGCAAACTATGAAGGAGGAAATCATCTGAAAACACCCACTCCAAGGAACAAAAACAAACCCAAGCATAGCAGAGAACGACACACATAAACCTGTCTGGTTCAACAATCAATACTATTAATTGAGGCTCTACTATAAGCCACGCATTGCATTAGGTATTGAGAACTCACACAACAGGAACAAAGATCTCTCTATGGGATATACAAAGTTAGAATTCCCCAGTGGTCCAGTTTTGGGATTGTACTACATTTAAATCAAGAGAAAATATGATTTTTTCTGTTTGAACATACGATCCTGGAGAATTCTCACTAAATTTGCTCCTTTGCTATATTCAGACACCCTGAAGCTTCTGGGAACATCTCACACTTCATCCCTGCAGAACCCTCATTCATTCCTCCTCTCCCATTCCTTCCATCTTGGCCTCCTGATTGCCTTTTCTTCCATTCCATACATCGCCTGTAATAACAGGCTTCACTTGGTTGATAATTGTTATGTGTTTAAGCAGATCTCAACTTTCGGAATCCTCTGGTCTAATGGAGAGTAAGAAATATAAATAAATATTTCAATACTGGGTGATGAGAATCAAAACAGAGATAGGTACAAGTTTCCAAGAACTATGAAGGGGAGAACATGGTAAGCTCAGAGAGACAGACGTTAGGGGCATGGACAGTAAGCAGGGCTTTATGATCAAGAAACGCTTTTTCCCCAAGTGAAAATATTGATGGTACCAGGAATCCCTCTTGAAAAAAACCTAGATTAAAACTTATGAAAGGCTCAAATTTTTGTCTCCAATACGAAAAGGATTCAGTTTTATTGAATACTTTTTTTCTTTAAAAAAAGGCTTACCAGTTCTTGAGAATATTTGATGATTACTGAACACATGGTTTCTCTGGGTTTTATTTCACTGGCATACATTCAGGTAGCCTTTTCTCCATTTGCTGTGCCCTTCCACCACTTCCTCTACAAATATTTGCAAAAGCATGTGCCTCTGTTAGGAAACACACACATACACACACCACACACAGACACACACACAACCCTCAAAACAAAAAGCCATAAAATCTTAACATCAAAAATCACGAACTGATGAATTGTATAAGGAACTACAGCAAAATATGAGGATGAACATAAGAGTTAAATTTATAAATCTTCAAGAAGCATTTAAGCTCATCTTTTTAGATTTTCGCAATTCTTCTCTTGCCTATAATACATTTGGAAAAAAATAAGTATGTATAAACAAACAAAACACTCTAGGGGACTGTTTCCATTCTTAAAGTCAGATCCTAAAAGCTCTGAAATTTGACCCAAACATGGCTATGGAGCCAGAAGGATATAGAACAAGTGATTTATCACAAGTAGTGGCTGTATTTTCAAATGCACGAAAACCAGAAATTCAAGATGTAGATTATAATGTAATTTTCAAGACTAGTTAAAAACCCGTCCCAATGGAGCAACATAGTTATTCAATTAGTTCAGGTGAATAAATATTATCCTTTAATTGATATCTCATTAGTCCAACACAAGCTGGAGCACACTGTTCTTTATCACACAAGCTACATTTCTTGCTATAAAATGATAAATTTTAGGAGATAGGGTGCATAATGGAAAAGTAATTATTCCAGAAGAGATGTGTTTAACTTGTAATCTTAAAAATTAATCCTGCCTGGGCTACAGTCCAGTATTCCAGAACAGTTATTACCAAAGGAATGCCACCAAACAGTAGGAAACAGGAGAATTTATACTGCTACACGCCCACTCCTAGGCACAGCCTGGAATCTTGTCGGAATCCCAAGAAACCTTTCTTCTTCTTTCTAAATGGCAATTTCATTAAAATACATGCTCTGCATGAAAGTGTGAATGGAAAAATGAGCAGTGGAAGGAAAGAGGCCAAGAAATGGAGTTCCAGAAACCATACAGTAAACAACTGCTAATGAATGTGAACATTCTGGTACAGTTAAGGGTAGTTTAGAGTGCAGAAAATATTTTTAGGATATTTTATTAATACACCTTTGTGAAAGTTACAAATGTGAAACCTAATTCATCCTTGAGCTTTAATGGTTAGTTTATTATTCTATTTAAGAGCCTAGCAAATATTTACAACCACTTGCTAAGGGGATTTGAATAATCCTGCTTGGTTCCCACTTATCAATTGATAACCTAAGCACCTACAAGTATTGCAAACATCATTTATAAATGCAAAGTATTCTATTTCCTTTTCACTTAAAAAGATCTGATTGATAAACCCTTCCAAATACTTAAGGAATTCAGACAAGTTAAATTAACTTTATGAATATGATAAAACTTGAGTTCTTTTAATATTCTAGTGATGTCCATAACCTTAGTAATATCCACCAAATCAATTATTCAATTACACACTTAAAACTAAAATTATAAGATTGTCACTCTAAGATACTAGATTTTTCTCAAATGTATAAAATACTAATTATGCATAAATGCTTACCATAATGATATTAGTACTATGGTTCTGATTATTTTAAACATTGTATACTAATCCTAAATATTCCCACAGTTAAACAACGCTTCTCTCTCAGGAGACGATGGCACTCTCAGTTCACTTGGTTACTTTTGACTAGTAATTTTGACTGAGAGTGAGATTTGCAACTTGAGAAACCCAGGATTCTCAACAGCCACTATTTAGATGGTTATTATTTGAGGAGTCTTCTTTTCAGCATGTTTAAGATTACTCAATGGCTGGAAATTTGACCAAATGTAATTTTCATACAAAAACTCCTACGATCCACTTAGTGCAATCACCTCCATGATCCAAGATACGAATGGAGTCTTTATAACCACCTAGTGGGCCTTATGCGATCTCCATCCCCCATTCCCATTGCAACCCATTTCCTCTCCGATCTAATTTCCTACTACTCTTTCTTTCTTTCTTTCTTTCTTTCTTTCTTTCTTTCTTTCTTAAGATTTATTTATTTATTTGAGAGAGAGAGAGAAAGAGAGAGTGAGAGAGAGCGCAGGGGGGGGCAGAGGGAGAGGGAAAGAGAATCTCAAGCGGACTTTGAACCAAGCATGGAGCCTAACATGGGGCTCGATCCCAGGACCCTAAGATCATGACCTAAGCTGAAACCAAGAATCAGACACTTAACTAACTGTGCCACCCAGGCACCCCCCAAAAAAATATATTTTTTAAGCAGGAAAAATTAAGAAAAAGGAAGAAAGGAAGAGAGGGAGGGAGGGAGGGAGGGAGGGAGGGAGGAAGAAATACCACTCACTCTCTTACTCAATCCACACAAGTTCCCTTGCTGCTTTTGGTACTTGCCCCATGTGTTCATGCCTCAGGACCTTTGCACTGGCTCTTCCTTCTGCATGAAATAGTCACCTCCCAGATGTATATGTGGCTTCCTGATTATCTTCAGGTCTTTGCTCAGGTATCACCTTCTCAAAGAGCCTATGCTGACCCCACTATTTAAAACCACAACCCTGCTCCCTCTATACCTTTTCCACATTTCCTTTTTCTCAATCACCCAACACATCTGACATACTATACAGTGTAATTATTTACTCGTTTATTGCCTGTTTCTCCAAAGCTCCATGAGAGACAGGATTTTCTTCTTTCTTAGTCAGTGCTGGATTCCCATTTCCTAAAACAGTTCCTGACATATAGATGGTTCTCAAAAAAATTTTGTTGAGTGAAAGAATAAATGGAATGAAGAAGCTGACTTCTGGGTGCCACAAATAGAGTCTGTGTGGATACTATTGTTCTTGGAGAGAGGAGCTTTATCCTTTTTAAAGAGGCAAAGCTGTAGAAGCACTTGAGCAATGGCTTTGGCAAGTAATGCGTAGATGTAGAAATAGCCCTTCCTGTCCCTCCAGCAGGCCTGCGATGACCTCTGCCTGTTTTCTAACCACTGTTGGTAGCAATTATTCATGTTTGAAAGTAAGGTTACGTTAAAAAAAAAAAAAGTTCCTTCATCAGAATTTTCCCTCTTTAAAATCAGCCTCATCCCTTAATTAGTCCAAAGTGGTAACTGAAGTTCACACCCCGGTGCAATTCATTCCACTTCTTTACTGGAACCTCCCTGTTTCTCGTTCGTTCCATTAACCATAGGGGGTGGGGTTGAGAAACGAATAAATTGTTTTCTGGCAGTGAAAGGTCTGAATAGAATAATTAGGCCAGTCAATTCCCAGAGTGCAATGGCTAAATTTTTCTTTCTCGGATTCATGCCGCATCTCGGCAAGACACAGCACTGTTAGTTATCAACTATTCCGTAGACGTTTTTGCACAGAACCCTCTCTGAGGGCATCAGGGACACTTGGTACAGATCAAAAAGGATTTCGCCTCAATGTTTATTGTGCAGGAGAGAACCGTGTGAGGGATTCCTCAACTTCTTTTATCACTATTAATATAGGAACAGAACAAAAGAAGAGCTGACTCTGTGGTTCTCTCTGTTCTGAGTGTCTGGTTGTCTGCTTTATTTTATTTTTTTTATGGAAAGTACTGGATGGGAGGGAGGGGTAGAACCACTTGCTATCATCTTCCTCGATCAATATTCTTTATGTAGGAGTAAGAACATCTTGTCCTGACTTGCATTACCCTAGAGAACACCAATTAAACTCCCTTAATAAAGACAATTCCCAAATGTCCTACAGACTAATCCAACTTGGCACTCTTGCTACTGTGGCGTGGGCTCAATGAGAAGCCCCAAAGAAGTACATACCTGGACTCAAAGCAATGCCCAAAGGCACAAATGGAAAAAAAGTCAGGCAGAATCTTGAGATTTTTCAAAGCTATCCTTCTCTTGAATTCCATTTTACTTAAATCAGAAGGTTAGCACGTACAATTTGACACTCTGTGGATGCCATATTGGATGACAGGAAGCCCTCCATTCCCAGAAGAGGAGCTAAACCAAAGACTGGGCTATAACCTTGTGGATTATCTTTTTTACAGTGGGTTTATCTGATATACTTAGAAAAAAATAGGGTCCTTGTTTTTTTGAGGTTAACCCTAAGATTTTTTTAGAGATCTTGAAAGTTGGTTGCCAGTAGGTAAGCAAGAGATTTACATCTGGACAGATCACCCTTGTTTTAGAAAAACCACTTAAATGGGCCCTTCAGTTTCACTGATGTAAATATAATATAGAAACCATAACTTAGAGAAGAACTGCAAGGTCATTACTTACCTGAATGTGATGCTGAAAGTGAATTAGGTACTACGTCATTACTTTTCCATCTGCTTTTTGCTTTTGTAGATTATGGTTCAGAGTTATAGCTGTCTCCTAATTTTATTGAAGATGGGATTTCTGCTTCTCTTTATCATTTTTCTTATTCTTTTAGAGTAATTTATGAGGATTGTGTGGTGAAATTATTTTATTATGTCATTTTAAGACTGGAAGTAATATGCCATATATTTTAGATATTTGTGTTATCACTGTGGTAACTCTATAATGTGGGTATACTGGGAAAGACAAATTTTATTAAAATAAACAGGTTTGAAGAGGCTTCCACTTTCTCGGGAAGAGGCACAGTTCATCCTTGTTTAGATAAAAAATGATCTTGGAATTTATACATCTTCTGATGGAAAAAGGTTGGGCTTGCTAGGTATTGTCTGAATGGCTGGGGCTAGTTGCAGAAGGTGCTGTATTTTTCTGCCAACTACTCATTGTGAGGGAGTTCGAGTTTCTTTAGGAAGTCTGAAAGAAAAGGGATTAGCAGTCTGGGAACTGGGAAGAGGGGAAAGAGAAGGGGAAAAATGCAAAGAGCGAGCAGAGGTGGAGGAAGAAGACAGAGAAGGAGGAAGGGAGGGCAAAGAAAGGGGAAAGGAGAAAGAGAAGAAGCTGCGACGTTTTTGAGCCAAATATCAATGGGTATTGACATGGAAAGAAAGTTGGCCAGCAAGAAATTCCTTGTGGCAGCAGTGGCTAGTAAATTCTAGGACAGAGTTTATACCAAAATTTCAATTTTGTGCTGGGCTGTCTTATGACATGATCACTTCCATCACTACTTTACAACGTAGAAGCTATCCCTCATGCTTTCTAAGGTAGATCCCTTCATCTTCTCTGCCATCACAGAAACTTTATCATATTTATGATCCCTCCCTTTAATGTACTCAATGTCTCCCATCTGGATCCTTCTTTTTTTTTTTTTTAAAGATTTTATTTATTTATTCGACAAAGATAGAGACAGCCAGTGAGAGAGGGAACACAAGCAGGAGGAGTGGGAGAGGAAGAAGCAGGCTCATAGCAGAGGAGCCTGATGTGGGGCTCGATCCCGTAACGCCGGGATCATGCCCTGAGCTGGAGGCAGACACTTAACCACTGTGCTACCCAGGCGCCCCACCATCTGGATCCTTCTGATTAGCTTTTAAAAATGAACAAATCCTTTCAATCCTCTCACTCTATCTTCCACCATATATAAAAATTAACTCAAAATGATTGAAAACCTAAACGTCAGAGCTAAAACTATAAAACTTTTAGAATAAAATACAGGGGGAAAACTCCATGACATTGGATTTAGTGTTGATTTCTTGGGTAGGACACCAAAAACACAGGCAACAAAAACAAAAATAGACAGGTGGAACTATTTCAAACTTGAAATGTATCGCACATCAAAGGAAACACTCAACAGATGATAAGATGACCTATGAATGGGAAAAAATATTTTCAAGTCATCTAATAGAGGATTAAAAATTAGAATATATAAATAACTCCTAAAACTCAACAATGAAAAAACAACCTGGTTAAAACACAGGCAAAGAACTTGAATAAACATTTCTACAAAGATATACAAATGTTCAGTAAGCACATGAAAGATACTAAACATTACTAATTGTTGAGGAAATGCAAATTAAAACCACAATGAGGTATCACCTCACACCCATTAGGATGGCCATTATAAAGCAAACAAACAAACAAAAACAAACCCAAGCCCAGAAAATAATTGTTGGTGAGGATGTAGAGAAATTGGAACCTTTGTGCATTGCTGACGGGAATGTATAAAGGTGCAGCCATTGTGGAAAACAGCATGGTAGTTCCTCAAAAACTTAAGTACACAATTACCATTCTATTGCAGTTTCTCTTCTGGATATATATTCAAAAGAATCGAAAGCCATGATCAAACAAGTATCTTTACCTACACCCATGCTCATAGCAGCATTATTCACAATAGTTAAAAGGCAGAAGCAATCCTAATGTCCATTGATGGATTAATAAATAAAGTGTGGTATATACATGCAATGGAATATTACTGAGCCTTTTTTGAGGAAGGAAATTCTGACGTGTTACAACATGGATGAACATTATGCCAAGTGAAATCAGTCAGAAACAAGGACAAATATTGTGCGATTCCACTTATATGAGCTACCTAGAGTAGTCAAATTTATGGAGACGGAAGACAGAATGGTGGCTCCTAGGGGCTGGTGGAAAGGAGGAACTGGGAGTTAGTGTTTAATGGGTATGGTATTTCAGTGTGGGGAAATAAAAAGTTCTTGGAGATGGATGGTGCTGATGGTTGCACAACTATGTGAATGTACCTAATGAAGCAGAATTTAAAAATGGTTAAAATGGTAAATTTTATGTTATGTATATTTTACCATACACACACACACACACACACACACACACACACACACACACATAATACCTCAACACCATCTCCACACCATCACCACAGCCCTGGCTGTGTAGGTTGCCAATGATCTCAAGACCCTAAATCCAGCAGGTATTTGTGAAACTTCACCTTATCTGACTCTCATAAACATTTGAGATATTTGATCAGTTCCTCTTTATTAAATGCTGTCTGCCCTTGGGTCCTGTGTCCTCCCTTGTCCCTGCTTTCCTCCAGCCCCTCCTGGATTCTCTGTCTCCTTTGCAGACTCATCCTCCTCGGCAGCCTCAGCGTGTGCCACATTTCTACTTTCTCTTCTGCAACATATAGCTCTCTTTTCAGCACCCACCCTTCCTGCCACAGGGCCCTGACATGTGCTATAATCTTAAATAGTTTTCAGCTTAATTATCACTTTTTCAGAGAAGCCATCTCTTAGGTCTCCAAAGAGGTCAATTCTTCCTTATTGTTCTCTTTGCACTATGTACTTCTCCTTCATAACATCTCCAGATGCTCACTCTTGATCTGCCTTAGCTATAATTTTACAGATATTTTTATGACTGTTGGATTAATAATACCTGTCTCACCCAATAAACTATACTTCATGAAGGTAGGGTCATATCTATTTTATTTTGTTTTGTTTTTTGATTATGAGGAGGTTATATTCCATTCTCAGTGCATTGCCTGGCACAGAATGATTCTCAATACATTCTTGTTGGATAAATACCCCCCAGACTTTAGTAAACATCCATCCCAATAGTTTTTCGTTAGCACTGAGGGGCAGAGTGAGGAGAAAGGAGGACAGCACTGCAAGCCTGAAGACAATCTAGAGAGTTTGGAGGAACACGCTCCAGCATGGAAAGACTCAGTCAAGCACAAGTCTTCCCTCAGGCCCTCCCAGAAATGTGGGAAAAGGGTGTGAGCCATTTCACTTGGCCACTGAGAGCAAAGATGACCCTGAATACTGTACACTTAGGGACATCCAGATGGCAAACCCCATATTTGCAAAGATGTTACTATTACGATCTCACAGGGGGGCAATAAGGGTTTTCGGACTCTAGATGAAGTCAAACTTCATTTGTGGGCCCAAAACCTGGCACCCAGCAGAAACTGTCACAAAACACACAGATTCGCATTCAGTTGGTTTGGGATGGAGGTCAGGAGATGCATTCTAAAGTCGCCTTGCCTTAATCCACCCATTTGATTTTGATGTAAAACCAGATTTGGTAATCATTAGATCAAGTAACTCTTATGGTATTTTTCACCCCTGAATTTCTATGACTCTCTAAACATATAATTAAATTTTTCTTCAGTAGAGGCTATATCATCTTCAAGTCAAGTCAGAATACATGAGTTAATTATCCATTCTTTCATGCAACAGAAATTTGATGCAAACATTTTTAGCCACAGGCCACCATTAAGTACATGTGGGTTCATTAGGAGTGAGATGGGGTTGGGTGGATAGAAGTACCTCTGTCCTTAATAAAATTACAGTATAATACAAACAGATAAGACATTCAAGAAATAATTAAGGATATATAAGGCATCATATGGATGAAAAGTCCAGTTATCTTTCCATCAACATTGCCAAGTATCCAGAAAGTTTCCAAAACCACAAATAAGGGGTATTAACCTTACATGTCTTCCCCTTCCCTCCTCCTTGTGAGATATGACCTCTTCTCTCTTTCTTCTACGGCTCCTACATCTCTACATTTGTCACTTTTTTTCCTAGAACTTCATGCAAAGTGCTTTTTCAATCTGGATATGTATCAAGTACATGTGCTTTGTATATACTAGGAGGTTAATAGTTTTCCAATGACCCAATTACCATACAGAAGGAGAATGGTTATTAGTTTCACAACATGGTTTCTGCTTTGTGTCAAAACCAAGAGGTGTCAAGAGGGGACCAAAAAAGCAAGAGGAAAATAAAGCAGAGAAAAGCAAGTTGCAGAGATGAAGGGCCGGCACGGTGTCAGGAATGGCAGACATTCACCGTAATGGTATAAAGCAGCAACCTCATTGCTAACAGAGAGGTAGCAGCTGAGTTTTAGGAAGTTAAGAGACAAAGTTACAGCCTGGGTGGTACCTCCATGCCTTTGAAGACCAAGCGATAGGCCACCTCTAGCAAGTATAGGAAGTGGAAGATGAAGAAGAAGAGAGGAGAAGGTAGAAGCAGATGAAGGCTCAGCAGAAATACCTAAGGGCTGGAGGGTAGGGCCCACTTGTCACACAGTAATCAGATGATAACGTCATTCTATCCTATACCCCACAGGGCTTATGTCTTCCTATAACTATACCATCCTCACAATGTGATATTATTTCATATTCCTAACGAGTACCTTGAGTCAGTACTTAAAGATCATACTATGTTAAATATGTTCTTATTAACAGGCAGGGAAGGAGATAGTCATAGCCAAGATTCATCAATTGGCTTATGGGAGCTTGATTCTTCATATGAATTATGTCACTGTAACCTCTTTCCAGGCTAATAATGTGGATACTGCTATCATTCCTATTTTACATTTGGAAAACCATGCTGGTAGATGTTTAATAAACAAACAAACAAAAATCTATGATTTACAATGTTTGCCAATTTCTATGGTGTAAATACTCCCATACTGGCCAATTTTAAGTTACCAACATGATGTCACTGAACTCAGAGTTGGGGAGAGTTAGTTGCATACTATGTAACTTGCCCTTGTATAGTATATATAAAGTGTACATATGTATAGAGCATATTATATATGGTATGATACATGTACAATAGATGAAAATATGTAATTATATTATTAGAAGCATAGATAATAGCAAAATGTAGTAAAATAATTAGGAAATGATGAGTTTCGTGTATTTGTTAACTTTATTTTAAATATTATTTAATTATAAATATATTTTAATTTTTAATAATGGCTATGTTTAACAACTAGCTCACAAAGTACTTGGAAATTTAATGATCAACTCTCATGAGCCAGTATGAGCTGGCTCCACCACACCTCTGTCAGCCCATTGTGATTTGGAATGCATTCACAATTTCTAAGCATTCCTAGAAACCAGTGGATTTTTAAAAATCTTGTCGCTTTAAATCAAGGACCAAACCTTATATTTTAAACTCTGTCCCCAGAACCTCTAGGAGATCCAGGTAGTGGGTAATAATCGGAGTAATGGAAACGTCTAGGAAACCAAGGTAAGCAGATGAGGCATGAAGATCACCAGGAAGTAGATATTGGTATGCAAATCAGTATGCAGCCACAGAAAGCAAACCCTTCTCAAGTACACCCAAACTTAATATAAAGACAAATCTTATATAGCCAGACAGGGCTGAAATTAATCCTGGAGATGGAGAGTTTTGATTTTGCAAGGCAGGACAGGCAAATGATTGCCCTTGTTCAATGACATGGAGCTTGAAGTTGCCTTTCCACCATCCAGACCCCCTCTGTTACCCATATTTTGTCATGGGGGGCTGCTATGCAGACTCCAACTCTGACTCCAAAGATGGGTCATATTATTAGGACCTAAGAAGAAAGAATCAGAGTATTCATACCACCTAGTCCTAGATACGTTTTTAGTCCAGCAAGACAGGAAGGGTTTGCTGGGTCTTTGGAGTAAATAGTCATTTATTCTTTGGGAAGTGGAAGTATGCAGACCTGATTGTTGTCAGCAGTCATGATGGGACCACAAAAGCACAATAGCTTTAGCATGAAAGTGATACCATTGAATGCTAGAAAGAAGGAAGGAAACAAGGTTCTTGGTGATGCAGTTAAACCCCTAGATCAAACCAATCCTGACACCTTCTGAACTTCTAGTTATGTGAGCCAATGAATCTTTAGGGCTTAAGCCCGTTTGACTTGCAATTTCCAATACTGGTACTGAATGCATTAGAAATGATAAAATCTTCAAAGTGATCAAGTAGGTGTTCAGTGACAGTCCAACCTGACAAAACATGCCAGAGAAATCTGAGAAGTGAAAGATCAGAGAGTGCCAGTGCGGCTCACAAAGATGACACTAGTGTCTTTCTTCAGAAGTGCCCTTGAAGGAAATACAGATGTGGCAGATGAGAAAGAGAACAGACCTGTCATCTGCAAGGAAGGCATGATCAGGTGGGTAGGAATGGGCAAGGACTGGCTGAGCATGACCCTGCCCTTTCCCCTGTCTGACAGTTAGAGGAGGGAATTCATTCATTTCCTCCTGAGCAGAGGCTCTGCCCAGTGCATCAGTCACTGTGCCGGGCTGGCACCCGCTCCTCAATCAGATACGGTAGCTAGAGGAAGTGAATGCCAAGTTGTAAAAATAGAAAAACAGGTAATGGGTAGTTCTCTCCAATTTGCACTTGGAGGAATATGGGGAAGATGGAAGTGAGCAAGCCAAATTGCTAGGTAATCCAAACATCAGGCATAGATTGTTACATGGCCATGACCGACCTTCTTGGAAAAATTTGTTTTGTTTAATGAATCCAAGTCAATGTATATAATAAACCAATCAAAATCAGATCCATGTGATACCCTCAGACTGGAGACACTGTTCTTCGACAATTTGACAAACCGGAGTTTGCCCCGCACTCAGTGGCGCCACATGGACTCTTGTGTGAACACGGAAACAGAGCTAATAGAGCAAAAGGAAAGGCAAAAATAATATGTAGTAAAAATCTGGAAATTAAACGTAAGCTCCTCAGAAGTGGGCCCTCCTCTGGTTGCCAAGAAGAAATAAGGGAAAAGTGTCTGAAACTGTCCTTAATAACCAAACCTGTGCCACTCCAAGTTTCTGGCCCTAACATGCTAGCAATTCTACAGGATTTTCTGAAATAATGGTTTATAATTGCAGATAGCCCTGCAGTAATTTTATTTTATTTTTAAATTATTTTTAACATGGTATTTATTTCCATGTATTTGGTACGTTAAAAATTTTATTTATTTATATCAAAGTTTTTTGAGTATAGTTGATGAACAATGTTACTTTAGTTTCAGGTGTACAATATAGTGATTCAACTTCTCTATACTTCGTGCTATGTTCACCACAAGTGTAGCTCCCATCTACCACCATACAGCACTATGACAATATCTTTGACTCTATTCCCTACCAGCAGTAATTTTAGATATCACAGCCTCTGCTGACATTTTTCAGAAGTTTTCGTTTTCCTTTGTTCCTTTTTTTCCCATAAAATTTAGTGCTGCTCTGCTATCTGTTCCCCCTTCCTCCATCAGTCTGGAAATTCTCACACAAGCTTACATTAGAATCTGATCCATATGCTATTCCTCCAAGGACACAGGATAGGATCAAAATTCATATGTGTATTCCACAGAATACTCATTGATATCTGGAACCTGGGAGCCTCAAGGTCAAGGCCATTCAGAGCTGGATGAACCAAGACGAGAACCATAGTTTCCTGAATCATGGGGGGCTATTCCAGTATCCAAGGGCACCTGAGCCTCCTTTTTTTCAGGAAAAACCTGAAACATTTCTAATCTACAAAATCATTTTCTTATAAAAATGGGGGGAGCATTATTGTAATCTTTTTACTTTATAACCTCCCTCTTTCTAGTAAGAATTGAAGCAAACCTGTCATCAAATGAACTTTTCAGGGAGGCAGGGCAGAAATGGGTATGAATTCAAGTTCAATCGCTGGCCAGTTCTGTGACTTCTAGCAAGTTTCTTAGTCTCTCTGTCACTTGTTTTCACCTTTGCTATTAAAAAAAGGGCTACTGATACTTGCATTTGGGCATATTGCATGGATTAGAAATAATCTATAAAAACCAAACAGCACAGTGGCTGGTACAGACTAGACACTGAACACATTATACTTATTACTATTTCAAAGCAAACCAGTTGAAACATTTGGGAACCAACCTATGCTTCTAGATGACAGTATGAATCGAAAAAAACTTTCTCCTGTAGAAAATTCCTGTAATTGTATATCCTGGCTGAGAATCAAGTTACAAATCAAGGACAATATATTTAAATTAATCCTAATCCAATTAAAAATAAATTCTAGTAACTTGCCTCAAAAAAGGAAACAATCAAGATTCCCATTAAGACAAATTCAGTAACCACAAAAGCATACAGAACTAGACAAAAGAAGATAGTGCCATTCTTTCCATGAGTGTATGACTCATTTTCAACACAAAGATGGTGTACAGGAAACAAATGCTCATTTACCCACTTGACTGCCCAGAGCCCAGGATACAGAAGACGCTCCACTCATTTTTTGCATATTCAGGCAAAATATTATGTCCTTCCTTACTGGACTCAGTCCCATTTTTGAGTCCCATTTTTGCAGGTGTAACTTTTATAAGCAACATGCGGGAAAAAAAGTGTCATTTGGGAGTGTATTAAAAGCCCACTAAGAGGACACATCCACCTGGGTTTCTCTTCAACCTTCAGGCTGCAGGGTGGCCTCGCAACCATGCTAGAGAAGCAAGGGCACGGGGCCAAAAACAACAGAAAAAGAATATGATACTTCAAAATTATCTGAAAAGGACAGGTGTGCTTTTTAAGAAGCCTTTCCCATAGCAGCTTTAGCTTATACAAGCAGCCCATATATAGCAGATAAACTGAGGCTCTTTGACTTTGCAGCCTGATATACAAAATTTTCATACTGTATACAGGAAAATAATGCACACACTGTATCGGACAGTTGTTCCTGTGTTATCAAGTGGCCATGTTCTCTTATTTCACTAACAAATGTGCAGACAAACATACATTGTGGCAAATGCAAGGAAATCACTGGCCTGTGTTTGAAACTTAAGCCTCTTCATTCTTTGGATGTAGTGTTATTCAGGCAATAAGGGTCCATGGTACAGCATCATCCTTTCTCTGTAGACTCCTTTAAGACTCTGGAACACTACAATAGCTAATATATTTCAGTGTATGAGTAATTCTGATCGCAGATAGACAATCATTGTGGAGGACCTGCCATGATAATAATTAGCTCATTTTAAAAAGATTTCATTGTAAAATAAAAATATTCAAAATGGCCACCTATATTTTGGCAAAAAAAAATCCTCTTCTTGCAAAGTAGAGGGCTAATATCTGCCAAATGAATGAATAAAAGGACAAAGGAAAGTCTTCTGTGGATTCTGATGCCTTTCTAGAGAGATACTACCTCAATCATAGCTCATTCCTCTGGTGAGACTATTCAGACACAAAATCAGGGTAAGCCACGAACGTCATAGTTAAGAGGAAATTCAGGAACTCTCTTCTTTGCCTGTCCCTTCATGCAATTCTTCTCTACTCTCTGAAAAAGAATAAAATAAAAAATCCTCTCTTCCTGCTGTTTCCACCCCTGAAATACTTACGGGCTGATGTCTCCTTTAGTCATCACTGAGCTAAGCGGCAATTTTTCATCCTTTCTCAGAACTCATTTTCCCCATCTGCTTAATCATTGCATTTACTTCTGACTCCACCCAGTGTGCCTATGTCTCTCAGACATAAAGTTCTAAAAATGGAGATAGGCTTCAAGGAACCAGAGGGAGGCCTGGCAACATCAAACCGTGACAATAGGACATGTTCTGCGGTGGGGTTCTTTCACTCTGTCTCACCTCCGGGGCAAGCTGCAGTCTTGACAGAACTCGAGGGGGGTGCTATAGCGCAGGAGAAAGTGCACTGCTCTTGGCCAGGCACACCTGGGTCCAAATCTTAGCTTTCCCATTTACTACCTACAAGACCTGACGCAAGTTATTTAGCCTCTCTAAATTAGTTTCTTTGTCATACATAGCTTGGGGAAATACTAGCTACCTTGTAGGATTCACGTGAGAAATAAATTAGTGAATATATGTAAATGGACTGTACAAAGTATGTAGAGGTCCATACACACACCCCTATAGACCTGTGTGTGCTAAACCTCGCGGCCCTCCTAACAGCCCCCAAATCTAAGAGTTAAGCCAGTTTCTCTCGATCTCTTACCATATTCCATTCAACTTACCAGGAATTTTTATCCACCCTTCCTCCATTTTTTTCTGAACTTATCCGTTTTTCTCCACTGATGTGAGTCACAGTGGGATCAGCTACCATCTGACGGGATCCACCATCATTTCTTACCTGCACCGTGGTGATAGCTTGCCTCCTGATGCATCTCCCTGCTTTCAGTCTTGTCCCTTACAAACCATTCTCTACACAGCAGTGATGTCATCTTTGTAAAAGATTAATTAGATCAATCTACTTCTTTGCATAAAACCCAACATAGGTTTCCCATTACCCTTAGAAAAAAATCCAAACTCTTTGCATGGGCTACAGGGCTTAATGGGACCCACCCCTGCCTGAATCTCGGAAGTTAGCTTTCTCCACTCTTCCATCCCTCACTCTGCTTTTAGCCACAGAAGCTTTTTTTTTTTTTTTAAAGATTTTATTTATTTATTTGAGAGAGAGAGAGAGTGTGTGCTCACACAAGCAGGGGGGAGGGACACAGGAAGAGGGAGCAGGGAGCCTGATGTGGGGCTCTATTCCAGGACCGTGGGATCATGACCTGAGAAGTCAGATACCTAACCGACTGAGCCACCCAGGCACCCCAAGCCACAGAGACCTTTTTATTTTTCTGGAACTCACTAAGCTTATCCTAGTCACAGGACCTTTGTTCCTGCCTTCCTTGAAGCTTGAATGTTCTTTTCTCAGATTCTCAGATCTTCATGTGGCTGATTCCTTCTCATCATTCAGGCCTAAGGCCAGATATCACCAAGAGACCTCCTCTGATCACCAAATCTCATGTTGTCTCTCCCCTGAACCTCAAGAGCACATTGCTTTGTCTTATTTTCTTTAATACCACTTACTACTATCTGAAGTTACCATACTTATTTATTTACTTGCAGAATGTCTGCCTCCCTCAACAGAATATTAACCCCATAACAGAAGGACCCTTGCTACCTTGTTTATCTCTGTACTGTCACCTTCTAAAACAGGGCCTGGCAGGATGTAGACAGTCCATAAATATTTGACAAATGAATAAATTAGTGTTTTGAAGCTTGTCCTGGAAGAACTGAGCTCTGTCATACTTTCTATAAACATGAAGTCACCAAACAAGATATGGAGTCTTAAAGTGTTCTCATAAAAGTTAAACATCCAGGTCCTAAATTTTGCACTGCCAGAAAATTCTGGAACATTACAAAGTGATTCAAACACAGAGCATGTTTTAAACTTAGCTTTGTACTTCCTTTCCATGTGACCTTGGACAAGTCAGTTAACGTATTAAAACTGATTTGGTCATCTAAAAAAGTAAGGATAATAACACATACATTAGATAGTTTTGTGAGGAATAAATGAGCTAAGCCTTTAGCCCAGTTCCTGGAACATTGTGCACACTTAATAAATGGCGGTTATTATTGTTACAGTTATTGTTATTACAGTAATTAATTCCGGCACCTTACTTTACAAAGAACATTGACAAATTGGAGCTTATCCAGGGGAGAACAAACAATCCTGTGAAGGGTCTGGAAACCGCAACTTGTGAGGAACAATTGAAATTGCTGAGGATGTTTACCTTGGAAAAGACAAATTTTAAGAGGAACATGATAGCTTTTTTCCCCCAAAACACTGAAAAGAACTATCTCATGGAAGAGGGATTAGATTTAGTCAATGCTGTTCTAGAAGCTACAATTAGAGCCAAGGAGTGGAAGTTAAATCTTAAACTCTTCATTGTCTAATAACCAAACCGTCCAAACCAAAACAGGATTGAATTCTACTTAGAAAAGTAAAAAAAATTAAGGCATGGTTATATATATTTTGATTCAGAAAATTACATATGAAGCCATTTATAATAACCACAATGAAGACTTTGTATCAATATAAAAAGTATGTTTGGCATGTGAATTGTAAAAAGGAGACTAAAATATGCATATAGGCTATGATCTTAATTCGGTTTTCATCTGAGAAGAGAATACAAGCACAAACACACAAATGAAATGTGCTGCTTCATGAAGTATGTTGAGGCAGAGACCAGACAACCTCTTAGAAGAAATGGCATTCAAGAAGTGTTGTGTCAGAGAAAGGGCTGGGCAGGGAGAACCCTGGGAAAGATTTGAAAGTTCCATGGGTCTATGATCCTATGAAATTTATTGTTGAATTGTGGTATTACAAAATAGTGCTTTTTTTAAGGAGTAAAGAGGCCTCTTCAAATATCTTCATTATCTCCCAATTAAGCTAGGCAAAAAAAAAAAGTTCTAATCTTAAAAGACCCAAAGTACTAGGCTCTAAAGGGGCCATTGCAGAATCAGGTAGTAGATATTTGTGGCCACTATTTCTCTTCTGCCCCAGCCAAAGCCTGTCAATCTCTCTGAATCTCATGTTCTGGATCCTTCCCTGAAAAGGAGGAAGTTGCATGCTTTCAAGGTCTGAAAGTCTATGATTCATCCTGATTATTTTGTTTGATAAATATGAACTTGGCCAAGAATTAGAAGCCACCTGAACTTTGTAAATAAGAATGTTCAAGAATACCAAGAAAGGAATAACTTTAGGAGAATTTTGGTCCAAAAATCAAGGAGGGTCCTTATCCCCTTCCAGGTTCACAAAGTAATAACTGATTCCTTTTCTGATTCAATGGGTGAGAAGTTGACCTCTAAGAGACAGGCATCCATGAATAGGGTATTCTAGTGATGTCTCTTTGTTTTATACATAAGATGACATTACATAGTCACCTTCATTGACTTCTTAGCCTTTAATGATAAAGACACTCTTTTTCACTGTTGTTAAAGTTCCAGGCAGAGCTTTCAGACTGTCTACATCCTGGAAGGACCAATGGAAAGAGGTTTGCCATTTTTAAGCACTGTCTGATCCTCTCTTGAGGTCACCTGACCTCTCATTTTTCACCTCAGATTATTTACAGTGGTGGCAAAAATTACTTTTCCTTTCACATTCAGTGACTAAGACATGCACTTCTTGAAATAGAGATATTACAAAGTAGTGACCCACAGAACTTCTCAAGACATCATATAAGTTACAGTAATAAAGAATAGAAGACAGTTTCATTCTCTTCAAGTCTTCCGTTATAATTCATATAGATTATCTTGTGGGAATGGAACAAAGTAAATCTTGCTGTTCCATGCTCTCTCAGTGAGAGTTCTGACTTTTATATTTCAGATGAAGAAAACATTGTAATGTGCCAATGGTCAAGAAGCCCCCTGCTTCCATGCCCAGAATTGACCAAGAGTCCTCAACACAATGACTTCAGGCTCAAACAATTACCATCTGAATGGAAGATAGTCTTACTTTTTCTTCTTCTTGAATTTAGATTTTTTTTGTTAATTTTGTAAATAATTGAATTGAAATTCACATTATATAAATCAACCATTATAAAGTGAACAATTCCAAGAATTTAGTACATTCACCATTTCCCCCTTCTGCAGTCCCTGGCAACTACCAATCTGTTTTCTAGCTCTAAGGATTTATCTATTCGGGAGAGTTCATAGAAATGGAATCCTATAATATGTGACCTTTTGATTTTGGGAAGACAGACTTTTTTTTTTAAAGATTTTAGGGGCGCCTGGGTGGCGCAGTCGTTGAGCGTCTGCCTTGGGCTCAGGGCGTGATCCCGGTGTTCTGGGATTGAGTCCCACATCAGGCTCCTCCGCTGGGAGCCTGCTTCTTCCTCTCCCACTCCCCCTGCTTGTGTTCCCTCTCTCGCTGGCTGTCTCTGTCACATAAATAAAATAAAAAAAAGATTTTATTCATTTATTTGAGATAGAGCACATGAGCAGGGGAAGGGGCAGAGGGAGAGGGAGAAGCAGACTCCCTGTTGAACAGGGAGCCATGTATGGGGCTGGATCCCAGGACCCCGGGATCATGACCGGAGCCTAAGGCAGCTGCTTAACCAACTGAGCCACTCAGGTGCTCCAAGGGAAGACAGACTTTTAATCATTCCCAATATATACTTTAGGAAGAAACCACATTTATATAAGGAAATATCTAAACATTATCATAACAATATACCTAAACAAACATGTTATTAAGACCTGGCATTTGCAAAACATTTAAAGTGTTTTCAGGAGCACACACACCCAAAATGCCTCTTAATTGTCTTTGTAGTCAAAAGACCCACAGTTTGGGAAGAGAGTGACAGAGAAAGGGGACTGAGTGCCAAACAGGAGAGTCTACTTTTCTCTCCCCCCCACCTCCGCAAGCAGGAGAAGCATGGCAAACAAGGGAAGCTTGGAGCTTTGAGGGCCTTCCTTGTCTGTCAAGGACCAGGACCAATATTAGAATACTTGGTTGCAAAGTTCCAGAGATTCAATGGAATTAGCTTAACCCCAAATGGAGAAATTTTGTTATGGTGAAGCAGCCATTGCTTATGACATGTGGTAGAACAGAGCCTAGACTCAAAAGAGAGGCTTAAGAATCTCCCTCTCCCATTTCATGTGCATTACTGCCAATTTATTCTTTGCTCTCTGTTCATGTGGGCAAAAGGTGGCCATCCCAAGTTTCTATCTTCTCTGTTCAAAAGAGACCGTACACATGGAAGCTAAGATCGTGGGATCCAGAGCCAGACAGGGGTGAGTCTAAATCCTAACTCTGCCATTTAGGCTGCATGATATTGGGCAAGTTATTTAACCTCTTTGATGTCAGTTTAACTGAGAAAACTTATTTAAAGATTACTGTCTATCATATAAATCTTCAAGAAATACTATTTATTTCTTTTGTTGTTATTATTGCCATCATCATTAAAGAAGCCAGCCTTAACTGAGTTTTGGTCACAAATCCAGCTTTCTAGGAAAGAAACTCTGCTTGATCTAATTTGGATCTGGTGCTCTTCTCTACTCCATCAATCATAGCAGAGGATACAGCCACAGCTGAGACAGATGGCGACCAGCGACACATTCCTGTGGTGAGTGAGGAGAGTATGAGCCTTGGAACCCAAAAGTAAAGATGCCGGGATTAGAGAGAAGGGGTATGGAGAGAAAAGTCAAGGCTCCTGCTCTGCCCAGCAGGCAGCTAGCTGCCAGTGGAACACAGCCCACAGAACAAAAAAGGTGTTGCAGGTTTTTCGGACTTTATTTTAAGGGACTCTCTGGAGTTGGTCTTTGGACTGTGTGCTCCTGCTTATTAATTCAACTGGTGTTGATTAGTTAACCTCCTGGGCTTTGAAATCATTGTTTACATTCTTCTTCTTCTTCTTTTTAATCACTTCAGCTTGTTTGGGTTATTCTTTTATTCTTTCTGACCTTCAGTTTTCAATTTTATTTTATCTTAATTGCTCTTAGCTCATGGCTTGCTTGCTGCCTTCCAATTTCTTTTTTCTTATGTTTTTCCTTTTTTGTGTGGGGGGCTAGAGACGGGCTCAATTATTTAATCTAGTTTCCTGTATCATTTAATCTTTACATTTAATCTATCTTATTTTTTATTCTAAGTTTTACTGCTACTTTAAACCTTTTTATTGTCTATAACTTTTGTTCTCACAAATACTGCCAGTAATACTTATTTTTTACATCCTGTAAAAAATGCAGGCTACTGGGTATTCCATTTACTGGGTATTTCCATTTACCATCTCAGCCATCCTGTAGGGGTTCTCAGTCCCTGAGGCTGATCTTTACAAAAAAATCTTACAGCAAGCCACATAATTCCCCTTTACGGGTCCCCTGTGCTAAGGTTTTTGCCTCAGGCTCTTTCTCACCCTGCTTTGTTTCCATCCTCCCAGGAGAAAGCACCTCCCATCAGCCGACTGAGTAGGCAGGGAGCCCTCCTCCTCTGGAGAACCAAAAGCTTGCAGCTCTGCCAAGGAGTTGCTGAAGTAGGATGTACCACTCCAGGTGAAGGAGGCTTCCTTATCACTGGGGAGCTGCAGGACTTAGGCCAGGACTCCTCTCACCTCTGTCCACATTTAGTGTCCCTGGTTCATCTCTTAGATGCCATCCGCAAGCTGATGACGACTCCTCCCACATCTGCGGCACCCAACCTCTCTCTGGAACTCCACAGAGCTAACCTGCCACCTGAAACCTCTATTTAAATGTCCAAAAGGCATCTCAACTGTAGCATGTCCAAAACTAAGCTACCTATTCCCCGCCCCTCCCCTCCCGAACCAGCTCCTCTCAAAGTCTTCCCCATCTCAGATAATAATAACACCATTCTCCTAGTCATCTAGGGCCAAAATCTAGCAGGCAGCTTTTACTTCTTGTTTTCTTATAGCCCATATCCAATTAATCAGCAAATCCTATTGTCTCTACTTGCAGCTTCCATCACCTTTCCCTAGAGGTGTTGCAGTAGCCTATTTACTGGTCTCTCTCCTTCCATCTCTGCCTCCTAAATTCTACTCCTTCTAGAACAGCTAGAGTGATTCTTAAGAAATATTTGTCAGGCCATATTATTCCCCTGAGAACTCCAGTAGGTCCCTCTCTTACTGAGAATAAAGACTTTGTCTTGACTATGCGCTACAGGGTTCTACATGATCTGCTCTACCACCTAACTCTTTACCCCCAAGGTACCTGCCTAACCTGTTTCTTACCATTTCCCCCTGGTTTATTCTAGTCTAGCTCTGCTGTTCCTTGCTGTTGCCCCAACGCCAATCATGCTCCCACTACAGGGTTTTTGTATTTATTCTTCCATCCTCCTGGAACTCTTTTACACCAGATATTCACATGGTTTAATGCCTCACTTCCTTCAGGTTTATACTGAAATGTCACTTTATCGTTCTGCATAAAAGAGTATCCACCTCACCTTCCTGTCCCCTTCCCCACTTTATTTTTCTTCACAGTACTTGTTGCCATCTGCCTCAATTAGTTATTACCTGTCTCCCTTTATTTAAATGTAAGCTCCACTAAAAGAAAAGATATTCTTTTCAATTTGCTCACTGCTATATTTCTAATATGTAGAATAATACCTGGTACTGGAAGATGCTCAATAATTGCTTGAAAACTTATTGAAAGATTAAATAAATGACCTGACAAATCATGGTATTATAATTCAAGCAGCATTTTCAAACTGTGTGTGTGTGTGGTGGCGGGGGGCAGGGGGGAATGTTGGGAAGGGGAGAAAACAAAAGTGAAAAAGTAAAAAGGAAGGCATCATCCATTGACTGAACTCCACTGTATGTCAGGCACTGTGTTAGGTGTCACTTCTGGATTATTTCTTTTAATTCTAAATTTTATAAGATAAATGACAATGTTTTTCAACTCTAGTAACTTCTCTGAAACTTATTTCCCATTATTTATTATCTTTTCACTCAAGCTATAATTCTATTTGCAAGAGACATAGACTTTAGAAAATAAGTCTGAGGGGCGCCTGGGTGGCACAGCGGTTAAGTGTCTGCCTTCGGCTCAGGGCGTGATCCCGGCGTTATGGGATCGAGCCCCACGTCAGGCTCCTCCGCTATGAGCCTGCTTCTTCCTCTCCCACTCCCCCTGCTTGTGTTCCCTCTCTTGCTGGCTGTCTCTATCTCTGTCTAATAAATAAATAAATAAAATCTTTAAAAAAAAAAAGAAAAGAAGTCTGCTGATCTCGATGTTGTATGTTTTTCCCCTTGTCTATAGGAAAACAATTATGGCAGTTGAACTGGCCATACTTATCATGGTGAACTCAAAATAAAATCTGAGCCATGGAAAAGTATACAAAGTATTATGAGTTAATAATGAAAGGAGGAATTAACCTCAATATATGGACTCAAAAAAGACTTTAATAAGAAGGTAGAATTTGATCTGGACCTCAAAGAATTGACAAGCTTTGTAAACTCAGAAGTCCGATATAAAGCAAGCTATAGTATAAAGAAAAGAACTATAAAGTACATAGTGTGCACAAAACGTTTCAGTAAATGTGGTAGGCAGCTTCCCAGATGGCCCCCATTGATCCTCACCCTCTGGTATGTATGCCATGGTGTAATCCTCTCCACCTGAATGTGATAGGACCAATGACTTACTTCTAGCCAATAGAATATGGTAAAGGTGAGTGGGATGTCACTTCCATAATTAGGTTACATAAGACTATGACTTCTGTCTTGGTTGCAGATTCTATTGCCTTCTCAGCTTCTATGCTTTGAAGAAACAAGCTTTCATGTTGGAGAAGCCCATGTGGCAAGTCACCAGCCAAGAGACAGCAAGGAACTGAGGCTGAGCTCAGTCCAACGTCATTCCCCAGTAAAGCCTTCAGATGAGGTCTCAGTCCTCACTGACACTTTAATTCCAGTCTTGTGAGAGACCCTCACTCAGAGGACCCAATGAAGCCATGTCAGGATTTCTGATTCACAGAAACTGGGAGACAGTAAGTGAATGTAGCTTTAAGCTGTGAAGTTTTGTGGTAATTGCTATATAACAAGAAATAACTACTTCAGTAAGGGATAAATGAAAATTTGCATTTCCCCCCAAATAATTTTTGTAACTATTCTTCTAATTATTAATTCAAGCATTTATTTAATACATATTTATGATGAGTCTTCTTTACGAAAGTACTGTTGTTATAGTTACCATAAAGCCTGGAAAGATCAATCACAGAAAGACTCTGTCCTCAAGAAGTATAGTGCAGGAAGGTACAGTGTACTCAAGAATAACTGTAAAACAAGTGGACGATGCTAAGCCACCAGGAATAACTGGAGACGGTCCCTCCAGAACTCCCGGTGAGGGGTATTGCAGTTGGGTCATAAATAGGCTGGGCATGCGGAGATAGGCAACGGACCACAGATAAACAAATGCACGGAGGGGAGAACTATGGGGTATGTACAACAGACAATAAACAATTCCTCTTATTTACAGAATAGGACACATTCACGATACAGGGGATGTGCAGGTAAACAGAAATGGAGAAGTAGGCTTGCACCACGTTGTGAAGTTGTTTGAACACTGGGTGAATGGCTAAGAATTGGTACATTTTGGGGCACGTGGGTGGTTCAGTCAGTTGAGTGGTCGACTCGATTTCAGCTTAGTCATAGTCTCAGGGTCCTGGGATTGAGCCCCGTGTCAGGCTCCGCACTCAGCAGGGATTCTGCTTGAGGTTTCTCTCTCTCCCTCTGCCCATCCCCCTGCTCACTCACTCACTCTCTCTCTAAAATAAACTAATAAATGTTTAAAAAAAAAAAGAGTTGGTACATTTTTGGAACATTTGTTCAAACTCCATTTCCAAAAACAATACAGTCCCAGTTTCCTTTATGAAACTTTCCTCATTCCATAGTCAATACTATTAAATATTGGGCCAAGGGTAAAAACTTCCTGTATTTTTATCATGTCGCAGTTCATTCAGGATTAGTTATCCATCAAGTCTCTCTGAAATGAATGGCTCACTGCGTTTTATAATGCAATTTGAAGACCTATCATTGAAACTGAGAAATTAACACCATCTATGAAGTGTTGGGTGTCTTTTTACTAAGTGTGAATTATTTTGGTCAATGTCTTTATTTGTTTCCAGTACCAAAAACTCTTCTAATTATTTTTCCCCCAAATGTCACTTATTTTAAGTATTCCTATTTAGTCGTCAGGGTTTGGAGGTAGGCCACATGGCTACAAAATATGTATTTATGTCTAATCTGTACACAACTCTTGCGTGTAATTTAATCAAAGGTAGCTGAAATGGCACTTGAACAATTTTCACTTGCACATTTACCAGTATTCAATCACTTCGAAAATCCATCCCAGAACATCTTGAAATTCATCTTCACTAGAGGCTCTCTCTACATCATCTCCGCTAGTTAAAAAATTCCTCATAGACGTTCTCAATGTGCATCAAAGGTTTCTTCTCACCTGCAGAATATGGCTCATTTTATAGTCTTCCATATATTATTTTAGAAGACAGCAAAAGCTTACCACCTTGCTCCCCTAATAGTAAAAGTTATTCACAGACCTCTGTAATTATACATCAATATCTATTTAAATGCCCCAAACAACACATAACCAAGTATTCCCTAGACTTTCAAAGTGTCAAAGTATTTTGACCTTGTCTCTCTCAATTTTGCACTGTATATATCTAATCACACAGCACATGTAATCCTACGACAGTCACTGTCCAATGATCATATTACCAGCTCCATACTTCACCAGCTAAAAAATGTTTATAATTCAGTGTCACAGTTGGTTTTATTTTTTTTTTTGTCTTTTTTTTTTTTTTTGATTGATGATGTTTAAGTAGCCTGGAGAATTAATAGGGTCCTAACCAGGGTTTGTAATTGATATCTGGAAGGCTGCAGCCTTTTTCTTCTCGAGAGGCAGTCTCATTAGTGAGGGCTGCCTGTTTGTGCAAAGCAGGGGGAGGAGGAGCCCTGACATCCTCTCAGGGTTTGAAATTATGGGGCTCTTTCCCCATCAGAACAGTTCCACAGAAGCAGCAGAGGCAGAGTACCTCTAGAAAAGAAAGGCTCTTCAAACATAGTATTTGCAATTTATTCATAATTCTTCAATTAATGTTTAAAAGATTTTAGTGATTTACTCCCCTAATTTTGCATATAACAAAACAAATTTACTCACTTAAAATTAGTTTGAATTTACAATAGAATTCACTTTGGAGTATGTTTAAATAGTAAGTTCCTTGATTCACTTAAAACTACAATATAATTGACACAGGAACTATTTTTAATAGTAAGTTCCTTTAAGGAGTATAATTTGATTTTTTAAAATTATGGTTTATCCCACCATATTTTAAAATTTGCATATACTTAATAACATGATACAATGTCTGAGTGGTTCAGAGACCAGCTTTGTATCATTTAACTTTATCTCCTGGAGACCAGGCTTGGCAAAGGAACAGAGAAGACAGAAGTTTATATGAACTTTTAAAGAATCATTCATGTTCTTTAATTTTGCCAATTTATCAAGCAGCTGATTTCATGAAAAGCTTGCTTTTTACAAGTTTTTCCTTCTTCAAACACATATTTCTATTCTTTTATTTCCAAATGTACTGCTTAAAATAAAAAGAATTACTTTTGGACTCTCTGTGATCTTGACTGCTGCAATTCTCTCTTAATCTCAGCCTGTCAAGGTCAAAGGAATATTTGCTTTTCATTTTTGCTATGGTAGCATAGACCTTGAATCTATTGAATTGCTTTCCTTATGGTTTCTCTGTATATTAAATTGAAAATGTACTCATTTATAATATCTCATACAAATCCCTTCTTATATTTTATTTACTCCTCTATCCATAACATTTACCTACAATCTTACTTTCTATCCTTTTTACTTTAAGTTTTTAAACATTATTCCCCCAACCCATTGCATAATAAATTAGTATATTCGTATCCATTTGTTCTAAGCATGTTAATCTGTTATCAATGACCAGAGTGTAAATAATTCATCAAATCTAAATTCATTACTAAATTTAGAATAAAACCAAACGAGGTGGTCATCAGGAGACAACTTTTTTTTTTTTTTGAGAGAGAGAATGACAGAGAGAGAGTGTGCACGTGAGCAAGCATGGCGAGGAGGGGCAGAGGGAGAGGGATAGAGAGAATCATAAGCAGGCTCCATGCCCAGCACAGAGCCCTATGCAGGGCTTGATCTCACAATCCGGAAATCATGACCTGAGCCAAAAATCAAGATATGGTGTTTAATTAACTGAGCCATCTAGGCACCCCAGGAGACAAACTTACTATTCAAAACTGTAAATTCCAGAAAGGCAATGACCTTGTGGTGTTGTTAACTTTTTTATTCTGGGTGATTGGTGAACTTTCTGGTACACAGACAGCATTCAATAAGTATTTATAGAGTGAATGAACTATAGGAAGTCAGTACTATCATTTTCCTCATTTTATTGATGAGGTCACATCATTATTAAGAGGTAAAGCCAAGATCCGAAACCACATGGAGAACTCTGGAGTTCACATTCTTAATTACTATGCAATTGTGCCTCACTTAGCAAAAAAGATAGGCAACGAAGAATTCTCCTCTTAGAGTTAGGCTCTTTTAAATATATGAGAAATTAACTAATCTACCTAACCTAAAAGAAAAAGACAAGAATTTTACACCTTTACATGAAGATTTTTTTAAAGTGATATAATATTCTCACACAATCTCATTCAAGCAGGGAAAACATTGCCAGATTATTAAATATTTAGATCTTGGAAAATCATTAACATATAATTTCTGCTGTAGCATTTACTTTTACCCAAATGTCAAAGCCTTGTAATTGCAGGCTTGCAAAAGCAATAAATAAATGGAAGGGTACACTCCTAAGGGTATGAAAGATTGAGATCAATATTACGCTATTACTCTTGGTTTGCATGTCAGGAGACAGGTGAGGCAAATACCAGGGAAACACAATGGAGATCAGCGTGCTCAGCAAACAGTTGGACGCATCTCTGAGATGCCAGTAAGTAGGTCCTAAATTTTCTCTCCAGAAAACCTGTGTGGCTAATTTTCATTTTAAAAGCTCCAATTTATCTTTCGGGCTACAGATTGCACAATGATCCATTATGCACTGGGAGTCAAGTCTAGTACCAGTTAGGTGTTTCTGAATGCCCATGGCTACCAACCCTTGACATTACTCTGTACAAATGATATGTTTGGTCAGGAAAGCCCCAGAAGGTGATGTCATACAAAGTTGGCAGGAATCACTATGGAGAAGACACATAACAACCAGTTATTGTTCTAGTAGGCTGCATCTGGTTTCATGCGGATTTAGTTCAAGATTTGAAAGTCTTTTGAATGATGAAATCCTAGGGCTGTGGCACAGGATCTCTGGGGCATAAATGCCCCTGCAGTTCAGCCCTAGGGGGTGGGGGGTTGTGGGAGTACATCCCTGAATCCTGACAATAGTCTCCTTAATTATTCATAACTGTGCAGTTATGGAGCTTAAACTGCCCCCTCCCCAAGTCTATGGATAAGAATTCCATCTCATCTTCTTAAGAGTTAACGAGATCATTTTAAAAGCACTTTTCAACCCTATGACGAGTATCAAGTATAGAAAATCCTCATGGATTTAACAAAACAATTTGAAAATTAGGTTTTATATCTTATTTTTCTTTATGAAAAAATGCTGGCATTTTTAAAAGAGTGGAAAGTTGTAAGGAATATTTACAATTAGAGACAGTAAACTATTTCTAAATACCATAGAATAATTTACATAAAAGTAATATAACTATATTATATGTAGAAGCTAGCATTGATTTTATTAATTTAGTTACTGTATTCATTTTATCTAAATCAGTGGAGATTTACTGTCATTGTTTATTCAGTCTGTATATATTAAAATATCTCTGACTTATATGATTATCATACTATCAGTCTGTGCTTATAAAACATTAATTATGGATTACAAATATATATTATAATATTTATTATATATTATATGTTATGTCACTATTTTTATGTTCTCTCTTTTTATGTGTAACCAGAATGATCATTAATTTGGAGGGTCACCTCACTCCCAGGCTGTATCTCTGAGAAATGAGAAAATGGTTAATCAGAAATAGTAGAGCATGGCATCTCTCTTATAGATAGGAAGAAAGTAAAGTTTAACAGAACTACTAAATTCAGAAGCTTTGTTATGGCCAAGGAATACAAGAGGTCATTTTTCTTTGTCACTGGATCAACATTTTTTTTGTTTTTTTACTACCCAGTGTGATCAGTGAAACAGAGATAAATGTCCACACTAGTCCTGAAAATTAAAAGCCAGAGTTCAGGGGCAGCTTCTTTAAAAGACAGATTGCCACAGAAAAATGTTATAAACAAGAAGAGTCTTCGGTTCACCAAGAAACACTGTAACCTTGTATTTATTACAATATAGTGTGTATGACTCTCTTGAAACATACTCTTTGCTCTTGTTCCTTGTCTAAATACACTGAAGCACTCATCAACCCCTATATCCTGAGCACAAAGTGATGAGTTCTGAATCCCTAAAAACTGACGGCTTTCCACTTTGTCCACCTAAATATCAATCTTACAACCTCCATGAGAACAACTGTAACAGAATGTTAAATTGATTTTCCTATTGTCATAGAATTTTATCAGGGGCCCAAATGCTAAGTATAATTAGGCCAATCTTAGTTGAGAAGAGGTCATTAATTCAGGTCTAAGACATTGTAAACTTGATGTGTGAACCCCTGACACATACAAGGGTGAGGTTCAGCTCATCACCTCTACTTTAAGAATATGAGTGGTAAAGATGTCCTTAGAGAGACTTGTCAGTGGTTATGCATTTCTGCCACCACACACAATGGTATACAGGAAGGAAGAGCATCTACTCCGCCACCAACCAAACCAGATGAAGTGGGCTTTGGAAATCTAGAAACCTAGAAAGCTGTACCTGTGTCTCCCGACAGTTAGGTGATGCAGACTGTTGTATCTGACTGGCATCTGAAAAATTTTAAACATGAAAAATTTAAACATGAATCTTGATTTCTTAGAACGCAGAGTGAGAAAAGAGGACCATAATGGAAGTTAATTGTTCTCTCACCAATGGTGGAACAAAAATGTGTGCATTCTGAAAACCAGATATGGAGTCTATCATAGGGAGCTGAGCTTTAATCATCTTTATAGTACCTTGAATGAAAGGACGCAGTGACACCCACAGAGAGAAGCTGAGGAGTCAGAGGCTGAGGAGGAAACTCTACGTGGCTGAGTGTAGGAGGCATCATTTGTGTCAGGAGTTGGCAGACGGACACACCACAGCTGTGACCACTCCCAGCTACTCCTGAAATCCCGCCATGAGCCTCTGTTAGCATGTCTTCCACGGCAGAGACAGTGGAGAGCCAACGGAGCTAAGGAAGACCTTTTCAGTGTATTTCTCCCATTGATCCTTCACCTCCCCCATCCCAGAGAATCCAGAGGAAGCCTAGTAAATGAAGAAGGGTGTAAGAACTGGGAAGAAGGGGAACAGGGACCACCCAAGCCCACCTTTCTGTTTCAGAGTGGTAGCCAGAACTGAGATGAGATGAATGAGATGAAAGATTAAAGCTTATGAATGGAAGTATACTAGACCATTTAATCACCTAGAAATGATACTCACATGACCGAAGAGCTATGGGATCATCTAGATTTCAACCAACGGAAGGGAAGAACAATTCAGCAGAATGGGTTTACAGGGACAGTAACGGGAAAGAATGAGTTGCTTTCTGCTTGTTTCCTATAAGTCCAACTCATTTAATAAAGTGCTACATTGTGTTTATGCACACATTTTGTGACTAGAACTTTGGGACTAAATATTACATTTCTATGAATAATAATAGTAACGATGACTTATTGACACCTTATAAATGTCAGACATTGTGCTTAGTATTTTTTTCCATTTTTTAAAAATTTAAGTTCAATTAGCCAACTTACAGTATATCATTAGTTTCAGATGCAGTGTTCAGTAATTTATCAGTTGTGTGTAACACCAGTGCTCATCACATCACATGCCTTTATAACAAGCATTATCTCGTTTGAGTTTAACCATCACATTAAGAAATTCATTAAATATATTTTGCCGTTCAGGAAATGAGGGCCTAGGTTAATAACTTGTCCAAGGTCACACACCTAGGACATGGTGAAGGCAGGACCTGAATTCAGACAGCTTGTCTCCAAAACTTAGATTCTTAATCACTAGGCTTCTTCTATAAAACACTAAGCTGGATATTATATAAAATAACAAAATAGCTAAAATGTTAAAACGTTTTTAAAATGTCTATGTCATATCCATTTTATCATATTTTTCTCCATTTTTGTATTTAAAAATTCTCATATATTATATGCTTTTATCTAGATGGCACAAATGAAGTCCAAGGGCAATATTGTTCAATAGAATTTTCTGCAATGAAGGAAATGCTCTGTATCTGTGCTGTTTAATACAATAGTCACTAGCCACATGTGATTGCTGGGCACTTAGAAGTGACTAGTGCAACAGAGAAACTGAATTTTTAATTTAATTCAATTTTAATTTCAAATTAAAATGGCTATATGAAGCTAGCGGCTACAATATTGGAAGAGTCAGAGATAATACAGCAGGCATATCTTAACCTGTCCATCAGCTGACAGACCCAGGTATATTTTATATCATGGCCACATAACGGAGAGTCTAGGTTACCTAAAGGAAAAAGCTTTAGATCTAGGAGGAGCTAGGTGACTCATTTGAGCCAAAAATCTCCCAACAAAATCTACCTAACATCCGGGATGCTGCCAAAGTTTCAAAGATTCTTTGGATTAAGGATTTCTAATACATTTTGGGATGCTCTCACAGAATCCAAGCTGATAAACATTTTTTATACCATCCAACTAATTGTCTTAAAACGCTTTTTTTTTTCCAAAACAACAACAACAGCAACAACAACAACAACAAAAAAACCAGCCCTCACTTCCCAGTGGTTAGACTCAGAGTATGCTAAAAAGGTACTGTCTGAAAAACAAGGCCATTTCCCCCAACAGCTAGAACATTATAATTGTTCGGGGCAACATTTTAAGAAAGACATTGTGAAAATGATTCAGAAGACAACAGTCAGGATGGAGAAGGGTCTGGAAAGATAGTCATATGAGAGAACATGGGATTATTAGCCAAGAAAAGAGAAGGCGCAGAGCTGGTCTGGCTACTGCCTTCAAGCAACTGAACGCTTGTCATGTAGGAGAAGGAGTCATGTTATTCTGCACTGTTCCAAAGGGCAGAACTAAGATCAAAAGGAAAAATTTAAAAGATCGGGTGGCACCAGTGAAAGCAAGTAGAGAAAGCTGAGCTGTTTGGTCTCAGAATTTGCTATTTAAAAAGTGATGCACTCCAGTTACTAATTATGTTTAAGCAGATTCTGGAAAATCTAAAATTCTAAAACTCAGAATTATAGTTACCGTAGTGCTCACACACCTCAATGGTGCTTAATGAGAAGTTATCATGGGAGCCTTGAGAACACAAAGGTTGGTGTTAGCCATTTCTCCTCTGTTCAAAGGAAATTAGGATGTTCAGTGAATATTTATATATTAGTTACCATAAAATTTAAGTTATACCCATATCTATCTATATCTCGTCATCAAAATTTCAGTTTCTATTTAAGTACATTTCCAGAAAGGGCAAAGAACTGCTGTATTAGATTATGTGATCTAACAGTTCTAAGGACTGTTGGTGTGTAACTTTAAGACTATATTTCTAGTATAAGCCATATTTGTTGGAATTTGTAAAAAATTCAGTGTGTTCTAGTAAAGTTCTAAATTATGTTTCTGTAGGAGGCAAAGTTTGCTCACCAATCTTGTGGAAATTAACTAAGACATCACTGATGTATTTTTAGTTAATTTAACCTATACAAAGTGCTAAGTAAATTCTCTTAGAATTAGAAACGTATCAAGGGGTGCCTGGGTGGCTCAGTCGGTTGGGCATCTGATTCTTGGTTTTGGCTCAGGTTGTGATCTCAAGGTCATGGGATGAAATCCCTTTTCAGCTCTGTGCTCAGCTCAGAGTCTGCCTGAGATTCTCCTTTCCCTCTGCCCCTCATCCCACTTGTGCTCTCTCTCTCTCTCTCTAAGATGATAGATGATAGATAGATAGATAGATAGATAGATAGATAGATAGATAGATGATAGATAGATAGATAAAATAAAAAAGAAACATCAAAATGAAGTCCTTTTAATAAATATTATTTTGCAAATAAGATACATACATTCTAACAGATTAATTTTAAGGTATAGTGCATCTCATTTTTTTCCAAAACCTTATTTTTTCACATTTTTGCCAGGAATTCTTTCTTTTTCCTTTTCTATTTATCCAATTCCCACCTATTCCTCAAGGCCATGTACAATCCTCTTCTTTACCACGAAGCCTTCCTTTGCCTCAGCCCAAGGTGATACTATGGCCATGTCTAAATTATACTACACAGCTCTCATCATATGGTTCTCATAACAATTTTTATCCTATGTTTATTTTTCTGTTTGACTATCTTGGCTTATTCAAATTCCAGCATGGTGTTTTGTATAAAGAGGCACATAGTAAATGATGATTAATTGATTGAAAAGAATTGGAACATCCATAGTAGGAGAACCAGCCAAACTAGAATTTCTATCTCAATTATCTTTGCTGCTGTGTAACAAATCACCCCAAAATTTAGTGGCTTAAAACAAGCATTTTATTACGCTCAAAGATTCTACTGGTCAGGAGTTTGGAAAGAGCACAGTGGGGCTGGCATCTCTCTGTTCTATGGTGTCTGAGGTCTAAGCTGGGAAGGCTAAGGCTGGGACTAACTCAATGGCTCAGGTTTAGAATCATCTGACTTGTTCAAGTGTATGTCCAGTGTTTGGGTGGGAATGACTCAGAGCTTAAGACTGCCAACCAGAGTACCTATATGTGACTTTTCCATGTGACTTGGCTTCTTCACAGCATGGCAGCCTCAGCCTCAGGGGAGTCAGACAGGGCTCGCAGCATGAGCATGCCAGCCAACTAGCTGAAAATTGTATTGCTCTCTCTAATCTGGCCTCTGAAGCACATAGTGTCACTTGTACCACACTGTATCAGCTAAAATGGTTATAAGCCCACTCATATTCAAGAGGATAAAACAGACCCCATCTTTTGATGAGAGGAATGGCACAAACATATTACCAAAGAGCAAGTGGGTTGGGAAATACTGTTGCAGCCATTTTGGAAGGTATAACCGACAACCTTTTTTTTTAAAAAAAGATTTTATTTACTTATTTGTCAGAGAGAAAGAGAGCGCAAGCAGGGGGAGCAGCAGGCAGAGGGACAAGCAGGCTCCCTGCTGAGCAAGAAGCCCCATGTGGGACTTGATCCCAGGACCCTGGGATCATGACCTAAGCCGAAGGCAGACACCTGACTGACTGAGCCACCCAGGTGCCCCTAATCTACAACCTTTAAAGTCTTTGGAAAATGCAATTTCTGAGCCAATTCTAGACTATAAGAGACTATAGTATTTGGATCACTCAATCTGTGACCAAATGCTCTGGACCTAGACAAAGTCCATGATAAGGTACAACGTGTTAATAACAATAGCAACAGTAGACACCATTTATTGACGTGTACTATTGAATACTTACTAAGTGCCTGACAAGATTTATCTAATTCCATCCTCAAAACAGCTTTAGGAGAAAGACCTTATTAGCATCCTACTTTACAAACAAGGAAATTGGGGCACCATATAGGAAATGACTCATCTTAAAGGGTTCAGAGCCTTTCAACCCCGCAGCTCTTTGTGAATACTTAAGTCTTTCTGAGGAGTGTCACTTGTATCTCTCCTCCTGTAGCATATTCTGTTGTTCCTGGTTATGTGTGGCTTGCACAAACCCTTCCAGAAACTTTGTAAAATTATTTCTCAGTCTGTTTCTCTAACCACAACTTGGTTATAATTGCTTCTGGCATCTGTTTCCATCAGCTCACAGCATCATTTCTTCCCTTGTTCTTGCCTGTAATAGCAATGTCAAGGCAGCAAGCAAGAACACATCCACAGTTTTTATTCCCTAAGAGCGACTTTAGTTCCTATGCTTGAATCATACGTTAGGGCTCATAACCTGCTCTGAGGTAAATGTCTTATTGTATGTATTTGAAAAAGGTTTACTGGAGTGCCTGGGTGATGGTTTTTCTGTTTTATGGGGCAGATGAAGGTTCCTGCTGTTGCCAGTATTTTTCCCATTTGGTTAAACACAAAACACGGATTTTGGTGAAATCTGAGATACTGCAATGGACTAATCAAAGAAAAACTGCCAAACTGTTAGAAAATAGAATTTCCACAAAGATTCCCTACAGCTATGCTTATCAATTTGTAGGAAATTAAGAACAAAGATTCTAATAGGGGTTGTGCACATGTACAAAAGGTCCACTTGATAAACTAATAATGGAAGGCACAACAGTGGGTAAGCTCCTCCACATTTCGCTCCCTGGAGGCTCAAATGCAGCAATGAAACTAAGCAGGTACTTGAATGAAGTGATTTTTTTCCCTCTGAAAAGGAATCATGTTTCATCCCTACTTTCTAAATTCTTTTTTGTCTTGTCAGGCATCTGTCCCTTTATTGCACAAGAATAGAAAGCCACAAACTGCCTAAAGGCAGGTGCTCTCGCTTTGAAAGATGCTAATATTCACCATTCAATTAGAATCTCCCAGACTGTTTAATTGGAATTGGCCTTTTTTGTGGAGCATTAGCAGGGGAACCAAGAACTGTCTTTCCTTCAGGCGGAGCACTGGGGAATAGGTGTTCTGAATATCAACTGAAAAGCCAGAAAACAAGAAAAAAATATTTCAGGTAACAGAACATCTACTGAGCTCTACAGAATGTAATTACTAAAACCTTCCTGGATACCTGTGGAGGAAGACACAAAGAGCTTTTGGCAAGTACCAGTTCCTGGGTAGATTTTTAAATATTCTATTCTAGGACACTATGTGGATATATCAAAGTAGAAGATGCATATCTGAAACAATCAGAAAATAACTGCGTGGGGGAAAAAAAGGAAAAACAACACTGTCTGCAGCAGCCACTGAACTATAGCAGCCCGTGATATGGAAGGATGGATTCAACAGCAAGAGATTCTTTCAGAAATTAAATGAAACTGTGTGGAGAATACTCATTTCAAGTTCTTAGATTGACAGAATGTAAGAGTTAAAGGAATCTGAAAAGAACAGTCTGCCTAAATATCTTATTTTGTGTTTTATTTTATTTGATAAGAGTGCATTGGGGAGGACGTCTGGGTGGCTCCATCGGTTAAGCGTCTGCCTCCGTTCAGGTTATGATCCCAGGGTCCTGGGATCGAGCCCTGTGTTGGGCTCCCCACTCAGTGGGGAGCCTGCTTCTCCCTCTCCCTCTGCCCTTCCCCCCTGCTCATGCTCTCACTCCCGTGCTTTCTCTCTCAAATAAATAAATAAAATCTTTTTTAAAAAGTGCATTGAGAAAAAAGTGGATAATTAATAGTACAAATAGGACTAGCTACAGGTCTCCTAACTCCTGGGTTCTTATCCTTCCTATCATACTTCTTACCATCTATATTTTGTACAGTAGCTTACAGTGTTGTCATATATGTCATTTCATTATATTTTTATACAATGTAAGATGTCAGAAAAGGCATCAGTCCATTTCAAAGATGATGCATTTATTTAAATGCAATTAGATATAGAAAGTTTGGTTACATTAGCTACGTAGGTAATGATACCAATAAGACCAAACTTCAGGCCTCCAGCTTTCCAGTTTTATATTCTTCCTACTGATTCAGATGTCCCACATAAACAGAAACACTGGAGATTAAGTGACTGTGTCCACTGAATATTGACTGAATATCACCAAATACAAATACTTGTTACACTAAATTCTATACAGTGATACCTTGGACTAATGTTCTTTTAGAACACATTTTATCGTAAAGAAGCCCATGATAGAAAGCAAAACAAAACAGAGGCAATGGGCACATAGCAGCGAGCCTTCACAGGTGGCAAGATTTAAAACCAACCAACCAACCAACTACTTACTCAAGTTTTTTTGGGCCTTGATTATTTTAAGGAAAGTATAGTGACCAAAGCTGAAACCTAAAATACGGCAGGATGGGAAATAGAGCGAAAGGGCTTCTGATGGAGCAATAAGTGTAAAGGGGCAGGGGGAGGGTGACAAAGGGTTTCCTGTTAGAAGAACTGAAAGAAGATGGTGGGAGGAGCAGCAGGGGACATAGTAGCAGAAGGCGGGACTGGATTGGAAGGCTGGGGCCACATCCACTGGTGCTGCCAGCTGTGTCAAGAACTCAGACTCCGTCCAAGGGGCAGCTGGAGGACAATGAAAGGACTCAGTTGGGGAAGACATGAATAGATGCGAATTTCAGAAAAATTAGGCCAGTTAGTGGACCAGTTAGGAGGTTGTTACTCTCTTTCTGGTGAGAGATAATAAGAGCGTAAAAACAGTTGCACAATATTGTTGGACTCACAGGACACAATTTTGTGGCCTCAATTCCATACTTTGATTTTACATTACTTATGTGCTGTTTCTCTTCCCTGTTGAAAATTTTAAGATACAACCAATCAAATGAAGAGATATTTTAGGAGCAGGAGCTTCCAGAACTACACACTCCCTTGAATCCTGTGAGCCTTCCAGGCTCTGAAGGTGATATGCTGGGGGCTGGTCTGGCTGAACCACGTCACTCTCGTTCTGTAACAACCCCCCCTTCCCATCTCTGTCTTTACCCCAGCCTAGACCACTGTTTTGAAATCTTTTTCCTAAATCCAACAATAGTTTTCTTCTTCAGCTCTAAGTTTTCTGCATGTTTTCTTGACACAGGCCCCCTTTCCACAGGACTTTTGTTATTTTGACCTCTGCTTTCTGAAGAGGCAGTTTGACAGAGATATGCATTCTCCTCATTAACAAAAGAGTAACTGATCCTGAGTTTGCTGGTGCAATATATTAAAATTGCTCTCTGCAATATGTCCACAAGTTTATCCTCTTCTCTTGGGCTCTCACATTCCCTCTGTGTCCCCTGGAGGGTCTCTGCCTCTGTATCCACACAGTAACAAGCCTGAGCAGCAGAGCTGGTCTCAGAGCTCACGCTGGCCAGGAGACTGCAGAAGGAAGCTGAGGGTCAGGAGAATGAAGTGGATGAACTCTCAGATTCTGTGCTCTCTGCTGGAGTGCTATTTCCTAAAAATTCATCAGACCACACATTACACACACACACACACACACACACACACACACACGCAAAAGGCATCATACTTTGAAGATTATGAAAGTAAATTTTGCCTGATTTTAACCAAATTCATATTCTCCCACAAAAGGGCATGAAGGTATCTTTTTATTGTTTTGATTACCAGAATGGTTTTTGGCAATATAACAATGGAAAACAACCAAAATGTTTGAGGTTATTGACTTATGTCCTGGGGATTATTAACGGTTACATGGGTAAAACCAGATTCCAATTCAGTTTGATTTTTTGATGAAGAGAAACTGAAAAGAAACTGACCTGAGTTTGAACAAGTCCCATCTGTACTGAACTTTTCGCATCCCAGTGGTGTTCTTTATGACCACATTACTCTGACATTGCGAAAGGAATGTACTGAATAGAGCCACAGGGCCTTAATTCACTGCAGTGGTTGGCAGTGAAGTCTCCCTGGAAAAAAAATTGATATTCACACTGTCAATCATCCCACAAAGAGATCAATCCTAAGACAAGAAAGGAGGGCTTGAGAGAGATATGTCAGTCCCTGAAGACAAAGAGAACCTTTTCGTTTTCTAGATTAGGGACTCATCTTGATGAACACTAAAGCCTGAATACTGTGAGGGGATGAGCTGTCTCTGGCTACCAGGAGTGAAGAAAAACTTGCCCCATAAGAAATTCCGAGAAGGATCTGGAACAGAGGCAGTGATTTAAGATGTTTTATATAGGTTGCAATTCCCTTTTTTTATCCTCAAACAATCCTTAAAATGCTCAAAAGCCTAAAAATCTTAAAATGATAAAATGTACATTCTGACCTCTGTTTTAGTAAGGGAATTCAAGGGAAAGAACAGACCCCACAGTTGGAGGGTACTGGTTCCATAGAGTAGTCTACCTTTTCCCAAGGCAAACATAGCATTGGCAGCAGCAATCATAGTTGAAGAAAACTGTGCGCACAGAGCGGTGCTCTCACAGAAGTAGGGCAGCGACAAGGACCAGCTGCAGATACATTCTAAACAACTGGCATCTCGGCCTGTGGTTGCCTGTGCCTCAGGGGCCTGTGGCGAGCTCTTGCTCCGCCAGCAAGCAGTGAGAACAAACCTCATGTCTTGTTGAGAATGAGGAGCGAGCATGTATCATAGTTCCATTCCGACCTCACCCAGCGTATCACCATCGGAACACCATCCACAGGTTTGACAATTACGCAGTTTTCAGTTGTTTTTGTTCTTATTCATTGCTTAATTTATATACGTGGTGTATCACTGGTTAAAGATAGGAAGCTGGGGCGCCTGGGTGGCTCAGTGGGTTAAGCATCTGCCTTCAGCTGAGGTCATGGGTCAGGTTCCTGGGATCGAGCCCTGTGTTGGGCTTCCTGCTCAGCGGGGAGTCTGCTTCTCCCTCTCCCTCTGCCTGCTGCTCTCCCTGCTTGTGTTCTCTCTCTGTCAAATAAATAAATAAAATCTTGAAAAAAAAGATAGGGAGCTAAAGAACACTGATGCTGAGAATACAAACTCACAAGGAACATAAAAAAGATAATTCTATACATTTCCTCAATATTTTCTTTGCCATAGGTTGCTTTTCATTGACAGGATATTTATATAACACATCGGTGTCTCCAGTCGTACAAAAATCAGTGTTAAAAAGGAAAACTTTTCACCACTAATACGGGTTTTTTTTTTGTTTAATGGGATTAAAGATTATCAATAACAAAATATTTTTTTGAGAACAAATATTGGTAATTAACAACATAAATCCTGTCTGTCAATTCATCTTTTAAGAACAAAAACATGAATATGTAAATAAAACACTTTCTGTTTTTAAGGGCAAAATGCAAGAACTTCAATCTTATAAAATAAGCAGTTTTGTTAATATTGACACATATACTAAGTTTATATCTACATTTTAATGTATATTTAGCTCCTAAACAAACATGATAGATATCATTTTACATTTCTGGTCTCTTAGTAATGCTTTCAGTTACATAATTAATTTTTAAAAATTGAATAGCTAGTGTTAACTTGTTAAGTTAGGAAAAGTTAAAATGTATTTATATATAACTATTATTAAGGTTATATTTAAACAAGCAAATAATTAAGGTAACCATATAATTTGTCATCCAAATCAGAACAGTGTGAGAGTAGAAGACACTACTAATAATCACCAGGATAATATATAAAATCCAGGGCTGTCTTGATGAAACCAGGACTCTGGATTATACTACTAAAATTATAATATTTAATAATACATTGATTTATTTTAAAAAATTATAATTATTTATTTATTATACAGCCTATAAGATGATGAGAGATTTTTTAAAACCTAAGGGAGTCCATGAGATAATATATTACTGTGAAAGGAATTTATGAGCCAAGAAAGGATACGTAAGATAGTGCTATTTTAATCCAGTATATTCATTTCACAAATGAGGGTCCTAAGCCTAAATAGGCTAAAAGTCATGACCAGGTATTACAGTTAAACTAAAGGAAACTTTCACGACCCTGAATTATATTAATATCTAGATGATGTATGGCAATTATAGGCAAATCCATAACCATGCTTCAAAGAGTGAACCAATGAACTAAAAATATAATTTTTAAAAGTACTTCATAAAACTTTAACAATGTGAAATAATTAGTCCTTTTAATAAAAATCATGAAAAATAATTCTTATTGTCAATAATACTCTAAGGTTTTATACCACATTTATTCGTAGAAACTCTCTTATCAATCTCAGTGGCAGGAAAGATCCCTAGGGGCATCAGAGGTGAGAAGATGTCTGGACTGGTGACCTGGGCTCTCCGTATCTGGAGGCCCATGGGGAAGGTAGGTTCTTTCCTTTTCTTTTCTTTTTTTAAGATTTTATTTATTTATTAGAGAGAGAGAGAACATGAGCAGTGGGAGGAGTAGAGGGAGAGACGCAAGCAGATTCCATGCGGAGCACCAAGCCCAAAGTGGGGCTCAATCCCACAACTCTGATCCCGCAACTCCGAGATCATGACCTGAGCTGATATCAAGAGTCAGATGCTTAGCCAACTGGCCACCTGCCAGGCAGCCTGTGGGGGAGGCAGATTCTAACATAACAGACAACCAAGGCTACAAGCTCATCCCCACCCAGCCCTTCCAACATGGTGGTTCACTTAAGCTGCAACAGCTGAGCATGAGAAAATGCACTGAAGGAAGGATAATCACGGTGCCCAGGTGAAGACCCAGGATCTGGGGAAGCAGAGCCAATCCACAGCTGTGGACCAAAGTCCATCTGATCGGTGCAAACTGTTCACAACCTTGAGACAGAGTGGCCAGATTAGGCTTTAGTTCTCATTCTGTTTTCCACTTACAAATAGGTTCAACCCCTAAGAATTCAGTAAACCTCAGAATCCTTGGGCAATTTGGAGGAGGAGTGCGATGAGAGTCTCAATAAGACACCATAGGACATTCTGTAGAAGAGCAGAAGGGGTGCCTTGAGAATTAATTGGTAAAATAAGACATGTCTATGTTTGTACGCCAGATAGGTAATATGGTTAATACCAGTTACACAAAACCATTCTAAGGTGGTATTTTTACTGTGCTTAAATTCAAATTTTATGGTAATAGGCAAATATAGACATTATAAATCATATATCTGGATAGTTTGAATGATTCCTATATAATTTCAGTATGTTTGCAGGCAAATTGGAAAAGGAAAAGATGAAGAGAAGAAAAGTTATGTCAATTAAAGGAAATTAAAGGCAACACATGAGTAGAACAATGAAGAAAAGTGAAATAAGACAGTAATGATGAGGGAAGCCAATGATGGCGCCCAATGGGGGAAAGTCCTTCCATAGATACTTAGTGGCAGCTTTTCTCCATGTATTTTGTCTTTACGGTAAATTTAACATAGTCCCTTGAGTTCTGTTGAGAAAAGAATGTAAGATTTGAAGACACAAAGCGAACTCATGTCCTTGCCTCACCATTGAACTTAAGCATACCATTTAGCATTTTTTTGTCCTTGTTTCCCTTTACTAGAGGAGTAGGAACACCTTACTCACAGGGCTTGCTGAAAGGAATAAATAGGATGACCACAGGAGCATTCTTGACATATATAAGACCATCAAATATGTTGCTTTTTTCCAAGAATATTCTAAATGATCTTGAAGAATATCTTTAAAGAAAAAATGTGTAGAAAAATAGCGAAATAACAAAAGAAATAAGGAACTTGGAAAGCCTTGAAAGTAATGAGTTAACAGCCATTTAAAAGTACTCATTAGCATCTGATAACCTTTGCAGTTGGCAAAGTGCTGTTCTGAAGATTCTATTATTATATGTTATATAAGTTACAATTAGTGAAATAGGGAAGAATGAAAACTCAATCTATCAGAAAATTGCCAGTTAGCAGGACAGGGATTAAGAATATAATTGTAATTTGAGAATAGACATTAATAATTAAAAGGTCAAGATGGTTTACCCCTTAGGAATTCATGTAATAGGGAGTTTATAATGCAAATCATAGCTCGTATTAGCTATGTGAGGGGAAAACTTCACTCCAAGCATGCAAACTTCCAAAAGAAAACAGGCTGTTTTCTCTACCTAGAAAATTCCTACCCTTTTGCTCTTTGGTCTGGTCATCGCCATCACCACCATCAGGCATTCAACAATTATACTAGGTCCCAAGGATAAAAATGTGTAAATAATTGTCCCTGTGCTAAAAATAATGATAAGTATTTTAAAAGGACACTCCAAGTAGAAATTCAGGACTAGATATAAAAGAATAAATAAGAAAAGCCAAGTTTCTCAGGCTCATGTCAAGGTCATGATTGTTATTATCCATATCATTGGCATCATAGTATTTATTTCATCAACTGTTAAGAATTGTAGAGCATTTCTTAAAATTCTTCCTACCAAACTCCAGAAGTCCCCAGAGATTATTTTAAATATGCTCAATATTAGCCTCATAGATACCACTTAGTGTCTGACACTTTCCTCTAACCCTGTTCCAACAGCTGTGCTAATGAATTCTGGAGAAATGGCAGAATCAATGAGATTTGATGGCAGAATCACAGCCAAGCCAATGCCACGACCAATTCTGATACATCATGTCTTCTGCATTGCAAGGCACACCCAGGTTGGTTCAGCTCACATTTCAGCTCTCCAACACATAAAGAAGAGAAAATACTCCTTGCTGCCTCTTGATGTGTCCTGCTATAAAATCCTCATGCTCAAAATATCTTAAGTCACTTCAAATGTGTGACTATTATGCTCTACAACTGTGATCTGAGAAAAATTAGAAGGCAATTTTATTTTTTCCTCCCACTGTCTTTAAATTATTTTTGGGGCTAGATCTTCCTCTGGTCCTGGATGGAAACTTGGGCAGGTCACAGGTCCTTTCAGGTCATTCTTAGGTAGCAGTCAGTGGCTGAACCTGCTCTTATTGACTTGCCAGAGTCAATTGTATATATTTCTTTCTAACTGCACATACCTGATGTCATGGTGGAATCAGCCATGGCAGGCAAACACTACAAACCACAGTCCCCACCACCATCACTGTCAGACAATTGGTTGTTAACCATTTACCACTGCCACAGACAATTCTCTGGTTACTTAAAAAAATAAAACGCACCTTTAGTCTAGCAAGAACAATACCCTCATAACAGGAAAACCTGAAAACTTGCTTTGGAGTTGAAGCTCTCATCTTTGTACTGTTCAGGTTTACAACAGGTGAGACAGCCTGCAATGAGGAAACGAGAATGTGGTTGGTTCCTTCTTTTTCTTTCTTTCCTCAGCTAGGGTTTCTCTCTTCCCCACTGTTCTACCACAGTTCCAGACTCTCTCCAGACTTAGGGCAGCAGGAGGTAGAAGGAGTCAGCCACTGGTGAGTGTTGGCACGGCCAGGACCGGTAAGGTGACTTGACGTTAGGGGTTTCTGACTTGGCAGCTGTACAGAGCTGACTCTCCTGCCTGCCTTTTTAGGAGCCCTCCACATGTAGTTGGATCTGTCACTATTCCAACTTGCCACTATTTCTGCAGCCCTTTAACAACTGGTTTCTTGCCCTAGTTTCTTTCTGCTGAGTCCCCCTTACCCAATGAAGGAGCCTCTTAAGCAGGACCTAAAATGAATTGACTACAGTTCTCTCACACTCATACTTCCTTTGGCCTGACAAACTCTGAGAACACAGTCAGGTCCAAAGCAGGAACCATGTGGGCCTTGGTCCTATATCTATCTTTCAAGGTGCCCTCCAAACCCCATCCCCACTCCACTTTTCCCCCAACCACACATACATGCACATATCAGGCAACCAGATACCTGGAGTTCTAGGACTCAGGCTTATGAAATCATCCTGGACCCCATGGGCAGACCCATTTCAGAATGTGCCCCAATGAACAGACTATACCTACTGTTTGGAAAAGTACTTCTTTTACAGGACTATGTGAGATTGGTCCTCCAAAATGGTGCTGACATGTTACTTTGGGGTAATTTTCATTCACATCAGACATAGAATGAATTGAGGGCTCTGAGCTACCCACAATCTATTGCTGGTTTTTGGGCGCAATTGAGTTGTATTACCTGTCTTTGTTTCAACTATGGGGCCACCTCTGATCTACAGCAGTGAGGGTGACAGCAGACATCCTTTACATGTGTGTTCTCACTACTGACACCCAGGGTGATCACACCAACCTCTCAACAGCTCTATGCTATATGTTACACAGCCTTCTAGGGGTGGCCCCATCTATCACCTCCAAGTGCTTTTGAGACTTGCTCCTCAATGCCAGCTGGTCCTTCTGATCACAGACCACTCTTGCCTCTAGTCAATGTACTGATATCATACTTTCCTAGGTTGCTAGAGAGGATATGCCAGAAAAAGGACAGATATTCTTTCTGTGGATGATACCACCCTTCTCTTTCTGCCCAGGGACCTTTGCTTATCCTTTCTACTGGTGGAGGTGTGTGGAGGGCAGGGATGCAGTCAACATTAAAAGAGATCCCATTCTAGGAGTGTAGTGATTATGGTCAAAAGAGGTCAAGAGAAGGCATGGTTTAAAGATCTGTTTTCCTGTTTACATTATAAAATTCTGAATGGTAAATTTAACATGATGAGAAAATTAATTACTGCTCACATTTTCTCTCAACTCTGCATGAGAGTTGCATTTTTGTTCATCAACAATGAAACAGTATTCAACCCTTGACATTGGACATGACTACTCATGAGTAGCTTGAAGAGTGATGCAGTGTCATGAATAATTGTGTATGCAATATTGAATTAATGGTTCTAGAGAATTGCAGAAGCAAGAAGATCTATACTGTTTCTGTACAAATGACTCCTGGATAGTCAAGTCATGGCATGGTGAGTAATAAAAGCATTTGCTGCCTTTTTCACACAATGGGAGATAGGAAATTAATGAGGAATCGTGGATCATCTGACAATAAAGAATACAAAGAAAGAGTTTTTAGACCTGAATAGGAAAAAATGATGCTTGGACAGTATAAAAAAAACTTCATGTGCAGTAATGGGGCAATATAAAATACCTAAGTATTACTCTAAAACTTCATCAATAAACCCCTATACCTTACATGAGCCCATACATTTTTAATATATTTTAATATCAAATTGTTTTTATAGACTAGTGCCCTACAAAAATATTTTCTCAGTGCCCCAAACAACTGGTGGTGGCTTTGGGCTACAGGATGCCCAGAGGGACAAAAATTGTGCTTAGTGAAAATAGGCCCCTACACTTGGACACAGACCCATGTTCTTTGGCCAGACTCTAGCACCGCAACAATCTGTTCTGGTAACTTCTTTTCACCAGTGGTGTTTTGGTCCTTTATTAAAATAAATCCCTGTTGGATCACCTTGCCAGCCCTCCAGGTATGTTTCACATAGCCGAATTTGCAAAAAAACAAAAAACAAAAAAACAAAAAAAACCCAAAAGTGGTCAACAACGAAAGTTAACCCCAGTGGTTCCTGTTTTACAAAACTTCCTATATTGATGTATGTTCAGGATTGAATGAAGGTGAGGTAGAACAAAGGGAAATCATGAGCAAAGGGAAATGAGAGGGAAGGGCAGGGGAATTGGAGATCTGACATTATAGAAGTTAACTTAGCAGACTAGATGGCTGAGCAAATAAATTTAGGTAAAGGAATATGGGTCTATGCAAATTTTGAATATAGCATAAATTTTGTCATTCTTCTGTTCCTCCACGTATATAATTCCTCACTGTTCTCAGGAAGTAACATTCCTTATCCAGAGAGGGGTATTAGAATCTATCTCCCTCCCTTCCTGGACAATCCATAAATAAAATATCCTCTACAGTACATTTCCGAAGTCTGAGCTATGCTGACTAGAGTAATATGAGAACAATAGGTAGAAGACTTCATTCCAAGGTCAGGTTTAACCTTTGATGTGGCCCATGGCCAAGCTTACCATGCTTTTAGGACTTCTGACAGGGCAGATCAAAATTGTGGAGCAAGAGTATGCCTATGTGTTGTCTGGCCACTATTATATACTTTGAAGCTAATGACACAATATGCACTGGTGATGTTGCAAAAATTGAAAGCAAAAATTTTTCAACCATTTAAGTAATTATTCTGTAATCTTTTAGGTAACTTGAGTTACCTGTAAAAGTCTTGTGGTAATATAGAAATACACTGATGTTGCAAAAATTGAAAGCAAAAATTTTTCAACCATTTAAGTAATTATTCTGTAATCTTTTAGGTAACTTGAGTTACCTGTAAAAGTCTTGTGGTAATATAGAAATACACTGCCAGGGTTGTACCTGTCAAACTCAAAAAAAATGAAGTGGTTAGTCTGTAGATTTAGCAGTAAGGCTAAAGTCGGGACTAGTGAATGAGACCAGACAAGCACAGTAAGTATGCAGAATGCAGGGAGAAGAATATGGTCACAGCGCAAAACCAGCACTAGGTCCTTATTGACACCAGCCTATCCAGACCTCTCTTCCTTTTAGCATTAGAGAGACTCTATATGTACTCTTCCTTTAAATCTACATTACACATTTTGTATTCCTAAACGTATTGTGAGCTTTTCAAAGGCATGTACTACTTTTCTTCAATTGTATATAATGCAAAGTTGGACCCTAAAGGAGCTCTGAGCTTCCATTTGCAGCAATGACAGAGTCCATAATCCAGACAATCTTGTATAAAATGTGAATAAGATTTGCTTTAAGGCATTACACTCAACAAGATAGGGAGTAATTACCAGGATGATCCAGAAGAAGGGGGAAATCAAGAGAGGCAAGTCAAAATTTAGCCTCACTTTTCCCCTGGGGCACTTGCTAATACTGAAAGAGGCTGTCAAAGGGCGGAGAGGCTAAGCAGTGCTCTAGTCATATCCCAGGAATAGGTAGATAAAAGTTGGAGTCAAGGAGCTCCTGGACAGTATGAGGAAGGGCTTATAAATCCCATGCACTTTGGGTTAAGACTCTGGAGAGTTGTATTTGGGGAGTACAGTGAACTAGAAGTGGTCTTCCATTTACAGCCAAACTTTCAATCCCAGACATTAAACTGAGGATCCCAGATTGCAAGTGTCCAGAGGCAACTACAGAAACAAAAGTAAATCATCTCTAGAGAAATATGTCATACAAGCCTCACTTCCTACAAAGGACTTTTTTTTTTTAAGATTTATTTACTTATTTTAGAGAGACAGAGTTAGAAAGCAAGAACAGGGGGAGGGGGAGAGGGAGAGGGAGAGAAGCAGACTCCCCACTGAGTGCAGAGCCCAATGAGGGGCTTGATCCCACAGATCTGAGCTGGGATCATGACCTGAACTGAAATCAAGAGTCTGGTGCTTAACCAACTGAGGCACCCAGGTGCCTCCCTACAACTTTTAAGTACAATGTCTGGCTCACAATCAAAAACATCCACACATGTGAAAAGGCAACATGAAATCCATGAGAACAACCAGAAACAACAGGCAATTTAGAAAGCCTACCAGGGCTGCAGATGTTGGTGCGATCAAACAGACTTTAAAATAACTATGCTTACTATGATTAAGGTTATAAAAATACAATTGAGAATTTCCACACTGCTGGAATCTAGAAAAGACCTAGAACATTTTTAAAAACACATAGAAATTCTGGAAATTAGAAATACAATTAATGAAATGAAGAACTCAATGATTGGTTGAACACTAACTTAGATACAATGAAGAGAGAATTAGTGAAATAATATATAAATCAGAAGAAACAACTGAGAAAGAAGCACAAAGAAACACAAAAAAGATAAATACAGAAGCAAGGATAAGAGGCATAGAGAATAGAATGAGAAGTTCTAAACCAGGTATAAAACCCAGTCCCAGAAAAAGAGGGGCATGAGCATGGGGCAGAAATAATATTTGACCAACTGTTGAGAATATTCCAAAACTGAACATTCTAAGACACGGTTCAAGAAACCCTACAAAACCAAGGGGTGAAATAAAAAGAAATACATGAGTAGACACATCTTAGTAAAAACCAATTATAATCAAGAACAGATTGTCTGCAAAACAGCAGAGGAGAAAAGATTACCTCAAAAGAAGCAATAATTACACTGAGAATTGACTTCTCAAAAAAACCAATGAAAGCCAGAGATAATGGTATTTGTAAACTCCTGAAAGAAAATAAGTACCAATTTATATTTCTAATGAAAGTAAAATAGAAACATTTTTGGATAAATAAGAACTAAGAAAATTCATTGCCAGCAGACCAACATTAAGATAAATAAATAAGGGTATTCTTTAGGTGGGAGAAAATGAAACCAAATGAAAAAAGATTAAAAAAAAGAAGAAATAGGAAATAACATGGTAACTTTATAAGTAGATATATTTGAATGTTGTTTATGTAAAATAATAATTAACAAAACAAGTAGCATTTAAGTTGAGGCAGTAAATGTCATTAAAATGCTCTTATATTTTTTGGAAATAGGTTAAAAGTGACAATTAACATGAGACTTTGATATGTCAAGGATACATGTTGCAACTCTAGGATACCCCTGAAGAGTACATAAATTCTAAGCTAATGGATGAGGAAAGTGGAAACAATTTAAAAGTATCAATCCAAAAGATGGAGAAAAGAAATACAGGACAATTAGGACAAATAGGAAGCACATAATAAGGTGGGAGATTTAAATCCAAGCAGATCACAAATTATACTAATATAAATGTTAAATGCTCCAATTAAAATGCATATTAATTGGACTGGTTTAAAGAAAAACTACATGCGCTACATGAGGCATGTCTCAACAGAGGGATACAGAAAAAAATTTTTAAAACAAGATGAAAAAGATAGATTTTGCAAACAGTAACAAAAAATTTTTAGCTCTGGTAGTGGCCAGTTAAGTAGATTTTAAGGCAAAAAGCATTACAAGAGATAAAGAGGGACATTTTAGTTGATCAACAACTATATACCTGTGAGATAGCTAAAATTAAGGAGTGAAGCAAGGGAGAATATGAGACAACAATTCTCATTCATTCTAAGTAGGAGTATGAATAAGCGCATTTGGAAGACATTTTAGTATTACGTATTAAAGATTAAGAGGTACATGCCTGTTATGGACTACATATTCATATGTTGAAATCCTAACCCTGACGGGATAGTATTAGGAGGTGGGGCCTTTGGGAGATAAAAAGGTCATGAGGTTGGAGCCCTCATGAGGAGATTCGTGCCTCTTGGAAAAAGAGACACAAGAGAGCTTGCTTCCTCTCTCCCCGCCCTCTACTATGCAAAGACACAGCAAAGGGATGGTCATCTGCAAACTATGAAGAGGGCCCTCATCAGACACTGGATCTACCAACACCTTCATCTAGGACTTCCCAGCCTCCAGAACTATGAGAAATAAGTATTTGTCATTTAAGCTACTCAATCTCTGGTAATTTGTTATAGTGGCTCAAACTGATTAAAACAATACTCTATGACCCAACAAAATCCATTCAATGATATAGAAAAATGTATGTATGCATCAGGATTCATATACAAGAATGTTCATAGTAGAACTACTCAGTTTCCCCAAACTGGGAGCTCCCAAATTTTTATGAACATTAGAAAAAATAAATTGAAAATATTCATACAATGGAGTAGTATAAAGCATTTAAGATGAATAAATTATGTTACAAACAACAACATGAAAAAATATTTCACAAATACCTTACAAATACTATTTTTAGCAAAAGATGCCAGATACATAAGAATGCATTATTCCTTTTGAAAAGTAATCATTACTAAATTATAGCATAGGTGATATATAATATAGGTGTACCAATATAGTATAGGTGATAAAACTAAAGAAAAGCAAAGAAGTGACACTATAAAGTGAGGATAGTGATAATCTTTATAAAGAAAAATATAGGAGGTATTAACTAGAAGGGAGGAGAAGGGATTTTGACATGCTGGCAATGTTCTATTTCTTGACCTGGGTGGTAGTTTTACAGACAATCACGTTGTAATAATTCATTGAGCTGTACATTTTTGCCTGTTTTGCATTTTATTCTGTTTCTGTATGTGTGTTTTGTTATTTTTTAAAATGTTTGAGGGGCCCCTGGGTAGCAAAGTTCGTTAAGCGACCAACTCTTGGTTTCAGCTCAGGTCATGGTCTCAGAGTCGTGAGATTGAGCCTGGGGTCAGGCTCCATGCTCTGCACGGAGTCTGCTTAAGATTCTCCTTCCCTCTCTACTACCCCTCACCCTGCTCTCTAAAATAAATAATTTAATAAAGCTTTAAAATGTTTGAAATAATCACACAAATAAAAGCCCTTTGTGAGATTTATACTTTACCTGATACGATCTGGACTGTGTAATGGATTGGTCAATTAAATTGGTTCATTAATCTAGGAATCATTTAAATAAAGATGCTTCCCTACCTAGAACATTTATTTTTCAGTTAAAATGTATATAATTCTACTCCTAGGTATTTATCCAAAATAAGTGAAAACACACATCCACAGAAACACTTGTATTAAGAACATTCATAGCCACTTTATTTCTAATAGCTCCAGAATGGAAATAACATGAATGTGTACCATGGCAATTTTCAGTATGTCTACACAATACACAGACACACAATTTGTGGTATACCTATACACAAAAATACTATTCAGCAGTATAAGTGAGTGCACAACTGATTCACCCAACCACGTGAATGAATCCATTGATGTGTGCTGATAGTTAATTGGCTCTTCGGGGGAGGGAAAACTCTGATTTGTAGGGTTTGCCAATTTCTACGATGTAAATGTTCCCACTTCAATACTCCTAGTTCAGCTTGAAGTCACTGAATGCGGAGTTGGGAAGCGATGCACACAGCTGACTTACAAGGGGTCTGAGCTGGCGCGGGCATACCACGAGCAAAGGCTCACAGATACTCTGCTGAGCAAAAGAAGGCCACACACACAAAGTACACATGCTATGACTTCATTTATATGAAGTTTTAGAAAAAGAGTCTAAAATGACAAAGAAAATCAGAAAAGTGGTCACATTTGGGGAGTTGGGGTATGCAATTCCCTGGCAAGGGGCGTGAGGAAATGTTCTGGAGAGAGAGATGCTCTGTACTGCGATAGGATCGTGTACTCCACAGGCATACCTATTTGTCAAAATCCTACAGGTAGGGTTCGTGCATTTCCAAGAATATAAATTTCACCTCAAGCAAAAAGGAACCGTAGAAAAATGAGAGTAACGAAGCTGGGGGAAGGAGTGGAAGTATGAATAACAATACAGGAAAGGCAGAAAATTGATAATTATTGAAGCTAGGTGATGAGTATAGAAGTTCATTATATTATTCTGTTTATCTTGTATATGTTTAACTTTTTCTGCACAAAAAGCTTAAAAATAACACATACATAGATGAACACAGATCCACCAATTTTTCCGATGTACTACCATGGCTTTTTTCTTAGATTGAGGGTCCTCCAGTTTTGTTTTTTGTTTGTTACCCCATATATTTCAAGTGGTTTTGTCTTTAAAGTAGGAAGACAAGGACACGTGTAAAGCCATCATTAAACAGAATTCTAGATTGTCATGATTTTTCCTATAGTTTTCCTCTTTAACAGTTGTCTTATCCATACCTAATTGGATGGATTTTTTTCAACCAACTAAATGTATTGTGCTTTTCCATAACATTAAACTTAGTTGCCATAAAATCAATAAGCTTCTTCTTTTTGCATTCACATTTTATCAATAAATATGATTTCTAAAGTATGTAATTAAAATAATAGTATACCTGGCATTTACAGGTTTGGGAACAAAGTCAAATTCAACTAACTAATCCTTGGTAAGCAAACAACAACTCAACAACTCAACTGGTGTATAGGGGTTCCAGGGTGCACAAGAAAATTCCCAACCATGTCCCAGGCTTACTGGACCAGCTGACACTCTCCTATTCCCTCTGTTAAATACATATACCAATGGCCATGGCTGTTAGATACCTAGACTGTTTCACAGAAATCTATTAATCCCTAATTTACCTCATTAATATACTACTGAAACACTTCAACTTTAGCCAACTAAAATGTGTATCATTTTGTCTGTTGGGGAATGCACTTTGAGTACCCATTACACATATTTCAGCCTTCTGATAGTAGTAGTTCTACCTAGTAGTTACATTTGAGGTCAGAAGGAAAGAAAGATATGCTAGTAACTTATAAACTTAGTACCTTTGCATTAAGTCATGCCACCAAACTCCTCTCAGCAGTTGAGGAAGGCCAGACACAGAAGAGTACATACCTTATGATTTAATTAACATAAAGTTCTAGAAAGCTAATACAAAATGAAAAAAAAGACCAGAAGAGTGATCGTCTTTGGGGATGGTGGGCAGTTCACTGAGAAGAGGCATGAAATGAATTTTAAACATATCAAAAGGGCATTTACCCTGGAAACAGAGACTCCCGACCAACAACCTTATTTCACACTTATAAGAATTGTAGAAAAGAGAAAAGAAAACTGGGCACAACTCTGTCTATTTATCTGTTTATCTAGCCTGAACTCACCTTAGACAAAAGGTTGTTGTCTATTGCATTGTTTTACTTCCTGGAGGGGAAGTTAGAACATGAATAAAGAATGATTTTTTTTGTTCCAAAGAGACTATGGTCAGATATACTCTGGCCAATGAATATCCTTCATTGGCTAACAATGGGCCTTCCTTTAGTCCTTTGAAAGTCAAGAGAGCAAGAGAGAATAACTCCATGACTGACAGCTTTGAACACCTGTGCAGCTGGCCCCGAGGCCCACAGTTCCATTCAGGTGCACCTTTTGGAAAATCTAAGTAATCTGACCCTCTCCATCTCTCTCCAGGTTAAGAATATTTCATTTCATATGTAATAATAATAATAATAATAATAATAATAACTCTTTGTAGAGCTTTTAATTTGCATCAGGGAATATTCACTTTATATACGTATCATCATTTGACCTTTGCAACAATCCTGTATGGGAGACGCTATTATTGCCCACATTTTTTAAAATGTAAAAGTGAGGCTCAGAAAGCTTGAATAACTATCCCAAGACTGCCTAGCTAAACAAGAGGAAGAGCCCAGATTCCCACCCATGCAATCTGACTTCAGAGTGCACCTCATTAGCCACTGACAAGTTAAGTGACTAACACACAGTAGGGAGCTGGGGGAAATGTCAGCAAAGTATTCTCCTTCCTTATACTTAGTATTAGCCAGCAAGCTAAAAGATGCAGTTGAATTTTGGCCCAAATCTGCCCAGTAAGCCAATGTGTCTAAAAGATGATGAAAAGAGAAATGATGTGATTAGTGTCCTGAAAAACTAGCAGAGATATTTTTTAATCATAGGATTCAAAATCAAGAAGATCAACAAGAGCCCTGCATTTTTTTAGGCAAAAAAGAAAGGAAGAATAAGAGGGGAGGCCTAAATTTTTAAAGGATATTTTCCTTTATTTTAGAACATTATTATTTCTGCTCTAGGTTTCAAGAAGAAAGAAGAATGTGTACCATTTCACATCCTTACAATTTATATCAGACATGAGTTATCAGCATTCAAATGCCTCCTATAGTGTATATTGGATCAGTTTATTTTACTACTTTGATGTTTTCATTTTGCCCAAATTCAGACACATTTAACTCCAGTCCCTGCAGACAAAGGAACTATTACTAGAGGCAAAACACATATGCATGCGTGTGAGTGTTTATGCAGGTAGAGGATAAAGATATATTCTATCTTATCAAAATACAGACTTCTGACAAGTCAGAAAGAACAGACCATATTAAAACTATCACCATCAAACACAATGTTCAATGACCTCTAGACTACATAAGAAAAAAAAATTCTTTGTAAAAAAGAAACTTCTTGTTTATCACCTTGAGATTTTTTTCCCCAAGATCAAGTACAAAATATTACAAGAGGCTAATGGCATGATTAGCAGATGACCTTAGGCAAGTCACTAAAATTTTTTTTATCTTAGAACAGGGAGCTAAGGTCAAGGCTCCAAGTCTTGAGTTCTCCTTGAGCCCTAATTTTATGTAGGTCTCTGCTGCAGCATAGTGGGGGTAAGCCTTCAATGAAAGAAACTGTCCACGTGTTCATTCTATCTCCTCATTCCAGTTCCTCATCCTGTAGGGAGGCACCTACAAAATGATGGAGGTTGAACTAAGGGAGGCAGTTGAAATCTCTTATAGTTTGCCTCTTGTGTTGCGTCTGAGTTTTGAGAAGTCATCAGACGTTAGAGGTATGTATTCTAAAGCCCTGTGAAACTCCAACTATTTGATAAATCTTGTAAAAAACCTAGGTTGAGTTGCAATAGGAAAAAGCATCTGGGTAACACTTACGGGAAGCTCCAGCTGATTGGGAATAAATGGGCTCTGTGCTCAGCAACAGCTGCAACAACAGAGGGCTAGCCTGGAAAGGTGGACATGTACAGAACAAGCTGAGCTGGGGCCTGGAATTTCCCGAAATGAAATCCGAGAAGTATTTAGGTTGACCTTCTCTCTCTCAGCACAGTTGACCCTTAAGAAATAAGAGATGACACATCCCAAAGCACACTAAACTTTTACAACAGCAGCTCAAAAAAAAAAAAAAAAAAAAAAAAGTTGGAAAATGCATGGGAGTCCTCCTGCAATCCTGGCAGAATCAACTGGTTGATTTGACTGCCTTCTGTTTGGGGAGTAAACAAAGAGATTATTTAAGAATCCTATATGCTGGGGCTGCTGTGGAATGCACAGTTTCCAGAAAACAGATGTATCTGTCGATTATAATGAGGCTTCCTACACTGCAGGACTCACTTTTCCATAGCAGTCAGGCTTATAATGACATAAAACAGAATGCTATGAACTGTATTTAGAAAAGCTGATATAAGAAAAATACAGTGAGGAGAAAGATTGAAGTGTTTGGGAAAATACAGATAAGCAGGTACAATATGGATGGGGAAACTTATTATTTTTCAATGACAGCCTCCTCAATAGTGTTTTCCAGAAAACTGCAGAAAAAATTTTCTTAGCAGGGAAATCATGGAAGTGGAGTCACCTCCTGGGTAGGTGTATAAAGACACACTTTAAAAGGTACCTTTAGAGTAGGTTTTACATGCGGAAAGCAAGGCCATTATGAGCTATTGCCCCTCAGGTTGGCCTAACAGGATGGGATTTAGTGAGGTAGAATGGAGTGGCACCTAGGATACCTGTCCTGGAGATAAGCCGCCTCTTCAAGCTGTGACTGTGTCACATCACTTAGCCCTTGCTTTGCTCTGTTGTATCCTCATACCATACACCTAAGGGATTTTGTAAAAACTATGCCTCACGTTCACAAACATAAAAGAAATAAGAGCAGTCCTAAGGACAATCTGGCAGGAAGTGCTGGGAAATGTAATGCTCCACAATGATTCAGTTGGGAGGGACCTCAGAAGTCATTTAGGCTTTTAGCTTCCATATGTTGGCTTGAGCGTTGTGTTCTTTCTAAAGCAGTAATTAAAGGAAATAGAGATCAGAGATAGTGCTGATTCTATGTTACATATAGAATGTCTATAGACATAATGATTTTAGTAAACTATCTTACACTGAACGCAACAACACAAACAAAAGAATGGCAAAACTCAGAGTTGTCTGTAATTCTCTTCTCCCATTCTCTTCATTCCACTCCTATAAGTCTTTTGGCCCCAACAGCAATAACTGCCCTTCTCAAGGCTAACGGTCATGTTGCCAAATCCACACTCAGTTCTCAATCTTCATCTTACCTGACCCCTGAGCAGTATCTGGCATAGTTGATCATCCCCCTCTCTTGAAACTCATTTGTCACTTAGATCTGGACCATCACACTCTCTTACTACTTCTCCACTTCACTGGCTAATCCTTCTTATCATCCCTCATCCTTCTTCATCTAGCCTCTAAATATTGAAGTGAATTTGTAACATCTCCCAGGATTTATTGTATAAGACCTCAGTAATTCAAGCTAAGGAAAAACAAAAAGAAAATCATGAATTACATGGAAATTGGGTGCAACGGGGAAAGCATTTCTTAGTGGCAGGTCCTCTCAGCGGCTGCACTGGAAACACCAGTCAGGGCTAGACCCTGCTCCCTCCAGGCTCCAGGAAAACAAACTGCTCCCATGTCCTTGTTACTTCTGCAACATAGAAAGCAGAGCAAACTCCCCTGTGGGGCCCTTCGTCTTATTCACATGCTAACATGTGATGACAGGGTGGCCATATAGTCTGGAAACATAGGCGTATGTTTGCCATACTTAGGTGACTAAATAATGCTTGTCTCTGATAGGTTAGGAGAAAGTCATCCAGAGGGATGGGGCCAGAGTGGTAGGGTTGGATGCCTGTATAGAGACTAATGGAAAGGCTATGTCGCACACCACGCTCCTTGCAGTTTTGCCCAGCGCATTACACTCTACGGTGAACATACTATGTCTTATAAGGTAGTAGCCACAACTACTTATCATGTGTATTCTCCTATGTTTCCAAGATTTTACTGCATGCTATAGACTGAATGTTTGTGTCCCCAAAATCCATATGTTGAAATCTGAATCCCCAATGTAATGGTATTTAGAGATGAGGGCTTTGGATGATTAGGTTTTGAGTGGAGCCCTCATGAACAAGATTAGTGCCCTTAAGAAAGAGGTCCTTTGTTCTTTCCACCATATGAAGACATAGCAAAACAAAAAACAAAAAACAAAACAAAACAAAACAAAACAAAAAACAACAAAAACCAGCCAGCTATAAACTAGAAGTGAGCTCTCACCAGACACTGATCTGCCAGAACCTTGATCTTGGACTTCCCAGCCTCCAAACTGTGAGAAATAAATTTCTGTTGTTTATAAGCCACCCAGTCTATGGTATTTTGTTATAGTAGCCCACACAGATTAAGACACTAGAGAATCTACTCCCATTGAGCAAGGCAATAAATGTGTCCTGACTTGTTCTGGTCCTCTAATTCAAACGTTTATTGACAATATGAGCAGAGGTCCTTTGCTCCTGAAAAACAAAGGAGTTTTTGACCTCTACACAACTAACTGCCCAGATAATGAACACGGAAATTAATACTCATGTAGTCCTGGCTGTACACTAGGCATAGTCCTGGAGACTTTCACACACCCACTCCATTTAACCCTTATGAACTCACAGGCAGAGATAGCACTTAATCCTCATTACAACCATATGAAGGGGATACTAACACCTTTCCAGCTCCAACAGGCTAAGGAACTGGAATTGAAACTCATTTCCTCTGCTTCTAAAACTAATTATCTCTCCTCCATGCCACACTATTTATTCCATTTTTATAAATGAGTAAGTGGGGATTTTAAGAGGTTGAAATTTTGCCTAAAATTACATGGCAAGACTGAAATTCAATCCTGGATCTTTCTGATTTTAGAGTCCCATGTTCTTTCTGCTATGTGGCAAAACAGTTATATGTATTTTCAAAATTGAGGATAAAGAGAGAAGATAGAATAAATCAAAAGGGAATATGAGGTCTAAATCTTTATGCTAAACAAAAATGAGCTTGATATGTTAAAAAAAATGAACAGATTTCAGAACATTCATTATTCTGTATTTCTATGGCCTTGAGTAGTTGAGCTGGAACCACCCAGAATTAGGACCAAATTAATGTTGAATTCACTGCAATTGTTTCAGAATATAGGAGCATAGCGCTAATGAAGTCAGGATAAAAACTTAAGACTACCTAACTTTTCTCTGTTTTAGAGCCCAAACTGCGAATTTCACCCTACACAGTCAACTCAGACACTCATCTGTTGGTCACAGGTAGGACCCAGGTAGAAAGCCAAGTCAGTATATTGTTATAAGTGCCAGAAGAACAAAGTTCAAGCACATGTCCCATAGCTGGTGGGTTTCGTATTATATTCAAAGGAGAGCTTTTTATATTGGTCAGAGGAACAAACAACACGCACGTCACCTGTGGATTTTATCAAATGCAAAGCTGTAGGATGTGTAATAGCATTGTCAGAACCTATGGAGAAGACACACTCCTCCATGCTGTCCTCCTGTTACCCTCTGGGCACAGAGCTCCCTGGGAAGTGAACTTGATCCCGCTGGAGACACAACAGGAGAATTGGGCCACTGAACCATAATATTTATAGCAGCACTAAAAGCGATCAGTTCTTTGCTTCAGAAGTAGTAAGAGTTCAACCAAATTTCATAGGATTTGGAATTCTTTTAATGATAAGTTACTTCAGAGAAGTACTTGTTTAAAAAAGGAATAAAGAGCTAAGGTTTTAAGTCTGGCGGAACCTCCATTTCATTGGAAGTGTCTGTTCTTTCTTCAGCTCACACTATTTAATGAAAAGAGGTCAAAAGATGAGTGTTGTCAGAGAATGAAGGGTACAGTGAGGTACTAGCCTTTATTTTTACATGTTCACAAAAATCACAAGTGACATTTTTCAGAAAATTACAGCAAGAGAGGGCAGCAAATATTATACAAGACTATTTTCCTTCTAGGGAGGGGAGTTTAGAAAGTAATGCATCCCCTTTGGAAGATTTCATTTGGAGAACAAAAGCAGCTCTGTCTGCAGTTAGTTCCAGGTGACTGTGATTATACTGGCTCATTCTTTTGCCCTAAAAAAGGGCTGGTCTCGGAAAGATGACTGGCCCGCCTGGTTAGATTTCTTGGCAGCCGGACTTAGGAGAGGCCTCGGCACTTTTTCACACCCAGTGCATGTGAGGCCAGCGTCTTTTTTTTTTTTTTAAGATGTTATTTATTTATTTGCCAGGGAGAGAGAGAAAAAGAGCACAAGCTGAGGGAGGGGCAGAGGGAGAAGCAGGCTCCCCATTGAGCAGAGAGCCCAATACAGGGGCTCAATCCCAGGACGCTGGGATCAAGACCTGAGCCGAGGGCAGACACTTAACCAACTGAGCCACCCAGGCATCCCGAGGTCAGTGTCTTTAAACTGCTTTCTAAAATAAGTATTAGTTCCCTGCTCTAGAAATCAGGGTTGTTTTAGCCCTTAGGTCCTATAGCCTAGTGTACATGGCCATTGCTTCCTGGCTTTCTGTCTTAATGCATATATTTGCACATGCCCATCGACAGCCAAAAGTTGATCTCTACTTTTTCCAAGGGGCCTGGTTGTCTAGTTCAACATTCCAAATGCTGATGGGAACTGTACATCCTAACTTTCTGTCTCTGGTCTGCCTGCCACTGTGGCATGGGTATATTTAATGCTCTGGATGTCTTTTCATACCTTGAGTTGCTGCCCAAATAATATCTAGTAATGCTGGAAGGAGTCATCATTCCATATAGATTCACAAGAATGAGCTAGTGGGTAAACAAAGGAAAAAGCACCACAAATCTTCAATCTGCCCATAGTTGCATCTAGCCTTGCCTTGAAATGTCCCAAAGTAGATGGGAAATGTGTCTGTAGACACCAGACATTGAGTCCCGTTAACTCATTACCTACTTATTAAAGAAACACACCCTATACCTGCTAAATATTTCCTGGCCCAGATGCTCCCTGCTGTAATAGAGGTCAGCTGGACAAATTTACTGGTGTTTGCAGGCATTACTCAAGGATTGTTGTCTGAGCCCTCACTTTAATTACACAGAAACGATGAAACTAGTCAGGATCATGGTCTGTTGCCTCAATGTGAAAAGGGCAACTCCTCCTTCTGGAATGTGGAAATCGAAGTTAGCCCCATCACAAATTGAATCAAACTGACTACTAGAGCTGAATTATCTGCTTACAAAAAAGTCTTGCTCTTCTAGCCATGTGGAGGGAAAAAAGGAATCCACTCCTGGCATCTCAAACACAGCCTTATTCCACTTGGGTATAAGAAAGGTATTCTCTGCAAAACTAACTGTTCTGAAAGCCACTTGGAAAGGAGGGAGGATGGGCTGCAGCACGCTCTGCTCATTAGGTAACACGGAGCTGGACCCACTGGAGGCAAGCATCTCCTACCTGTTTCCAAATGCCCTCCTTTCTCTGCTCCGATTTTCCACCAAGCTCCTCAGTGTCATTTGTCTGGTCAACAGAAACAGAATGCAATGGTAAGAGTAGTGCTTGAAAAATAAAACTGGAAGCAACAGGGAGATAAAAACTGGACCTCAGAATTTGTCTATTTGTTCTTCCTCATAGACAGCATGTTTTCCCTCTTATGCCATAGTTCTTTGTATTGTGTGACAATGGACCAGTTCCTCAAAATATTGTTTAGGTAGACAAATGTCATAAATTAGCCAGGTAATATGCAATCGGTTTTATTTTTAACACCAGTGGACTTTGGCTGGAATTAATGAATATGTCATCAGTATCTCAAAGTTTTTAAAAGTGTATACAAGACAACTTGCTAGGTAATGATCAAAGCAAATACATTTATAACTTGGGCCATTTACTTTCTGTACAGGACTTATAGTAAAGACTAGAGAATTTTAAGTTACAATTTAATTCTAACTTTTGCTTAATTTATCTTTGAGGTTCATAGTTAACTTCCCTTAGAGTTTCAGCTTCTACATGAGGATTTAACTGGAAACCCATAATTTGTATTATCATTTGTACTTCCTGTCTCAATAGCCTCACCTTGAAACTGGGCAAGTTCCCAAGAATATAATGTCAAAGTCAAGTTGAACGACTTTTCAAAGGCTTTTTTGGTGCCCTTTTCTAATCAAGGGACCTTTATTTACCTTGACTCATGGTTCCAAGGGCTTAGAAAAACCTTTGTTGCTAATGCTGCTAAGACAAAATAATTCCTTTTCAAATTGTCTAAATGTTAAACAAATGCCATCCATAATTAACTGAAAATTATCAAATGCCAGATTTGTAGCATTTGATACCTATCTTTGCTTCTCTAAAAAAAAGTTGGTTGTTCACTCTGGCAAACAGAACAATAAAAGAGCAATATATCTGTTTTTAAAATTTCCAAGGAATCTCAGTTATATGACATAATGGCAAGAGTTGAACATTTGAAGCTTCAAGAGTTATGAAGGAATGAAGAAATATGTAAGATTCTGGAGTCTTTTCTCCTAATTTGCTGAGTGACCTTAACCTCTTTAAGCTTCAGTTTCTACATCTATAAAATAGGGGTATCTATTTTATGTGATACAAAAAGCACAGCTGGCACATGATAAACACTGAATAGAAAATCACACTATTAGTACAGAGGTGTGTTATCCTACCCCATCATCTTCAGATACTACTCAACCTAGGGAGGAGATAATGCCCACTGCCTATTCTCACAAGGATTGATGAAACAGCAGCCAAACAGAAGCACTCGTTAGTCATGTCTGTCTTCATCGCTGGCTCCAATCCCCCCTCTCCCCCCAGCCCACCGGATGCCTCCCACCTGTCACCCAGCTGCCTCTGACCCACTATCATGAGCACTAGTACTATTCCCTACTGTTTCTTTTCCTGCCTCCATCCCTCCCCCGCCGTCCCTCCCTCCCTTCCTTCCTTCTTTTTGTTTCTGATTCTTGTTTTCCTTGACTTCTCTGCAGATAGACATCACTATTTAGCATACTCTTTACCTTCTTTTCCTTCTAGTCAGAAAACTGACCAATCACATAGTACATTGGCCTTTGGTTCTTCTGCACAATTTCCATGCCGGTAGTTTAAAAGTGCTTTTTTTCCCTGCCACAAATTATTCTTTCTATTTCTTTCTATTCAGAATGCTTAAGAGTGAAAACAGATCTGATCGCTAGTTACCCAAGGTTTTGCTATGTCTAACGCAAAAAGTCATAATCAAAGCCAGCTATCATTTCTCCTTATTCTGCAAGTCTATCTCATACAAATATTTAAAACATTGATGACTGATTTTTTTATTAATAACGATCAACAATACTCATTGAATGTTGTGTGTGTGCCAGGTATTGTGATGAGTATTTTATTTGCGATATCTCATTTACTTCTCACCATAATCCCAAGAGATGATGATGATGATGGTGGTGGTGGTGATGGCATTGGTAACAGTAATTCCCATTTCATAGAAAAAGAATCTGTGGCTCATCTCTGCCCTATCTAGTCTTGAATGGCTAGGATACAATCACAGAACAGTTGCTTAGTCTTAGTCTTTAACACCATATGTTATATATGGTTATATATATATGTTATATATTTCTTACAAGTTTGCTGGTAGGAGGGCCTCTAGCCTGATACAGCTTCGAATGAGAGAATTCTCAATTGGGATCCCTGTTTGGAGAAACTCACAAGATTCCATATAAGAAAATGGATATAAAAGAAAACAAAGTCTGTCTTTCCCCTCCTATCGGACTATGTCATCCATCCCCAGTTGAAAGACAACCACAAAAATCCAACTACAAATTTAGTTTAAAGGCCCTACCTATTGGTCATAATCCTCTGGGGGGAGGTTTACTGCAAAGAGTTCCCGTATTAGTATGTATACCAAGCAGATTATATATCTGGTCTTAGAATAAAAAAAAAACCTAAGTAGACTGTTGAGAGGAATAATAACAATGAATTTGAAAGATCTACTGAATTCATAGTCACTTAGTCTCTTTTAACCAGTTTGTATTTTTTCTATCAATGGATGACTAAAGTAAAGCAATTATTATATAATATTTTACCTTTAAAGTATTTAGACTAAAAAAGTAGGGATCTGGATATATTTGTATTTGAGGTGACTTTGTTATTTTGAAAGGCACAGGTGTCCCAGCAGCCTGAAATGATGTCAGGATCTCTACATTCCGAGATCAACTCACTGCTTTGCGATGGTATAGCTTAGCGGCAAAGAATGTTGGGGAGGAATCATAGCTCTGATACAGATCAACTGTGTCATTTTTGGCAATTTACTTAACTTTTCTGTTCCTCAGATCCCTATTCTATAAAATGGATAAAGTAATAATGTCTACCTGTTGTTAGGATTTTTTGAAGTATTATATGCGATGTTTTAGAACAGTACCAGGCATGGAGTAAATTTTCAGTCAGTATTTGTTTTCTGTTTGGTGCTCTTGGTAGAAGCAAACCCAGTCATTTTAAAGACTCACGGACTGAACAGGAGGGTTAACCCACTTTGGTTATGAGCAGAGTCTTAGATTTAACCTAGCTCCACTCCCCACCCCTCGATGCCCTTGATTCCTCGTATGGGCTTTACTTTTTTCCTTTCTTTCACTTTCCTTTAATATACTATATAATTTATTTATTTATTGTCTATTGCTTATTAACTGTCCCCCTCCAATAGACCGTAAGTTCTACAAGGGCGAAAATATTTGTTTTGTCTACTTTCATAACTCAAATGCATAAAACAGTCCATTGTGCAAAGTAATTGCTCAATAAATATCAGTGAAAGCATGAATAAATGTAAGGATAGTTTGTCAAATGTCTGTCCACAAATTCTGCCCATCTTCTACTTTTCTTTAGCCTCACTCCTCTTTCAAACTCTATTCCCAATGACAATAACAGTAATATAATGGCCAATACTTACTGAACACTTTCTGATTTCCAGGTACTATGTCCAGAATAAAAAATGCATTATCTCATTTAATCCTATTAAATAAGTACTATTATTCCCCTTACTTTACAGAAGCTTAAAAAGTTTACGGCATTTGTCCAAGGTCACACAGCTAGTTTAAATGGGGAAACAGGTTAGAGCACAGGGCAGTCTTCTGTGGCATCTGATCTCTTAACCATCACACCATGGTCTCTGTATGTGACTGTGGGCTTAGTACAGTGCTCTTTTCCATGAACAATGGAACCCAAGTTCAAAGAATAGGACCTGGTCACACAGAAGATACTTTTTCTACACACATCAAGAGCAAAGATCCCCATAGACTTAGTAAAGTGAAGCTGAGACCAGCTATGTTTACAGGCATGCTAAAATAACATTCTATGGTAATAACATTCCTATCTTCCAGCTCATTTCATTCACTTCATCATTGTGAATAACATGTCCCAGTGCATGCTAATCTACCAACCTAACCCCAGAGTAATGATAAATTAAATCCTGCCATACATGAAGCCCTGAATTTTTAGCAGCATTTACCACTCAATATTAATTAACTTGAATGATCCACAAAGATTTGACTTTGCAAGGAGTTCGACTGTCTATGGCTTCAAGGTTCTATAAGATTATGTCTCTGAGCTATTGGGATAATTAATTCCACTAGCAGTAAAGGAGAAGCCCTTGGGATTTGCAAATGAGACTTGGGATTTGAGCATTTCCTGGTTTCTGTAGCAACAGTGGCTTCAATGACAACCAGTCAGGGCATGGAGTTACCAAACTCTGTCACCCTTGTCTAGCCTTGGGCACTTCCAGTTCACTCAAAGCAGAATCATTTAGTACATCTGAGAATATGCTCATTTTCTAGGACTGTATAGGATTCAACAACACAAGGTGGCATGTGTTAGAGTGGTATCCTAGGGCTCCCAGGCAATGAGACTTGACAAAGAATACACCAGAGAGAAAGTGATGGAATTGAAGTTATAAGGTGAGTGTTGAGACAGTTCATGATCAAAACTTTTCCATGGAGACCCAGACACAGCTGGGCCCTCTATCTATTTGTTTATGACCTGATAGTAGCGCATATATGAGAAGGAATATGATCAGCACTGTTGCTACTCAGCATGCAGGGGAAGCTGGATGGCACTTGAGCCCTAGAAAAGTTCTCTTTGCATTCTCTTCTCTGTTTTCTTTTAGTCCAACTGATCATAAACACCCATCTAATGAAATGTGGCCTTTTAGGAATTAGTTCTTCTGTCATGCCTTATCTATCCTATTAGAAAATCAAACTCACTTCAAGGGTAACTCTCTTGATTATTAGATAAAAACAGATGAATTTCTGTTTCTATGAATGAAAGCTGGAATTAGAAGAACAGACTGCTATTGCTTAGTGAAAGTTGACCAAAAACTGCTATTTAACAAATAACTACAATTGCTTAAACGATCTACATCAGAATAATAACTTAATATATTTTCCTGAGACACAGGATGGTTAAATAAAGAAAAATTTCATCAGTCTGATATACTTCAGTACTTATCTGAACTAGAGCTATGTGAAATGGCAAGGCAGGGGAGCTGCTTTTAGTCGTCTTAGAGGAAGCCAATACTTTTCCTTCTGTGCACCTAAATATGCATGTACCTCCTTTCTTGATAAAAACCCTCAACAAAGTAGGGATAGATGGAACATACCTCAAAATCATACAGGTCATATATGAAAGACCCAGAGCTAATATCATCCTCAATGGGAAAAACTGAGAGCCTTTCCCCTAAGGTCAGGAAGAAAACAAGGACGTTCACTCTCACCATTACTATTTAACATAGTATTGGAAGTCTTAGCCTCAGCAATCAGACAATAAAAAGAAATGAAAGGCATCCAAATCCGCAATGAAAATCACTATTTGCTGATGACATGATACTTTATGTAGAAAACCTGAAAGATTACACCAAAAAATTGCTAGAACTAGTACATGAATTCAGCAAAGTTGCAGGATATAAGATCAATGTGCAGAAATCTGTTATATTTCTATATATGAATAATGAAGCAGCAGAAAAAGAAATCCAGGAATCAATCCCATTTGCAATTGTACCAAAAACAATAAGATACGTAGGAATAAACCTAACTAAAGAAGTAAAAGATCTGTACTCTGAAAACTACAGAACACTTACGAAAGAAATTGAAAAGAACACAAAGAAATGGAAAAGTATTCCATGTTCATGGATTGGAAGAACAAACATTGTTAAAATGTCTACATTGCCCAAAGTAAGCTACACACTTAATGCAATCCTTATCAAAATGCCACCAGCATTTTTTACAGAGCTAGAACAACAATCTTAAAATTTGTGTGGAACCACAAAAGACCCCAAAAACAAAACTGGAGGCATTATGATTCTGGATTTCAAGCTATATTACAAAGCTGTAATCATCAAAACAGTATGGTACTGGCACAAAAACAGACACAGATCAATGGAACAGAATAGAGAATCCAGAAATGGGCCCACAACTATATGATCAACAAATCTTCAACAAAGCAGGAAAGAATATCCAATGGAAGAAAGACAGTCTCTTCAATAAATGGTGTTGGGAAAACTCGGCAGCAATATGAAGAATTAACCCAGACCACTTTCTTAGACCATACACAAACATAAATTCAAAATGGATGAAAGACTTAAATGTGAGATAGGAATCCATCAAAATCCTTGAGGAGAACACAGGAAGAAACCTCTTTGACCTTGGAGTAGCAACTTCTTACCAGACATGTCTCCAGAGGCAAGGTAAACAAAAGCAAAAACGAACTATTGGAACTTCATCAAGATAAAAAGCTTTTGCACAGCAAAGGAAACAATCAACAAAACTAAAAGCCAGCCCACAGAATGGGAGAAGATAATTGCAAACAACATATCTGATAAAGGGTTAGTATCCAAAATCTATAGTGAACTTATCAAACTCTACACCCAAAAAACAAATAATCCAGTTAAGAAATGGGCAGAAGACATGAATAGATACTTCCTAAGAAGGCATACAGATAGCTAACAGACACATAAAAAGATGCTCAACATCACTCATCATCAGGGAAATACAAATCAAAACCACAATGAGATACCACCTCATACCTGTCAGAATGGCTAAAATTAACAAAACAAGAAACAACAGGTGTTGGCAAGGATGCAGAGAACGGGGAATCCTCTTGAACTGTTGGTGAGAATGCAAACCAGTGCAGCCACTTGAGAACACTATGGAGGTTCCTCAAAAAATTAAAAATAAAACTGTCCTCTTGACCCAGCAATTGCAGTAATAGGTATTTACCCAAAGGATACAAAAATACAGATTTGAAAGGGTACATGCACCCCAATGTTTATAGCAGCATTATCAACAATGGCCAAACTATGGAGAAAGCCCAAATGTTCATCAACTGATGAATGTATAAAGAAGATGTGGTATATATATCCAATGGAAAGTTACTCAGCCATAAAACAAAAGAAATGAAATCTTGCTATTTGCAACAATGTGGATGGAGCTAAGTGAAATATGTCAGTCAGAGAAAGACAAATACCATATGATCTCACTCATATGTGGAATTTAAGAAAGAAAACAAATGAACATATGGGAAGGGGGAAAAAAGGAAAGAGGGAAATAAACCATAAGAGACACTTAACAATAGAGAACAACCAAGTATGCTGGTAGGAGGTGGGTGGGGGATGAGCAAGATGGGCGATGGGTATTAAAGAGGGTACTTGTGATAAGTACTGGGTATTGTATGTGATGAATCACTGAATTCTACTCCAGAAACCAATATTACACTGTATGTTAACTAACTAAAATGCCCTTTTCTGACACCTCTTAGCTTTAACCTGAAATTCCATCTATGGGATCCAGCATTCATCAGTGTAAAGAGCAGCTTGTATCAATGCCAGCAATAATCCTGATGGGAATAAATACCCAGACCTCCAAATTATCCTTCAAAGGCTTAAATTACAACCAGGGAAGTTATATAGTCTCAAGACATGAGAGATCCACCAAGCTAAGAAATCAACACATTGTATTCCTCTAGGGAAACAGTCCAGCACAGAAGCTAAGTGATTAGGACCTGGGTGAGACTAGGGTTGGGTTCCAGCTTATCGAACATACACTAGTGACTTTGGGCAAGCTCACTAATGCTTATTTCCCTCTTCTGCATATGGGAATAAAGGGGAAAAAGGACAATCCATTTAAAGCACTAAGCACAACAACTGACACACAAGAAACATTCAATAAATCTTCCACATTATTATATTCCTATCCAAAAACTTGATACTGGTTTTCTAGAAGGTTGTTGTGAGAATTAATTAAGATGCCCCAACAATATTAACTATTATTGTTTCTAGCCAAAGAAATAGGTTTTACAGAATTAAAACAGCCTTTGCCTGAATAGTAGCACTTGACAGACATTAAAACTTCCCACTCTCAAGAGTGCTTTCATAAAATACCACCAAACACCCTAGATCACAACAAGTGAATTATAATCCAGCTACATGGGAGCTATAGTTTCCTTTTCCATCAGTCACATTCCAGGCATGCCTTTTTGTGACTGGCAGCATCCTCTGGACTTGGGGGTTTCCTAAATCTCTCTCAGAAAGGTTAATTTGACAGGCATGTTAAGTTTATCCATTACGTGACTATTTCTACTAGTTTAGCCTCAGAACGACAGGTGAGTTTTTCCCAACCATGGAACTAAATCCACTGATTTTCAAAAGATAAAGAAAAGCATATGCATCCAGATCACTTGAGCAGCTGGTTAAAATGCAGAGTCCTGGAATCATTAAAATGATGGTTATCTTGAGGCAGGGTAGGGTGGAGTTGGCCTGGGAAGGGATATCAGCAAACATTCTGGGGTGTTGGAACATTCCACAGCTTTATCTAGGTGGTGCCTACAGAGATGTATACATATGAAAAAATTCAGTGGACTGGAGGACTTCCGGTTTTCAGTTTCCCATGTAAGGAGCTTGGCAGTTGCCACTCCATTGTAACAACAAATAGAAAGCTGAACAGACTGAAAAATCAACAATTCTTCTTGGATTCATGAGAAGCAAGGACACAGAGCAAACTGCTGCCCTCAAGACTGAAGAGACAGACAGGAATACAATGAGACTCAAAAGTGGGAGCCACCTGGGTATGGAGATGCCTGTTAGATATAACACCAAAGAAAGATCCATGCAAGAAATAATTGATACATTGGACTTCATTAAAATTAACAACTTCTAGGGACCCCCGGGTGATTCAGTCAGTTAAATGTCTGCCTCCAGCTCAGGTCATGATCCCAGGCTCCTGGGATCAAGTCCCACATCAGGCTCCTTGTTCAGCAGGGTGCCTGCTTCTCCCTCTGCTTGCTCTGCCTGCCGTTCCCCCTGGTTATGTTCTCTCTCTCTGACAAATAAACAAAATAAAAAAATTAACAACTTCTATGAAAGACAATATCAACAGAATTTGAAAAGAAGCCACAGACTAGGAAAACATATTCCCAAAAACACTTCTGGCTTTAAAAGACTGCTCTCCAAAATATACAATGTACTCTTAAAACCCAAGAATAAGGAAACAAAAATCCAATTAAAAATGGGTCAAAGACCTTAAAAAAGAGCTCATCAAAGAAGATGGCAAAAAGCATGTGAAAAGATGTTCCACCTCATTCATCATCAGGGGAACGCAAATTAAAACAATAATGAGATACCAGTACCCACCTATTAGAATGGCCAAAATCTAGAACCCTGACAACATGAAATTCTGGCTAGTCTGTGGAACAACAGGAACTCTCATTTATTGCTGGTGGGCATCCAGAATGCTATCATCACTTTGGAAAACAGTGGCCATTCTTCCAACATACTTTTACCATTTGATACAGCAATCACACTTATTGGCATTTACCCAAAGGAGTTGAAAACTTATATCCATGCAAAAACCTGCATGTGGGTGTTTATAGCAGCTTTATTCATAATTACAAAAGCAAATTTGGAAGCAACCAGGTGTCCTTCAGTAGGTGAATGGAGAAATAAATGGTGCTACATCCGGACAACAGAATATTATTCAATGCTAAAAAGAAATGAGCTATCAAGCCATGAAAAGACCTGGAGGAATCTTAAATGCATACTGCTAAGTAAAAGAAGCCAATCTGAGAAGGCTACATAACTGTAAGATTTCAACTATATGACTTTCTGGGAAAAGTAGAACTATGGACCATAAAAAGTTAGGTGATTGCCAGTGGGAGGGTGGGGACAGCAGGGGATGGGGAGTGACTAGGCATAGCACAAAAGATTTTTAAGGCAGCAAAAATACTCTGCATTTTATAATGATGGGTATATGTCTTTACATATTTGTCCAAATCATAGAATGTCCAACACTGAGATAAACTGTGGACTTTGGGTGATGATGATGTGTCGATGTGGGTTCATCTTTAGCAAAACATGTACTATTCTGGTGAGTGATGTTGATAAGGGGGAGGCTATGCATGTGAGGGGGCAGAAAATATATGGGAAATCTCTGTACCTCCCTCTCAATTTTGCTATAAACCTAAAACTGCTCTAAAAACATAAAAGTCTTAAAAAATTGGTTGAACTGTGAACTTAAAGTGGAGCACTTACTGTGGGTTATGTGACAACTCAATAAAGAGATTTAAACATCAATGGAAATATCTGGTTCCACCTCAGATCTTTTGAATCAGAATTGGAGAAGGGCATGTGAGTCTTCATTTTTAATAAGCATTCTCAAATGATTCCAATGTACACTGAAGCTGGAGAGCCACTGATGTAAAAAAAGCACATTTTCAATATCAAAGACCAAGAAAAATAATCTGAAATCAAGACCATCCCAAGAAATGTGAGATAAATGCCACATAAATACCAGTTTTCATATATTCTGAGAGCTTGGAGAATTGAGTCAAGAAACCAACATCTGTTTCTTGTGCTATGCGATAGGTCTCTACATGCAGCTCTAACATAAAAATTGACGTGAGCCATTGGGAGGTGAGGACCCGCTGAGAGGAGTGCCGCAGACATTCACCTCTGCAGCCAGAGCCTCAGGCAGAAGTGCTTCTCTCTCCAATCTGATAATGTCAAAAGCTGGTCAAGTTACTGGGGTTTGAATTACAATGCAGTGCATTTGGGAAGAGCACTTGTCAAGAACATACACCTCCTCCAAAAAAGCAGGGGTCTGTTCCAAAACGAAGAAAAAGGATCTGCCTAATGGAGCTTTTTGAAAGCTGAGATAAAAGATTTTCTTCCGTGTAACTGCCTGCAGAGTGTCATGATTCCAAATGAAAAACTCTGCTGGCTCACAAACAGATGGTCTAATGTTGGAGTGAATGAATTGGGAGAATATTTAGAGACCGTCCAAGATTGCTGCAAGGATTTGTTTACAAAAGGCTCCTTTTGCTTTGGTTACTTTATGTCACATCGTTTTCTTGCAATATTCACTGTGGTGTTATTAGGGCTGTATTCAGGGAAAGGCAAGCGTGCCTTAAAGGGCACCTTGCGCCTGCGTGCTTGCAGCCTGGGGGAGGAAGCCCAACATCTACACTGCAGTAGAACAAACCACAGGACTCCAGTTACCCACCTCTTGTGTTTTCCTTTTATAATTCTGGACCAATGGAGCATTCTTTTTATAAAGAGGGCCCCAACAGAACAAACGTTTTCTAGGGCTGCAAACAGAATGAGAAAATGCAAATCTAGGATCTCCCTCTGGACAGTATGGCTAAGGTTACAGTGAAAAATGATCCGGAGCACAACTTTCATTACTAATCCTCTCCATCTATATCCCATTCCCCACTCACAATAATCATTTCCTCTGTTCGTGCCCCACCCCCAACAACACACCTGTTACTACAAACCTATAATAACAGAGTGTATATTTCCCTGGGGAAATGGCAAAATGACTCAAGGTATTTATCTGTTGGCAAAACTGGGCTTCCCTCTGAGACTGTTAAATGTACAGAGATATTTCTCCTCACATGAATCACAGCATTTTCCAGCTGGAAAAGACCTTGAGGATAATCTAGGGGAACCTTCTCATCAGATACAGAAACACAGGCCCAGAAAGGCAAGCTTACCCCAAGTAACAGAGCCAGTTAGGGATAAAACTGAGCTTCAGTTAATGTCCTCTGGCTAAATTAGGAATGTCTTGATCACTGAGACTTTGCCAACAACTCAGTCCTTTTTTTTTTTTTTCCCCAAAAAATAGACTTTATTGTTTGGAGCCGTTTTAGAGTCACAGAAATATTGAGTGCAAGATACAGATATATCCAATATGCCCCCCTGACCCCACACAAGCTTCCAGTCCTTTTAGGAGTCTCAGTGATCCTGGGCCGGTTCATGGAGGTTAAACTGACTGACTAGCCTCGTCTCTATTTGTCTATTTTTAAAGATTTTATTTATTTAATTTGAGAGAGAGAAAGCATGAGCAGGGGGAGGGGCTGAAGAAGAGGGACAAGCAGACTCCCGAAGGGATCATAACCTGAGCTAAAGGCAGATGCTTAACTGACTGAGCCACCCAGTTGCCCCATCTATTTTTGTATTTTTATAGGATGAGATACCAGACAGGACATGATACCCTATCAAGGTCATATCAGGACGAACTCCAGAAATGTTCCCATTCTCCTGCAACCAAAACACACTTGTTTCCTTCTCCCCAGGAATGAATCCTATTTTCCCTACCTCTTGGCAATGGGTCATGCTTCCCACTGGCAATACTACGTTTCCTTCCTAACTTCTGGAATTTCTCCACCTGGACTTTCCCGGGATCCACCACATGCAGTCTCTTTTGAAACCATTTATATCTTTTTCCCAGTGTTTATTATCAGTTTTCTCACATGGAAGCATGGGTCACTTTGGCATTCTTGTTAGTCTATGGTTGCATTTCAATAGTCTCCTACAAACTGAATGACAAAAATGTCCGCAATATTCAATAAGTTGAACATTTTCATCATGCTCCATTGTCCTGAGCAATGAAAGCACATGTTCGGGATGAGTCATCCCGTTTCCTGCCAACAATAATTGGCAGGCATACTGTGGCTTCCTTTAGTTTGTCATTTCTTAGTCTCAGCCATTTAATTTTTAAATCTTGAAACAGATTGTGTGATTTTATTCAAATCTGCAATTATTATAAGTAAATGTCCTATTTAATCTGATGATGCAGGTACATGTGAAATATGTATATATGGAATTCAGGAATTTAGCATTGCTAATTGATATGTGATTTAGCCCATTTGTTTCTCAATAAGCATCAACACGGTCCACAGAGCTTCCAGATTACCTAATATAAGATGGAGATCTTAAACACTCTTCTGACATCATATCCTCCCAAAATTTTAGCTATGTTAGATAGCTTATATAGTATTGTGCTTTAATTTTGATGGATGAAAAAGTTGAATTATCAAGTCCATGGTCATGAGGTACCCATGAGAGAACAAGGACTTTAATGCATGTCAAGGTCTAACCATGAACTAAAATCTAGCAACAGATCTTGAAATCTTTCATGATAGGTTCTTAAATTGTCACCATTGTACTCCCTACTTAACCGAGCTCCCCCATCACTCATTACCATGCCAGTTTTCCTAAGGTTTCCCAGATACTTAGTGGAGCATTCTGACTCATCCAGCCTCTCAGGACCTTCTGGTCAATATCACCCAATGTCTGCTCCTCTTCACTTTTACTCTCCATTCCCAAAGAGATAGCAAGAAATGGATATGAGTCACAAAAAGGCTAGAAATCCTTGACCTTGGTCTTCTAATTTTCAATTACTGGAAAGAGAGGCAGAATGATTTAGTTGAAAGAATAATGGATTTGGTGTCAGAAAATGCAAGGTTCAGTCTGATGTCATTTACCGGCCCTGTGACTTTCACTGAAACAAATTAATTTCAAAGAGCTTCCATTTCCTAATCAGTTATGCGGGGATGGTACACTGGTTTACTGCGAGGTACAAAATCCACTGAATACACTTGGTAAGCTATACAGTGCCATGTGAATGTAAATAGTATGATGGTGATACCTCTAACCCTGAAGGCAAAGGGCCTGTAAGGGCTTTAGTGACACCTGCACTAAAAGCTGATAATCATGTCTTAGGCCAATGATCTCAATTTTTTTCCTGGAAAGGAGAATGGAAAATGAACCAGTACCTAGGATAAACGAAAGAAATTTATTTAAAAAATTATTTAAAAAATTGTTTATTTAAAAAATTATTATTTATTTAAAAAATTATTTAAAAAATTCAAGCCCTTTACCACCTGGCGATCCAGGGACATTTTAAGAGGAGGCAGATCTGCCTATCTTTCTGTAAACTAAAAACAAACTGTCTGGTCCCAGCATGGAGTAGAGTGAGTTGAATGGGGACTTGCATAAAGGGACAGAATAGGGGAATTGGAAATAATTTTTAATAATTTTTTATTGTACTTCCCATTTTAGGACAAAGAGTTTAAATTTCAATGAAACTGATGCTTTGGAAAGATGTGACACATTTACTGTGTGGTTTTCCATACCCTCTGGAACTGCATCCTATGGCATCCCTGTAGCATAGTTTATAGACCTCTCCCTTCCTCTGTAACGTGGAAGTTATCAGAGCTATATTATAGTCATCTGTTTACTAGTCTGCCTCTTACAGAAAGGCACTCTGGTTAATTTCTTATTGTACTGCTAGAGCTCAGCACGGTGCTTGGTGTACCGTAAACCACCCTATACACATTTGCTGAATTAATCAACTTCCTGTTTTCAAAGATACATTTTGGGGGATGGTTGATAATTAATGTTCCAATTACTATTGACCTCCACCGATAAACATGAAAAAGGCAAAATGAGCACATTCAAATTAAATAGCTAGACCCAAATCCTAAGTCCATGCTGGCTTTCAGCTCTTCCATCCAGAGCCCCAGTCTTCCTTCCCTGATGTGCAACAGTCTGCCTCTCGCATAGACGTTTATTTCATCACTTTTGGCCTGTCTTTGCATATGAACACTATTGATGGTTTCTTCTACCCATTTATTTTCCTTAAGCTTCGATTATAAATATAAGAAACCTTGCTCTAGTCTTTGTTCCACATTCCACAATGTCTGTTTCATACACGCAAATTTCCCTTTGAAACCAAGGAGCATTCTGAGCCAGAAGATATCCTGGGGATGGGGGAGGAAGGCAAGGAGAGGAAAGAAAGAATTGGAGTCACCATCTGTTGACAATACTCTTGTGCAGGGCCAGTTTTGAAGGTTAATGACATGTCATGCATCCTCTAGCGTCTGGTAACAAAAATAGGCTGCTCTCCCAGAATTCGATAGAACAGTTGTTGCGCTGTGGAAGATGTAACGTGTCAGCCAGCACTCCAGCAGGGTCCAGGAAGGCAGTTCTTGCCAAAAGCTGGATGAAATTTAACAGTGGTCCAGGAAAAACAACTTTTACCAAAATTCAAATGTGGAAGTGATCATTTTTCCCTGAGGCCAGTAAAAGGGCTATAAAGCACTGACCTTCCAAAATGACCTTGCATACTGGGTCATTTTTTTAAAGAACACTTGAATTTCAGCAGTAACTCTTCAATATATATTATCTACTCCTTTCTCTACTCATTTTCAGAAAAATAAGGATCATAAGTCTGTAATAAAAACAGGTCCAAAGGTTTACCAAGGATCCTCCCATGGCTGCTTTGGATGGTTAAATTATTGGCATTGCAGCTGATCCAAGGCAAATCTGGGTCTCAGCTTCATTGACAGCCTACTGTTTAATGACTCACTTTGCTGTCTCATCAAGAATTCACCCAGTTGAAAGGCTGCACCTTCTCAAATGTAATTGCATGCTCTTCCCACATCTCATCTGGGCTCTCTTTAATTTTCAAAGTCCTGCTGAGTAACCTTTGAAAATTCAAGCCCTTTACCACCTGGCGATCCAGGGACATTTTAAGAGGAGGCAGATCTGCCTATCTTTCTGTAACCTAAAAACAAAGATTCTGGTCCCAGCATGGAGTAGAGTGAGTTGAATGGGGACTTGTATAAAGGGACAGAATAGGGGAATTGGAAAGCACCCAAGTTCTTCCGGATCATGTTTGTATAGTGTGACATCATTATTTTGTTTGAAGTGAAGTTTCTGGACTTTAGCTCTGCCTAACTTCAAATAGAAGTGTAGAATACACGTAAAAAACTACATGATTCTTTGATTACTTGCCAGTTTGGAGTATCCAAGCTCCTCCTATTCAAGAGCACACATAACAGTTAAAGTTCAGTGGTGTGAGGTGCTGAAATAATCACTTGCATGAAAGTCAGGAGATTCGGGTTCATTTTCAGGCTCTTCTTTTGTGATTTATGTAAATCACTTAAACTCTCTGGGCCTCAAATTCCTCAACCCTAAAATTAAACTCAATTTAATAAATATGTTTTCAGTCACTGAAAAAGGGAGAGAATTTGTATAGATCAGCACTGTCCAATAGAACTTCCCTCAAAAAATGAAATGTTTTATATTTCTGCTATCCAATATGGTAGCCATTAACCGTATTGAGCACTATTGATACCATGATTGAAGAACTGAATTTTTAAATTTATTTAATTTTAGTCAATTTAAACTTAAATGTGTGGCTACTGGATATATATTAGATGGTTCAAGTTTAATTATTTCTAAAGTTCCTTACAAAAAGTTCTGTTTTGATGATTTCTAAACCTAGCTAATGACCGAGAGTGAATCTTTCTTCTTGTTCTGCCTACTATGAAATTGACTACACAAATTATTTAGCATAAATTAATAACTTTAATCTTTATCAGTGTAATAATTAATCACTTCAATAAAAATTTCATCTGTAAATGAGCAAGATAAAATATATGTGAAATAATTTTATAAATTCTAAAATGCTTTGCAAATATAAAGTGTCACTAATAAAATCTCTGTCACATCTAGTTGCACTCCTTTGTCAAGTGTAAGCTGGCATATATGGATTGAAAACTCTTTTATTTCATATCCCAGACCAACAGAAATACCTTGATGGGACCCTGTAGTAGGCCAGAAAACACATTTTTTGAGTATATACTTCCACTGATGTTTAAATAAACAAAAATTTGTATTCCTTTTTTTAATACTGCATCCATCAAGGGTTTCAACCTAGATGCTGCCATCACCTATATAAGAAAATAATTTTTTTTAAGTTTTATTTAAGTAATTTCTCCACCCCTCCTCTTCTTGACCTTCAGATTCTTCTACCCCTTACCATGTGGCATCCTGACTAATGTTTTTCTTGCGGTCATAACCGTCTCCTTTTCTTTTCTAGTCTATTCTTGTCTTCTCTCTCCTGGCACAACATTTGCTCAGCTCTGTACCTTCAGTGACTATCCCTTTCAAGTTGGCTCTGAGATGTCTCCTGGTTAGCGACCCAGTGAACACCTTAAGCTGGCAAAGCCTAGAGACTACACCTCTAGCCCCTCCTCAGCTCTTCAAGATCTAGGTGCTAGACAATGAGCTTTGACTTGAAGGAAAGCCCTCTCTTACCAACTATTAAGAAACAAAACTTTTTCCATTTTGTCTTATTTTTAAGTGATTCTATAATCTTCTAAATAAGATATATGGTTCGTAGTTTGGAAAGAGTTATTTTAAAAATAACTTTATTATATGCATAACTGGCATGCATAAATGACACACATTTAAGGTATACAATTTGTTAAATTTTGACATATGTATACACTCACAAAACCATTGATACAACTAAGAAAATGAATATATCCATTACTACAAAAGTTCCCTATCTTCCTCTTTAATTCCTTACCATTACCCTTAACTTCCAGCCTTATCTTTGTTTGAGGCTTAGCCAACCACTGATCTGCTTACTGTCACTATAGATGACTTTGCATTTTCTGGAATTGTAAATAAATGGAATCATACAGTATATACTATTTTTTGTCTACCTTCTTTCCTTTTTATTGATGAGTACTGTTCATTTTATGGATATAACATACACATGGATCAATATGCCATCCACTTACCTATTGATAGACATTTGAGTTATATCCTGTTTGGCCTGTTACAGATAAAGCTTCTATGAACATTCAAGAACAAGTAGGGACATGTGACTATATTTCTCTTGTGTAAATACCCAAGAGGAAATAGCTGGACCATACAGTTCTTAAGAAACTGGTAGCATCCAGCATACTCAGTATTTTTCATTTAGTCATTCTAATAGTTGAATGATGGATATTTTTAGCTTCTTGAAGTTGTTTCATAGTTCACTGATGCTTTATTTATTTACTTTTTATTCCTTTTTGTCTTTATCTTTCATTTTGGATATATTCTTTTTTTTTAAAGATTTTATTTATTTATTTATTTGACAGAGTGAGAGAGAGACAGCCAGCGAGAGAGGGAACACAAGCGGGGGGAGTGGGAGAGGAAGAAGCAGGCTCCCAGCAGAGAAGACTGACACAGGGCTCGATCCCAGAATACCAGGATCATGCCCTGAGCCGAAGGCAAATGCTTAACGACTGAGACAGCCAGGCGTCCCCATTTTGGATATATTCTATTACAATGTCTTCCCATTCACTAATCTTTCCTTTTGCAACGTCTAATCCACTACTAATCCAATTTGGTGTATTTTTCATCTGAGACATTATAGTTTTCAGCTTTGCAAATTTAATTTGGGTCTTTTTATCTTCCAAGTTTCTATTTAACATCTTTCCTCTAGCTGTGGGACTATGAAGTATAGTTATAATAACTGTTTTAATGCCTTATGCTAATTCTTTTTTTTTTAATTTTTTTTTATTTTATTTATTTATTCAACAGAGATAGAGACAGCCAGCGAGAGAGGGAACACAAGCAGGGGGAGTGGGAGAGGAAGAAGCAGGCTCATAGCGGAAGAGCCTGATGTGGGGCTCGATCCCAGAACGCCGGGATCACGCCCTGAGCCGAAGGCAGATGCTTAACCGCTGTGCCACCCAGGCGCCCCGCCTTATGTTAATTCTAACATCTATGCCAGTTCTGGTTTGGTGTCCTTATTCTGGGCCATATCTTCTCATTTCTTTGCATGACTGGTAACTTCTTAATAGATACCAGCCATTTTGAATTTTACCATGGGGTGTACTACATATTTTTGCATTCCTATAAATAAATATTTTTGAGTTTACCTTACTTGGAAAAATTTGACACTTTCAAGTCCTAGTTTTGAGATTCATTAAGTTGGACCAGAGCAGCATTTAGTCTAGGGCTAATTATTTTCCACTACTGAGGCAACAGTTTTCTTTTTTAATATATTTTTTAAAATTTATTTTATATATATAGAGAGAGCACAAGTGGAAGGGAGGGACAGACGGAGAGGGAAAGAGAGACTCCTCAAGCAGACTCCCTGCTGAGTGTGAAGCCGGATGTGGGGCTTGATCCCAGGATTCTGAGATCATGACCTGAGCTGAAACTAAGAGTGGGGCACTTAACTGACTGAGCTACCCTGGCACCCTGAGGCAATATTTTTCTAAATTCTCTACCCAATGCCCCCATGGTTATAAGTTTTCCAATCTGGCTGGTGGGAATAGGTACTATTCCTAGCCCTTTGTGAGCTCCTGGAACTTTTCCTTCTAATCTTTCTGGGAAATTCACTCCGCAGCTGAGAGTAGTTTTCTCATCACATATACACATTATCATTCTGCTTAAAACTTGAAGAGGCCCCTCAGCAGGTATCTGAGCTTCTCTCCCCTATAGGTTCTTCTTTCCAGAACTCTGCCCCACAAACTTTAACTGCCTTTGTCTCCCCAGTCTTTCAGTTTTACTCTTCAACTCATGGGGTCCACTGGCCCCACCTGGATTCTCTCTTCCTGCACAACAATCCAGAAACTCATTCAAGGCAGGAATTTGGGACAATTATAAAGTTTACCTTATTTGTTCCCCATCTCTCATGTGCCACTGTTGTTCATTGCTTGATCTCCAATGTCTTAACTTTTGTTTCATACATTTTGCCTGTTTTTTTCATTGTTTCAGGGTGGAGGGCAAACTTGGTCCCACTTTCTCCATCTTGGCCCAAAGCAGAAGTTAATTAATTCATTTTGAAAAGTATTTATTTCTACTCTACACCCTCAATCTAAGGAGAAGGAGCACATCAAAAATAATTGTATCCTCACAGGAAAGTTTATGAGTTAGGTTAGATCTACCCAGGCACCTACAAAGTACCAAACAAAGCTTCAGTTGGAAAACAGGGGAAACTGATTGGTCCTTCTTTGGTGTTTAGGTCCAGAAAGCAAATCTTTCTGGAGTAAGGTCACATGGAGAAAGACAAAAAGAAAAAAAGCTACTTTTGAGGAGAGACTGGTTACCACATTAGATCGTGAGTCCACTGAAGAGCAAAAGGAAAATACAGAAAGGAATTCACACTTAACTCACTCAAGCTCCTCCCCTTCCTTCCCTCTCTAGTTCCTGCTTCCTTTGGTATACTGAGAATTAGAAGCCTCTACAACCCTTGTTAATATGCCTTTGTTCTAGTCTCTAGCTACTTTTGTCCTCTTCCCTCATTTTTTCCCAGCCAAAACTCCTGTTTCTCACGCCACTTCTTCTAGTCAGTCTGGGACCTTTGGCTATATAGAGGGCTCAACTGTAACTGGTGAGAATTTTCTGCTTAAATCTTTTTTTTAAGGTTTTATTTATTTGAAAGAGAGAGCGAGAGAGCACAAGCTGGGGGAGCTGCAGAGGGAGAGGGAAAACCAGACCCCCGCTGAGTATGGGGCCTGACACAGGCCTTGATTCCAGGACCCAGAGATCATGACCTGAGCCGAAGACAGATGCTTAACTGACTGGCTTAACTGACTGAGCCATCCAGGTGCACCCACCCCCCTTTTTTTTTTACTGTTTTTCTTTCCTTCTTTTTTTTTTTTTTAATAGATTATTTATTTTAGAGAGAGAGAAAGAGAGAGAGCATGGGGCAAGGGGGAGAGAGAGAGGGAGAGGGGAAGCAGACTCCCCGCTGAGCATGAAGCCTGATGCGGGGCTCAATCTCACAACCCTGAGATCACAACCTAAGCTAAAACCAAGAATTGGAGACTCAACCAACTGTGCCACCCAGGTCCCCATTTCACTGTTTTTCTATCAAGTGGATGTGAATTTTAGTTTTTAACCTAAAAACATGTGCCTTCTGAATACCTAAATTTAGATAAAGATAAGGTTGAAAAACAGATAACCCTTTTATTTCAGATAGAAAAATGAGATTCCAAATATACCTTTCCACTAATCATTTTTACATTGACTTCAACATTCATTCTACTCTGACAGCATATCTTTTATCATAAATGTGCAGAGAGATAGCACAAGTATAGTAAAACTCAGAAGAAACACTTAACATTCCTTAATCAATAGAAAGATGCCATAGGTTGGGTCACATTCTCAAAACATAGCTACAAGCACTAAAAGGCCATTATAAAATGACTAAAAAAAAAAAAAACAAAATAAAACATAAGTTCTGACTCTAACACTGGAACTATAAAAGAATGTCACCTCTTGATGGCAAGAATCCCATAACAAAAGTGAAAGGATTGTCTTTTCCACATTTATTTCCAAATGGGTCTGTGGAGCATAGAAACAAATGGCTAAAAATTAGTATAAAGAGATACTTGGTATCATACAGAATTCTTAAAATTTGATTTGAGACTAGTTTCATTCAAACTGATATATATATAGACAGAGCTGATGTTGTAAGATTGATAGATAAATGATAGATGGATGAAAAGAAGGATAGATGAATGGATGGATGGATAGATAGATAGATAGATAGATAATCATCAGAATGTCATTATTTTCACATTTTTTTTCTTTGCATTGAAGAGTATACTGAGGTAGTAGGAAACAGGAAGGAACAAGCAGTCTTTCAACAACAGTAACAAAGTCAAGCTAATGTTATGATTTAGAGCAGTGTTTCTCTGAGTGTGGTTCACAAGTGATGAAACATTTGTTAAAGATGCAAATACTCAGGCCCCTCCCAGACATACTACATCAGAATCTTGGAGAGTATGGCCTGGGATTCTGAATTTTAACATACTTCCTTAGTATTTTTACTTCATATTAAGACTTAGGAACTCCAGGTTTCAGGCATGGATTCTAGAGCCAAACTTCCTGGGTTCAAAATTCAACTCCACCAAATAGCTATTTTACCACAGACATATTACTCTCTCTATTTTTTCATCTGCAAACTGGAGGTGATGATAACAATAGTTCCGACCTCACGGGATTATAAAAGAATTAAATGAGCTAATATAAAAAGTCCTTAGAATTGTATTGGGTATGATATCAGTACTATCTGTATAAGTGCAACAGATGTAACTAAGTCAACCTTATTCCAAATGACTATATCCTAGAAGGACAGGAATTCAAAAGGAACAAAATAACAATAATAAGTTCTAAGAGTAAAAACACAAGTTTGATCCACAGCATTCTCCAAAGCTAATCATTGCAGGTTCTTTATTTCATTTTATTTTGCTTTTACTGGCAAAAGAACACCCTTCTGTGAAGCTGTTCCTTATTGCCCTACAGGATATGGTGGCACCAAGAAATTCTTCACCTGTGGCCAAAACGCCACTGTTCTCCTTATTGTAAAATTCTAGTAAATTCTGGGGAGTCATTCTCCCCAAATTAAAGCCATATGCTTCTGAAGGAGAAATTATTCTTTGTTCAGCTCTTGTCAAGACACCTGACTAACACAGAAGTGTTCTGGTTGCCTACCTGCCCTCTGGATCTTATGTGACTCAGGTGTTTCGACCTCACTCATACTGTCAGGAATTCACCTCGGCCCAACTCCACAGTATCTAGCAAAGACTAACTCTTGAGAAAAAGAAGTGGAGAGGATTCTGAATAAACAGGGTTCAGAAACTGTACTTACATTGTAAGTCATTGGTTAAGACTGGATAGAGAATTAAATATAATAAGCCTTTGAACAATGTCCCATTTATAATTCCACAGTTTCATTACCACTGTGGGCCAGGATATAAACAGAGGGAGCAATGAGAAATCTGGCAAGGTATATGCACAGGCTCTTATGAACCATACCTTCAAATTATTAGCCTCCTCCAGCCTTCATTCACCTTTCCATGTAGCCTGGCTTCCCTGCTCCATGACTTCTACCTCTCTCTAGCTCTCTTGTCCCTCCTTTATTACCTAAACTAAATCTCATCCTGAATCAATATAAATATCCACTATGATAAAGCCCAACTTCCTTATGTTCACCCCAAAGCGTCATGCTCTCCACTCTCCCTCTCTATTCTGTAGACATATTAAACTGCTTGCAGGTGCCCAAATGTGCCTCTGCCTCTCTTCCTACAGATTTTCCTATATGCTGTGCCTTCTCCCGAGGACATCTTTCTCTCACACCCCAGCCCCGCCCATTCACTTGACTAATGCTGACTCATTCTTCAGAACTCAGCTAAGACATTACCTGGTCCAGTGTCTTACCTAATCCGGTCCCTCCCAATGTACACATCAGGCCCTTTTCAGACTCTAAGTCTTATTTATTCACTTGTCTCCCCTTCTAAACTATTAAATCCTTAAAGAACCATGTGTTGTTCATCCTTGTACCTCCAATCCCTAGCAGAGGTATTACCATTAGTGAGATGAAAATGTTGGTTCATGACTATGTGTTTAAGAGTGTCATGGCTATGTAGCTCAATGGAAAGAACACATGCCTTGGAGTCAGGCAGATCTAGGTTTGAATGACAGCGGTGCTGCTTACTGTCTATGATGTTGGGCAACAAATTACATAAACTAATTTAAATCCAAGTTGTACATCTGTAAGTGGGAAATGATAATCCTTATTCTACAGATATGTTGTAAGAATTAGATATTACATACCAAACACTTACCTAGTGTCTAATTAAAGGTAGCTTTTACTATTGTTACATTAATGATGAGAATCAGAATTCATTCCTATATATAGATCAGATCAAAATCAATCACAGTTCATAGACAATGTGTTATAAATATCTGAAAGAGACTCTGAGCTCTCTCTCAAGTATCTGAGATTGGCTGCACACACCTAAGAGAGACTCTGAGAATATTAGTTCCCCATAATCCTGCTGCAAATAAAATATATATCAGAGTTTTTTCATATCGGGATTAATTTCAAATCAGTTGGTCCAGTTTCCAACAGTTGCTATGGGGGAAATTGCCAAATGTGCTAAAAGTAGTGTGGTCAGTGTAACATATTACAAATTAAAATCCTTATTGAACATGGTGCTAAATGCCATATATACTTTTTAAAAACTTAATCCTTAAAATCAACTGATAAGGCACCCGCTATTGTCCCTATTATACAGTTGAGGCTTAGAGACGTTCTGCAAATGTCCAAGGTCACACACTGAGTGGGACACAGCCTGTACGATTTTACAAGATTTTTTTTTTTAAGATTTATTTATTTATTTGAGAGAGAGAGAGAGAAAGTACAAGCAAGAGGGGCAGAGGGAGAGAGAGTATCAAGCAGATTCCGCGCTGAGCATAGAGCCTGACACGGGGCTCTATCTCATGACCCTGAGATCATGACCTGAGCTGAAACCAAGAGTTGGATGCTTAACCCACTCTGCCACCCAGGCACACCCCAGAAGATATTTTTGATCGCAGAATCACTTTATTATCTGTTATGGTGTGATAACTCACATCAAAGGCATGTGAATAAACTGAAGCTCTCTAGAGTTTCTCATGTGAAGTTCCTCTACCCCAACTTGGTTCATTTTGTGATTTGAATAGTCTGAAGCAGTGGATCAGAGAGGTTTTTGAGTTCAAATTTTCCACTGGAGCTGGTATTACCATAGTCTGCGATCTGCTATGGATGACAGCTCAAAACAAGGTTTCAGCTGCTGCTTTTCTAGGCCCGCAGTCATAGACCAGAGACTCTGAAGTGGCATGGCAGGTGTTGTAATTAAGGGTGCCAGTTTCAGTGATGGCTACAGAACTTCTGGACTCCCACAAGGGTAGCAAGGGACTATTTGTCATTTGGGGCTTATTTCTATTTTGTAGGTAACTCTGTTGTTTGAGCAAAGGAGGTTGGTGATTCTCTGCTGACTGGCATCATTCTAAACTCATGAGATTCTTTAGTAGGAGAGTGGCTTATTCTTAATCCATTAGTTCTCTAATTCATTAGTTTTTTTTGCCATTAGCAATTCATTAGTTTATATAAGAATTTATTTACTTATTTAACAATTAATGAATTAATTTGTAATTCATTTATTAAGCACTTGCTATGTAATGGCATGGTGAAAGGCATCACAATACAGTGTCAAGAATGTGGATTTATCAAGTCAGGTAAACAAGGTTTTGCATCCTACTTTGTAATTTACTAGCCAATAGCCCACACTGGTATAAATGATTATTAGGGTATGAGTTTTGGAGTCAGACACACTTGGCTTAAAAATACAGCTCTGCCCACTTATTTATTTGTTTGTTTATTGGTCACACATCTGCCTTTATTGTGAGCAGCAGGTGGGACACTTCCAGCAATAGTAAAAAAAAAAAAAAAAGTGAATTTACTAAAGCATGAATTCAGTGAAGCTGCCTGGTTGGAACAGCAGGAAGAGTAGCAGGAAGAGGACTCTAGAGCTCACGAAGAGCAAGGCCACCAAGGAGATTAGGAGCTCTTTGTAGATATCCTGAGTGCACTTGGTGGAAGTAACCTCATAAACGAAGAACCAGGCTGTAAAGAACATGCCAGTGGCCAATAGCACCATGGTCGGATGGGGGAAGACAGCCAGGTTCACTGGGTTAGTGTATCTGCTCATGATCTCGAGCTCCATTTTGTCAGGCACAGGGTAATCTACCACTCCTCTGCCCACTTATTTGATCTGTGACCTTGGACATGTTTCTCTGAACTTACGCTTCTCTAGCCATAAAATGGAAATAACAACTGATGTATAGAATTCTCGCAGAGAATTAAAATGAGATGTGACAAGGCACCCTGTGCAGTACCTGACAGACAGTGGGTCTTCAATAGATTTACTTCTCTTTCCCCTCCCGCTCAATTCTAGGCACTGTAGAAATAGATATTCTTGAAATTTATAGCATCTATTAAAAAAAGACAATAAAAGGAAAGGAAGCTAAAGTATCAAGCACCTATTTTGTGCCAGGCATTTGCAAATGATATCACTGAACACATTCCTTCATTTATTCACTCATTCATTCATTCAAGAAATATTTCTTCAGGGGCGCCTGGGTGGTACAGCGGTTAAGCGTCTGCCTTCGGCTCAGGGCGTGATCCCGGCGTTATGGGATCGAGACCCACATCAGGCTCTTCTGCTATGAGCCTGCTTCTTCCTCTCCCACTCCCCCTGCTTGTGCTCCCTCTCTCGCTGGCTGTCTCTATCTCTGTCGAATAAATAAATAAAATCTTTAAAAAAAGAAATATTTCTTCAGCACCTGCTGTGTGCTAGGCACTTGCCTAGGCACTGGAGACACAGCAATAAACACAATGGACTAAGTCCTGCCTTGAGTTTACATTCTAGAGATTATTCCCTTTTTGCTCTACCTTGCTGCACAAATAAAAAACTTGGGAAATTAGAAAAAAAATTCCAACTTAGAAATCCTTGGAGAAGGGTAGGTGTAACCTGGACTCAAAGGACCATGGGGCTCTGAGATAAGAGGTGAGAGTGGAGTTGGGTGGGACAGCATATGCAATAGCCCAAAGGCAAGAAAGGGTGGGACCCATGAGGAAGCATGAGTTTGATCTGGTCATTGGGCGTGGTGGGTGAAAGTGAGTAACAGGAGAGAAATTCTCTTGGAAATGTATATGGAAATCAGATGGTGGTGCATATGGAAAGGCTGACTGATGAGTCTGGACTTCATTTGTAGACCACAGAGAGTAATTTAAGTTTACTGAACAAGGAGGTGATAAGATTGAGAATATGCTTCAGAAATATTAAATGGGCAGCAGTGTGTAAATTGGATTAAAGGGGAGAGACCAGAGACAGAGAGAGACTCAGGAAGTTGTTGATTAAACATCACATACGTTTGGGTTTTTGCTGTTGTTTTTACGTCCAATGACAAGCAGAACACCAGAAAATTCAGGTAAATCCTTTTTTATCAGAGTTTGCAAGGGTAAAAGTGGGTTTAAAAAAAAAAAAAAGGAAAGAAACCTGTTTCATCTGAGAAAGCACTAATGATATCGCATACAGAACCAATTCCTTTGATACATGAAAGAGAGCATCTTCAGCAGAAGAACAAACTAAATTAGACGTCAGGGAGGATAAAACCCATGACGACAGGCCTTTTGGTATAATTTTCACACTAAGCTGATTCTTAGGCCAGAGATTTAAAATGTTTGCCAGCAAATTTTGACTCCTTAATGGCTTTTTGTCATTAAAGTCCTTATTGTAAAATAAGAATAAAGTTAAACATGTATATAAGAACACTTGCAAGGTGACAAATGCCCCCAGTACATTTTTGTTCATTAAGAAAAGGAGGTTTTGGGTACAGTTTGTGCTCCTTCTGGCTAGTAGTGCTATAGGTCCAGTTCCAGCTCTCAGCTGATGGAGAACAACCCATTTCCAGACCAGCAGGTGTCATACAGCATTCTGCCTTCAAAACATTATCTGCTTTAGCTACCTTCTCTTGGTTTCTGCAGAATCAACTCAAACTATCTCAGACTGAGGTCGTTGTCTTCTCCTGTTTCATCCCCTTCCAACTTCTTCTTCTTGCCTTCTTATTTATTCAACAAAAACATATTTGGCCCTATTCTGTACCTGGTCCATACAGATCCCTGGGATCTCTGCTAAAGGCATCACTGACCAACAAAGTCTTGGAGTCACCCCCAACTTCTCTGTCCCTGTTAGCTCTCATGTTCTCTCAGCAATCCAGAAGGCCTTTGGAGTTCACCTCCCCAAAGCCTCCTAACTAATCTTTACCACACTCCCTCCACCCTCACCCAGTCTCTTTCCAATCCAGGTTCCCTTCCATGGAAGGATCCAATGCAAGGTGTGGTCCATAAATCATACCTTGCAGCAGCAGTAGTATCACCTGGCAGCTGGTCAGAAATGAAGACTCTCATGACAGAATCTGCATTTTAATAGAACCCCCCTATGATTCATATGCACACGTAAGTTCGAGATCACCAGCTGAAAGCACAAATCCAACCCTGTCACTCCTCAGCTGACATTCTAGCGCAGGGGCCAACAAATTACAGCCCAAAGGCTTAATCTGGCTCACCACCTGTTTTTGTATCCTCTGCAAAGTAAGATGTATTTTACACTTCCAAACGATTGGAGAAAAAAATCAAAAGAAGAATAATATTTCACAACACAAGAAAATTATATGAAGTTCAAATTCCAATGTCTATAAATACAGCTGTATTGGAATGCACCATGATCAGGCACGGACATATTGTCTAGGGCTGCTTTTGCACTACAACAGCAGAGTCCAGTAGTTACAACAGAAGCTGTTATGGCCAGCAAATCCTAAAATACTTGCTATTTGGCCCTATGTAAAAAAGTTTGTTGACCTTTGTTCTAAGGAGAAAACATATACGGCAAAAAAGAAAAAACCCTGCAAGTTATGAGATATAAAGGGAAAAAAGAAAGACCTGAACAAAATGCTGTCTCTCCTGGGTACCCACAGCAGGTGCTTATGCCGTTCCATCATCCCCCGTGTCATGTTGTTGGTTTAGTTTTTGCCAAGTGGGGAGGAGAGTCAATTACCTTCACTTGGTTTTGTGGCTACTGATTTCTCCCCACAGAAGGCCAGAGGGTAGGTTTTAAACATCATGAGAGTAGGAGGATTATCCTGGTGGATCATATATGAAGAGGGAATCATGAGGGATTTGAGGGTTAATAATTTCATATATAATAATTTCAGGGACACTCTTTCCACTTGGGTCCTTATTCCTAAGGAAAATAAAAGGGCATCTGCAGGCTCTGGAGAACTAAATGAATCACCAGAGGGATACAGTACTTTGTTGGGGGCAATAAGTCTTCCACTAAAAGGAGTTTCTGAAAATTCCAAAATTCGGTGTCTTAAATATCAACAACCCCCCACCTGCAGGCCTTCTCCTAGCCACATTCTCTGATTTCATATCCGTATGAGACATTAAGAAGATCAGCTCAGATTTCATTCATTTTCTGTATGCAGATCCTTTTAGGAATAACACTGTCAGAGCTATTTCTAGTGGCTCGCTCTTTGCTTAATTGGTACATTCCTTTAGAGTCACTTTACACCACTGAAGCAGGTGTGAGAAAATAGTCCAAATGCCAGTTCCATCCCAGAATGAGAAAGAAGGGGAAGTCCGCGGATCAAAAACCTCTCAGATAAGTTGTCACAGAGACACTGAACATCTTAAGGCCAGAAAGTGGTTACCTTTCCACTCCTTTCCCCCCATCCCTATCTTCACATTTTTGGGAAAAGTTAAAGGAATGATTTCGCATCCACCCAACAGTCAGCTATATTGCCAGCCGGCAGTTGAGTCGAGTACTATGGTAGGTCCCTGGGCTACAGTAGTAAATAAGATATTGCTCCTGTCCTGGAAAAGTAGACTGCCTTGTGGAAAAGGCAGATAATGCAACACAGTGATTTAAGTGCCACAGTTCCCTGAGTAAAGGTACTATGTGAACACAGAAGGATGCAGAACTCAGCTTCTAGGGTCAGAAAGACGACCTAGAGGAGATGTCTTGAGCTGAGGTCTAAAGAATACATAGAAATCAACAGATAAAGGACACAAAGTTAGGACTAAAAAGGGTATTCAAGGCACAAAGATACCAAAGATGAAAGTAAATAGAAGAGGTGTACAGTAAGAGAGGAGAGGAGAAAAGCCAGCAGAGTCAGGTAAAGAGTGGTGTGTTTGCTAAAACAGCAGCTTGACTCCATGCTGAGGACAAAGGGCTTGTATCGTAGAGTTGTTGGTGGGGTGACATGATCGGAGTTGTATTTTAAAAAGCAAATCTGCTGCTGTGGGGAAAGAGCACTGAAGAAGAGCAAGCTTGGAGGTAAGGAGAAGAATTAAGATAAGTGCTTCAGGGAAGAAATGCTAGCGACTTAAACCAAGGTCAAGATAATGGTGGTGGAAAAGAACAAGACCAAAGCCACCATATATGGCCCTACAGCTTCTGCTCTGCCTAAAGCATTTTCCCAGGGGCGAGCAGCTGCTGAAACCAGACTGTGGTCTGCTAACCAAGTACTTTGGCCCCGCAGGAGGAGGAAAGGAACCCTTTTTCATTCATTAGCCAGGAAGGTACCACGTTGTTATTCTCACAATGTCACCAGATGTATGGTGTTGAAGGCCCTCTTAAAAATAAACATATCCTGGAGATTTTAAAGAAGAAAGCAGCTGATCAGAAATAGGAGTTAGAGGGAGAGAATTCAAAGAGGACACTGAAGTGTTTGGCCTTGCACCTTGCCATTCACCACCGCAGGAAACACTTCCTCATATCTAGCCTGGCTCCACTTCGCCTGTTCAACCCAATTCCTTTTCTTGCTATCATGAATCTCTTCAATAAATTCAAACAAGTTCATCCGAATAAAAAAAGAAATACATTTTACTTCTATTCAATATTTTCTTACTTATTTTATTCTTTGTCTTTTCCTGGTTTTATTTACACCACACCTGAGACAACATGGTATAGCAAGAAGAAAGTTAGCTTTGTTGTTGGACAAATTATGAATCCCAGCTTGGCCAACAGTTATAGGACCCTTCACTCTTCTGAGCTTTAGTTAATTCATTTGTAAAATGGAGATGATACTACTTACTTGTAGGATGGCTATCAAAGGCAGTGTACATAAACCACCTCACCTAGTATCCAGCACATATAGCAGTAGACATTCAATACCTTTAGCCACTATTGTTATTATTTACTGATCAAATATTCTGTAGTTTATTTCTTTCTCTATTCCCATTTTCTGTTTTGATTTCAACCTTTATAGTACCATCTTTTTTTTCTTTTTATATGGTCAACATTATGACAGTAGTTAATATAGCTTCTAGAAGTGCTTGCCTCTTTGTATAAAACTCCTAAAACTCCATTGATAATTCTAAAACCATATCCAAAATACAACTCCTCAAAAATAATACATTTAAAATTATGCGTATTGACAGTCCATGTGCTTATTTGGGAAGTTTTCCTGAAATTTATTGGAAAATAAAAGAAGAAGAATCCAGATCTTGTTAGGCCATGTAGTTTACATGACTTTTCATGAACAGTAAGTTTACCTTACGTAATTTGGTTTAGAGAGCTTTAAATGTATACTGCGTGGCCAGCACTGCATGCATAATTTAGGTACAACTTAAAGAAGAAAGCATGGTTACTCCTCTTGGGAAATGGGGCTTCATTTTCTCTTTTCAGTTGGGGATTTTGAGAAGTTGATTCTATTTCAATAAAAGCGTATTTACTGAAACATTTAGGTAGGAAGCAAGATCTTAGCCAAGAATTTTTAGTTAATCTTCAGCGGCCTATGCGTAAAAAGATGTTACTGGAAACACTTTCAGATTTGTTTATCCTTAAATAATGTGATCTATTTTCATTTTGAGAAAAAAAGGAATTCCACAGAAAGAAAGGCTTGCATGACCGGCTGAGTCATACTGTGTAGATTTTTTCCAGTAAGCTACGTTCTGCTGGATGCTGTTCAAGAGGGAAAATGTCAAATGCACTGGGGTTCAGTCTGGCATGTGGGTGGGTTTACTCAAGCACAGAAATCAAATATACGCATTGGAGCCAATACTTTGGAAAACAACAGAATGGCTTACAAATCAGAGTTGGAATTTCCAGTTTTTTTTTTCAGCTGAATTCTACCAATGTAATATAAATGAACAGTACACAGTGAGCATTTTAATGGCATTTATTGTATTTCTTTCTTAGAATCTTAAAGTAGAAAAAATTAGACATTATAACATTCAGCCTTCCTTCCATACAACAACTCCTTATATGACACATTTCTCTGACAGATTCACAAACTTCTCCTTAAAAACTTGTGGTAATTCATTCCTTTGTAACATAGCCCCCTTCCTTTGACAGATGGAATGCAGAGGAAAGACCTGGATGGATATAAGCCAAGGTAATAACAGTGATTACCTATGGATGAGTGAAATCATGAGTTTTTGTTCTTCTTTTGCTTCTCTACATTTTCTAACTTTTCTATGAGTTTGCATTTTTTATAATATGAAAAAATAAGTACTTGAAAACCATGAAGAATTCAAATACTAATATTGGGATTGTTCCAACTTCCTACTATAAAAGTCAAGGCGGATTAATTGGTTGAAAATTAGGCACCAAAATTACCAATGTTCCAAAAGTCTGTAACTAGGAAATACCAATTTCAGTCACCTCATTATGTCAACCAAGGTGCTGTTGTTCAAATCATTTTCAGTTAAATTGTTCTTGGACATACTCTTTTTTTTTTTTTTTAAGATTTTATTTATTTATTTGCCAGAGAGAGAGAGAGAGAGTGAGCACGTACGCATGCGCAGGGGCAGAGGGAGAAAGAATCTCAAGCAGACTCCACGCTGAGCAAGGAGCCCAGTGCAGGGCTTGATCCCAGGACCCTGAGATCATGACCTGAGACAAAATCAAGAATCAGACGCTTAACTGACTGAGCCACCCAGGTGCTCCCTAAGTGATTTTTTTAAAATATGAAACTTTACATTTATCCCTGTTAAGTTTGATTGTATCATCTTAGTTTGTTCCTTCTTATGGGGTGTTAAGCAGAGCATTTAACCTGTTGTAAGGGATAAATTGTTCCTGGATGAGAAAGACATGTTCTGAAGAATTAATTATTTGTCCTTATAACTGCTTCCTCTCCCCTGCCTCAAAGGTTCTTGGCCTTCTCTCCCTGTTCCCAATAAATTATTAGCCAACTCCTAGTAAATCACATGTTCTAAAATAAATCATAAGTATTAAACACCTACTATGTATCTTTGTTTCCACATAGGTTACCCCACCTATTCTTCAAAACAGCCCATTTGGCATAGGTATCATTATTTCCATTTTTATAGTGGAGAAACAGAGGCTCTGAAATTAAAGCAATTTTTTTTTTAAAGTCACACAGTTACTCATTGACAAGGATTGGATTTTGAACCTACATCTGACTGGTTTTAATGCCAGTGGTGCCTCCAGGTATTTTTGGCCTTGGCTGTCTGCCCTTACCCTTGCCTCTCTTGTCTCAGACAGACTCTGTCACCTTTTCTCTGGTCTCCAACACTGACCTTGACACCACTTGGGTTTTTTTCGTTTGCATGATCCATGAACATGTTCGATGCAGTGCTTCCTACCTATCTGGAGTCTGGGTATCCAAAGTCTGAGGATTTCCTTCAAGATCTGTAAGAGTTCATATTTGTTCATTTATATTTTCTTCTATTTAGAAAACTTGTGAAATACCAATAGAGAAATTTTCCAGACTTACATATTTCCATACAGATAATCTGTATGTTAAACAAACAGCAATTCGCCCTCTTGTCGATGAGCCTATTTCAAATACCTTGCTGAAACTGAGCTTAGAACATTCTTTTGCTCTATCATTTTAGTAACTTCCAATTAGTAAACAGAAAATTGAACTCATACTGGACTATACCAGCTCAGGTACCTGAATAGTTCAAAAACAGAATGGGGTTGATGCAGACACTCAAATAATGTCATCAAAGCCTGATCTCTCCATTTCTTGGCTCAGCGCTCCTCTATCTCAGCTTCAATCTTGGGCTTTATATGGTACAAGATAACTGCCAGCAGCTCCCAGCCTACATCCTCCCATGTCCAGTACATACAAATCACTTTCACTGCTTTAGAAATTATAGGAGGCATATATATGAGTAAAAGAGAGCCCTTGATCACAAAAAGGCTGCACAGCCTAATAGATAAAGCATGTGTTTTAGTGTAAAGTGGATCTGGATTTGAACTTGTACTTGTCCTTGAGTGAGTGATTCAAACTTGGTTTCCTTAATTACAAAATGGAGATACTATGCAGTTTATATAGTTGATGTGAAGTTGAAGTCCTAACGTTTAAATAAAATAATTTGAATAAAATGTCAAGCACAATGCCAGGAACATCACAGGTATGTGATGTGAAATGAACAAAGGCATGTACACAATGATAAGAATACTAGTAGGGACACAGGATCTATCATATTGAGACAAACTAGTATGCTAGAGAGTTAGAAGGCTCATACCCAATTGGGATTATGGGTTTGGAAAAGATTTCATGAATGAGATGTATTTGAAGCGGATCTTCTGGGGTGCCTGGGTGTCTCAGTTGTTAAGCGTCTGCCTTCAGCTCAGGTTATGATCCCAGGGTTCTGAGATCGAGCCCCACATCGGGCTCCCTGCTCAGCGGGAAGCCTGCTTCTCCCTCTCCCATTCCCCCTGCTTGTGTTCCCTCTCTCGCTGCCTCTCTCTCTCTGTCAAATAAATAAATAAATAAAATCTTAGGGGAAAAAATGAAGCAGATTTTTTTTTTTTTTTTTTAGGATTTTATTTATTTATTTGACAGAGAGAGAGCACAAGCAGGGGCAGTGGCAGAAGGAGAAGTACACTCCTTGCTGAGCAGGAAGCCCAATTCAGGACTCAATCCCAGGACCCTGGGATCACAACCTGAGCCGAAGGCAGATGCTTAACCAACTGAGCCAACCAGGAGCCCCTTGAAGTGGATCTTAAAAGGATGTATGAAATTATGATAAGTATCTCTAAGAGAGAAGAGCCAAGGGCATATTCAGGATATGATTGAAGTAGAGATTGTCAGCAATGGAAGTGACTACAGGTGCACTTGGAAAGGCAGATCGAAGCCTGTTTTTGTGGGTTTTGGATATGAGTAAGGAGTTTGTGTTTAATTCATTAAATGAGACTCCCTGAAGGTTGTCAGCTAGGAGAGTGACATGAGAAGGGTTGTGCTGTAGGAAGGAAGACTAACAGTGGTATACACAATGGATAGCAAAATCAGGAGACAGAAGGCAGAGATAAATTAGGAAACTATTTACAATTGTTTACAATAGTCTGACCCCAGAAAGTCTCCCCCAGCCCTGCCCCCACCCCACCCCCATCAAGAGGGGTGGTCCACATGTCCCTTTCCCCACTGGGTATGGCAGCTGCTCTGTAGGCCCTGCAGTCATCTGCTGGTGCAGCCACCATCACACTGACACCCTCGTGAGCCACAGTTGTCCCCAGAGAAGGGGGAAGAACACACCTTTTGCCTTTGCATCACTCCTAGAGCTTGTGGTTTGCAGACGCTGAATTTTGCAGATGTGTAATCAAGGGAATCACCTTAGCACAGGATTTATGTAAAGTAACCTTCTGAAACAAATTCCACAAATTCTCTGTGAGAGTAAAATATAAGGAGAACATCAACCCACCGATTTGGGAGAGAGGGAACTCCCTGCCTTTTATATCCCTGAAGGAGGCCATCTTTATGTACAATCTGTTAGCCCCATTTAATTCCTCTGGTTTGTCTGCCCTGGCTCAGAATCACGAGCAAAAATCTAAATGCGCTAATGTTGCACCTGAGAGCATTTATCTCTCTCAGTGGGGGAGAGCCAATGTCAAAATTATAAACCATGTGATACCTGAAATAGGTGGAGAGCTTTTAAAAGTCATAACCCAGACGGAGCACTCTGTTTATATTTCCTTATGTGAGTGAAATATCAAAGCAAACCGGAAGTCTAGGATGGGCTTGGGATTTTTACACACACACACACACACACACACACACACACACACACACACACACACACACATTCTGCCTTACACCCAATTCCTTGCTCTATTCCCCAATTCTTCCTTTAACAACATGGCCATTAAGTACCCTCCCTACCCCACCCCCCCACCAGGTGCATTTGTTTTGCGGGAACTGAAGCCCAAGGGAGAGTAAACAGATGTGTACACGTATTTTCCATTACTTTATTCAACAAGTAATTGGAAAGTGTTTACTATGGCCCAGGTACAGTATGAACAGTAGATACTATATGGCCAGTTGTTTTGTGGGTTATCAATATCCTTCAGTAACCCTGAAGTAAGACAAATTATTAAAACAACACTGGGGAGAAGATGCCACTTTTCCCATTTTACAGATGATGAAATGAAGACCCAGAGACCTCAAACAGATTTCTCAAGGTCAAGAGGTTGGTAAGTTATAGAAGTGGGCTTTGAATCATGTGTGTTTCATTCTAAAGTCTACACCTCTCTGACTCTTCAGTATCTTTCCACTTATCTACTGAGGTGAACCAGCATCAATTCTGATGCTTTTAAAAAAAAATCCTGGCAAGTAGTCACAAAAATCAAATAAATAATCCAATCTAGAAAAAGAAATCAGTAAGCAAAGCACAACATTCCCACTCACCCAATTAAACAATCTATTTTGTTATTGTTGGCGTTGTTGGAGGTCTTCCCCCCTAATTCTATGGAGATATAACTGACATGCATCACTGTGTAAGTTTAAAGTATACCACATAATGTTTAACTTACATATATTGTGAACTGATTACTACAATAAGTTTAGTTAGCATCCATCACCTCATACGGATACAACAAAAAGAAAAAGAATTTTTTTCCCTTATAAGAATTCTTAGGATCCGCTCTCTTAACAACTTTCCTATCTATCAAACATCAGTGTTAACTATAGTCATTATGTCATACATTATAGGGCTAGTACTTGTTTATCTTATAGCTGGAAGTTTGTACTTTTTGACCTTCCTCCAATTCCCCTTCCCTCCACCCCCCACTTCTGATAACCACAAATCTGATCTTCTTCTCTATGAGTTTGAGTTTTCATTTGTGTTTTTAGATTTCACATACAAGTAAGATCATAACGTATTTGTCCTTCTCGGTCTGACTTATTTCACTTAACATGATGCCCTCAAGGTTCACCCATGTTGTTGCAAATGGTGGGATTTCCTCATTTTTAATGGCTGAATTATATTACAAACAATCCATCTTAATAGAATTTGTGATTCTTGTCCCATTTCTGGAGAAGCAATGAATAGGTAAATGGTTACTTCTCTGAGCTGCAATCATTTGCTATTTGCATTTATTACCTAAACTCATTTTTGAATTGCAATTCCTACTAAAATGAAAATTATCTGTTGATCAGAACAATAAGACATGAATTTACACACATTTAAAAAAAATCACTTTACTGAGTTACATACCAGAGCTAATAAGCCAAGCTATCATTATTTCTTGTCTGGCCTTGGCAGCTTTCTCCCTGGCCCTACCCACAATATTATTATACTTTGTCTCTTGTGTACACAACAAGGAACCAAGTTCTGGGTAAGTCTCCAGACCAGGATATAACTTACTGACTTTGAATACATGCAAGTGAGAAATGAACAAATTAGCCATGGGAAAGTACAACCTTATTTTCTTAGCAACTATAATGCTCACTTGGGAAATAACTGAAACATGCCAATACCATTCTAGAATTAAGAAATAAAATTCTTCTTCACTGAAGACAGTAGCAAGCAATCCTTCATCCTACACAGAATTAATCCCATTTTGGCAAATACCTAAGGGAAGAACATCAAAATATTTCAGGAAGCCAAAAGAAAATACTGCGAATCAGAAAAAAAGTGATTTGAGTGAAAAAGATCAAAAAGTCACTTCGCAGACTTTAACAGGAAGATAGAGGAGAAATCTGGTAATCCTTGCCTATTATTTGAGAAGGATTTTTTTATACAGAGAGAGAGAAATGGTGCATTTATTGTCTAATGATTAAGAGTAAATAGGTGTGAATGGGTGTTTGTTAAAATTAGGTGCAGCTGCAAATGACATAAATGACAAAGTAACAATGAGACAAGTGCATTTCTCACATAAATAGAGTCTGGGGGAAGACAGCCCATGGATAGCAAGGAGCTTTACCATCTGTAATGCATGGTCTCCACTTCATTGTCCAAAATGGCTGCTTAACCTCCAGACATCATGTCTGCACTCTACCCAGCAGAAGGCATGTCCCTTCACTTTAAGCACACTTTGAAAACTGCACATAATACTCCTGTTAACATTCTATTGGCCAGTCACATGGTCCCAGAAGGCCAAAAGGGGAGCTGGGAAATGTAGTCCTAATTCCAGATAGCCAAATGCCCAGCAAAAAAGTGTGGGTTCAGTTGCCAAAGAAGAGGAGAATACAGATATTAGGGAGCAACTAGCAAACTTTAACACAGAACCACATAGGGAATTGACTTACAAATAAAGAAGATATTATATAAGACCTTACATAATACGGTCTACTGAAGCCTGAAGTAGTTTATTTAGGGACACAATGTCTCCCTCTTTGAATACTCCCAGGCAAAGATAAAATTAAAATCTCTTCTTCCCAGTGTTTTATTGGAGGCAGGGGATATGGGTTTAGAGATTTTAAAAGTCCCAACGGGCCTCCATGACCCTAAGGTAATTGTTTTCTCACCATTATACCCTCATTGCTCTTCTGCTTACAACCATCCAGTGTCTCCCTACTGCCTACAAGATAAAGATCAAGCTCCCTGGGACGGTGTTCTATGCCCTTCCTACATGATTTGGTCTCCACTTCACCTACTTCTTCACAGATTTTATTCAAACAACCACAAACTACTTCTATATTCCTGAGGATATCATGGTGTGTCAAATTTCTGTTCCTTATTCATTCACTCAACAAATACATATTGATTATCTGACATATCCTCCCCTAGTGGTAAGCAGTAGGGATAGAGTGATATCTAATATTTAAGTAATATTAGCAGTAAATACTTATTGAGTGCTTAAGATATATTGAGTGCTATGCTAACTATTTATATTATCATATAATTGCTTATATAATCCTATGATATTGTACCTATTTATTCCCATTTCATAGATGAGTAAACTAAGGCACAAAAAGGTTAAGTAAGTTGCTGGAGACTATAGATCTTGTAAGTTGAAGAGCTGGATTTGTCTGATTCCAGAACTGCTTAAGTTTATAATCATAAACTACTTTGCACTGTCAGTTTCCTCTGCCTGAGATATTCAACCACCCTTCCTCACTGCCCCACTGTTTCCCCGGCAGGCTTCCATTGGACATGTAGAACAAGAAGCTTTCTTTTAACTCCCTTGGACAGTAAATCACTCCCCCTCTGTCCAATACCACAGCTGGACATGCTTGCTTTTTCACCTTTCATCTACAAATCCAGCTCTGCCTCATCCCTGCTAAACAAAGACAAGAGCACAAATCTATGTTGGGAAAGGATTTGGAGGGAAAATAAATCTAGATGTCAGATCAGATCATAAACCAAATAAATACATGTGGATTAAAGCATTAAATTTGTGTGTGTGTGTGTGTGTGTGTGTGTGTTTTTCAAAAAAAGAAATCAAAGCATGAAAGGGCTAAATTAAGAACAAATATTTATCAACACCCTGTAGAGGAAGGAGCTTCTAGGTTTCAAAAGAATGAAAGAATTCGTAGAGGAAAAGTTCAATGGATTTTACCGTGCAGACCTGTCTAAAATGTTTGTATACTGAAATATAACCAAAATTATAAGGAATTAAAAAAAACATATTTGCCTCATATGAGAAAAAAACTTGCCATCATTTTTGAAGTTGCTGTAATAACTGAAAATAAAAACACTGTGATGCGCTACAGCTCCACACGGCAACATGAATGAATCTTTCACCTGAAATGTTGAACAAGTGGGTGGTCCCAAGAGTTCAGAGTAGGAGTCTATCCTATAAAGTTCAAAAATAGACGCAATTAAACTCAGTTGTTCATAAATGCCTACATGGATAATAAACATATTAAGAAAAGCAAGGGAATGATTAGTCAAAGTAAGGATTGTGTTTACTAGGGCCAGGGTAGAGGGCTGGGGGTGTAAATAGGACACAATAGAGAAGAAGGTGGTGGTCAAGGAGGGGCACGTGCATCTTGGGGGTGGAGACAACATTTTACATGCTATTTCTTAACTCGGGCTGTGGTTGCATAGGAGTTTATTCTCTAAACTGTGTGTATGTTTTACACACTCTTCTGTATGTACAATATGTATTTCACAATAAGAAAGGGGAAAAGATCTTAAAAAAACGAATGAGCAAGGGATGTGTATAGAAAACCCACAAAAAGAGGATATGCAAATGACTAATGATCTTATGGGAAAATATCCATTTACTGGGAATCAAAGACATGCAATTTTTCAAATGATACATTGCTATTTCCTGCCTAATTTTTGTTTTCATCCTTTTTTTATGAGAGTAGTCAATGCTGATGATAATGTAATGAAAAGGTACTCTGAAACACTGCTGCAGGAAGTGAAAACAATTTGGCAAGGGTTAAACTGGTCTTTAACTTTTAACCCACAAATTCCACCTGGAAGGTCTCTATGAGAAAAGAGTCCTAAATTGGAGGGGGAAAAGCAGTAAACAGCAGAGAATGATAGCTAGAAACTTTTAAATCCTAATCTTCTGAAGTCTAATAGAGGGAAAAGTAAATAACTCTACCCTTCAGTGATAAAATATCACATAGACATTAAAATAATGTTTATCAAGAATTATGGTAATATAGAATATGCTTATGTTATATTAAAAGAAATAAGCTGGACACTAAACCTATATATCATTTGGCACATCTGTGTAAAAGTATGTAACTCTTTTACCTAGAGGTGAAAAAGACTGCAAGCAAATATACCAAAGTGTTAACTGTGGTTTTCTTCAGAAGGTGGGAGCTATGGCAATTTTTTTTTCCTTTATTTCTTTTTGTAAATTTCCCTTTGGGAAGTCTGGGTGGCTCAGTCAGTTAAGTGTTTGCCTTCAGCTCAGGTTATAATTTCCAGGTCCTGGGATTGAGCCCACATCCGGCTCCCTACTCAGTGGAGAGTCTGCTTCTCTCTCTCTCACTCTCTCCCTCTGCCCTTCCCAACCTCTTGTTCTCTCTCTCTCTAATAAATAAAATCTTTTAAAAAAATAAACTTCCCTAAATGTTCTAAATTTTTTATAATGAGAATACATCATATAGACTTCCTCCCTTTTTTCCTCTCTTCATATTTAACTTCTTTCCTTCTTTCCTCTCCTCCTTTCTTCCTTCCTCCTTCACTTTCTCTCTCTCCCTCTTTCTCCTCCTCCCCGGTCCTTTCATTTAGTCAGGTTCCTTTAAGGTGCTGATCTTGACGCAACGGAAGTAGACTAAACAACATGTCAATCAGAATTCTGACTTTGCAATAGTCTGAATTAAACTTTTTTATTTACCTTAGCCCTATCTTGATCTACACCGGCATTGTAGCCCCTGATCCATAACTTTATTTCCAAAACTCACTGTTCAGGTTTGCTGTTCTAACTTGGTGTTGAGCTGGGCTGACCACCAATGTCCTGATGTCCTGTTGTGGCCCCTGCATCAGCTCTCTGAAAGGGCCCCCAAGGAAAGCTCTGGTGTGCATTGCACCACCTTCCTGGGACTTAGTGACGCAAAGATGTTCTAAGTTTCGGTTCTATGATGAATATCAATTACATCATTCTGTTTCCTTTAGAAGGGATTGCTATACAGAGCTACACCTAGATGAGAATTACCACAATATAGGGTAATGGTTAAGTCACTGGACTTAGATTCAAAGAGACTTGAGTTTGAGTCCTAGTCTTGCCACTTAGTTGTTATGTAACCTTGAACAAGTTACCTGTTCTCTCTATGCCATGCCTAGTCTGCAAAGTATGCAAAATAATACCTACCTTAAAGCTTGTAAAGATTAAATGGGATGAGAGTGGTCAAAGATACCACGTCTTTGGAATGGAATGTGCAGCACGGTGACTCTGGCTAACAATACCATATCATATAGTTGAAAGTTGCTAAAAGTTCTCAGTACAAGAAAAAAAAGTGTAACTGTGTGTGGTGATAGATGTTAACTTATTGTGGTAATCATTTTGCAATAAATACATGTATCAAACCATTACGTTGTACATCTAAAACTAATACAATGTTATATGTCAATTGTATCTCAACTTAAAAAAAAGTAAAACCAAAAAAATTCAACAGGATGGGCCGTGTAAAATACTTTGTGCCTAGCATGTAAAAGTGTTCTACCAGTGTTCCCGTTATTACTCCTTGTGCAGCCTCATGTACCATCACTTCTCACTTCAAATTTTATATTCTAATAGAAGGTTAAACACTTATTCAGAGCGTTTTACACTTAATTTTATTATAGTCCTTTGTCTTCATTCACCTCCTGCCAAACCAAAAACTTCGCCTAAGAATACTCTTCAAGAAACACTGCTCTCAATTCTTCTTTGTAGTAGATCCCTTTAAGCAAGTTATGAATCCAAAAGAGTGCCAAAAGGAGTTGAGGAATATGTACTAAGCAATGTCCCTGGAGAGCTGGAAAGAGGAGAAATCGCAGAGTGTGTGAGAGCCATCTTGAGAAATCGAATCCAGAATAACTGAGAACTCCTCAAGCATAGGAACCAAAGAAACAGAGCATGGAAACCATCAAAGCCGCATACAAGGTACTTATACCAAACCTGAGGATGAACCATGAAAAACAAGACTAGTGCTGAAGGTTTGACTATAGAGTTCCTAGACTGATGGCTTTGTTTTAGCTCATTGGCTGACTCTACCAAAACCCTCAGTTCTGTTGTTTTGCATTTTGAGAATGTGGTAACTGATGGACTCGTTCACTTGGTTGTTTGGCCATCTTATGAATAAGCAGTGTCTCCCTCCTTCTGGGATAATCAGATATCCCAGAGCAATTGGCTGAATTACATAGTATAAAATATGCACTTTCAGTTTCTTAGCTGGAAATGCCTCCTCTTCGTGGTGTAGGAAGACCCTGTCCCTTTTAGTTTCCTTCTGCAGGAAATCTAGACCAGCTGCTGGGGAGAAACCTGTTTCTTTGTAAGATAAACTGTTCCCTACAAATTGAGAAGCTTTTATATCCCAGGACACATCATTCAAAACACCTTCAAACTCAGCTTCTCACGACGGGGTCTAGAAAAACACAAAACAATAGCTATGTTTGTGAATAAAATCAATAGTTTCCTCACAAACTTGAGGACGTGGCATGCAACACAAAAAAACACAATTACATTTTGGATCAGGCTGAGCAGTAACAGTACCAGCCTAACAACATTATCAGCATTTACCTTGTCAAATGCATATCTGAAGACCCAGACCTGCTCATTTCTCTTGATATCTTACCTGATTATCTGCAAGCAAATGGATATGTTTTTGTTCCACCTTTCCGGCCAAGAAAAGGCTCCAAAATATACAGAGGCCTAGAAAAAGGCAGATGTTTCTCCTTACAACTGCATTTAACTTGAACATATTGCACAGAAAAGCCAGAGAGACTCTGGCTGACGTATCCCATGCTTAACTATGTGTTTCACATTTATAGGTCATTTAGTCCTCATTCGCAGTATAATTTTGCTGTGTGCCATAAATGCAAAATGAGGTTTAGTGCTTTTTGATATATGATTTCAGTTTATTACATTTCCATAAAGCTGTCCAATATTTACTAAGATTTTATAACTTTATTAAATGATTTTCTTCAACTACCAAAGAGATGCCATCACCATAGTAACAGTGTTATTTCCTTTATCCCATTTTCAGCTTTCTTTGGTTTCATCGAAGTGGCACATTTGCCATTAAACTTTGTAGGACATAAAGTCGTTAAGGTGACAGTTGAGCACTATTATGACTGTAGTAAGAACATTGACAGAAACTTTACCCTTGGGCCATTTGAAACAATTATTAGGAAAAGCTTCCGGAGATACTGAATGGCTTAGAAAAGTCAAATTTGCTTCTTTAAGCAGATGACAAAGGAAGAACATTTCAAAGTTCAGCTTGCCTCTGGACATCTCTCTCTCTCTGAGCTGTAGCAACCAGATGAGCAAAGTAATGCCTCCTTTTCCGTGTCTTGGAAGCAGCACTGGGGACTCCAGATCCTGATCTTGCCCCAGGGTGCTCAGTGCTGGGAGAGATTTGCACTGATGTCAACACAAACCTCTAATCCCTGCGTTGTTATCTATTCCCTTCTCAGGACTTAATCACAATCTGTAACTATGGAATTTTTAAATTTATTTGTGCATTTGTTGACCTCCATGCTCAAATCAGAGAAGAGTAGTAAGTTCCATGGGAGCGGGTATCTTTTCGGCCTCTTATCTCATACCCTACTCATTAAGCACAATGCCTGACCCTTGGGTTTAGGTACTGAACAAATAAATAATTCAAGTAGATGATACCATTCTCTCTCACCTGCAGAGTCCTCAAGCTTGCAGATCCCCAGTTATCCAAAAAATAAAATATTTTACTTCAGGGGGAATAAAGCTGCAATAAGCTTGAATCAGACATTATAAGACTTCAATATGCTGCATCTTTTTTTAAAGCAGCTGTCATTCCAAATGTACTTTATGCATCAACCACTCTTGGGCTAGGATCCCTGCCCCTCTTCCATCAGCCCCTCCCTGATGACATGGCCCAGACAGATTGCTTTACGCGGCGGATATCTCCGTCTTCACTAATGTTGCAAAACAACCTGCTCCTGACTCAGCTTATCCCCCATATCATGGCAGCTTGATTCACTAAATCATATTTCCATAATGACAGCTTTGACTACAGCAGAAAGAATCCCCATTTATCCCACATATTCTATGCATCAGAAGATATGATCTAAAAGGTCTCAAAAGAGAGAGAGCAAGAAATCTAGCCTTGCGTTTTCAGAATTATTTTTCTAATCTAAAGAAAGGTAACTCTTATTTAAAACCAAGTATTAAGTCAATATACTTCCCAATTTCAAATAAAAGGGAGAATATTTAGATACCAAGAAGTCCATTACGAGTTATCTTCATGTGGGAAATTCATAACTGTTCAAAGCAGTGACCATACTTGTGATCTAACGGTGGAATCAGCTAGAGGGGTCAAAGCATAGTGCTAAATAGGGCAATCCTAGGTTCCATCCCCATAAGCACCAGTTGGCTTATTCTGCTTCATGGCCATAGCTGCACCCCTCATTCAGCAGTCACTCTATTCCAATGGTCACAAAGGGAATCTAAACAGAGAACATGGCTAGATAGCATGCAAGCAGAATGGTCTCACATTTGAGTCACAACAAGCCAGAAGAGCAATTTTCACATAAGAAGGATAGAATGTTAGCTAACAGGTTAATAGTATAATCAACACAATAAAAATGTTAATAAATAATTCAAATTGCATTATTTTTGGATCACATGAAGATGAACATATAAGTAATGGAAGTATCAGTCCTGAGTGCTATCCTATTTCAAAAAAAAGATCCCTTTTATGTGGTGTCTGAAGTTCAAATTTATAAATAGAACATCCAGATAAGGGAACTGTAATTAATTATAATGAACATGACTTATTGGCATTTAGTTATTGATGTTTAATGAAAAGACAAAAGATAACTACATAATTTCAAATACAGGAGGGAATTATTCTTCAAAGAACCAACTTGGAAAAAAAAAAAAAAGAACCAACTTGGGATATTAATTATTCCTTTAATGTCTTATTTTAAAAAGAAAAGAGTACTTCCGTTTCTTTACAACTTAATGAAAATACAATGTAATAAAACAGTTAATATTTTTTTATCCTGAAATTCCCTCAGTATGAAAATCAATATTAATTAAATATACTATAGTAAATGGATTCATAATAGAGAAGTAATCAAAAAACAGAGTCAACTATGGCCAATTCTACAGTGTTTATTTACTGACATATATTACCACGATATTGACAATTCAGCAAAAATATTCAACAAGAGTCTTAGAGGAGTAGAATAATGTCTATCTTGCAGTGAGTTCCATTTCCCTTTGACATAAATGTGTATGAAGCAAACCCACTGCATTCATTCATCCAGCAAATATGCATTGCCTCACCACTATGTATCAGGTACCTTACTGTGCATAAGAGATACAGAATGAAGGTGACCCAGTTCACAAACCAGGGGTGAAGATGAACAGATAACTAGAGCTACAATAGGGTGAAGTAAGTGCTAACAGAAGTGCTCATGGCCCAAAGGAGCGCGGGCTTAACTATGTCAGGAGAGGGCATCAGGGTAGAGTCATGGTAAAGAGTAAACTTTAACGATCCCACACTTCTATCACCATATAGCAAGTTCCCATATTTATCAGCAGAGCCGTGGTGGGCTTTGACATTTCATAGTAAAATGAGATAATTTTTTTAAAAATTAATTTATTTCCATAAGGTTAATTTTATGCCATTTGAGGATTTCTCTTTCATCCTGAGATTGTATCCTTCTAACTTGTTAATGTCCCTTCTCTCCTGAAATCATGGATAATACATAATAGGGCTGCATTTTGCTCCTTAACTGGTCTAATAAGTAGTGGCGACTCCATGTGAGTTCTCCAAAATACTTCTGAAATTGTCCTTGTCAGTGAAATTCAGAAGTCCAGAAACCACTTTCAGGGAGCAAGACCAGTTGGACCATGAAAACGGGGAGTAGGCAAGCTGGTTGATTCATCAGCTGAGTGTCAACAGTACAAGCTTTCTTACGCAATGTGATCTGGGGCAGTAGTTAGTGAATTAAATCCAAAAGCCAATTAAGATGGAACATCAGAAAACGTACATATTTTGAATCTTTTATATTTCAATTTAAAATATCTGTTTACCTGTGTTAACGTATAGGAAGGGTCTTTTCTTTGACTTTGGATCTGCCCATGATTACAGTGTTAAGTAATCCTTCTTGTATGAACTACCTCCAGAACTCAGGGCCCAGAATGTACCCTTTTATTTTTTTAAGTGGGCACAGCAATCATGAAGCCAGATGACTACACAATCTAGAATTTTACTAATTTTCCCCTCAATTTTTCCAGGTTATCTCAAGCTTCATTTGATAGGCAATTTTATACTCACCTTTATTGTCTCTCAAAATATTCCATTTTGTTTTCATGGCAAGAATTATCTTTGTGAACTAACCATATAACTAATGTAACTCATTAGTTGTGTGATGTTCATATAATTACAATTATAACTGGATAATCGGATTTGGGAACAAAGACAGCTCACCCTCGGTGTGCCTGCTACTAGCAGGTGGTGACAAAAGTGCCTGGAGCTGTCGGAGGAGGGCTTCTCAACTTTCCTGTGCAGGCCAATTACCTAGAGATCCGGTTAAGATGCAGATTCTGCTTCTGTAGGTCTGGGGTGGGGCAGAGTCTGTAGTTCTCAATTCTGAGACGCTGCTGCTGCTGGCCACAGACCATGCTTTGAGCAACTCCAGCATTGGTTCTCTGCCTTGGGGGCACATTGGAATCACTTGAGTCCCACCCTGAATGGTTCAAATTTAAGTGGTCTAGAGGAAGGCCTAGGAAACTGGATTTTGAAAAGCTTACCAAATGATTGAAATATACTAGCATGTAGCCAGCTAGCCCAAACGTTCTATGAGGTATGAGAATCAGGGCGTTTTTCACAGAGGGAAGGCAGAGTGGCAGTTACACAGGAGTATATCTGTTCCCTGAAGTCAATCACTAGAACCACTACGTATATAATCAGTGGATGTCATTTTTCCACCTGACGGACCTCAGGTGCAATGTGCTTTAGAGTGTTTTTTTGTTGTTTTGTTTTCTAACTGACTTCCTTTCTAAGCCTTCTGATTTCCCCTGTATAAAATTCCTTGGTTTGGGGAAAGGGAAAAAAACAGAATAGTTAACTGGTACCAACACGTGATATCTATTAAGCTAGCTAGAAATTAAATGTGCCCATCCTCTTGGCTTTAGCTTGATGTAGCAATTACACAACAGTTCACAGGCACGTTCCAAAGGCTCCGTCTCCTAGGGGGACCAATCTAATCTGATTCAATATTAAAGGTTAGGAAGTAGTGACAAAAACAGAGAAGGCTAGAGAGGAAGGCATAAGAAGAAAAATGAGGGAGCTTCAAGTTTAATCCTGGCCATTCAACTTACGATGCAAAGATAAAATACAAGTAATATGAAATTAGAAATCATCATCTGTGAGATAACAGCTTAGTTATTTCTTGTAAATATGTATGCATGATCTAAGACTGTTCTGTGTGGGACTTATTCAGCCATGATTTTGGTCCCTCTACGAAGAGCAGGGGCCAGCTGTAAATACAGTTTTATTGGAACACACCCATGTTCATTTGTTTACATATTGTCAATGGCTGCTCTCAGGCTGTTTTGGGCAAAGTTGCATTCTGACAGACACCATATGTCCCACAAATACTAAAATATTTACTATTTGGATCTTTACAGAAAAAAATTAATGACCTCTACATAAAGGAACCATCATCAAAACTCGTTCACCTCCATTACCAACAAAACACAGAGTCTTACTGACAACTCCACACTGAAACACTGCATAGCTAGTCCTGAAAATTTAAGTTTCATTAGTGACCCCTCTTTAAATCATTTAAAATCTTTGCTGGGGAGGACACTTTATAGGTTGGCCAGAGTGTGCGTCTGTGAGCTTAGAAGGAAGTTGAAATGCAGCCCTTAATAAAGGCAAGGCCAAGAAGAGAAAGTGGGCTCATGAGGAATCAAGCTCTGGGTAGTGATATAGGTCCAGAAATGGATTCTGTTCATAATACCCTTTCATGCTCCGTTTATGCCAAGCTATAGATCTTTTTAATGCAAAAGCAGTTATTTCAGCCTGAGGTCCAATCTTTCAGCAGGAGAGTTTCTAGGCACTGTTTCTTTCACATTATTCAAACTGGTCCTACTAATTGATTGTCTTTTGTTTAGAGTCCAAAACAGAACATTATCCTTTTCATCAATTTTCTCAGCAGTCTGCAAATGTACTATTTATTGCATGTAAAATTCTACTTAAATAACATTCAGTCATCTTTCCAACAAATTTCAATGAGCAATGTTTCTGGAGATGCTTAACAACCTGTAATGCCTATTCATTGTGGGGAATGCTTCTAATGACAAATGGCCAATGTAGGAGCTCTTTAGGCTTATAATTTCTTTAGATGAATTTTCTTGACAGTGTTGAAAAATGAACACCACTACTGCAAATGAGTGTATCATGCATTCTCAGCAGTTATTCTTAAAGCTGCCTTTGTTCAGACTGTATGAAATGGGATGATAAATCAATTATATAGTGGGTTTTATTGGGGGGAATATAAAAATTCCATAGAGCATACATATCAGCATTACATTTAATATATATTTTCATTTAAAATGCATTTCATTGAAAGCTAGTATTTGTAATTTTTGCTCAGTGTTCCCCAAATGATCAGGCTCTACAGATGAAAGTATCTGTTATTCAAATCTGGTTGTTGTCACTTCTTGAGGTGGTGCCTGATAGGGTAATTCATCTAATGGGCCCTAGGATATAGACCTCATTACTAAGTTACTCATATACATATCACACTGCCTATGAGGAAATATTTTAAATAAATTACAGGCAATGAAATACACACCAGTTTCTCAGCACCCTAATACTAGCATGTACAAAAAAATATTGTACAGAGAAGGGATGGATCTATTCAGCCTGGTGTGTTAGGAAGGCTTCACAAGGAAGTGATGTTTTAATGAAGTAGTGACTTCAGCAGGGAGAAGAAAGCTGGGCACAAGAATTCTAGGCTGAAAGAACAATATGCACAAAAGCAGGAAGATAAAAACAGTCATGCGTGATCAGGTACTATGAGAAATTCAGTGCAACTGAAACATGAACTGAATGGGGGGGGGCGGAGGGGACAGGTGAATGAAGGAATCTTTGGTTCAACAAAGGACGAGTAGCTGAGACTGCCTTTGATTCTTTCCTTCCCTTTTTATTTCCAGCAGCATGAGATGGTAGAGAGAACACAGTCTTCCTGGTCAGATTTTGTCACTTCTTGGTCATTCAACCTTGGGCAAGTGATCTGTTGGGGTTCATTCATTAAAGTGTTGATTCAGAGACCTGCCTAATCATTGCATCAAAATACAAGTTCCCAGGCCCCCTCCTACACCTCCTGAATCACACTCTGGAGGTGGCCCCAGGAAGCCATGCATTTTAAGCTCCCAGTTTGTGAATCACCACCTTAAATACAGTATTATGTGGAAGAAATCAGCTTTGTTAAAAATATTCTGAGTGTTATTTCATTTGGTCTTCTTTCTTCCAAGGAGGAAATAAAGAGCAGTAATCTGAAGACTCAGAAATATTTAAAACAGAAGACCTTTAAAATCCCAATTTAGCTGGCTTGTGGCATTTGCAGGGGGAGGGAGAGATTATCTGAAGGTAAGAGACTTTTCTTTCTTTGAAGCTATATTCGTGTGATGTGAATCAAACCATTCATGCAGAGAACAAAAGCACTTTTGACTTCAAGGGCCAGTTAAGATGGTAACTTAAATAAACAGGGAGGAAAAGAGATATGACAAAAGGTCAGCTTAGTCATAGCTTCTTGAGCTTCAACCCAAGTACTGCCTAAGGCTGAATAGCTAAATTGAGTTTGCAATTATCCACCCTTCCAGAGGTTCCTGGACTCAAGTCACCAGATCTGTAAAGTCAGTTCAGAGGGAGGTCTGGGAACTATTTTCAATATTTCAAAATTTATAGTGCAGTGGTTCTCAAAGGATGGTTCAAGAAACATGAGATGTGAACCACCTGAAGAATGAGGTCAGTGCTTACTAAAAATGAAGGTTCCTATGTCCCAAGCCAAAAGATGATATTTCAGAGTGCTTGGTATGGAGTTGGAAATCTGTATTTCTTTTCAAACACTAGGTGATTTTGAGAGAACTCTTTGATAAGGTTAACTAAAATATCCCCATGTAGCTTAGCAATTTTCTCTGCTTTAGCTGACATGATCAAGTCAACTTAGCATAGGCTAATCAGAATTTCTAATGATCAGATGCAGGTCTTTCATTAATTAAAGAGGGGAAATAAGTTGTTATGTAATAAAAACCATTTGCTTAGTAGTGAAAAATCTATCAAAATGTGGGTCTATAGAGAAACTTCCTTTTAAAGGAATTCTTGGTAGTAAAAAATTGGAAATGACTTATATTTGACAGCTCTCCTCCCCCATTCTTGTCTGTATACATTTTGTCTAGAATTTTGATAGTAGAAAAATACCAGTGAAAGCAATTTTCTCCCCTATTTTCCCACTCAACATCCCTTCCCTTACCCACCTCCCTGTCCAAATGCCCCCTTTTCTTCAAATGAAGACAGCTGCTCTAGTTGACATCTGGGTGTGTACATGGGGTTCTATAAGGGGACATACACTTCTGAACATTTCTCTGGAGAATAAAACACCAATGACTTTCTACCATTTGGAATAAAAGTATTTCCAGGACCAGCTTTATTAAGGATTTGGCACACAATTCAGGAGTGTTTTCTCCTAACTTCCATTATCAATAGAATGGTTTTTGGGTGTTCTGACTTGAGCAGTTACTGAGAGAGAGAGGAAGAGAGGGAGATCTAAAATTTAATTCCATATTATTTTAACAAGCACAGAGTCATGTGATTCTGTGAATGTAAAATATAAAACACAAGATTCCATCAAGTTCAAAGGTCTTAAAAATTCAATAAAAAAGACATTTACATAGTTAAAAGCCGAGAAAGTACAACATCTAATCAAACAATGTGGGGATTATAGATTTCCCTGAGCACAAAATTAAAGATCCTGACTATGAAACCACCACCTCTCCTGCAGCTATGAATTCACTGACATAGCAACCAACTATACTAGGGTCCTATCAAGGCTGCCAAAAAGAATCTCTTCTCATTATGCAACCATAAGTTAGTAGCAAAATTACATGGGAAGATGTTTCCAACTGGCTTAAGTCAAACTGGCTAGGTACAAGCATGAGTTCCTTTTTAGTAAATAACAGTAGCAAAAAGCTGAGACTCACCTACAACCTCACCACTACGCTATTGCAAAGGTTAAGACTCAAACCAAACTCTACCACACATACAGATATATTTAGAGATAAAGGGGAAGGGTTAGCAAGATTCATATGCTCTTCACTGAAGGTAAAGTCTGTCTCAAATGTTTTAGCCAAACCACATACTTTTAATAACTCCAATTCCACATATAACAACATGTTTCTGTCATCCATGATACTAACAAGTTGCTACTTCAAAATATTTCTATTATTATGTGAATTAGACCAAATATCTGCTGTTGATTGGAGGTAAAGATAGCTGAAGCTTTTGCAGAGACTGTGGGATTGGATCTCTCTGACTGCAAGTGTACTGACAGCACTCGAGTGTAAATACCTGCTCAGTGCTGCTTTTTATCCCTAGAATTTAGCTTAAACTAATAACCACACAAATATGCACACTTACATCTCAAATTGGAGAAGGAAGGGCATGATGTAATTATTTCCTTAGCACTGATAAGTATGTTTTAATCTTAGGAAGATTTATTAATATTTAAGATTATTTATTTATTTATTTATTTGAGGGAGAGAGAGAGAGAGAGCACAAGCAGGGGGAGGGGCAGAGAGAGAAGTAGGCTCCCCGCTGAGCAGGAAGACCGCTGTGGGGATCCCAGGATCATGACCTGAGCAGAAGGTAGACGCTTAACCAACTGAGCCACCCAGGCACCCCTTAATCTTAGGCAGATTTGAAATTAAGTATAACATTGTGCATCAAAAGAATATTATTCTGTGAAGAAAGCTGTACATATTTGGAATTATTTTGGCAGGGCAATGTTTATAAAATTTATCCTATTAGAATAACGGATCAGTCTGTTTATCCCAATTTAAAATATATATTTGAGAAATTGATTTAGATTTATAAATTTAAGTTGAAATCTTACTAAGTTTATATACAGTATTAGAATTTTTAAGTAGATTAAAGTTTGCCATATTTATAAATGTACTTCTTAGATTTATAAGAAGTACTTAAATACATAGAAAGCTTTGACAGACAGTTAAAGTCTTTTAGAAGGGTTCAAATCCATTAAATGTAACTTCAAATATTTAAGGGTGTTTAAATGATTAAATTAAATGGGACCAAATATTCAAAGACCCCATCAAAGTAGTTGTTAAAAATTCACTAGATAAAGATTTCCAAAATGAATTAAAAGCGAACAGGACTGGATTTTTTAATTTGTAACTTTATTAAATTGAATATAATTTCTATGAATTAGAATTAAAATTGAATTAGGGGCGCTTGGGTGGCACAGCGGTTAAGCGTCTGCCTTCGGCTCAGGGCGTGATCCCGGCGTTATGGGATCGAGCCCCACGTCAGGCTCCTCCGCTATGAGCCTGCTTCTTCCTCTCCCACTCCCCCTGCTTGTGTTCCCTCTCTCGCTGGCTGTCTCTATCTCTGTCGAATAAATAAATAAAATCTTTAAAAAAAAAAAAAAGAATTAAAATTGAATTAGTTTTTCCTATGTACAAAACTCACTTTCAGGGCACCAAAAAGTTCATTATTAACATCATTGAACAAACTCTCTTTGTCACTAAAGATGACCTGAGTTTGCATCATTTCTCACTTATTAATATTAAAATAACTCCGTTGGGGCCTAGGAAAGAAGAGTCAGGGAACTCCATTCTGTGGTGTGCAGTGAGTCAGGGTTTTATTAGAACCAGTGTTTTAGGATTAGACAGGGGTGATGGAGGTCATCTGATCCAAACCATCGAGGAAAAAAAAAACTGAGACCCAAGAACTTTGACTTGTCCAACATACTAGATAAACCAGTAGTGGAACCAGGATAAAATACAGGTTCCATGACTCTCAACCCAGCATTCTTGTCAATATTAATGGATATTTATTAAGTGCTTACTATGAACAAGGCATTGTTTCTAAACCCTGAAGATACAGCAGTAATGAGGACAAACTTAACTTCTTGGAAGATGGAGAAAATGATAAACACACTTATAAAGGAGAAAATGTGAGTTGGTGATAAATGTTCTAAAGAAGACAAAAGAAGATGTCATGAAAGAGAGAGAGTTGTACACTCAACAGGTGGATGGGGGTTGGGCTGTGATACTTTTATTTAGGTTGGTCAGGAGGAAAGTCATTTTCCACAGTATTGACATTTGAACTGAATGGTGAGAGAAGGCTGTCAGGCAAAGGCTGTGGGAAGAATATTTCAGTCATTACAAAGCATGGCAAGTACAAAGAGCCTGGGGCAGAGCAGAGTTTGGGAGGTAGGGAGAGTGAACACCGGGACTTGAAGGCAAGGTGAAGTTGTTTGGATTTTATTCTGAATAAATGATGGGGCCACTGGAGGATGCTAAGCAAAGAGTGGCATAAGCAGATTTACCTTTTTAAGGGATCACGCCAACTGCTGGAAGGAGAGTGTTTGTAGGGGCGTGAGAGTAGGAACAAGAAAACCCGTTGGAAAGCTGTTGCAATCCTCCAGACAGTATGGTGGTGACTTAAACAAGGATGGTAGTGTAGGAGATGGGAAGAAAAAGTCAGACTCCAAATATATTTTGGAGGTAGAATCTACATTGTTTCTCCGTGACTGCAAGACATTTATTGTATTCCTCTGATGATATCCTCATTATGGTGAGTGAGAAGGCAGTAGTGAAAATTGCTCAAAATTTGGGATCCTCCTATTTTAAAATATCAGAAGAAGACATAAGTTTTTAGGTTAATTCCAAATGGACAGATCCCCATCCCCAGACATGGCCGATCTCAAATCCCCTCATCATTCAAAGACTCCTAGGATGGTGGTAGTGCCTGAGAGCTGCATTTTATGTGTTAATTGCTCAAGAGAAAATTAGATAAAGCAAAAAAGGCATTAAGGAGAGACAGACCTGGATCCAAATCTTGGCACCAGCTTTGTGATCTTGAGCAAGTTACCAGATTTTTTGAATCTTGGTTTTATTGCCTACGAAATGGGCAGAGTTGTATGAATATGTTTTAAATATCTAAAATACCTTGCACAGCACCTGATTATGCTTCTACCAGGCATTCAAAAAGGGCAATTATTACTCTTAACTTGTTCTCTGTGACCTCTTTCATTTTACTAATACCAGAACCAGGTGAACTTTAGCCTTTTGAGCTCAGAAGTGAGTATACAACATAAAGGCACATTTTATCCAGTCTTGGGAGATCTCAGTAATACTGTAAATATCTTCTGCTATGTTCACAAATATTTAAATTAGATGGGTGCTTATCACAGGCTGGCCTGAAACTGTGACTTTATTTAAAGTTGGTCTCCTGAGGCTTTGAAATTGCCTACAGCCCATAATGTTAAACATCTCCTTAATTAAAATTTTCATTCTGAGAAAAAGAATCTGGGATAGGGAAAAGCCAGAGTGGGTCCCCTGACTGTTGAAATTATCTAAAGCATAAAACAAAGGTCTCAAGGTCAAGGACCATTTAACCAAGCTTAGAGAGATATTTTCAGACCCTCATGCAAATAAAAAACCACTAAATTAAATGTATTTCTGGGCATACTATTCAGACAGGTCAGTTCAGCCAATTCAGGCCTCTTTTCCCAGCTGAACACCTATAATTTGTCATATGTACTTAAATGCTCCCCTTCTGGCATCTTCAACACTACAATTAAGGGGAGAATAAATCATATGATAATGTGTTGGCTCTGTCCATATATATCACCACCTTTAGTTTCCAAGGTCTTTCATCAGACTCTGGCCTTTTAGTTTTTTCTTTGTTATCTTAAAGGTCAAGTGCCTCTGCTTCTTAACAGACACCAACAGCCCTGCCAAGCGCGTGATTAATTTTCAATTGTATGTCCGTTAGACGTTTTTGTCCCCCATTCCAGAGCTCCCCTTCCACTTAGGGAATTCACACATCTTTGATCTTTTAGGAATCTTGAAAACATGATTAACTCAATTCAAACACCACCCAAGCACATACGATGTACTAGGATGTGCAGTGAGATCTTTTCCATTTCAGCATCATAGCACTAAATCAGCTGTAGAAAACGAGCAGAGAGAAACAACCGCGTCACACAGTTCATTATCACTTTGATTCCAGTATCTTTTGGGTCATATCAAATTAGTCAGTCTATATTGATCATTACTTTTTAAGGTGTTTCTTAGTGAAATTCCTCCCTCCCCCCAAAATACTGTGTAGAGATTCTATTGTTCTGATAGTTTTTAAATGTATTCAATGCTCTTTTGCACAAAATAACATCTAATATTTATATGGTATTGACTATATATTGGGCACTGTTTTGAGAAATTTATATATATTAACTCACTTAATAATCATAAAAATTCTATAAGTAAAATATTATTATTATCCCACTTTGCAGAAGGGGAATTGTGGAACAGAGATTAAGTAATATGTATAAGCTCACCAGTGATGGAGTGAGACTCAATCAGACTGACTACTTAAATTAAGCTTTTAGCTCATACACCAGGGTTTCTCAATCTTGGCACTACTGATATTTTAGATAGGATAATTTCTGTTGTGGGAGGCTGTCTGGCCATGGTGGGATGTTTAGTAACATCCTTGGCCTCTACCCACTAGATGCCAATAGCACCATCCCACCCCATTCCCTGGGTCGTGACAACCATAAATACCTCCAGATGCTGCTTAATGTACCCTGGAAAGGGGGAAGAGTCAAATCAGCCCTTACCACTGCCCATTAGGAATCACTGCCCTGCACTATATTGTCACTACACACAAAAACGCAAAGCTGACTATGTTTATAGTTGTAGAATAAAAGTTAAGAGGCTTGTCCCTGAAATTCAAGGATTAATATCATCATTAATCAAATAGATCCTCATGCAAATAAAATTAATATCAACCCCAATTCCACTCTCCTTTCCTTGTTCCTTCTTCTCTCTTTTCTCCTCCTACATTGGGAAACCGCTCATCTAAGCTCCATAGGCTGCTAAGTTGGTCATTTCAATCTTTCCTTCAAGTCTATGACTGAGGCGTTGAAAGAGGTGCATAGCTTTTTAGCCAGTAACTTGAGGCTGATCTCAAAAACGAAAACAAAAACACCACAGGGTACCTCGAGATCCCTTCATGATCCTGAAGGTATGAGAGGCGAGCACCAATAGAACTTCATTCCATTTCAGAAAGGAAACATTGATGCCTTGCTCTCTAAATAGTGGAGTAAATATGGTTCATAGGACTCTAAAGGTTTATGTGCTCACCTGGTATAGTTCAGGCTCTCTCTGGATGTTGTCTGCAGGCAGGTATTGGGAACTTGCCCCTTGTTCATACCTCTTCGATGTTTTATGGGACTAAGTAGGTTGGGTTGAAAATAAGAAAGACTTTTCTTAACTTTTCAAATCTCCATAACCAAAAGGATGCCTTTGGTAGTCTTGGAAACTCCTGCCAGAGTGAACATGTCTCATGGGCAATGTCTGGTGAGTAGGTAGGAGACCGCACCTGATGGATAAACAATGGTGGAGTTGTTTCATGGTATGTGTTTTCCATGGACTCAACCCAAGCAAATCACACCATACATAAACCACCAGCCAATGTGATATCTTTAAGAAATCAGACTATGCTCAACTAGAATAAAAACATCCAACCGCGTGTCATCAAGGTTTTGAAAGCTCTCACGCTGTTAGAATTTTTCCTTGAGGTAATGATTTTGTTCAAAATTGATGCAATATGCATTTATTGAGTATCTGCCACGTGCTTGGAACAATTATGCTCTTCTCCCCCACCCACAACTTCTCTGGCAACTACTATAGTGAAAATTTCAGTGAGGTAGAAATCAAGAGATCGCAGGTTCCATTGTTCCGCCTGCTAACAATAAAGTTGCAACCCTGAGTAAGCTACTTAACCTCACTGAGAATCAGATCCTTTGACCTTAAAGGGAGGAGGTTAGGTTGTTAAACTGTAAGGTCTTCTACAACTATCAAGTTCTATGATTTTCTAAGTTTATTTTTTAGCTGAAATGTATTAAGTTCTTAATACGTGCCATGTACTAAAATTCTACCATTTTTTCAAAGATTATTTATTTATTTATTTGATAGAGAAAGAGAAAGCACAAGCAGGGAGCCAGTTGTGGGGCTCAATCCCAGGACCCTGGGATCATGACTTGAGCTGAAGGCAGACACCTAACCGACTGAGCCACGCAGGCGCCCCTAAAATTCTAACATTTTATGTGTATTATCACATCTAAAATTCACAACAACCCTGTAAGGTTGTTCCTATTATCTCCATGTTAAGGATGTGGAATAATTCTATTTATTCAGTTCAGTGCACTGCTTCATCAAGAGGAACTCTACCATTCTGGTGGATGGAGAATCATACTAGACAAGAAGCACAAGAGCAGATGCCCTGGCCAATTCACTGACCTCTGTCAGCACTTATCACAAGCCCCAGCACACACAGAAAGTCAATAAATACTGGTCAAATATATAAAGGAAAAATACAGTTTCACATAATTTTATCAAGTGTATCCATAAGGATGGGAAGGTATCATTTGCAAGTTTAGAACCCATTCAAAAGGTCATATTCTGGGTTTTAAAACAATTGAGGATTTAGTTGTCACATGAGTTTTTGATGTGTTGAGATTATCCTTTCCCAGATTTTTAAAGATAAATGCATGATGGAAAAATTTTAAAAACAAAATATTCATCACGGCTTCTCACTGGTAACTCTAGAATGTGCAAGAGTTTTCATTTTTCTAATCCTGGTTCATATAGTTAGGAAGTGTATTTTTTGTGGGACTGTATTTAACTGCAATCTTATTTTGCAGAATCCCATACTCTAAGCTTTAAACTCAATTGCCGCTCACAGGCCATACAATCTTATACTGAAACTTTTCATAGAAAAGATGTACCTTTTTGTGACTATCTCAGAAATCATGCTTTTATCAGATAAAGTAGTAAGGCTTTCTGATACTTTTGGTAAACACTGAAAAGGAAAAAGTGTTTTAGATGAGGGAAAAAATCAAGTTACTGTAATGGCTTATTTAAATTCAAATAAAATGTTATTTTGTTCTTTTGGCATGCCTGATATATTTCATAGAAGTAAAAAATAAAATGTGTCAACAAAAAAGAGCAAATATGTCAATAAAAAAGATCAAATGATGAAAAAATTAAAAAATCAATGATTTGTTGTTATTGTTTATTTTCTCCTCTTATTTCCATTTGGAAGTAATAACATAAAGAAAATATTTTAGGGTGTATGTCAAGGTAAAGTTCAAAGTTAACCACTGCAGAATAAGCTTTTAAAAATAGTGGGAAGATTAATGGAATGAGTAATAGCCACACTTTATTTCTAAGAAAAAAAACTGGTCAATCCAAAGTCACCCAACATTGTCAGTTCCTATAAACATGAAGCCTGTTGCACTCAAAGATGTGTATTCCTAATCTATACATTCTTATGCAGACATACCTGTATGCCACTTATGTATCATGTAGAAGAGTGACTAACATACTCACGGGGCCCAATTCCTTCATAGCAAAGCCTTTTATTCCCTTTAATTTTGATGACCACCCACAAGCAAAATTCAAAGCTGAGCAAGTTGGCCTTTGGGGAAAAAAAATGCTCTACTGTATTCTTCCACAGAATGCTCACACTTTATTTGGTTCACTCTCCAAAAATTCATTCCTTAATAAAGCCATTTTTCATAGCTACGATGAGCCCTTACATGTTTTAGGAAAACCTAACCTAGATTTCCTGCATAGAAAATGTTTAATAAAGGATTTGGATCTAGTTTAAAGAAACCTTGAAAAATAGTTATTTTCTACTTGCCCATATATTTGATCATCTATTTCTTCCAACAAGTATTTATTGGCTGCCCTATATTACAGGTGCTAGGTGTTGTGAGTACAATGATGAATAAGACACAATCCTTTGTCTTGAGATGATAGAAAAGATCAATGAGGACAGATCCAATGGCTATCCTCAGTGATAGTACTATGACATGAACTGGGCAACTTGCCTAAACTCCTGAGGTCTAAGAAAGTTTCCCAGAGGAAATTGCATCATGTTGAAATCTCAAGGACCTGTAGAAGGAATCTAGGGGAAACTAGGGAGAGGGAAGTGGGAGAGATCCAGGTAGAGACGTTATTTCAGGTAAAGGAGATAAAATTGTCAGAGGGATCATGATGCATTCTAGAAGCTACAGTCTTTTATTACTACAGGACAAGGAGATGTTTGCTCCCATTACTATATCCTATTTACAACCTCTTTTGAAGTAGACAGCATACTTAAGATAACTTCTGTGTAATTAGGCTGTATTTGAACAATTTTCTTCTTAACTGTCAAATTTGGTGACATATTATTTCCCCTTTATTCACCTCATGACATGTTCTCCTTCGCCCAGTGACCCTTACAGCCTGGCTCCTTTGAAATCTCGCGTTGCCTTCTGATTACATCATTCTCAACACTGAAGGGTCAATGAGACTAGACAGGAGGGCTGGTGCTATCACACTAGTGCTTAAAGTTCAAACCCCAGCTGCCCACATTTTTCTGGCCCACAGAATTCCACTGTTCTCCTAGTAGGAAGAAAAGGATTACAAGATTAACTTCATGATACCATTTCCAGCCTACCATATATAGTAAGAGGAAGCAACTAAATATGACTTCTATGACAACCTTTCGGTGTTCAGGCCAGGCTCCCTACTAGGGTGTCTGCCTGGAGGGAGGGAGCAGAAGTCTTAATCATGTAAAGAGTTATTATTTATTATTCAAGGGGTATATTATCACAGCTGAGAGCTACAGAGGCTAATACCCCTGTTAGCTTCTTGGCACAAACACCCACCACAGTGGGAATGAGGCACAAAACAGTTGCCCAAGTAAGAAAGCCAACATCATGGCGATGCTGCAAGTCTAGCTTCCACAGATAATGCAGAGAGTCCTTGAAATGAACAGAGTCAGTGTTAGGAAACACTCCTAACTGAGCCACAGCTAGCCTTGATTTTATCTGGAAGGGAAAAAAAAAAAAAAAAAGAAAGAAAGAAAACACATATGTCAGAATCCTATCTTTTTTCCTAAGCTCAACTATTCCAAAAACCTTTCCCATATGTATGCAAACAAAATGGTTGTCAGCAATATTAAATAAAATTAAAGGTTTCTTGGGTATCAGAAGAATAACAAGGCTATTTCAAGCCATTTCCTTCTCAAGGAAAATTGGTAGATCTGCTAAAGGAAAACTCAAGTTCTCCACTGGTGTTCTGAGCTCATAAATTGGTAATGAGAATTTTATTCAGATGAATGTTTTGAGGTTTGGGGTTGGCAAAGGGCTTACAGTGGAGTTGATCTGTGTACACAAGAGTAAGGAGAATTTGGCATCCCTAGGAACTATGGAGTGTGGAAGTAGAACTAGGTCTAGGAGTCAAGGCAAAGTCTCCAGCTTCAGAAAACCATTACAGGTGGAGATACAACTTTGGCTATTCCTGTGGACAGTAGAAAAGGAGAATCAGCTCTATGTCTGTGTTCAGGTGGAACAAAACAAGAATGGTACATTCAGGAGAGTCTAAAAAAAATCCATAACATAAGCAAAACGTTAGAGTCAGAGATGAGGCCATAAGACATAAGCCCTCTAGAAATTTGCATATATCCTGTGTCATGAATTGGACTTTCTCAATTCTAGAATGGGGTATAGAAAAGGTAATCATATCTAGATTTTAGGGACAGGGGAGCTGTTACTCAGGTAATATAATGACTCTGCTGAGGTCTTTATCGTATGATTTAAAAGATGCAACAAGAATCTCCTAATCAAAACATCTAATAATTTCTCACAGTCTGTGACATAGCCTGAAATCAACACCACCATTATTCCTTTAGACTGAACCATTAAAATCTTCTGTTAAAATGCAACCACACTCTCACACCCATTAGAATGGCTACTAACAGCCAACAACCACCACAACCACAAACCAGAAAATAACAAGTATTCGTGGGGATTTGGAGAAGTTGGAACCCTTGTGTACTGTTGGGACTGTAAAATGATGCAGCCACTATGGAAAATGGTATGGCAGGCAGTTCCTCAAAAAATTAAAAATAGAACTACCATGTGATCCAACAATCCTATTTCTGGGTATACATTTGAAAGAATTGACATATTCCCAAATATTCACATATCCATGTTCAAAACAGCACTATTTACAATAACCAAAAGAAAGAAACAACCCAAATGCCCAACAATGGATGAATAGGTAAACAAAACATGCTACGTACATACAATGGAATACTATGCAGCCCTAAAAAAGAAGGAAATCCTTCTTATGCTCCAGCATGAATGAACCCTGAGCCAGTCACATGAGGACAAATACTGCATGATTCCATTTACATGAAGTATATAAAGTAATCAAATTCATAGATATAGAAAGTAGAAATGTGGTTATCAGGGGAGGGAACCAGGGAAAATGGGAGCTGTTTAATGGATACAGTTTCAATTCTGCAAAATGAAAATATTCTAGAGATCTGTTTCACAACAATGTGAATATACTTAGAAATACAAATTGTACACTTAAAAATGGTTAAGATGGTAAATTTTTTGATGTGTGTTTTTTACCACAATTTAAAACAATGCTCCATTCTCTCTATAACAAATAATTTTAAACCATCAGATTAGCTTTATTCCCTTATAGACAGATATGTCAGTTTTGATAAAGAAGAGGGTGTTAGGAAAGGCAGGCTTGGGAGAGCCTGGGCATCCAGGGAGAGCACAGGCATGGAAGTTCCCTGGCTAATGTGGGAGTGGAGGGGGCCTTCTAGGAGCTTCTAGGGTGTAAGAAAAGAGATGGGCAACAAACGCGCCTGAGAAAATGAACTAAAGATACAGTTTCTTTTGCTTCTTCCTACTTTTCCTAAAGCTACTATCCCTGGGTGACCTCAATAACATGTAGGCAGGGAGAACTTGCCTTTGCAAAGGCTGCCCTGAGAGACACTAAGAATAACACTACTTGAAGGGCCCTTCTGGCAAGTGCATCACAGCTGAGTTTCCAGAACCACAAAGACAGACTTCAAACTTCTTCCATTAGCTACGGACGCACCCTGCTGAACTTTGTGGACCCAGCTGGTGGTTATTTTTAGGTATGTTCCTCTTTCCATGACTGACTGGGAGCTGTGAAGTATGGATGGAGAACTGGGTCTAGGAGCCAAGGAAAAGTCTCTATTTTCAGGAAACCATTACAGCAGGATAGAAACTTTGGCCCAGCAGTCTTCAGGGTTCCTGTCTCTCCGTTAAAGGTGGAAAGTCTGTTGATCTTAGTCAGGAAAACAGACATGAACTTGGGGCTGAGGAAGCCCTGAGAACCTAACAGCCCCAAATGGCTCAGCTATGTACCAGGAGCCCTGGCAAATGTGTTGGAACTGTTACCCCGATGCTGCCTCCAGTGGGGTGAGTCCTCAGTGATGGGCTCTCAGAACCCTGCTCAGGCCTGCCCAGCTACTCACCCACCCACGGGCAGGACTCCAAACCTCGTGTTGCTCATCTTGCTTTTCTCTCCAGGTCTTTCCCACACTGCACCAAGGCTAGCCTTGCCTACCATGGAGCTCTGATGTCCTCAGAGTGCCAGGCAGAGAACCTCAGTGGGTTCAAAATGGAAGTACAGGGTCTTCTGAGAGCTTTCACTCAGTGAATACAGTGACACATGCATGAACTTCAGTTCATTCAGTCAGGTATGTAAAAAATTATGTACTCACCGTTTTTGCTTTCTTTAAATCCATTTAATTCTGACTCCAAGTCCCATTCCTATTGGACTGTGAAGAAGTTAAACCTTGGGCTTTCTTGGGGCTCCCTCCTGCAAAGGTATAAACCTCTGGGATCTTACCGAGCTCCAAGGAGAGAAGTCCCTCAGATTGTCAGGCACGAGTCCACACTAGATGTGGCTGAGAGACCTGTGGTCCCTGGCTCTGCTACTTCTTCACCAAGGGTGGAAATCTTAAGTGGGCTGGGAAACACAGTGGTAAAACCCAAGCCACCTAAGGGCACCCTTACTCTTTGTCAACACCTCCCTCCCAAGACCTTGTCACCTCCAGAGAAGAGTGCAAGTCCTGGAGGCAGAATCTCTCTCTCCTTCCCTTCCAGTCACCAGAAATCTCTCCTTCCAGTCTTACTGACTCTCTCCTACTGCCTAGCTGCTCCAGAACACCCTTCAACCATTTAGGATTTTAAGACAGAGCCTTGAATTTCATTTAAGCATTTTCTACTTTACACCTTGACAAATCCCTAAGATAAAGAACCACAAAGCTTAGCCAATTTAGGGGTTAGGATCTCCATTTGAAATAAGGTACAGGGAGGTTAAATGGCACACACAGTATGTTGGAGGCAAAACCTGGACAAGAAGCCAGCTGCTGATTTTAGGCAAGTGTTCTTTCCATGACACCACAAAATAGCAAGTGAGAGAGCCTGCAGCAAATGCTGGTTTTGGAACCAGCAGACAAGAAACTGAAGGCTCACTTGTGTTTTATTATCAACAATGGGGATGCTGAATAAAACCAGTTAGTGGTGGGCAGAAAGCCAGCATTCACTTGATTAGATCTTCATTCTTGCGGTTACCAGCCAGTGCCATCCAGGGAGAGCCTGAATCTGGAGGAGAGGCCGTGCTGCCAATACAGACAGCACCTGTGTTTGCCTATTTCTACCACCCATTTTAAGCAAACAAGCAGTGACTTGAGGGAGGCAGGAAAGAGGACTCAACCTGGCATCTAGTGAGGCCAAGTTTTGCTGGGCATGCACATTCCTCTTTCTCCATCTGGAAACAGATCACTTGCACCTCATCAGGGGCTCTTCTAACTAGATGTTCAATTTTGGAGACAAAATTGAGTTGACTTCTCAGTGTTTATTGTTTTGAAGTCAGCTTCATAGACTAGGGGACAGGACTGGTCTAACATTGTATCAGGAAGGAGGCCCTGTTTGCTCTGATGCCTTCTTACTTCCCTTTCAGAGAATTTCACATCCCTCTGGATGCCTCGACTTCCTGTGCCCAATATTGCTATAGTGCATAGCACCCTTTCTCAGTACTCCACCCATACATGTAACTGTCTGGCACCAGCTCAAGCACAAAAATGATACTTCCTTCCTTGTCCCCATCCAGTTGCCATTTTCTAGATGTCATACTGTCAAGAATGGAGTGGTAGTGATAAATAAGCTAACATAAATAATTCAGTCTAAAATATGAGTCGCATGAATATTTTTTATGAAAAAGAAACACTCCAGTAGAATATAAATTCTAGGAGCTTGAGAATTTCTGTTAACTTTGTTCACTGCTGTGATTTGATAGAAAATTACCCCATTCAACAATCCAAAACAAAAAAGGCCAGTAGTAATAATAAGGTTTAAAATGAGGCCCCAGAGAAATATTTACTAATGTTTGCCAGGTTTGAAATGTAACACATTATTTTCGTATCGTTGAAAGTCTCAGTAATAATAACAATGATGAAAAAATACTTTTTCAGAAGTAACCATAATTTCTTAATAAGTTTAACCCTAATTTATGTGCATTCAGAAAACAAGATATATTAAACATTGAAAGGAATGAGGCATATAAGGCAAAAGAGAGGCCATCGGGAGAAGGTCAAGTCATTGACGGACAAGAGGCCTGTCAGGGTACATCCTTCTGGTAAAATGAACATGGTCTGATGTGGAATTTTCCAAACTTCATGTCATGAGTATTATGGAATCAATTCACTGCGTTTTAACCAAACTTTTCTTTCTAATGGTATAAAGTAGAAAGGAACTGAACGACATGAAAGAAGAGGAACAGAGTGGACTGAAATGGAATGGAGATAGCAAAGTCTAATTTACATATATAATACATATTAGTATGTATAATACAAAATGTAATTATTACTCTGGATTGTGGTCTAAACTATCTGAAAGCTGTAAGTTGAAGGCACCAGTTCTTAAATTCCTTCTAACCTCAGAAATTTTATTGGAAGCCTAATATATAAAATAGACTCAAGCAAACCTGTTCGCACTGAAAGCATTGGGAAGAGATAAGACTTAGCTCTGTCAGCTCACTACAGTCCTTCTTCCTTTGAGAAGCAGAATTTGAAAACCACTGGTCCAGAAATTAGACTTCATTAGTTCCTCCAGTATAATCATCAAAATAGATGCTTAATGTTAAAGTTTGAAGGAACCAATAATAACATATCTCCCGCCTAAATTCTCAATTCATTTACAGAGACAATGGAGTCAAGCAGATGAGGATCAAGTACCAACATAATACTACTGGAGGCTAGGCTGGTGAATGTAGCATAGGTACATGGCATCAGTGGGGTTCCTAACCTACACTGCAGAATTAAACAGCCACATGCAGTCACGGCAGTGCTAGAAACCTGGCAGGCCCCAATCCCGCTCTACCTCCCACTCAGAAGCAGAGGCTCTGAACAGACAGACCCATCCCAAAAGCAGAGGGGAGAGAAGGGCTAAGCTAGATAAGCCCAGCTGAGAGTATCCAGGAATGGTACATTAGTTGGTATCCCTCTACAAGGAAATGTGAAGCAAGTGGAAAGGAGATTTAGCAAGATGAAGTATACTTTTCCTTCATGGCACTTACTGAACTGGAATTCATATTTGCCTCCCTTGATAGACTATCAAGTTCTTGAAGGCAGAGACTGTCTCTGGTCTGTACACTGCTATGTTCCCAGAATCTAGTACATTTCAGATGCTCATGAATGTGCTACATGAGCTCCACGAATACAACTAATGTAAAATCAATAAAACTAATGCATAAATGCTATCAGTATAATAACGAGAACACCAGTACCACATCTCCAATATCAGGTATTAGAAAACTGAATCATATTCATTCAATGGCAAGCAAAACTGACCAGACCGAATTTTGAGGGTATTCAAAAGATCACCTCATTCACCCTTGGCAAGCAAAGAAAAAAACTTGGCCACTCATAGAAAAAGAGCAGTGAAAATGTAGGAAATCCACTCCCATAAGAAAGAAAAACAAGAGCAAATCTTACTTCTCCTGAAAAGTCCCCAAAGAAGTCAGTCAGGTTCTAAGAGAGGCGCTTCTCTCTTGTGGTCTCAAACAAACTTTGCCGTGAGTTAAACTGCAAATCACTTCTTTCATTTTCTGTGGGAAAACAGCTTTGATTTATCAAGCCTGGCTTTAACATGGCTCATGCCTTCCATATCTACAGGGCAGAATAGCTGTTGTCATAATCAATGAATGCACAAGGAGTAGATATTTCAGTAACAGGAATTGTGGCCACGTTTCTCCATGCCACAGACCCATACTTCTAGAGCGTAACACGTCTCCAGCCACTGAAGACTCATTAACAATGGCAGCATGTCCAGTAGGAATAGAGTGACACTAAGAACAGCCCCCACCAAATCTCTTCTTTACTCATCCCACTAAGGAAACTGAAATTCTAATATTATTTACTCCTTTAAGGGAAGGCTATAAAAACTCCTATTAAGATTTAAACATATTTTGAGGGAATGATCCTGTTTGACCTTTACATCACACCCATTATGGATTTTCAGCCCATCATAATTACTGTTGTTTTAATTTTTTTAAAGATTTTATTTATTTGAAAGAGAAAGAGCAAGAGAGAGAGAGAGCATGAGCGGGGGGAGGGGAGGGGAGGGGGGAGGGAAAAGGGGAAGGGCAGAAGCAGACTCCCCACTGAGCAGGAAGCCCAACGTGGGAATCAATCCCAGGACCCTGAGATCATGACCTGAGCCCTGAGATCATGACCTGAGCTGCAGGCAGACACTTAACTGACTGAGCCACCCAGGTGCCCCATTACTATTGCTTTAAACAGAAATTAATCTTATTCCCTCTACAAAAAAGAGCAATGTTTTAATAATGACAATAGGAACACTTACTTCCAACATAAAATCACCGACTGAATAATAAACTAAAAGCTTAGGACAGAAGCTATCTCTGGAGGTGAGGCATACAGTGAAGAAAAAAGAGTTTGGATACAGGAGTCTTCAAAGTTAGTTGTAACATTATTTTTCTTAAACTAGATGGGTTTGTGGCTTTTTGTTTTAATGTTATTCTTTACCCTTACATTTACTGAGTTATTACCTATATTTTCCAAAAATTCCATCTCCAAACAAAGCAATATGTGAGAAAAATGAGACAAATGTAACTACAAATCTGCGTCTTGTTGATAGACTCTGTCGTTCATTCCTCAAATATATCTAGTGCTTACTATGTGCCAGGCACAGTGCTGGATTTTGGTAGTAGAAGGCTGAATGAAAACAGTCCTTGTTTTCAGATAGTTCTGAGTCAGTTATCTAAAAGTTGACATCTACTAAGAAATATATACACATACATGAACATGAACCAATCTGATAAAATTCAGAACACAAAATCAATTCAAAATTAATTCCTGGATTCCTCTTTGAGTACTCCATGCTATATAATTGATTGGAGGAATTTTGCACAGACACAGAAAGAATGAGATCAAAATTGTAAGCTGACAGCTCTAAAAGTCAGGCCAGCCAATTTTCTAGGTCACATCTGGGACTACAGGGCACCCCTCTGTGCCATGTTCTCTCTTTTTGACACGTGATGACCCAAATCCAGAATTCTAAGAAATAGTACCATAACATCAGGAAATACTGGCCAGCTCATTGAGGAAACTTGTACTTTTTGAAATCATCTCTTAAAATATACACCCATTTCCCACAGCCTTAAGAAAATGACATAGTCATTTAAAAATATGAGGATGTTTAGCATGGACATGCTAGCAATCTCTATTAATCTGGAAAGTCATTTCCTTTTCTTTGAACTAATTTGATTTGCTTTGCTTAAGGGCCTCAATTCCTTTCTTTCACCTTCATTTTAGAGCCGCTGTGAAATTCAGCCCTCAGCCCACACAGAGGTTCCAAATCATCTTACTTCCTGCTCACACATACCACATTTCATGTCTGTGCTATATAAGTCACTTTATTTGCCAATTATTCTGTAACTTTCAGACAAAGAGGTGTCAGATTGCATTATAAAGAGATAAGAAAGACATCTAATGTTCTAAAGTTAAAAAAAAAATTGAAACGAGTCAGTGTTGTGAATCTATTGGCAGAATAATCATTTTATGTTCAAGTGGGAAATGTCTAATAAAGATGTAGCTTAAGAGACCCAGGAAAGTAAAGCAGAAAAAGCATGGGATTGAGGTTCAGGCATACTTCTCGTAAGTCCTAGTTCTTCCGATTTGTTAGTTGTATATGACCCTGGGCAGATTCTTCACCTTTAAAATGAGGTTAAAAAGTCATATCTTTGAGAACTAAATAATGTAATAAAAGCCCAAGAATACTTAGCAGAAGGTAGGTGCTTAATAATACAATTCTTAGATATTTTCATATTATGATACTTATGTAGAGACAATGTTGAAATCGCACTGATACGTGTAAATTTGAAGGAAAGTAATTATCTGCCAAAATTCCTGTTGCTGAATTTTAAGATGCCCAAAATCAATTTTACAACCCAACATCTAGTGTGTAAGCACTAAATTATGTCAATATTAGAATACCATATGGCAATGATTTTTCAATTTTAGTTTGTACATGTACATCAATCACATGGGAGTTTTTGAAAAATAGAAGGTTCAGGGTTCTCTTCCTAGAGAAGCTGGTTTAATAGGATTGACATGCTCCAGTAATTTGCATCCTTAACGAATTTCCAGGTGATTCTGATGGAGATGGTCCTTGACCAAATTTTGATCAATTCAGCTTTATTTAAAATGTATTTATGTGGGGCACCTAGGTGGCTCAGTTATTAAGCGTCTGCCTTCGGCTCAGGGTGCGATCCCGGCGTTATGGGATCGAGCCCCAAATCAGGCTCCTCCGCTGGGAGCCTGCTTCTTCCTCTCCCACTGCCCCTGCTTGTGTTCCCTCTCTCTCTGGCTGTCTCTCTCTCTGTCAAATAAATAAATAAAATCTTTAAAAAAATGTATTTATGTATTTATAATGTATTCACGAGAGAATTTTTAAAGAAACGGCTAAGATTAGTCATTACCTCCCATGCTAAAAACTATCACTCCCAGGACATCAGTGGGAATGGTACAAAAAGGACTCCCCAAAATCTGCTCCAAGAACATGGGAAAAGTGTATCAAAATCAACTTTTTCAGAACTCTAGAAATTAGCCAAAGGCTCACAACAATCTGAAGAGTGTTTAATCAATAAAAAATGGCTGCATCTTGTTATGAATAGCAAGCTTTGTCAAGTTTTAACTTGCCCTAGTCCCATTCCACCTTCCAGAGCTCTGCAGTAGCTCTGAAAACCACTAGCCTCACAATAATCACAACCATGAAAACCAGCTACAAAAAGAACAACTAGACAGAAGACCAAAAAGAAAATGGAAGTCTCAGTTTATTCATCTATAAAATGATAAGGAATTACCTCCTCATTCGCTATGAAGTTTAAGTGAGATAATACGTGCCGTACTCTCAGCACAGTGCCTGGTACGCTGTAAGTAAATAGGAAAGATATTAGGAGAATTCCTGTGTATTTAGTAATTTTCCATAGCAAATGTGGAGAATCTTACAAGTTAGCTTATATATTATCATATATTCTTTTTGAGTTAAAACCTAAGGTATTTTTTTATAATAAGTTTCCTCTGTGCTCATGGAGACATTCACTGCAAAGTAGCAGAGTGAAGAAAGAATCTTCCCTGCAGTGATCTCTACTGCTGAGTTAGGGGAGAGGGCAACATGTTCAAATACCAGACAGGACTGTCTCTAGTGAAAGAGCAGACGATCTAAAGAGGATGTGATTACTAGTAGTACTGTAGTACCGTTTGAAAAGAAAAAAACATCAACCTGAGAGATAGGCAAGATTTCATTATTTATCTATTTTACCAGAGACTACTACTATTCCAAGAGGTTAAATCACTTGGCTAATATGTAGATTCCACATCCCATTCTTAATCTAGTATTCTTACACATTCTGTCTCTCCTTGATCTTTTATGTCATTCTAGAAAGAACAGACCTGATTTCCCTTTCATCTCAATGACAATGCTAGCACTCCTTGAAACACGAAAGTTTCCCCTTGGCATGGTCCCAGTATGCACCGAGGAAAATACTCTTTGAGGATCTGAGATAAAATTTTTAGGAAGCATCCAAAATCGATTTTTATTTTTCTAAGGCTAAGGTTAGCCAAACAATATATTTGAAATTGTCTTTTTTGGGGGCACCTGGGTGGCTCAGTCGTTAAGCGTCTGCCTTCGGCTCAGGGTGTGATCCTGGTGTTCTGGGATCAAGCCCCTCATCAGGCTCCTCCACTGGGAGCCTGCTTCTTCCTCTCCCACTCCCCCTGCTTGTGTTCCCTCTCTCGCTGGCTGTCTCTGTCAAATAAATAAATAAAATCTTCAAAAAAAAAAAAAAGAAATTGTCCTTTTTAACATCCAAATAAGATAATTTTCACACCTTTTTAGCTAAAATGTGAAATTTTTACTTGAAAAATGAGGTGCCCACTGTCCCAAAGTGGGTAATCTATGCTGGAAAATATCAGCTTCCCTCAAACTTCTGTCAGGATACCCACTAGAGATTTCATGGGACAATACCCAGGTGCTAACTCATAGGTATCATGGAAATAAAAAATGATCTCATTTCCACTACAGATGGGGCTTAAATAGTTCAATTATCTAAGCAAACTATTCCCTCAAAAAATCTGAAAGTAAAACTAAGATCTGGTGTTAAAATCTACAATAACCATTAAAGGGTAATAAAAATATTAGTCAGGGATTCAGCGAGTATTTGAAGATAAGGATGCTGAGACCTCCTCAGTTAGTTCACTTGGAGATGTGCTTCCAGGTCTACATTTCTTTTTATATATTCAAAAATAATTTTTAAGAATCCACTATATTTCTTCTTGGTAATAAAAAGGAAAAACTACTGATACACAGAACAATGTGGATGGATTTCAAAAGCATTATGCTAAATGAAAGAAGTCAGACACAAAGGACTATCCACTGTATGATGCCATTTATATATTTTAGAAAAGGCAACAGTATAGGAACAGAAAACAAATAGATGGTTGCCAGGGGCTGGGGATGAAAGCAAAGTAGGAAAGTGACTACAGAGAGGTGCATGAGGGACTTTTGGGAGTGATGTAACTGTTCTTTATCTTGATTATGGTAAAAATTACATGACTCCATACCTCTGTCAAAACACATGAAAGTATATGCTTCAGAGTACAAATTTTATCGTTTATAAATTATTTTTCAATTTAAAAAAGAACCTGTCATAAAATCCCTAGCTTTAGCCTGCCTCCTTCACACAAACACACACACACACACACACATATGTACACACATACACACATGTATGCACACATAAACACACACACCCCAAATCACAAAGAACCTATCATAGGTCAGAGGTGAGCTTAGCACTGGCAATGGAATGTGAACAAGATAGAGTCCCTGATCTCAGGAGCCTATATCTAGAGATGGAGATAATCTTTTAAATAATAATCATAGGAAAAAAAATATAATCACAAATTCAAATAAGTACAATAAAGAGGACAATAAGAATAGTTAACATAAAGAAACCTAATTTAGACTTTTGTGGATTATATGTGCTTTGATTTGAAATCTTTTCTAAATGGTAAGACTTGTCTCCAGGAACTCAGGCTTATCGAGAGCTCAGAGGAAACATGGATCTTTGATTTAGTCACCTGGGTCCTAGAAATGGGGGAAAGCTACAGTGAGAGGGAGAACAGGGAGAGTCCGTTGAGCCAAGAGAGAGTCTCTTTATATTAAAATTCCAGGACATTTCCACTCATTGTAGAGCTCCTGGACAAGAGAACAAACCTGTGTGTGAGACTGTTACTCATGGAAAGCGCGGGTTTAATTAAGATCATTTGTATGTTATTAATAAAAATGTGTAACATTTATGAGCTTGATTCTTGTCTGCTCCTTGCCTCTTATTCTATTTAATTAGCTGTGTGTAGGAGGTGCTGAGTTGCAAGAGCCCCTTTATTTTACAGTGATATTCCCAGTACAGCTTGAGATGTGTTTGAAACATAACAAAGAGAAAATTAAACTGTTCCTTTGGCCCTAATATAAAGGGAACTTGGGCTCACACCTTCACTGAGATTGCTCCTGCATTTGAATTACATTCTATTCCTGGTGGTTAAGATGAGAAAGAACTTACCCCATGAGTAGAATATTTTCAGCATTACTGAAAAAGAAAATTCAATCCTTTACTGAGTGTTATAGAAATTAACAAGAACATACTTTAAAAATCACCATATAAATATGCACACATTTATACATGTACACACGTATATATAACACACACATATTTTTCAGAAGAAAAGAAGAAAATTCAACTTTCAATATTTGTAAAATTAATTAACAGTGAAATCTTTACCTCCAAGTACCTTAAACAGAAATTCACAGAAGTATTCCATAGGAGTATAATCGTAATAATAGCTAACATTTCTCTGGCACTATGTGCAAGACATTCTTCTACAAGCTTTACACATATTAACTCATTTTAAAAGCTCAACAACCCTATAAAATTAAATACTATTATCACGAGCCTCATTTAGCAGATGGCAAATGGACCGTTGAAGAGGCTAAGTAACTTGCTCAGATCAAAAGTTAATTTAGAGTAGAGGTGATTGGAGTGCCTGGGTGGCGCAGTTGGTTAAGCATCTTGGCTTCAGCTCAGATCATGATATCAGAGTCATGAGATCAAGCCTTGCATCAGGCTCCATGCTAAGCATAGAGTCTGCTTGAGATTCTCTCTCCCTCTGCCCCTTCTACTTGTGCACATGCTCTCTCTCTCTCTCAAATATTTAAATAAATCTTTTTTTTTTTATAAAAGAGTATAGGTGAGGTCAAATCTAACCTATTTGAATCCTCCCTAGATGAATCCTCCCTGTATTCTTTTAGCTATGAATCAATTTCATCAAACAAGTATAGATATGTACATTTTTTTGACACCCAGAGTAGTTTTGCTTAATATTAAGATCACTAAAATGTGTACATTCTAAATTTCTACCATGGATTACTGTGGTAATCCTCCTAGTCAGAGATAACTTTCTTCTTTATAAGAAAAAATATGATCTGAATAAACAAATGACCAAAACCTTCGAAGATATAAAATAGTATTTTGAGCATACTTATGAATTCAAGCAGTGGAAAATCAAAGTTCTCTGAACTTTTCACATGGTATTAAATATTAAAAGAAGGATGGGATAAGCTGGGCACAGAGGCGGGTAATGGAGATGTTTATTAGATATGTTACCATTTTATTTTATAAATTACAGACACCACGTTCAGCTAGTTCTCCATCTCAGTGTGGACCTGCAACACTGAGTCCCCACTCTTTGATCCCACCTCTCCACCTCCCGCCCTCCTCGCAATCTGGGTTTTCAGACCACACTTAGGCCTGAGGATGTTGTGGCTAGGGCTTCTCAAATTCTATTCCTTAGTTCATCTTCCTGCTCTCAATAAGACCCACTGATAGGTGTGATCCCTTTGCCCCTACACTCTCCTCCGCTGGTTTTTCAGGCTCTGCTTACAGTTCCCACTAACTACAGTCTTCAGATCACCAGCATCCCCCTGCCATCCCACAGAAGACGGTACAGTCTTCCTGGATCCAGCAGTGCCTGTGTAGCTCCCTCCAGTTCCGTGTGTGCCATCTCGGCATTCTATCTTCCCATGAAGTTATACAATAGAAAAATCATAGCCCAGATTTAAAGTTAAATTTTCTCATGTCATAGACGATTACACAATGCTCTTGAATGACAATTTCACTAGGATGTCATGCCCAAATCCATATGACAAGCAGTGGCTACTCAACTCGGGACAAATTCAGTAGGGAGGTGAAATGAAAGACATCAAAATAGAAATAGCAATGCAGTGAATCTAAGGCCTTTGGCAATGTTTGGGGGTTAAACAATAGATTTCAGCTGACAAGAGATATGTCCAATTTGTTGAGTACTAAATAGGCATTGGCACTGTTGTCAAACAGGGAGTCAGTGGATCTTAAAACAAAGTAACTGCCTTTAAAGTATTTGTGTTTTTGGGATGCCTGGGTGGCTCAGTCATTAAGCATCCGCCTTCGGCCCAGGGCCTGATCCCAGGGTCCTGGGATTGAGCCCCGCATCGGGCCCCCTGCTCCGCTGGGAGCCTGCTTCTTCCTCTCCCACTCCCCCTGCTTGTGTTCCCTCTCTCACTGGCTGTCTCTCTCTCTGTTAAATAAATAAATAAAATCTTTAAAAAAATAAAAATGAAGTATTTGTGTTTTAATTGGGAGAAGAACACACATGTACAAATGACAAAATACAGCAAAATGGCATCATACAAACTAAATACATAAATGCTAAGGACAAAGTGTTGATTAAAGGGACATGAGGCTAACTAACCAGGCTTCCAGGAAAGGTTAGGTTTTGAAACAAGTTTTGAAGACTCTAATGGAAGGCAACTAGCTGAGAAGAAGTGGGGAAATTTATAGATTATGTAAGAAGATGTTCAGAGACTTGACCCAGTAAGATGGAAATTTTGGTAGCTAATTGTTAGGTATGTAAGATGGTTATTTCAAAGCTGCCAACAGCTTTTTGTTTTGTTTTGTTTTGGTTTGGCTTATATTTTTAAAATTTAGCTGGAAGTTGTGGCATCATTCAAAGTGGGTAGGGGTGTACTCTTCTGTCTTAGAAAATTTTCTTATTTAGTGCATTTTGATTACGTAAAAATGAAGCTTAAATTCAAATCTGGAATGGAAAATATGAGACTGTAAATAGTAAACTGCTCTGTATGATTTTGTCAAAGGTTATCACCATGGACAGAAGTGCCTCTCTGGGAGAAGAAAGGATTTTCTTGACTCTCTAGAGCCAATAAAGACCTAATGGCCAGGGCTCCAGGTAGGAGCAGCACAGTCAAAGACCATGGTGTGTTAAACTGGTCCCTGCAATATGGTGCTAGAATTGGGTTTAGGGGAAGGTTGGAAGATTGAGGTGATAATAAGGTACCTCTTCTAGAGGTCTTGACCAATGAATTCCAGGGCCAGCTAACATCCAGGCTCCTTTTCCCTTTCTGCTGAATAATTCTCTTCTATTGTCCCCAGATTGTTGGCAAAGTTTTGTAAACTACATAGCCTGGTCTTGGAAGTGCTTGGAAAATGAAATGTGTCCACACTGAGACTTAAGCAAAGTGAAGAAACTCCCAGCAGCCTGGAGAAGCAGTTGTGAAACAACTAAAGTCCACTGACAAAGTCAGACAGAGAAGAGGCACATGAGAGACCTTTAAAGGGTAGACTCCTTCCCGTTTTGGGGGGTGGAGAAGGGGCTTATAAGTTGTTATCAGGTATTAAACAAAAGATAATCCCTGGAGCCTGAAGAACTTGGGATATTTCAGGTTTGATCACATGTGAGACGACAAAAGTCCAAATTTGGGGTTTTACAAATTAAGAAGCTAGAGATGCACCACTCACTGGACATCCATAGGGATGAGCACATGAGCTACTTGAACTTAGCTGTAACTCACTGTGACACCCAGAGCAAGTCAGGTAACTTCTCTGAACCGCAATTTCATCATCTACAAAGAGAAAGGAAGTCTTGTCTAAGAAAACTACTAAATCAAAAGTTTTTCAATTCTGTCTTCTTGCTCCCTCATCTTGATGCTATATGAAACAGAAAACCTAAAGAGAAAAAAAGAAATCAAAAGCTATGGAAGAAGTCATTGCAGTAAATATCAAGTACCCAGATAGTCAGTAACAGTATGATATACTACCATGCCTTGTTTTATTATGGTTATTATATACATATTATCACCCACCTTCTTAGGAATTCACATTTTTTTAGTGACTAAACCCTCTCACCCCAGTATTCTCCTTTAATCCAACAGTACTCTTCCTGATTAAAATATAAGTGCCATGGGAGTTTGTCTGCTTTCTTTACTGATGTATTTCCAGCACCTAACATAGTATTTGGCACATGGTGGATACTCAATAAGTATTTACTGACTAAATAAATAATTAAAGAAAGAGAAAATGAATGATACTCCCTGTGTCTTCACCTTTTTAGGAAATCAGACATTGAAGGGCTTATATTTTAAATGTTACGTAGATAGTAGCCCAAAATCACGGTATTAAGATTGCCTACCAATTCTTTCAGTTAAACCATGAAAACACTGTTTCCAACAGATTTGTTTCCAATGAAAGTGTCTGATCAGATAAAGTATGGTGTCCAAGGATCACAAAAATTGTTACTTTATGAATTAAGATATCTTACAATTTCTGGTGAGATTTCTTTTCATTCACATTTTTCTTCTTAATGATCCAAGACCATGATAACATGAAAAATACCAGGAAAAAGTCATGCTGGGTTAACTAGGAATGAGGAACAAAGCTTAAAACCTGTTAAGGCCACCCGATTATATCACCATCATCACCTCCATCAATAATTAACAGCAATGAAGCTCTTAATGTAATCAAAACATAATAGTATGAATTTGAAAGACTGGAGAACAACTTTTTGCCCAAATGAAAAGATGAGTCCTGCACCCACAGTGAAAAAGACCAGTATTCTGTTCTCTCTGCTTACTCTAGGTCCTAAAATATTTCAAAGTTCTAGCTAAAACTCTTAAGCGAGAGGCTCTTAATGGAACTTAAATTCCTTTGAGGTCTACAAAACAATTTCATCTGATCAATAATATTGGTGAAGTTTACCCACCAAAGCACCAATTTTAGCAGTTAAAACTAAACACAGCTTCTTCCACTTACATTTAAGAGAGAAAGGAACCAGAGTTAGTATCAGAAGAAATCTAAAGGGATAAAAGAAAGTTGTGTAATGTCAGTAGATTTTCCAACTAGATATAACACACATTGTGCTGAAACCTATGGGATGGTGACTTTATTATTTACAGAGATACTCTTAAAAATTTCTAACATCAGCTCTGAAAGCACTGTGGAATAGTACTACTGGGGTAACAGCATACTCTGAAACATTGAGCAGGCACGGGAGACAGCTTAACAGCTAAGTTGCTGGTGTACATATTTTCATGAATTGGGCCCAAGGGTTATATTGATAATTTAACCAAAGACTTTTTATCCTTTTCACAGCTAGAATAATGCTTCAGATCAGTATTCAGACAGAATACTCACTCTTTAGAATATATACCAAACACCAATTTGCCATTCACAGCCTTAATCCTGCCCTGTTTTTAACTATTGACCATGGTACCTCTTTTCCCATTTTCACTTTACTCTATGAACTCAAGCCTCTGTATAACTCTAGCATCTGACAACAGGGACTCCAGTTCCAACCTCAGTTTCATATCACTTAGGACTCCACCTGTCCTGCTTCACTCTGTCCCCATAATGTCTCACTGTCAGCACTCAGCCTACAAAAAGGATCTGGGTTTTTCATAAATCTTATATTCTCCTGTAATCTAATAGATACTTTTAAAACTTTTTTGAAGCTTAAAAATGGAATAAAAAATTTGTAGTTATTGGGAAGAAGAAAACATGACATCTGAATTCATTTTGTTGAAGACAAGGAAAATTTTAAGAATAGCTGCTCCTGAAAAGTTACATAGCACAAGCACTGCATGTTGGTTTTTTATGTAATGGGTGCTGTTATTGTACTTCCTGAAGCCATGGCACTTGGGAAAAAATATTAATTGATTGCAATACCATAAATACTCTGCTCACTAGAGAGGCAGTTGGAGCTTATATTTTCTCTAATATATTGACTGCCAATGGCTTTCCTTGTTGGCAATGTTTCTGATTATGATTTTTTAAAGAGAAATAGTTAAATGTCTCTGATATTGTCCACATCTGAAAAAAAAATGTTTATCTAGGGGCGCCTGGGTAGCGCAGTCGTTAAGCGTCTGCCTTCTGCTCAGGGCGTGATCCCGGCATTCCGCGTTCCGGGATCGGGTCCCACATCGGGCTCGTCCACTGGGAGCCTGCTTCTTCCTCTTCCACTCCCCTGCTGTGCTCCCTTTCTCGCTGGCTGTCTCTCTGTCACATAAATAAATAAAATCTTTAAAAAAAAATGTTTATCTATCTGTGGAAACTGTTACCTTACTACCATGCTGGAAATGAGTTAATATCTCATTTTCATTCAGGTGTTGGTTGAGTACTCACTACACACCAGGCTCTGACCTGCCCACTAAAGTTTCAACAATGACCAAAACAAACTGTTCCCCTTAATGGCTTTATAATCCAATAGAAGAGACAAAAAAAAATAAAAGAGACTAAAATAAAACAAAAAATACATTTAAAAAATCAAAGACAATGCAATGTGACATGGTCTAGTGTTAAAGCACATAAGTGGGACATCCCTAAGTAGGCACAGGTCATGCTGGGTTCTGATTTACATATCTGCATGGGGAAAAATCAGGACAAATAGACCGGGCCATCAGAACAGAGAAAAGGGGGCGCCTGGGTGGCTCAGTCATTAAGCGTCTGCCTTCAGCTCAGGCATGATTCTGGTGTTCTGGGATCGAGGCCCACATCAGACTCCTCCACTGGGAGCCTGCTTCTTCCTCTCCCACTCTCCCTGCTTGTGTTCCCTCTCTCGCTGGCTTTCTCTATCTCTGTCGAATAAATAAAATCTTTAAAAAAAAAAAAACAGAAAAAAGTGCCTTCAGGTTGGAGAGAAAGTTTCCATGGACTTAATTAAGAAGGAGCCAGAAAGAAGTTGACTTAGGTGGTATCAGAGAGTAGGAGACATAAAGTACCAAGGACCTGATTGCTATATGGCCTGTAGCAATGGTGATGTGAGGACAGAAATGGTGACAAACAAGGACAAGTGGCAGCATTCTGCCAGGAGTTTCATTTAAAAGGATAATATGATCAAAGACTCCCAGTGTTACACACCTGCTTGAAATGAAAAAAATAAGAAACAGACACTGAGAACATTTCCTAGGATGCACACAAAAGACCACAGGGACATGAGCTAGCAAATGAGAATTCTAGGAAATAGGGATGGGGACTTGTATAGGTTATCTCTTGCTCTATTAAAAAAAAAAAAAAAAGCACATATTTAACAACTAAAACAACACCCATTTCTTATTTTACAGTCCTGCAGGTTAAAAATTCAAGTGGGCTTTATTGGGTTCTCTGTTTAGGGTCTCACAAGACTAAAATGAAGGTGTTGTCAGGCTGAGTTCTAGGCTGGCTCTAGGGAAGACACTACCTCATTCAGGCTATTGGCTGGTTCATTTTCTTGTATTTTTAAGACTGAGGTTCCCTGGTCCCTTTCTATCAGCTGGGGTCTCCTCTCTGATCCTTAAGCCTGCCCACATTCCTTGGCACAAATATCCTTCCAACCTCAAAGCCAATAATGGTGTGTCAAATGCCCCTTGTGCTTCAAATCTCTCTACCCTTTCTCCTACTTTGGCTTTTATGCCAGCAGCCAGAGGAAGCTCTTTGCTTTTCGAGGCTCATGTGATTACAATGGGCCTACCAGATAATCCAGGACAGATGCCTTATTTTTAAGGTCAATTGTGTCATAAAACATAAACAGAGATATAATATTCACAAGTTCTCGGGGTTGGGTCAGGGCCTCTTCAGGAAGCTCTTTTAGAAATTCTGTCTATCAGAGAACTCTCATCAAATGCATTCTTGAGTTATATCAACTTATATATATTATGTACTTGGTATAAGTTTTTCTATAATGAGGGCTTGATTTTCCTCAAGGATAATGTAGCTTGAGAAATCAGGGCTCTATGGATAACAATGAATCTTAGAAGAGTCTTCAAGAGATTATTTTTGTAGCATGTAAGAAACAGTTGTCCCAATTTTGTACTGAAGGTGCCTAAATCCAGGGGTTTCAGTGAGACTTGCTCAATACCACCTGGCTCCAGGTGGCAGAAAGAGAGCAGAATCTTTCCTACTGCTCTTTATGGCACCAACACGTTTGATCAGCGCCTGTTCTCTCCGATCTTTCTCAGAGCTGTTAGAAACTCCTGTAGGCATTTCTGATCACTCAGCTGCTAGGCTACTCTACAAGCACAAGGCAGCATCTCATGCAGCGAGCCCAAAGATTCAGATTGTCCTTGTCTGAGAGTCTTTCCTACGGATAGCTATCAAGGGTCCAGTTAGAAATCAATATATTTAGGTTTTGGCAACTGTTTCCTTTGCCGTCCAAAAGCTTTTTATCTTGATGAAGTCTTAACAGTTCATTTTTGCCTTTGTTTCCCTTGCTTTTGGAGATGTGTCTAGCAAGAAGTTGCTGCGACCAAGGTCACATGTGGAATTTAAGAAACAAAACAGAGGAGCATAGGGGAAGGGAGGGAAAAATAAAACAAGATGAAAACAGAAAGGGAGACAAATCATAAGAGACTCTTAATCATAAGAAACAAACTGAGGGTTGCTAGAGGGGATGGGGGTGGGGGATGGGGTAACTGGGTGATGGACATTAAGGAGGGCACATGACATAATGAGCACTGGGTGCTCGTATAAGACTGATGAGTCAATGAATTCTACCTCTGAAACTAATAATACACTATAATAATTGAATAATTGAATAACTATAATTAACTGCATTCAAATTAAAAAATAAATAAATTACAAAAAAGAGGCTCAGAAAATATCAATATATTTATATCTAGGTAAAATATAATGCTTAAAAGCATGAACTTTGCAGGCAGCTTAAATTTCAATCAACTTTGCTGTGGACAAGTTTCTTATCCTTCTCTCTGTAAAAAGGGTGCAATATTAGCACCTACATCATCGGGCCACTCTGAGGAGTAATGGAGATAATACATGAAAATTCTTTACTTACACAGGTTTCTCATGACAGTAGTTGCATTAACTGCCCTCTCTGTATGGCCATTTCTGCTGCTGCCTGACTTGAGGGAATGGCCCCACACTTCTGCTCCCTTGACATTAGGCTAATTGAATGAAAATAGGAACCTGTAAATTAAGTCTCATATATGAATCTATTAGTACACTATTTCCATCATCCCTCTGACTACAAGCACACAGATCCTTTTGGACTTAAGAGGAGTTTAATGATGATAAGCAAAGACTCTGGGGCTGGACGAGGGTCACCAACTGTCCCAGGACTGAGGGGTTTCTAAGGACATGGGAACTTTTAATGATAAAACTGAAATTGTTCCCCCCCCCAAAAACAGGACAGTTATTCACCTTAGAACTGAATGCCTTTGCAACCTTGCATATGTTACTAACCTTTCTGTGCTTCAGTTTCCACATCTGAATATAGAGATTATAATTACTCTCTTTCATAAAGTTTAGTTTTTGGAGGAGTAAATGAATTAACATGTAGAATGTTTAGGATCATGTCTGGAGTATAGTAAGCGCTCAATAAGTGTTGGTTATTAATTTGATTACTAGTCATTATATGGAAATATGGCATAAGAAAACTAACACATGAGGACATGGCAAAGAGCCCAGATCTTATGAAGTCCTTACAGCCCAACAGTGGAGCACCTGTAAAGGACTTTTTCCCAGCATCATTATGTTATGACCCTTCTGTGAGAGATGAGGGAAACAAAGCAAGCAAACAAAAACAAGAATACCCTATTATCTGGGGGCGCCTGGGTGGCACAGCGGTTGAGCGTCTGCCTTCGGCTCAGGGCGTGATCCCAGCGTTCTGGGATTGAGCCCCACATCAGGCTCTTCCGCTATGAGCCTGCTTCTTCCTCTCCCACTCCCCCTGCTTGTGTTCCCTCTCTCGCTGGCTGTCTGTATCTCTGTAGAATAAATAAATAAAATCTTTAAAAAAAAAAAAAAGAATACCCTATTATCTGAAGAAAGATGAATAAGAAAAATACAAATTAAAGTAGCCCGAGCTACTAATTCATTACCTATCAGACAAGTAAAAACAATACAACAAACAAACAAAAAGCTCCAGAAGTTTAACAATACTCCGTTACTAAAGCTGCAGGGAATAGACATTCTCATACTGTACTAGAGGAAATGCAAAATGGTCAACTTCCATTGAAGAGTATCTGGAAATATCTGCCAACATTACAAATGCATTTGAACCACAATACTACTTCTGGGAATCTATTTTGCAGTTACTCTTATACATATATCACAGGATATATGTACAAGACTACCCACTAGAGAACTATTATAGCAAAAAACTGGGAACAATCCAAGAGTCCCAAAATAGAGGCCTGGTCAAATGAACTATGGTACATCCATACAATGAAATATGATGTAGAAGTAAAATCAGAATGAGGAAGTTCTCTGTGTATTAATATGGAAAGATCTCCAAATCATTGTTCAGCAACAACAAATAAGGCACAATGTAATATATAATATACCATATTTTATGGGGATAGAAGGGAAATAAGAATATACATATATACACACATATAAATATATACATCTATGCTTATATATCCAGATTAAAGAAACACTGGAAGAAGAAGCAAAAGAATAACTAAAATGATTACTTAGTAAGGGAAGAAAGAAATAGGGTAAATGGAAACAAAATATTTCCATGTAGATTTTTTTAATTTTAATTTTTTTCCTCTCTAAATGTAGTACCTATCAAAAAGATAAATTTTTAAAAAAGAAAATGTAAAAAATCAGATATCTGTATCATCCACTTAAAGACTGATACCATTTACTTCTCTGAATGAAATCTCATCTAAGAAGACAGGAAATTATGTTGAAAACTACAATGATGTGCTGCATCCACCCAAACAAATAAACCAAAAAAGATTTCTGACATGTGACTCGGAGGACCACTCCCTTCCAGCTAAACAGAAAGGAAGCGAGGGTATTGTTCGGAGAACACTGATGTACAGTCCCTGCTCATTCATAAATCTATTCCCCTCTCAACACAACAGTGTGACCAGCATCTGAGAGGAGAAGGGAGGCAGTGTGACTTCCTTTTTCAGGCGGGATAAGGTTTCATCATCCCATCTTTTTACACTTGCAAGTTAGGAGATCTGTTCTGCTTTTTATGTTAATTGGAATCGGCTGCTTTGGGCTCTGACACAGGCATTTAGCACTAACAGTCAATTGCTCTTTCCTCAGCCATCTGGCAAAAGAGTTGAAACCAGCAATTTTCTGAGTCAGAATTAGACATCTGAAAAAGAATGTGCACATAGGCAAACCCCTTAGAAGTGCAGAATGAAAGAAAGGGGCAGGTAGTAGGATGCTGTACACCCCGCTCTGGAGTGATGGGATTTCAAAGAAGGGAACCAAAATGGCACTCTGGTTTCCTGACACCCCACTGCTGCTCTCCCGCAAGTGCAGTGAGAAGCACTCAGGGTTAGGAAGTCTCTCTCCCCTACCTTCCATCCTGGATGGCAGGAGCTACCCTAGCTCTGGGCCCTCCACTCGCCCTGCCAGTTGGGTGTCCTCACTTAGACATTCTCATCTTTATTTCTGCAGGATTTATGGAGCACCCTGGTTTCTGTGACAGCATCTTCTCCTGGGACTTCAAGCTCTCTGTTTGCTAGTGCTCCATCCCCTTCCTGTGGTCCCTTTTCTCTGCCCTTTAAACTTTGGTTGGTCTCTAGGCTTCTGTCCTCCACTTTTCTTACTCCATACGTTTATTCTCCTGTTTGCAGGTGAAGGACATTCACAGGCCTAAAGGCCCCCATGAAAATAATAATGATTTAGTTATTAAGGGGGAACTCATATTAGATCCTTTCTGATCCTGGTTACATTTTTTTTTTTTTTTTTTTTTTTTTAGGGGCGAGGAAGAGAGGTGGGGAAGGAGAGAGGAAAGGGAGAGAGATGATCTCAAGCAGCCTCCACGCCCAGCCTGAAATGGGGCTTGATCTCACAACCCTGAGATCATGACCTGAGCCAAAATCAAGAGACAGATGCTTAACCGACTGAGCCACCCAAGCGCCCCTGATCCTGGTTACTTTTTTATATCTCAGTGAAGCATCACAGTCTCTTTACACAAAGGCAGCAGTGAATATATTTCTGTCATTCCCTGCCTTCCAACTACAGTTCTTTCTGGTAAAGGGTTAGGGGTCCCCAAAACTTGGGCAGGATGCCCTCATCCACCACCAGCATCAATGGCTCAGAAACTATACAATTAAACCTTAAGTGTTAGTAAGGCACAAATCATGTCCCTTCCAGACTGATGGCTCTATCATCACTTAATCACCCACACATTGCTGATGCCCATTATGGCCCCATTTTGGCCCCGCATATCCTCTGCCTAGCAAACATACACAGAATACACAAGCATTCATCAGGTTAATCTTGACAGGAGCTGTGTTTGGTATACCTGCCCTTGCATCTCTCCCAAAGAGGAAATATGCACTGGCTCTGAGCATCTTCCACCTGCTGAGTCCCCTTGCTTCCCCTCAATCCTGCTCCACATATCCACATCATTAGGAGGGAACGTTGGTATGACAGAGAGTCGTCGGGACATACCAGGATTATGTAACACAGAATTCAGGTAGTATGGCCCTTCCTCCCACATACACCATGCTACACAGTTCGATCTGTGTATGAATTCAATCTGTGAGACTTTTTGTTCCATGACCTCTGTAAAAACTTGTCTGGTATCATACTTGAAGGCTACCATGCATTAGAATAATTTCCCACAAGAGAACCTTTTACTGGCTGGTCTCTCTTTCTCTGTGAAATGTTTCTTTATCTCTATTTCACTTATGAATACAAGTTATTCTTCCTTTTCCTCCAGTTTTCAGGTTTTCTTAAAATAATTCCATAATTTGGAAAGTAATTATGCTTTTCAAAAGGGTAAAATGACCCACTGCTCCCTACTGAAGCCCAGGCACCAAGTTTAAGCAGATAATACCCGGACTAGTCCCTGGTGGGGGTAACACAGTAGACAGGCATGGGCAATTCTGTACATGTTGGCTTCTCTCCTCTGTCAGAGACCACCCACTTGCTTTCTTCCCCTTACTTCCCACTCTAGTCAGGTGTTTATGACTTCTCTGCACACCCCAGACTAGCCTAAAGCATTGGACTGGCTCAATGCTGGGTCCTTAGTGCTAGCATCTATTGCAATTCAGGGACTGGGAGAGGGGGGCTGTGGGGAATGGCTTTAGGAAGACTGACTAGCTAACTGGAAAGGTGCTCATAGCCTCTGCTGCTGGAGGCAGACTGCAGTGTGTATCATTCTGGACCCCTTTCAAACCTGCCATGGTGTTATATTCTTTCTCCAAACCAAGCACAATGTAATCACTTAAATGTAAACTTCTTCCAAGACCATCACACACAGTTACAGACCTAGGTCAACTTGCTTGAATTTGGAGCTTTTGTGGTCTCGTGGCCACTGTACACATCATTACCCAGAATCCCATTTCTCTGGCATTTCCTATTTTCATTTTCAAAAGGTAACTATAATTTCAGAGGATGCAAAATGACAGCCCATGCCATGTCAATATTATGTAATTAAGAACTTTCATATTCTAAAAAAAAAAATTTTAATTTCTAGACTGTCTTGAGAAATGAGAGCTCTGGATCTATGATCTCCCATGGAAACAACAGGTTGCCCTCTTTAGACAGGGCATATGCTCTCCAATTCCTCAGAGACCCCTCCCACTCTTGGCTAATCCACCCATTTACATTTCCTGTGTGGCCCTCCTAGCCTGAATCACTAGTTTGGGTCTTCCTGGCTATTGCCCCATGTTTTACCCAAGGCATCGGCTGCCTATTATCCTTTGTCTAATTTGCAGGGTTTATATGGACCAGTTCCCTTGTGCATGTTCCTGCTCTCTGAGTATGACCTGACCTTGGCCAATCTTCTTGCCACTCTGGCCTTAAACTAGTAACGTGACCTGACATCAAGAACTACTGGAGGCCTGTGGATCCTCTTTAGGTGTTCTGATGTTCACTTTCAGTACTTCAACATGTGGGTCATCACACCAACATAGCAAATATTGTCAGAACCCCAGAAGCTTCTTTAAAAATTAGTCAAGTACTTCAGAAGTCTAATGCTAAAATCCCTCAGGCCTGTGACCTATCTATTCAGTTGGCACCAAATGTCTCCCGAGATTAAACAAAGCCCTGAGAGATAATGAGATGAAATGGCTTGACCTTCAGATATAAGATCTCTCCTTTCCTTCCGAGCCTGTCGCTGGTTCAGATTATTTTTATCATTTTTCAAAGCAGCAACGTTTATTTCCTCTGCTTCAGTGAGCTGTGCAGATGCAAGGTCTAGAAGGAATATTTAGTGGTCGCCATGGTTACCATTAGTCATATGAAGTTATAGCTAGTGTGCTGATTCCTCTCTTCACAGCTGTAAAAAGAAAGCACTCTCCAAAAAGCAGGCTTGCTGGGGCTCAGAAGACTTTAATTCTGTAATGCACCCAGCCCCTCTGGTAATTTATCTTGATCTGAAAGCTTAATTTGCACTCTAAAGATTTTAGGCAGGGAAAGTTTCATAGGACTTGAAAGCTAGAAGGGAACTTAGAGATACTTTAGCCTCAGCCTCTCATCCTACAAATTAGAAAACTGAGGCCCAGAAAGGAGAAAGGACTCAGGTATACACAGTAGGTCAATTAGTCACCAAAACATGTATAATGAGTGGTACTAGGGCCAGGGCTCCTTCTGTCTCCACTCTGTCTCTCACCCTAAATAATCAGAGAGGCTAAGTAATATAAAGATTTAGGACAGACAAAGACTATCCAAATCCACTGCAAGGCAGGGAACTCTGATCCTACACAGAGGAATCCTTAAAATGGAGCTTGAGCCAAAATCCACAAATGGCCTCTAAGACCCTATTAGCCTTGGAATATCAACTGAGTTTTATGATTAGTTAAGTCCAGATGGTACAGCCATTCCAGTGACTTCAAAATGAGGCTGTCTCCTGATTCTGATTAGTTGCCTGAAAAGTGGGGGCCCCACAGTGCTGTATCTTATCCTGGGGTCCTGACCTCTTACTATCTCACAATTTCTCTACCCCCCTGACTCAGTATTCAATAGAGCTTAACTTCCATTAAGCCCAGGAGAATGGCTCTTACTCTATTGTCTTGCACTTGATTGGATATAAAAATAATATATGAATATTTTAGACAAGAATCAAGAAATGCCCTTTACATTTTCTAATGTAATTGGGGTTTTTTTTGGTAAAGTTGATTGATTGATTGATTGATTGATAAGAGGGGGGTAACGGCAGAGGGAGAAGAAGAGAGAAACTCAAGCAGACTCCATGCTGAGTGTGATGCAGGACTTGATCTCAAACCCTGAGATCACGACCTCAGCCAAAACCAATCGTCAGATGCTTAACCAACTGCAACACCCAGGTACCCCAGAAAGGTTTTCTAATTGGTTCATGAATTCTCTACTTAACTAGTTTTTGCCTGAATAGCCTCAACATTAGATGACCTACCCCAGCACTGTCTTGCAAATCTTGTTTCTAAATACCATTCCTCACTAAAAAGAACCAGAATTCTTTGGAAGAAGGAAAGCTGGGACAAAGAAATATAAAAAGGGTTTGGAATACCTTGTCAAACTAAAAAGTAAGGAAGTGGTCAAGAAAATGATAAAGTAAGTCATGGACTGAATGTCTGTGTCTTCTTAAAATTCATATGTTGAAGCTCTAACCCCTGATGTGACGGTATTTGGAGAGAGGGCCTATGAGGAAGTGATAAAGGTTAAATGAGGTCATAAAAATGGGCCCTATTCCAATAGGGCTGGTGCCCCTATAAGAAGAAGAAGAGACACCAGAGCTCTCTCTCCCCACCATGTGAGGATACAGAGAGAAGGTGGCCACCTACAAGCCAAGAAGAAAGCTCTCACCACAAAACAAATTGGCCAGCACTTGATCTCAGATTTCCCAGCCTCCAGAACTGTTAGAAATAAATTTCTGTTGTCTAAGCCACCCAGTCGTGGTATTTTGTTATGGTAGCCAGAGCAGATTAATATAGGAGATATGTCAAAAGGACTTTTAGGGCACTCATTGGACAAATCTGGGTTAATCTGAGTTTCAAGATGAATTAACTGATAGCACTGGATTACAACTCACTTAACAAAAATAAGAATCCATTAATTCGAATAAATAAGGGAAAATTTTTCTTACAATAGAGTGCCAGATAAAAAAAAGTAGAAGAAAACAATCAACAAAATGAAAAGGCAATCTGCAGAATGAGAGAAAATATTTGCACACCATATATCTGATAAGCATTTAATATTCAATATATATATAAAAACTCATACAACTCAATAGCAAAAAATCATCATCATCATCCAGTTAAAAATAGGAAAAGACCTCAATAGACATTTTTTCCAAAGAAGACATACAAATGGCAAATGAATATATGAAAAGATGCTCAACATTACTAATCATCAGGGAGATGCAAATCAAAACCACAATGAGCTATCACTGCACACCTGTTAGAATGTCTATTATCAAAGAGGCAAGAGATAAGAAGTATTGGCAAGGATGCAGAGAAAAGGAAACATTTTTCCACACCATTGGTGCACTGTTCGTGGGAATGTAAATTGGTGCAGCCACCATGGAAAACGATATGGAGGTTTCTCAAAAATTACAAATAGAACTATAAGGATATGATCCAGCAATTCCACTTAAAGGTATATATCCAAGGAAATGAAGTGAGTATCTCATTTCAGGAAACAGAATCTCAGATATGTGCACTACCATGTTCATTGAAGCATTATTCACGACAGCTAGGATTCAGAAACAACCTAAGTGCCCATCAACAGATGAATGGATAAAGATGCAATGCACACACGTGTGCGTGAACACACACACACACACACACACACACACACACACACACCATGGAATATTATTTGGCCAAGAGAAAGAAGAAAATCCTGCCACTTGTGACAACATGGATGAACCTGGAGGATATTATGTAAATGAAATAAGCCAGACACAGAGAGACATACTGTGTGATGTCACTTACATGAATCTTAAAAAAGAACACTGAACTCATAGAATGGTAGTCACCAGGGAGTAGAATGGTAGTCACCATGGGCTAGGACTAGGGGAGATAAGGTCAAAGGGTATAAACCTTCAACTATAAAATGAATAAGCTCTGGGGATCTAATATAAATCATGGTGACTACAGTTAATAATGCTGTATAACATACTTGAAATTTGCTAAGTAAATCTTAAGCATTCTCACCACATACACAAAACAGTAACTATGTGAGGTGATAGATGTGTTAATTAACTTGATTGTGGTAATCATGACACTATGTATACATATGTCAAATCATCATGTTGTATACTTTTAAATATATACACTTTTATTTGTCCATTATACCTCAGTAAAGCTGAGGAAAAAAATAAAAGTAGAGTAAATCAAGAAAAGTTAGAAAATCGCCTTATTTTTTGAAAACATCATAAGAATAACTAATTCAGGTAAGATTCATCAGTGGACGCTTAAACTATTAGGTGAAGTATTGAGGAAAGGAGGATATTAGTTTCAAATATCTCCCCACAGATAACAATAGGAAGTAGAAGTTCTATAGTGGATATACCTGGCAGTAGCCACCTTATACAAATGATCAAAGTTAATAAAACCAACAACAAGGTAAACTGAAAACATGTGCTTCTTGAGGTGACAGACTGGTAAAAACACACACGACTTTTTTTTTTATGATTTATTTATTTATTTTAAAGAGAAAAAGAGCTAAATGGGGGGAATGGCAGAGAGAGCAAATCTTTCAAGCAGACTCTCTGCTGCGCACAGTGCCCAATGCGGGGTTCGATCCCACAACCCATGAGATGATGACCTGAGCCAAAACCAAGGGTCAGATACTTAACCAACTGAGCCACCCAGGTGCCCCAACACATACCACTTTTATGATATGCTTGCTGAAAATGCATAATCTAACTTAATCGTGAAAAAATCCCAAGGCAAACCCAAATTGAGGTTTCTATAAAACACCTATCTGGCAAGCATACTTCAAAAATGCCAATGTCATGAGAGACAAAGCTGAGGAACTGCTTCAAATTAAAGGAGACTAAACAGACATGACAACTAAATGCATTTTGTGATGCCGGGCTGGATCTTGGTTCAGAAAGAAAACAACTGCTGTAAGAACATTATAGGAAAATTATTGAAATTTTCATATTATTTGTATATTAAATAATAGCATTGCACCAATGTTGAATTTCCTGAATTTGATGATGGCTCTGTGGGTCTATGAGGGAGAAGAGAGTGGATGTCTGAAACTAATTCTAAAATGGTGGAAAGAGCGAGACAGACAAGAGAGAAGGAGCAAGTAAAAGAAAATGAGGCAATATGTTAAAACAGGTACATCCAGATGGGTTTAAAAGAGTTAGTTCTTTGTACCATTCTTAAAACTTCTGTTCAGTTGGAAATAATTTCAAAATAAAGAGTAAAATTTAAAAACTCTTCAATTTCAATGGATCCAGGCAGATAGCAGGCAGGTGTAGACAAGATCATTTCAAACCAACAAATGACAGGGAAAACATTATTTCACTACAGTTTGAATCTATAGTCAAAGGAAGATACATTGACTCATTCTTTAAGAAAACATTTATCTAGTAATATTAAAAAGAGTTAATGTTTGTGAACACCGTGTGGTTACATACCTCCCTACTGCCCCAGATTGCAGTTTCTAAATATGGCCACATCCACATATATTCTATCCTACAGGCTCTTCTTAAAATGTGATGTTAACATCCTCCATCAAGAGGCGGGGTGCATTTTTCTTTCTCATGAACCTGTACAGACCTTTAACTGCCTTGACCAAGAGAATACCACAGAAAAGATGCCTAAAGATTTTACCTTGTCTCTTGAATTTTACCTTGTCCCTTGTCATGGGATAAGTATGAAATGCAATAGGAGCACACTCATGAGAAAAGAGTTCATCTGTCTGAGTAAGTAGAGCTTCACAGAGAAATTCCAGGACTGTTACCTGCCATCTTGATCAGTGGGGGAGCTGCCACAGACCTTCCTGACCCTGCGAACAAGCAGAGACTCCTGCCTGATCTTTCCTCAGATATAATTATAATCTATAATTGTATGACATTCAAGAAGACTAAATTACATGTCTTGATGATTATGATATTGTTATATAAAAAGAAATACATACTTGGTCTTTTTCCTTGGTTCCTGACACAGAGCTTTGAACACTCTTGAAATTTCCTGAATGATAGGGGTGATAGAAACATCTTCTGTTATAATATTTGGTCTCTGTCCCCAGTTCCTGACACGGAGCACTTAAGGCCCTTGGAATTTCCTGAGTGATATGAACACTTGTGGTATACTAATGAGGTGACTCTTGGCTGAGGATGGGGCCTGGTTGCCAGACAGGCCAAGTCTTGATCAGAAGCTTGAAACTTTCAGCCCCACCCGTATCCCTCTGAAGAAGGAAGAGGGACTGGAGACTGAGTTCAGTCACCAATGGCCAATGATTTAATCCTTATGCCTACATAGTGGAACCTCCATAAAAACCCCTAAATGACAGGATTTAGGGAGCTTCTAGGTTGGTGAACACTTCCATGTACCAGAAGGATGGTACATGCCAACTCTACAGGGATAGAAGCGCTGGTACTCAGGATCCTTCCAGACCTCGCCCTATATACCCCTTCATCTGGTTTTCATAGGTCTCCTTTATAACAAACTGGTAATAGTGAAGTATTTCCCTGAGTGCTGTAAGCCATTATAGCAAATTATCAAAACTGAGGAGGGTGGTGATAGGAACCTGCATATAGCCAGTAGGCAGAGGTACAGGAAGTCCTGAACTTGCCATTGGCATCTGAGGTGGGAACAGTCTTGTGGGGCTGAGACCTTAACCCGTGGGCTCTGTGCTAGCTTCGAATAGTTAGTGTCAGAATTGAACTGAATTGCAGGACAGCCAGATGGTGTGCAAAGAGTGAAGAATTGGTTAATGTGGAAAAAAAACAAAGCCACATTTTGTGTCAGAAGTATCAGGTAGTAAAATCAGCTTTGAATTACACAATGGGTAATCACACATTCGACATTACTATCTAGGAATTTAAACTCAAAAATTTCAAAAACAACACGTAAAACTGATTTGATGTTCTCCACCCATCATCTCGATATTGATACAGAAGACAATGAACTGATTCAGCACACATTTTTATACGTAGTAAAAGCTTGCCTGATTTTTCCAGAAGTCCCCTTTTTATATACCTTGTTCACCACTGGGGATGCAATCAGCAAGCAATAAATAGTAACGATGCCTTTTCTCTTCAGTGGTTCATTTCCTTCTGCTTTCTAAATTCTTGCAATTTTCTAAGACACGTCAGTTCTGCAATCTTCAAATAGCGCATTGAAGACCTTCCCCAAACATCCTTACCACTTACAATCATAGCACTTAGCACTGAAATACATGCCTCCTGGCCCTTGATAGTTTCACATCACCTTGTGGAGGTTATAAGTTCTTTATCAAGGGCCTACATGTGCTATTGAAACACTACCCTAAACCCATGCACCTAGGGCAAATTTCAGGACATAGTGTGATGGGGAGATATTTGTTGATTAACCGACTGATGCTAATATACCAAAACATTGTCTTCTACAATCTTATTGATGTTGATAACTTTTCTTTAACCCTCTACAAAATTTGAAAGAAAATGTGTTTCCTATGCCCTAGTAAAGAGGACTGGCCTGGTGAATGATGTAATACAGGGAAGATGCCACATTTCTTTGCTGATCCAGACCTACATGTCTTCGCAGTCCCTGGGCAGGCACTGGCTTCAAAAGGAGTACAGAACTGGCGTCCTTTGCCAAGAATGTAGACAGCAATGGACATGCTTATGAGAACAGAGTCTGGAATCAGGCAGAATAAGCCTAGCCATGGGATCTTAGGCAATTTAATTTCCAGCAGCATTAGCTTCAATGTCTTCAAAGTGGGAGTATTAGTCCATTTTCCTCAGGATTGCAGAGAGAATTATATGAGACATATAAAGCATTTAGCACAGATACCTAAAAATACCTAGAGAAGCATTACTGATTATTCAAATGAGAGTATCTAGCACCCTCTGCATACAGTCCACCTGTATCGGAGGATGGAGAAGAGGGAGGTGTTTGTCCCTGATCCTTTGTTCTCCTCTGGGTGAGGGATTTCTTCTGCTTATGTTGTATTTCCCTCTGGCATATCTGAAAAGGTACAATCATACACAAATAAAGCACAGAAATTCAAAACATAGGGCTAAACCAGCTCTTGCCAGTTCCTCAGCCACTTTTCCTCCTATTGTTGTTTTCTCTCTCCCTCAGCTAACCTCACTTCCAGATAAATTCTATAGTTATTTCTCTCCCCTATTCCTTAATTATCATAAAATTCAGGAGAAATGCTCTAGTTTTGTTCTTTTAGACCACTCTCCATAAACTTTTTAATTCAACCAATGTAAGTTCCATCAGACAAGTTAACCTTTTAAAACTAGGAAAGAGTTCCAGTGCTGATGTTTCTGTTCGGGGGCATTCAGACATGAAAATTGTTGAACACAATGGACTACTGCCAATCTAATAAGGGAAAACAGTTTGAACTCACCAAGGGCTCAACTGTAGCATCTGTTAAGAAATGAAAAAAGACATCCTAAAACAAAAGGTAACACCCCTATCTCCTAGGGAAAAAACTAGCTGCTAAATCTCTAGAGACTTGTATTGAGATACAACTTAGAGTTCATGGCCTGGAAGTGACTTGTGTGACCACGAGTACAAATCACTTAACATCTGGGCTAACCAGCTCAATTACCTTGTCACTTGACAGGAGAGAAACAAAAAAGCCAGGCAGACCTTTGAAGAGTAAAGATAAGAGGTCAGACACTGAGTGAAAATGTGGCCCTGTATTCAGTCTTCAGCTAATGGCTTTGACTCTTACTCTCCAAATCACCTTTGGAATAACAAGAAAGAAAGGTATCTGGGAAGAGAGATCAAGTCTACATAACTTTGATCATTCCCAAACGACAAGGCCATATGCCAGAGCATGGGCTCTAGTTCTATGCAAAGGCCTGAGTTTTGACCCTAGTTTATCTTCAGAAAATTAATTGGCCACACCAAATCCTTGCATTCTAATGATTCATTCTGGAAAGCTCCTAAACAAGCACCAACTTGGAGATCTTCCATCTGATTCTCTTGGATTGAGAAAAGAATATGCTTTAGAGTTGCTAACAACTGGGCAGAACTTAGAGTGAGGTCATGTTTGGAACCAGGAGATGAACCAATAGCAAAAATTAATGGGGCTTTGGAAAAGCAAGTTTATACAATGTGCTCATGAATCTGTAGTAATTATAAACCAATCAAAAAGAGGAAAAGATGTGGCTGTCTTTTACCCTTATGTTTTTGTCTGCCCTGTAAGAACAGCTGTATCTTATTGACTTACTGGACAATGATGGTTTACAGCTGAAGTCCTGTCTTGACACTCCCTCCAATTGGGGGGAAAAAGAAGAGGAAGAAAGTAAGAGAGAGTTCAGCACTAAGAGAGGACTCTGAATTGCAGTATTTTTAAAAAGCCTGTAACTCTGCTCTTTCCCCAATCAGTATTTTAATGGCATGATCATTTTTGTAAGATATTGCCTCATTGGAATTTCAGTAAAGCAGTATTAGTCTTCCCCATAATCCTGGAAAGAAAGTAAGGTGGGGAAAGACAAAAGTCTCCAGCAGTGATAAGCAGCCCGAATCTTTATGATACAAGTGATTCACCCTGAGAGCTAGAGTCCAGATGAAAGCTAAGAGAGCTGCTCCATGTTGCTACTTCTCAAATATGCCTGGAGAGTAACATTAGTAGTTGAAAAGCAATGTAAATTTTCTTACAGACTTCTATTCGACAGAGTTGGTATTTTCAATTTTAATAACCTCCCCCCACTAAGGGACTCACTAGAACTGCGGCCATTTCAAATGAAGGAAAAAAGTTAATTTGGAAAAAAAAATTTTTTGATACAAGCAAGGTAGGGTAGTTTTGTAATGGCTTATAGAGTTTACTGCCTTTGGTGACTAACTTAACGTTTTAAAAAATATTTTTAAAAAAGAGTTTGCTGCCTTGTATATATATATTGAGCAAAAATTATGCAAGCTCTGTGTATTGAATAACTGGTGTCTTGTAGAACTTTTGTCAAATCTCAAGGATGGCAGTATGAAAATCATTTTTTTTCCACCTCAACAGCTAAGACCAAGTTGAAAGGAGTGGGAAGGGCACAGAAGCAGTTCATTTCTCCAAGTTCAACCTGTAGTGGGCTTAAGAGGTGATCTCATTTGGGGAATCAAGCAAGGTGTAGCCCTATAACCCTGTAAGGGTGCAGTGAGTGTCAATAATCGGGGGGGGGGGGCGGGTGGAGTGGTCCAGACTCTCTGTTAAAGCCAGCTGCTAGAAAAGAGGCAAGATCCCATGCTGATTCCCACTCCATGTCTGGGACAGGAGAAGACAGGAATGAGAGCAGACCCTAGACAGACTGAGTTATTTAAAGAGATTCCCACTGGACATCAATCCCTGAATTATAAGAGAGAAACGTCAGGTGCCAAGATGATCAAAGTGGAAAAGAACCTGGCCCCTTCACATTCTTGCATAGAACAGAATAACTTATTGTGGTAGTCCATGGTCCAAGTGCAATCATGAAATCCCACATTCCTCTAGCACTCTACATTTCCAGGTACCAAATTCTACCTGGGCCTGGGAGAGATGCAGAGAAACTTGCTGAAACCCCTGAGGGTACTTTGGGACCACTAGAATTGGCTACGGCAAATCAGCAACCATTCCAGCTAGACCTCCCTGGGACTGCAGAAAAAGACTGGCTCCAACGTGATCAGGATTACAGTTCCAACCTAAGATGCTGAGGTGAGAGATGGACAGGAAGACCGTAGGAACAGGAATGCTCAGAGGAGAATGAAACAGAAAGACAGGCATATCAATCTCTCAAGCATGGCAACCTGGCATCATGGGATAGAATACGGCAGGTATGAGTAAGGCGCTTACTGAAGGAAAGAGCAAGGGTGAGGCAGACTTGAAAATGACAGCAAGACCTGCTCTAGGCTTCTAAATCTACCGTAGTTAAGAGCCTGTGAGTGCTTATGACCATGATCCAGATTGGTTCCAAAACTGGTTTCGGTTGAATTGGTTAGTGAAGGGCAATAAGTTCAGCTGGAAACACAAAGAAAGTGGTGCAAATGTCTCTTTTATTTTAAACCTGATGATGTAGAATTCAAAGGCAGATTGTAAAATCTATCATTCATTTAGCATACCCCACATGCCAGACATTCTGCTAAACATATGACTTTATTCGATTATCCAACCATCCCACAAGGCAGTTATGGAGACACTTTACAGAGAGGGCTGTGAGTTCAAGGAAGTTAAGTAATTCCTTCTCTCTCACTCAAAAAAAAAAAAAAAATCCTTCGAAGTCTGTTCCATCTCATGACACTGGTCTGCCTCATCAAGATATGATCCCCAGTTTAAATCTTTTCAGTTTAAACCTTTCTGTTATTTGATTGTGTAATGTCATAAAAGTCATTAAACCTCTTGAGGTCCCGGTTTACTCATTTATACCATAAAGGGATAGAACTCCATGATCTCTAAGATCCTCTCTGAAACTCGGGGAACCAGTTCAGAGCTGTGTCTCTACAAGGTAATAGTAGAAACACAGAGATACCTCAATGCTTGGGGTGGGAAAGAGCGTAAACAACTAAAGGACTGTGGATTATTAAAAATCACCCCTGGGCCTTATGGAACTTGTCATGTTCAATGATTAAATGAAATGGAGGGAGTTTGCATGTCCAGCAAAAACCCTACCCTGATATGCAATAAAATGTCCACCCAAGAGGGGAAGTGAAATCACATGATTTATGAATTGCCAGAAATGGCATTCCTCGCATGTTTTTATAGAGTGCCCTAGTGTTATAATTAAGGAACTCAGCAGGGAGCCTCTACTCACTGCTTACTAAATGAATTCTAATGTGCTTGGATCAGGAAAGTGTGATTGTATGATATTTCTGAGTTTTAGTGTTCCTACTGTTCCCTCTTGATATTTCAAATCAACTACAGCTTCCCTCAGTTTAACTCTGATGATCTAATTTAAGCCTAATTGCTGAGCTCTCTATAACCAACCAAGTGCTCTGGGTATAATTCTTCTTACCTAGGAAATTAGCTTTCATATGCATATCTCTCTTTGTGCCCCTAAAAACTGAGTAAGATGAAAAGGGCTTGCCATTGTGTATCAGGCACTTGAGGTTAACCCATGAAAATTACCTGACAGTGGGGACTGCAATAACCCATGACAATGACGGAACATTTTGAAATTTTCTTCTCTAAATTCTAAACAATTTTCCTCGGATGATCTAACTTTACTGGAAAAAGCATTAGGTTCAGAATCAAACAGACCAGAAGCCAAGTCTGAGCTCTGCAACTGACAAAGTTATGACCTTTGACCTTGGGAATCACACTGAATTTTTATTTCCTCATCTGTCAAGTGCCATGATCATTGATAGCCATTTCATAGAATTGTGAAGATGCAGTGAGTTTACTTGACATGATATTCTGAATAGAAGCAATAGCCACCATTTATTAAATACCTTTTTTATGCCAGGTTCTGGACTAAAAACTCCATGCACAACAATTTTAGAGGTCACCTCAACTCTGCAAAGTAAGTTTGTGTTATTGTGTCTCACTGAAAAGAATACTGAGGTGTAAAGGTAAAATAATTGGCCCAAGGTCCTGTTGCCAGATAAACAACATCTCTGACTACTGCATCTTGCTATTTTCACATTCATCAGAAGAGATGGGACTCCTAAATATGTAATTTGAAATCTTTACTCTTCTGGAAAATGGTGAACCCAAATCAGAGAAAAAGCTCTCATCAATGAAGAAAGAAAATGTTTCTGATGGTATACCTGAGGAAAGGAAGGAGTAAAATTGCCTCTCATCCACTCGTTACTGTAACCTCCCATCCAAGGATTACTTTGGCAGATAGCATGATAGGAAGACAGTTAAAGGGACAGAAAGACGCACAATCACAAGCCACCGGGATTCTACAGGGAACTGCCACTGGGATTTAGCCAGAGCCCTGTGGTTGCCCACATTTCCCTGGATCCAAGCTTTCTACTCAGGCCTTATCATAGGGCAGGTAGACTGTCCTTGCTTTGATAGGAAGCTTCTGCACTATGACCCATGAGACAATCTCTGAAGACAACTGAGTCATCGGGAAGGAAAAAGACTTAATGCATTGATATTTAAAATGGAATGCTGTTATACTTCCCTGAACTCAAAGAGGTCTTAAGTAAGCAAGCTCACAGTTTGCTTCCAGCATCATTTAGAATATTAGTTTTAACACTAATAAAAGTAACCTCACATTAAAATTCTTTCTGGAAATTTAAGGTCTGTGGACAATACCATGTCTCACAATCTGACACCTTCAATCACTGTCCAAAAGATAAGCCCCTCCAGTCATCCACCTTGTCCTTAATCCTTAATGCCAAAACTAATATTTGGACCAGGAGAAAAATAAATGCTCACCTCTCCTGTTCACTCCCAAATCTTTCTGCTGTCTCCTCCAGAACCCCATTTTCTGATCATCAAAGTCCCGTGCATTTTTATGCTCCAAAAGGGAATCTTCTTCCACTTCATGTCTGAACTCAAACCTGGAGCTCCCCTTGGGTACTCTTCTCTTCTACAGCCCTCAGTAAGGGTGGCTTTTGGTTTCCCAAGCCTCACTTGAAATGAAGCTTGAAGATGAGCCAGCATTCTCTGTAGGCTTGGGCCTTCTAGTATATAATCCTAAATGCCTTTTTCTTATTGTCATCAACCAGTCCCCTCACATTTGTCTCCAAACATTAAACGGCAGCTGATTCACGCTCTTCTCTCCACCCCTATCCTTATCATGATCCTGGGTACTTTCAGAATTCATGTGCATGCCCCACAAAATGCCTTGCCCCTACAATTCGTAGGCCTCCTCACTCCAATAACCTTCAATTCCACTGTAATTCTGTCACCTACATATATAACCACACCCTGAAACTTGTCCTCCAGAATTGCTTCGCTGACGGAAACTTAATCTCCAATATCCCACAGCCTGACCATACAACCTACCTAAACCTCCTGCTAATTCCTTTAAACTTGTATTTCAACTTCATTAAAAAAAAAAAAAAAATACTGGTCCTTTGAGCCACTTCCCCATGCATGCATTTTTCCCTGACCAATCAGTTCCTTCCTGTCTTTACTTCCCTTCCTTTTTTAACCTAAACCAGTTCTTCATTCTCTTATCAATAACTTCTATTTTCTCTCTCCATTGTGCTTCCTCCAAATGAACCCACCGAAATCCTGAACTTGAATCATTCCTACAACTGCCTGTTCCCTCTGAAGCTACACTCAGGCATCCAGGAAAAGCAGGAGAAAAACTGTACAACATCGTTCTACAACTCTATGATCTTCATCCTTAGCTATTATTTCTATGGTTGTTCCATGTGTCCATAGTTCTTACTATTGTTCCTCACAAATTTGCTTCAAATCGTTACCTCATGCAAATTCTTATAGCCTCTTACTCACAGTAGATGCCCTTTCCTCTGTCTTTACCAAGTACAGAGAGATCAGGTAGGAATTCCCTCAACTTCTGTTCCTCTTCTCCCTCCACTCACAACTATGTCTTCATCAGCATCTTTCCTACCTCCTGCCTAAGAGATAGTACCCTTTCTCTTATCTCAAACTAATCCTGTAGCTCTTTCCCTTCCCCCCTTTCTGTGACTTTTCTACAACCCATGGGTCAAAGAAGAACCTGCGAAATAAGTTATAAAGTATTTTAAACTGAATGAAAGTGAAAACACAACATATCGAAATTTGTGGGATTCTATAGGTCAGACAGAGAAAGATAAATACCATAAGATTTCACTTATGTGTGGAATCTAAAAAGCCAAACAAAAGAACAAACAAATAACTAAACAGACTCTTAAATACAGAGAGCAAATTGGTGGTTGCCCAAGTGGGGGGAAGAGCCAAATAGATAAAGGGGCTTAAGAAGTACAAACTTCTAGTTATAAGTCTTGGAGATGAAAAGTACAACATAGGGAATATAGTCAATGATATTGTAATAATGTTGCAAGGTGACAGATGGTGACTACACTTATCAGGGTGAGCATGGAGTAATGTATAGAATTGTCAAATCAATGTTACATATCTGAAACTAATATAACGTTGTGTGCCAATTACACTTCAACAATTTTTAAAAATTGTGGGATTCTACTAAAGCATTACTTAGGCGAAAATGTATAGCATTAAACTTCTCTATTAGAAAAAAAAAATCTCAAATCAATGACTAACTTCCACCTTAAGAAACTAGATAAAGAAGTGCAAATTATACCCAAAGTAGAAGAAAGGAAATAATAAAGAACAGAGAGAAAATCAATAAAATCAAAACCAGAAAACAACAGAGAAAATCAATGAGATAAAAGGTTGGTTCTTCAGAAGAAAAATGAAATTGATAAACCCCTGCACAGACTGATCCAAAAAAAAAAGAGAGAGAGAGAAGAAGTAGAAGAAAGAATGAAGATATAAATTACCAATCTCAAAAATAAAAGACATGACATTATTACAGATTCTACTGACTTTTTAAAGGATTTAAGATCATGTTATCAAGAACTTTATACCAATTATTTTGACATCATAAATGAAATGGAAAAATTCTTTGAAGATATAACCTAACAAAGTTCACTTAAAGAAATAAATAACTTGCATAGCCATAGCTCTACTAAAGAAATTAAATTTGTTGTTCAAAATCTTTCCACAAAAAAACTCTAGGCCCAGATGGCTTCACTGGTTAATTCTTCCAAATATTTATATAATTCCAATTCTATACAAAATCTTCCAAAAAACAGAAAAGAATACTTCCCAATTTGTTATATAAAGGCAGCACTGCCATAATGCAAAACCAATAAATATACTACAAGAAATGAAAATTACAGTGCAATAATTCTAATGAAGATACATGCTAACAAGATTTTATCAAATAAACCCAACAACATATAGAAGAGGTAATGCATCACAATAGAGCATGGCTTAGCCAAGGACTGCAATGTTGATTTAACATTCAAAAGTTATCCATGTAATTTACCATATTAACAAACTAAAAAAACAAAAAACAAAAAAACATATGATCATCTTGCTATAGAAAAAGCATTTGAAAAAACCCAGAATCCATTCCTGATTTAAAAAAAAACAAAAACCTCTCAGCAAACTAAGAATAAGAATTAATTTCCTCAATCTGACAAAAGGCATCTATAAAAAACTTGCAGCTATCATACTCAGTAGTGAAAGACTGAATGTTTTCTCCCTGAGATCAGGAACAAGACTAGGGGCTGCTCTTGTCACTTTTATTCAACCTTATACTAGAGGTTCTAGCCAAGGCAATAAAGCAAAAGAAGCAAAAGAAATAAATAAAAGACACTCAGACTAGAAAGAAAGAAGTAAAACCATCTTTATTCATAGGCAACATGATCGCCTATGTAGAAAAGCTGATGGAACCCACAAAAATATTAAACCAAACAAGTGATTTTACCAAGGATGCAGAAGTCAAGTTCAGTCTATAAAAAATCAATTGTATTTCTATATAGTAGCAATGAATGGAAGAAATGGAAGAAATGGAAGTTCAAAAAAATACAACATTTACAATGGCATCAAAAAATTAAAAATACTAAGGATAAATCTGACCAAGTTGTATACTGAAAACCACTGAATATTGCTAAGAGATATTAAAGAAGACCTAAATTAATGGAGAGACTATAACACATTCATGGGTCAAAACTTGAATTTTTTAAAAAATTTATTTGAGAGAGAGAGTACACGCACTCACGCACGCACACATGCAGGGGGAGGAGCAGAGGGAGAGGAAGAGAGAGTCTCCCAAGCAGGTTACACTCTGAGTGCAGAGCCCTACCCAGAGCTTGATTGCAGGACCCTGAGATCATAAATGATAATAACACATCAGTGCGTCAGAACACCAGAATGAGAGTGCCTCCTCTGATATGTATATTGAATTGTTATTATAAGGAACTAAGAAACAACAACTAGTCATCCCATGGTTATGGGGGAGCAGCTGGGAATTTGACCCGGGTGCTCTGGTTTAGAGTCAGCACATAATTGGGGCACATTTCAACAGGACCAGAATTTCAAAAAACTCAAACCAGATTGGGAAAAAGAAGCAGAAACACCTCTGGGCATTTATCTAGAGTTCACGCAATGATGTTCTGTTTCCCATTTATCTAAAGAGTTCACAGAATGATGTTCTGCTTGCTATTCCAACATTCTCCCAGGATGTGGTTACAGGATGTGGCCTCTTGCAGCCCAATTACCTCTGTTTCCAAGCGCTTCCAAGATTGGAATGGAGAGCTGGCCCCATGGAGAAGAGACAATAGCACAGGGCCATTTTGAAAATCATATAAACACAAGGAACTCACTTTCATTTATTCACCCTAGTGTCGAACCGGGGTTTTGTGTCCATCTGGTTTGAATCAGTCCCATTGGCAGCTGACATCAAGCCACCTCTGTTATAGCTGGCCTTTGCCTTGTCAAACTCATACAGGGCTGACTTTGGTGCAGGTATCAACCATTGATCCACAATCAAGATCAGGATATCAGGGTTTGTTTCCATTGATGCACATGGTGTGAGCCAAAGAAAGTTTAGGCAGCTTGAGTTATTTTTGGCCCCTTTTCTCAGAAAACAATGAGGACATGGTAGGACATGGAGAGGAGTGATAAAAAACAGATAATTATGAAAGCTGCAGAAAAATGGAGAGTTTGCTCTGAATATAAATAATTTTGCTTTAAAAGCACTTTTGTTTGTTTTAGCTACCATATGTTTAATTTACTGCTGTCATTTTTATTCTCTTATGCCAACTGGACTGATATCACACATTTTCTGTAAACAGATACAATTAATAATTCATGATTTCTGTGATTGGGACAGTTTTACAATTACTCAAACCATCCTGGCTCTGGATGATTTTCTTTAAGCGCCAAACTTTAAAGAAAAAAAAAAAAGGGAAATCAGAGAAATAGAGTTAACTTCCCTAAATCCTTAGCCTTTACTTTTTAGCTGTTCTCATAAATAAAAATTCAGAGAAGTCCAACAGTTTGCCCTGTATTATGACATGACAAACAAGGATGGCAGATTCTTGTGATTATATTCCTAGCTTTACAGAATTCCATAGATATTATAAAAGCAGAGTAAAATGTCCCTTTACTTAAAAGATATGCTCTTTCTTTAGAACATTTAATCACCTTTGAATTGATTCAGGAGAATTTGCTGTTCCTTAGTACACTCAAACCTCTTTATCCAAAATAATATCAATAAGAGCAATCATTCATTGAATGCTTATTAAGTAGTCTGTTAGGCAACTTACCTATTATTCTAACAACTAAATGAGTAGGTTTTATTTCCATTTTTACAGCAGAGGGAAATGAAATTTAGGAGAGATCGAATAACTTGTGTAGTAAGGGTGGCATTGAACTTGAACCCAAACCTCTCTGATTCCAGAGCTGAAATTTACATTTTTAATAACAGTATATATTTTGTTTCCCAAATGTACCTATCTTACATGTAAATGAGTTTTTATATCCACACCTTCTTGCTCCTCCTGCTAAATGGAAGTGTTTACAATGAAGTAGTCTTTCTGTTGCCATGGAGCAATGAACTTAAGATCATTTTTCATGTACAAAAAAAATGAGCTAAATTCTAAAAAAAAAAAATCTTGAGTTATAAAATCCAAGTGTTTAAATCCAATAAAAGATATATCTTTTCCCATTTCGTCAAATATCTATACTGATCTCTATCTATTTTCATAGTCCTTAGTCACTTGTGTAACTTAGTTTCAGGATATGTGGAACACACAGTTAGATATCTTTTTTTCTTTTTTTAAAATTTTATTGATATATTTGAGAGAGAGAGAGAGAGAGCAAGAAAGAGTACGAGCAGGGGGAGGGGCAGAGGAAGAGAGAGACGCAGACTCCATGTGAGCAGGGAGACTGACACAGGGCTCCATCCTCGGACCCTCAGATCACCACCAGAGCTAAGGCAGACACTTAACCGACTGAGCCACCCAGGAGCCCCTGAAGTTAAATACCTTTGAATAAGCGAAGACAATGGTTATTTTTTTGAAACTGAGAAAATTTCTTAAGTGTAATTTCTTAAATATATAATAATAATAAAATTTCATTAAGCCTCTCATCTAACAGTACCATGTGTTTTGTAAGTTTGCTGTTGGACAGTGTAAGCATGATATGGCATACAATAAAATGTAAGACAGGTATTTTTCTACTATCCCAGTAGCTGACATATTACACAGTAACTGCCAGAATACCTAGTTCCTTTGCAAATCAACCTTTATTGCCTCTACTGCAGCTTCAGTTTTGTTAACAATATTGAAAATTATGTATGTAAAAATAACAATGTATGATACTAAAATTAATAATATCTCTTTGGCATCACCAATAGAATATATAGCGATTGAAAGTGTAATTGCTTCTATAGGGCAAGTGTACATTTCTCAACCACAGTCATGTAGGCACATCAACTGTTTTTATATTTTATGTCAAAGGTATCATCAGATAAACCTGGGAAAGAAAGGAGAAGAGTGATATATTTAAGTTAGGGGCCTGACAGAGGGCTAAACAGACCCTTTTATCAACACACAATTCAGTCATAGAGTTTGGGGTTTTTTCCTCAAACGCTCTATCTTTTGGCCCCACTAATGCTAAACACTCTTGCTATTGGCAGCCCAGCATTTTCTCTCTCAAGAGGAGAAATGTGATATGTTGGCATGCCCGCTCACTCTGTGGATTTTCTAAATTCCAATTGAGTCACACTCTCCAAGCTGGGCTTTGGAGATGTGAATTGTTATCCAGTAGGAAGTCAGATAAAACACTGGACTAGGTTCACTTTAGGCCACTGACTTATCTGAGTCACTATGCCCAGAAAAAGGCATAACAAGGCGACCCTGGTCTTTACTTTTCCCAGGAGTCTTACTGGAGTTTGTCATTTCATCCCTTCTTGGCTACTATACAACATGAAATCAATAAAATTCCCCACACTTTCTTCTACAGCATATAGCTGCACCTCCAGTGCCCGGATGTCTGCTTTATGGAGGCAATTTGAGAAAGTGGAAAGAACTGGGATAATAAATAGGTGAAGAAGACCGACAGGAAGCTTACTTCACAAAGTCCAGGGTAGTAGCAGGACTTTCAGAAGTGAGCTGCCCTAAGAAGGCCTCCAGCCTGTGCACCAGGCTTGCTCTTGAGGATTAAGGTATCTTTAAATAATGACCCTCCTGAGTCAGCATTCTCTGAGAAAGTCCCACGTCTTTTCACCTTACAATTAAACATGTAATCGTCCATGGTGAAGGAACAGAGTTTCACAAGGGTTGACCACAACCCAAAGGATAGAAAAAAAAATATCACACTGAAACTCTCAGACACCACAGAAGCACTCTGGGCAGAACAGCAGATTCTCGACAGGAAATTAGAAATCTTCCATTTTAATACTGTCTACCACAAGCAATGGAAGGCGGGTGGGGAGGAAGAGGTCAGGTAACATGTTTCTGTCAAGCTTCTGGTTTTTTTTAAAGTTTTTTTTTTTTTTTGAGAAAGAGAGAGAAAGAGCACACTAGCAGGGAGGAGGGGCAGAGGGAGAGGGAGAAGCAGGCTCCCTGCTAAGCAAGGAACCCCATGCGGGACTCCATCCCAGGACCCTGAGATCATGACCTGAGCCGACGGCAGATGCTTAACCAACTGAGCCACCCAGGTGCCCCTCAAGTTTCTATAAATAAAATGTAAAGAGGCACCAGTATAGCTCAGTCAGTTAAGCATCTGACTCTTGGTTTCAGCTCAGGTCTTGATCTCATGGGTCATGAGATCCAGCCCAGTGTGGAGCTCCCTGCTCAGTGGGGAGTCTGCTTGAGATTCTCTTCCTTTGCCCCTCCCTCTACTCATGATCTCTCGCTCTCTCAAGTAAATAAATAAATCTTAAAAAAAAAAAAAAAGGTTATTACCCCAGTGTTACCTAGAATTTATGTGTTCACAAATATGTGTGCCCTTTTAAGCTCATTTCTGGAACCAACATCTAAAAAATGCAAGAATATTTGCTTTATGCTACTGTAATGTGTGAAGTCAGACATAAAATGAAATGACTTTTTCCTGAATGAAATGGTAATAATAACAGCAGCCAACATTTATCGAGTGCTTACTTCTTGCAAGGCACAGATCTAAGCACTTTATAGACATTAATAACCATATGAGGTAGTAACTAATTTATCACCATTTCACAGATGAGAGACTGGGGCTCAGAGGGAATAGCCAACTCCTCCTTCCCATCAGTGCCTGATGCAAGCATCTTCTCTAAGAGGCCTTCTGCCTATGACCTTGCCACCTCCAGGCTTCCTTGATTACTTTCTCCCCAGAGCTGGATTGCACCTGGCATATTCCTCCCCTCAGTGCCTATGACCCCGTATTATGATTATTTGTCTACACACCCATTTCCCCAGCAACACTGAGTCCTAGAGGACAGAGACCATGTTTCAGCTTTTTTATATTTGCAGTACCTATTATGCTTCTTGATATACATAGTAGGGACTCAAGAAATGTTAGTGAATGAATGGGAGAGTGAATGAATAAATAAGTGAATAGATAGAGCAAATAAACTTTTAGAAAATAAAATATCATAATAAAGGGACCTAACAAGGAAGGAATACCTGACTAATGTGAGAATACTTCTCCAAGAGTTATCCTAACACTTTAGATTTGATATGCTCTTACTGTCTTCTCCCAGTTCCCCTATCTGTGGAGCAGCCAGTAAGTAACATGCTTCTCAAACAGAATGCCACAGGGCTGCAAGTCATGGTGTGAAGAGTGCTGGGCTGGGAGTCCTGCTTGAGTCTGAAACCTGACGTTACTGATCTTGGGCAAACAACCAACCATCTGAGCTACCTTTTCTCACCTCTGAGAGGATCACCCCCACCTATGCAAATACCTCATGTGTCCATGTAGTAGTTGGAAAGATCATACTCTAAATGTGAATGCATTTAATAGGTGTAAAGAATAACACAAATGTTAATAAGTATAATAGATAGACATCATGCAACACTTAACACTTTGGTTAACTTTCAGTCATGTGGCACAGGGAAGGTAGATGGGAACTAGATCCTATCAAGCACCTACTCATTACCAGGCACTGTGCAAGCACTTCATGCACATTATCTCTCTTAAGCCCACCACCATCCCTGGATAGTGTAGGTACTATTATTCTAATTCTATGAGAAAAATCAGCTTTAAAGAATTGAGTGGCCTACCCAAAGCTACATGGTGTTGTGTCTTATTGATGAGAGAGCAGAGGGGGAATGGAGGGGAGAGAGAGAGAATCTCAAGCAGGCTCCACATCCAGCATGGAGCCCAACACAGGGCTCAATCTCAGGACCCCGAGATCATGACCTGAGCCAAAATCAAGAGTCAGACGCTTAACCAGAGCCACCCAGGCACCCCACAACTTATTGATTTCAAAATGTGATCTTTTCACCAACAATCTGCCACCTTCATGGAATACCAATTGTCCCTGTAAAGAATTATCTGGAAATTTGAATTTATGGTTAAAAGTTCTGGCTGTGAGAATTCAGAAAAACTTTGAATATTTGTTATAATCTACTAGCATCTTCCAAAGGTGTTTATGAGACTGAGTTAGTCCTTTTACTTGGAGTTTAAGAGGGGCCATAAATGACAGCACTCTGGTCTGCCCAAGCTCAACACCAACAGAGAGACAAACAGAGCCCTGAGACCAATGGAGATCATGACACATTTATTATTGATGGAGTGGGACTGGAGGTCTATCTTGGCTCTGTAGCCTAAGTGAGCTTCCTTACATGCTGCCCTATTATGCAGCCTTACCCTGTAGTCACGGGCAGCATTCAATATCCACAGGCCATGACTAGAGCAGACAGCTTACCTTGTGGCAGAGAACAGATAAGAATGCACCTTTTAGTGGGCAGACATAAAGAAATAAGAGACACATGCAGGAACTTAGCTGAGCATGCTCAGTTCTTACTCTCAAACTCATCAGTCAGCTAAGTCCTGGTCTGATAAGCCTGAGTGAAGAGGCTAAGGGGATCTGGAAAAGTCCCTCCCAAGATCTGCCTTCCTAGGGCATGGAGTGAATTTCCTGTCCCTCTGTGGAAATATGATGAGTGGAGAATGGAACCATTTTGAGGTTTTGTGTTTTCTATTTTTTAAATGGGGGTAGGGGGTGTCTGCTCTAGAAATCTAGGCCAATGAGGACTGATTCACTCTTTTATTTACACTAAATGGAAATAACTAAAAGATAAACCTGAGAGCATGATACACATATGCTTGAAGACTCTATTCAATATGTCAGCCCAATTTAGGGGATGTCTCCTGCCATCAAATGTCAAAGGCAAAGGTTTTTAAAGGGCAACTAAGATCCAAATCAATTGTTACCCTGTCTACACCCATGAGATATATAAATAAACTTCTTCTGAACCAGCCAACTTCAGTTTTGCTACTTCCCTTTGGCCAGCTAAACCTGTGGTCAGAATGTGGCTGTATTTTGCCAAGTTGTGGAATGTTGGCCAGGCAATACGTATGTATTTATTAAACAGCTACTACTTGCCAGACACTAAGAAAATAGACAGAGCCTCTCCAGGAGCTTCCCTTCTTGTGAGGGAGATGGACAATAAATATGTAAGCAACAAGATATTTTATGATACTAATAAGCATTGTGAGGAAGAGAAATAGCATATTATGATAAAGAGGAGCCCTTAGTTGAGATCCTTATGATAAGAAGTTGGCAGCAATATGAAGTTCTGGGGAAGAGCAGTCCAAGCAGAAGGAAATAGCATAGAGGACCCGAGATAGACATGAGCTTAATGTCTATTAAACAGACAGAAGTCCAGGGTTGACTAGAGAGAAAGGAATGATAAGAAGATAAGGCTAGACAGGGAGCCAGATACTGGCTTTTGTAAGACCTGTGGGCAATGTGAATGGATCTAGGTTTTATTCTCCGTGTAATGGGAAACATTGAAGAATTCATCCAGGAAACGGCTTAGTACAATGTACATATGATCACTCTTCATGCCATGAGAAGCACTGACTGCAAGTGGGCAGAAGAGAAACAAGATCAACTGAGAGATGCTAGTGACTTGGTCTAGAGCCTGGAGCTTAGAGATGATGGAAAATCATAGGATTCAAGTTATATCTAAGACATAGTACTGATGGGAGATTCTGACAGATTTGGTATAAGGAAAAAGGGAAATGAAGGATGAATTCTAGATGTGGGGCCTAAGTAATGGCAGGGTTATTAACTGCCATGGGGAAGACTTGAGGGGTGTAGATTAGAGACAGGGGTGGAATCACCCCACTTCAGCCGAATTAAATTTCAGGTGCCTGTCAGATATCCAAGAAGAAATGTTTAAAAAACAAATGAATAGGGCCACCTGGGTGGCTCAGTCAGCTAAGTGTCTGTCTTCAGCTCAGGTCATGATCCCAGGGTCCTGAGATCGAGTCCCACATTGGGCTCCTTGCTCAGTGGGGAGTCTGCTTCTCCCTCTACCTGCTTCTCCCTCTGCCTGCCGCTCCCCTTACTTGTGCTCTCTCTCTCTCTGACAAATAAAATCTTTAAAAAAATTTTTTTTAATGAATATATGAGTCAGATTTAAGGAAGAGTTCTGGGCTAGAAGATACTTGAGAGTAACTGGGACCTGGTAAAATCAGTTAGGGAGGGAATAAAGAAAAGAAACGGGGCTCTGGGAAACTAATATTTACAGGCACATAGAGAAGAACCTGCATAAGAGACAAACAAAAAGGTCTCTCTCTTTTTTTAAATTTAAATATAGTTGACACACAATGTTACACTGGTTTCAGATGTACGACTTAGTGATTTGACAAGTTTCTACATTATGGTATGTTCACCCCAAGTGTTGCTAACATCTGTCCCATTACATTACTATTACAATATCACTGACTATATTCCTTATGCTCTGCTTTTTATTCCCATGACTCACTCATTCCATAACTGGAGACCTATATCTCCCTCTCCCCTTTCCCCCCATTTTGCCCATCGTCCCCTCTGGCAACCATCAGTTTGTTCTCTGTATGTACAGTTTTGATTCTGCTTTTTGTTTATTCATTTTTAAGATTCCATTTACAAGTGGAATCATAGGGTATTTGTCTTTCTCAGTCTGACTTATTTCAATTAGCATAATATCCTCTAGGTCCATCCATGTTGTCTCAAATGGCACAATCTCATCATTTTTATAGCTATGTAATATTCCATTGCGTATGTATGTGTGTGTGTGTGTGTATATATATCAATCACATTATCCTTATCCATTTGTCTACTGATGGACACTTAGGATGCTTCCATGCCTTGGCTATTATAAATAATGTTGCAATAAACATAGGGGTACATATATCTTTTTCAATTAGTGTTTTCGTTTTCCCTGGGTAAATAGCCAATAGTGGAATTATTGGATCATATGGTTTCTATTTTTAATTTTTTGGGGAACCTCCATAGCAATCCCAGACAAGACTGTGCTTTAAGGAGGGGATTGTCAACAGTGTCAAGTGCTTCAGTGTGTGAAGAGGGCAGGTAACATCACTCATTTATCAATACATAATCCCTGTGACCTCCTACATGATCTGTTGCAGTAGAGTTAAGGGACACAAGTGATTGGGCTTCTAAAATCTTCTCCCATCTTACAGTTTTATGGTTCTATAATTTTGATGACCTGCCCCAAGCTATAAATATTTCCTCCCTCATTTGTCCCTGAAGCCTCCCTTGGGAACTCTTTTTGCTGTCCTCACTTCACCCACTAATTCAAAACAAATAGGGATTTTATCCAAAGAAAAGTTCAATAAAATGAAATAGTGCAGTCCATTGAACTTATCCATAGGTTTTTTAAAAAATTCAGCAAAAAGTTTTCTACGTGTCATAGAGATGCCTTGGTAGAACCGAAGTGTTTACATTATTTTCTCAGATTTCATTCCATAAATTACCTCGCTCAACAGAAGAAAGCCTTGCAGGTCTGGTTTAACAACCTCTTTTCAATTCCAATTATAATCTGCCATAGATCATTCCTGGTGTCACATCATTCTTTGAGATGAGTCAGCTTTTTAAGTGGAGGGAAGGTGGCATAATTTTATTAAATAAGAATTACTGTTAACATTCTATTTATGCAAAGCTCATTATGTGTAAGGGATTGCTATTAGTTTCATGTCATAGAAAAAGAAAGAAAGATACGTTTATATGTGTGTATCATCTTATATACTTTTAATTCTGTGCGTTAGTGTGAATCTGATACAGTGGTTCTCAGTTGGGGAAGAGGCTAATTTTCCGCCTGTGAGATATTTGGCAACATCTGACACATTTTTGGCTGTCATATTGGAGAATGCTACTGGTATGTAGTGGGTAGAGGCCAGGGATGCTGCTAAACATCCTATAATCCGTAGGGTAGCCTTCCCTATGACAAAGAATTTTCTGACCCAAAATGTCAAGCGCGTGGAGGTTGAGAAACCCTGTAATTGCAATGGAAAGGCAGAGAGCACCAACCTAAACTGAATATTCCACAGACAATGCATATAGTACTGCGACTTTATTGACCTGGCCAGATCTGTCAATATAACTGATCTATAATGTAATCACTGGGCTGCTATGAACTATAGGTGTGACACCAACCATGATATACTTCACTAATTTACACAGCTGCCTGTGCTAGCTGATGTCCACAGAAAATCATTTTCTAAATTTAAAATGTCAACTTAGTATTTATCGTTCCAGTCTAGCATCCCTCAAACCAAGGCCAGAGGTACCAGCCTTGCCTCATGGTCTCAATTTTCTGTTTTCTAATGCACATGATCTTCTGGTATCACCCGCATGTCCTGAAGCTTGGCTTTGTATAATATTAACCACAGCACTCAAGATCTTGCCACCAATTAAATACCATCATTCCTCTCTGCAGGCATCTAAAGAGTCTTCTATCCTCCCCATGCCAGGGCCAGGAGGGACTAAATCTAATAACACCAAATGGGGAAACAAGTAACCAAAGTAAAATGATCCACAAATATACAAAAGGGCTGACAGCCTCTTATGGGAGCCATAATACCTCCTCCATTCCTGGACCCAACAGTGCCAGTATTTGGCATTATCCACAAGTTTCCCTTAAAAAAAAAAAAATGCTTCTTGAGACTCAAATCCTAGTCGAAAATGGAACTGGCCTAAATTTAGCAAAAAGCCTATCTTCTAACCTCAAGGTCAACTAAACATCTAGTCTTTTTTCACAGCGTATCTTTTATCCTGTACTTGGTGGGAAAGGGCTTATTTAAACAATATTTATATTATATTCTTAAAATAAACCTCAGCCTAGAGAAAAAAAATAATTCGATGTCTGTGGCCAAATATTGAAGAGCTGCTGAGTGGGGAAGCTTACCACAATCAGAGGAACAGCTTGGGTTTCAATTTAATTCTTATTTGCTCAAATGCCAAAGTAATTTTTCTATGAGGAGAATGAGGTCATTCTTCACAGAAAGGGATCACTGTCTCAAAATTCATATGACCAGGAAACACAAGACCAATACAATGAGAGGTTTCAGAAATGTGAACTAAAATAAAGTGGGCTTAAGAGATGACAAATCTTTACATGTGACTTAAGCACACAGGGATATACTAACAAGTGTGCAATGGATTCTTTGCTTTTTCTAGAAAAGAGCATTCTCCCATACCTGGCCCTACCCCATAACAAAGTACTCCCGATGTGACACATCGATGGGGCTCTTCCAAACGAACAATCTGGGAACCCCAGCAGCCTGGTTCTTCAGAGCTCACTTAGTGAGGAGGGAAGGTAAGTATCTGGATGGTGGTGTCCTGAAATGGATTGGGACATGGTAGAGACCAAGCGCAGGCTGCCACAAGATGGGCTGCTTTGGCATGAAGATTATTTTGCGTTAAAAAGCAATCAAAACCCAGCAGATTCAGGAAAAGCTCCTTACCTCTCCCGCAAATGCCTGAAAAGAATTTAGATAGAGGACCTGCTCCAGGAAGAGAGCTATCACCATAGATAACTACATTATACTATGAACTGGTTATGGTAGTCAGGGAGGAACCTAGCAAGGCCTGTTTGATCAAAGTTCTCTATGTCTCATTGTTTCTAAAAGGCCCTGCAAACATTTGATTACCAAACATTTACTCTTTCTCATCTTCCTGTGAATTGCATTCCTTCTCTTTGAAGTCCCAGTCCCCTACCCCCTTCTCCTTAGTTCAGAATGACATATATACCTTATTTTGCCTGTCTTTGGAATTTCCACATCTGTGTGGATTCCCTGTACATATGAAATAAAGTTTGATTTTCTCCTGTTAGTCTATCTCATGTCAATTTGATTCTTAGTCCAGCCAGAAAGACCTTGAGGCGCAGAGGAAATTCTTCCTCCCCGACAGCATATACTCCAGGTTATCGCAAATATACCAATAACATGCAAGGAGAGGAAACAGTGATGTCACATCATCATCAGTCTTTTAATTTGTTTACATCTTGATTCTTTCTTGCCTTGCCTACTTTTTCAACTCACACAGTATACACAGTATACAGAATAGAATGGGGATAAAGAGCATGGGTCCGTTCCGTTCCAGTCTTGCCTTGTCCCAGCCATTTGACTTCAGGTAAGTTACTTGATTCTGTATTACTCAGTTTCTCCATCTTTAAAACGATGAATAATAATGATAATGGCCGCTTAGGTGGTTAAATAAAATGAGTACGGGCTTAGCAGAGAACCTAACACTTGCGAAGTTCATGAATACTAATCATTATGGCCCACGATTTGGATTCAAAAACTGAAGAGAGCAAAAGTCTAGAAGAATTCAAAGATGATCTAATTCAGACCATTTTAGGAAATAGGAGCTCGGAGAATTTATGTGATGCATCCACAGTTACACAGCTAGTTAGCAGCAGCATGAGATTAAAATCCAGGTCCCTTGACCCCTAGATCAGTACTCTTGGTGGGGGAAAAGGAAAGTTGTAAACGTTTTTGAAGAAATATATTGATCAGTTCTCCTCCCAGAGAAATTGCGGATACTGCCATACAGAGTGGAAGCACATCTTTTAAAGTCTGTTGCTGTGTTCATTCAGCCTGTCCACACTTTCGTTGCAGGGGAAACAGCTGGTCCAGCCTGAACTTGTCACACAGTCACGCCGAGCCTCTAAACAAGCCATTATCTGGCAACAGCAGATTGGGACCATCTGTCACTGCAGGGCACATATGGCCCCACTAGATTGTAAGAATAAGATTGTCACAAAAGGTCATTAACTATGCATCACTTTTCTGTGATGAGCTCTAAGCAGGCACAATGATCCTCCCATTTTATCTCAATTCCTCTCTCTCCAGTACTTGGAGTAACTGGAGCCAAATAAGTCAGAAGTCTTCCTGCTGGGCCCCTGGAAAATCCCAGAAAGAATTCCATTATTTACTTTCCCTCTGGAGAGTTTAAGTTCTTTTTAAAACATGTTTTACTTTCTCATCATAAAGAATCCCAGAAGGGGTAAATGAATATAACCAGTGCCTGATACATGAGAAAACTGAAAAACAAGGGTGAGCTAGGCCAACTGTATGGGGCAGATGGTATTGGAACAACAGAGAACACAGTCAAGAAAGAATCAGATCCTCCTTATTTGGTTTCTGCAAACAAGGACAATTACCTAAACACTACAAAGGTGATCAAGTGTTTGTTTGTTTGTTTGTTTGTTTGTTTAAAAAGCTCAGGCAAATGGATAGTGCTTTTAAAATATGGCTATAGATGCTTTGATATTTCTCCTGTCAAGAGGTAAATTCTATGTATCATCACCTTGATTGTGGGCAGGCTTCAACTAATAGAGTAATGGTAGAAGTGACACTATATGACTTGGGAGGCTCGATCTTAAAAGACCATGCAGCATCTACCTTATTCATAGATATGCTCACTCTTAAAGCCCTGTCCCACCATGTAGGAAGTCCAACTGTCCCAAAGCCTCCATGCTATGAGGAAGTCCAAGCCATATGTAGACACTAAGTGCTCTGGCTGAGAGCACTGCCTGAACCCAGCCATTAGTTTTCCCTGCCTGGACAACAGACATGTGAGAGAAGAGCCCCCAGACAGACAGTCCCAGCTCCCGGCCATTCCAGCCGCTCCCAGGCATTCAAGACTTCCCAGCTGGGGCTTCATTGCAGGGCTGAGACAACACCATTATTACACTGCACTGTTTCAATTCCTACCCCACAGAATCTACTGGCATAATAAAACGGCTTGCTTTATACTTCTAAGTCTAGCGTGATTTGTTATACAGCAGGAGATAATCAGAACAGAATTAATGAGACGGTGAAAGCATCCCAGGCTATTTTAACAAATGTAGTGAGAAGGAGCAAGAGAACTAATCCTCTGCTGCCCATTCTCTATGTGTTATCTCATATGACCCTCACAGAAGTCCTGTGGGGTAGGAGTTATTTTTCCCACCTCTCCAGTGAGGAAATTACTTCTGAGTGGTTTCAAACAACTTGCCCAGGGATGAAGCTGAAGTCTACACCTGGGACTATTTGACACCAAGATCTTCTACCATGTCTCACTTCTGATCAAGTGTCTGGATTCATCCATTTGTATCCCAGAAATCACACAACCACTCTAAATAAAATCAGCTTGTATGTTCCACAATCAATTTTTGAGCACCTAGTATATGCCAGGCATTGTGCTAAGGACTCAAAACAGTGGGTGTAATAAACCCATCTTCCATCCCTTCCTCCAACCTCATGTCCACCCTTGTTCACACTGCCTTTTCTACCTCACAGGTATTTTTAAAAACCCCATCTCTCAGATACTCCCCCACTCAAATGCTTTAAGGGCTTATCTCTTGCCATGGTGATTCACAAACCTGGTCCAGTGACCAGTGTCAAAGCTGACTATACAAAAAATAAACTAAGGTGCACTATAAAAATACAGATTCTCAGGCTTCAGCCTCAAAGATTCCAATCGAGTAAGTATATATATTTCTATTTCCAAAGTTCCCTGGAGAGACCTGTGGGCAGCCATGTTGGAAAACACTGGCCAAAACAATACCATCCAAACTCCTTTACATCACGTTTCAAGTTCATCATATTCTGGCTTCTATCAACTTCTCTCACCTCACTTTCTGGCACTCCCTCACCTTATGCTTCATTCAGGCCTCCCAGTCTCTCTCTGTGCTATGTCTTATACCAGGAAGGCACTTCCCCCACTGAATGGTCTGGGGAAAGCATCCCCCCTTCCATGAGCTGTCCCTGACTCTCCCCCTTACAAACACACTTGGTGTCCTTTCCCTGAGTTCCTCTTGCCCCTTGTATCTACCTCCAGCCACTTAACTCATGGCTAAGTAATGTGCTGAAGCCAGGAACCCAGGCTTGTTCATTTTAGAATTTCCAGTGTTAGCACAGTGCCCCATTTATCAAAGATATTCAACAAATGTTTGCTGAATGAATAACCCAATGTGTTTCCTTTCAGCTTTAGCTGCCAAGAAACTCAGAGCCAAATCCAGTTACCAAGTATAGTAATTAGCTCATCCCAGGTGCCTGGTAACATCTGCTCCCTGTTTCTTTGAGATGGTCTCTGTTCTCTTTTTAGCCATAATTGTCCTATTTTACATTAGGTTTAATTTGCATGCTGTTTCAAATCCTTTTGAAAGAAGGTGGGGCATAAATTCTGAATAAATCAATAGATACAGAAATTCCTCAAAAGACACCTGTGTTATACCTATAGCATAGGAGTAAGGGGAAAAAATTACTAAAAATTACTGGAAAATTACTACACTGCTCAAATCAAATGACTGATACTTCATGTTTTCTTAAATAGATAAAAATACATAACGGAGGAAATACCCACCCAGATGAATATTTATTCCTTCAACATGTACTTATCAAGCATCTACTTTGTACAAGGCACTTTGGGTGATATGAGAAACAAAGACATGATTAAGATCTCAGGAATCAAAGCGCTTACTGTATTATAGGTTAGATGAGACCTATATATAAATACAATCTTGCAAATTGTAGTGTTAATGTCTATATTAAAGGTACAAGGAGAGAGAGTATTTCTATCTGATAGGGATCAAGAAAGGCTTTACGGAGGCCATACCATCTGCCCTGGGCCTTACAGATGAATAGGGTTGAGATGTGTAGGGAGAGACAGACAGAGACAGGCATTCCAGGAGGAAGAAATGACATGAGAATGGGCAGGAAACTGTGATTTGGCTGGATGATATCTAACACTTTTTACGCTCTTGCTATGCACCAAGTGTTGCCTCACATGGTTTTTCTTTTCTTTCTTTCTTCTTCTTCTTCTTTTTTTTTTAATCCTTCAAATAACCCTATGGGTTAAGTGGATAAAGAAACTGAGACTTAGAAGTTACATGACTTGCTCAAGGTCACATAGCCAGCAATTGGCAGAGCTGGGATTTAGTCAAGGCAAACTCTGGGGCTTTATACTTAAGTGTTTCCAGACACTAATTCAAGGAGCAAAGATTTGTACCTGGGAGGAGTCAGGGGTGAGAGCCACATAAGCAGTGTGACCTTGATTCTGTTAGCAATGCAGAGCAATGGATGACTTTTTTTTTTTAAGATTTATTTATTTATTTTTTATTTGACAGAGAGGGAGACAGCGAGAGAGGGAACACAAGCAGGGGGAGTGGGAGAGGGAGAAGCAGGCTTCCCGCTGAGCAGGGAGCCCAATGTGGGGCTCGATCCCAGGACCCTGGGATCACGCCCTGGGCCAAAGACGGACGCTTAATGACTAAGCCATCCAGGCGCCCCAATGGATGACTTTTTTAAAAAAAAGATTTTATTTACCTATTTGAGAGAGAGAGAGAGCATGCGAGAGCATGAGCTGGGGGGCAAGGGGCAAAGGGAGAGGGAGAAGCAGACTCCCTGCTGAGTTGGGGAGCCAGATGCAGCTTGATCCCAGGACCCTGGGAGCATGACTTGAGCCAAAAGCAGATGCTTAACCAACTGAGCTACCCAGGCACCCCAACAGATGACTTTTTAAGAGGAGAAAAAAAATTGACACATTTTACAGACATTAAGTATTTATTGTGTGAATTAATAAATGAATCAATGAATTAATTTTTTAGGGTAGATCAGTCAAGCAGCAGTATATATTGTAGACTGAAAGAGAGAGATATTGAAGGAATGAAACCAAGAAAACAAAAACAAAAACAAAGTGACAGGGGCTTGAAAAGGACAACAATCATGGGAGGGAAAAGAAAGAAGATGCATAGAGACTGATAAGACATGTAATAATTGTAATGTTGTGCCTGTGAGCAGCTGGAAGGATGGTTGTGCCCTTTAGAGAAATAGGCAATGAAAAAATGTGGGCGTGTGGGGAAGAGAGCCTGTCAGGACCCCCCACTGGAGCTGTTCTGCAGGCTGCGGACTCAGGAGGGGTCAGAGGGAAAGATGGGATTGTGAGTCATCCACATAAAAGAAATCATCAAAACCATGATGTGAAGAAAACTGCCAAGACTAAGCATATAAAAATAAAAGGATCTTAGACATAACATGGAGAAACAGTGTAGGAGGCAGGAAAAAGAAGAGGAGTCAGAGAATGTCAGGTGGTATAAATGAAGTCAGGAAGAAAGGTAGTTTAAGATGAAGGGAAAGTGGGGGAAAGAGCAGCCAGACAGAGCTTTGAGAAAGAGAACTTACAAAAGGCCATTTGATCTATCAAGTGAGAAGGGACTGTTAGGACAAGAGACAGTGGATGAAGAGGAAAGAGCCACCTAGCAAAAAGGTGAAGAATGGAGAGGTTAACAAAGTGTAATACAGATCAGGGGTGGCAAACCCAGGTGCCAAAGGGGTCAGGCAGATACCATATAAGGGCAAAACAGGCTGAGTCCAACAAGGCCATACAGGCCTCTGGATCTTTCACTTCCCATCGATGACAGAGGCATCTGTCATATTTCAAAGAAATATTTCTGTAACTAAGGAAAACAAGACTGCAAGGCAATGATAAATGGCAACTGATGCTTCATCTCAGTGTTGGAGACAATAGGGAATGGTGGGGTCTGTAGCTAAATGGAGAATGCTCATTCTGTCTAAAGGCAGGATGCTCACTTTTAAGAGATGTCATGTGTGGGTCCAGTGTTACCAGTTCTCCAGTGTGTTAAGAGAAAGAGAAATACAGATTTTTTATGCAAATCTTCCAATTTGTAAATGTTAGAAAATAATAAACATGGGATGAGACAACAAAACAGGTATGCAGGCGGAAGCCAGATAACGGCTTGACAGTCTGAGACCTCCTGAACCCACTGTGCTTTAATTCAGTCTGGCAATGAAAGAATGAAAAAGGGAAGATAGGCATTTGAGAGGAGAGCAGAATTGAGGACGAGTTTGTTTGTTTGAAGACTATGAAGAACTGAGCATTTTTAATGGCTGACAGAAAGACAGCCTAACAATCAACAGGAGGAGACCCGAAGCTGCAAGAGAGGGTGTGCAAACTAAAACAACAAAGGTTTATTTTTTTGTCAGGTTTTAGTACACATTTTTTTGATAAATAATAGCCAGAGATAAAAAGATCATCTTATTAAGTACAATTCAGAATTAATTGATCAAGAAGTGATAACCATAGAGTACACACTGGTGTTATTTTGTCAAGAGGCAGATCCTTTAAAAGACTGACAACCTTACAGGTAACTCAGGCCCCACTAGCAACCAGAATAATTTCATTACTGGAAACAAAGGAAAAAAAGAGAGACAAACCAAGAAACCGACTTAACTGTAGAGAACAAACCGATGGTGAACAGAGGGGAGGTGAGCGGGGGATGGGTGAAATAGCTGATGGGGATTAAAGAGTACACTTATCACAATGAGCACTGAGTACTGTATAGAATTGTTGAATCACCATATTGTACACCTGAAACAAATACAACACTGCATGTTAACTCGACTGGAATTAAAATTAAAAACTTAACAAATACTTTACCATAAAGAAGAAGAAGATAAAACAAGAGTTCCTGTGTTAGTGATGTGCAGTGGGGCCTGTCAGTATGGATAATGGACAAGTCACTGAGCAGCTAGTACTCTTCCTTTCAAATAATGGAAACCTCTTTCTGTGAGAAGGAATTTTGATTTGGTATTGAGTTCTTGAGTTTCTTATCATTTGGAAGCTAATTAATGTCTTCAGTTGTGCACTACACATACACACACACACACACACACACACTAGCTAGCATTTATCCAATTGTCCTGGTAAAACTGCCAACTTTTGTTGTCCGGCTCAGCTCAGTAAAGAAGCAGGGAAGCAAAAGAGAGTACAGACAGTCTCTAGATTTCAGAAGCCCTGGCATGTGGGCCATAATTCTCAGGATGATCACTTGTACTGGATTCTGAAAAGTCCATCAATACCTCTACTTTGGCTGAAACTAAGGCAACTCAAACTGGGTGAATCGATGGTCAAATTTGTTTTATGTATTTTCCAACCCAGTATTGCAAAAAGACTGGAGATCTGGCTTAAAATAAATAATAAACAAAAGAGGAAAGAAAAGTGCTAGGAAGACATGTTTCTTAAATGCTTTTCTAAACCATGTAAAGGAATAATTTTTCTCTAATATATCCGTACTCTGGTACATTGACTCTCAACTCCCTGGCTTCCAAGGCCCTTCAGGATTGGCCCCACCCTGCAAACCCAAACGAATTGCCTATTAATCCCAAAGTATGTCCTTTGCTCTTACAGGCCAGCTGTCCTAAAATGGTGATATCCAATAAAACACCATCTGTTTATTTATCAAATCTTTATAGAATACCTATACTAAGCACTGTGCTAGGGGAGCAATAGTGAATGACATGACCATGGTCCTGCCCTCACAGTGTATATCAGGTTTGGTTCTGCTTCTGACATCACTCACACTTCTCTGTAGAAACACCCACCTTCCTGCTCTCTCCCTGCAAATTCTCCATGTCCCTCCTCTTCCAGTAAACCGTCCCTATATGTTACTGAATGATTCATCAACCTCTTCTCTAAAACTCATCAGCTCGTATGAACTTGTAAAGGTAATACAGTATGTAACGATACACTGCTCTGTATTACCTGCTCTTGTGACACCAGCCTTATCTCTCCAGCTAGCCCATAAAGCTCTTGAGGAAAAGAACCACATCCTTTAACTTGGTACAGTTTAAGCATGTATTGCAGATGACTGACTACTCTCCAGACCCAATTTAAGTAGTTCACTTACCCTTTGTATTAATTTCCTACGGCCTTTGTAACAAATTAACACAAACTTGGTGACTTAGAGCAACATGAATGTATTTATTCCTAGTTGTGGGGACCAGAAGTCCAAAATCAATATCACTTTGCCAAAATCAAGGTGTCAACAGGGCTATGCTCCCTCTGGAGGCTTTAGGGAGAGAATTTGTTTCTTGACTCTTGCAGCTTCTGGGGGATGCCAGTATTCCTTGACCACACCATTCAATCTCAGCCACTAAGGTCACATTACCTTCTTCTCTTCTGTCTGTGTCTTGTCTCCCTCTCCCTCTCTCTTACAAACACACTTATGATTGCATTTAGAGCCCACAATGATATTCAGGGCCATCTGTCCATTTCAAGACTCTTAACTTATTCACATCTGGGGAAAAAAAAATAAACCTTTTTTCATGTAAAGTAACATTTATAAGTTCCAAAGATTGGGGCTTGATATACCCTTAAATTAAGGTCCTTTGATTTAATAAAGCTGTCGCAAATAAAATCAATTAAAATCATGAAGAATATTAACACACTCATCCAAAGATTCCTTATCCAGGAAATTAAAATATCCAACAAACAGACAAGAATCAGAAAAGAATGCAAAAGAGATACCACAATCTACCAATAGAAAAGATATTTATAAGGTTAAAAACTGCCAAAAGGATTAACTATTGGGAAAGCAATCATTTGAAATAAATCAAAAGTATTGGTACTGTTTTTCATTATGTGTCACAGGGTCAAAAGAAGATTGTTTCAAAGTAGGATAACTGGAAAAACCATGAATTCAGGTTAATTTTTTTCCCTGGGGGGAGAGAGTTTTCCTGCTGGCATTCAGCCACAAAACCAATCTTTCTCCACCCAAAACTTCAGATGGAAATAAATATCCATTCTTTTTATTAAAGTGGTAAGACAATAAAGGTCAAGTAGACCAAAGGCTGACTGCGTTCAGTGCAGACTGGATCCCAGCATAACCAGAGAATAATTTGATCACTGCAGCTATTGACTGTGTGTTCAGGAAGCTGGGGTAAAATCCCCAAGAAGGTAGAAATTTCATCCTTTAGAAGGTAAAATCTGAAGATATGTAAAATTTGAACACAGTTTATAAAAGAAACAAACACTCATTCAGTGAGTATGGTCTGAAAAGCAGCAAAGTCCTAGTTTTCAGAGTTTGAGTTGTCCTGGATCGCATGATATTATAATAACTAGACATTACCCAAACACAGGCAGTTTTTAAGGCCTCCACTACATGTATATGAAGAGACAAACAGCGAAAAGTGTCAGGTGACAGGAAACTGAGGACAGGATCAACTTTCTAATGAACAGGTATTGCTGATCAAATCAACCTGGTTGACCTGTTGAAATGCTAACCTAGTTGGCTTAGTAAATATAGTTATCATTTCCCCATAGCAGGATTTCAGTATTCTCAGATACTGCCTTTATCTGTAAGATCCTAATGAAAGAATTTCATTGACAGTCTAGAACAAATACAAATCCCCAGGGGCACCCATCCACCCTCAGCCAAACTGGAGGTTCCCCCAGCAAACCGGTACAGGGCCTGGCAGCTCACGAGCCCAGCAGCATCTCTCCAGTAGAGCATGTGGAGATAATGATTACCCCCCACCACCACTCACCAAGAATAGGACATGTCCTGTTGACAAGGCAAGGAGGTATAGAATATATTTTAAAATAATTTCAACAAAAGCGCTTTTTTTTCAATGCATTATTTAAAGAAATTATCTTCATTTATCTGGAAAATTTTCTTAAGAGAAACATCTTCTCTCCCAAAGAGGCTAGTTCGGAAGCAGTTCTTCACTCTCATCAGTGTGACTCTCAAATTTCCTCCAACTCTTCAAGACCCCACTGGGTTCCCCTGGGACCTCAGTTCAACTCTCATCTCAGTGTGGACGTTAAATCATTTCACATCATAACATTTCACCTATTTACCTCCCTTCTTTAAGCCCAGTCTTGGAGCAAGAAACATAAACATCCTTCATGGAGGCAGCTTTGTTTGTCCAGACCCTGTCCCCTGGAAAAGTTATGATCAGCAGGAAATGAAAACAACCGACTACTTTTGTTTTCATTGATTTCAGTGACATTTTGAAAATGGAGCACCTAAGCCAAACCAAATCCCAGGCCTCATTCTGACTAAAATCTGAAACGAGGAACTTCACGCGGAACATTAAAAACTCAATTGTCTCCGGCTACAGCTGAATGAAAAGCTCAGATTAAAACTGGCAACGATTTACTTCCTACAAACATGCTTTGTTCCTGGCTAACTTGTCAGCTCATAAAAAACGCCTCTGTACAAGCAGCTGTCTCATTCAAGACGCTGAATCCTTTCATGGCAGTCAATTCGAATGTGTTACACAGAACCCAGTGCAGGACCCTTGCTCTAAAACCCTGGCCGAGTGTGGGCCTCCCCGCTTCCCTGGTATGCCTTTCTTCTAATTTGATGACTTGCGTTTTCAAATAAATGGTTATAGAAAATGCCGTGCTCTTCATGGAATCCCCTCATCGTTCTGTCTCCCAGAATCCCGTTTGTGGTGAAAGCCGGCCCTGGAGGCAAAACAGAGGAGGTCTCTGAAGTTTCCAATTCTTAATCCTTGCTTTTGCTCTTAGCTGCTCTGGGCTAATTTATTTAATGTCTTTATATCTTTAGATGTTTCCTTAGTGGATTGGGTAACTTGTGGTGACCACCCTGAGCTAGCCTGCTAGAGAGAAAGCAAATCAAAATTATGGCAAACCATTTTGCAAATATAAAGTGGCTGATGAATAACCATTATGGCTTTCCCAATGAGCCAGTAAATAAACTGATGACACATCCAAGATGCCTCATTATCCCCTGGATTATCGAGAGAGGCACTGTCAACCCAACCTCAACAAGAGTATTCAACATGAATAGTAATGTGTATACCATTGTACAGACCAGACAGTGAACGGATGGTGGCTAAAAATAAGGATCCTCCTTTATTCTTCCCAATTCTACCTTTCCTCAGGTCACTCCATGTCTTTTCTGTTCTCATCCCATTCTGCAAATCTTCTCTGAGAACTCATACACCCTCATTCCGTTAAAGCACAAACTCTATTACTGTAAACTGCATTAGCTCTGACCTAACGAAAGGACGATTCCAAGTATTCAAAATTCAAAAACATAATTCTCAATTCTGACATGCATTGGCTCTCTGACCTAGGATAGGTCACTTTATATCTCTGAGCTCCAGTTTGCTTAACTATTAAAATGGGATTAGGAAGTGCCCATCTCACAATTCCTTCAGATGTCTTTCCCAACCAGGATCATTTTGGTGTGAAGTTAGATCAATAAAGATCTGCCACAGCTACCCTATAGGCAGAGTATGTTTAGAGCAGCTGGCCAGAACACTGGATTCATTCCTGACAGAGCAGAATATATAGGGAACTTCTTGACCAAGGCAAAAAAAAATTATTTTTTGAGTCTATATTATGTAGCAAGTACTATTCCATAGTTGTTATGGGCTGAATTGCTTCCCCACAAACTTATATGTTGAAGTCCTAACCCCCAGTACCTCAGATGTGACTGTATTTGGAGACAGGGTCTCTAAAGAAGTAATTAAGATCAAATGAGGTCATCAGGATTGGCTCTAATCTGATATGACTGGTGTCCTTATAATAAAAGGAGATTAGGACACAGACATGTACAAAGGGAAGATGATGGAAAGCTGGCCATCTACAAACCAAAGACAAAAGCTTCAGAAGAAATTAACTCTGCTGACACCTGGATCTTAGACTTCTAGCCTCTAGGACTATGAGAAAATAAATTTCTGTTGTTTAGGCCACCCAGACTGTGGTACTCCGTTACAACAGCTCTAGCAACTATAACTATATAGCAATTACCTCCCATTCTTCAGAAACCATCCAGCACCCAAAACATGCATACAACTTAAAACAATAGATTTTGTTCCTTGGTTTTAAATACAAACAAAAGAGTTGACTTGATGAGTTTTTACATTTCTTCTTACTCCAATCAGTCTATTTATCCATTCTTTCTCTTCCATAAGAAAATGCCTTTTGAAATCATGAATGATAAGAAATTTATCATTTCCTGCTTGGATCAGTCAGGAAAGGCTAGGTTATGCTGCAGCAACAAAAAATTCTGAAATTACATGGGTTTTTAATTAACTTTTATTTCTTATGCTAGATGAACAGGGGTTCTTTTCCATGTTTCCTCACTAGTCTCAGACACTTTACCAACCAAGGGTTAACAGTTGCTATGGCAAGTGGAGGAAAACATGGTGAATCGCTCATTGGTTTTTATGTTCCTCTACCTAGAAGTAACATGAGTCATTTTTACTCATACTCCACAAATAAGTCAAAATAAGTCACATGGCTATCTTCAAAGAGGCAGGCAGCATAAACCTACATGGCAGGAGAAGAACCAGAATATCAGTGAACAGAACTACTTGCTGCCATAGTGCTTCTGGGTAAAGATAACAAAATTCTTACCACAATTGAAGCAGCAGTAATAGAGAAGTCCTATGGATTTAGAGGGAGAAGAATTCTACTTATGGGTGACATACCTCAGCCTGACTTTCCATATATGAAACTAAAGACAGTACATAAACTTTGGAATCCAACTGATCACCTTCATTTAAGCTAATAGCCTTAGGCTGCCCTAAATCTGCAACTTTTCTCATAATATTTCTTTGGGATTAAGTAAAATTACATTTGTAAAAGTACCCTCCACAGTGTCTAAAACATAGTAGATGCCTTTCCCTTCCATCTACTGCATCATTGAACCATAACCAGAATGACTTTTTATGCAATTTCTTGTATTAATCCATGACACTCAGCTGTTCCACCTGGTTCCACACAAGGCTCAATCTTGCCTAAACCACCAGGTACTTAACCTCCGGAGAGTCTTCGTACTTCCTGAACATATATTCTTCTTAGCATACTACATTCTCTATTATTTACTTTCTTCTCTCTTCTCTCTCTTTCTCCCTCTCTCTCTTTCTGCTGAGTCCTGTGTGGACCTCAGGCCTCTAAGCCATAGGCTAGAAAAAGAGGCCAAATAAGTTTAATGCATGAGATGCTGATGATGGTTTGTCTTCCTCAGTGTTCATGACATTGAAGTTGTCTCCTCCATGCACAGGGAAAGGAGGCCCTGAGGAAATCAAGTGTCTCTTACAGATGACTCATGCTTCCTTCTACTCTCTCCCTCCAATTTGCCTGGTTTGGAGGAGGAAGAGGAAAAAGAAGGGAAGTAGCAGCAGCAGACCTCCCACCTACTCACCTCTCCCTCCCACTGCAAAGTGAATCAGTGACTCAGGGCAAACATCTGGGTAATTTGAGTAATTAACCCCTTTTAAGTTGAGGCAACAGGCAAAGACTGGCCAGGACAGGCAGCTAACCAGCCTCTCTCCTCTGGGTAAAACTGGTGCCAACCCTGGTCTCATTTTTGGCTTTTCACTATCAGCACTTGGCCCCAGGGCACTAATGGAGCAAACTGGCCCACAATCTTTCCCACTGTGGATACCACACCCACTTCTCCCCATCTTATATCTGAGAGCATTGAGTGTATTTGATGGATGTCATGGACTTGTCTGTATGTAAAGCAAGGTCAAGAGCTCTCCTGCCTTATTAATATTTAGATGAGTGCCCTGGGGCCATTGAGCAAAGCTGAATTAAAGCAAAGAAATATCATTAGACTTACCTTTTTGTTATCACTTCCAATTGAAAGTTGCTACAATTGTCACAACTGTTTACATACATTTGAATCGTCCTTTATAATTTAGAAAGCACTTTTCATACATTTTCATTTGATCTTCCTAATAATGCGGCACAGTTTTTCATCACATTATTGATGAAAAACTGAGGCTTAGGGAAGTGAATGATTTTTGTGTTCAAAGTGTCACAGCTATTAAGTGACTGAGCTGGGACTTTACCACAAGTCTTCTAAAACACAATTCTGTGTTCGTGACACATAGCAGACCTTGGAATTCACAGCAAACCTGCAATGGTCACAGGACCGCAAAGTACTTCCATTTACCCAAATACGTGTGTATGGTGTGAAGGGGACTGAGTGGAGGGTGGGGTTAGTAAGAAACAAGTCCAGAGAGACAACCATTTATTATTCCTCTTTCTTAAAAGAAAAAGAAGGTTGAAAGACCAGATAAAAATAGCTATTAGGGGAATTTTAGGTAGACTCAAGAGTGAAATCCAATGTGATTTCACAATATCACAGCAGATGGAAAGAATGAAGGATGGATGGGTGGCGAATCTACTATCAACCATGAGCCTGCCTGGGGAGTTTTCTCCTCCAAAAGCAGTGCTTCAGATTCACCAACACCTGGATGAGTTCTTTTGAATCCTAACATCTGTCCTTTTAGTAAAAGGATGTGACGAAAAAGAACCCAAGGAAGATCTGAAAACGACTGAAAGCATAAATGCAAAAGTACCAGTGGGCACTGCCTCACACATGAACAATTAGAGCAAAATCTCCCAAGTCAGACAGAATTAACCTTGTGCCAACTAAGGGAGCAGTTTAATAACTCCTCTTGTCAGAGATTTTTCCAGATGAAAGAACTAAAGCAAGCCCAAGTCAGAAGAACAATAAAGCAGGTAAAAACTTGTATTGAACAAAGACAGAGACCCATTCTTGTGATTGGCAAGCCATTGGTCACAGTTCAGTAACACAGAGATGGTCCCATTCCCTCTGTGACTCACACAATTCTCCCCCAGAAAGACTGTGCTGCCAGGATATGAGTAGCTAGCTCAAATAATTGCAGGGTGCTCTTTGCCACCAGGGCTCCCGTTTCCGTAGACATCCCATCTTCCCCTAATCAGAGCACGGTTTTCATGTGACCCAGCCAAACAGCCCGTGTCTTTGACATCTCAAGCAAATTAAGGGGGGATTTTGAGTAGCAAGAACAGGAAATTAAGATTCTAGTAGAGCTGGTTGGATTTTCTAAGGAGGAATATAAACATAATAGCTAACTCACCACCATCGTGGTACTGAGTCTTTGCCTGCCTCATCTCAATTAATCCTCATAACAACCTCTTGAGGTATTATCCTTTTCCATATTAAAAGTGAGGGAACTAAGACACAGTGTGGTTAAGTAATTTGCCCAAGGCCACACAGCTAGTAATGGCAGAGCCAGAATTCAAACCCGGGAGTGTCTGGCATCAGATCCTTTCCTTACCTTATTCACTTTTCAATAAGGCTTGTCCTTAGAATAAGAACTGGGGAGACACTGGCATGAAAATGCTTTTTAAAAATAATGTTTTTGAGGGCACCTGGGTGGCTCAGTCCGTTAAGTGTCTGACTCTTGATTTTGGCTCAGGTCATGATCTCAGGGTTGTGAGACTGAGCCCCTCTCATCAGGTTTTGTGTTAGGCGTGGAGCCTGCTTAAGATTCTCTCTCTCTCTCTCTTTTTCTCTCTCCCTCAACCATTCCCACTCCCTCAAAAAAAACATTCACACTCATCCCAGTCTGCTGTTCTGATGCCCCACCCAAGAATCATGGAAGGCTTTTCTAAGTCACAGATGATCTGTGAACAGTGGCTAATTGCTATAGAGCTGCTAACCACAAAATTAACAGCTAAAGTGAACTGTCAAAGAGACTAATTTGACCAACACAGTGACCACTGAATAGGAAACCCCACAGTCAACTTTCTCCTTGCCCCATCCCTCCCTTTTATTTAATAGAGCCCCATGGCTCTTATCATAATAGGGAAAAGAGATACATGTTTGATTATTTTTGGTTTTAAGTTTTATGCCCAAATCCTGACTTTTAAAGTAAAGGATGTTTTGTATTTTTCATTCAAAAAAAACAAAAAAAAACCCTCTTAATGAAGGTGTTTTCATTTGATTTGGTTTTACGTATAGGTCACTAGGAGAGAAAGCAGACCTGGTTTGTTAAAGCAGTAAATGCAATCTTCCCAGTTTCAGGGTCTTGGGTGAAAGATGGGGAAGGAACCTGTGCCCTGCCCTTCCCTCCCAAGCATTTCACTTCCCCTAGGTCCTGCAAGTCTTTCGGAAATACAGAGCAGAGAGAGAAGAAACTAGAAGTAGTGGGGGAAATGGAATAGAGCAATGATGTAACTGTAACTCAATAAATTCATTTTTTTTCTCTCCCTCCCTACTCACCCATCTTTCTTGAAGACAAAGAGAGGCCAGAAGGTTCTGCTAGGAATCTTTAGTGTAAGAAAGAGGGAAGTAGAAACTGCAAACTAAGTGTGGTGACCTCCCTGATATGCTAAGGCTTCTGTTTCCTAGATTTCAGTGGATCCTATAAGTCAGACCATGCAGAGATGCCTATTCTCAGGCTATTTCTATAGATTTCCTACTTCATTTGCATTTATTTTGTCTGCTTGTCAGTTTCAGTAAACACTTTAATTAATGATATATGTTAAAGTGCTTGATCATGTGCCTTATAGCTAAAGGGTACAATTTTTTAAATCAATGAGGAAAAAAATCACTTATAGGGCCCATCAGCTAGAACATCTGGTGTTTCACATATCAAAGGGGGGATGGGACAGAAAGTCTCCAAATCACTTGGCCTAAAAAGGGTTCCCTCTTGCAACAAGATTTGTTGTGAAAGCCCCCAAAGGCATAAGAATCAATCTGTCTCAAGGATGGAGACTTCAGGAGAATAGGTAGGAGTGATTGGCCCTCAAAAAGAAGCAGAGCCCAGGATGTCAATCAAATGTCAGCTCATCACAAGGAGAAAAAGGGAGGGACCACTGCACTCCTGGGGTTATTAAAAGAAGCAAACTACACAAAACAAAAGAAGCAAACTAGACAAAACAATAAAAGCAAAACACATGTGCCAAGGTCACAGCCAACTTGATCAGTCCTGATTTCCTATACACAGTCAGGTCTGTCTGGGAGGCTCCAGCTTATGTGCTGAGGCAGACAGGAAGAAAGATGTGGACATTCTCCAGCTGTAAAAGGAGAAGCCTGTGGAAGGAGTGGACAAGCTATCCCAGCTGTTCAATCCAACACCCTGTATATGGGTTTCTTGCCTAGTGATTGCACAGTAGCTATAGCATAAATAGCAACGGTGTCAGGTGGCAAACAGAGGATAAAAATAATATTAGTTATAGCTACCATTTATTGAGTACCTATTGCCATGACAAGTCTGCTGGGCATTTTTACATATATTATATGTATTCCTCATAACCTATGAGATACGTGGTGTTATCCTTATCGTACAGATGAAAAAAATTGTCAAGAATAAAAAACCTAGCTCAAGGTCACATCGTTTTTTAAGAAGGAGGAGACAGGATTCAAATCCAGGTCTTTGAAAATCTAAGGTTTACGTGGAAATATTACTAGCTGCCAAGTCTGCCATTGCTTTCAGGAAATCGATGTTGCTTGAATCGCAGGTAACCAGCCCTGGTGATTGCCGCTGCCTGTAAACCACCACAGCCGACTCCCAGCATCTTAGCAAGAAGTTGCTGTGAAATCTCATGTCCAGTAAAGCCTTTGCATTTACCCCCTCCCTCCCCCACAACCTCCCCAAACCCCTTCCACCACTGCTGGGTACAGTTTGTGTCACTTCTGCCTCCAGATCTCTCACAAGTGTCTCCCACTGACCGAATCTCACTGGGAACACTATTGGCAAGTGATTCTGGAAATAGAGTTCCCCGGCTTCCAGCCCTGTGGTAGGAGAATAGGAGGGAGCAAGAATGATTTCTGCACTGGCAAAGAAATGCCTTCGTAGTCAGGGATGGGCACTGCAACAATCTAGAATTCAGCAAAATATGTGAGCATGGTTATAATCCACTACAGATAACTCTACTGTGGGGATAAGGAGAGTGTAGAGTGGCTCCAGGTCATGAGAAGTAGCTGGTGGGACCAAAGACAGAGAATAAATGTTTTGGCCACTATTTTGCCCCCTGACTATGTTCTTAGGCTTTCAGGATCTGGTAAGGTACTTTTTTACAGATTCGACTTTTGAACAGCCCCTGGAAGAAAGGTAACATGTTACAAAAGTCACTTTCTAGGTCTTCTTATTCTTACCAAGTCCATTCTGAGATGTCTGTGCACCAACAGCTGTAATTAATGATATAAGAACTCTGAGCTCTGTTTTTCACTTTCAATGAACACTCTTACCTATTGGCTGCCTTACTTTTCTCTGACCCTAATTTCTTCAGGAAGGGCTTTAATTTTAATGGTTGAATTAACTGAAATGACTTAAGAGAAATTTTGGTTAATTTTTAATGTAATTTCAATTATCAAAGTTACATTCTTACTCCCTACTTCCTGAGGGCAATTACTTTCCATTCTTACAGCTTTTTCTTACCTCCATATTTCTCAATAGTGAGCTTATCATGCTAGTTCTTGACTTTTCAATTTAGATAATATCTATTGACTCCACACTATTGAAAATGAAGAATTAGCTTTCATGCTGTTGAACACATGCACGCATGCACACACACATACACACACACACACAACCACACGACTCTTGATTTTCCACTTATCTTTCCAATGTGACTCTTTATGTTAAATCAATACTCAGGACTACATTATTATGATTACATAATATTTATTCACAGCTGCATCTATATTTCTTGTACATTTTTTGCTTTTCTCAGAATTAGTAATCTTTTTCTCCCTTTGCTTTGTTTTCAGGAATCACTAATTTGTCTGCAAACTCTCTTCAAAAAGGAAAATATCCCTCAAATATGTTGAAACACATCGCTGAGTTTCATATTTTCTTTCAGACACCCACACCTCTCCAGAGCTTCCATCTTCTGTCCCAACAAAGAATGGCTGCTCTTTGGGTTTGCTGCCCAGCTACCATTCTGAGATCACCTGTCACCCCCCAACAAGAGAACTGGACATCGTGACTCATGAGATGCTCCCAGGCAGCTCCCTTGAAGATTCCCTCCCCCCTACGAGGCCACAGTGGTGGTGGTGGTAGTGGTGGTGGTTACATTTTCCCTCAGTTGAGCCAAATACTATATTTAGCTTCTCCTCCATGTCATGACTCCTTCCCCTTTCTAGATGATCTCACGTGTGTCCCCAGCATGTGCAAGTAGGAGGCCGGTACATTCCAGAGCCTTAGAGTTTCCCAGTGTCCCTGTGGTCAGTCAGTCTGGCTGAGTGGGAAATAATAAAGAGATACCAAAATACAAATGCGTAGGAAGGGTTTTCAAGAACTTATCCAAACCATTTCTGGAAATAGATGATAACATTATTTCCTTAAACACAGGATGCCACAAAGAGAGAGATTATAATAAATGTTGCAATGTAAAAATCAGTTTCAAAATGCCAGTGTTTTTCTCTTTTTTAAGCTAATCGCTTTGTGCTAAGTGTTGTTGCCAGGGGTCTACAAGTGAGCTCTGTATAGGCCCAGTGCCCAAAGGCTTTTTCCAAATCCATTTTCCAAAATTACTTATAAGGCGGTTGCTCCATGGAGTATAGACTTTGGCTGCCTTCCTCAAATTCAAATACTGGATTATAACTGAACTACTACAAGTTTGATTAGCAGAGGCTTCCTGGGAAGCCAAGTAACAAAAGGGGAAAAAAGCAATATTTTAGCATACATTCCATGGAGAATACAAAATGCAACTGATTTAGACCTTAAGTGATCATTATGTCTCTCCACTGTACACAACAGCATCCATCACTCTAAAAACATTAAATAGATAGATAGATAGATAGATAGATAGATAGATGATAGATAGATAGATAGATAGATATGTATATATATATATATATAAAGAGTATAGTATGTATTATAATATCAGGCTTAACTGGCATTTTAATTACTAAAACACTCTAATAAATGGTATTTCTGCCCTACTAAGAATAAAGGAACAATACATTCCTATGACTATTATGCCTCTCCTGTTTTAAAAGAATCTTATAAAACAATACAAATGACTTTTTATGTTTGGAGTGCTTTTTTAAATTGAAGATTAATCTGCATATAGTAAAATATATAAATCTTAAGTATATATAGTTTGGTAAATATTTACATATATGTAAACCCCCATTATCCAGATCAAAAAGCAGAATATTTCCATTACCCAAAAAGTTCTCTCATGCCTGCATGTCAGTTTGGTGCATTTTTAATGGTAAGCATTCTTTATTATTTACATATTGATAACTTTCTGCTAATGAGAATATTTGATTAGGCAGAACCTCGACCATGCCAGCAAGAAAAGAAAACTACCATTCACCAAGCAAATGCAATTTGCCAAGCACTTTGGCATCTCATGCTAATCCTATTAGGCAGGTGTAATTATCTCCATTGAGGCAATGAAGAAGCTTGGGCTCTGGGAGTTTAAGGGACCTTTCCAATGTCTTACTGTCAGTGAGCAACTCCAAAACCCTGTTTTTATCCCATTTAATCACACCACCAAATAATACAGCTTACTACACTTTGCAACTAATGAAAGGTGAGGTTTTTTTCTTTAGCAATTTTCATTTCTTTATGCCCAATAAAGTGATAAAAAATAAATGAAATCCATAGAAAATAAAAAATACTTCTCTACTAGGCAACCTTAATAACAGTTCTATTTATTAATTTACCTTAAAAATAGCTTAAGAATAAGAAAAAGAGATAGTGTCCATATTCTAACTATGCTTTAAAAACAAAATGGCATGGCTCTTTTTTAATCTCCTTGACAAGGCCACCCTTGTTACTGATTTTCAGATCAAGAGCAGGACCAGGAATAAAGGAGCAGTGTTAATTAGACTCCTTAAACTACCTTCAGTTTACCTGATCACAGGGACCAGGAAACAACAGCCCCAGGTTGTTGGAGCAGCAGTTTTGTGGTACCCTGGAGAGCGGTGCTCAGGAGCCAAATCTTGGGTTCTCATGGCTTTATTGCATGGGACTGTTGCAGTTTTAGCACTGCAAATCTTGTGTCCCAGGAAATTGCTCCATCCTAGGTGAACTGGGTTGGTTGGTCACTCTACTGCACAGCCAGCACTTGTCAAAGTACTTTAGGAAATGTTTTTGGTCTTTGGGACTCCAAAGGATGACTGGGAAAGTGAATGAGATCATAATGCAAATTATATCAATTTGTTCACCAAAAAGAGAAAAAAAGAATGGATAGCCATTTGCTTGCATATAGAAAAGGAATCACCAGAAGGTCAACACCCAAGAGTAGCTTCAGCTGTTTCCAAGGAAGGAACTCAATGCTGGCAGACAGGGGAAAGATGATGATTTCTTACTACATGGCTTTTTTGAACCACTTGAATTAAATGGATGCATATGTATGATTACACTAATCCAGTGTTGTCGAACTGTGCTCTCCAGCCGGCTTTAAGGGGCTGGAGGGATGGGAGGCAGAAACATAGTAGAGATGATTGCAGACAGACCCTCTCCACCTGTTTAGACCAGCTTCGTACTTAGCCATTTCATATTATGAGCTTCTTTAAAAGACGTCACTTAAATAACAGGTTTTATGATGTTTTTAAAAATCTGAAAACCATAGCATTAATCTCTTTGCTCACAGTGTGTAAACAGCAATACTCTCTGAACAACTCTTTACATAGAAGGGACACTAGGTCTTCTGGAAAGCAGAAGATGCCAAGTCAAAGGCATCAGGTTCAGATCCATACTTGCTGTTTGTGGCATCACGAGCAAGTTTCTTTATGTCTTCTGAGCTTTAATATCTTCATCTGTTTGGGGGGAAAATGTGTGAGTGTGTGTGTGCGTGTGTGTGTGTGTTGTGTGTAATATTCGCTCAAAGGGTGGCTGTGAGGACCAAATGCCATAGTATTTATGAAAGTAACTAGCACTCTACCCAGGGATATAGAAAACACTCAATTACTGGCTAACATGAAACTAAATCAAAGTGTTCAAAGGTATTAATGCAATAGCAGTCTTTAAGCCCCATGAATGCCTCTACATTGGCCCTCCCACGCCCAAACCCAAGCTCAGCACACCAGATGCCAGGGTCTAGAGCCAACTCCAGGCTTAACCCACTCCAGGGACTATAGCTTTGCAGTTGTCCTCCAGGCACAGAAACCAACACAGAGATCACACAGCAGAAAAGGTCAGTGGGTGTGAAGAGGGGAGAGTGAAGAGTTGGTCTTCTGGAATAAGCATGGCTGGGTTGAGCAGGATTGGTTCTCCACAGAACAGGACACACTGGTGTTTGGCCTCCTCTTGGGGATTCTGAACCAGATGAGAAAGTGTTGGGACAGAACAAGAGAAAGAGAGACTGAGGAAGGGAGAACGCAGGAAAGTGGCTGCAGAGATGGAGAAACGGGGTGAAATTGGGGAGACCGGGCCCCAGAAACACTACCAGGAAGTAAAGAGGGAAGCTTTTAATTTACCAACATTTTCAGTTAACCACATTTATCAATGCTTAAAACATGCACAAATACACACACGCATGCGCACACACATACACACACACACCCCACAGGAAGATGGTGTACTTGTGATTCCCCTGTCACTGAAAGTCAGCTTTGGCGCTGGAGATCATTGCTGTATCTCATACCCTCCTGCCTGAATGAGTGATCCCACCCAGCCGAAGCCTGGGAGACCCACTGCAGCAGCAATACCGGGGAAGCCTTCCATCACAGCCCCTCAGCAGCCACCTGGGCTACTCACGGCTCTGGCACCATTCCCGATCTTAACCAGCTTCTTGACAACTCCAATTCTAACAACCACTTGGCAAGGATTTATTAGCATTGTCAAGCCAGCTATAATGAAACTTTAACCAAATTCAGTAGAAATTCTTAATCAACTTTTACCTCCACTTAACCAGACTAGGGGTAATCATATAATTTATTACTCAGGACCCCTTAAAGAGCGAAAAGGGTGCACTTAATAATTAAGCGAGGACAAATGGCACAAACTGGGACATGTGGTTACACCTAACAATCTCTGGCCCTCTTTAAAACCCACTGACTGATGGCCCAAGACAGACTGATCTCCAGCAGCCCTTGCACTTCTGTGCCCACCAGCTGAGCTATAAAGAATCACTTGTCTTCACTCCCAGACATGTTTATGCCCACTCTATTTGTTATTAGAATTATGTAAATATATTCAATATTATATAAACCTATGACACATACATGTAAAAAGGAAAGGTTATTGGTAAAAATTTAGTTGAATGTCAAAAAACTCAAAAGTGAGCTGCTTTAACAAATTGCTGTCCATACAGGTGTGGGTAAGACAACTATAAAAAGTTGGAAGAAAAATATGGTATATTAAAACTAGTCTAGACAGAGAGTACACTCGGTCCACTTTACAAATGATTCTAAGACTTTGCTCCACTCTAAAGAAATTAAAACCGGATGTTGTAAATGATGCATGATGAGAATGGGTTATGTAAGAAGAAAGACATGGAACGCCAAGCAATAAACTCATAGCAAGGAAAAGTTGGACCTGACAGCAAAAGAGAATCCATGCATTTTAAGTTTAAACTAAAGTGCTTAAAGGTTTGTTTTTTTTTAATTCCCAGCTTTAGCAGACTTCATCAACTAACTAATCTCTGGTCCCTACCTTGACTCTTGCCAAAATTATATCAGTTCCTCTGTCTTCATACTTAAGCCAAGTCTTACAGGAAGAGCTCTCTTGCCAACATAAGATTTTCACATCACACTCCAAAAATTATTTCAAGGCAAACTCACTGATCACACTTTATTTACGTGGTGAATCTTAAGGGGGAAGATTCTACCCCAGACTGAAAAAATACCCAGGGAGAATGAAACTAAAACATCTGCTATCTGAAAAACAATGCTTCTGGGCAATGTAGATACATATGAGTTTATTGACCATACCTTCCTACCATAAGCACATGTGATTATGGCACAATTCACAATTTTAATAGAAAATGAAAATAGGAAATACATCTGTATGCCTTTTATCGCTATTAAATTACTGCCAAACGATGTAAAATTTAACAAGAGAAAAAAGTACTTGCCAGTGACAAATAAAGGAGAGAAAGAACATGGAGATCACTGTCATTGAAAAAAAAACTGAAAGTTAGCAATCAGGCCAAGGTGCATGAGGATGAGGGTTTCAGGGGAGAGGAGGGAGGAGAGCAGAAGTCAACATATGACTGCTGATAGGAAAGGGAACATGACAGCAACTTCACCCCATCCTTATTACTAGAGAAACCACTCACTCATGAGAGAAATAAGTCCACTTCTGTTCACAGTACTATTAAAAGGATATAAAGAAAATAATAATACCTGTACATGTTTACTCTGTATCAAGCATTGTTCAAAGTGCTTTATACTTACTCATTCATTTAAGGAAAAAAGTGCAAGTTTCAAGATGAATGAAAGATATGATTAAGGAATGGAAAATGGGTCCTATTAGGAGATTGGTCCTAGAGGACCAGATAAGGAGATAATGGTTACATTATGACAAAAAGATTTCAGCTGAACATAAGGAAAAAATTATTTGGCTATCAAGCTGACCAAATACTGGGAAAAAGTGGGGGGGGGGGGTTGTACCGTGACTCCAAAAGGCCATTTGCTTAGGGAAGGAGCCAAGGTAGAGGGAAGCCAGAAGGCCAACAAGGCTGATTGGCTAAATGCAAATTGGCAGAATACGGTCCAGATGAGCCCCAGCTCTAGAAGGAAAACTAACCCCAAACTGCCAACCCAAGGGCCACATTGAGAAGGTTGCCAGGTCATTGAAGCTGAGTCATGAGTCATGGGTAAGGGTGTAACACACTGAAAGAGCATACAAGGCAGGGTCTGAAAAAGCCAGCTGGACAATACATCGATTTCAGCAGATTGTCAAATGCTCTGCCCTACATCTCTTTCAACCATGTTGTGTTCATCATAACACACTCCTACTTGTGAATTGTTACCTGACACTGAGACTCTTCTAGGAAAATTTAGTGGGCTAAATAAGTAAGGAACTTCTCTAAATGTTTAGTTATTTATCCTCTCTTACCTCAAAGCACGGTTTGGGCCAGGCAATCAGAATGTATGTACACATTTTGGGATTCAATGAAAAATGTGGAAGAGATGAAAGAAAAGAAAGTGGGACAAAGGAATAGCATATTAAATGGCCATTGAATATATTTTTAAATTTTAATATGATTGACCCACCTGAAAGTGAAAATAAATGAGAAATCGTACAGTTAATGAGGTGCAATGGTTCTGAAACAGCAGTTTTAGACTGGACTACTAGGCACGTCAGCATCACCAGAGAAGGCTTTTTAAAATTCTATTCCCTGGGGCGCCTGGGTGGCTCAGCTGCTTAAGCGACCAAGTCTTGATTTCGGCTCAGGTCATGATCTCAGGGTTTTGAGATCGAGCTCCACGTCAGGCTCCATGTCCAGCATTCCTTGTTCACTCTCCCTCTGCCCCTCCTCTCCAAGCTCACTCTCTCTTAAATCAATCAATCATCAATCAATCTCCCAGCTATTTCCCCCAGACCTACTAAGTCAGAATCCCCCGGGATGAAACAGGTTCTATTTTTTTAAAGCTCCTTAGGTGTTTCTGATGTACAAGTCTACTTGGACAGCTCTGGCTTTTCAGATACCCTTGTTCAGGGCCTTGTACCAAAAACGAGAGAGGGCTTTTTACTCAGCCACCTTCTCAGGGTACTAGGACAGCAGTGCTGGTGAGTTCTATCTGACTCAGATACTTACCAACAATAGGAGAAAAAAAATTTTTTTAAATGAGGACTTGTTGAAGAAAATGAGACACCGTTTAAGGAAATACAACCCCCTATGATGAGATGAATTGAATACATGTAACTTACTAATAGTTATCTTAAGCAGATATATACACAGCAAAACATAAATAATTACAAGTATAAGTATCCTCCTCTCTACCACTTAGAATAGAAGCCCTGGCCTCATCTAAGTCCAAATCTGCCTCTTCTTTCATCATGTTGTCTATATCCAGGTAGGTCCTTTTTGGCTGTTTTCCTGATGTCAGTGCTAATACCTTCATCATAAAGAACTCTTAGCTTTTTGTGTCTGCAATTACTCAAAGTCCCATGCCACATATACAGGTTTTCTTCCCCTTGAGACATAAACTTATTAGTATTGCTATTTCTATTTGTGGTCCTAAGTACTTTTGTACAAATTCATATAAACAAAGAAACTTCTAAAGGTACAACCCTCTCATAAGACCTCTTTTGAATGAAACTGTTCTTCTCAGGGCTTCCAATCTTTATAGTCTCATGGGGAAAAGAGAAGGAGGAGAAGAAAGGGAAAAAAAGAAATCACTTCTGAATTGAGCATTTTACCTTCATTTCTCTACTTCCTTTCCTTACATAGCATGTATCACAATGTGCTATAAGTAGTTCCCATATCTTGCATTTATTACTATGCACTATAAATTTGTGTGTAATTTTTTTTTTAAGATTTTATTTATTTTGACAGAGAGAGACAGCCAGCGAGAGAGGGAACACAAGCAGGGGGAGTGGGAGAGGAAGAAGCAGGCTCCCAGCGGAGGAGCCCGATGCAGGGCTCGATCCCAGAACACCGGGATCACGCCCTGAGCCGAAGGCTGACGCTTAACGACTGAGCCACCCAGGCGCCCCTGTGTGTAATTATTTATCTCTTCCAAGAGTTTTAACAAATCTAAGAGGACAGGGAGCATCTGTATTGTCTATTGTTGAATCACGTATACCTAGTTGCTGCCTGCTCATATAAATGCTTCATTATTATTTACTGAGTTGATGGCGGATGGATATATAGGTTAATGGCTGTTTCCTCCTGCAATCGCCACATTTTTCTGACAAAGGTACTACCGCTCCTGAGCCCTGAGAGAACAGAGATGGTATCACATTCATTTGTGTGTCCTCAGTATAAATGTTTGAAGAATGACTGAATAACCTAAGGCAGAGTTGACCAAGCCATGTGATTCACTGCTTTGTTTTTCAATACATTCTGCAAGAGTTGCATAAGCATGTATATTATCTGAACCAAATCGGAGGATTCAGCAGACATTCTCTGAACATGAATAGTTTGGTTTGTGAAACAGTTGAATACCTAAACGTTCCCAAGTTTATAAATTGTATATAGACTAAATAATTTGCAACCAGGAATTGTCCTTATTAGGGAGATCAGTGCTCAGAGAATCCCAACTCATACACTGTTAAATCCAAGAAACAAATTATACATCCATTTACCAGAGCCATGGTTTTTCTTATGGCATCATCTGAGATGAGTCAGGAGCAAAAAGGTCATCAGTATCAGAAATGTAATCACTGATTTCCTGCACAGTTGAAAGCTGAGTGACTGGATTTGGGAATGGAAGTTTACCACTCGAATATCCCTTCCTTCACCTCACTCCCTTTAAATGTACCCAATCAAATAAAGTTTGGTTACTCAGGCAGACTATGAAAAGCAAGATTTTCCTGTTTCTACTTTCAAATATATAATAGTCACCCACAGAAAATAAAATATGATTCACAGTTAGGTAAACATTCTATTCTTAGTGAGTCGGTAAACATAGATCAGCTATATACCTATAAAGACAACCTGAAAGAAATTTGAAGTACAGAATCACAAAATAAAAACTACAGCTAACGTCTATTGAGTACTTGCTGTTTGTCAAGCATTTCAGTAACCAAATAAAATATCTTATTGAATATTCATGGTAACCCAGAGGTAGATTTTATTCTTATCACTGTTTTATAGATAGGGAAACTGACGTCCATCCATAAAAGTTAAATACCTTTCCCAAGATTACACATTATTGAAAAGATGGAGCCAAGATTCAATCCCAGACAGATGAAAAGGTAAAAATCCAAGCCAATCACAGCTGAGTTAAGAAGCAGAGAAATAAGTGAACACCTTTGGAGGTTCTTTTGGAAGTAATGGTTTAGAATACACATAGGACATTCAGTTCCATGCAGTTCAAACAGAGGAGGGGACTGTCCCACAGTGGTGGGTATAGGTGGGAATACAGCCAATCTGAAGCAAAATGAGGTAAGAAAGGAGAGTCCAGAATGATAGTATCTGTCTCTCTCAAGGCCTGTTCCCAGGGAAGTTGTCTAATTCTTCAGACTTTCTGTCAAGGGTCACTTCTAGAAAACCAGACCTTGGAGGCCCAGAAGAGGTAGCCTTTTTAATATCCTATTAGCTCCTGAAAAGAGAGAGCTCAATTTACTAATCTTATTACATTCTGGGGTAACAAGAATCACTAAACAAAAGTGGTCTTTTCCTAATTCATCCACTACCCGGAAGCCGCAAACTTAAGTTTCCATTATTTCCATGAACACTGCTCTGCTCAGGAAACAAGGGGCCTAATCATAATCTATTCTCAGGGTAGTCCCTAGCAAGTAAACTTGTGTTCCAACAGCCCTCTTCCTACAGTGAGGGCAATTCAGTTTGCACCTGGACAGCCAGCATCTGCTATCTGTTCCATCAAACTCACCTAAAGGGTGACATAAAATAACATGCCTGCAATATTTTCTTTGGTCCTCAAATGCTCTAAGGAACCAGTTTAGCCTTGATTTTTGCTGTGGGCATTGTGTACTGAGCACAGATTAAACAATTACAGCAATATTTCTTGATATTTGTCTTAATAGCAGGCCCCTCCTAGCAAGCATTCTTTGTACAGCTGGATCAAAACTCAGTCCTACCTCCTGGGTCTCAACCCCAATCTGCACAGAAACTTCACATCATAGTTACAATGAACAAGAGTTAGTTTTTGTAGTCAGTGGCCAAAGGCAAGGAGCTGAATTGGGAATTTAAAGCCAGAAGGTCAAGACCAGAATGACCAGAGCAAAGACAAAGTATATGGAATAGACAGATCATATCCTATGATGGTTAATTTTATGTGTCAGCTTGACTGGGCCATGGGTTGCCCAGATATTTGGTCAAATATTATTCTGGAGTTTCTAGAGTACAGATCCTTTACCTCTTTGGTTAGGTTCATTCCTAGGTATCTTATGGGTTTTGATGCAATTATAAATGGCATCGATTCCTTAATTTCTCTTTCTTCAGACACATCATTAGTGTATAAAAATACAACTAATTTCTGTGCGTTGATTTTGTATCCTGCCACATTGCTGAATCACTGTATGAGTTCTAGCAATTTTAGACTACAGAACACTTATGAAAGAAATTGAGGAAGGCACAAAGAGATGGAAAAGTATTCCATGCTCATGGATTGGAAGAATAGACATTGTTAAAATGTCTATGCTGCCAAAGGCAATCTATATATTCAATGCAATCCCATCAAAATACCATCAACATTTTTCACAGAGCTGAAACAAACAATCCTAAAATTTGTATAGAACCAGAAAAGACCCCGAATCACCAGGGAAATGTTGAAAAAGAAAACTAAACTGGGTGCATCACAATGCCTGACTTCAAGCTCTATTCCAAAGCCGTGATCATCAAGGCAGCATGGTGTTGGCACAAAAACAGACACATAAATCAATGGAACAGAATAGAGAGCCCAGAAACCTTTGACTCTATGGTCAACTAATCTTCAACAAAACAGGAAAGAATATCCAACAGAAAAAAGAAAGTCTCTTCAATAAATGGTGCTGGGAAAATTGGACAGCCACATGCAGAAGAATGAAAGTGGACTATTCTCTCAGACCATCCACAAAAACAAACTCAAAATGGATGAAAGACCTAAATGTGAGACAGGAATCCTTCAAAATCCTAGAGGAGAGCACAGGCAGTAACTTCGTTGACCTTGGCCACAGCAACTTCTTCCAAGACACATCTTTAAAGGCAAGGGAAACAAAAGCAAAAATGAACTATTGGAACTTCATCAAGATTAAAACTTCTGCACAGCAAAGGAAACAGTCAACAAAACTAAAAGGCAACCTACAGAATGGGAGAAGATATTTGCAAATGACATAACAGATAAAGGGCTGATATCCAAGATCTATAAAGAACTTCTCTAACTCAACACCCAAAAAATAAATAATCCAGTCAAGAAATGGGCAGAAGACATGAACAGACACTTCTCCAAAGAAGACATACAAATGGCTAACAAACACATGAAAAAATGTTCAATATCTCTTGCCATCAAGGAAATGCAAATCAAAACCACAATGAAATACCACGTTACACCAGTTAGAATGGCCAAAATTAACAAGACAGGGAAAAACAAATGCTGGTGAGGATGTGGAGAAAGGGGAACCCTCTTACCCTGTTGGTGGGAATGTAAGCTGGTATAGCCACTCTGAAAAACAGTATGGAGGTTCCTCATGACATTAAAAATAGAGCTACTCTATGACCCAGCAATTGCACTACTGGGTATTTACTCTAAAGATACAAATGTAGTGAAAAGAAGGGGCACATGCACCCCAATGTTCATAGCAACAATGTCCACAATAGCCAAACTGTGGAAAGAGCCGAGATGCCCTTCAACAGACGAATGGATAAAGAAGATGTGGCTCACATATACACTAGAATATTACTCAGCCATCAGAAAGGATGAATACCTACTCTATTTGCATCAACATGGATGGAACTGGAGGGTATTATGCTAAGTGAAATAAGTCAAGCAGAGAAAGACAATTATTGTATGGTTTCACTAATATGTGGAATATGAGGAATAGCATAGAAGATCATAGGGGAAGTGAGGGAAAACTGAATGGGAAGAAATCAGAGAGGAAGACAAGCCATGAGAGATTCTGGACTCCAGGAAAGAAATTGAGGGTTGCCGAAGGGAGAAGGGTGGAGCGAAGGGGTAACTGGGTGATGGGCATTAAGGAGGGCACATGTGATGAGCACTGGATGTTATACACAACTAATGAATCATTGAACACTACATCAAAAACTAATGATGTACTATACATTGGCCAATTGAACTTAATAAAAAAATATTCTGGGTGTTTCTGTGAGGATATTTTTATTTATTAATTTATTTATTTAAAGTTTTTTAAAGAATTTTTTTACCATGTTATGTTAGTCACCATACAGTACTTCATTAGTTTTTGATGTAGTGCTCCATGATTCATTGTTTGCATATAATACCCAGTGCTCATTGCAATATGTGCCCTCCTTAATACCCATCACAGGGTTAACCCATCCCCCCACCCTCCTCCCCTCTGAAACCCTCAGTTTGTTTCCCGGAGTCCATAGTCTTCCATGGTTCATCTCCCTGTGAAGATATTTTTAGATGAGATTAATATTTAAATTAATAGACTGAGTAAAGCAGATTGTCCTCCCTAATGTGGGTGGGCTTCATCCAATCAGTTGAAGATCTGAATAAAACAAAAATGTTAACCCTCCTCCTAGTAAGAGAGAATTCTCCTGCCTTCACACTCAAACTGAACCATCAGCTCTTCTGGGATTCGAGCCTGCTGGCCTTAGGACTGGAAATATAATGCCAGTTTTCCTTGTTTTCAGGTCTTCAGATTGGAACTAAACCACTGGCTCTCCTAGGTCCTCAGCTTGCTGACTCACCCTGCAACTTTGGGGACTTGCTCACCTCCATAATCACATCAACTAATTCCTTTAATAAATTGCTTCAAATAAATAAATTACTTCAAAAAAGTCAGGAAAATTCAAAGAACTTTTATATAAAAGGTTTCAATTTGATTAAAAAGCTCTGGATGCCTCCTTTGTGAGTCATGCATATTTCCCACTTTTTATGTGTCTCTCTCTCTGAGCATGGACAAGTGCTCAATAAATACTAGCTGATTTAAATTCAGTAGGTGATTTCCCATCCCATGGTATACGGAGCTCTCCCATATCTTACCATGTGATCATCTTGCCTTCTATTCCAGCCACACCGGACTCCTTAGTTCCCTAAATAGGTCATTTTCTTTTTTCCCACCTTGTGCCTTTATACACCGCACCCCCTCTATTTGACCACCCTAATATCTCCCGTGTCTACATAAAAATACATACATAAGTACCTAGAGAATGGCTACTTTCTTCAATTTTTAGCTCAGTTCGTAAAAACTACTCAGGTCAGACAATACCTCCTGTAGGAAGCCATCCCTGGCACCTGATTCCCCCTTTGGTGTCCTGCCACTTGTCACTTGTTAGCTAAGGGATCTTCTCAGCATCCCTTCCCTTTAATAGCCATACCTTACTCCTCTTCTCTTTGGGAAATGGCTCCTCTCCCACTACCCATTCTCTGTATGTCTACAGTGTTTGCAATTATGGTTTACTATCCTCCAGTCATACTACCTAGATCCAACAAATCATCATAACCCATGGCCATGGTGACAACAGCTGGTTCAAGGAGTAAGGATGTGATACAAGCTTAGCAATAAGAGTCCTTGCCTTGGATTGTTCTAACTGGGGCTAGCAGTAGAGGTTTCTTATATCTAAGATCATGAAAGTAGAAGAATGTGACACAAGGGTTATTTATAATCACATTCTCCACTAAATTCTAACTAAATAATTCTGATATATTCTTACCCTGGGATTATCTCTATCAAAGCCCATTGTCTCACTGATTAGCCTTGACTGTTTAGCAGGTGCTCAACAAATGTTTGTTACATGACTCTCTCATGTTTGGGTATACATAACCTCTAAAGAGAATACTGAAAACTGGGTACAAATAAATCATACTTCTGGCCACACTTGATATTATGTCACATCCTGCTATAATTTGACAACAGGAACGGGTTCACTTTGGTTATTTAAACCTTTGGAGGAAATAACCATCCTTCACATACATTTTGAGGAGAGAATGTATGAGTCTATCCACAACTTGAAACCTAGAGACTGAAAACTAAGCTATACTTGGCCAGAACTGAAATCTTCCCTATAATGCATAAAATCTTTTTGCATGTGACCCTTTAGAGCTAAAATGGTAGAAGCCATTAAGGAAAGTAAAATAAGGATTTTTTCTTTATTACAGAAAAAAGAGAAAACAATTTAGTTAAGCTAGAATGAAATGAAATGAAAAAAATGTAGGCTCCAAACCTTGTTTGGCCATGAGTTGCCAAGAACATACCAACTCTATTGTGCATCCTCTTTTCCTCTACAGCCAGATCTATAAATTAGAAATAATATTATGTGTCCTGGCTAGTCTCAATACAGCTTAATGAGATTATTTCTAGGAAATCTTTTGACTTCAAAAAAGTCAGGAAAATTCAAAGAACTTTTATATAAAAGGTTTCAATTTGATTAAAAAGCCCTCAATGCCTCCTTTGTGAGTCATACATATTTCCCACTGACTTTTTATGTGTCTCTATCATCAGCATTAAATATATGTTTTAGGACTATTAAGTAAAAAATTATTCTCCCAGCTCTCAGCCCAAGGTGACTTCTAATGACTATTTAGTTTTTATGATGATTTTTTAAATTTACATTAATAATAGAAGAATCTACTGTTAAATTGAAGGTTATTAAAATTGGCCTCCTTTCAAGTTGTTTGAATGTTAGAAAGATCTTTTTCTTTTTTTTTTAACTGTATCTTTCCTTAATTGCATGAGAATAAGGTTACACTTAATTATTATTTAGAATTTGTATAGCACATTTGTAAAGGCAAAGATTTGAAGTTATACCTTAGTTGAAGTAGCCATGATTTGCTGCCTTCTCAAAATCAATTAGATGTCTAGTATGTACCTCAAATGTAATATCTCCAAAATATTACTAATATTCACCTCTCCCCACATGCTCTCCTTCCAGTCCCCCCACCTCAGTTAATGGCAACTCCATTCTTTTAATTGCTTGGGTCAAAACTTTGAAGTCACCCTTGATTTCTTTCTTCCTCTCATACTTCACCTTCAATCCACCAATACATCTCACCAGCTCTATCCTCAAAATGCATCCCAAATATGCCCCCAACCTGGTCCCACTCGCTATTATCCCTCACCCAATCATTACAACAGCCTCATAACTGGTTTCCCTTCCCCTATTCTTGCCCCTTCACTCTATTTTCCGCAGAGCAGGCAGAATGATCCCATTGAACAACTTCAGCTAGGTGTCTTCCTCTGCTTAACCATTTCCCTTCCCCCACCACAGTTGCCCAATCACTCAGAGCAAAAGCCAAAATTCAGACAAGGACCTTTTTGAAACTTCTAATCCAATCACCAGACCTGCTTCTTCTTCTTTGTGGCTTTGTAACTTGAATGGTCTCTGCATTCTCTTCCTCCAGAGATCTGCAAGGCATGTTCCTTCACTCTCTGTCTTTAGGTCTTACTCAAATGTCACTTTCTGAATGTGGCCTTCTTTGACAATTTTATCTAAAATTGTAACTCCCCATCCCAATATGGCCTTCCCCCTTTCTGCTTTATTCTCCTATCCCCTTCAACACCATACAAAATCCCCTGCTATACCTAAGGTAACCTAACATGTTGCTTACCATTCATCTCCCTTTCCAGCACGTAACACATGGGAGTTGTGGGGAGGAGAGGGAGAGATCTTTATCCCTTTTATTCACGACTCTATTTTCAAGGTCTGGCACAGAGTAGGGGCTCAATAAATATTAGTTGTCTAAAAATATATGAAAAGAACTTCTAGGTGTCTTAACACCAGGGACAATTCTGCTTGTAAACTCCTATCTTGCCAGCATAGCATTCTTTTCCTAGCGGACATTTCAGACTATTAGAATAGAGGAGCAACTGTGGCCATGGGGAGTTGGATGGCAAGGTGGGTGGCACTCAGGCTTACACATGATCCCTCTTGATGGCTATGAGTCTCTTTTAGCTTGAACAAACCACAGCAGCTTTATAAAGAAGTATGAACACCCAATCAAAACCATGCATGCGACTGACCAGTAGAAACTTCTCAGAGGAGATTGGTTCTGGTACCAACTAAATTTCCCCAATGATTATTGACTACGGAGGAACCCATCCCCAGCCCACAAAGGATGAATATGAAAAGTCTTCAGGTTTCATGAAGGCTATGCAAATCAATGAGGCCCTGGTGGCGACATGGAAAGACCACAGTCCTTACACCTGGCAGCAGCTACTAGTTAAATTTGCCGTGCCAGATTACCAGATCTTCTGATTTTTTTTTTTCAAGAAAAGTCAGACTCTAGATTTCACATAAAATCCCTCAAATGTAAAAAGTTGGCCTCTAACTCAAATTTAAAACAACAACCACCATCTACTGTGAGCCAAACAAAACAGCTTCTAACCACACTCAGCTATGATTCAACCTCTGCCTTACAGGCTGATGAAAACTAAACCCAATTCTGAGAAAAGCAAACCAAAATAACCAAACTTCTGCCTTCCTTAATCTTCTGTTAAATTCCTTTCTCACAGAAAACAGTCTTCATGATGTCCATGCACAGGTCAGAAAGCTAGGCCATAAGGAACTTGATACTCTGGTCTTAAAACTCAACATCTCGTGAGCATGTTCCCTCTCGCAACTTGCTAGGGAGAGCAAGTGGGGAACCCCCTCACTGCCAGGTGAGGTTCACTATCCCTTTGCAGGGTCCTAAGTGTCTTTCGCTTCTGCAGTGGAGATGCAGTGTAGAACACCGAGAATGGTAGAGAAATTCTCACCAACAGCAAAACAGAAAAGGAATTTTGCAGGGGCGAGAGACTGAGGGAGTGGTGCAGCCTATGTGTGTGTAAGGAGCACAGTCCGAGCTAAGAACTGAGGAGTCAATCGTTACCCAAATCATTCGGTAGACTGTGAGCCTCTCAAAGCTAAAACTACATTTAATCCATCTTTGTATGCTTAGACTTGACCACAGTACCTGACACACAGTAGGCACTCTATCAGGTATTGGACAAAAGCAATCAGTTTCCTTATCATGATAGAATAAGGGAAAGATTCTCAATCCGATCATAAATTAGTGGCCTCAAAACTTCCCCAGGATCCTGCAAAGTGAAATTTAACACTGCAAGACAGTGGTGTGATTTGCCATTTCAGAATTACAGACTTTATTGTTCTTTAAATTATCATAATAAAAGGAAAGGGAAAGATGAAAAATTAAAATCTAGTGCCTATACTTGATCAATTTTAAGAAGGAGAAAAAGATCCAATCCCAGTAGGAACAGGTAAAACATCTGAGAATCCCCCGAGGTATGGAAAAAACTATTTTACAGCATTGTTTCCCCAGACACATATTTTTTAAATGCAATGATTTTAGCAAGGGTTGGAGAACTGTTATTTGTTAGATGAAGAATATGTAATTAAACCCACCATTCTGAAAGAAAAGCTTTGTGAGTACTTTTTTTTTTTTTTTTTAATCTTCTGTGGCTGGACTGGTAATTTTTTCCTGTCTCACACCTACTCAAAACCCAGGGGATCTGTCCTTGATGTCTGGCATGAATATAATTACAGTACAGATCTCTAGTGCATAGTTCAGTCACAGCAGACAACTATTGATTTGTGCGTAAATCAAAATACACATAATTTTCTTTAGTCTGGGAATTGTTAAAATGCATTAACGGACCAGGGTTTCATGTTTCAGATATAGCAACAGTGGGGGGGAGGGGGGTGCTTGTTTTGCTTTGTATTTTTTTATTTTCCTTTTTCCTTTTCCCCCAAGAACTGAGATAAGCCCTAAGCAGGAAACCTCTACTGACTTGTTCCAACAAATTCTCATTCGATTTCACACTAGGTCACACACAATCAGAAGAAAGATGTAACCATGACTGGGGGGAGAGGAGGGGTGTTGAGGCTGCCTGCAAGAAAGCTCCCCCTCTCTCTTGTTTTGCTGTTATAGGGACTTTGCTGAAGCTGACTTTCTTTTCTCTGAGTGAGATAACTTCCCAGTACAAAAATCTTTAATGATCTCAAAAGATATTTTCTTCAGGTTTTTCTTTCAGTAGCAATAGTAATAACACAAAGTGTTCATTCCCTTCTTCTCTACACCAAACACTCTCTGACTGCTAAGAGATCTCATTTTAATATTAAAGAGCAAAGTAGGCAATGAAAAGACCTGGGTATGGTACTGGCTCTACCACAACGCTGAGGAAGTCACATACCTTCTCTGGGCTCTGGATTTCTGTCTAAAACAATGGGGCTGGGCATTAATGGTTTTCAAATTGTGCATCATGGAAGTCTGGGTATAGAGATTGGAGAAGACTACATGGGAATTAGGACAGCATTCCCATCACCACACTTTAGCTACAACAGGCAAGTCTGTATCTGTTTACATATTGGATTGCCATATTAGATTTCCCCTTCAGGAAAGGGTTTCATAACTATATGTTTGAAAAAAATCTGTCTTTTCCAATTCTCACCTTCTGTAATTCTGTGACTTCTTTCTCTGACAGGAGACAGCCTCAATTTTCTGCAGTGCAAGGGTTCATTAAGGCAGACCACCAGGTAAAACGGGGAACTGGTTTATGCATGATGGTTTTCTTCAATATAATCACCTCTACCATCAAAAACATGAATTTTTTAGGCATTCTTTCATGCAGACAGTTACTTACTGGTACCTAGTAGGTTACTTACTAGAACTAGCAAGGTTCGTAAGTTCTGTTTTAAATCTGAGAGACTGAATGATTTTACAGATTTTGGAAAGGAGAAATATTTTTTTTATTCAAAATAAATCTTTTATGTATATATTTTTATTTTTTATTTAATCTATTTATAATTAACATACAGTGTTATATTAGTTCCAGGTGTACAATATAATGATCCAACAATTCTATACATTACTGAGTGCTCATCAAGATAAGCGTACCCTTAATCTACTTTATCTATTTTGCCCATCCCCCCACCCACTTCTCTCCTTTGGCAACCACCGGTTTGTATTTAAGAGCCTAGGTTTGTTGTTTGTTGTTTTTTCATTTGTCTCTTTTTTCCTTTGTTTGCTCATTTGTTTGGTTTCTTAAATTCCACACAAGTGAAGTCATATGATATTTGCCTGTGACTAACTCATTTCACTTAGCATTATACCCTCTAAGTCCATCCATGTTGTTGCAAATGGCAAGATTACATTCTTTCTTACAGCTGATTAATATTCCATTGTATATATATACCACATCTTCTTTATTCATTCATCCACTGAGGGACACTTGGGTTGCTTCCATATCTTGGCTATTGTAAAAAATGCTGCAATAAACACAGGGATGCATATATCTTTTCAAATTAGTGTTTTTGTTTTCGTTGAGCAAAATACCTAATAATGGAATTACTAGATCATACGGTAATTCTATTTTCGATTTTTTAGGAACCTCCATACTGCTTTCCACAGTGGCGGCACCAATTTGCATTCCCACTAACAGCATGAGGGTTCCTTTTTTTTTTTTAGAAAAGAGAAATCTTGATAATTCTGTTAATGCGGTATAGCTAATAAGTAGCAGCGGCAGAAATGAAAATAGATTAATTAACTTGAAAATGCTACTGTAACACAAACTATAATGATAAATACACAAATGGTCTCATCTGGAACCATTATTACCAGGGGATGTTTAAGCGACCTTGGAGAACCAAACGGAAGTATCACAGCTGTATGAAAATGAGTAACCAGATTTCAGCATCCATTTCAAGTGGGAAGTGATTCTTCCCAGGAAAAGAGGTCTAAATGCCTACCATTACCATAGGCATAAGAAAGAATGCTGATCCCCCCAGAATATAGAATATGAATTCCAAAGAGCAAGCAACCGCTGGGGTAGGAGAGGAAATCAAGTTTAGAGTAGGAAAACAGAGACGCAGCACCCACAGTCAGAATTTGCAATTCACATTGGAAGGGAGTAAAGGCTTTTACAGAAGTTAATTATGGAAGCCCAGTAATCAAAATGCACTTTCAGAACTATTTAAGCGAAGATTAAGACTTAGACTAAAGACGATAAAGCTAAAAGAGGATCTCTTAGACCAGACCAAAAGAATGAAAAGAAATGGACCATATTACCATAGCCATACCAGTTGGCATAATCACTAGGTCCTCTGTGAGGAGAAAAAAGAGATCAATACTGGAATCAGCTCAAATCTTTTTTATTCCATTATCCATCTACCTTGTTGAATAAACATTGTTGCCATGGCTAGCATGCAGTTCTTAAAAGGCAACAAACTATAAAAAATAAACATTAGTCTATCCCTTCCTTTTCTCTCACCTGTTTTCTCCTAAATTTTTCTATTTTTGAGCTGGTTAGGCTAACAAATTGAGCAATTAAGTTCTCCTCTGAGTCTCCAGATCAGCACAATTCTTGATCTGCTGACATTTCCCAAAACAAAAAGCCTAACTGCCTCAAAACTAGAATAGAATGTGAAAAGATGACTCCTGCCCATGTGAAACAGCCCAGGTACTCCAGAGTTCAGATAATTTTAAATGCTTTAATGGAGGGCTTTAGAATGCTAAAAATTGTATTTGCAACCACAACTGATAAGTTGGATTTCTTCTCAAATGTCTCAGAAATTCCTAAGAAGTGGTCCTATCGTTATTTAAAATCTATCTTCCATCATGGTTGTTAAAAAAGTGTGCACCATATAGCATTCAGTACCATAGCATAGTTAGACTACTGGGAGAATATATGATGTAAGAAAAATCACCTAAAAAGCAGGCAGTACGTGGGTACTAGTCTGACTACAGATGACAGTTCTGTGACTCCTCGAACCAATTAAAGAACATCCTATGGGGTCCACTTAAATCTAAAGTCAGCTGGAATGGTTGTTAGCGCTGTTTGCCAACTATTTCTGGTTTACCCTATTGCCAGACACAGGGTAGATTACATTTTCTGGCCCCCTTCTGGTGTGTGGAGTCATGTGACTAGTTACGGTCAATGACTTGTGAGCAGAGGGAAATAAGCTACCTTCAAAAAGGAGCATTTCGCTGATAATGCAAGACCTCTCTTGTCTGTCTGGAACGGTGACCAGAAGTGTTTGTGATAGAGACTGCTGCATCTATTTAGATCCTAGAGTGACTCTGATGAACAGAGCCCCCACACCCAGGTGGGGAGCACAAAGAACATATAGCACAAGGGAGAAGTAAATCTTTGTTGTTTTAAGCTGCTGTTTGTTACGGCAGCATTGCTTAGCCCATTCTAACTGATACAATGCTCCATATGTTTGGATCTCCTTGATTCAGGAGGAGTATGCACAAGAATGGACTACAACTAGAAACTACAAAAACTGCCCCAATCATCACTGGGAATCTTCCAAACCAAGGATTATGCTAGATCTTTCAGAGGGTCTCAGGAGGACTACCTTCACTCCTAAACCCCATATCCCTAAGCAGTACTCTAAAGCCAAAGGGACATGCAAGGGTCTCTAGGCATTCAATCCATTGTTCCATCAACTAAACTGCTTTTATGGAATGGGTTTACTCCTTGTCTTCTTTTCCCAAAATGTTTTGGACAATTAAAGAATAAAACAATAAATCCTCCAGAGTACCTTGAAAGACTTTAACATAAAAGTTCTTTGTAGCTTCCATAGGATAGAAAGTTTGTCAGGTTAATCCCCTTTTCAGTACTAAAAATCGGCATCTTACATGAGAACATATTAGCATAGGATATTTTTCCTCATAAAGCATTTATTTCAGGCTATTCACAGCAGAATATTCAATAATTATTTTTTAAAAAATAGGTCTTAAAGCTAGTGTACATATTTTGATGGGGAGGGAAATCCTTTTATCTTCTGTTTCTATTTCATTTACCATAGCAGGGGGTTGTCATGATAACAACCTCAAACAGCAGTTCTCCTGGACGCATCACCACAACCTTGGGGGATTCCCGGGATTTTTACCCACTCTTTCCCCAGATCTGTGATTTTAAGCTATTTCAAAGAACTTTGAGTGACTTTCAGGAAAAAAAAAGAAATCTTCTATCGAAACAAAAACCATCAAAGTAGAAACAGTTTGACAGAGAACACCATTACTAAAAGAAAAATAAAATGAGGAATGCCGAAATGCTGTTTTCTTTATCCTTTCCTTTCCTTTTTTTTTTTTTTTAACTGATAGAGTAAATGGAAACAATTTAAGCAAGATAGTCAGGTAAACGCCTCACTCTCAGCAACCATAAGCTTCAAAAAATGTTCTTTTAAATGTAGCCATTGGAATAGAGTTTTATGTATAGCTATTTCCCCTCTGGTCTCCTCTTATGGCAGTAATATGTTTTTTAAATGCCTAAAACCTTTCTCGGAACCTAAGAATTCCCCTAGATTTCATGAATTAATGCAAATGGTAATCACAAGTGCAAATGAGTAATTGGTAACACAAGTACCCATCTGTGCATGCAATTAACTGCCTAGAGCAAGTAATTGCCTGTTTTTACAAGAGCCTACTTAGAAACCTCAACTTAAGCATATAGTTTTTGAATAATTCTGCCATAAAACACACAGCAAAACTTTTCCTTGGGACAAATTCTGATAAACAAGCAGCCAAACAGCCTATAATTTTTAGTTTTTTAAAGGTCATTCCTAAGAAGACACCCCACAGTTACTGATTTCAAAAAAGTCTCCTACTTCAACATGCTCGGGACCTTTTCCAAGCAATGCACGCCATTTGTCCGGGAGAGCCCAGCAAGCTAATCCTCATGCTGATGGCTCTCTAAGCGCCTTCAGGAGATTTCTGAAAGGTTGGATAATTTTCTAATTAATTCATTCAGCAAGTATTTGTTGAACATCTACCATATACAAAGTCTTCTAGGCTCCATGCAGAATATAAAAATGGATTAGAACATGGTATCTTACTCTTAAGGAACTTACACTCAATCAGGAAATGGAAGTCTTGAAGGTTATTATCTAAAACACAGGTAGCTTTGTCATTCAAGGACTGTGAAAATGTATCTGTTACCTTACCAGGCCGCAACTGTCTGGCAAAACAGGCACGTGTTTTTGGTAAAAATTACAATTGCAACAAAAAGCATCCTTGATCTGAGCCTTCACCAAGCTGTGTCCCTGGCCCCCACGCCCACAGACTGGACAGCTTGCCTTTCCTTTGCAGGGTCACCCACTCTCCTTGCTGGTCAAAGCTTTTCTTCATCAGCTGTTGACTTTGTTTCCCTCACATGCTGCCAGAAGCCTTAATCCACAGCTGTTTTTTGATCCTGCGCCAAGCTGCTACTTCCCTGCCATTGCCAAATGCCCTGCTATTCCTCTCATTACTGCATCTTGCCTTTAAATACCACCTATACACTAACAGCTCCTAAATTAAGGTTTTCAGCACCAACCTCTCCACTCAACCCCACACTCATCTATCTGACTGCCTTGTCAGCACCTCCACTTAGGTATCTGAGAGTCACATCACACTGTTTGCTAAAACTGACCCAAAGCTGCTCTTCATATCACCTCCCTTTCTCAGTGATGGGCAGTCCCAAACTTGAGAGTCATCCTTTCCTCCTCTCTTCCTCTCACACCAAGCATCCAACCTATCTGCCCAACTTTTTGATTCTACCTTCAGATAGATGCAGATAGACCTACCACTTCTCACACACTTGCCCTTACCACTCTAGTCCAAGCTGCCATCATTTTTCTTGGATTATTGCAATCATCTCCCAACTAGGCTTCCTGCTCCGACCCACACCCTTCTAGAATTATTCTCCCACTCTGTCATCAGAGTGGTCCTTTTAAAAGTCAAATTATGTCACTGTTTTGATCAAAACCCTCAAACAGCTTCCCACTTCACTCAGAGTCAAAACAGAATTCCTTTCAAGAATCTACAAGATCCCTCATTTTCTGCCTCACAATTCCATCTTTCTTTTATCATGTCCTGCACCAGCACCACCCCTAGTCACTATGATTCAGCAAACTAGCTTCCTTGTTGCTCCCTGCACACACCAAGTGCATGCCTGTTCTCACTCGCTGGGATGCCTTTCCCCGCCTGTCGATGTAGCTCATCCCCACACCTCTCTTTTTCAGGTGACTTTTATCAGAGGGTCTGCCTCTAGCTCCAAGGTAATGCAATGACTCCTGCCCACCACCCACTACCACACTTCTGAGCCCCTTATTCTGTGTTCTTTTTGTCTATAATCCTTCTTCTATATGACATACGTTATTTTCTGACTCTCTTATTAGAATGTAAGCTCTGTGAGAGCTGAAGTTTTGCTCTGCTAGGCTCTCTAGCACTTCAAACAGTGTCTGCCACATAGCTTCATGCGTGAATGAATGAATGAATGAAGTGAATGAACAGATGAGCATTCTGAGGGTGGAAGAAGCTCCTTTCCCCATTAGAATTATAATTCTTATAAAGCTTTCAAAACGGTGTCCTTGCTTTCTCTGTTCTTCTCCCTGCCTTGCAATCAATCAATCAATCAATCACTTGAACATCTCTCCCAGATTGCCACACCTTGCAGAGTTACTCTCAAAGACAGTAAACCAACATGCTAGGATGGAGTCAGAGTTCCTCAAATCTCTTACCTCAGGTTGAATTCCTGGCCTTTGAAGGATACTGCCTAAGAAGCTGAGGGTGTTCATTATTTGAGTCTTTATCCCACCACTCTGGTGCCCAGATTTTACTCACCATCCTCTTCCTTTCTCTCCTTAGCCACCACGAGTGTGGTGTAAGACTCGTGATCAGCCCAAATCTCCTGCCTCAGGCCTCCCCTGGGAACCTCATCCCATAAATGAGAACATAAAATGAAAAAAAGTAACCTCTCTCCCTCAACCTCACACCTACCCATCAACAAATTCAGGAAGCAACAACCTTGATTAATACTGAGCTCAGAATTTCAGATAGTCACCTTCCTCACTAGAGAAAATGAAGCACCATCTTTCTCATTAAGTAATTAAAGATGCTAAGAAAGCAGGACGAAGTGGATGGAAAAAATAGGGGTAAACTCTTCAGAATTCAGTTACTTAAAAAGAGTACAAATGAAAAGGAAACTTTCCCAGATGCTAAGAGGGACTTTTTTTTTTTTTTAAATGTCTGTGAATATGTGTGTTAAATAGTCTATGGTTTGTAAAAATCAGGGGACCATTTTTAAAGATTTAACTTGATTTATTCCATCATTTCTAAGGTGGGAAAGTGAACCATTATCAAACCTCAGCAAATACTGAATGAGTTCAGTATATGACTTTCATTTCTCTTACATCTAAGTTAATAAGCTTACTTTTAAAATTATGATTCAAAAATTTAAATAGCCATGTCACTATATACTTTGAAATCTGTACCAATAAAATTGTTCTCTATATTTTAAAGACACATCCACGAGACAACAGAGCACAATCCCGCTGTTCCACAACAGCAAGATTTGAGGAAAAAGAGAATGATAATAGAAGGACGAATTATGAAAATGGACAAGGTCCTATGGCACAAGTTTCTCTTTTATAGCTTAAGTACTGGCCCTTCTGCATGAAAACAAGAACATGAATTTTTTTTCTTATCATAAAACTTTCTCAAAATGGGAAAACAATCCTATGTAGGAAGAAAAAGAGGTAGGAACTAACAGGAGGTCTTTTTTGCAATAAATAACCCTCTGCTTTCTGCTTCCATGCTAGAAAACCAGATAGCTGCAATGAAAGCACAATTACATGGGGAGCTCTGAGCAGTCAAAGCACAGATTTTCCCCTTGAGTTCTGGCTCCACAAAAAGAACATTAAATAAAGTGCCACATGCTCACATTTTCATTTTAATTACCTTTTTAAAATGGGAGGATTTTTGAGCCACGTGGGACTCATGCACGTTTTCAACCACACAGGACTCAATATTTTAAATCATTAAATTCTCATTACACCCTCCTGCCGCTCCTACACTACCCTAGCTATATTTAATATGATGTGTTTAAGTAACTTGCCTAAGCCCATTTAAGAACTTTAGTAAAAGAGCAAACATGAGACCTGCAACAGCAATTCATACTGTCTCCATGACCTTGGAATCCAAACCTCTGTGCATCCCTATAAAAGGAGAAAATTGGTCCAGAACATTCGCAGCATCTCTTCTAGCCCTAACAGGCAATGGTTCCCTGTTCTTGATCTTTGGGGTGACTTTTTTCTCTCTCTATTGTGTTTCAATTTAAGACTCTCAAAATTTCTTCACAGTTTGTTTTCTTACACTTTTATATTTCCTTCACCCTTCAAATCGTTCATTTCTTAAAAGCCTCAAGGGGCACAATAATATGAAAATCTGATTTATACTGTTTGAGTGAAAGATTTCCTGTTCTTCCTGCATGCTAGGAATCTCTTTTTCATCCAATGTAGGGAAATGTTGTTGTTTTGTTTCAATTAATCAAAATCAGCTATGTTATTGCCCCTTAGCTAGTTTATTTCAGTATCTCTAACTCTCTGATTACTCTTCCCTATATATAGTAGTTATCTATTCTCTTTTTTTATAGCTTAATTTTCCTCCAGAAGTAAAATAACTTATATCCATTGATGGAACAAGGATCTGGCTAGAATTGCCCTGTTATGAACTGTGTCCCCTTGAAATTCATATGTCGAAGCCCTAATCCCCAGTATCACAGAATATGACTGTATTTGGAAGAAGGACCTTTAAAGAGATAATTTATATTAAATGAGGTCATTAGGGTGGGCCCTATCCAAATAACTGGTGTCCTTAAAAAGGAGGAAATTGAATGCAGACATGTACAGATAGAAAACCACATGACGATATAGGGAAAGATAACATCTATATGCCAAGGAGAGATGCTTCAGAAGGAACCAACCCTGCTATCACCTTGATCTTGGACTTCAGGCTCCAGACTATGAAAAAGCAAATTTCTGTTGTTTAAACCAGGCGGTCTGTGTTATTTTGTTATAGCAGCCCTAGAAAATTAATACAGGCCTCTCTCCTAGCTGTAACCCTAGAAAAGAGAATGATAGTGTTACTCTGCCCTCTATCCCCACTGCTGCTGGAAAGAAGAGTAACTGGAGACTATGCCTCCTTCCAGCACACAAACAATATTGGTGGCTAACATGGTATCCCACCTATCTTCACCTTCATGCCTGGTCCTATTGATACACACCACATTTAGGACTTCCATGAACACATGCTTCAGTAAATTAAACTAGTTCTTCAATATTTCCCTTTATTTTCTTCTTTATAGCCAAAGAATCATTAACAGTCTCATAAGTCCAAGGTAGGCAGCTAAAGAGCCAAAGATTTTCCTGAAGAGAAATGGAACCAAATTTATTCTGACCATTTTTCCACTTATCCTACCCCCAGTGGCCACTGTATGGCATGTTTTCCCAAAGTTTATGTTCCAGGGGTCCAGCTCAGTAACAGCCCACAGGAAATCAGCCTTCTTTTCAGAGAAACCTAATATCTGAGCCTGTTATTGAGACCAGAATATTTCTAAGAGGAGGGGCTTACTCATCAGATTTTCCACTGAACAATTTAATAGTGACCTTTTCATTTTTCCATCCATTCACTTTTTCAAGAAACATTTATTAAGCACCTAGTATGTGCAAGGCACTGCATAGGGACCAGGGCTACAAATGATAATAAACCACCAGGACATCAAAAACCCATAAGGAGTCCACCAGGAAGCTAGATCATGAAGATATTCAAGAAAAGGAACAAGGAATTATAGAAATAAGAATTTTAAGATTATGAGAGTAAAAGATTCCAAAGAACAGATGTCTTATTTTTCCAGGAAATTTGTAATTTTAGAAAATCAAAACAAACATATCACATTTCTTGGGCAGATAGTCAGATATGATGTGTAAACTAAAGTCATGTGATGTCTCACAAAGAGAGAGGATACATGAATTTCTTTTCCTCTGCCTCCTGCCCTCCCTGACAAATATATCCACCCATTCTTTTGCAACTCCCCCAGACACCATGTACATTCAGATAAAGTAGCCAAATTATTTTACAAAAGGTATTTCAATTTTTTGAACCTTTTAACACTCAACAATCCTTGTTTATTTCTTTGAAACAAGTTTCCACTAGGCAGTGGGAATAACGAAGCACGCTGTGCTGGGAGCAGTTTCCGTCTGTTGTCTGGGTGAGCAGGAATGGAGGTGACGGTGGAAGCTTCCATGGCGGGGGCACAGCCCAGAGGGAACAGTGCTGCTTTTTCATGCAGCACTGTGAGAGAATTACACAGACCGCTACAGGAAGGGGGAAGATCCTGAGCCCACTCAAGAGAGCGCCTCAAGGGCAGTGGTGTTCTCTCTTCAGGCACGTGATCAGGAACAAAGGAATCTTTATTCATCTCTCTCTACTGCACTGGTTTGCTTTCTATTCCTTATAAGCAGCTGAAAAAGACCATGAGCAGCCCTTTTAATCAGCTGTGGAAGAGATGAAAGGTTTCAGAAGAGAGAAGCTGTCATTACTGAGCATGGTTTATTCACATTATAGAATAATCTTTAAAGAAAAGAATTGTAAGGGACTGATCTTTTAATTATAGAGGGGTAAATGCATCTGTGAAATCCACCAATTTCACTTTGGATTAAATACTGTTTCGTTAAAGCCAGATACTCAGTAAACAAAGATCTCAATTTTGAAATGGCTTCTCTCCCTAATGCATGACTTCAAGCTAACCCTCTTTCCCAACCCACCCTCAAATTCCAGTTGCTCTCTGAGAAACAGCAAGAAGAAAAATACACAACTTTTAGAGATGGGATTTGGGGGCTTTAGATGTGTTCCATGTGCTACCAAGCAAGCTCTGGATTCTCAAACATCAGATCAATTCTCATTTATCTGTGAATAACTTTCTGATCACAGTGTCTTGAAGGGTGTATTTTAGTATTTATCCAAAAATCCCATCACATTTTCATCCAATTCATGAATCACAGTCCAGATCTGGCCAAAGAATACAAGTAAGAATCTTATCTTAGAATTTTTGGTGTACCTCCACAGTGCTGATAGACACAGATATTCAATAAATATTTATTGAATTGAAACATTCACAACTCTGGGAACTCCACCACCCTAAAATTTTAAATCACAGTTTCTTCTAGTTGAGCGTGAATAACAAGCATAAAAACAATGCCTGCCCCTTAGCTGGTTTTATCATTGCTGATTCATATTTTATATACTTCCTCTTATTAAGACAACCAAGAAACAATTCTCCTATCCATACACAAGTAGACCAAGGGCTTTCTGAGGCCAGTTTCCCTTTCTTAATATTTCTGGATCTTGAGTCAACCTTGTTACTTGGGGGAGTTTGGAGATTTTGCAAGTTCCCATCTCAGGAAATCCAATTTCATTTTGAAGGGAAGGGAAGGGAACAGAAGGGAACGGAAGGGAACTGAAGGTAGAAAAGAAGGATGGATGGATGGATGGATGGATGGATGGATGGATGGATGGATGGAAAAAAGAGAGAGGAAGGGAGGAAGGAAGGGATGGAGAGAGGGACAAAGGGAGGGAGGAAGGAAGATAGCTAAAGGAAAAGAAGACCCTCAGTCTTTTCAAGAACTATTTCTTTTCTATTAATCTTTTGGTTCCTTTTCATTGACATCCTATTCTAACAGGGGGATATTTACAAAATATTTTAATATCCCTCCTTTGTGTCATTCCTCAACTTTGCAATCCATGGAGATACTTTAATAGATAACATTTAGACAGATGGCCTCCCAAAGGTAAGTTAATTCTTCCTAGTATTTAGCAAATTTTTATTCTGAAGCATTCTCATTTTCAATCTCTTGGCATCAGTTAATCTCTTGGCAAAGCTGGTGCCAAGTTTTGGTTCCTCCTGTTTGCAAAATCTTCTCTTGGGTCAACTGTTTCTAGTGGGGAGGATCCAGGCACTCAGAATACTTCTGTGTTGATATACCCTGTGGTGAGCATCTCTTCTGTCCCCACATTATTGTTCATTATTCTCAGGCACTTACCTGAGCAATCAGGAGCTAGGCTCCAGGACCTCTCTTCAAGGTGATCTCCTAACTAGCTTCCAGAGAGATTTTCATCCACTTTCTTCTTAAATCCTCTTCCAAAAAATTTTTGAGACTAACCTGCCCAATTTTAATCTAAGGAAAAGAATAAGTAGAGATAGTACTAAGACATTTACTCTTTATGATGGGAAAGCATAATTATCTCACATGTTGTAACTTTTGTTTCTTCTACACTTCCTTAAAGCTAAAGGGCTGATCAGGAAGACTCAGAGGCCAACTCTGGGCCAACATAGTCCTCTGTTCACTGAAAAGGTGGTGTCAATTCTCAGTCCCTGACTCATCCATTTCTATTTGCCCTGCTGCCAGGTAATGACCTACACTGACCTCTCAAGCAGGTGGAATTTCCCTAAGATGGATAGACTCCACTGGCATGGGGGAGCCCTTGAGAAAGACTGGTTCACATTCAGCATTACACATATTCTTAATATTATATTCTTATGCTGTATTATAAGCAATTGTGTTTTCCCTTCTTACAAAGTTACCACTATGAGAGGATATCACCTCTTTATGGAAAGGACTATGTTTCATTGAGCATGGTTTTCCCTGTGCCTTACACATAGTAGATGTTCAATAAATAATAGTTCATTTTCACTTATTGTTACAGGGTCATCAGGAACTCAGCAAGAGGACTTGAAGTGAAGGGAAGGAGCTGAATAAACCTCACTCACAGGAATAACATTTAATAAAATAAAGCAATAGGAGAGTGTCCTCTGGAAGCATCAAAAGAAGAAAATCCAAATACAGGCTGGGGAGTAAAAGGTATAGTAGAAGAAAGGCGGTGCCAGCAAAAGAGATAAATATCTTAAAAACAAAAACAAAAACATTGGTTTAAGACAAGACTAGACACCCAAATGTCATCCTAGAACATGGAACAGCTAAAAAAGATAAAAATAGATTTAATCATTAGGGGTCACCTGTCCTTCCCATATTCCCCCACTCCATCCTACAACAAAGCTTCCCCCACACCAGGATTGATGGATATCAGCTATTAGCCTCCTTCTTTTCCTTGTGTCTGAGTAAGCTTGCTCCCCTTCCCCTCCCTTATAACCCTGTAGACATGCACTACTTGATCTTGATAGGGTTTTTCTCTATCCACCTCCACTCCCTCCTTTGAAAGATAAACCATTTGGAATGGCCTCTTTCTTACACTCTCTTCATCAGCTCTACCACCACCACCTGTGCAGCGGACACTTAGGTTCATGCTGCCCACAGTTATCTAAGCAGGCCCAATCTTTAAACCTGATCTTTACTGAACAGCAATGCCCAAGTGACTAATTCAAATAACCTACATTTAAGGTTATTTGCCAAATTGAAAGGTAAGTCTCTGAACTATAAGGAATTTCATGGAAGATCCCAGACCTTTCCCTGTTGATGGCTACCATGATGAAAGGCTATGTTTATTCTTTTGTTGTCTCTGTTGTTAATGTGGTGTGTTCTGGGGGTCAAGCAAAATAAAAATATAACAAGAACCCTGCTATCTTAAAATGAGGGCCATTATTGGAAGGACCAAGGCAAAAAAATATAGTGCTCTGGTGACAGCCAGTCTTAGATTTGACTCTCAGTTCTATTTTAAGACTTTCAGCAAGTTACTGAACTTCTGAGGCTCAGTTTTCTTACCTATGAAAGGAAACAATAATATCACCTTCCTCACAGGTTTGCTGTAGGCTTTTAACCACTCTGCTATCTACATAACCTCCAATCACAAAATTGCCCTTGGTTCTTCCTTCACTCATCTCCATCAAATCCATGAGATCCCTGGTATCATGGAGTGAACTCCACTAGCCAAAGGGAGATACTATTCCAGTTTTCTTGGTTATTTTTAACTACATTTAAGTGTACTCAATGCTTAACCAACTGCAGCCTAATTTTCTTTAGGAAAAGGATCTATACTAATCTATATGACTGATACACAGAGTGAGCATTTAGGTTTTGGAAGCCAGTGGCTCCCAAACTAAGGGCTGCACATATCATGGGTGCCTCAAGGGCCACAAATTCATATACTCATTATGTTTCATGTGAAAACTTAATAAACAATGCCATATATATACACACACATACACAGATATATCCACATATATTCATAAATACCCAGTATTATTGTTTTGAAGGTATATATAAATGCTATTTATTAATAAAATATAAGTTTATTTAAAAGTATAACTTAATTTATAAAAGCTTTTATTATTGTGCATTTTCTTGGTCAATATTTGCTAATACTACAAAATGTAGTGGCTGCACTTACTGTTCATCAGGCACTGTTCTAACAACCTAACATATATTAATTCATTAAATCCTCACAATGACCTTGTGAGGCAGTGCTATTATCATTTCCAATTTATATATTAGGAAACCGAGGCACAGAGAGGTGAAGTAACTTGTCACAGAGCTACCAAGAGGCAGAGATGAGATTCAAGCTCAGGCATTTGGTCTAAGCTCTTTATCTTCACAATTGGTTCAGAACTCAGCTATGCAAAAACACACTGGTGCTATTGTTTTTTGTTTGTTTGTTTGTTTGTTTGTTTGTTTGTTTCAAAGATTTTATTTATTTATTTGACAGAGAGACAGCCAGTGAGAGAGGGAACACAAGCAGAGGGAGTGGGAGAGGAAGAAGCAGGCTCATGGTGGAGGAGCCTGATGTGGGGCTCGATCCCATAACGCCGGGATCACGCCCTGAGCCAAAGGCAGACGCTTAACCGCTGTGCCGCCCAGGCGCCCCTGGTGCTACTGTTTTTAAGCAGAAAATTATTTGCAATCTTGACATTGATTTCATTTTCTATAAAAATGAGCATATTTCTCACTGGATACAAACTGAAATATATGTGTATACTCTGGCTTATATTCAACCAGGGACATATTCAAGAAATCTATGGTAACTATCTTACCAAAAAAAGTAATTCAAACAAAAAATAAATAATAAAAACACTTCATGCTACCTGGTCTGCCCACATATGCTCCTGCCTAAGGAGGTCACATGGACCAGAAAGAGTTTCCAACAACGGCTTTTTCTCTGATGATCATTTTGTTATACTCTTTCACATTTCTCTGCCTCCATTAGGAAACTAGCTTTCCAGTACTGCACTATTTGATTATTTGCCAAATTGAAAGGTAACCACAAGCAAACAACAGAAGCAGCAACTACTCAGGAAGTTAAATGAAATAAAAATAGAATGACACAGTTCAACTTTTCACCTCTACACTTGAGTTATATTCACACTCACACCTGTGTTCCATTTCATTGATTGACCATTCAAGAACATTCACTGATTCTCTGCCATGTACCAGGAATTATGTTTGGAACTATAAATATGTGAATAGAACTCAGAATGCACCAATCCTTTTAAAATACAGTCTAAAAGATTCCAGGCAGGCCGTTCATTCAACTGATAACTATACTGCAAAGTAGAATGTTATCAATATCATTAGAGGACAAAACTCTATACATATTCTGAGCAGAGAGAGATGACTCCAAGAGAAACAGTCAACTGATGGGCAGCCTCCCTATCAACTCCCTCTCAAGGGCTTTCTAGCCCTCCCAGAGCCATCTGGAATCCCTGTGCACAAGAGAAAGGCAAGACCTCCTTGGGACCACCTTTACTTCCTACCACCAACTCACCACAGAGTTCAAAGGTGATCTTAATTCCATGTTCTCTGCTGATCCCCTATCACTTTCCCTAGCTTCTTTTTTCCCTTGATTTATTCAATCTTTTTGGTTCTTTTGTCCATCATTGTCCTTCTTAACATATGCTATTTCCCAGGAATATTTCCACTAGGTAACTAATGGCATGGTATACTGATGTTTGTTAGTTACCATTTCAGAAAGTGGTATTTTCTAACCTTGTTTCCAAATTATGAGAATTTATGTTACTTAGAAATTTATAGCCCCTTGAGCATTAAATGTGCTATATTTGATGGCCTTGATGCAGCCTTTCTGTCCTTCTGAATCAGAATCCGAGTCAAAGATATTAGAGCCAGGTCAAGAATACCTTTAGCAAAAGTAAGGAATCTAAAGAAAGATTTGAAGAGAAGGCATGAACAAGACAATCACAGAACTCCCATGGCACAGACAGAAAACATGGACTCTTTGAGGAAATATAATATAGCAAATACCCACTTGAAGTGAATAGCTATTTCCTCCATAATTTTTACTCTTTACTCTAGAATTTCTATTCTTCTCTAAGGACCCTAATATTCCTATTAACTCATTTGCAAACCTTATATTTTGATGGAACCCCAGTCTTTTGAACTAAAAACATTTGAGTTAGTTTTGTCCCCTGGGATATAAAAGTAAATGTTACGTTTAAAGTTCAGAGGAATTTTCCAGCCTAACTTTCTATGCCTTGTTTGAGAAGACAATGTTGATGCTAATTCTTTTACAAACTGGGCAAGGTGTTCTTAGGAAGTAATTTTCATTGTACTTTGCATTGTTTAAAGGACAATGCGATCAAGTGAGAAGGTCACTGAGATCACAGATTTCTGTGCTCCAGATTGAGCTTTCTAAGTAACTAGTAACTAGCATTATGCTTGTTAAGCCATTGTACCTCTGGCTTTGGTTTTCTCTGCACACAGAAGGCATTTTATAAATATTTATTTAGTGAATGAATTAGTAATATTTACTATCTTGTAAAATGATCATGAAGTGCTATATTTTAGGGGTGCATGGGTGGCTCAGTAAGTTAGGCAGGCAGCTCTTGATTTCCACTCAGGTCATGCTCTCAGGGTCCTAGGATCAAGCCCTGTGTCCGGGCTCTGCACTCAGCAGGGAGTCTGCTTAAGGATTCTTTCTCTTTCCCTCTGCCCCTCCCACCACTCCCATGAGCGATTGTGCGCACTCTCAAATAAATAAATAAATCTTTAAAAAAAAGAGCTAGATTTTAAGCTCTGAGTAGAGTAGGCAAGAGCCATGTCTGTTTGGCTTATCATTGCATTCCTTGATATACCTCCATGTACACAGAATTTCATCAAAAACATAGTGAATTAATGAATAAATGCACAAAATAATAAATTTCATAAAAGTTGCCCTACTTTACAAAGTTACTGAGAATACCTTGATTTTAGGTTCACAGTGAGGACAAACTATGTTGATCATACTTACAACGGTATGTCCAAATGCCCAACACTCTGGGATTTGTAGGTGTTCAAAAATAGGTGTTTTAAATAATGAATGTTCAATAAAAATAGACATAAAAATGATTTCAAAAAGTACAAAGCACAATACCTACATGAAGCTTTAAGAATCTCTTTCCCTCACACACCTACACCAATAACCTCTGTAGAGAGATGACTCCAAACAATGTGAGGCATAATGATTTAGGAGAGGATGATAGAGAACATCCTGGCTCTCAGATTGTAAACAGCCATGTGATAAAGCTCCAAATATTGCAAGGATAGGCAGTGACAGGGGTTACATTTCTTGGAAACATAATCAAGATGCTATTCTGAGTGTATTCGCTATGATATTTCCAGCTGCAAGCAACAGGAAAGTCTGACATAAAATGGATTAAACCATAAAAAATATGTATTATCTCAATTAGAAGGAAGCGAAAGGTAGCTGTAGAACAGCTTCACATGGGTAAAATTTGGGACTTAATACCATATCGAAGACCCATTATTTCATTCTTTCAGCTCTGCCATCCACTGGGATGTCCTCAAATGGTTCCTTGCTGTCTGTCACACACCCAGGCTTTACTGAACAACACACCTAGAGGAAGAAGAAGAAGAAGAGGGAATCTTTTCCTATGACTTGTTTTTATCTTCAAGGAAACCATTCTCAGGGGCAACCCAGGAGAAGAGTCCTCTCATTTCATGGCAGGAACCATGTCATGCGCACATTCCAAAACTAACCAACATCAAGGAAAATGAAACCATTATGATTGGTTTAGACCTATCAGGTTTTATCCCTGGAACTGAAGACATGCCAGTCTTCCCTGAGTTTTACAAGAGAGCTCCCAAGATGGCAGTATGGAAGAAAGCTATGTAGGACTCTTACAATTACATGGGCAGCAGTGTCTGCTAACAGGAGAAATACTGTGCTTTCAAAATTATTAATTAATTTTGATCAAGTTTCTGATTAAGATTCTGTGGGTCTAAGTCTTCAAAATATTGATATTTTTTCTTTAATACAAATTCCATACACAAAGATAAACTCCAAATGGATGAAAGACCTCGATGTAAGACAGGAATCCATCAAAATCCTAGAGGAGAGCATTGGCAGCACCCTCTACAACATCGGCCACAGCAACCTTTTTCATGACACATCTCCAAAGGCAAGAGAAACAAAAGATAAAATGAACTTGTGGGACTTCATCAAGATAAAAACCTTCTGCACAGCCAAAGAAACAGTCAAAAAAACTAAGAGGCAGCCCACGGAATGGGAGAATATATTTGCAAATGACGCTACAGATAAAAGACTGGTATCCAAGATCTACAAAGAACTTCTCAAACTCAATACACAAGAAACAAACAAACCATAAAATGGGCAGAAGATATGAATAGACACTTTTCCAATGAAGACATACAAATGGCTAACAGACACATGAAAAAATGTTCAAAATCATTAGCCATCAGGGAAATTCAAATCAAAACCACACTGAGATACCACCTTACGCCAGTTAGAATGGCAAAAATTGACAAGGCAAGAAACAACAATTGTTGGAGAGGATGTGGAGAAAGGGGATCCCTCCTACATTGTTGGTGGGAATGCAAGTTGGTACAGCCACTCTGGAAAACAGTGTGGAGGTCCCTTAAAAAGTTAAAAATTGAGCTGCCCTATGATCCAGCCATTGCACTACTGGGTGTTTACCCCAAAGATACAGACGTAGTGAAGAGAAGGGCCATATGCACCCCAATGTTCATAGCAGCATTGTCTACAATAGCTAAATCGTGGAAGGAACCGAGATGCCCTTCAATAGATAACTGGATTAAGAAGTTGTGGTCCATATATACAATGGAATATTACTCAGCTATCAAGAAGAACAATTTCTCAACATTTGTTGCAACATGGACGGCACTGAAGGAGATAATGCTAAGTGAAATAAGTCAAGCAGAGAAAGACAATTATCATATAGTTTCTCTCATCTATGGAACATAAGAACTAGGAAGATTGGTAGGAGAAGAAAGGGATAAAGAAAGGGGGGTAATCAGAAGGGGGAATGAAGCATGAGAGACTATGGACTCTGAGAAACAAACTGAGGGCCTCAGAGGGGAGGAGGGTAGGGGAATGGGATAGGCTGGTGATGGTAAGGAGGGCATGTATTGCATGGTGCACTGGGTGTTATACGCAACTAATGAATCATGGAACTTTACATCAAAAACCAGGATGTACTGTATGGTGACTAACATAATATAATTAAAAAATATCATTATAATAAAAAAAATAGAAATCAGAAACCAAAAAAAAAAAATTCAGAAGAAGGTAGCTAGAAAACTAGTGGGTAAAATTGCTCAAAATTTGATGTTTCCATTTGCTAAGTACACCTTCTCCAGTAGTTCTCAAACATCAGTGCCCTTCATTCACAGTAAAAAATACGTTAAACATCACAACCTTATACATAGACATATATACTTCACAACCTTCAGTGAAACACCTGCCTTGTCACCTGTGAGCACACTCATGTTTTTTGTCCCATTCTATTTTGCTCTCTTTTTTAACTGGTCATCTCAACCTAGTAAATAGGTTTCAGGACCCAGTAATGGGTTGCAACCCACTGTTTGAAAAATATTGCTTGTGCAAGCTCTGGCGAGTCTCATTGTTTTTTTATAAAGAACATGACATAGCATTAACTTATTAAATGCAATATTGTGATACTATTTTATTTAAACCTATAAGTATTATTATTAGCCCCATTTTATAGCTGAGAAAACAGATAGCGTGAATGATTTGTCGGGATCATACAGCCAGTGAGTGCTAGGGGTTGGAAGTAGGGGTATGTGACAGACATCAAATGAAGGTGTTCTGATTTTAAATAGATGTTTTAAAAGAAAGGAAATACAGTATTTACTTCAGTAAAGTCTTCAGGTTTCTTCAAATGGCAAACATACTTCTCACACTACAGTAATAAAAAAAAAAAATGGCCAAGTACAATTGTTCATAGCTAATTACCTCTGCCAGACCAAATAGAGAGTCATATAGTTCATCAGACAATCCGTTATATCTCATTAAGGAAAATTATTCTGGGACAACTGTGAAGCCTATTAGAAACGGTTTTGTGCTAAGATTTCTAAACCGTTTTACAGCAGATACAGCTTATGAACCGTAAGAGGGTTCACAAAACCATAACTCTGAACTGGAAAGACTAAAAACACTTGTGCTGCCCCACCGCCTCTCTCTAACTTCAGGGATCAAGTTGGCCCTATAGATTTTCATTCAGCCATCAAGGTGTCCTTTCTGTACGTCATTGAAGTTATTATTTGCACTATTAAATCCTTTGTAACATTTACTTTTCCAGCCTAGGGACAAAGCCAGCTAGAGAATTGTCAGCCCAAAGACACAAAGAAGATGAATGATGAACTCTCCACTTCCCAGATTAGACAGCTGGGGCACTACAGGCCAAACCTACACTGTGACACAACACACAACAATGACCTCTCCAATCTTCTTTAGAAGAAAAAAGAGCAGAGGCTTTCCAGAATTTCCTTTAGCTAAGGACGGATACTCAATAAGGACTTAACGTGTCCCCAGGTGAGAAGCTAACCAGTGGAGGACAGTCGAGCAGCTGTGGGAAGCAGAAAAAGAGGAAGGAGGAGCAAAGGATAAACAAGGGCAGGATCGCACATACTGCTCATGGTTGTCTCTGACAGATGGAAAAGCCGACCAGCCAACAATCATGGTACAGAGGTCACAATGCACCATGATGAATTGTGCCAAAGGCGCTGTTCAACCCAAGATGGCCTGTGCGAGAAATAAAGCATGGTCACCACCTCAGAGCAGACTGTCAGACTCCTGAACTATGCTGGCCTCTTTTTCTAAGTAACACTTTCAAGAAACCCATGAAACCAACTGAGGTCTTGGTCCAAAAGACCATATTTTTAGAATCAAGTATCAGAACTTGAGGTCCATCAAGGGTATGTTGTTTTGGTTTTGATTTGCATGAAAAGCTGTGGAAGGCTAAATAAGTTGCACTGGTTGTAGATTTAATAAATCATTTTTATTGATTAGAATGAAATAACATGAAGTAGATACTGTCCCAGTAAATCCAGGATACACAGACTTCAGGAAATCAAAATGGTAAAGATATTTTAGATTTGTCTCTCTGAAGTTCAAACTGTGAAGTTTGGTAGACTATTTCTACTCTCCACATCTATAATCAATGCAGGATTATATACATCGCAGAAAAATATAATTTTTTCCCTGACTCCCCATTAAAATACAGAATCTATGAAAACAAACATAATTTCTACTTATTTGATAACTTCCAAGATTTCTTACAATGCCTTATGCAATAGAGAGTATTATTTCCTGTTTATTTGATTCATTATTTGACAGTAGAGCAGAATCTTTACCCCTAAAAAAGACACAAGTTTATATTTGAGTTACAGAAAGTTTATTTATGTACAACTTTAGAAATTTTACTTCTGTGTGAAGGGAGAGATACCCATCCATGATTCTGTGGGCTACCCTTGTCAATATCTCAATATAAGCAGTTCCTCTGGCTCATTCAGGAAAGTCAGAAAGTCTGGAATCCCAGGGAACAAGAAGCCCAAGAGGAATTCAGGGTGCCTATTGGAAGGCAGAGAGTACATAAGGGATAATCAAGACTAGATACACTAGACTGTGTAGCTATGGACCAGAAAAGACACTCTACTTCCGAGACAATCCGTGGTACTCAGACTAGAACTAAGATGGAACCTCTTTTTCAGGTATCTTTGGCAAGTAAGTTAACTTAGGAATAAGTAGGAGGGCTCCATTCCCATAGGTGCCCAAAGCTAGGAGAGCCCTGTCTATGTCATGAATCTCCTCTGGGTCATCCTGTCAACATAATAACCAAGCACCAGTAGAGGCAATTGGGAGCATATCTACCCTGGAGAAGCTAGTGCTAGAAAGGGTATAATATCCAAAGGAGATCTTGGTTTCTGAGGCCTTAGGAACAGGAAAAGTTTCATGACTCGAAGCTGGGAGGGACAATAAAGCACAGAATTTCTCACAAACCTTCTGACACTCAGCAAGTACTGATACTGCTAGCAAACATGCACGGTAGCACAGGCAATATTATAATGTGTTAATGCATTCAATCATCATCACTACTCTATCAGGGAGATAACCATTATCATACCCATTTTGATAAAGTTTACCAAAGTTAAATAATTGCCCAAGTTCACAGACCTGTAGAAGAACTAGAAGCCCAATTCAGAATGCCTGTCCACAGATCCCATGCTCTTATCCATAACACTATATTGCACTCTACTGCATATTTCTACATCTAAACATATAGTATAAAAGTGTGTATATGCTTGTATGTGTGTGCACATGTGTGTCTGGGTGCATAGTACAATGATACCCAATTCGTGCATTCTGTTGTAGAAACTAAATTTTTCTAAGGTATATACTTTTAACAGAAGTACTTTGGACTCATAAAAAGAAAGCAAGCATGATAGGAAACAAGAAATAACAAGGTCAAAGGATTGCCAAGCCTTTAGAGTGAATTAGAGAAATTCCCCTCCAGATTCAGCAGGTCTCCAGAAGATTCAGCCAAAAACCAGAATGCTTTCCTCCAGAGAAGTCATTAATGTTAATAACCAGGAGCATGGGGGCGCCTGGGTGGCTCAGTCGTTAAGCGTCTGCCTTCAGCTCAGGGCGTGATCCCGGCGTTCTGGGATCGAGCCCCACATCAGGCTCCTCCGCTAGAAGCCTGCTTCTTCCTCTCCCACTCCTCCTGCTTGTGTTCCCTCTCTCGCTGGCTGTCTCTATCTCTGTCAAATAAATAAATAAAATCTTTTAAAAATAAATAAATAAATAAATAAATAAATAACCAGGAGCATGGGAGATAATTTTACTTGACCAGACTTTCCCTGCTGTATATTTCACTTAGTAACATGGGTTAAAGTAAGGCATAAAAATGAATTTCAGCTTTGTTGAAATTAGATCACCAATTTTCTTGGTAGCCAATATTTATTAATAGGCGTTCCAGCTGATGGATGTGTGAGAAGGGGCCTCAATGAAGTATGTGGGCATGAGGCAGATTGCTGTGTTTTGGCAGTGCTTGTGAACTAGTGTATCCTACTTCAAAAACACAGACGAATGGAGCAAAAGGGCTCTAGATAAATCACCTGATTCTGTTTCATGCCTTCAAGGAGAGGGATGCTTAAACCAACAAGATCAATAATTTTTTGCTATACTTTTTGCATTTTCATGAACAGAGGTTCCACCTGTCCTCTGATGCCCCAGCTAAGTATTTTACAGCACTGACAGAAAAGAAATTCTATTTTCTGCCCAAGCATAGCCTTTAGTTTAAATTAAATCCATTTCTGGGGCACCTGCATGGCTCAGTCAGTTAAGCGTCTGCCTTCAGCTCTGGTCATAATCTCAGGGTCCTGTGATTGAGTCCCACACTGGGCTCCCTGTTGAGCAGGAAGTCTGCTTCTCCTTCTGTGCTACCCTTTTCTCTCTCTCTCTCTCTCTCAAATAAATAAATAAATTAATTAATTAATTAATTAATTAAATTCATCTCCTTTGAATTTTCCATGTGCACAGAGAAATGTTTTGTGCCTCTTCATTGGAATGCCTATTACTAAGGCAACATATTATTCTTTTGCACTCTTCACCATTTTTCATTTTTGGTAAATTTCTTGGGGATTTCTCTAAGCCTCTTGTGTATTTTTTTACTCCATAGTAAGATTATTTTTTACTTTTTAAAGATTTTATTTATTTATTTGACATACAAAAAGAGAGAGAGAGAGCATAAGCAGCAGGAGCAGCAGAGGGAGAGAGAGAGGGAGAAGCAGGCTCCCCACTGAGGAGGAAGCCTGATGTGGGGCTCAATCCCAGGACCCTGGGATCATGACCTGAGCTGAAGGCAGATGCTTAACCGACTGTGCCACCCAGGAGCCCCTTAAGATAATTTTTTTTAATGATACTGAGATAATACATTCTACTGATAGAAATTCAAGAAATGCTGAAAAGCCCCGAAGAAGAAATTTTTTTAAAACCCATCATCACATCTCTGAGCTAACAACCATACATATATATACATATATTATGTATATTTCCAGTCTCGTGTGCCAATACATACATGTGCTTTTGCGACTATTTTCCCTTGTCACTAATTATTACTCTTTATTACAGAGTAGTCTTCAACCCAACTCTGTGAATTCTATGAAATACACATAGTCCATGAATTCTATGAAATTATACACAAAATTTCTTGGGAAGGAGGAACTTGACTATTTTCATCATATTCCCCAAAGGGTATATGATGCAAAAACAGTTAAAAATTCTCCTTTAGCAATAGGATTTTTAAAGGCCACATAATATTCTACCATATTAATCAATCTTGTTATAGATTATACTGCAAAAAACACTTGTGTAAACAAATCTTTTCATCTAGCTACAACAATTTCTGTAGGACAGAAGAAATTCTGAAATGAGAATTACTCCAAGAACATTGCTGTTGAAAACTTTTAATACATACTGTCAAATTGCCCTTTACAAAGGTGGTACCTTTCAAAATTCCATCAGGAAGATGTGAAAATGTCCCTTTTTTCAAACAGGTAATAACACTGAATCTTATTTTTTTTGACTTTTCCAATTTTATTGGCTAAACTAACATACCAATGTTTGAATCATTTTCTTTTTAAGTTCAGGTGACAATATTATTTGTAATACACTGGTAAGTGCTTGAGGTACTCAGAGCATAGAGGCAGGACTACGTCTGTCCTGGCTGGTCTTCGCTCTGTTTCCACAGTGACATGAGGTTGCTGACTCATACGATGATCAGCTCTGACCCACCCGTCTTTTAAAATTCTGACTATAGCTAAGCCCATCTTGTAATGATTTTGATGGTTTTGGTTTCCTAAGTGCCTACTCTCACCCTTGTATAATTGTCTGCTTGTCTAGGATTGTGCTTCCTATTCAATAGTATCTCACTGGTCTGCTTGACATAGCATCATCTTTCATCAAGATACCAATGACTCTAGGGTGATAAAATACCTTGACATACACCCCCCACATTGATGCCAGATGACTGGAAACTGCTTTTGGGAGAATCCTCAAGTAAATTTTCTACCTGTCTAATTGTAGTAACCCTGCAACTAGACTCTGGCTGAACAGAACATAAAATCACACTGAAATCCCTAGCGATAAGAATGACCAAAAGTCTCCTACGGTGATGAAGAGGGTGAGATCTTGCAGTTAGAGATCCTGGGCTTAAATCCCAACTCCCCCACTTGCTGTCTGTATGACCCAGGGCAAGTATATCCATGTGTCTAAACTTCACTACACTTTCCGCAGACTTATAAAGGCACTTGCTTGGTGAGTACACTACCTCAGGACTACACCTTCATGCTGGTTGTGGGAAGTTGCAGATGCCCCTACCTATATAAAACAATAATCTCGTGCTGTCCTCCTCCACACACTCTGCCTCCCCTTTCAGAGCAGACTTCTGTCGGTTACGTATCTCATCATTTGTTACATTTAATTGTTTTTCATCTAGCCTCTCTCACTGGAATGCAACCTCCATAAGAGCAGGACTTTTTCATTTGGTTCTCTTCTTTAATGCTAGAGCCTTGGAAGATAGACAAATAGAGTCATGGTAAAGGCCAAATTATTCAATGTCTATAGCAGCGTATTCATTTCCTAGGGCTGTCATAACAAAGTGCCACAAACCGGGTGGCTTAAACAACAGACACTGTGTCACAGTTCTAGAACCTAGAAGTCCAACGTGTTGCCAGGACTGGTTCCTCCCAAGGACTATGAGGGAGAATCTGTTGCATGCCTCTCTCCTAGTTTCTAGTAGTTTTCTGGGAATCCCTTGGGTTCTTCCACTTGTAGACACATTACTCCAGTCTCTGCCTTCTTCTTCACATGGCCTTCTTCTTGTGTGTGTGTCAAATTCTGTGTCCAAATTTCCCCCACTTTACAAGAATACAATCATATTGGATTAGGGCCCACTCCAATGACCTCATCTTAACTTGATCATCTGCAAAAATCCTATTTCTAAATAAAGTTATATCCATAAGTACGGGGCGGGGGCGGTTAGGACTTCAACAGTTTTGAAAAGACACAATTCAACTCAGAACAAGCAGATAGCACAATAGATCCAGCACTCTACTGGCACTCGAGAGCTATGAATTCTTCTTATATGCTCAGGTTATGGGATCATTATCTTACAGAGAAGACTAATTTGGTCTAGCACGAGAGGTTCTGGCAAGTCGCTGTGTCCTAACCTCACTCTGAGGAAGTACTATCCAGACTTGCTGCCCCCTCCTGCTTTTGACTCTGAATATTCAGACACATGGGAAGGAACGACAGCCATGAAATCAAAGCCTTTGCCATCACTGAATACAAGGTATTTTACAGCCAAGAAAAGAGAGGCTAAAAGGCAAGAACTTATGTGAGGTCTTACAATTAGCTAAAGGCAAAGCAGGAGTAGAACCCCAAATTTTTCACTCCTAGCTCTTCTCCTCATTCATACAACTCTATCCACGTGTATACAAAATAATAAGAATGATTATAAACACATTTAAAAATAGGTTGACTGTAGAATATTTTGCTTCTAGAGTAGTCTGAATAACTAACACCAAATTGAAAAAAATTGACTAGAAAAACAAACAAACAAAACAAAACCAATAGTCAACTGATCTTTGGCAAAGGTCATACAACAAAGCAAAGATGATCTCTTCAACAGACAGTGCTAGAACAACTAGCTGCAAAATATGCAAAAAAAAATACACACATACACACAGACCTCACACACTTCACAAAAAATTAAAAATGCATTCTCTTTCTAAATGTAAAATGCAAAGCTATGAAACTCCTAAAAGATAACACAGAAGCAAATCTGCATGATCTTGGGTGTGATGATGCTTTTTTAGATAGAGCACCAAAGACACAAACCATAAAAGAAATCATCAATAAGCTGGACTTTTAAAATTAAAACTTCTGTTCTGTGAAAGACATTATCAAGAGAATCAGAAGACAAGCCACAGACTGGGAGAAAATGTCTGCAAAAGAGGCATCTGATAAAGGGATGTTATCCAAAATATACAAAGAACTCTTAAAACTCAACAATAAAAGGGGCGCCTGGGTAGCGCAGTCGTTAAAGCGTCTGCCTTCGGCTCAGGGCGTGATCCCGGCGTAGCGGGATCGAGTCCCACATCAGGCTCCTCCGCTATGGGCCTGCTTCTTCCTCTCCCACTCCTCCTGCTGTGTTCCCTCTCTCGCTGGCTGTTTCTCTGTCACATAAATAAATTAAAAAATCTTTAAAAAAAAAAAAAAAAACTCAACAATAAAAATACAAACCCAATTTAAAAATGGGCCAAAGACCTTAATAGACACCTCATCAAAGAAGATAAACAGATGGCAAATAAGCATATGAAAAGATGCTCCATATCATTTGTCATCAGGGAAATGCAAATTAAAACAACAATGAGATACCAGTACCCACCTATTAGAATGGCCAAAATCTGGAACACTGACAACATCAAATACTGGCGAGTCTGTGAACAATAGGAACTCTCATTCATTGCTGATAGGCATGCAAAATGGTAACACTACTTTGGAAGACAGTTTGGTGGTTTCTTATGCAACTAAACATACTCTTACCATTTAATACAGCAATCACACTTGCTGGTATTTACCCAAAGGAGCTAAAAACTTACATCCATGCAAAAACCTGCATGGTGATGTTTATAGCAGTTTTATTCATAATTGCCAAAACTTGAAAGCAACCAAGAAGTCTTTCGGTAGGTGAATGGTTAAATAAACAATGCTACATCAAACAATAGAATTTTATTCAGTGCTATAAAGAATTGAGCTATCAAGCCATGAAAAGACATGGAGGAAATGTAAATCCATACTACCAAGTGAAAGAAGCCAATCCAAAAAGGCTATATACTCTACGAGTCCAACTATATGACTTTCTGGAAAAGGTAAAACTATAGAGACAATAAAAAGATGATTGGTTGCCGCAGGTGTGTATGGGGGGGTATGAATAAGGTAGTAAAAAAAACCCGCTCTGTGTATTATTATAATAATTGACATGGTCATTATACATTTGTCCAAACCCAAAGAATGTGCAAAACCAAGAGCGAACCCTAAGATAAATAAACTATGGACTTTCAGTGATGATGATGTGTCAATGTAGGTTCAACCTTGGTTTTTAAAAAGAAAATACCATTTTGGTGAGCGATGTTGATAGTGGGGGAAGCTGTGCATGTGCGGAGGCAGGGCATATATGGGAAATCTCTGTATCTCCCTCTCAATTTGTTATAAACCTAAAACTCCTCTTTAAAAAAGTCTTATAAAAAATTGAGACATTTCTGGCCAAAATTAAGTGCCTATTTAAACAAATCTAGGACTCCATCCACCATTATTTTATTTATCACCAAAAAAGAAAAATAACACTGTCAATTAACATGCGACATGTATTATAAGAAAGATACCTCTCAAATTCTGCGGTGTTAATTGTGAAAATGTCAGAGTCGCAAACGCCATGAAACATGGTAGCATAACCCCTCAGTCATTGGACTAAACATTTCATTTATATAAATTATCTTTCCTCGACTGGCTCAGCATAATGCAGCTTTGATGGAAGGACAGATAAAATCGATTTTAAGACACTCCAAATTATTAATCTAGACACCTCAAGTGACCAAACACATCCTCCTGATGTTTCGATCAAACCAAACTTGTGTTTTGTACCTTCAGGAACAAGAAGTAACCCAGTGGAAGAGAACATTCTGAATCAAAGAGATGAGAGTGGAGAAGGAAAGAAAGCAAAGTGATTCTCTGCCAAAGCAGACACATACAAGCAGAGCGAAGTGGGAGAATGACATTTCCTTCATAGATTCTCCAAAGGAAAATTACAAGGAATTCGTCAACCAGTATCCGGAGCTGAGACAACAGCTGTGGAGGTAGGATGAGCCCCATGTGAGGATTAAGAACCTGCAAGGTTTGCTCCTGCTGTCTTCAGCCTGGCACAAGACCAGAGCCGCCTCTGTCTGGTATTTGCAAAGAACTGGTGAGAGGCCAGTTGGCTGCCAGGGACATGTTTCTGTACCATTTATCACACACAAATTGCTCTGCAGCTGGAAAAAGAGTCATGATAGCTGCAGCCAATCAAGCCCAGCAATAGGACCAGGCTTCCCTCCCTTTCTAGTCTCAACCCCTTCCTCACGAGCGAACTGGCAAAGCCCAGCAGTGTCTGTGAGAAAGGTACCGAGAAGACCATGCGGAGTGTGGTTAAACTGGTAGATAACTTGCCGTGATAGTCATTCACTAAGTATTTATTCAACACCTACTATGTTCTAGGTCTTAGGAATGCGGTGGCAAACAGAACAGCACACACATTAGGGGATTTTTATTTGGAATAATGTGTGCCCTGGTCTTCACATCTATTTCCAGTTGCAGGGAGGGAAACTGCCACATATTGTCCCTTTGTTCAGTCTCTTCAACTGGCTCACATTCTCCCACCAGCTCACATTTTCCTACCCTCCCAGCAACGTCCATAGGATCAGTCACGGGAATGCCAGCTCAGCAGACCAGCCCAGGAAAACTAACAGCCCAGTGAAGGGAAGAAGTCAGCATTTCATCATAACTTTGGAATATGTGGACGTGACTCACAGAAGAAGAAGGAAGGAGGACAGATAAGAGGGGTATGGTTGAGGTTAACAAGAAACAGTACGGTCTCACAGCCCCCACCATGCGCTGAATAAGTTAGTGCAATTTTCTTGGGAGGATAAACACTGCTGGCCATTCAAGCTGACACTGGGGGCTGGACAGTTGACATTTACAACAATGCTCAATGCAAATCAAGGCACTTGCCCCCAGAAATGGAATTTCATAGATTTATCCTTTGAAAGGCCATTTCTCTGACTAGTCTGGGTCAGCAGTTAAGCTGAAAGAGAAATATTTCTATTATTTGGCAGATTTTTCCAAAGCATCTAGTTCATTAGGCAAGAGAGGCCTTTAAAAAGTCTGATTCTGGTGTGGTCATCAGGCAAACAGAATGAGAAAACATCAAAGAACAATCCCATTTCCAGAAATGATTAGAACAAATACTTCCTCTGCAGTCCCTAGTGTTCCAAGGGTAGGGGGTGGACCTTGCAGCCCAGGTGTCCCGGCACTTTTCCAGCTCTGCAAATATCTGCAAATAACATGCTCTGATAACGCTCATGGCTTCACCTTGAATAAGCAAAACTTTCCACACATGCCACTGCCACTTACTATTTCAGAAATGGATTAAAACCCAGCGCCACTCACTAGTTGGGTGACCTTGAAAAGTCACGAAGACTTAAGCAAAGCCTTAGATCTTTGCACCTGCTCTTCCCTCCACCTATATCATCGTAAGCCCTGCAACAATCAGTAATTTCCAGATGCACTGTGTTTTACTTCCCTTAGAGCATTTAATATTTGAAATTACCTCACTATTTTTGCTTGTTTTTCACTTCCTGAGAACAGAGACTGTAACTGCCTTATTCATCTCTGAGACCTTGGTACTTAAAAAGAATGCCTGCTACCTAGTAGATAATAAATATCAATAAATATTTGTTATGTAAATAAATGAAAGACATTCAAATTATTTGAGTCAGAGTTCCATAATAATAATAACAATAATAGTAATAATAATAAAAGAAAATACCTGCCTTGGAGGATTTTTTTTTTAAGATTTATCTATCTATCTATTTATTTATTTATTTATTTGAGAGAGCATGAGAGGGAGAGCACGAGTAGGGGGAGGGGCAGAGGAAGAAGCAGGCTTCCCACTGAGCAGGGAGCCTGATGTAGGACTCGATTCCAGGACCCTGGGATCATGACCTGAGCCAAAGGCAGACACTTAATCGACAGAGCCACCCAAGTGCCCCAGGATTATTTTGAAGATCAAGTGAAATCATGTTAACAAAAGCAGAGCCTGGCACATTGTAAGATGATCCATAAATATTAACTTAAAATATACATTAGCATTCCTAATTCCACAAAGGCCTTTTCTCAGGTAGCTTTCCAGATATAAAAATTCTAAAACAATTCATGCTTAGATATGATTAACTAATAGTGGCTCAATATATAATATTGATAATATTCTAAGCTACCATCTACTGAAAATGCATTATAAGTGCAATAAAACTTTTTGGGGGAAAAACACTATAATATATTCATAAATTGTAATACATACCAATTTCAAAATTCTAGAAAAGTGAGAAAGTTTTTTGTAATTTTTTAAAAAGATTTTATTTATTTATTTGAGAGAGAGAGACAGAGCTATCAAGAGAGAGCAGGAGGAGGGAGGAGAGGGAGAAGCAGACTCCCCGCCAAGCAAGGAGCCCAATGAGGGACTTAATCACAGGACCCCCAGGACCATGACCTGAGCGAAGGCAGATGCTTAACTGACTGAGTTACCTAGGCACCCTGAGAAAGTTTTTTTAAAACTTACTTCTCCCTGGGAAAAATAAAACTATTATTTAGCCCAGATGAATTACTCTCTACTGGTACAGTTTCAGGTAGTACAACTGGGTAGTGGGAAAGTTAGTGGGGAGGGAGCCTATCCCCCCTCGAATCACACTGTATGATGCCAAGTCCTGGCCCAAGTTTGGAGTGTGAGCAATGGTTCTTGCTTTTAGACTAGGAAGTAAGCAAAATAATGAGCAGACGTACAGCTAGCTCTCGATTCACTTCAGTAACTAGGGTCAGGATATGCTTGACTGGTCAAATACCCTGAGAAATCAAATTACTGAAAGGCAGTGGCTAGAAAATAAAGAACAGATTGAGGGGACACCCTCCTTTTACCACATGAAGGACAAAGATTGAGCTAAACTCTCTTTTATTAAATGGAATCAGATTCATCTACTCTCTAACAGAAATGCTTACTTGTAGGGGCTTTTGTTTGTTTGTTTGTTGTTATTGTTTTTTATAGTTACCATGCTGTATATTACAACCAGGACTTATTTATCTTATACCTGGAAGTCTATACCTTTTGACTACATTTACTCTCATTGGTTTTAATTTTATCCCCTCATCCTTCCAGCACTCAATTCCTGGGCAGCAGGGTTAATGACCAAATAACAGGATGACAAGAAAACAAGAGGCCTAGATATTCCAGGAGCTTAACAATCAAGACACAGCTGACCTGTCCCCCTCTCCCTCACGAGTGTCCGGTTTCTTCTACTGAATGAAAAACGCTGTGGGCCCATCCACAGCATTAAATGTGCCTCCTCTTTTCTCGCTTTCTCACTAACCACAGTCAGCAACAATGCGAGTTCAAAGGTCTTGGAATAAAGGCCGAGATCCTGAGAAGAGAGGACAGGAGGCATTTTCCTGTTAAAGCCGTACCTCTGATGTTCATGCTTGAGGTGAATTCTCCCATTACGATATGCCAATTTATTTTTCTTTTTATATATGAACATAAAAAAGGAGTTAGACTGGCAGACAACATATTCAAGAGGTCCAGACCGAGCGCACAAGGACACCCTATTGTTCCTTGGAGGTAGGGGTGATCACTAGCAAGTCATGGCCTTCCTCTTGCATTTCTTTGTCCTGGCCTCTCAAATAACAGATTGGGGGGAGTGGGTGGGGGGAGAGGAGGAGCAAGAATAAAGACAAAATTAAAAGACTGGTTTCCAAAGGGGACATCAGTATATTCTCTTAAGTCACCTGTCAGCTTCTGAGTCTGGGGAACCATGACATTGTCTGAGAGGAAGATGTGGGCTAGTTCTAGAATAGAATAAAAATAAAAACAGCTTAAATGAGCTTTCCTCACTGACCTGACTAAAGATGGGCCCTTCGATGATAGGCGGTGTTTCCAAAGCCGTGAATCCATACAAGACGCACTATTTTCAGGAATGGCAAACCCCAGGGTCAGATGGAAAAATAGCCTTAGTTTCATTGGGGTTTTGTTTTGTTTTGCTTTGCTTTGTTTTGTTTTCCCTAAAAGGAGTCTATAAATCAATTGGCTCCTTTGTGCCTTCCTCTGTACAATACAGGGCAGATTGCCCAAAGGGGAAAAAGCCTCCATCCTTGTCAGACGAAATAGCAGCTCGGGTCCAAGCTGCACACACCAGGAAAGGGACAGCCGTGTGTGGCACTCACAGCCTTTCTAACCCTTCCAGTGCTAGGTTTGTGTCCTCAGGAGCGACTTGAGATGAGCTTCCCTGCAGAGCCGGGCAGGCCTCTACCGCCCTCCTCTCCAGCTGTGAACACCATCCCCAGATGCATTTCCTCTGATACGACCCCACTCTGGGAGTTCTACAGCTTTGGAGAGACCCCATACAGATAATGAGATGACTAGATCAGCACATCAGGCCGTCACCCCCTCTGTGCCCTGCAAACAAGACAGCGAGTAGCTGCAAAAGGAACAGAGGATGTCACCAGGAGGTTTCCTCTTGTACTTTTCAGCTCTGTTCTGCCTTTGACCGCACATATCTAACACAACAGAAAACCCTGAGCCACATAAAACCTTGTTTGTTCCAAGGCTCTTTGGGGTGAGGAAAAGCCCCTTCCATCTCCCCTGACCACCATTTTAGTATGTTCCCACAGCTTCCCAATACAATACAAAAGGACTTTTTAAAGAAGCAGATGACGTCTTTACAAAATATGATCAGCTAGCTGTTGAGGTGGGGCCCCAGCGAGCTGACTCTATCAGCCCCTGGCTCGGTGTTAATAGTTGGTACAAATAGGTATTTAAACGATGTATTTTAGCCCTGTGATCTATTAAGTTCTTACTTCTGGTCAGGTAAAGTAGTTGCTCTGGGACTGTAACCTCAGTGATTAACTGGGTGATTTAAGATCTTATAAAGACCACATTTGCTTCTTTAAATTAAACCAAGAAAGTATGAATGCCTTCCATCAAGGTGAGTGCCCCGTGGACTCACCTTAAGGAAGCGCTTCACTCCATAGCCCGATACACGCCCCCACGGGGATGTGCCACCGAAACAGAAGCGCCACGAACCAGTGCTCGCCCTGATTATTGTCCACTCAATTTTTCCCTTTTAAAATGCTGCTGCACAGGGCGCCTGGGTGGCTCAGTCGTTAAGCGTCTGCCTTCAGCTCAGGGCGTGATCCCGGCGTTCTGGGATCGAGCCCCACATCAGGCTCCTCCGCTAGAAGCCTGCTTCTTCCTCTCCCACTCCCCCTGCTTGTGTTCCCTCTCTCGCTGGCTGTCTCTATCTCTGTCAAATAAATAAATAAAATCTTTTTTAAAAAATAAATAAATAAATAAATAAATAAATAAATAAATAAATAAAATGCTGCTTCAAGTTGAAGCCCACTCTGTCGAGTTGTTGGACCACTAACGGGTTGAGACTAGCATTTTTTTTTTTTAAGATTTTATTTATTTATTCAACAGAGATAGAGACAGCCAGCGAGAGAGGGAACACAAGCAGGGGGAGTGGAAGAGGAAGAAGCAGGCTCATAGCAGAGGAGCCTGATGTGGGGCTCGATCCCATAACACTAGGATCACTCCCTGAGCCGAAGGCAGACGCTTAACTGCTATGCCACCCAGGCGCCCCCAAGACTAGCATTTTTTTAAACCCTGCTTTAAATTAGATGGAGAAAACAACACAAACGTTCCCCTATTTCCCCAATAGCGAATGCTGTCTCGCTAAAAGCGTAAACATCCATATAGTCTCAGAAATGCATCGTCCAGGGTGTGTTCAGGGTGAGAGAAAGGGTAACAGGTAGGGAGAATTTTTTTGAGATACTACACACCAGAAAGGATTAGATGAAAACTTTCAAAGAGATTGAGGAAATGGCTCTGATACTACCCCACAGTTTCCTTATAAGGCCAAATTCAATCAAAAGGCTCTGAGCTCCTCCCACAGACCAGGTGCCACAGGAAGCCCATGGAGGGGGAGGCTAGAGCAGCAGTAGCGGGACTGTTTGCTGCTCATATGTTCCCCACTGTACAGAATACGCCCCCCCCCACACACACACACAGCCAGCGGCAGAAGGAACAGCCCAGACCCAGGTGCCTCTCCGCTCTCACCTCCAGAAGGGGGATGCTCAGGAGTGCAAACCCATGCCCCACGTGGGTGCTGCAGAAAGACCTGAGCTTTCCCCCCCTTCTCGGTCCACAGGGCGGGAAGAGGGACCCCTAGAATGGAGGAGCCTAAAGCCTCATGAAATTTCTCTGGCCAAGCCCTAGTTACTCATCTGACAAAAAGCAGAGAAGGGAAATTGTTTATACTCAAAGTCTAAATTTTATTATTAATTGTTAAATATTTATATCCTGGCAGGGATAAAGAGTTTATAAAGCACATTTTCCGGCCTTACCTTTCTCCTTCCATTTCCTCTCTTCACAGGAAAGAGGAAGGGAAAGAGGAATAGTAAAAGAGAGAAAGGAAGAGAAATGAAGGGTAAGGAAGGGAAGAAGGAGGGAGGGTAGGAGGGAGAGAAAATACTAAAGCTAGGATCTAATCAGATCTCAACTCAATTAAACTCAGAAACATTTTCCCTTGTATCTTTACAGTGAATCTTTCAAGGCCACAAAAGTATTTGTAGGCTTAGCTGGGTCTTTATAAAAACAACAGCAAAAGTCATATATGTACTAGGGTGTGATGTGAAGTATATGAAACTAATGTAATTTATACTGAAATGCATCCTCAGTACCCTTCTAGAAGTGATAAAGAGTAATCAGTAAAAAGGTGTCAAGACCACTCAACCATTACTGTTTAGTCTCCAAGAGGTCCTATGGATTTTCTACCTCTTAAATCATTTTCACGGGTCACCCACCCCATTGGCTTCATTTCTACCTCTTCTTTCCATCGATCCAAATGTCCTAATGCACCACAGCTAACATCAGAGTTAATCATTTCTTTTCCAAAATGACTCTATGATGTTTGGGGTGGAGGTGGGAAGGCCAGGAGGCAGCCAGGAAAGCAGTAATTTAGCCAGGATGGCAAGCAAAGACTACAAATATTTTCTAAAGAATTAAACATAAAGTGAACTCAACGTCTCTCCATCTAATTCCAAAGGCCTTCAAATTTTCTCTTAATGACATCTTGATGCTCTCAAAGATCTCACTTCAACTGATTGCTTGCTCTGTTCCTGTTGCCAGCTCATGTGTTAGCAGACTCTCACCACCAGGCAGGCGGTGTTTTCAAGCCAATCATGACGGAAGTGCTTAACTTGAGATAAGTCTAAGATAAGTGTTGTACTCCAACCCCCTGCTCCCCCTCCCCCGCCACGGTTTTGATCATACAGATATAACTTAATGTTTTATAGGTGATCAGCAGGGCCCACTTCACTGAATTTCCTTCTCTCAGCAGGAATCCAAATTTACATAAGATCACATTCAGAATTCCTTGATGTCAGCAAGCTAAGTGAAAGTGTGTGTGTGTGTGTGTGTGTGTGTGTGTGTGTGTGTGTGTGTGTTTGAAGCTTATTTATAACTTCAGTTTGGGGTGGAAATAAAGCCACATAGCCCTCCCTAGAAGTAAAAACATTCTCTGTAGTGGAAATTAGCTTGATGAGAAGGAAAAATATATAAGTGACATCTACATTCCCATAGAAGAAGGACACCACCAGCATGCATTTGTCACCTCCCGAGTATCTTCCTAGGTTAGGTCTTCTCTGAGAATAGCCACAACACAAATGTGCTACTAGGAGTCAGCAGAACTGGGCTTCAAAATACTAGGCTTGCTCCTTACAACTTTGTGACCTTGAACACATAAGTAAACCTCTCTGCCCTCTGTTTCCTCAAACACACAGGAGCACGCACACGTGAAATCTTATTTTTAAAATGCCAGCACTTGATTAGATGATCTCTAAAACTGATTTCCATTTATAACATTCTATTCTAAACATCAGAGTCAGTTTAACCCCTGACAAATATATATGGGCTAAAAATCTCCAAATTGCCAAAGTTCCCCTAACACGTAACAAATGCCCCTTGCGTTTATAGAATGGAGATTAATCTCACTGCAAAGCTTCCAAGCCAGGGTCATTCATTCCTTCCTTGAGTCAATAAAATGTATTGAACATCTGCTACATACCAAGCACTGTCCTGAGCATAACTGAACCTCATAGAGAGAGAGGGCAACAGATTTCAAAATCAGCAGCTCTACAAGAGGTGGGAAATGGTTGGAAGAGGAGGGAAAGATAAAGAGAAGCAAGACAAAAGGAATGTGTCAACGCACTCCTTCTAGCGCAGGGATCTCCGTGATTTTCACATAAACATCTATGAAGTTCTAGGACACTAAGTGCTGAAAAGGAACTAGAAGGTATACTCTTTTTTTTTTTAAACAGACTTTATTCTTCAGAGCAGTTTCAGGTTCACAGCAACATTGCCGGGAAGTGCAGAGATTTCCCACATACCCGCTGCCCCCACCCCTGCACAGCCTCCTCCACAATCAGGATTCTGCACCCGACTGGTACATTTGCTACAATCAATGAACTTACATTGACAGTCATTGTACTTATTTTTTCAACAGATGAAATTCACACATCTGTTTCTTTCTTTCTAACCCAACCCCTCTACCCATAAGGAACCAGAGAGGACAGAAATAAGACCCTCCCTGCTTCTGAAAATCTGGTGATAGCTAATAAACGAAGGAGGTTCACAATCAGGGGAAGGAAACTCCCTTCACCCACTGGAGCAACTATAAACAATGAGGACTGCTTTTGGAGAGAATGGCTATTTTGGGGCATCTTTCCCCAAAACTCCTTGCCCCTCTCCCCCCACACACAATATTATTATAGCTCATAAAGCCTCCATAAACTCTTCCTTTGCCCAAGAAGTTGGGGGATATTTTCTAAGGTTCCTTTTACTCTCAGACCTTGGAGGCAACACACCTCCCACTACGGGATGTCATACTCTTTGAGGGGTGCTTTTTCAAACTACATGCACTTCTACCACCCAGCCCACCACCATGAATCAGATTCAGATACACCTCTGGGATGTGCACTACCTTCTTCTCTTGAGAGTCCCTGCCCTGGTGAAGCCTAGAAGTTAAGCCGCGTGTCCTGAGGTGGTATGACAAGTTAAGGATCTCTGTGCTAGAAGATCACTGTCCACAACACAAATGCACAGAACTAAAGTAAGTTAGCATATCTCCTCAATTATCTTGTTACCTATCCGAACCAAAATACTCTAATTAAAACTAAGTCTAGATGTTAAAACACATATACACACACACACACACACACTAATCATGTTCCAATATAATGTATATGCTCTGTTTACGTCTTTAAATGTAGGAAAATTAGCTCCTATGTCAAGAAACTTAACATGAATTTATATGATGAATAAGAAGATTTTTTTTATTAGATTCCACCTACATGTAGGAACTTTGCTTTATTCACCAAGGGTAATTTCAGCAAGGAATCCTATTTACGGGCATCACTAAATTTAAAAAGAGGAAAGGGAAGGCACAACAAATATGCCCAGGTTTCTTTCAAATGCTAGTTTGTAATTCCAACTGTCCCTTCTCTGCTCTGCCTTCCTTTCCTCCTCACTGGGTGGGCAGATAGAGGGACAGCGACAGGGAAACTCACTGGAGATAGCAACTGCTGTCCGGATCTGAACACAGAGATCAGATCTGAGTTCGGGACAGGAGAGTAGGTTCTAGTCCCAGATGGATTACAAGCTTTGTGACACTAGTTAAGTCTTTACTCCTCTCCGTGCAGGATCCTCATCTGTAAAAAGGAGGTAACGTATGATCTCTGTGGTTTCTTTTTGCCTTTCAACCCATGTCCTGGGGGCTAGCTGTAACCAATCCAACTGATACACCTGGTGGAGCTTTTCACACTAAGGAATCTTCTAGAAAATTACTTACAGTCAAGAAATACATAAGTATACCATCCTAAGCAACTAGTTATAAACATACTTTACCTACAAGTCTGGCTTTGAGCATCAGTACCTTCTTAGGAGCAAGTAAATGATCACTAGTCAATTTTGGGGTAATCAGTTTTTCTTTCAATCCTGTCCTGTTTCCTGGTTCGCCATCAGTCATGTCCCTGTGTATCTGAAAGGACATTCAGTGACTGCATTCTTCAATATCTTCCTAAAAGGGCTCCATTATGCCAGTTGCAAAATGTTGATAGCTCTTTTCCTTCGTTCCATGCTCTTCTTTTCCTGTCTGCTTTTTTTGTATGTTCCTCCTACATTTGTGCATCCTATGCATAGCATTAAGTTCGCTGCTGCTATTGTCCCTGCATATTTTCTCTTCCAGGAGTCTTCCATGCAGTGGACTTGGGCTCAAGACATTGTAGTGACTATTACTAAAACTTCACTTCTCTGCACTACTGCCCACTCCCATCTCCCCCCACACACATATACATCTCTAATTTCATAAGTAAAGATCTCAGACTACCTGCTCTTCACATCATTGATCACTCCCTAATTCCCTGTCAGGAATTGAAGGCCTTGAGGCTCAACCCAGTCCACAGACATGTTACATCTGCCCCCACCATGCTTTAATATCCACAAATATACCCGGATGTCTGCTCTTGAAGCTCTGGGCACCAAGTTCCTTGCAACAATCAATAGAAACTGAGGATAAATGAGCATGTGCCCTCCAGCTCACCCCAGTGTCCAGTCCAGGAGCAGGTGCCATTTATTATCCCATTTGGGCTGCTGCCTTCCCACAGCTAGCCTCCTTTACACTCTGCCTGGTCACTAAAGACATTTCAAGTTGCCACCCCAGGTCTCCATGATGGAAGGATTTTTTAATTTACCTAAGAAAACTAAATGTAGTCTAGGCAGAGCAAGTCTTTTTCTGGAAAAAAGTCACCAGAAAGACCCTGAAGAACTTGGGACCCAAAGTTTCCAGATCTTATAATATTTCAATAGTCTTCATAGATGAAATCTAGCCTTTATTTACAATATGGGTTTACTGGATTCAAAGGGATATCTCTCCTTTTCTGTACACAGAAATTAGGAGAGGGTAATGGAAGCAAAGGGAGAGAAAAGGAAGGGGAAGAAGAGACAGTATTAGAGAATTTATAATTTCAAAACTGAAGATTCATCATGTTTGGTGAAAACAACATGGAACTATGAAGTAAAGCCCATTAAAAACATGGTCTCTGGCCCTTAGTTCATGACCTAAAACAAATCTGAGTCAGATACAGACAAATTTATTTCCCTTTCCTCATTCTCAAATCAATTTAAATGAACATTTATATTTACTAGGCACAGGATTAGCATGTATTTCTACTCCTTCCCCACAGGCCTGTAGAAGGTGTCACCAATGGACTGGGACACCATTCTACACTGAGCCTGGAAAGCCTTCGGACTCTTCTCAGTGTGAGGGGCTGGGCAGCCCAACCCTTGGAGCTGACTGGCAGGATGAAGCTTCTTCTCCATCTGGCCCTAACAGCCTCTTAACACCTTCTGTACACTAAGGAATAACCTTCTAAGACGTGTCTTAGTAGGGAGATGGGGGGGGAACATTTGAGGGAAATTAGCAAGAAATGTCAAGTGAGGAAGACAAAGATAGATTCTCCCTGCATCTTTCTGAAAGGAAAGCTAGATCTTTCCCCAACACAGAAGGAGCAAATCTTTTTTCAGGGGTTTTTATATAAATTATCTTATTAAATTTTCAAAACAACCCTATGTGCTGAATCTTCTCATGGCCATTACTCAGATCAAGACATTGAGGTTACCCAACTAATAAGTAGCACAAATCTCAGCATGTAGCTATGTCGTTCTGAAATCAGCCTAGAATACAGGTGACCAGCAGGTTCTATCAGCTGGTGGATATGGTCAGTTTGGCTCACACAATTTTTTAATGTGATGCTACATTTAAAATCATACATATTTCCTCTAAGATGCCATATTTCCCACATCTTTTCAAAACTGAGACTACCTGGCAACATTAGGTCCACATGGCAACAATCAGTTCGAGGTAAGGTCACAGCAGATAATTTGATTAGACGGAGACTGTCTCCTTTCCAGTATGCCTCAACCTCTAGCTCCCTAAACACACACACACACACACACACACACACACACACACACACACACACACTACACTCCATGAAATACACGCACAATAAATACAATAGCCTGACCCCTAGCCACCTTTGCTCTTTGCTTATCCTTGACCTTCATCCCAGAGTGGCCACACTTTCTAGTTCATTGTCCACCAACCTCCTATCTGAAGTAACTCTTCTCATACATTCTCACTCCTTTACAAAGTTCTCTTTTCTTAAACTAGCACTGTTGACTGCTATAATAGTTGACTTTTCTCCTTGATCCTTCACAATAACAGTCTTTCCAAGGGACTGCCCAAAGGCCAGAAGACTCACTGTCAAATCCCTGTAAAACTAAAATCATGCATATTGACTGACAGGAATTTAACACTTTCATGGCATCATTAATTTCCATTTTTCCATAATCATGTTCATTGCTATTTACCAATTTTATCATTTTTTACCCTCCAGACCCAGAAAATGCCAAGTGAAACAACCTATACAAAAGAAGAACTCAAAGAATAATTTTCCCTCCTAAATTAGCCAACATGATATATTAAATATAAAAAACTACCTGGGAACCTGGATGGCTCAATTGGTTAAGCGGCTGACTCTTGATTTCAGTTCAGGTCATGATCTCAGGGTTGTGAGATCAAGCCCCACATTGGGCTCCCCCTTGGGCATGGAGCCTGCTTAAGATTCTCTCCCTCTCCCTCTGCCTCTCTCTAAAAAAAAGAAGAGGACCCTCTCCCCCTCTCTAAAAAAAGAAAAAAAAACTTACCTAAAAACTGGGCAGTGTTCAATAAAAATCTCTGTGTTTATTCCTACCCTTCTGCATTTACCCCGACCTTCATTATACTACTCTATCCAGAAAGATGATCTGAAAAGTAACGGTGAAATGTATCATCCAAGACATTATCCTGGCATAAGCTTTAAAAACACTGCTTGATATGCAAGGACAGATTAATGGTGTAGGAATAGTTCTATATATCTTTTTTAGTATGTTCCTTATAATTTTAATAAACCATATATTCTATAAAAATTTTAAAAATTTTAAAAATTTAAAAATTTTTTTCTCTTTTAAAAGAGAAAAAAAAGGGCTGTATCAACTGACAAGAAAAGTCTTCATTGCTGTGTATCAGATGTTATTAGGAAGGAAGGCTATAGTTGAAAAGGTCAATAGTAGGCAGAATTGTTTATTACTAAATTCTCTGTGCAGCAGCCTTCAAATGATCATTTGAGTAAATTCATTAGCGAACTAGTCTCAGTCTCAAGCTGCCCTGCAAGGAATTCTGCTCATTGGCTAATAAGGCTCCAGCAACGTCCTAACGTGTATTTACTCATATCCATTAATTCACTCAAAAAGTTATTAGCAGGTCTAAAAGACTCAGCCCTGGGAGTCATACTGATGACCTGATATAGCCATCCCATATTTTCCATGCTAACAAATTCTTTTCCATTGCTTCTGGCTGAAGGTATGGACTCTTCTAATGTTTATGACTCATGCAGTGAAGGCCAGACCATTGCTGAAACAAGTCCCAGTGACTGAAATCTAAGCCATCAAGCCCCTGGGCCTCCTAGAAGCTCCACATTTTCTTACTGTGTATGCCTCTGCATTTGGATATCACAAAACACTGCTGACTCTCTTCCCTCTTAACTGTTATCACTTCAAAAGCATTTAAGAATGTTGCCTAAAATTAACTTCGTAGTATTTTTTAAAATGAATTAAATGTTTTGGATAAGTGAAGGCATGAATCTATCAATATTATCAGAAAAGGCAAAGAAAACTGGAACTCATTAGAAGTTTTTAAAAGAGTCCTATAGAGACACTAATGAATGCTCACTTCATCTGGTCTCATGAATAAAAGTTCAAGGTCACACAAGAAAAGTGTCTGAGTTTCAGACAACCACTTTACCACATTAATGGAGTCAAACTAAACTTTCAGATAATATGAAAGCCCTTTTTCTACCTTTGGGAATATATAAAATACCGATTTGTGATGGATTCCACTGTGAAATGCTGCTTCATCTAACATTGGGTTAATGAGTTCTCTCTGCCTGAACACACAGTGACTGACCAGAGGGTGGGGCTGAAGAAAAACATGGCAAAAGCACAGGAAATGATGAAAGAAATTCAGTTCAGGATTTGAGACACTCCAAAAGTAACCTACAATGCAGATAATCTACATAAAGAGTAAAGATGAACAAATTACTGAAAACAGCTAACTTCAAATTCAGCAAACTCTACCAGATTCTCGTTTGCAGAAAGCTATGGTTTTGGCCACGGTATCAGAGAAGGAAGCTGGTAGTACTAGACAAAATTTACGAATATATTTTGGCTTCAGCTGGAACAAAAACAACATGCTCTTTTAAGGAACTGATATTGTAGAGACTTGATGATATTCTAGGAAATGAACATGAGATAATGTTTTCAAAATAGCCCCATGATAATGTCAATGAGTAATTTCAGTTCTTATCACCATAATATGTAGTTCATGAGCAGTACTGATATTGAGGCAAGGAAAGGTGTTAGAATGTTAAAAATAAATAAATAAAATAATGCCTCCCTTCCTCCCTCTAAGAAAAACTGCTGATGAACAGCCACTCTGATGGATGTAAACCCAACAGTGCTCAGTCATGGGGGAAAAAATGTCTGAAAATGGGTTTCATTATTTCCCAGCATACATTGAGCCAAATATCTCAATCCAGTGTCCATCAATATATAGATGTTCAATTTCGTCATCAAAGGAAAAGATATGGAAAATAGAGACCTAGATGACGTAAGCTGAAAAAGGTTTTAAAAATCATCTGGCTTGGGGCGCCTGGGTGCCTCAGGAGGTTAAGAGGCCGACTCTTGATTTTGGCTCAGGTCATGATCTCAGGGTTGTGGGATTGAGCCCCACTTAGGGCTCCATGCTGAGTGTGCACTGCTTAAGATTCTCTCTCTCCCTTTAACTCTGCCCCTCCCTCCCCACCCACCCCCCACACTCTCCATCTCTCAAAAAAAAAAAAAAAAAATCTGGCTTGTGCCCAAACTGACAGATACCCAGAGATATTACATAACTTTCCTCAATTACACAGCATATGAATTGCAGAGTCAGATCTGCAGAATCAGGTTCTCTCCTTTCTCCTCCTCCTGGTTCTATTTCTCCTCTTCTTGTGAAACAATATGGATCAGTGAAGAAACACTGCCTGCAGAAGCCCTATTGCAAATCTGCAAAAGTACAAAATGCTACACTCCCTAGTTCCGTTTTCTCACCTCCCATTCACTCCTAACATACTGTAACTCTCTCTGGAAGTTTTTCCACCCCACCTGCTTGACCGGTTTCACATCCTTTTTGACGGTTTCTCCTACCCCCAAGCCAGATGGAGTTAGGGGCTCCCTTTGGCTGAGCTTCTATAGCAAGAGTAATTTATTGCTATGTTGTATTTTAACCAACCGATAACCTTTCTATCTCTTACCACACCCACAACACTATCATTTCCTGGGAGCAGTGATTTCAGCTTCCTTATCTTTGTAGATGCTATTATACCTAGCTCTTAGCAAAGATCAATAATTGATTATTGAATGAACAAATATTATCAAATTTTTGCCTCTTTGAACATTAGGAAAAAGCAGGCAGCCAAAATAACATAATAATACAGGATAATATATCTATACTATATAAATATCTTTCAAATTATAGAAGATCCATGATTCAGTGCTATACAATTTCTATAATTAAAAAAAAAAGAAAGAAAGAAAAGAGCCTGCTAATTCTCAGATAGATACACAGAAAATTGTGTCCATGGTTTAAAATAAAAATTCATCTCTGCCTCCTCTCTCATGGCCTCTCTGCCTCAAATATTCTTCCCCCCATAATTGTCCCCTGCCCATCTGTGTTCATGCCTCAGCTCAAACGTTAACCCCACACAGGGCTTTCCTCCACCCCCTTGGCGACTTCAGGGCCCTTTATCACACCCTCCTCTGAGGTCTCAAGCATTTGATCTGAACCTCTTTATGACTGTATTCTACTTGGGTAAGTGGATATTTTACCTCCTCTATCTCACTAAGCAACCTGAGGAAAGGTTTCTACCTTTATACCCTGAAGGTGTCTAACATAGAGCCTTGCCCTCGGCAGATCCTTGGTAAACAGTTTCTGAATGGCTAACATGGGGAGTTTGGGTTCCCTTCTTAAAGACAGCAAGGTGCAAACAGACAAATCTCAACCTACAAAATCAGGGGGTGATCCTTTCCAGCTGGAACATACCATGACTTGGGAAGCCACCTGTGTGAGCACTGACCAGGAGGACAAGGGTGGAACAGTGAGTCTATCAAGAGACATTTCTGAAGCAGATGGGTAAGGAGGATGCCTAAGTTGGGCTGGAGGTCAGAGAAGACTTCCTAGAAGAGGTGACCCCGGACCTGAGGCTCAAGCGTTGAGTTAAACAAAGAGAAGGAAGAGCATTCGAATAGATGGGGCTGATTGGTTTTTAATGGTCTTTAACTTTTAGAGTACATACAGTGTTCACGGATGAAATCATATGATGCCAAGGGTTTCCTTTAACATAATCCGGTGGTGTGATAGAGGCCAGTGATGAAACAAGATTGGCCATGAACTAAGTAACAAATATATGGAGGTCTATGATACTATGCCACTTTTATGTATGTTTGAAATTTTCCATAATGAAAATTTTTTTCACAAAAAAAAAAAAATTAAGCCTGAAGAAAAAAATAAAGCAATCATGGAGAATGAAAGAAAGAGATAACCACAGACATATAGAAAGTTTACCAAACTTAGACAAGCCTGCCTAAAGGTGAAGATAATACATTTGTTGTGACAAAGTTGAATGACTGTTTTCCTAGCAGCACTCACAAGCTTGATGAAAAAGTGGACGTGTAGAAGGTACACTGGTACAGGGAGAGGATCCTGAAGAATATGACGGCAGAAGGAGGTACAAGGGATGTGATGGTATTGGCTAAAGACAAATTGAAGCATTAAGCCATCATCCTGTCTAGGCTGGACAGTAAGGGATGTGAGCATATAGCAGAGGCTGACAGACTGGGAGAAAAAGGAGCTGGGGGTCTCAAAGGAATGCATGCCTGGAAAATGGGGGTAAAAAAAGCTGAAAGGACAGGAGGCTGTAGTCAGCAAGGCAGTCTATGGAGTTGAAGATTTCGGTTCTGGGTGATGACAAGGTCAAGTGTAATTGTAAATGCCCATGAAGTGCCTATGTAAAAGGATGGCTGAAGTGGAATGGAGGTGAAAGTCAAATAGAATTAAGACAGTTATGGAATTGGGAGGGTTGGATGGGTCCTAATGAAGCCTTAAAATCTCCCATAAAGATGAGGCTAGGTTTAAGTTCCATAAAGACAAGGATTATGTCTCTCTCTCTCTCTCTCTCTCTCTCTCTCTCTCTCTCTCTTGTTTTTTACTTAATACACATGCAACATCTAGTACACTGTTTGGCACAGAGGACATGTTCCCAGATGGTTGCTGAATGGGTAAATGGAAGGACTGTGCCACTAATGCCTTAATGTCAAGCCCTCGAGTCTCCATTTACCACTGGTTAGCTGGGAGTAGGAGAAAGGGATGGGGAGAACAAATGAATGAATATATAACAAAGCAGGATTCATAGAGCAAAAGAAATATTAAAAAAAAAAAAAGTAGACTCTCTGAGAAAAACTCAAGAGTTCATTTTATTAGTCATTTATACCTGAACTAATGTTTGAGCTGCAACTGAGTTAATAACTGTCTTTGAGTGCATGAAGGGTTATTTTAAGGGAAAGGAAAACAAGAGAGGACTGTTTGCCTACTGCCCTGTCCGGATGCCGTTTGCCAGGCCTAAGTGGGAGTTGTTCTGGATCACACCAGCCTGAGGTCACCTCCGGTTCAGAAGCCAGTGGGCAGGGCAAGGAAACCTGGCTTCTAGGAAACTCTTTTAACTCTGTCATAGAGAAGAATCAACTCTTCACCCTGCAACCGGTCTGCCTGCCCAGGAATCTCAAGAACAAATCAGAATTTTTGAGACTATAGTAGTCTCTTATAATTGGGAACACAAATCACTACCATTCACTCATCAAATTCATTTATTCAACAAATACTGAGAAACAAAATAGCTGAAGTTGAAGAAGTGATTTAGAAAAGGCAAAAGGAAGGAAGGAAGGAAGGAAGGAAGGAAGGAAGGAAGGAAGGAAACCTAAAATCAAAAAATAGAGACTAAGTCAGGTTACAAATATAATTCTTATTAATGACAATCTCAAGTATTGGATGAGATTTCCACTGGCCAGTTACTAGGCCGTGCTTTACCTAAAGTTTCATGTCACCATCATAGCAGTCCTGTGACCCAGCTAGTATTAGGATTTCCATTTATAGGTGAGGAAATTGGCTAAAAGATTAAATGACTGGCCCAAGACCACGCACGCAGCTAGAGAGACTGAGCCAGGTCTTAGCTTACACATGCACATGCTCTCACCTGTACTCTAGACTGCTTTATTAAACCCTGGGGAAGACATTGTAGGGTGTAAATATAGCTTCATCTAGACAGACAAGAAGACATGAAATACTAGTGGTGGAAGGACTGAGCCTTTCAGGAGTGAGGAACGTAAGATAGAGGAACTTCTTATAGTTATCTCTCTGGTCCCTGCTCTTACATTCATGCAATTCCTATTTCCAATGGAGAAAGGAAAGGCTGGGGGTAGGAGGACATGTTAAGGGCAGAGAAAATCCTCCCAAGATCATTTAGGGTATCAAAGAACAGGAAGAAAAAGGGAGGAGCTCCAAAGTCCTTGAGTCCCTATTTCCTTGTGAATGAAAGAGACTACTATATAAATAAGAGCTTTGCATAAGCCAGACATTCTTTCAAGTTCCGTTTATCTACAGTATGAGTCACTTCCTTTTTAAAGCAGGAATTAAAAGACATAGAGGCACATAATCATTACCCAGCACAAACCTTCTTAATAGATCTTTTCTTCTCATTCAAATGGCAAGAAGGTAAAGGGCTCCTCCTTTCTGACAGAGCAGCAACATCATTTTGCATATAGTATACACACCGTTTGGCCAGTTAATATCCTCATTCAGCAAAAAGAAATGAACAAGTGAGATCAACAGGCAGATGAGATAATAAAAGGAAAGCCACAGGTCCGGCCAGCCGGGCTAACCTGACACCTACAAAGAAATCTGAATAATAAGAATCCTTTGAATGACTCAGGTAAGATTTATCTCCTCCAAAAGGTAGTTTAACCCTAAGTTATCCAGCGAAGATACTCAGAAACCTTTGGAGGAAGTCACAGAGCAGCCCAAGGCCAGAAAATGGAAATGGAAATTCTACCTGGGCATCCACAGATGGGAGCTCTGCACAAATATAGTTACATTCTGGGATGGTCCAAAAGTGAACAGGAAAGTCACTGGCCTCTTCCGCATCCCAATGCCTACTACACGTCTTGTCCAGCCCCAGCCCCTGCAATAGGTTTATCAGGGGCGATTCATTGTTCAGGAGTTAAAGATTCTATTTGAAGAGTGAAGCATGGAGTAAGAAAGCAAGTGAGTAGAAGCTGAAGCACATGCCCATTGCCAGGAACCTCATTTTTCCTTCCTGTGTACCCTGAATGCGAGAGTACACCCAGCAAGCCAACCCTTTCAGCATCCACATTTACTAATGCTCAGAACTGACAGCCACCAGCACCAAAGTTTAAAGGTCTTAGGATGCCCTATGTAAAAGAACAAAATTTTACTGAGCGTCTACTATGCACTAAGCACTGTGCTAGGGGCCAAGTTTACAACAATAAGCAAAATAGATAATGTCTCTGTTCTCATGGATCTACGATCTAATGGGAGAGACTAACAGGTTGACTGCTGGTTCCAATGCAGCATGCTAAGTGCTATAACTAGGGTTTAGAAAGTGGGAAAGTTTCTTATAGGAACTAAGGAGGGAAGGGAGTCTTCTCAGAGGACATCATGTCCAAGCTGAGACCTAAAGGATGAGTACGAGTAAAGGGAATATGCGAGAAAAAGAGGTAGCTTTGATTGGGTACACAAAAGACTTGGAAAGCCTTAGGTCTATCTCATAAAAGAAACAAACCCCTGTCACTAAGAACAGGACATTTTCTATTTTAGTGTTTTATCAATTATCCTCCTTGTGTATCACAAGGAAAACCCTAACCTTTGCTCTCAAAACAGGAATTTTCCTTCACTTTGCTTATCTAGTAACTTGTGAGCCTGCAGTAAACAGTACTTAGGTGATTATACATCTGAGAATTGGAAAGGCTTCTCCATCCCTAGAATTTTTCCTGACTCACTCATTAATTTTTCTTAATGTACTGTTAAAACTAGATATGTGATTATTACACACACAAAATAACCTTAAGAGCAAATACATAGGGGGGCACCTGGATGGCTCAGCTGGTTGAGCATCGGACTCTTGATCTCAGCTCAGGTATTGATTTCAGGGTGGTGAGTTCAAGCCTTGTGTTGGGCTCCATGCTGGGCTGGAGCCTACTTAAAATTTAAAAAGAAAAAAGAGACAAAGAAACAAGGGCTTTGAATGCCATACCCGGCGAGTTGGACCTCATAGATATATATAGAACACTACACCCCAGAACCAAAGAATACTCATTCTAGTCTTTTTTTTTTTTTTAAGATTTTATTTATTTATTTGACAGAGATAGAGATAGCCAACGAGAGAGGGAACACAAGCAGGGGGAGTAGGAGAGGAAGAAGCAGGCTCATAGCGGAGGAGCCTGATGTGGGGCTCAATCCCATAACGCAGGGATCACTCCCTGAGCCGAAGGCAGACGCTTAACCACTGTGCCACCCAGGCGCCCCTACTCATTCTATTCTAATGCCCATGGAACATTCTCAAGAATAGACCATGTTCTGGGACACAAAACTGTCTCAACCGATACCAAAAGACTGAAATTATTCCCTGCATATTCTCAGACCACAACGCTTTGAAATTGGAACTCAACCACAAGGAAAAATTTGGAAGAAACTCAAACACTTGGAGACTAAGAACCATCCTGCTCAGGAATGATTCGATAAACCAGGAAATCAAAAATCAATTTAAACAATTTATGGAGACCAACGAGAATGAAAACACAATGGTCCAAAACCTATGGGATACTGCAAAGGCAGTCCTAAGGGGGAAATACATAGCCATCCAAGCCTCACTCAAAAGAATAGAAAAATCTAAAATGCAGTTTTTATATTCTCACCTCAAGAAGCTGGAACAGCAACAGAGGGACAGGCCTAATCCATGCACGAGGAAGCAGTTGACCAAGATTAGAGCAGAAATCAATGAATTAGAAACCAGGAGTACAGTAGAGCAGATCAACAGAACTAGAAGCTGCTTCTTTGAGAGAATCAATAAAATTGACAGACCACTGGCAAGACTTATCCAAAAGAATAGAGAAAGGACCCAAATTAATAAAATAATGAATGAAAAAGGAGAGGTCACAACCAACACCAATGAAATTGGAAGGATTATGAGAAACTTTTATCAACAGCTTTATGCCAATAAATTAAGCAACCTGGAAGAGATGGAGGCCTTCCTGGAAACCTATAAACTACCAAGGCTGAAACAGGAAGAAATTGATTTTTTAAACAGGCCAATTAATTTTGAAAAGATTGAGTCAGTGATAAACAACCTTCCAAAAAACAAAACTCCAGGCCCAGACGGTTTTCCTGGGGAATTCTACCAAACATTCAAAGAAGAAATAATACCTATTCTCCTAAAGCTATTTCAAAAAATAGAAACAGAAGGAAAGCTACCAAACTCATTCTATGAAGCCAATATTACCTTGATCCCCAAACCAGGCAAAGACCCCATCAAAAAAGGAGAATTACAGACCGATTTCCCTAATGAACATGGACACCAAAATCCTCAACAAGATCCTGGCTAATAGAATCCAACAGTACATTAAAAGGATTATCCATCATGACCAAGTGGGATTCATCCCTGGGATGCAAGGGTGGTTCAACATTTGCAAATCGATCGGTGTCTTAGATTTTATCCAGAAAGAAAAATTCAAAAATCATATGATTCTCTCAATAGATGAAGAAAAAGCATTTGACAAAATACAGCATCCTTTCCTGATTAAAACCCTTCAGAGTGTAGGAATAGAGGGTACATTCCTCAATCTCATAAAAACCATCTATGAAAAGCCTACAGCAAATATTATTCTCAATAGGGAAAAGCTGGAAGCCTTTCCCTTAAGATCAGGAACACGACAAGGATGCCCACTCTCACCACTATTATTCAACATAGTACTAGAAGTCCTTGCAACAGCAATCAGACAACAAAAAGGGATAAAAGGTATCCAAATTGGCAAAGAAGAAGTCAAAATGTCTCTCTTCGCAGATTACATGACACTCTATATGGAAAACCCAAAAGAATCCACTCCCAAGCTATTAGAAGTTATAGAGCAATTCAGTAATGTGGCAGGATACAAAATCAATGCTCAGAAATCAGTTGCATTTCTATACACAAATAATGAGACCGAAGAAAGAGAAATTAGGGAATCCATCCCATTTACAATAGCACCAAAAACCATACGTTACCTTGGAATTAACGTAACCAGAGACGTAAAGGACCTATATTCTAGAAACTATAAATCACTCTTGAAAGACATTGAGGAAGACACAAAAAGATGGAAAAATATTCCATGCTCATGGATCGGAAGAATTAGCATAGTTAAAATGTCCATGCTACCCAGAGCAATCTACACTTTCGATGCTATCCCGATCAAAATACCGATGACATTTTTCAAAGAACTGGAACAAATAGTCCTTAAATTTGTATGGAACCAGAAAAGGCCCCAAATCGCCAGGGAACTGTTGAAAAGGAAAAACAAAGCTGGGGGCATCACAATGCCGGATTCCGAGCTGTACTACAAAGCTGTGATCACAAAGACAGCATGGTACTGGCACAAAAACAGACACATAGACCAATGGAACAGAATAGAGAACCCAGAAATGGACCCTCGGCTCTTTGGGCAACCAATCTTTGATAAAGCAGGAAAAAACATCCGGTGGAAAAAAGACAGTCTCTTCAATAAATGGTGCTGGGAAAATTGGACAGCTACATGCAAAAGAATGAAACTTGACCACTCTCTCACACCATACACAAAGATAAACTCCAAATGGATGAAAGACCTCGATGTGAGACAGGAATCCATCAAAATCCAAGAGGAGAACATAGGCAGCAACCTCTACGACATCGGCCAAAGCAACCTTTTTCATGACACATCTCCAAAGGCAAGAGAAAGAAAAGATAAAATGAATTTATGGGACTTCATCAAGATTAAAAGCTTCTGCACAGCCAAGGAAACAGTCAAAAAAACTAAGAGGCAGCCCATGGAATGGGAGAATATATTTGCAAATGATGCTACAGATAAAAGACTGGTATCCAAAATCTACAAAGAACTTCTCAAACTCAATACGTGAGAAACAAAAAAACAAATCATAAAATGGGCAGAAGATATGAACAGACACTTTTCCAATGATGACATACAAATGGCTAACAGACACATGAAAAAATGTTCAAAATCATTAGCCATCAGGGAAATTCAAATCAAAACCACATTAAGATACAACCTTATGCCAGTTAGAATGGCAAAAATGGACAAGGCAAGAAACAACAATTGTTGGAGAGGATATGGAGAAAGGGGATCCCTCCTACATTGTTGGTGGGAATGCAAGTTGGTACAAGTCACTCTGGAAAACAGTGTGGAGGTCCCTTAAAAAGTTAAAAATTGAGCTACCCTATGATCTAGCCATTGCACTACTGGGTATTTACCCCAAAGATACAGACGTAGTGAAGAGAAGGGCCATATGCACCCCAATGTTCATAGCGGCAATGTCCACAATAATTAAATCGTGGAAGGAACCGAGATGCCCTTCAACAGATGACTGGATTAAGAACTTGTGGTCCATATATACAATGGAATATTACTCAGCTATCAGAAAGAACGATTTCTCAACATTTGCTGCAACATGGACGGCATTGGAGGAGATAATGCTAAGTGAAATAAGTCAAGCAGAGAAAGACAATTATCATATGGTTTCTCTCATCTATGGAACATAAGAACTAGGAAGATCGGTAGGAGAAGAAAGGGATAAAGAAAGGGGGGTAATCAGAAGGGGGAATGAAGCATGAGAGACTATGGACTCTGAGAAACAAACTGAGGGCTTCAGAGGGGTGGGGGATGGGGGAATGGGATAGGCTGGTGATGCGTAGTAAGGAGGGCACGTATTGCATGGTGCACTGGGTGTTATATGCAACTAATGAATCCTCGAACTTTACATCAGAAACCAGGGATGTACTGTATGGTAACTAACATAATATAATAAAAAAAAACATTAAAAAAGAAAAAAAGAAGCAAATAATAGGAACATAGGAAAACAAATACATAGGAAACTCCTAGTATACCAGAGGCAGAATTATGAAAATAAACAGCTAACATTTATCGAACACTTACTCTGTACCAGACAGTTCTTCTGAGTTCCGTATGCATGTTAAGTCAATATATTCACATGTTAGTAGGTTCCACTGATATCTATATTTTACACATGGGTTTACTGAGACACAAAGTGCTTAAGCAATTTACCCAAAGTCATAGAGCTAGCAAGTGTAGAGTCAGCATTTGAACTCAGGCTGTCTGACTCCAGGGCCCATAAGATTATCTGCGATGCTAGCCAATCAGGACAAGGATGGGAATAAACTTTGCCTCACAGTTTTGTCTCTGGCCAATTCTGGATGGGCTGGAGCTGAACCTTTCTACTAGATAGGTAGACCAAGCAACACAAACTGTTCTGCGTTCCACCTGTTAAATCCCGAAGGCTGAAAATTCCTGAAATGTCCAGACCCCTCCACAAATGCTTTGAGCTAAGTTACTTCCTTTGAGGGCCACTATATTCTTTCAATTTTGAGCAATTTCTGGCCGTGGGGACTGTTGCTTCAGGATGACTCTGATTACATTAGATTCGTCAAGTTCCAGACACAGAGCTCACTAAAGCTGCTTTTCTGAGGAAAACTAAAAACAGTCTTAAGTCATTCCTATGTCTTGGAGGAATTAAGCTGGCTGGTTGTATTGTGGGAAAGTCATCTTTAAATAATTTGTGTACAATGTGAAAGAATGACTTCAAGGAAAAGTTTTAAAAAATGTCTTTCATTTAGTAAATATGGTCTAAGATTCATCTGCCTATCCACAGGAAAATGCAGTCAGTTAATTTATTTTTTTAAAGGTACCAGTTACAGGCCATATGCCATTACATAAACAAAATGCAGAAATTTCTGAAAGAATGAGAACTATAGTTTATCTCTATCATTATTCTTCTATTTACAATTGAGTATCATTTTATTCTGTATTAAATTTTATCATGATAAGTGTATTCTTTAATCCCCATCACCAATTTAACCCACCCAAGTATCATTTTATTAATTAAAAAAAGAATCTGGGGGAAAGATTTTAAGAATACTTACCAGGTTTTTTTTGACTGCAACAGAAGACCCCCTCCTAGAAGTTGTTGAACAAAAGAGAAACAGGCTTCTTTGCTGATCTAGCCTTGGGGATTAACTTTGGGCCCATATGAGCCTTTATTCTTTTCTCTTTATCCAGCTAGGAGTATATATTGCTGCTATAATTGGCTCCTTCTAAATAGTAGTTGTCAAAAAACACAAAAATGAAAACAACTTGACCAACTATTTTGTGCCTAAGGGTCAATAGTTCTCAGATCATCGTTTCTATTTTCCCCAAATTAATCAAAGCTAGATGAGAAGCCTCAGTAAAGAATTACGTAAACATTGCTTGTTTAAGATAAGCCAACATTAACTAACACCTGCAGAACTAGAGAATTAGTGGAACCTTCATACTGAGATAAAGAGCTTTGAAGGCTGGTAGAGAAGACAGCAGTCATCCATTATCAATTGGTTTGATAATTGATAGTCAAAAACAAAACAAAACAAACATACAAACCACTGAAGACCAAGAAAATGTTAATAGCCTGGGGGTAGGGGTGGTTCTAGAAACTGATTTCAACAATTTCAAATCACAATTTTTTTAAAATTTGAAGACATTTTATTAAGATCAAAGTCTTTTCAAAAAAAAAAGATCAAAGGCTTTTTGTTACATTTATTTATAATGCCTTACTAGTCAAAGGGAAACAAATAATAAACATCTTTATCTTCAGGGAGCTTTCACAACAGTTAAAAACAGTTTTGTAAATCTGAGTTTATGTTTGTCCACTTTTAATTATTATAACTTAGATGCCTGCAAATACACCATACCAAGAATATCAGCCTTAAAAATATGAGTAACTGGTATGTTGGTTAGTAAAATTGTGTTTAAAAAATTGTATCTCAAGTCTTTTTATTTTTTAACTAGTCCTAATTTATCAATCACGGGAGTGTAGAATTTCCTTCTTGCTCTTAGAGTTTTTAATACACTGACCTAGAAAATTAAGCATTCGCTCCTGTCGAATATTGATTGATACTCTGCCTTGAAAATAAGCTGATAAAGGAACTGGTACAATGAGGAACATAAGCTTACCCCAATTTTAAACAAAGGCCAAACCATATTTATGAAACAGACGGGAAAGCAGAATTGGTGAATACTGCTTTCTAAAACACATCGTCTTGTTACTTTCTATCATTACCCACTGCCCTCAATAAGAAAAAAACTTCTTCCTGGCAGTCCATTTATGTACACCTCTAAGCAAGAATTTAAGTACTTAACCATAGAACGAGTATCCTAAAGAAATCTATGTCTATAAAGAGCACTGGTACTTTTATTCTGATTTTAAATACTGAAACATTAAGATAAACACTCGGAGTTCCTTTGTCATGAGTTTTATTTCCAGCTACCAGATAGGTTCATATAACAAGTATTTCCTTTCTGGGTATCAGGTATTTATTTCTATAAAGGGATCTTACCTGTCTGAATGGAAGAGACAGAATTGCTACAGTCCTAGATATGTGTCTGTTTGCTTTTAAAGTGGCACCGTTTCTCTTGCCTGCCTGTTTTCCTTTGTAAGCAATTAAGACTATTCGAGATCATTCTGCAGCTCCAAAATTTCAAAGATGCAACTGTATCACACCAAAACGCAGTTGAATTCAAGTGGCTCATTATCCAAGGACAAGGAGTCAAATTCATTCACGCAATGAACAAACAATCCTGACTGAATTCAACTGTTTATGACTCAGTGTATTTTCTTTTTTAAAGAGCTGGTTTGCTTGGAAACCAATTCAGTCTTTTTACTCCAAAACCATTTATATGGGTAGGTCTAACTTTTAACACGGAAGCCAGCAAAAACTGTATGTATACAAGACCTGTTCCCTGACAGTAACGAACTACATTAAACACTGATTCTTCTATTTAGAGAACATTCCTAGATTGCTATGAAGACGTCTCACTCACCCTAACTTCCTTTAAGAACAAGGACAGATTTTGCACACTGATGAAAATCAGGAACTAGTTTTGTCGGAGGTTTAAAAACACTTTGGAAGAATACAGGTGGAATTATATACGCGGCCTCCACAAAAATATATGTTGGTAAAATCATGACCCCATTCCTCACTAATCAAAGAGCAGAGGAGAAGTTATAATGAGAAATCTTTCTCAGAAAATAAGAGATCAAATTCCACTGTCAAAGAGTGATTTTTAAATAGTTAAAAAAATTTTTAAATTTTTTTTTTTTAGAGGGGGGTAGGAAGAGGCAGAGGAAGAGGGAGAGAGAGAATCTTAAACAGGCTCCACACCCAGCCCGAGGCAGGGCTCCATCTCGAGGGGCTCAACCTCACGACCCAGAGATCATGACCTGCGCGGAAATTGAGAGCCTGACACTTAACTGACTGAGCCACCCAGGCGCCCCGATTCTTAAATAGCTAAAACATGGCTCACACAAACGAACAAACACACGTTAACTCATATTCAACTTGTTGATGGGGGAGCCAGCAGAATGGAAGCTGCTTCCAAGGGCACGTGGGGACCTGGTATTTATACAAATCTGTAAAGGAGAATGTAGGAATAAAAGTGCTAGGTTAAATATAAAATTGGCCAATGTCCTACAGGACAATGAAAACATAATCTTTGGGGTTATCTTTTCTACCAGATATAAATCTATAAATCATCATGTAACCTCACAGAGTCTAGGCCTTGTTGGTAGAAAACAGCATGTCAAACAAAAGGTATTTTTCTTTGAATAATTATATAATCCTTGGTGGCCTTTTAAACATTTCCCCAAATGTGATATTGATAGAACATCCTTCCTCTTTTTCCCTTACTTTCAAGTTTGGGATTATTTTTCTTGACACCTCTGAAATCGTGCTTAAAACAAATAAAAATGTACTACACAAAGAGCCATTATTGAAAAGCAGTTCCCAAATCTGGGAATCTGAGATTTCTGGAAATGAACTTTAACTTTGTTTCTTCTCACCCCTGATTTGAAACAACAATTCTTTAACTCAGGAGCCACTCTGTCTGCCTCCCTTTGGACTCTTCCTATCCTAGAAAAAACCTGCAAGTTTACCCGCAAAGCCTTTGGGTTCTCTTCTCTTCACGCTGGCACAAATTGCACAAATAGCTTTCCTGTTTGGGGGGAAAAAACAAAACAAAACAAAACAAAAAAAAAAACACACTTTGCTATACTAGCATCCATTACCTGAGAGAAAAAATACTTCTTTTAACCTAAGTTAAACAGAAGTACTCTCCCTCTTGTCTTTTCCATCTACTAGTGACCATCTGACTGTTAGAAAGCCAATGCTATTCTCCAAACAAAATGATTACCGTGCCTTCAACTTCCCCCTAAGTCTTACTTTCTAATTCCGAATTCTCTTCTAGATGCCTTATAAATATTCCTGAATCTGGTAGGTTAAAATGCTCTCCTAAAACTTCAACAAATATTGACCCTAGGACCAAGTGTTCCTACAAATATTGAAGGAAATGAAATTATATTTTTCCTTTGTCTACTTCTACCTCCTGTCAGAGTAAACAATTTGTAGCAATAAACAGGCTGAACATGGATGGAAGATGCAAAGACTCAGAAGGGAATTTAACTGAAAAATAAGTAGTTACAAAAAACAAGTAATTGCTCTCAGCTAAGGATTTGTCACTTGTTAAGTATGTCGGATTTGTTTGTGTTTTCATAATGCTCCTGTTCTTCTGCAGGAGTGCACGGCCCCAAACTAGGAGGCGAGGAGGGCCTCCGCCCGCGGGACACACTCACAATGCATCCCACGAAGACCAAAGTGAAAGGGAAGGCCTAGAATGTAAATGTCTCATTAGTCTGGGCCTGGGCTCGCTGCCCGACTCTGATTGGGTTCCCAGTGACTTCTTTTAGGCGTGGGACCAGGACTTATTTTTATGTTAGATCTTGAAGAAATGTATTCAGTTCCCACAAACCCTGCGGTACCGTGAAAACTTTAGATTCATCAGCGCAGACTCCAAAAGGGGTGTGAGCAGAAGAGTAGCCAAAAAAGAAAAGACAAAATGCCAAAAGACACTTAATGAGGTACAGAGTGGTGCTCCTTTTGATCAGAACAATCCAAGTTTTGATCCACCAATCAATCTCCGGAATTAAATTCCCACACCAGCTTGAAATAATTAGCTACCCAAGCCTCCAAAGGAAAGCCTCCAGTATAGAGGGCCGTGAAGGGGGAGAGGGCCATGGATGAGGAACTTCCATGTGCTGATCACGTGCCACATTCCCATCCCCACACCTGGGGCGTCAGTTAATTTATGCTTCAAAACAACCCCATGAAGAAGAAGAAACAAGAACACTGTAGCCACTGTGCCATCTCTCTTCAACTTCTGGCCAGACTTGAGTGGAACACCAAGGACCAAGTTCCTCATCATCTCACGCCCTCAGGTTATCTGACCCGTCAGGTGACCTGAGCTGACAGATTAACTGGGGTACAGTAGCCAGACCTCTGGGGTCAGCAGGCAGGAACCCTCTGCACAGGAAGAAAGCACACACAACCAGGAGCCCAAAGCCATGGGTGATTTTGAAGCAGAAAGGAAGCTATGTTTTTCAACACATACTAACCAAACTCTAACCTGTGAACCTAACAAGCCCCGGCTATTTGAAGGAAGTGATGGGAACAACGAATTAAAAGCTTTCTTTACTGCTTTCCATTCCCAATGGAAGCAATGATGCTCAACACTTCCATTCATTCCTCTCTCTGTGATGTTTACTGAGAGGGTATTGTACACTAGATATCATTGTAAGACCCATGCATCAGCAAATAAGACAACAGCAATGACAAAAAGTTTTGTTTGTCTTCATTATCAAAGTCATATTTGCTTATTAGAGAAAAATTACAAAAGGGAAAGAAACTGAAAGGAGGAATCACCTGAATCTTCCCAATCAGAAAAAAAATACTGTTAATTTTATGGTGTATATACTTCCCATAAAATTATATATATAATTACATAAAACTAATGTGTATTATATATAATAACAAAATATATAATATATAATATCAATAATATTATATTCTCCCTTTCAACCTATTTTTAGCGTGTATGAATTCACACTATTTTTCCTAAAATACTATACTGTATATAATATTGTGTCATAACTGCTTTCTTCACTTGCCGTATTATTAACCATCATTCTACAGGTTACCAGCTGATTAAAGACTAATTTCTACATTTCAAAGGTAGGTCTAGGAGCATTTTTTTTTTTTACAAATCCTAACTAGTGGGCTAGCCTCAGTAGACATGAGGTAAACAAAAAGGAAGACTAAATGCGTCCCCAAGTCTGCTAGCTGGGAGAGTAAGTGCCACAGCTACCACAGTTCCCCGCAGACCACAGGGAGGCAGGTGGGCAGCACCCTGAAAGTAGCAAGCACTGTAGGCCCCAGTTCATAGCTCTGGGTTCTCCTGGGCCAGGCAGGGGAGGGACAACAGTTCCATCGGTGGGTGTAATAATAACACACAGTCCGGAATGCTTGACCCTTGCATCAGGCCCCAGGAAGGGAGGCCAAAGCTGAACTGGGTGTGGTCCGGCTCTTATGGGGAACAGCAGGGCAAGTGTGGGCTACTTGGCCCATGCATAAGTAACCTTCAATTTTTCTACTACATTATATGTTACTAAAAGTCAATCACATTCTTACTATTCAATTTAGCACTGACACCTACATTCAATCTGGTGCACTTTGGAAAAACTATAAAACTTAAGGTCTAAGTCTTTAGTAATTTCAGAGAAGTCTGGTGTCCCAGGAAAGAAAGTCTCCTTTCAAGGTGGGATTTGCCTGTGGGCACCAGTCCCCACACAAAGGGGAATTATTCCAGAAGCCAACCATGGCATTATTTTTAATGACTATTTTTTATTCAATTGTATCAGTGTACCAAAGTTTATTTTATCAACCATCTTTTTTTAAATAAGATGTTTTATCTTCCAGTGTTTTACTATAACATTCCTGCAATGAACATCTGCTTGCTAAATGTTTGTTCACTGGCTTTATTATGGCCTTAGGATAGATTCTTTCGAGTAGAGTTGTCAACTCAAAAGGTAGATACAATTTTATGATTTTTGCAATGAAATCACCAAATTGCTCCCTCAAAGAAGTTTTACCCATCTTTATTCTCACTAGTCTTGTGTGGAGGTATTTACTTCCCTATAACTTTTTCTACATTTGGTAATACCATAAAACGAAATTGTTAATTTGATACGTGGAAAAAATAATTTTACTGTTTTCCTTTGTATTCCTTTACTACTAATGAGGTCGAAGATATTTTTATATGCTTGTTTGCTATTCACTTCTTTTGCGAATTAGCTATTCATATACTTTGTAAGAATGCTTTATACAGTAAGGATATTAACCCTTTGCATGTATCTACTTTTCAAAGAATGAAGTTTTATAATTTACATACTACATATGTAATGGTTTTTTTTCCTCTCTGCTCTGTAAGTCATTCAAATGACTCCTTTCTTCCCTCATTGGCTGCACTTATGACTTTTCTAATCCTATTTCTAAAAGACCCTATCATTTTGAAAGAGCTCAGTATATAACCCATGACACAGAGGAGTCACAGGGTTGCAACAAGCATTCCTTTTCAAGTTGTATGTTTTAGCCTCATGGTTTTCACTTTTTTAATTACAGTTGAAATAAGACATTTTACATTGTATTCAGTACTCCTCCCGTGGGTATAAATGTAAATATACATATCTAAGTATGTAAGTAAACATATATGACATATAAGTATACATGTATAATAGAAACAAAAATTTTATAAAACAATACTATCCTTAATACCCACCAGTGTACTGCTTTTCTTCCTTTTTTCTTTGGCTAACTGAGACCCACTTAAATTGATTCCAGGAAGCATTAGTAAGATCCAACCCACATCTGGAGAAACACTATAATAATTGAAGGTGCTTTGGATCTAGGAAGAGATATAAGCATGAGTCTTTCCCTAGAAGACTCACTCTAATATTTTTGGAGTCCGATTAATTAACAGTAATGATTATTATTATCATAGCATTCTTGAGTGCTTATTATGTGCTTATGAAGTGTTTTGCATGCAAACCCTCCCATATTTTCAGTAAGGTGGGGATTATTACTGTACCCATTTGACAGATGAGGAAAGTGAGGAAGAGAGATTAAGAAATTTGCTCAAGTTCCCATGGCTAGTACATGATAGAACCAGATTTTGAACTAAGCCCAATTCTAGAAACCCTTGTTTTCAATTCCTGTGGCCTTCTATTCACTCTGTTTAGTCCAAGGACACTGACTCCTCAGGGTAGAAGAAAACTACATGCAAAGATTAGCACCAAAGCTACAGAAACATCTAATGGTTCTAATAAGCTATAAGACACTGGGAGAGAGAAACCTGATGGTTCTAATTGACCGTGAGACATTCACAGAAGGAGACTGGGGAACAGTGAGAGGTGAGCTAGTTTCCACCATCAGAGTAGTTGTAGACAGTTTGCAAAGAGCCTGTTGTGTTCCCAAGTTTTTTCTCTCCCTGCCCAAGGAAGAGTAGGTAGAAGAAACACAAAGCCTATATAAACCAGGTACAGAAGGAATATTAGAACAGCAGGGCTGGTTTATCTGTCAGACATTGGACAGAAATCTGAAATGAAACTCCACCCTAAGCACACACATGCAGATATCTGTCTATCCTATTTCTTAAAAACACAGAACCTATAATCTTTATTGGTAGGTGAGGATAGAGGGGAAGGGAGCTAAAGTCTGAATTTGCAAATAGGAACAACAGTAAAAGCTACCCCGTGAAAAATGTATTCTTTATGATGTTAATTGAGGCATCGACACCTTGCTGCCCTTGTCTTCACAGACTTCACAGACTTCACAGAATTTGGGTTTTCCTAGGTCACCCACTACAAGCCTCTTTTTCTTTCCTTTGATATTTTATTATTTGTGCTTAAGTAAAAGACTCAGCCTGTTCTACTGGAGGAAGAGGAGGATTTCGTTTAGTGGTAAAAGGGCACCACGAAAGTGGCAGGAAGTCCTCGTCATGCAAGTCTTTAAAAACTGACACAGTGATTCAGGCCAGCACTTAATAACATCACAACCAGGAAGTCCTTTTTTAGATCTAATCTGCACCCATCTTGCTGCAATTTATAAATAAACTTTAGCCTCCCACTTCAGCCCCAGAATGCTGGATGCCCAAGGAAAATTTAAAACAGTAATTGAGTGCACAGCAAGCCCAGGAGAGTTCATTAATTTGCATACAATGCATTGTGATCCTCAGATAAAGATACCACATTTGTAGGAAGCCTCACAATTTTTTTCACAAATTAGTGCCATAATTAAACTCCTGCTAATAGTAATTGCAAATTCTTACTTCATTACAAAACAATTCCTATTCAGAAAAGAAAAGATGCAGCTCATTTACTTATTTTATTGTTGGACGGACACACACAATGGATTTTTATCTAAAAACTCAGGGCACTGAGCTCTTGCTGAGATAAAGTAGGAGCAATGCTTTCAAATCCTCTGCACTGGAGGAAAATGTGCTTCAGCTTCCCAGGTGCTGGTCAGAGGTGGGCGGACTGGGTCTGTGGTTGCATATTAACTCCCTGACCTCCACTAGATAGCCAGGTGACAGCTGCAGTGAGGTTTCTTTGAAGTGTGACATTCTTGCGGCACTTCAAAGGGCCCTGGCCTCGGAGGAAGGTATGTGTGTCGGTCACACCTGGTACCTGCCAACCCCACCGTAGCAGCTGGCCCACAGGAAGCTCCTAAGAACGAGCCGAATCTCTCTAGTGAATACTGCACCAAAGAGAGTGGGGCCCTGAAACCAATCAAGGGCTTTGAGCCCCCTCCATTTCTGAGAAATAATGTCTCCTCCACCACGGTCATATTTTCGCTCAGAAATGGCCAAGTGTGAAATTGACTGGAAGATGCTCTTTGTGGAAATCAAACCTTATTCACACAGGGAAGAGGTCTGAGCAGGAAGGCTTAGTTAAAAGTGAAATGTGACCAGAATGCAAAGGCTGTAAACTGCTGGGAAAGGTAGATGTGAAAGAACCACAATAATTGAAGACAACTGGCCAAAAGGAGCACATAGCGGTCAGATCTAGAAGAGAAAAATAACCCTGGCTTTAGTACAGGTCGATTAAAAAGCACTGAGGCTTACCTTCTGCCTTGCACCATCCAGTCGCCTGAAGCGGTCACCTCTTGAGGGCAGTGCTCAGTAACCGGAAGTACGGAATCCCGACTCTGTACCGACGTGTTACGAAGGTGACAAAACGCAATACTCCTCAAAGAATGTACCGTCTGGCGGAGATTATCCGCTATAGACCTCCCTGTCAGGCATTTGGCCTCTAAGTTCGAATCAGAGCTGTTCCATTTGCTCACTGAGAGACATTTATACCGTAATAAAAGTGATGTGCATAAGGTCTCTCTCTCTCTCTCCTTTTCTCTCTCTCTCTCTCTCTCTCTCTCTCTCAAATATCTTGTTGTACTGTACTCACTCTTCTTCTCAGGATGTGAGATGCTAAAATGCCCACACTGCGAGATGCGGCCAGGTGAATGACGTCGGCATTGCGACGCACACGTAGGCGACTGCTGACCTTCTGATGATTCGTCGGAAGGACCCTCAGGCTCCCGCCTGTAATCGACTGTGGGTAACTGACACCTTGGAAAGCGAAACTGCGGATAAGGGAGGACTGCTAGATCTGCACTCACAACGGGCTTGTTGCTTGGAGGGGAAAGGGCCTACACCAGCTCTTTGTGGTCCCGCGGAGAATGCTGTGACCGTGGGTAACAGGAGTCCCCCGGGGAATTTTCCTATTAAGTCTCGCCTGGAAGCCAGGGCTGCAGACCCCACCCTGGTGAGGCACAGCAGAGAGCTGGAAGGTGCTCGTACTCATCCCAACCCACTGCATACCAGTGCGCAGCTCATGGGCTCACGACAATTAGATGAGATCGTGAATGTGACGCTCTTAGCAGAGTGACCGGCACATATTAAGGACTCAATGGCCAAAGTTCTTATTAAAATATAGGCATTGTTTGGGGCACCTGGGTGGCTCAGTAGGTTGAACATCCGATTCTTGATCTTGGTTCAGGTCTTGATCTTGGGGTTGTGAGTTCAAGCTCCGTGTTGGGCTCCATACTGGGTATGAAGCCTACTCTAGGAAAAAAAAAAAAGACATAGGCATTACCCCTGGAATAGCAAGTGATTATTTTTCATCAACATATCTATTCCTATCACTAAGCCCATCCACATGATGAAAGATAACTGTGGATGAGAGAAGACAAAGGCAGAGAGTGAGGGCCTTGCTTAACTTTGCATCCTCAACACATTATTACCGAGTACTGGAAAGAGCATTGCTTTGGAATTCAGATAGACCTGAGTTTGAATCCTGACTTCACAACATATCAAGTCACTTAACCTCTCTCTGTCTCAGTTTTCCCATCTATGAAGTGGAAGGAAGGATTGTAAAAATTAGATATAATGTATATAAAATACCTAGCCTAATGCCTGGTGTACCCTGGCTAATAAGATACACTCATGGCACCAACTTTCTCTCTTGGTTCTTCTTTATGCCTTTTAGAGATTCCCTTTTAGCAAGTGCTTTGTAAATAGCAAAGCCCATGAAAATTGGCTGTAAAAGTAGTATAGGATCACATGCTAGCAAACGTCATTGTTTTTCACCAGAAAGAATGAGTTTACATAATTGTTAGAGGACCCAGTGTGTCAGCATATCAGCCATGCTTCCCATAGGTAAGGTCACATGTAAGTCCAGTCCTAGCCAGAATGGAAAAATAGCAGGAATTGAGATTTCTTTTTTAAGATTTTTTTATTTATTTGAGAGAGTGTGTTCACGTGTACCAGTGAGGGGGAGGAGCAGAGGGAATCTCAAGCAGACTCCTTGCTGAGCACAGAGCCCAATGTGGGACTCGATCCCATGACCCATGAGATCGCGACCTGAGCTGAAACCAAGAGTCAGATGCTCAACCGACTGAGCTACCCAAGCGCCCCAGAAATTTACTTTAATTAACATACATCCTTCCCTTTTTCCCCACTAACTCCCCCCATGACTTTCTTTGTCTCCATTACCAAACAGGGCAATGCCTTCCAGGCCTTACACACACACACACACACACACACACACACCTGCATTCTTGGATCTAGCCCCTCTCTTCTTTATACAGGTAGTCATATGTGGCACATTGTGGTAGAAATGGCCTGAACTTTGAGGCTAGACACATCAGTGACTTCCCAAAAAACAACCTCCCTTTCAAACTGAGCCAATTTTTCTAAGACGCAACCCCAGCTTTTTTACCGTCTTTGCTATGGCCAAACCTTTTAAAACACTCCAAGACTCAACTGCAGTGCAGATCTCATGTGTCCATCCTCTCAGGGCTGCCACAGGAATCTATACCTGGTATTTTACTTCCTCCCCCATAGAAAAACAACCCCGTACTGTGAATATGAAAGCTATTAATATTATTGCTTCTGCTACCATTATAATGAAAGCTTATCTTTATGAAAACATTGTGCTAAGGGCTATCAATACATTAGATTTTTATTTCTTCCAACTGTAAAGTAAGTGTTATTTTTCCAATTTTGCAAACAAGAATACTGAGACTGAGTTCGGTAGCCTGCCCAAAGCCATAAAGCTAAAATATAGCAGCTCTGGGATTGCAAACAGATTATTCATTCATATATCCATCTATTCATTCCGTCAACGTGCAACAAGTAGTTATTGAGTATATACTCTGTGCCAGGCAGAACCAAGTATATCAACAAATGAGATGGATGCCATTCCTGCCCTAGAGGGATTTGTCTTCAGTCTGACATCAAATTCTGTTTCTTAACCACTAAATAAATGTATCACCTCCCAAAGTAGAGACTGAAGAGCTGTCCTGGCATTGTAGAGTATACCCTAATCTGGAAAAGGACTCGTAATCTGACTTACCTGGAGACTATAGCCTGATGTTCCAAATCATCACCCTTCACAAGCAAAAGGAAGAACTCCTACCTAGTTCTGGGAAATTTACATTGTATTCTTGATGTGCCTCCCTAGAAGGCTGAGACCTCTGCGTTCAAGCTCTACTCAGTTTGAGTACAGCATGAAAAGTCAACATCTGTGAGTGTCAGTCACTCACAGTTGGTCAACTGGTCAACCCTCCTTTTCCAGCACAGGGGTCCATCCCGCCTGATGGAAGGCATTTCTAACAGATACTTCAGTTCATTTCTTTGTCAGGCTGGTTTGCCTCACTTCTAAGATTGTTTCTATATCTGTCTCTCCCATACCCAGCCAGGCCAGACAGGGAGGCTCCTAGTTAGTATTTTAGTGTGATTATAGAAACACTGAGAAGCTAACTATGGTCTCCTCCTCTAGGGCTTCTGCACTGCACAACATTAGGAACATAGAGAATATAATTTGACAGGTGCCCCTAGGATGGGAGACTCCCCCACAAAACCATAGTAATTCCTTACATACCCCGGATGCATCAGTGTTTCCTTCCACACTTAGTGAAGACATTTTAAATGCAAATACTCTTCTAAAAGGCCATATCCACACTAAGAGTCCATCTTTTCCTGATGCCATTTGGGGGTGGGAGTGGTAGGGAAGTGGGGGTAGAGTTCCTTGTGGCAGCCAGGATTGAAGGAGAATTTGGAACATAGGCGGAAAAAGTACTGAAGACACTGAGGACACATCCTATCCATGTCTTACTCCGTATATCAAATTTGGGCCTTATTTTCAAAATTCCAAGAACCTCAAACCAAGGGTAAAGCAAGTGGAAATATAAGACCCTGCTTTGTGTCCCGGCACTTCACTCACATCATGTACCAGTAGATAAAAATCTGACACATTTTAGAGGAAAAATATATAATTTCCATGGTACCAAACCATCAATTATTTTCTAGTGTTCAGAAGATTTATTGTAACGTTCTGACATGCATATCATTTTAAGGAGACAACTTGAGTTTCAAAAAAGAGGCATTCCGTGTAAGTGTCCATAGGAAAATAAAGCCTGTCTTCCATGAATAAGATGGGTTTCACATAATATTCATTAAAGTGTGACTTGCTTTCAGCTCATAAATCTTGAAAACCAATTCTGGCCCCCTGCGTACTGTTTTCATTGGCTAACTGACTTTTTCTTTCCCTTGACACTTTATAGTTTGTGTTTAAATATGAGGCACAGCTGGTTTTGCCAGTGGGGGTTTCTGGTTTGGTTTTACAAGAAAACGCAGAATAAAATCCTCAAAGAGTTACAACAGGTGTTCCATTTTCTCCTCAGAGTGAAATAGTACATTGTGTAGTGATGAAAAGGGAATGAAAAAGGTAAGACAATGAACTACCCAGCGTAGCAGGACAGAAAATACGAGACGTAGCTGATTGGCAGTTTTAAAGCAGCTGCCATATCCTACATCTTTATAGACGCACGCAGTCTGTCTGTCCCCTTTAAAGGAATTGCCAATGATAAGGACACAGATTTGGAAACGAATGTCCACATTCTCAAATTGGAGAGAGAGTGTGTGTGACAGGGTTTGGGGGGTGGTGATGGCAAGGGAATTCTTAACAGATAGCCTCTTTTAAGGATATATATCACCTTTCCCTTTTTGCTCGCATGGCAGGTATAGACTAAGAATACTCTGTGTGGCCTAACGACCAACCAAATCAAGTTTCTCTCAAGCAAGAGAGGTGGAAGAGCCAAGGATTTGAGCATAAAGGACACTATATGTTAGAAACAACCTTGACAATATGTGAGTGATACCCCATATTGTGCTTAACTTCCAGATGGTTCTTTTTTTTTTTTTTAAAGATTTTTATTTATTTTAGAAAGAAAGAGAGAAGGGGGGGAGCAGAGGGAGAGAATCTTCAAACAGACTCCCCACTGAGCATGGAACCTGACTTGGGGCTCTATCCCAATGACCCATGAGTTTATGACCTGAGCCAAAATCACAAGTCGGACGCTCAACTGACTGAGCTACCCAGGTGCCCCCAGATAGTTCTTTAAGGGAAATAATAAAAAGAAGAGTGATGATAATGATGATAGCTAGGATTTATCAATTGTTTAATATGAATCAGGTGCTGTTCTAAGCATTTTACCTATAGTAATTCATTTAGTCTTGATAACAACCCTACGCGCAGGTATAATGATTATCACCATTATCTGTATGAGGATCCTGAGGTCTGGGAGAGAAGTGACTGTTTCATGGTCCCACAATGAACTAGGAATGAGCCAGGATGAAATAGCTAAAGAGGAAAGTCTTTGGACGAGCTCATAATTGGGTACCATGGAGAATGTTAGCTGCCCTCTCGTTCAGTGTTCTCTGCAGTCAGTTGGTAGAAAAGACTGGTGATTTGGCCATCCAGGGAATCTTAAAAGGTCTTCAGAAAAGTTTAACTTATTCCAAAATTTCCAATTACTCTGCCCACACTAACCACTAATTACAGAAAGTGCCCAATAAACTTGTTCTATTACTCTGTTACCATTTCTAGTTCCCTAAATGTATTACTCATGTAAGCTTCTCATACACCCAACGAAATGGGTGCCATCATGATCTTATTTACAGATGTGGAAACTGAGGAATGGCAAGGCTTAAAAATTCCCACATTTAGAGAAATGGGATATGGTTTTTCCAGGATTCTAACCTGGGCTTTTATGGGTTCAGAACTTAGGGAAAGAACACACTTGTTTTGTTTACCCTTCCTTCACATACCTGGAACACATATGTGTTGAAGGATAATCAAAAATTGATGTCCAATAATGTTTGTTGAACTGCATTGATATTATCAGACATGAACCTGAGTACTCAAAGGCCCTCTTGCTTCCTGCTTACACATAAATTGTCATTCCTTTTAGAGCTGCAATGTCTCAAACCAAGAAATAATTACACAGAGAGAAACTCTATGCTTCTACCTAGCAGGCTCTTATTTACTCTGTTTTCTCACTGCCTGTTGGAACTCCACTTGTTGTTTCAAAGCCTGGCATTCCCTTCTCTGGAAGATGTCCCTCATCACTGCAACACACAGACTTACTCGCTCCCTCCTGTGTGCTCTACAGCCAGAGCTCTTCAAACTTTCGTGTGCATCCAAACCACCTGGGGATCCTGTTATGAGACAAATTCTGATTCCGTAGTGCTGGGATGAGGGCTGAGATTCTGTATTTTTACAACGCAGGGATGCAATTCTTGCCCAGGGACCACACTGAGTAGAGCAAAGCTCTGAAGCACTCCATTGCTTAAAAGGGTTGATTATCGCCTCGCTCACCTTGCGAGGCTGTGAGTTCCAGGTGGGCAGTGGCTTCTTCTTATTTATCTTTATACCTTGCACAACATTCTACTTTAATTATTTTGAAGCACTCTTGATATTAGAGGTTCCTCACCACAATCCTGTGGGATCTGGAGAACCAGTCTAGTTATCCTGATGAAGAAAACTGGGGCTTGGGGCACTTGAAGAGCTTGCCCAGAGTCACCAAGTTATCCCAAGTTCTTGCCCATGGTCAGATTTTCGGGTTTAATTAGCTCAGGTCCTGCCTTGTGAGCCTACCACCATTCTTAGGAGTCGGGCATGGAAAATGGACGTGGGCAGGCATGTTAGGTGGTCACAGTGACTGGGAAGTACCTGGTGGTTGGGGATCAGGACTCGTAATTGCAACTGCACAGGACGGTCCAGCACAGTATTGTCTCACCCAAAATGCCATGAAGGGAAACTCACAGAAGACATTTAGTGTACATGTAATCACTACGATTATGTTCAAATCTTGGCTTGAATCTTCCAGCAGCAGCGATGCAGCACAGCTAGTGGTTAAGAGGCTGCTCTGGAATTTAGGATCTGCCCCTACTGGCTCTGTGACCACAGCCAAGCTAGGTCATCCCTTCTCTGTCCCTTCCTCTGCAAAGTGAAGATGCTAATGATAGTAGCTACTTTACCAGATGGCAGGAAGGTTGAAATGAGAAATTGCATATAAAGTACAAAATGAATTCTCAATAACCACTAGCCATTTCATTATTACTATCACATTTTTGTTCTGCATGTTATTCATTTCAAACATAGTAACGATTTGAATGGTTAATCATCTCCCATCTAAATGAGAGACCAGCCATTTTGTCAAAGCCAGCGTGGCTCATGAGGGAGTGTTTGGAACCTGTGCCCTGCAACACACACCCACACACACACACGCATGCGCGCACGCACACACACATACGCATGCACGCACACACACTCCCTTCATCGAGCATGACTGTTCTGTATCTCTCTGGATGCCCAGGACCCCCATTTCAGCCCAAAATAGGGTTAGACATAGGGATGGCACCTGGCCTCCCAAAGCTGAGTTCTCCGGTTTTTTCTCTTCCTTTAACAAAACTCACTTGGTATATTCCTCTGAAGCTGCTGTTACATGACCATAATACCCTCCCAGGAAACTTATCTGTATTTTGGCAGAAGCCCTATGCAGATACCATACCTCACTCAAAGAAAAAAATCAAAAAGTCCTGAGAGATGGGACGGTTACTCACTAATGTATGATTCCTCTTTCTGGAAAGCTCTTTTCACCTCAAACATTTGATGAACTCTTACTCATATTTTAATCTCACGTATGGTATACTCTGCAAGATTTTCATGCCTGTAGCCCCCCACCCACACCCCATCAAAGAGCCAGATCCTCTCTCCTGTGGTTCCATTACAACCAGCATGGGACTCTGCTACATTGTATTGTTATTATCTCACTTCTCCACTCCAGACTCAGCAAAGTGTCTGCCCACCCTACCTCTTCCAAGCTCCTTCTTCCTCTGATTTATCTGGGGAAATCTGGGGCACAGGCTGCACCCCACTTCCACATGCCTGTTTGTTTGCAGTTGCCTTTGAGGCACTGAGTAACGGTCCCCAATTCCTGCAATTTGATTATGCGGAGCAAAAAGTTCTCTAAATTTCCAGACCACAGCCCCGATGTTGGAGGAGAGGAGGTCCACTATCCAAAGGAGTAGTTCCAGCCCAATTTCTAAGAATAGAGCCATCACGCCTGGGTAACTTACGTCGACACCCCTGTGTGTAAAAATGGTGATGGTCATTTTTTGTTCCAATAGCAATGTTGACCTTCCTTTTGCCCTGACTTGTTCAATCCCCCGTCAGAACCATGCATGAGTCCGTATCCAAACTAGGCCCGGAGTTACTTGAAGGGCCTGCACCACATTCATCTTGACATCTCTGGGGGCTACTATTGTGCCTGATGCAAGAGGTGGTGAGGAGGAAGAGGATGTGGGCTCTTCCTCCCTATCACACCTGTTTGGCAACCAGTTCCCCAAGTGTGGGAAATTCCAGCCTGCTGGGAACTTCTACTTGCCAGACCCTGAAGCAACCCAAAAGATGAGCTGTGTCAAATATAAAAGAAGGCAAACACACTAAAACAGGCCTTGCATTTATACTTTGATTTAGCTCTTTTTATGCAGTCCCATGTAAGATCAAGACCTGAGCTGAGATTGAGAGTCAGACACTTAACCAACTGAGACATCCAGGCACCCCTAGTTTTCCTTTTTTAATTGGTAAATATCTTCAGGGAGATACTTTGAAACTGCAAATACTGTTCTTAAACTTTCATGCACCAATACCTGCCACAATTATTGCTGTAGTGTTCCAATGGTGATTTTTCCATTTCCCTCATCCCTTCTACATTTATTAATTGGAATCCTCTATAAGGAGGAATTATTCCTTCTCCTCAATTTATTTATTCAATTATTTATCAATATCATTATGGACTCATGGATATTTTCCTCTGGATTTAATCTAATGTTATCATTATTTATTTTGTTTTTCAAGATAATCTAATTTTTTAAAAAAGCTGGCAAGGGAGCCATTGGCTTCGCCTTTCTAACTCTGTTTCCTCATCTATAAAATGAAAATAATAATAATAATAATGCTGTTCTTAAAAGGTTGTTGTAAAGAGGGGCTCCTGGATGGCCCAGTGGGTTGAATGTCTGATTCTTGATTTCAGCTTGGGTCATGATCTCGGGGTCCTGGAATTGGGCCCCACAGCCGGTTCTGCACTAGGAAGGGAGTCTGCTTGGAGATTTCTCTCCCTCCCCCTCTGCCCCTCCCCATGTTTGTGCCCCCTCTCTCCCTCTCTCTCTCAAATAAATAAATATTTTTTTAAAGGTCATTGTAAAGATTAATAATGTCATGCATATAAAGCTCCCAGCTTATTGCTTCGTATCCAGTGGACTCTTAATATATATTAGCCACAATGTCACTATAGTCAGTACATAAATATATGTGTCAGATACAGACAGGAGCCGGTGGCATAGTGAAGTGTTGTCAGTTGTGGAGCAGATGTCAGGAAGACAAATCAGGCAGGAATTCCATTTTAGAGTCAGAGGTACAGGACCCGCTGCTACTAACCAGCCACTGATCACGTCCCCATCTGGAATACAATTCCTCAAGGATAAACATTGGAGGTCTGTCCAATTCTAACACTATGTGACACTAACCTGTCTTAGATATATGGAAAGATCTGGTAACTCCACTAAGTCAGGAAACAAATCAGTAATGCTCCTACAATGACTTAGAGAAGGGGCTGATTCACAAAAGCATAATTTAAGAATTTTCTGCCAGAGTAGAAACAGAAATGAGAAAAAGCAAGGAAAATGACACATGTGGCTATTTTCTTGTCAAGCTAGTACATCAATCGCCTAGTAAAACTCTCATGATTTCCCTGCATCTGAGTGTTACACGTGGTTTTGTGTTTTGTTTTTTTTTTTTTTTTGTCATTCCTTCGGATCACACACATAAACAGCTTTTTTTCTTGTAATTACATAATTGTGTTTTAAAAGTTTATTGAGGGGCGCCTGGGTGGCTCAGTCATTAAGCGTCTGCCTTCGGCTCAGGGTGTGATCCTGGCGCTCTGGGATCGAGCCCCACATCAGGCTCCTCCGCTGGTAGCCTGCTTCTTCCTCTCCCACTCCCCCTGCTTGTGTTCCCTCTCTCGCTGGCTATCTCTCTCTGTCAAATAAATAAATAAAATCTTTAAAAAAATAAAATAAAATAAAAGTTTATTGAAAAAAATGAAAAAATTTTAAAATGAAATAAATTGTGCGGTTATCTGTGTTGCTCATTTGTGTATCACCAGGGTCTAAGACAGCGCAAGTCACCTAGTGTAAGCTCAAAAAAATGTTTGTTGATTTTTTGTAAGATTTTTTATTTATTTATATGCCAGAGAGAGAGAGTGCACACAAGCAGGGGGAGTGGTAGGCAGAGGGAGAAGCAGGCTCCCCACTGAGCAAGGAGCCTAATGCATGACTTGATCCCAGGACCCCAGGATCATGACCTGAGCTGAAGGCAGATGCTTCACCAACTGAGCGACCCAGGCACCCCAAAATGTTGATTAAACGAATAAATCAAGAATGAACAAATCATTCTACATACGTATCACAAAAGAAGGAAAAGCATTTCATAAAAAGATAGCAACAATATAATCACTTCAAAGGAGTTACAGTATAGAACCAGGCCAGGGTGAAGGTGAAAAATTGTTCCTCATCTCACATGGGTTAAAAGAGACATGTTGAAGCAGGAGCTGCCACCACTGCTCTCTCCAACTTCCTCTTCTGAAAAAATATCCTTTAACACCCGGCACCAAACCCTGTGGGATGAATGAAAGCCAAGCCAATGGCCCAAGGTCAATGGCGTCTGTGACAAGCCCTGAGACTTGTTCAGGTTCCACATTTAGTGTGACTCAGATGTTTCTCCCTCCCAAAGTTAATGACATGGATTTGAACAATTCATAAGCACCTCTGAAAATAACTTCAACATGCTCCGTTAATACCACCTCCAGACACACTCCAAAATTAAATCCCTGCCTTGTTTATTTTCCCAACACCTGCTCCTTGACTGACCAAACTGTTTCACACAAGCATTTAACCTGCTCTCCTCTCGTGGGGAAACACCAGCTACAGGAACCACACTGGGGAACTGCCTTATAGGCAACATGAAAAGTCCCGGTGGTGCTGGAACCACCTCTTGGATAAGGTCCAGGATGGACAGGCAGCAAACAGCACCATACAGTGAGTAGCACTACAGTGCAGTGGATGTGTCTGGGGCAATCCAACGCCATATTGTCTTCACCGTCTTCCGGTTAGCTTCTCTCACTCTACGCTTACAATGCAGACCACAGGCTCAAGGCCACTACTGTGCTTCCTGACCTCATGGGTCTGGTCACCTCTATGACCTGGTGCCTGGTACCCCTAGGTGAAGGGGGTCAATAGTTTAAAAATAAACAATAATCATCATCGTTATTATTATCCCATAGTGTAATTAAAATTTAATAAGATAATGGACTCAAAATTAGGGGTGCAATAAATGTTGGTTTTCCTTCCCTCATCCACAAACCTGCCTGAGCCAATGAAGGAAGTAAAGGAAGACAGGAAGTAAAAATGTTTAAGAATCAGGTTTTAAGGGGCGCCTGGGTCGCGCAGTGGTTAGTTGTCTGCCTTCGGCTCAGGGTGTGATCCCAGCGTTCTGGGGTCAAGCCCCACATCAGGCTTCTCTGCTGGGAGTCTGCTTCTTCCTCTCCCACTCCCCCTGCTTGTGTTCCCTCTCTCGCTGGCTGTCTCTCTCTGTCAAATCAATAAATAAAATCTTAAAAAAAAAAAAAGAATCAGGTTTTAAGTCCCATTCCCACTTCTCTTTTTTTTCTCATTCAGCAGAAACTATGACAGACCAAAGAAGGCCAAAGAATCTTTGTGGGGAATTTCAGTGAAGAGTATGATGAAATATTCTAAATGGCACGCATGTTCTCAAAGGAGGAGGCAACGTGGGGGAGAATCCAGGGCCAGTAAATGGGTCCTTTTCATGTCCAAGTTCTGTAGATTTTAGACCTTGCCAGGCTACTTCTCAGGAAAGTGAAAGAGAGGAGGACAGTATGGGCAGAAGAGGAGCGTTCCTACTCCTGTTACAAAATCGTTCAATTTTACTTGCAGCTCAAGAAACCCAGAACACAGAAGAGAGACCACTGAAAGTTTCATGTTTGTTTCACCTCTTTACTGTCTTCACTGTAAACATGTGTCCTAGTAGGAATATTGTTAGTTCACGACACAGGAAACACAGATGAGCAGTTCTGCAGAATTTGGGGGTGAGGGAGAGAACAGGACATGTATACAGCTGCAGCCCAGTGTCATCCCATGGTCATTACTTAATACAATGAATTATATAGTCCCACCAGCAGAAGATAAAAGAGATATTACCTTAGAAAATAGCAATGTTTCAAACATAGGCGGTAAGAAAAGCAAGGAAGTGATTACCACAAAAGTCACGATAGTGGTTACCTCTAAGGAGGAGGGAGGAGGTGTGGTGTAGAAGGTAAACAAAGGAGGGGCTTCTGGGCTTGCCCTGGTCCATTTCTTGATTGAGGGGTGCTCATTTTATAATTATTCATTATACTATACATTTATGTTTTCTGTTTGTATATTCTGTTTCATGATTTTTAAAAGGTTAAAAAAAGAAAGAAAATAATATCCCTCCCATCACTGAGGGAAAAAAAAAACAAAACAGTTTACCACAGAGCTTAGCTCTCGGTAATTTCAACATCTTCCTCAGCTGACATCCATGTTCCTCCCATAGATTGTTTTCTGGGAGAGAAAGAGAAAGACAGACTTTTGAGGAGCCACAAGTAGACTGATGTTAACACTCCGGGATAGATGACTTACCAGAGACAGTTTTAATACTGGAGTATGTTTGGGATCGATTTTTTAAAGTCCAATTATTCTAGTTAGAATTCAGTGGGGCTCCACAAGATACCAGAAAGTTCTCCAAGGGGTAGGCAGCATTCACAAGTCAGAGTCATCAGACACAAAGAAAGGGGATACAAATGGGCTTATGAACTCATCAGAAAAAAAAAACACAAAAATTTTAAGGAGATATTAAGAACTTAGTTCCTCCGATTCAGGGCATAGCAGAGCCTGGGGGCCTGCATGTGAAGAAAATCCCTCCTGTGTTTGGCATCTGAGTGACTCACCCAGAAAACCATCCACTGCATGCAGCAAAGAGGAAATGAATCATGGAAGCTTCTGCCCTTTGCCCTTGTCATCTCGGTACAGGGAAACCACCCACAGACAGTCTCAACAGAGCTGGAGACAGGGCAGTGAAACAAGGCACACGAAAAATGATGCAAATCCATTGGCAGAAGAGAGCAAGATAATCAGGTCAGGAGAATGCAGCTGGGGGCTGAGAATACAGAGTAAGCATTGATTTTCTAAGAAAACTTAGCAGTTGAACGGGCATCGCGGATGATCTGGCAGCATCCACTGGCATGTTGTCTTAAGCAGTTATCTGAACACCTTCCACCATTAGCTGGGGTGGGGGTGGAGGAGCAGCGTAGAGGGGAACAATGACCCAACGCCCCTTGGAATCCCCATCCTGTTTGGTATTTAGAGAATTTGCTTGGCTTGCTTCAAGGAAGTAGACCAAACTCAAACAAGTATGAAAGTTGGAATGAATTTGACAGAATCATTTACATTTAAGCAGATGGGAGCTCAGTGTCTGCTCCAGGAGGGCAGAGTTTAAAATAACTGGTGGAGTCGTCCTAACACAATCTGAAGAATTGTCCACAGCCATAGTCCAACATTCAGGTTGTGATTATAGTTTTAAACAAATTCGGCATGCCTTCAAAATGTTAATCCAAAGGGTAAACATAGTTCATCCAAAAACATGTACAGAGTAGAAAGCCAACACCCAGGAGGAGAAGGCAAACCTTTCCTTAATTAGAGTAATGGACACAAGTGCTTTTGCCACAGCCTCTCTGCTCACCAATCAATAGCCAGGGAATTGGTGACCTCTTGCTGAGCTGCAGAGTTCAAAGGCATTTGCCTCCACTCCAAGATGAGCTTTTTAATGCAATTTTTCTCCTTATGTGGGTCTACAAATAGCACAGCATCCTGGATACCTTATTATAAAATAATATACCATCCCTCAAAGAAATTACCCAGGCCTTTGCCCTCAGAAAGAATTTGGCTAAGAAACCTTGCCCCTGCTGGTTAGGAGAGTGGGAATTAGGCGCTCACATGCCACACAGCTTAATTCAGAGCTCTGATCTGTGCCTGGTAAGTCAAGTCCTAGAGGACATTAGGCTACAAATGATGTTCTGGTCCTAGTTCAAGAATGCAGATTAGGCTAACCTTAGAACCTTTCCTTTCCCTTCCATCCTTACTTCCCTCTCTAGCTACTTTTGTATTCTCTCTTCTTACCCTCACCAACATTATCCCACTTTATTAAATTAGAGAAAGGAGTTGAGTCATTTCCAGGTAGACAGGCAGGATTTCTCGGTCCGCACCCTGTTATTGCCCCGAGCATTTACTGATGGAAATGGAAGTGATTCAGTCTTCTCTCACAGCACGGAAGTGCAGGATGATCTATGATCCTTTGAGCACTGCTAAATGATTTACATACAATTGGTATCAGGGAGTCCTGCTATTATCTTGCTACTCCCTTTATAAACGTCTATCCTAGCAGTATTTTCAGCTAATGAGCTAGTATATTTTCTGTGACTATAGTAATAATTTTTTTAAAAACAGCTGCCATCTATTCAATACTGACTGTATGCTAGGTACTCTGCTAACAGTTTTACAGACATTAATCCTTTTAATCTTCATAATAACCATAGCATAGAGGTACTGGGGGGTTTTTTGTTATTATTAACATAGAATATATTATTCGTTTCAGAGGTACAGGTCTGTGATTCATCAGTCTTACACAATACCCAGTGCTCACCACAACACATACCCTCCCCAGTGTCCATCACCCAGTTACCCCATCCCTCCTACCCTTCTCCCCTCCAGCAACCCTCAGTTTGTTTCCTGAGATTAAGAGTCTCTCTTATGGTTTGTCTCCTTCTCTGGTTCCTTCTTGTTTCATTTTTTCCTCTCTTCCCCTGTGATCCTCTGTCTTCTTTCTCAAATTCCACATATCAGTGAGATCATATGATAATTGTCTTTCTCTGATTGACTAATTTTGCTTAGCCTAATACCCTCTAGTTCCATCCATGTCATTGCAAATGGTAAGATTTCATTTTTTGATGGCTGAGTAATATTCCATTGTGTATATACACCACCTCTTCTTTATCCATTCATCTGTCGATGGTCATCTGGGCTCTTTCCATAGTTTGGCTATTGTGGACATTCCTGCTGTAAACATCAGCATGAAGTTGCCCCTTCGGATCACTACATTTGTGTCTTTGGGGTAAATACCCAGTAGTGCAATTTCTGGGGCATAGGGTAGCTCTATTTTCAACTTTTTGAGAAACCTCCATACTGTTTTCCAGAATGGCTGCACCTGCTTGCATTCCCATAGAGGTACTATTTTTATCCCTACTTTATAGATGGGAAACTATAAGTTAGAGAAATCGTTTCACTTGCCCAAAATGAAGCTAATTGGTAAAGGAACCAAGATTTAAGCCTAGAGCTGTTACCCATCTGAGTTTTTCACTATCACACTCTATGGGCCCTATAAGTCTGGGGGCAGGAGAAGAAACAAGTGAACTATATTTGTTACCACACTGACTCAGGTCACCTTTCCCTTACACTCAGGTATGTATGTAATCACAGTAGGCAGTAGAGGGGAAACATAATAAAGTCTTTATTTCCATGCGGACATCCCACCTGTCATACGCATATTTTCTATATTTCTTTCTGATGTGTAAGAAATTAGAAAGGAAGATACCTAGCATCAGAAGTGCTAGCAGCCTGACTTCCCTCTTCCTGGATAATGGCGAATTTGACCTTTCTGAAAAGATGATCTTTCAAGCTTGACCAATAAAAGCCCCATCAGAAACACCTCATCAAGCACACATTGAAAGAGACCGATTGAGTTCAGCGTCTCATTTGGAATTCATCTTCTGACCTTCTGCTGGGAACAACAGTAAAGATAATACAAATTGCTCTCTCATCTTCTACCTCCATTTTTAACCTGAACTAATCTATCAACAATGTACGGAGGATCTGTCATATGCGTTGGGATTAGAACAGCCATTGGGTAGCAATCATGGAAGAATTAAACAGTCTGTTTTTAATGAGTACATGTTCCCCATAGTTTGGCATTTCAGAGCTGTTTCGTCCATTGATGATGTACAGTATAGAACAGTTGGTTTCTGATTCCGGAACCCACTATGTTCAAAAGACTATTTTTTAAAAGTCAGCACAGATTAGAGAGTCAGAATTTCTTTGGGTTAATCAGGGTTCTGCCTCCAGGAATAGAGGGAGGACATTGCAAAGACAACTCAATTTTTAGATTTCAAATGAGTATCACAGTAGTTGGAAATTTTCCAGGGAAACTAACATCTTTGGGAGAAGGGAAAGGAATCATCTTGATTCTCATCTGCTGGTTTAGTTTAAACCCCATATCCCATCAGGAAGTTTTGTCCTCAGGAACATGTGTTTTAGAATCAGATCTGATGCAAGCCCTGGTTTCCCACACTTACTGTCTCTAACTTGGGAGGTTATTTAACCTCTCCGAGGATCCGTCTCCATCTGTAAAACGGGTTGTGAGAATGGAATGTATCTTCCATGTAAAAGACCGGCACAAAATAAGAGCTCGCTACGTGGCAGCTTAAAAAAACTGAAATTCACATTGCATTTTCCAGTCAACCAATCTGAAAACTGTAGATGCCAAAGACAGGATGGCCTGTGCAAGATAAGGTCTAGCAGCACAATAAGGACTCACCACAAAAACACTGGCTACCGAGCAGATTTTGCTAAAGGCAGGAGAAGGCATTTCCTTCCAAGGAATTTCACCCATATTATACTCCTCATGGACCTGAAAGGGGAAACACATTTGAGACAGCAATGGATGAAGATTGAAAACTTGCCCTTAACTGCAACAGAGTGAGAATTTGCCAAGATAATCAACAATAATTGGCATCAGAGAAAAAAGGCTTTTGAATTCAAACCCAGCTAATTGGCGGAAAAGAGCGGGTCAGACAAAGGGAGCCCGGGTACCGTGTGCAACTGGAATCTGAGTTCCAGTTAACCCAGAGTCATTAAACAACTTAAACCAATTGACTTGAACCATGGAGAACTCTGGATCAAGTAACTTCTTCCCAGAATAAAACCGGTGGGAAACTTTCGAGTAGAATTTGATAATCTCGAAACAAAATATTAATGGCAATTGTTATATGTTTTATCCCAGCTGGCAATCGTAGCATAGACTTGGCATGGGGGAAAATCACCAAAACTTGCCCAAATTAAGTTTCATTATTAGGAATGTATAATTGATTTCCAATGAAACTAAGAAACCCACAAGTAACATAATGAAGGTTAAACACACACACACACACACACCAAAAAGCTCCATTCTGAGCCTTATTGATTAGAGTCAGATAGAATAAAAATGCGAACCAAATCTCAGCATACAGCAAGTCAAAAGAAATACAATGGGGGAGGAGAAAGGGGGAGAATAAGGAACAAAAAACGAGCCAGAGAGACAATTGCCAAGTTCTCACAGCATCTACAGAGAAGGGGAGGAGCAAACATAGAAGCTGACAGGAAAAGATTCAAGAAGGAAAGTGTGGGAAAATGTGAAAGTGCCTTGAGGAGGAGCCAAGTTTTAGTGGGTGGGAGAGATGAGATGATAACATCTGTTGCCGCCTAAGCTCTGAAGGGAAGAATCAGGAGTCTCCTGAAGACCTTTGAAGAAAGGAGAGGGCTCCCAGAGGTGGAGTGGAGGCCGAGCCGTGTGAGCTTCAGGTGGGAAGAGCCTCACTCATCACAGCAGTGGGCCAAAGACTGGTTGTGAACAACAACAGCATAATAATAAAGGCTTGTCTCACCCCACATAGAGATTTTCTTTTCTTCTGAGGTAATCTGTGTGGAGAATAACTCCCACATATTTCTTTCACAGCTGCTCTATTCTGAGGGGAAGTGGCAAGAATGGGTTAACTTGGTCACACGAAAGAACACTGGGGGTGGGGGAGTGACTGAATGGTGGTGGAGCCGTCAGTGACTCAGCTAGGTCGTGGCAGCTGGAAGCGTGGAGATGTGATATGCAGCTCAGCCCTTCCATCTGTCGTCTGAGGGCTCTGGTGACCTGTCTTCCCCTGGGATTCAAGAGATTGCCACACACTGGCAGCTGCCCGTACTTCTCAGCTCCCTAAGACAGTCACACCCCCCAGTAAAGTCCCCAAAAGCAGGGCTATGAACCTCACCTTATTCTAAGCAGCCTTCTTGCCCATTCCTCACCCTTGTTTTCATTTCCCTTCTCACTTGGGTGAAAGGAAACAATTCCAGATTTTGCGATTTGAAAAGATACCTCGAAGTGCCGACTTGACATCCACCTGGATATCTCACAGACATCTCCGACTGAACATGTCACACATGAACGCACGTTCCTCCCCTCCTCCGCTCCAAACCAATCCTGCTCCACCTGAAGTTTCCCCCTTTCACTGAATGGCAACAGCATCTTCCTTAGTCCCTTCTCCTCCACTGGCACCCGCATCCAGTCCATCAGCAAACACTACTGGTTCACCACAGAAGGTAGCCAGACTCTCACCACTTCTCAGCACCTCCATTATCCCTCACCTGGAGGGTTGCTGTAGCCTCCTAACTGGTCTCCGTGCTTCTGCCCTTGTCCTTCTTCGTGTGACATGGAGGGCCGACTGGCTCAGGTCACAGCACCTCTCCACTCAGACCTTCCAGTGATGTCCAGTCTCAGCGGGAGTAAAAGGGAACGTTCTTACAGTGACCAAAAGAGTTGTACACACTCTGGCCCCCGCTGCCTCTCTTACTTCATCTACGTCTACTGTACCCTTTCCTCACTCCAGGCCACCCATTGACCCCCTTTCACTCCTCCAAATATGTTAAGTATACCTAGAGTGGCCAGATTTAGTAAATAAAAAACTGGACAGTGTGATTTTTTAGTATAGGTATTCCCCCAAATATTTCATGGCACATACTTCTATTTAAAACATAGGTCTTGTTTATCTGAAATTCATACTTCCTGTATTTTCTCTGGCAAGCCCAGGTACACCCTCACCTCAAGCCCTTTGTACTACTTGTCCCCGCTGCCTGTGAAACTTCTGTGGCTTGTTCCTTCACCTACTTCAGTCTTTTGCTCAGATGTCACCTTGCAGAGGCTGGCCCCAGTCACATGATAAACCATACTCTGGTTCTTCCTATCTGCTTTCTCCTCTTTATTTTCTTTATTTTTCTCTAAAACATAATTTACATAATTTACTTGGTCTCCCCCACCTGGACTATAAACTCTATGAGAGCAAGGTGGGTGTTTTGTTATTTTCCTGCCTGGTTCACTGCTATGTCTCTAGCACCTAGAACATTACCTGACACCTAGTTGACCATCAATGAACGTTTGTTGAATGAATGAACAAACCTCTCAAAGCCGTTGATAATAAACAGCCAACAACAAATTGCCACTGATTCAAGGATTTTTAGACTCTACCCTCCATCCATGTTGAGATTTCTAAAGAAGCCCACCCCATCCATTCCCGACAGTGCCACCCCAGAATGAATCACCTTTCCCGGCTACCCGCAATATGGATTTCTTGTTTGATATCAATTTTAAACATGAAAACTCCAAACTTCACAAAATGTAAATAACGCATTAACTTACTTTGCTTACTGCTTTACAACTTACAAAACACCTCCACCCCGTGAATTCCTTTGGAAGGCCTTAAATGCAAGAGAGTCAGACTCATAAGGACCAACTAGTTTCACAAGGGGAAAATTTGGTTTTCATCATAGTAATTACATTTGCAAAGACAGTACCCAACTAAACCCAAAATAATTCAGCACAATTTCTGCCATACTCACCCTGCTGAAAATGTTCTCTTTCGAATCCAGTTGAAACTGTTACTTCTGTGACAAAAAACTTACGAAAATATATTTGCAGTAGATAACATCTTGACTTCGTATGTGTGTGTATGTTGTGTATGTGGTCTTAAGAAATTAATAACCCGCATCACCTCTCCTGAATAATGCTAGCCCAATTAATCATTAAACGTGTGAAGGTTTTACTATCATCAAAGTCTCTTCGGTGTTTACGTTAGAGCATGAGAAAAGTATACATTGCCATGTGCTTCAGAGTGAGCGATGTGCAGCCCCTCTTAATTTTCAACTGGAGGGAAAAAAGCCAGAGGCACTTCTCTGACTCACATACTGCAAACCTGTCTCCTTGAGTCTTTCTGGGAAAAGCTAGGGAACGCAGGTGTGTCTTCGGCTTACTGCAGCAGGCGTTCCTAGCCTCAGCTACGCATTGGAATCACATGGGGAGTGTTAACAATCACTTACTGACCCCTCAATTCTATTCCAGAGTAGCTACAATAATTGCTCTGGAGGGGGTCCTGGATCCTGGGAGTCTGAAAAGCTCCCTAGGTGAGTCTAAGAAGCAGCGGGGGTTGAGAACAACTATGGAAAGTTTCCCAAAAATGCACCGTGGAAAGAAGCCCTTTTTGGTTTTCAGTGAGAAGTCACATTTCCTGGTTTCAAAAGCTCATCTCCAGGTTATAGTAAAGTACATGAGTTTGATTGAGGGGGAAAAAGCCTCTCTGATTTTATCTAAAATCAATGTGTACTGTTTGAGAGGGGGAAAAAAATTATCCAGGCTTTAGTATAAACAAGAGAAGTTTCAGTTCAGCGGCCCTGGGAAACTCCCCAATTTAACGTAGCCTTTCAACGACTCTCACGTGCCCTAACTGTGGCAGCAGAAATAACTGACAATGTGCTCTTTATTCACACCAAACACGCCAGTGGACTTCAAAAGAAAATCAACATTTACAGTTTAATTACTGTTTATTCCCTGTATTCAAATCAGCTTTCTTTGGCTGCCCCCTCCTAAATACTCGGAAGGGAATTTAATCATCTGATCTAATTCTTCCAAAGAATAGAAAGTTATCATTATGACAGCACAATGAAAAAAAATCATTAAACAAATAAATGCGAAAGAGACTGTATGAAAGATAACCACATTGGGTAATTTTTAAAGCCTCTGTAAAATGAAACTGTTCATTTTTTGAAAGAATAATTTAGGGGTTAAAAAGCCTGATTTCTTTTTTTTTTAAGATTTTTATTTATTTACGAGAGAGTGAGAGAGCATGAGATGGGAAAGGGGCAGAGGGAAAGAAGCAGACTCCCTGCCAACTTGGGGCTCCATCCCAGGACCCTGGGGTCACGACCTGAGCCAAAGGCAGACACTTAACCTACTGAGCCACCCAGGCACCCCCTTTTTTTCCTTAAGATTTTATTTATTTATTTGAGAGAGAGACAATCTGATTCCTCTTTCTTAACTGACTTTCAACTTATTATGTCTGTGCTAACAGAACGAAATGCATCAATGAAAAACATTAGTGCTTAAACTCAGTGTGGTACATCTACACCTGTGCTATCCAATAGAAATATCATGTAAGCCACTTACGGAATTCAAATTTTCTGGCAGATATATTAAAAAGTAAACCAAAAAAAAAGGAAATGGGAACAGGTAAAATGAACTTTTATAATTTATTTAACTTTAACCAAATATAGTCAAAATACTATTATTTCAATGAAATCAATATTTAAAATCATCAATAAAATACTCTACATTTTTTTGTACTAAAAAATAGAGACTCCCGTATATATTTTGTATGCATTGCACGTCTCAGTGCAGGCTAGCCACATTTCAAATGCTCAATAGCCGCGTGTGAGTCGGTGCTGAAGAGAGCAGGTCTACAGCAACACAATAGCCTGAAAATTAAAGTGAGTATTTTCCCTTCTGGTCTTTACTTTTTGGCAAAGCACCTTTAGTTGTGCTAAACAGAAAGCCGGGCTTCATGACAAATGACCCATGCTGAGCACTTTCTACCCTTTAAATTTTTTGTGCAGCTTTGCTGGAAATGGAAACTATCGTTGGGCCCTTTTCTGCACTAATATAATTCATGTTCACTTTTCATTAGCCAAAAAGAATGAATCTGACTCAGCCTGGTTCTTAGTTACCCCTGAAAATTAATAGCACTTGTCTCCAACATATGACCTATCCATGTAGACGCAGTTGTGTTAACACCTTGTTTCCCCTCGTCAGTAATATTTGTTGATTACACAAGAATGGCTCACTCTACCTTTATCAACTGCAGTGTACTGGGATTTTGCAATTTTATTACAATATCCTGACAACAGAGCCTCTTAAACAGTCCGAGAGACTACCATTGTAGACAATTTTTCTTTACAACTTCATGTTATTACAATAAGTTAAGCTTATTCTTAACTTTCAATGACCTATGCAACAGGACTTGTTCAAATTTAACCCAAGTCAACTTCCCATAGTATCTAGAAGAGATCCAGGCAATCTTTACCTAGGCCTCTCTCCACACACTCTTTGAAGTTACATTATTTCTTAATCACCCTTCAGCCATTGGTAAATACGCTGCCTTCTCCAAATCAAACAAAAGGTCTCCATGTTCTCCAGCTAGTAGATGATGTCAGAAGAAAAAAAGTGAAGGGAACATTTGTATTTATGCCACAAGTCAACACATTGTGACCCTCGCCTCAGCCTTCAAGGAAAGCAGATCAGATAACTAGCTACGGCAGTTTGTCCCAGGAATGGATTTCAAGAATTCAGTTATCAGTTGTGTCATTTACTGAGATCACTGGAGTGTAGTCATTGTGCACTGTGCAAATATAATTTGCCTTCTTTGCAATGGCTTCATTTCTTTCATGCACAAAGCTTTGCATTTTAAAGAATCTTTGCACATAGCAGAGCCCTTAGAAGAGGCATGAAGAATTCTGAAGGCTCAAGGACATATTTTTCCACCTTTTCTCAAGAATGCAATCTCCCCACTGGAAAGGATTTATATTTTGACATACACAATGCACACAAAACCAGAATAAGAATCTGCCAAGGCCTATTACGTATACACCAAACCTGAATTCCTTCTGTAGTCTGACTTCACACAACCCATCATTTTATCTCACTTCTTGCTTTCATGTAATCTTCCTTCCAATCAGGATGGCTTCTCTACTGCCCCTCACCCAATGCCTTTACTCCGTTCACCGCCACCCCCACATACGTATTCCTGCCTGCATGCCATTACCCATTGTTTTCCCTGTACCTGGAATACCCTCAACGCTCAGGTGACCTCATAAGTAAGTATCAGTGAAGGTACCACACTTTATATCTTATCACTTCTAGGTTTGGGTTTGTGAGGCTAAAATTGATAAGACTCTTTTATCCCCCATCACAGTAATCATTGCCTGGCTTGACAGGTAATCTAATTAGCTGGGATTCACACAGGAATGTTTCACGGAAGTGGAGGAGACACTTTTTATTCTTAACTGCTCTTTATAAGTAAAGAGGATACTTATTCAGGGAAATACTAGTTGCATACTCATGTAATTTTTTAGGAAATGTTCTTAAATTGTGATAAGATACACTAACATAAAATTTACCATTTTAACTATTTCTAAGTGTTCAGTTCAGTGGCATTAGGTACAACCATGTTGCAACCATTATCACCATCCATCTCCAGAACTTTCTCACCTCAAACTTTCTCATCTCAAACTGAAAATCTGGAGCACCTAGGTGACGCAGTTAAGCATCGGATTCTTGGTTTCAGCTCAGGTCGTGATCTCAGGGTCTCGGGATCTCAGGGTCTCAAGATCAAGCTCCGTGTAGGGCTCTGTGTCAGAGTCTGCCTGGGACTCTCTCTCCCTCTCCCCCCCTCAAATAAATAATCTTCCTTCTGTCTCTATGAATGTGACTGTTCTGAGTACCTCGTATAAGTGGAACCAGGCCATATTTGTCCTTCTGTGTCTGGTTCATTTCACTTAGCATACCATCTTCAAGTCTTATCCATGTTGTAGCATGTATCAGAATTTCCTTCCTTAAGGCTGAATAATATTCCTTTGTGTATATACACCACATTTTGTTTATCCATCAATGAGCAGACTATCAAAGGAGAGGGCTTATTTGCCCTTTAAAGCTTCCTCTTAACCTCTGCTTCCCATCTCCCTCATGGCAAAGTGGAATTCCCATAATTCATTAAAACACACACACAGAAGTTTCCATAGCAACTTGCTATTAAAAGTTCACAAATAAGTCTTTTGAACATTTGGAGAGTATTTGGTTTCCCAACCCCAGCTATCTCCTACCCCTATCAATCTTGCATCTGTTAACAATGAACTGAATTCAGTTTTTAATTCCAGATGCACTGACTGCTTCTCACTCAGTTTGGGTATAGGACTAGGATTTTCTGAAATCCCTGTTGGTGATAGAAATTAAATTCTTAAGTCACATGTAAAGAGACACTAACGTCCTACGAAGGGAGCTTTTAAATACCTGCCCAGACCACAACTCATTTATATTCATCTCTCCTTTAACTCACGTCTTTGTATTATTATTATTATTATTATTATTATTATTATTAATCCTTTAGGGCGTTCCATGGGATGTAGTATTTAATTCTATTCCATATTATCATTTCCTTGATTTGTGTCTTTTCATTTTGTCTTCCCAGCTCCAGTATAAATGTCTTCAAAGCAGGTTCTGGATCTTCTGTTTCTTTTTATTCCCAGTCTATACCATAACACAGCACTCATTTGTTGGTCCAAAGAAAATATCATCCGGCTTAATTGCCTGAGGTTCACGGCGGCTCACACTGAGGGTTCTCAATAAAACATTAAGCAAGAATCTCTTTCTCCATAGGTTCAAATGAATCATACTTCAATTTCACATTTTCTTCAAATATCCTGACTCACTAACTCAAATATCTAACCATTGATCTGACCACACTCAGTAACAAAGCAGGGGCGCAGGTGAAGCATGCTTCTGGCTGTCTTACACCTTGGGTGTGCTGCATTCCTGAAATGACTTAAATAGATTTCACACTGTCTTAGAAACGCCAGACAACAAGCAACCAGCAAGTGGCCAGCAATGGAGAGGGGAGGTCCTTGAAGGTACTACAAGTCATTCTTCAGGGAGGGACCCAGCTGTAAGCGAGGAACAAGTTTTCAGTAAGTGCACTTCATGAGCGAGGAAAGAGGCTGCAAATGCCAAGCACATATGACTTCAGTGAACAGAAACCGTGTCCACCTCCATGGCGTGATCTTCCTGCCCTCGGAAAATTCTCTTTACTCACAGGGAATGATGATGATAACAACAATGACAACAGGTGACAACAGTGATCATAGCAACTACTGAACACTGACTTTGTACCAAGCAATTCGCTAAGTCACTTTTTTCTAACACCTCAGCAACTCCGCTATTATAATATCTATTTCACATGTGAGGTATTTCAATTAAATAGACTCTGGAATCTGTGCCATATATTTTGTCAGTCAGACCAAGCCTGAGGGGGCGGTGAGAATGTGCTCTAACTTACACTTTTCCTCAGAAGAAAGGTTAGCGCTGATCTAATATCCTGGGCCACTCCGCTTAATGGCCTGGTATCTCAAAAGTCTGTCTGAAGTACAATGAGAATACCTACCATAACTATTTAATATATCATCCAAACTAGGTTTCTATTGTCTGGGACAAATGTTAAACCAACTAGGTCACCAGGTAAACAAGCATTAACTGGGACTTCCCAGAGAAAACTAAGATCTACCTACATATTAGGTTTTGACAGCAATATGGTAAATTAAGGAGCCAACTATTTGAAATATGAAACAGTTAAAGTATTTTTACAGCGAGGTCAACTGAACTATAATTTACATACAGTAAAAATTGAATTAATTTAGGTATCCAGTTCTATGAATTTGAACAATCATAACAAGCCGTCCAAGTTTGTTTCAACTGCCATCACAGTCAAGATAAGGAATATTTCACTACAAACTTTATAGTTCATCCTATCCCTGACCCTAGTCTATCCCTGTAGTTTTGCATTCTCCGAATGTTATATTAAAGGAATTATATAATGGTGTTTTTGAACATGGCTTCCGTCCGTTATTGTAATACATTCGAGATTCATCCATGCTGTTGTGTGGATCAGTAGCCCATTCTTTTTTCTTGAGTGGTTCCCATAGTATGAATGTGCTTCCATTTGTTCACGATTCATCAATGGATAGACGTTTGGTTGTCTCCTGTTTGGGGCAAGTATGAATAAAGCTGCCTAGTAAACATTCACATGCAGGTTTTTGTGTGGACATATGTCATCACTTGTGTAAATACCTAACAGTAGGAATGCTAGATTATATGGTAAATATAAGGTTAATTTGGGGCACCTGGGTGGCGCAGTCGTTAGGCGGCTGCCTTCAGCTCAGGGCATGATCCCGGCGTTCTGGGATCAAGTCCCACATCAGGCTCCTCCGCTATGAGCCAGCTTCTTCCTCTCCCACTCCTCCTGCTTGTGCTCCCTCTCTTGCTGGCTCTCTCTCTCTCTGTCAAATAAATAAATAAATAAAATCTTTAAAAAAAAATAAATATAAGGTTAATTTCTAAGAAACTGCCAACCAGTTTTCCAAAATGGTTGTCATTTTTTGCATTCCTGCCAGCAATGGATGATGTTCTATTAACTACACAATTTTTTAAAAGATTTTATTTATCTATTTGAGAGAGAGAGAGAACAAGAGAGAGAGAGCATGGGGTGGGGGGAAGGGGCAGAGAGAGAGGGAGAAGCAGGCTCCCCGCTGAGCTGGAAGCCCGACACGGGCTCGATCTCAGAACCCTGGGATCGTGACCTGAGCGGAAGGCAGACGCTTAAGCCACCCAGGCGCCCCTAACTCCACATTCTTGACAGCATTTGGTATCTTCAACTTTGGTATCTCAGTGAGGTTTTTATTTTCATTTCCCTGATTATTAATGATGTTGAATATCTTTTCATGTGCTTATCTATCATATGTCTATCTTCATTGGTGAGATGTCATTTTAAGACTTTGACCCTTTTTTTTTATTGAATGACTTTATTGTTAGCTCTTTTATTGTTAAGTAGTGAGAGTGTCATCTATTCTGGATAACTGAAGTATTTTTAGAGGTTAAAAAAAATGTACGAGTGTAATTTACTTCACAACAACGTGAATATACTTCCCACTACAGAACGGTACACTTATAAAAATGGTTAAGATGGTAAACTTCATGTTACGTGTTTTTTATTTGAGAAGGAGCACGCTCCATCGGGGAGGGAGCACTGCACTAACCAACAGATGAAGGCAGCCTGGGGGGCGCGCTACACGTCACGCTCAAAAAGGTACACAGGAAGTTTTGCTAAGAAAGATCAACTGGAACGTGGGTTCCTCTGGGCAAGTTCCCCAACCTCATCCCTTCACGGGGTCGGGACACTCCCAACTATTTCCTTGAAGGCAGCTGTGGTCCACTAAAGATACAGTCCTCAGGGGTGTCTTCTCGTTTTTTATAAAGAAAATTTTCTTTAGATTCCTTGAAGTCTTCATTTGTTACTTTCATTCTACGTTCTCTCAAGGCCATCAGACGAGCTTCTGTACAGATCGCCTCGATGTCAGCACCGGAGAGGTCATCTTTAGCCATGATCAAGTCGTCCAGGGTCCCATCACCGGCCAGCGTCATCCTGGCTGTGTGGATCTGAAAGATGCGCTTCTTGCTCTTTTCTTCAGGCAGGGGAACTCAATCTTCCTGTCAAAACGTCCTGGTCTGGTAAGTGCCGGATCCAAGGTTTTTATTCAGTTTGTGGCCATGATAACTTTCATGTCACTCCTTGAATCAAATCCATCCAACTGGTTCAACAGTTCCAACATTGTTCATTGAATTTCTCTCTCACCACCAGAATTTGAGTCATATCTTTTTGTTCCAATGGCATCAATTTCATCAAGAAATACAATGGATGGTGCATTTTCTTCTACAACTCGGAACAACTCCCGAACGAGTTTGGGCCCGTCATCTAGGTACTTCTGAATAAGTTCAGAGCCAACCACTCTCAAGGTAGCAGCTGAGGTTTGGTTTGCTACTGCTTTGGCTAATAAGGTTTTACCTGTGCCAGGTGGACCATAGAGAATGACCCCTTTCGGAGGCTTTATGCCCATTGCTTCATAATATTCAGGGTGAGTGAGAGGAAGCTCCACAGATTCCTTAATTTCTTGGATTTGGTTGTCCCACCCCCCAATATCAGCATAGGTTTCCTGGGGTGCCTTTTTTACCTTCATCACTGTGACCAAGGGATCTGTGTCATCCATGAGCACCCCTATGACGGCCTGCACCTTGTGGCTGAGCAAGACAGAGAAGCCTTGTTCCAGCAGGTCCTTGTCTACAAAGGAAAGAATGCTGACATAGTGTTCTGAGCCCACAGAGGTAGACACGATGGCATGACTGTCATCAGTGATCTCTCCCAAGTTTCCTACTGACATTGGGGTCCCCCTCAGATTATCCACCTTAGATCTTTCCTCCTCTTGCTTTTCTTCTAAAGGCTTCATTTGCTCCAATTTCTAATGAATTCTTCCTCCACGAGAAGACAGTCTTTAGTTCTAACTTCAATAATTGTAACCAGCACGGAGTGTGAGGTGTCACCAGTGGCAGCTTTGCTGGCAGCATCTGGTCCCTTTGTTTTCTTCTTCTTTTTCCCCCACTCTAGTTGGTACAGGAGGTTCGTATTTCTTCCGGCAGTGATAGTTTGAGTGGCTGAAGCAAGATGGGTCAGAGTCAGAGTGGTGGTCATGGCCCTGGAGGTGGCAAGAAGGATGACAAGGACAAAATAAAAAGAAATACGACCCTCCTGTTATGTGTTAAGAACAATTTTTAAAAAGTATAATGGCTGAATGTCACTCTAGAAGTCCGATTGACTGCAATGTGTGCTTTTCCAGGAAACCATCCAAGAAGCCAACGGCTAATACTCCCTCCTGCACTAGAAACAAATGTCTCCAATTCTACTAAGGCCAGAGATCCTGTCCCAAGCCCAAACAAGATGAACCTGGGAGCCCTGGAAATCTGAGGATGATGAGGTACTTGGAAAATTCCTGATGAAAGTCATCCTGGGATAGCCAAGATTATTGGTGCAAGCCATGTGTGACATCCACGATTCTTGGTGTGAGGCGCTGTGAGTTATTCAAATCTTCTGCTTTCAAGAAGTTCGTTTCCAGCTGGAATGAAAAGACATAGAAAATCAACAATACCAAGCTGCACAAAGTTTGTGCTAAATGAATTTTGCAGACAATAGGAGGTCAATAAGTCCAAAGTGGCAAGAGGAGCCCCAATGGGCTTTACAGAGACTCTAAAAGTGGACACGTTTGGGAAGCAATGAATAGAAGAAAGTTTCCTGGGACTCAGGGAGATCTTACTAAGTGCCGGGTGCTGCACCTGAGAAAGGCATTACCCACTACACAGGGTTCTTGGGATGACTTAGTGCACCTAAAGTTCTCCAGGTCTGACACCTATTAAATGCCCTCTGAAGTTAGCTGTTATTTTCTCACTTCTTACAACCCTGTAATGTGTATCTTATTCTTTCCACCTCTTTAACTTGTTATCTTGAACTAGTTTTAGACTTACATGAAAGTCACAAAAATAGTCTAGAGAATTTTCTCGTATCCCTCACCCTGTTTCCCCTAACAAACCTTACGTAACTGAGGTATGATTATCAAAAACAGGGAATTAACACTGGTGCAATATTATTAACTGGAAAATAAGCCTTCTTCAAATGTCACCAGTTTCTCTACTAATGTCTTTTTCTGATTCAGGATCAATCCAGGATCCCACATTGCATGTCACCGTCCTGTCTCCTTGGTCTTCCCTGTATTCCATGACCTTGACACTTTTGAAGAGTACTTGTCAGTCATTGTGTAGAATGTCCGTCAATTTGGGTTTGTCTGCTGTTTTCTCATGATTAGAATGAGCTCAGACATTTGGGGCAAGCATACAGGAGAAATGCTGCTGTATTTCTTCTTAGTACATCATAATCATTATTTTCTCAGTTTTCAAGGTGAAGATTCTGAGGCTCATAGAAGGGTACACAGCTGATGAGTGGTAAAACTCGGAGGTAAAAACGGGAATTTGGTTTTGACTTGCTTCCTCTGTACCAGGCTGGGGTGGGAGACATTTGGAAATGGATTTTGTGGAAGCCAGAATGGAAGGCTTTTTTTTGAATGCCATACACATGAGCTGGCGCCCTGTTCTGCAGAGATTGGGGAATACAAAGAGATCTTTAGCAACACAGTAAGAGGTCAAAAGTAGTGTCAAAGGGCGGGGCCCGTGGCAGGTGAATCAGTGAGCCTGTGTGTAATGAGATAGCCCAAACACAGGTGAGAAAGGCCCACAGGTTTTCTCCAGGGGTGGCCCAAGAAGCAGTGACATGACCACCATCACCGGGCTTCCTAATATTATTTTATTATTTGTTTAAAAAAAAAAAAACTCATTTACTAGCTCACGGTTCTGAATGTCAGAAGCCTGGGCAGGTTTAGCTGGGTTCACTGCTTAGGGTCTCACAAGGCTAAAATCAAGGCCTTGGCCAGGCTGAGATCTTATCTGGACGCTCTGAGGGAGAACCCACTTCCGCACTCATTCAGATTGTTAGCAGAATGCAGTTCCTTGCGGTAGAAGGGCTGAGGTCCCTGTTTCATTGCTGGCTGTCAGCTGAGGGGTGCTAGGGTTTTTTAAAATGTAAATACTTGGGCCACACAAGAGACCTTGGTTGAATCAGAATCTCTGAGTATGGGCCCAAGTAACTACATTTTAAACATGCTCTCCAGGTCATTCTTATACACATTAAATGATTTAAATAATTACAAATACAAAAACAGAAGATCAGCAAAATCAAGGCTCAGCAGACTTTTCTGTAAAAGGCCAGACAATGAATATTTAGGCTTTTCAGGCCATACAGTCTCTGTCACCTGCACCAGCTACAGGTGGGGCCCAGTAAAAAAGAAAAATGCAGAGTCCCTTGTTCAAAAATTATTAATGACTTCAAGAGGGCTGCAGCAGAGCACCAAATCAGCATAGACCCTGCAAACCCCGAGGCTCCATGTAACTGCACAAGTCGGGTGCCCTCAAAGCTAGCCCCGCCTGTGCCTGTAGCAACTCCAGCCCTACAACTATTTGTCCCCACCATTGGTATGCAGAAGCAGCTGGAGACGAGTACGTGAATGGGCAGGTGGACGCAGGATTTGCCCAAGGGCTGTAGTCCGCCCACCACTGAGCTGGATCATCTTTTAGCATGAAGGCCTGATGTTCAGAAAGCTAGTGAAAAGATAATTTTAAAAAATACAAAATCAAATGAATTGCATTTTTGCTGAATAAGCACCATTTCATACAGGGGCTAATTTAGCTAGGTAACTCTGCAAGTGGATTTTATTTGTATTGATAGTGTCATTTAATGCAAGAGAATGAACAGGTTGCACTGAATGGAGAAAGAAACAGGGGAGCTTAGACACCAAAAAAACATCCTGCCATTCAGGATTTCTCTGTGGCAAGCCTTGTTCCTGGCTTATCTATCATCTGCACACCATAATTCAGTTAAAATCTCTTTCAAAGGAATCGTAGTCTGTTGAATTCTACAAGATTACCCAAAAAGTAAAGACATTTTTTGTGTTTGGGTCAGAAACCAGATTATAGCAGTAGGGGCTTTTCTATCAAAGTAACCTAAGGACGATTTAGAGTTCAATTGAAATTGGAAAAGGAAATAGCAACTTCCAGCTGGAAACATCTAATCAGCTTTTTCCTGATGGAACAGTCCAACTATAGTGTTACAGGTGTCCTACTGTGTCTAACTTCATATCCTGTCTCCTACCAGGTAGCATGTCAAGCCCTCAGCTCTCTCTCCACTAATAAAACTAGAACCATTTTTAAAAACCAAGATGGTATATTTCGAAGTGATCCCATTTATAAAGAGCCTATACCTTGGACACATGGGAGGTGCTCAAGACATGTTTGCCATACTCTATTGATAAAATCATACAAAACCAAGCATTAAAAGAAAAAACATTATTAATTCATCAGAAGAGGGAAAAAATGCTGGCATTTTTTCCAGTCTTGATTGTCCTAGTGCCCGTGGCCATGACTGTTTGAGGAAAACATATGCTGCACAGCTGCAAATGTAAACCTGATTACCTCTAAATTAATAACATGGAAGAGGCAGCACTTGCAGCTGTGAGAGAGAGGGAGCCAAAGAGAACCCCAGTGCAATGCAATCCCCCTAACATTTGTAATGTTTGTTTTGTCATTACCAGCTTTAAGGAATTATGATAAAAATCTCTGAAGGGGGGGAGGCACAACAAAGCCATAAAGCTCACCACTGCCGTTTTCCTGCTCTTGACCAGCCCCTTGGGATCACCGTCATCTGAGACCTGGCTGGTTTTCTTTCCTGACCCGCTGGCTCTGAGGACCTCCCAGCCCCCAACGGGGTCACAGAGGAAAGACTGCAAGCACCTTTCAGGGGTCAGGGAGCTAGCATTTCCACTCTTTACACGTCAAGTCAAACATGGAACGTTGGATATGAAAAATCACAGCTGTGAATTTCTGCTTAAGATTTGTTTTTCAAGAGCAAAGGGAATGTTCCATGTAATGGGGGGCTCGGGGAGTGGGGGTGGGAAAACTTTGGGCAAAGCGCATGTATACTTCCTCAGGAGACAGTGTGTCTTTCAATATGCATTAAGAGGAAGAAAAAGAAAGAAGTTTGTAGGTAACTTGAAGTCTGAATGGTCTTGGGTTTGGCCTGAATGAAGGCTAACACCTAAGTTATAAAGATCCATTAGTAAACTCACCAATGAGACTTGTGTTATATTCAGGTTCAAGTAATCCTGACGTCCAGCACCCTGTGTAAGAACCTTCCAGGGATCTGAAAAACATATGGAGTCCCCAAGCTTGACCTAGAAGCTTTAACTCCATTTTTATTGGGGAAGCAAGAAGGGTTCTTATAAACTCAGAGAGGATTGAATACTGATTTGGTAGACTCTAAATGCTATGAGATTGGAAGAAAGAGAAGAGTAGTGGGCAGATTCTGACTGTAAGCAAATGATTTCACCTCTCTGAGTTCAGACTGCTCATCCATAAAATGGGTATAATAATGCTTGTGTTACAATGTGATTGTAAAAGTGTCCAGCATCTAATAGGCCCGCCAGTGTTAGTTGAGTCTGAATCTGAAGCGAATGTATGGAGAGTCTGGTCAGGAGGTTCATGGGTCCCCCAGTGGCTCTGTGAAGCAGAGCCCTAGCCCTACCTCCAATCTTGATGCATCCCGGACCACTACAGGAAGAAAAATCATTGTGCCCAAACTTTTAGGTCTGTTTAAAATAATAATCCTAGGTAATCTAGTTAGAAAGCTGAGGGATAAAAGCAGAACTCTAACAAAATGACATGCCTGGGATTAAAGAAAAAAATACTAAAATAAGAACTACCACTTATCGAGCACCCTCAAATGCTTGACGTGATGATACGATCATCCCCGTCATCATAATGCTGATTATGTGCCAATAACTGCTCTAAGCACTTTATGGATATTGTGTATATTAACTAATTTTAATTCTCTGAGCTCCAGTAGGTGGGTACTACTATTATCCACATTATCGACATTACACAGATGGATAAACTGAGGCATAAAGTATTTAAATAACTTGCCCAAGATCACATCACCGTACGTAAGATCTCATTTGGCTCTTTCAACAACCAACTCTATGAGATGGGTCTTATCATCCTCGTTCTGCAGATGAGACACCGAGACTGAGAAGACCAAACTATGTGCGAGGACACACCACCAGGAAGGCGAGCAGCTGTGCTTGGCACCGAAGACCTTCCAGAACCTGTCTGTTCCCCCTCTCCCCCAGAGAGTCCGGAAATCAGCATGGAGTCTTCTTGAGAACCCAGGAGGCTGGAGGGAAGACTTTATTTACACCTTGTTGTCAGAGCTAATTATTCAGTGGGTTAATCTACATCTTCATCTTTCATTAGACTCAGTACTGCATTTCAGTAAAATAAATAGCAAGCTTGAATTTCACCAACCCGGGCAAATCCCACACATGTTACACTGTCTGAGAGGTTCTGGGGCTTCTTATTCGCTTTCTCCCGGGGGAAAGGCTGTGACTGAGACAGGAGCGCTCCTCGGCAACAGATTAATAGAGTGATGGCTTGATTAACAAATCCTTAAAAACTACTTTATAGCAAATTGCATGTCTTTTTTACTTGAAGGAAATTAGTGCCAACACCACAAAAGGATATTATATAGAGACAGGCAGAAGAAAAGTGTCCCCCAGGAGCTGCCCTCCCAAGGGTGAACTGACACCATACAAGACAAGCGGGAGGTCTGTCTTCCACTCTGGCCTCCACCCATATCCACACCCCTGTCCTATATTTAAATCAGATGGATTCGAGTCAGTCATTGTCAGGCACACTGACTACATACACAGGAACTTGAATGCATTTCAACCCGTTACTTCAACAGCATTTGTATTTTATAAGGTGTTCGTCTAAATCTAATTTGGGGGCAAAATCCATGGTTTGCTATTAACCGAATTTCATGTTCTCTCCTGACAGGTAGAAAACTGATCATCTGAAACACCTCTGCCAGACTCCTCCAGTGACAGGCACGCACACACACACACACACACACACACACACACACATCTATCTATCATCTATCTGTCCGTCTGTCTTTATCAGTGAGTTCATTTGGAACAGAGAATTGTGTCTTACTCAAGTTTTTAACACAGACCTTATCAAAGTTCCTGGCAAGTAGGAAATATTCAATAAATAGTTGTTGAGTAAATGAAATAATGAAATATTGAATAATCCGTATTCAATATTTATTTAATATGTATTGAATGAAGAAATGAAAGGGGGAGAGATGATGGACTAGAATCACATAACGGTGGGTTCTTGTTTCTTGAGTATTCTCAAACACACATGCACACACACATACAAACATATGTGTTCAAGTACACACAAACGGCACACGCACACACACCCCATTGCCGCCACCATCCACCCCCAGTTTCCCAAGGATTGGCTCAGAAATTGCTACAAGGGGAACGCCTGGGTTGCTCAGTTGGTTGAGCCTTTCGGCTCAGGTCGTGATCCTGGGGTCCTGGGATCGAGTCCTGCATCGGGCTCCTTGCTCAGCGGGGAGCCTGCTTCTCCCTCTGCCTGCTGCTCCCCCTGCTTGTGCTCTCTCTCTCCGACAAATAAAATCTTTTAGAAAAAGAAATAGCTACAAGGGACTGCACCTTGGGGTAAGTGGTGACAAAAGCCACTAGTCCTTGTCAATAAGTCCTTCAGAGGCAGCCAGAATAGGAATTCTCCCTCCGCTCCCTTTGCTGGTAGAAGCAGAGCAGGGCTCCTTCCTCCGTCCCCCTGGGCCTCACATCAGTCCAGCTGCTCAAGGCTCAGGCACAGATTTTGGGTTTTCACCGCACTCAAACTCCCCCCAGTTCGTACTGAAAGTCTCACTAGCCCTTACTTCTGTCATCCTAAATTACGTATTATTACCGCCTCTCTTATCCTACCCCTGGTAATGAAGGTTCTGACAAGATGCCAGGAAAAGCCACTGTTGTGCTATCCTTCTCAATAAACCTTACGATGTCCTTCATCAGTAAAAAGAGCGCGAGTAACAGGCGGTACGTTTTAAGGCTCTGCCGGGTGCTGAGGCTTTGTGGGCACCTCCTCATTTAATCCTCGCTGCAGATCTTTGAGGTAGGCATTACTACTACTATTATTATTCTCATTTTCCCTTTTTTCTGGACGAGAAGCTGAGTTATAGAGGCATGAGATCGCCCAGGATCACGCAATGGGGGAGCTGGAGCTGGAATCCGTGAACTCTCACGACGAAGTACGTGTTCTTACCGCTGATATCCCGGTTATTCTGAATGTGCCATTCGTCTGGGATACCAGAGTGAATATTGGAAAGACCCTGGTTTGAATCCTGGTGGTGCTACTATGTGTTGGTGGCAAGTTCCTTGACCTCTCTGCTTCCTCACCAGTGAAGTTCAGATAACAAGAACTAATGTACAGTTTACTGTGGGAATCGAAAGAGGTACGAGACAGGAAGCATCCTACCGCAGTCAGGCTCCAGGAACGGATCAATGACCCTTCCTTCATGTTCCCCCCCCCCTACTGCTTGTAGCCTTCATCCAATGACTATAGGTCAGAGAAAAATGTATTAAACCTTCGATGCGTATCCCAGGAAAAGTAGATCACCTCGACCTGCTAGACAGATCGAATGACTTAAAAACAAAACCAAACCTTTCTATCGCAGGGGAGGCACAGGGCAAACAGTCCTTAGCAGACACCTGCGGGAAAGTGGGGGTGGAGCCGTGAGTTTGCTCTGCACAGAACAGCCCTCCACACCCCACTGGGAGGTTTTTATTTAACTGGGCGCCTTTGCACTTCTCAGTTAGAGGGGGGCACTCAGTGTGAGAATCACCAAAGCTATTGACTCCTGCCGAACTAAATGTGTTGGCACATGACGTATCACAAGCTAATGATTTTAGACTCTTTACAGACATGGTCCAGGACAGCAAATGTTTCCTGTCCGCTTATTAAAGAGCCCAGAAAATTTGGAGAAGTGGAAGGTGGCATAAAAATGTTGTATCTGTATAGACGCAGAGTCGAGGAAGATAATGTCAGATAGTAAAATAATTAAAACAGTTGATACCTAATAGTTAGGTTTCAATTAACTGACTGTTTAACTAAAAGTAGAGGGTTTGGGGGGGGGTGTTGTTGTTGTTTATCCTTTTACCTCTAGGTCTTTAATCTAGCCTATAGAGCCAAATGTCCCAATTCTTAACATCATGTAGAAGTTTAGGAACAGTCCGGATTAACGCTTGCTGAAATATGATATCGTTTCTTGGTACAAATAGAGATCACTTGTGAAATATGAGTGAATTTCAAGTAAACAGATGCGAACAGAAATGTCATTCTATTCAAACCTCCCTTTTCTGGCTGAGATTCTTATTTAACTAAACCGACATATAGCAGCACTCCACTGTATTAAGAATCATGGTTTGAAAAAAAAAATTTATAATACAAGGGTGATCACAAAATGGGTGTATTTACAATCTTTAATCCAATCCCCAGCCTATGATAAGCACTCACTGACCAGTCACTACTTTATAATACTTGTGGAAGTACTAGAAGGGTAATAACAATAGCAATATTTATCTCCTGTATGCCAAGCACTAAAATATATTTATTTATAATTTCAAAATGAAATTATCCTACCCATGGATCAGGCATTATCAGTCCCATTGTTCAGATGAGAAAACAGGTCCGGTAAGCTATCAAGTCTACTGAGCGACGGAGCTGAGTTTTGGCTCTTGGCTTATCTAATTCTGAAGCTCACGTAGGCCTTGCTCTGGGAGGCCAGGCCGTGCTCAGCAGGATTAACTGGGAGATCAGCAAGGTCATGCATGTCAAAACCATAATCACCAGAAACCCATCCTGTGTGGACATCAGATGAGATCCAGTAACCCGCCATCTTGGCCTCCTCTTCCCCTCTTCTCCTGTCTCAGCCATCATTCTTCTTCCCAATGCCAGGAAAATCTGGCTGAAAGATGGAGCCCACTGGGGAGGCTGTGTTTGAGGGCCTGGACATGGTGTGGGTAATAGACATGCGTGTTTGCTTGGTGAAAGTCAGAATGCCCCGGCATATGGGGTGCTATGAGTTGGCAAAAGCCAGGAGGGCATTTTTTTCTGTTTGCCGAGTCGCTGAGGTTCACATACACAAATCGCTCTTCTTTGAAGCTCTTCTGCTGTGTTTACAGTTATGCCCTAGTCATTAGCCAACAGGGACTTGGGGAGTAGAGTGTTCTGGGAATACTTCCTGTCAGGTTTTTCCCAGCCTCTCTTTGGAATGCCTCTGCAATCCACTTTGTATCTCTGGGGGTGGTCCAATGTGCCCAAAGGGATTCTGCCTTGTATTAGTCAAAAGGATTCCCAGCACTCAACCTCAAAAATAGCTCAGGGCCTAATAAGACCTCATTGAAATAGTCTCTGTTTTTGCTTAAAAACACAAGTCTGGCCTGGTCTCTACAAGTCTGTCCATGAAGAACGATTTTGCTACTTTTGAAATTATATGTCACTGTGGGGTACTAATTTATATGCTTATTTTGGAAACTGTGAAATGGGACAGGCTACCAGGGTCTCTCTATCTGTGTGAGGAAGCCCTAAGCCTCCCAGAAAAAAACAGCAAAGGGACTTTGGTCTTGACGGTAGACACCTGGTAGACTGGGATTAACACTCCTGAGCAAATGCTGCCTTGATTTCCTGGAAAAGCAGTGGGGAGGTAAGAGAGATGAACTGATGATTGGGGACCACCCAGGAGGAAGGCAGCTAAGGGCAGGTCCTGTGTGGGGACCTCCGCTGCTGGACACTCTTCAATATCACACACAAGGGGGTCACAAATGACATCTGGCACAGACCAGGGAGGCCTCTCAAAGTTCCTCAGTGGATGACAGTGTAAATTGAAAGAGCCAGACTCAACTCCAAGACCTTAAAAGGTCCTGTGGTCACTGCAGGGACAAACCCAAGACAGCCATGAAAGAGGACATGGCAGCAGTCACGCTGATAATAGCTTTGACTGAATGGTCAACACCAAGTATCCAGCAGCCTGTCTATACATTCTAGGGAAAAAGGGGAGGAGGCAAATGTGAACAGGTGGGGGTCCAACCAAGTACCACTGTCAGCATTGCCCATGCATTTATCTCCATGATCAGGGGTCTGGGGACATTAGGAATCCTTAACAAGACTATAATACTAATGGAGACTGGCTCAGCTCTTTTCCCCTTTGTGCCATGCATGCTTACTCCCACCTGTGGGTTCCCACAAGGCCTCACTCTTTCCTCTGCCATCTGTAATTCTGATCCTCCACCGAGCCCCATTTCCATCTCCAGCTTCTCTCCTTCATTGGTGATGTGCTATCATACACTTTGACTGCATGTGCTCACCACCAGGGAAACTGGAGCTTCTCCTTTCCTGGGATCCTAACCCTCTCAGGGCCCGTGCACTCCATGAGAGAAGCCTCCTTCTAGAAAGTACTGTGAGCACCCTCATGTTAAGTGGTCAGACGCGCACTGAGAGCAGATCGTGTGGAAAGGAGTGGGCGGGGGGAGGCACAGACTGTGGGCAGGAGTCAAAAGGGAAGGTCCCCATCCACAGAGTAGGCAGACTGCCCAGATGTCAAGTGCAGGGGCACTGGAGGGATGCGGTTGCAGACCAAGGTGGGGGTAGAGTGGGGAGTACAGAAATGCAACTCTTGGAAAGAAGTTCACTACTGGGCAACATCATCACCTGCTGTAGAAGGAATCGGATGGAATCAGGTAAAAATGTGAGAGCCTCATTACGCTTCCAGGCTATTCACCCTTAATTTTCTCTTTGTAAGGGCTAGAATTTGCATCTGCACTCAAAATCTCTTCCCTTTCTGCTTCCTAGGAAAGTTGTTTGCTGTTTACATGTCTGCCCTCTCTGTAACTTCCACATTCCTTAGAAAACTAGTCATCCTAGGAAAATGTCTTCCACACACTCACACTTGCTCCCAGTGGGAGAGAGAGGGGGCCCCTTATAACAAGGAGGTGCCTCTCACACCGGATAGCAAGCCTGGATTCCACAGCTTTTCCTGAGCCCTTGTTCTGCAGACTGAGGGAGGCATCTCTGCTCTGGGGCTCTGCAGAGGCTCTAAAGGCAACTGAGACACAAAGCTGGGAGGAGAAGGTCAGGGGCAGCTCCTCCCTCTGTGCTCCCACACTGAGCCTCAGCCCCACCTGCTGGGGGGGGGGGTAGCTCCACCTTCACTTCCTGGGGCCCTGCGGATTCAGCCTGGGTCCCCCAGAAATGATGAAGGAGCTGGAAGAAACCGACGTAAGGGGTCTCATGTTGTATTGTCTGGCCGGAACACCCATGGCCGTGGGATGCAGTCAGATGAGAGAGCCAGGGAAGGAGGGGCTGCAGGCCAACCTTAGGACAGCATCGTTTCTGTGATACCACAAACCCCTCAAAATGCTTATGTTTCTTAGAAAGGGGAGAAGCAAGAGGGTCAGAAGGGGCCAAATTTGATAAATTACTAAAAAATGGTGAGAACAGGAAGAAGGAAGTACGGTGAGTGGGCCAGGTCTTGAGTCCCCATCCCCCTGTCTCTTTTCCACTTGTGTTTTGTGCAGGTGTCCTCACCCCACTGGCTGGACAGTCCTCCACCAACCTTCCCCTTCACTGTGATTTATGTGTCTTCCTCGGATAAGGCCAAGGGTTCGGTCTTGGCAAGGTGGTGGGGGGGGGGGGTGGAGGGGGTGGTCTCTGCAATGACAAGATGTTCCCATTAATTCCCCAGGAAGTCATCCTGTCATTGCAGTTGGGAGACAAGGCTTCCATTCCATTCCTTATAAAGGCATGTGTGTATTTATTTTTTTAAATAAATGCTAAATGATACTAGTCTTTATGTTTTTTCCCCTTGATCCACAACCCCATCCTCCAGAAATAAAATGATAACTTCAAAGCTCGCAGACTGCTTGGCAGGGTGGTCTGGGAAGAGAATCTGCAGGCTGTGTGATGGCCTCTGGCACCACACTCTTCTCTGGAAAGTCAAACTGGCCTCGCAGCTGCCCTCTGCCAAGGCCCCCTCTCCCCAGGAAAAGGTGAGCTCAGCTGTGTTTGGGGTCCCCCATTCCTGCTAAGTCTGAAGGGCTGGAAGTCTGCCTCCCATTGTGGAAGGAACAGGGCCTCTGGAGTCTCCCAGATCTGTGTCATTTCTTCTGATCCTGGGAACTTATTTAACTTCTGTAAGCTTCTATTTTCTTATCAGAAAAAGGGAGAGATAACAGTACCTACCTAGTAGCACTGTTAAGATAAAGGATGCGTCATAAAGCAAGTGCTGGAACAAAATAGTAACTACTCTTATTACATCTTTAGTATTTCCTCAATCATTATTGTCTCTGGTTACATTATTAAAGGTAAACACTGCTCACTGGAGTGTTCAGGTAATAGAGGGTTCAGTTCAAATAAATTTTCCACCTAAACCAAGTCTTTCAGAAGTACCCATTTTCTTTTCAGGCCGGCATGTAGAAAATAATTCTAGATCATGTTAACACTGATTCCAGTTCTAGGGAATAACCAGGCACTTGGGTCACATAGCGGCTGCCATCATTCTGGTCAGCAGTTCTCACTGTACGGTTGGGTTTTCACTGGATAGGAGCTGAAGGAGGTTGAGTTGAAGGCATATGGGACTGTCGAAACAACAAAAACAAAACCCTACAAGTAAGCGTGTCTTGTTGTAGATCCTTCTTTTTCCTAAAGGAAGGATGAGGGGAAAGCACAGAATCCAGACAGATGGTCTTGTGAGCTGATGGAGATTTTCACTGTCTGTGGCTCCCATGGATGGAAATAAAGAGGTCATGAGACGGGGAAGCTCTTTAGCACACACTGGAGACAAGCTCTTCGGAGATGTTTTGCCTGAACAGACACAGGCTTCCCAGCAGGGAAAGAGGTCTTTGGTGTTGTATCTAAACTTAACTAGGTGAACAGAAGAGACCATATATTGACCTATGGGTATAAGCTAGAAATGCCTTCCTTTCCTGCTTTCCCAATGCAGACAGAGATGACATAAAATATCTATCAACCTCTCTCTTTCTCTTAATTGGATATAAAATAGATAGAATGCATTAAGTATTAAAAAAAGAAGTGCTACATCGGGTTAATAACATACTGATTGCATTGACTGATCATGTACTAATACACAAAGCACCTTCACAAATATTATTTATTTTAATCTTCACAATAGCTCTATGGAGCAGGTTTCATTATTCTCATTTTACAGGTGAGGAAACTGAAGTTCCAGAATGTGAGGTGACTCATGCAAAGTCACACAGCTTAGGAGAGGCAGAGCTAGGAGTAGAACCCAGGTCCTCCAAATTAAAAGTTTGTACTCTTTTCAAAAAAAAAAAAAAAAGGCAGTTGAGTCTAGAAATAACTAAAAATTGTAAAATATTATCATTGAAAGGGAACAATCGAAGACATAACTTTAGGTGAAGTCATTTGCTTAAGATCACACAGCTCATTAGCAGCAAAGCCAAGTCTAGACTCCAGGATTCTTTGCACTACTCTGCTGACCCTTGAAGGAACTCCCTAAAGAATAAGAAGCTTTCCGCATATAATAAACACTTAGCGTGCTCCTCTTGTTGAGCATGAATGAAAATCATTCATTTCTTCTTCTGTTTCCCTGATTAGGATCTTGCCGTGGAACCTACACATGTGGGCAGACATGAGGTCTCTACGAGGGCTGGCTGCCGTAAAACCCCCAAGCACCACCCATGGAGACCCAGCTTCAGCCCCCGGATTCCTCTGAGAACCTTCCATCTGTCTTGTAGCTCTCCTATGTCTGACACAAAGGCATGAAAGTAACCTCATCTTTTGTCTTAAAAATCAGTTGTGTTCTAAATTGTTCAAATGTAAAAAAAAAAAAAAACAATTGAGGGGTGCCTGGGTGGCTCAGTCAGTTAAGCATCTGCCTTCGACTCAGGTCATGATCCCAGGGTCCTGTGCTCGAGTCCTGCATGGGGCTCCTTACTCAGCGGGGAGCCTGCATCTCCCTCTGCCTGCTGCTCCCCCTGCTTGTGCTCTCTCCCTCTCTCTCTCTGACAAATAAATAAATAAAAATCTTTAAAAAAACAAAAAAAAGAACCAATTGAGCATCATTACAACACTACCATATTTGAAAGGAACATGTAAGACCTTGGTAAGAATTGTGACAATACTAAAAGACTGTAGGTTAGTGTTTCTAAGCATCCCCTGATATCTGTGAGAAGTCTGCCTTGTATTTTCACCCCAATACATGGCCATGGCTCGCATAGGGGTTAAATACAAAGGCCACAGAGTTAGATGCCTGAATGACAATCCTGGTCCCACTGTTTGCTGGCAAAGGTCTTCAACTCCTAACCCTCCATTTCTCAACTGCTAACTGGAGGGTGACTAGAACCCTAACTGAGCCTGCTAGCTCTCTTCCCCCAAATCGTTCTTGCCCCTCTTTTTGCTGACAGAACCCTGATGTTAGTGGGGATGGCAATGTGCCTTGCCGGCCTTCCTTGCAACTTCGGATGGAAAATAAGATGTAAGCGAGAGTCATCCTATGGGAATTCAAAAATTTCTCTAAAAAAGAAATATTTATCTGGAAAGTGTTCCTTTTGATCTGCTCCCAATTTCTCTTTCTTCTTGTCCAGGACTCAGATAAATGTCTAGAACCTCAGCAACCACCATGGATCATGAGGATATATGCCCTGTACCAACTGGGCAGTGGAAGAGAAAAATAAAAGGACCCGATTCCATGATGACCAGGAAGTCACTGCACCCACCCTAAACGGCCCACCTCCGGACTTCTTTACATAAAGGAGAAGAAAATCTCTATGTTATTATGCTTATTTGGAGCTACTTGTTAAATTCCATCAAATCTAATGCTGATTGAAGTACCTACATCAAAGATCTCTATACTAAGCAAGTAAGATAATTCCTATAAAACATGTAGTGTAGGGCCTGGCACTTACTAATTACCCAATAAATGTTCGTTGCTCTGCTGCTATTACTAATACTCTATTAACTACAATTAGTGCTAGATCACCAAGGGTATTGTGTCTTATCTTCCCTGGGCTTCAGCTGTAAATTTCTTGAGAGCAAACTTTCTAGTTTATTTCTATTTGTATCCCCTGTAGGCCCTGCCACCACTCCCTGTACATAAATTTTCTTAAAGACATCTTCTACTTATAGAAAAAATAAGTCTAAGTTTATTTTTTAGCTAAATCGGCTAGAGTAGAATCAGGCTTATCCACCATTGTTAACAAAACCTGGAGAAACCGTTCCAATTTTGATACAGGTGTCTGCATTCCCTAATTCTTGTTTTAAAGTAGGTGTCTTATGTATGTGTGAATTAGCAACCAGTTTTGCTAAGGTGTGCTATTAACAAAACATTATTAAAAAAAAAAAAGTGCAAAAAATCATGGCAAGTCTGCCCGCCAGACCCCACAAAGATCTGCCCGCGTCCAGCAGTCTCATCGTTACTATTATAGCTAGTCCTTACTGAGCGCTCACTGTGATCTTGGCACAGGGGAAGCACTCTCTGAACCTTGTCTGAATCAACAGCTGGTATCGATGCTGTGGGACAGACAGGATTGCCTTCACCCCTTCCTGTAGTCAAGTCTCATGTCAGCTTTTCAAACTCAAGCCTAATTACAGAAACTGTTTCTTAAAAGATCTGAGCCTATATAATACGCACGGAAGTTCCCCTTTATTCTGCATTTACTTCCCTTTTGTTCTCATTTAGAGGAGAAACAGTTTTCAAAAGAGAAGAAATCTTTTTTTTTTTTTAAGATTTTATTTATTTATTTGACAGAGATAGAGACAGCCAGCGAGAGAGGGAACACAAGCAGGGGGAGTGGGAGAGGAAGAAGCAGGCTCATAGTGGAGGAGCCTGACGTGGGGCTCGATCCTGTAACGCCGGGATCACGCCCTGAGCCGAAGGCAGACGCCCAACTGCTGTGCCACCCAGGCGCCCCAAAGAGAAGAAATCTTAATTCGTCATTTCCCTTTTTCTCCAAAATAATCTCTATTTTTTAAAAAAATGATGTTCAGAGCACCTGGGTGGCTCAGTCGGTTAAGCGTCTGCCTTCAGCTCAGGTCATGATCCCGGGGTCCTGGAATCGAGTTCTGTATGGGGCTCCTTGCTCAGCAGGGAGTCTGCTTCTCCCTCTGCCTCCCCCCACCCACTTGTGCTTCCTCTCTCTCTCTCTGTCTCTCAAAAATAAATAAATAAATTAATTAATTTTTTAAAAAGTTTTTTTAAATGTTCATAATCCCTTGTTAGAAACAAATCAAACCCTTAAAGGTCTGTAGGAACTTTACATCCTGAGAAAAAGGGAAATATTCATTGGTACTTGAGGAAAGTATGAATTGAGGAAGTCTTTCGAAAAATACGTTCCTTTGCCCTCCATTCTCTTGCAAGACCTCTTCACTCCCTGCGCCTGTCTGTGTCACCCTTACAACTCACACCCCCCCCATTTCACACCCGATTCTTTCCATACTTCTAATTCGCATACATTCTTTGTCTCTTGTCCCTGTTCTGCATGTTAATTGCTGTGCAATAATTCGAAGTAAGAATATTGATTTTCTATGTTAAGTTAAACGTGCACAAATAAGAGGATCCCCTGATTATGACACCGATACCGTCCTGAATTTGTTTAGGGGCACCGAGGGCCTAATCCTACAAAAACTGCTCTGTGGACCTATGTTACACAGTCACTCAGTTCAACTGGATCTTGTTTTTTAAAGCCGCATGGAAATCAAAGTGTTTTCCCAGGCTCTTGAAGTGCCCGGGTCAAGAATGCTGACAATCTGCCGTCAGAGAGAGGCTGTCAGCATCCTTCCTATCAAGCCCTTCCAGTCATCACTTGCAGAAGGACAAGCAGGCAGCCCGCTGCCTTGTGACAAGCGCTGTGACTCCGGGAGGGAGCCAAGTGCTATGAATGAAGCCCTGTAAAAGGTCATTTTATGTAAGAGGGAATAATGGCGTCACCCGCGGTGCATAATAATTTTTGAATCAAAAACCTGTTCACCGGCTGCTGGAGTATACACACTCGTTAAACATCGTTAAATATCACTCTTCTTTCTCCCCTCCCCTCTCATTAAAAGGTAGGCGTTCTGAAATCTCCAAGTTGTCTAGTTTGGGCATTTAATGTCCTAGGTAGGTCAAAAACTGTTATTTATGATTGAATTTGTAGCCATGTGGATTATGTTCCCCTAATTTCCTAAAAGGGCAGCAACAAGTTTTACCATCCCACCTATTAGGATTTCATGGATGCCCATGGGTCCATCACCTTCCACAAACTCTTTTCAGGGAGTATTTCTCCTGACACCTACACAGAGAGGCTAGAAAAGCCAGTCAGCTACCTCTTCAAGTAACTGTATAAACATTTAAATCACTTCAACATTCTCAGCTTCAAAGATAATCCCAAGACCTCAATGGTGACTAGTAACACTAGAAACATTCCCTGAATATTTTAGAAGTCATATGATAAATTCCCAACAGCTTTTTAACCCAATTCCTAAATAAATGATTTTCAATAAATTAAATATATATATATATACATATATATATCCCAACCACCCATACTTTAAAATATGTCCTTTGCAAAATACATATCTGCGTTCTTTTGTGAATTTTCCTCTTGCTTAAGGTTTCTGTTAACCCACACACGGATTATATTTGAAAGTTCTAAGTTACAACTCACTTTTTAAACTTGTGGAATTGAATTAAAGTAAATGGTTTATTTTCAAAGTCTATAAACTCCTTAAGATGGTTTATATAATTTAAATAAAAATGTATACTTTTGGGGGGAAAGTTGTAATGTCTGAATTCTTCAAGTAATTATCTGCAAGAACAGCAACACCTTGAATTTATGTAAATTATCTTCCATACCTCACAAAGTAGTGGTTCAGTGGGAAAAACATTAATTAAGAATCACGAAAGCTAGGGGCGCCTGGGTGGCACAGCGGTTGGGCGTCTGCCTTCGGCTCAGGGCGTGATCCTGTCGTTATGGGATCAAGCCCCACATCAGGCTCCTCCGCTATGAGCCTGCTTCTTCCTCTCCCACTCCCTCTGCTTGTGTTCCCTCTCTCACTGGCTGTCTCTAGCTCTGTCAAATAAATAAATAAAAATCTTTAAAAAAAAAAAAAAAGAATCATGAAAGCTGGATTCAGGTTCTAATCTGGTAATCGACTTTAACTCGCTGTGTGACCATGGCAGGTCTTTGCCCCCCCCATTCCCCTCTACTCCCCTACTTCCCCACCCCGGCCCAGCTTCATTTTCTTCCTCCATGAAAAGGGGAAGGATGAAGGAGACTTTGTCTAAACTCCTAAAATTCCATTTTCAACTCTGGTCTCAAACTCACCATTTATGCAAGAAGAAGAGAGGTATTATTGCCTATCATTTTATAGAAGGCAACTACAAAGAAGGGTCCACTAGCTGTTGAGACGATCACGCAGCTCAGGTCTCCCAGTAGCTACCTGGCACTTTTTATAGGCATCGGGGACTTAATTAGAACTTCTGGCAATAATTACAATTATTGAATAGTGAGCCTGTGCATTGTGGAAGGATCAGATTCACTTTCACACCTGCAAACACAACTCATATTCTGACATCTACCTAAGAGTCTCCTTTGTTGTCAGGGACTAAGGATAAAGTTACTGAATTATTCTCCCACTGAGATGTAGTCATTCCCTCCAGTGGTGGTGCTGAAACATGACAACAGGAAATTGCAGAGGGCCCTGGCACCACCACAGACCGCGGCTTTGTAATAGGAGTCTGGGCAGGGTGGGGCTAACCCTCCAAGCAGGACGCTCAGGGCTCCGAGGAAGCCAGCTCTGCCCAATGCCTTTTCAAACCCTTCGGAGGTCACGTTCTGCAACAAAAAACTGACCGACCCGTCTTCATCAGCCATGAAAGTTACTAGCAAGAGAAGTGAACACACACACGAATACGTATTGGGTGTTACTTAGAAGGATCATTCAAGTGCATGTTTACAAACTGCAGCCAAGTTTTGTAGAAATGGTTATTACTTCGACAGCGAAAAACCAGAAAGCAAATATGCCTAAAATTATTACAAGTTTGGCTTCTTTGACCATGATTAGTCACAAAGCCGCCCTGCGCTTTTGAGGTGATGAGTCAGCCCTGACAGGGTTAGCTGCAGTACTTGGTAGAATTTGCTCCAGCAGAGCTCAGAATAATTGCAAAATAACTGACCTGTGTGAACGATCGGCGTCGGGAGAGAGCCGGCAGAGGACAATGACATAATTAAACCGTGGAGACTCTTCAAGAGTCATTTCCTGTTTCTTTCTGTCCAACAGTCAATACTCATTCATCAGGATGTCTGGTCTTACAGGACGGCGGTGCGTGTTTGCTCACTCCATTAGAAGCGACTCTGGCAGGGTTTGAGAAAATGCAACATAACCGCATGGACTCTTTTTTCCCGTCTGCATTTCCGGAGTCTACCTAAACCGCAAATGCTCCAGGAGAATGCCCTGGCAGGGAACAAGCCACGCTCACATCGACCCCACCTCAGAGCAGTTCATGGTGACCATCAGGTAACAAAGTGGACGTCTCTATCCTCAGGTGCTAACAATCTCTTCAAATTACAGTCAGATGCCAAACAACCCTCAGACCACGGAGACCTGCCCGCATCCGCAATGCACCCACATCGTCTAAATCTCCAAAGTCCTCTGGCCCCCACCTGTGCCATCTTTGATAACCAGATTCACTCCGTAGGCGATCAAGGCCTGGGCTCTAGAACACTCACACTGTGATACTTACTTGCCTTTCTGTGTGCTGAGAGTTTCCAACAAGGTCTTTGAAAAAGAAGCAAAGCAAGTAAGAACACCTTGTTCAATAGATTCATATGGCCAGTGAGCTCATTACTCGGGTGTTCCTCTGCCGGTAATTCCAAACAGTTGTAATGTTATACTCACATGATTCTTTCCTCTTTAATATAAATATAAATTTGGCTTAAATTCTATTTTAAAAAAAGACCAGAATTACTTGATGCTATTTTTTTAGTTGAAAAAACCTACTATTTCTTAAATCTGGCTTTTTTGGATTGGAATATACATATGTGTCTTATATACACATATGATATCTACAGGTATAATAGATATATAGATATAATATCTAATCCCTCTTAAAATAGTATCCAGATAGTAACAATGTTTTCACTTGCATGGTGTTTTGCCGTAAGTAGTTAAGTGGTAGCTCTGGGACTTGAACTCATGGAGATTTCACCACTGCTTCATGGGGTGTCCATACTATCTCCTCGAGAGCCGGGCTAGTATTCCCACTTACAAATGAGGAGACTAAGGCTCAGAGAGATTAAACGAGCTGCCTAATGTCACAAAACTAAGCAGAGTCAGAACTAGAATCCAAGTCCCAGCTCTTTTCAATAGAAGGCATACGTGAAGATATTTACTGAAGCAGTATTGACAATAGCATAAAAACAGAAACTCACTGGATAATAATAGGAGAATCAATGAAAGAATATCCCAAAACAATGGGATATGATGTTGCCATAAGACTTTAAATAGTAATAGTTAGGATGATAGCTATCATATATTGAATGCATGCTTTGTGACGGGAACAGCGCCAGGCCTTTATGGAACTACCTAGTTTTGGGTTCACAATTCCATGAGACAGGTGCTAGCATTGTCTGCACTTTATACATGAAAACTGAAGTTAAAATACATCACTTGCCCAAGGAAACTCGGCTAACAAGAACAAGATTATCTGGCTCTAAAGCATGGTTTCTCAACTTTGGCACTATTGCCATTTGGACTAAATAATGTGAAGGTCTGTCTGTCCTGAGCATAGTAGGATATTGATCCCTGACCTCTCCCACCCCCTGTGAAAACCGGAAGTGTCTCCAAACATTGTCAAATATCTCCTGGGGAACAAAACTGCTCCAGGTTGAGAGCTTCTACTCTAAAGCATAGGCTTAACCGTTATACTATATGCTGTGTCCAATACCGCCAGCCTTCCTACAGAGCATGGTGGTAGAAACAAATATTTATAAATATTAGATGTGTGTACATACAGAGGTATAAGTATGTATATTCATACATTCTCTCTAGATAGGTATTCATACACAGACGTAGTCATAGACAGGATTCCTTGAGAAAGAGGTCTGAGACTCTGATTTGGTTGCAGGAGGTTTGCGTGGGAAGGGGGGAGGAGGGTCAGGGTTCCTAGGAACCTTTCCTGTGAGGGAACAAGGGAAATAAGATTGGTCAGAGAGGGAGCTGAACTGCAGTGCAAATTTGCTGTTGAGACAGTTCTCTGGGGAGCTCTGGGAGCTGGGATGTCCCTTACACCTGTCGTGATTGACACAAGAGGGCCTGGTCTTTATCCACTCTCCACAGACCAGTTACTGGCCGTGGGCTATCCCCAAGGAGGGGTGCATCCTAGAGCAAGGTGGCTCTCCCTGAGACAAGGCTAAGGACAATTTCAGGGAAAGGACTCTCTGAGAGGACAAGAGCCACCAACACTCCCATACATGGGGATCCAAATCTCCTCCCTGTCCTGAAGTGGCAATCTGGGTGATTGCCTCTACGGATACATAGAAGAGTCTTTTTATTGTTTAACGGTAACTCGCTTAAAATACATAAGCATGTGGACCAAGATTGGAAAGTAATAAGCAAATGAAAATAGGAGCACTATGAATGATGATTGTTTCTCTTTTTCAAAGTTCAATACAAGGATATTGCCATCAAACTGGTCTTACCCTTTAAAAGAAGTGCTGAGATCTCGGAAAATACAATTCCTACGGCTGTAATGATTCTTTTTTTTTTTTTTTTAAGATTTTATTTATTTGACAGAGAGAGCCAGCGAGAGAGGGAACACAAGCAGGGGGAGTGGGAGAGGAAGAAGCAGGCTCCCAGCAGAGGAGCCTGATGTGGGGCTCGATCCCATAACGCCAGGATCACGCCCTGAGCCGAAGGCAGATGCTTAATGACTGCGCCACCCAGGTGCCTCTGTAATGATTCTTGAGCCAGTTTATCTGCTGTATGCAGGTAGCTTCTAAGCACTTCGATGTGTGCTCACTTACTAAATCTTCTCAATAACCCTAAGGTAGAAATGTTTATTAACCATTTAACAGAGAAGGAAATTGAGTTTCCAAAAGGTTAAGACATGCAAGATGTACATATCTGGTAAGTGACAGAACGCAGACTTGAACCCATGTACTAGGACTCTGAGGCCCTTCCAACCCGGCTTTACCACCTGTTCACATGGTACCCCCCCTTGCAGCGGCAGTAACTTGTCTTCTCATTTTTCATTTCTTCTTTAAAAAACAAAGAGACGACAGAGTAAGAGAGCTATCACTGTAAGACTCTGCTAAAGGATAAAAAAAAATTGCCTTCAAATTCCCCATTTGAAAGTCTTTTGAGATGGAATGTCTTTTAGATGCCAGTGGAGATTGTAAGAGTAAAGTTATAGTATTTTCCTTTGAAGAATCAAGTCTCTCTTCTGCTCTCAACACAAAACAGGAAGCTTTATAGATAACCTGTTTGAAGAATGATTCTCTCAGAGTCAAGGCTTCAGGGTCTCAAGAGACCAAGGACTCAAATCTGTCAGGAACTCAGAGGGAACTGCCTTCAAGCTAATCACTAGGGACCATTTCTCATTCTCTGGGGTGTTATGGAAAATTCAACTCAAATTCATTAGCATTCTGAAAGCTGATTATTTCACCGAAAGATCTTGGTGAATTTCTACATTCTTATTAAAAATTCCCAGGTATGGGGGTGCCTGGGTGGCTCAGCCATTAAGCATCTGCCTCGGCTCAGGTCATGATCCCAGGGCCTGGGATCAAGCCCCACATCCAGCTACCTGCTCAGCAGGAAGGCTGCTTCTCCCTCTGGCACTCCCCTTGCTTGTGTTCCCTCTCTCACTGTCTCTCTCTGTCAAATAAGTAAATAAAATCTTTTAAAAAAAATAAAAAATTCCCAGGTAGGGGCGCCTGGATGGCTCAGTCGGTTAAGCACCCGACTCTTGATTTCGGCTCAGGTTGTGATCTTAGGGCTGTGAGATCGAGCCCCACATGGGGTTCCATGTTCAGCTCGGTTTCTGCTTGAGATTCTGTCTCTCCCTCTGCCCCACCCCCGCAAGGCCTCCCCCCAAATAAATAAATAAATAAGCCTTTAAAAAAAATTCCCAACCTCAAAAATGGTCCTTTTCTTCCCAGAATGGCCATGGCCTTTATGACAGCCAAGCCCTTAGAACCTGTCTCCCACTGGAATGCATATGGTACATGCCATGTGAACAAGGCCTCCAAAAGGGGCACAGGTTGGTCATCACAATGGATACTTTATTTGAAATGGAATGCATTTTGAAAATATGAAAAATAAATCACATCTCTCCAAAATCATTTGAGACATATTTACACAAATTACGACCACACTATTAAGTTCACAAATGTGACATTTTCTAAAGCATTTGGTACCTGGTGATGCTTGGTTTTTAGAAGCCGAGATTTGCTTATTCTAAAACTTTAAGCAGAAGACTGATGGTGGAATGTAACGGACAATAGTTTTATATTTCTTCTCAAAATAAATACAGTGATCCAGAAGGACCACCTATTATCAACCTTCCCTAAGGCCTAACTGATCACCGACAGGTCACTTTAGAGCAGGTTTTGGTAGGTCTCACCAGCTTTTATGCTTTTATGCAGATGCTTCCAGAGTCCTTCTGCTGCCTTCACTGGACAGTCGTGCCCTCCCAGGAAAACCCTGTTGGATTCTATCCTCCATTTGGCAAATGTCCTGCCAACAAAGTCATAGACCCTTTTGCCATCCAGTCTTCCGTAAATCCAGATTGGCAGTTCAACACTGCAGATCAAAAAGTCACCCTTCGAACTGTGTCAAGCATTGAGAAAACAGATCTTTACAACCCCTTCGAAAGAATTCCACAATTAATACATCTTAGATTGCTTTAGGTCAACATGTGTATTTCTCTTGAAAGAATGGCTGATATACTCAATATCGAGCTCTATAATTCCCAAGTTTAAATTTCAGGCTGCGGCTGAGGGCAGTTTATTGGTAAAGCAAAAGCAAATTAGCTTGACATTTACAAAAGAGAAGAAGGAATGCTCCAGGGCCCATTTTCACCTACAAAGCTCTGAGCTCCATGGGATTGTTCCAGTCTCACTCAAGTCTCAAATCCTCTTCTCAGCCTGCCACTGCACAGGACACTGCAAACACTGGAGCCCAGCGAAAACCAGCTGGGACAGCGAAATCGGTCCCTTTCCCTGGGGACAGAAAACAAGCAATGTGCTTGAACTCACACACTGGCAACAAACTCATGTAGTGTCAGATTTAAAGTGTGGGGCCTTTAAGAGAAACAAAGCGTTGGTGTATGAGAGCAGGAAAGAGTTTAAGCAGGCCTTTCAGCTTAAGCCAGACTTCCCCATGGTGTTTACATGGGAAGGGAGCTCCCTGAAGCAATGAGTTGCTTTTCGTTTTTGTTTTTAACCTCCATCGGAAAAAACACGTGAAGTGAAATTATAAAGTCGGGTTGATTTCTACATGATGAGAGAATCCCAGCTTCCTCTATGACGGAAATGCTCACTTTGAAAGGGCCCTTTATAGCCATTTACTCTCTGACCTCAGCACTCCCTGTAGGGCACACGCAGATCTATGTGCATTTCTGCAAAGAAAGTCTGTCTAAGGAGCTTCATCTTGAGGCTTAGCTTGCCCAGTGGTACTTGTTCTCAGGAACAACATGAAAGCAAGGGAAGGAAGCACTGTGTGACGCAAGAGAAGCCACCTCCTGGATACTGGGAGTTACATATTTTTTTTCCTTCTTTCATTCATTTGTCCCAACGAACAGTGATTGAGCTCACTGTGTCCGAGGCCTGGTGTCAACACAAGTTCAAGGACAAAAGTTCAGTTTCCAGATGGGGACATTTCTTTTCATGTCCTTGTCCATTCCTTTTCCAACTCTTTACATTGTGTTTATTTAGGGGGTGCATTTTCTATTGGACCTGCCCTTTCCTTTTTCCTTTTCTGGATTGAAATTATCATTTTTACCTTTTTCCATGAAGGTGATTTGTCAGGCCTCAAAATACCTTAGGTGGTTTGTATCATTTTCTTACAGAATATGGTAGAATTCGGCCACTGACACATTAAGTGATTTGCATTTATATTTTGTTTTGTTGAGTTTTGGTAAGCATGTTTTGTTTGTTCTGAAAAAAATGACTCAGCCATAATCATTTCAAAGGGTCAAACAACAAAAACACTTATTCCTCTCCTTTCCAATTTCTGAGATTTCACAGGTAAATACTAAGAAGGGTTCAGATTAGAGCGCCCCTAAGAGGGTCAACTCAATGTAAATATCACAACAGACCAAGGAATAAAGGCTGTGGAAAGACATGATAAGGAACCATGATTCTGGTGGCCCCAGCAACAACCACAGCCATTGGGGGGGGGGGGGAGGGCAGAAAAAAAATTCCAGCAGCCAGGAGGGAGCCTGGGCATATTTTTTTCAACAATACTACCTAGCCTATATATCAGCTTACAACATACAAATGCCTTTTAAAAGCCCACAAAATGCTAATTTTAAAAATATTTGGTATGGATTTTACTTTTTTTAATAGCACAAAAACTTGAAAGAAAAAACTATGGTTTAATCAGGGGTTATATGATCTGCATATATTAAAACAATAACACAAGAAGACATTATCTAAAAAGCACAGCAATTGTTCCAGAGAAGCCAAACCACACTCGACTTAAGAACTCTTCAGATTTGCTGTCGGAACTGCCCATCATGTGTGTGTGCCCATCCGTGTGTGTGTGTGTGTGTGTGTGTGTGTGTGTGTGTGTGTTTCTAACCTTTGCAGCATATTTTCATAACTGTGACTTAGCCACTGGAAGTGGGAGTCCCTTAAGTTTTGCTTGCCATTTGTCTGAGTTTTAGTTGTCCCCCACAACTTTTCAGATTAGAGTTGTGATCTCAAAATTTCATCATTTAAATATTACACTAAAAAGTAATTTGATCTAAACTCCTTTCTAGGTCGAAGGAGAATAAAGACATCTCTCGCATGAAATTCCAGTTTCTTGACTACCTAATTTAGCAATAGCCTAATACCAACCATTCCAGTTTGGATGCTGGAAAAATACTGATCAGGTCTTTGTGAAACAGATAATGGAAAACAGAGATCATGAGTAAAGCCATGCAGATAGGAAGTGATTTTCAGCCCCAAGAGGATTTGGTATCAACTATGGTTCTTTTTAAGCTTAAGTAGCATCTGCCCTTGTGGACTTTGACCATCCTTTTGATTTGACACAGAAGAGGGTTTGTTCCACCTTTAAAAGCACATCCTTCCCCTCCCCCCCCCCCCCCCCCCCCCCCGCCCCTCAGAGGCCTGAACAAGTAGCTGCTAAGACAAGACTGGGTTGTTTTCTTACTGAAAATCCAGTGTTTATCCAGTCCTTCCTTTTTCAATTTCTGAGTTTAGCTAACCTAACTACAAAACATAGAACCCTCAAATTTCTCACAGAGCAATAAAAAGCAAAACAGTTTCTCTGATCAACATTATTTTCATATGAATACAAAAAAAGCTATGCGACTCCTAGTCCTTCGAAATATTTACAAACTGTATTTTAAACTATGAGATTCCAGAGTATATTTCTAGAATACAGTAAAGGGTCAGAAAATGTGGTTCAAGTAGAGTGTGCAAAGCTCCTGGAGAAGGGTAATCTCTAGTGTGGATAAGAGCACAAATGTTCTCTCAAACAAGCTGAATGGTTCTCTTTCCCCCCCACTGTGTTTTTTGAAATGCCTAATGCATTCATACTCAGAAATCACAGACATCTCCTTATTAGTCCCTTCAAACGGATGGTGTAAGCAAGGTTTTCCTGCACTACCCCAGCCCTACCATACGTTCATGCTATGCTCGTCCTGCCATCAGTTGGGTTATTATTAAATATTTGGAATTAGATATCATTACTATAAATTTCCTTTTAGAAAAGCAATTAGATTTTCATAGTTATACAACTCTGAACATTTAGCTTTTTTTAAACTTCTATTCTACAGAAGATATATCTCTAAGGAAAAAAAATCCAAAAAAAGTAAGTAATATCACAGAGTTTAATTTCAACCACCTGGCATAACAATGAAAGTGTCAGACCTTCTGAAAATGCCCTAGGAATAATGAATTCTTAATGCTTTCCCCTTCACCGCCCTTCTACTTTTTTTTCTTCTTTTCCAAGATTAGAATTTACTAGGGAATAGGTTTTTGAAAATAAAGTTTTTTGGAAAATGGCCTACATTCAGAAATGTCTTAAAATAAGCATTAAAAAAAAACTAATAAATAATCATAAATCAAAATACATTAAGATAAAATTACAGTACATCATTGCTCCTAGAAGGTCCACCATACTGGAAGATCCTTTCAAAGGTTCATAAATAAAGCCTTCTGGACTGAAACCGTTTCCTGCATTGTGATGAAGAGTATGCAGAAAACTAAGAGGAATCTCAAGTTATCAGTAGGGTGATGTCCATACTACTCGATCTGGTGCGGGGCGGGGAGACTTTTGTTTTCGATTCAAGTGAAGACAATAGAAAGGTGCTCGTCCCACTTCCTCTAGTCCTCAAAACCTGGAAAGAAACGACAGACAATTAAGTCATTGGCTCAGAAGCCTCCAAAACCCAGCTCTCTTCGGGCCAGTCCGGCGGACAAAGCGTGCTCAGAAAGACACCGGGGTCGCTCCCTCGAGTGTCCAGACACAGTCGAGCGGTGCTGATGACACCGACAGAGCCAGCGGCGTTGCTGGGAAGCGCACCACCGGACCCGCGCGGGCCAGAGTGGGAGGGAGGCGGTCCGCGAGGCCTCCCAGCCTAACCCGAGTTCCCCCAACCTCCCCTGTCTGCCCGGCCTCTCCTAGCTCCAGCTTGCTTCCCTTCTTTCTACACCTCCAGAAACTTGTAACAACTTCTCGTTTTCCCTCCAAGCATCACACCCGTAAATTAGGCTTCCTACTCCTCCCAACAGCCTCCCGAGACCTACTCCTCAGAAAGGCCCTCGGTAGCCTGAGTTCCCGGGACCTTACCTTGTCTGGCCCGGGTGCTGCCCCCTTCAGGCAGAGTTGGAGGTGCTGCGGAGAAGCCGGTGGCCGTGCGGCTGCGAGAGCGGCTGTTGGTGCGAGTGCGGTAGTTGGTGTGGGTGCGGGTGCGGGTGCTGGTGCGGATGTGGATACGGGTGGAGCTGCTGAGGCTGGGGCTGGGGCTGGGGCTGGGGCTTGGGATGGGGCTGCGGCTGAGACTGTGACTGGGGCTGAAGCTGAGGCTGAGGCTGGGGTTGAGGCTGGGCTTGGGGTTGAAGCTGCGGCTGCGGGGGCTGCTGCTGGACCAGGTGCTGCTGCTTCTGCCGCGTGGACTTGACCGCCAGGATAGCCTGACGATTCTTGTACTGCACCATCTGCAGCGTGATCTCGGCGTTCCAGCCCTGGTCCTGCGGGCACCGAAAGTCGATCTCCTTGCCCTCGGCCATCACCACAGTGAAGTACATATACTTGCCCTTGCGCTCCACGCAGTCCACAGTCTTCATGTTGGAAAAGTGCAATTCCTTGAGCTTGACCGGCGGCTCGAGGCTGGCCACGGCTGGCCCTCCCGGTTGGGACGGTTCGGCCGGCCCCTGCCCAGGCTGTTGCTGCTGCTGCTGCTGCTGCTGCTGCTGCTGCTGCTGCTGCTGCTGCTGGTGTTGCAGCTGCTTGGGCGGGATAAGCAGCAGCCCCTCCTCAGTAAGGATGCAGCACTTTTTCTTCCAGAGCTGCAGCAACCCGTCGCTGCGCTTCTCCAACACACCCTCCTTCAGCGCTTTGCAGCCACTGCTCTCCAACATCCTCCCGGCATAAGGAGGGGCGCCGCTCGGTTCGGCCTCTCCACTTCCAGCCGCCCGGGCCGGGGGCAGCAGCAGCAGCCGCGCGCCGTCCTCGCCCCAGCGGCTCCCGCGGCCGCCCGCCCGGAGCGCGCAGAGGAGGCTAACACGCAGGAAGCAGAGCGGCGGCGGCGGCTCGGGGTCCGGGCAAGCGGGCAGCCGCGTCCTGATGCGCCACAAGATCCCGGAGCAGCGAGCCTCCGGGCCTCTGCCGTCCTCTTGCGAGCGCTCACTGAAGGGCACTGGCCGGGCCCCCTCGCGGCGCTTTTGAATGGGCCATCCCCCCCACCCCCAAGTGACACCCAGCGGAAAAGGCGGCTCCTGGCGCCCGCACCGCGGGGGAAAGCCCAGCTCGGAAAGGCGCTCCGCCGCCGGCGCACGCCTCATTAACTTGGGGCCTTTCCAAAGCTGGCCGCGTCCACGCCCCCCACATCCCTTGCTCCGCCTCTCGCCGCCCACTCGCTTCCGCGCTCCTTCTCGGCGGTGGCTGCAGGGACCCGAGCCCCGGAAACTCCTCTCCTCCGCCCGCGGCGACAGCCGAGGGCGCCCCAGCTGCCCGGCGACAAATGCCGACGCCCAGAGGGCGCCGAGAGGCCATTCTACTGTGCCGCCTATCCCCGGCCCGCGGGACTCTCCGCTTAACAGCCTCAAAAAATGAGGACGGGGCTGCGAGGGTGGGTACGGCTACCGTGCAGTGCCTGGAATGCCAAGCTGTCTCCGTGCCCTCGGGAAGCAGCCCCGGGGATTCGCGATGAGCTCCGAGACCCTATGGCCTCTCCCGGACCCTATGTAAACATCTCAAAGCACAAAGGCCTAGAGGACACAGTGCCTTTACACTCATGTTTGCTTCCAGTCATGAGCTCTTCCTGGAGCAGAGAGGGCGATTGTTAAATCAAGGCAATAGCGCTACCGTCTGTCCCGTTTGTAAGGGGTAGAGAAGGGTGACCCACTTCAGAGGACTTCTCGCCTTCCTTTTCTCGACCCCGGAGCTCTAGCACTAGCTTACCTTTACCCAGGACACAAGCTCTCTAGCCTCCTTCTGGACCCATCCACACAGCCTGCAACATCTCACCACAGTAAATCAACAGCAGTTACAGATCCCGGGAATGTCCAGTGAGACCTCACACTTTAGGCACAGCTTAGCCCTCCAGACAGCCGACTGGCCTCCGCGGGTCTCTCTTTGGAAACGCCTAACAGGCCAGATGTTTTGTAATCTCATTTATCTGTGACCTGGATAAGGTAATGCTGTACTCGCCCCTAGCTCCCTCCTACTACTCTCGCATCTTAAAAAAAAATTCTATAGATATGCGGGGAAACAAGGCAGAATAGAGAGCACAAACCAAAACCAAACCTGTTGGTGGGGAAATTCATCAAGTAAACAGAGAGTCCCGACTGTGTACCGACCCTGAGGATACAAAGAAGAAACACACGAAGAAATAAACCAGAGTTGGCCAAAGAAAAGACTGCTTCTCGTGCCCAAGAAAGAAGGGTGGACTTAGCTCGCCTGCTAGTTTCCTATGGCTGAAACACAGAATTCAACAAGCAAGGAAATGAGCAATGAGCTTGGGGAGGAACAGTCAAATCCTTTGTGTCATACTCAAAAATTCGAACTGAACTCTAAGGTAATTGGAAACACAGGAGAACTTTTAAACACAGAAGGGTCCTGAATCTTAAGAGACAATGTCTTAGCAAATGGGACAATTCCAGCACAGTCCTGAGTCCAACTGATTCGCACTTGGCAGGATCTCAGAGCCTTCAAATTATTAATGGATTATAAGTCTTTTATGGAGAAAGGCAATTATTAAAATCATATAAAGATTTCTGGTAAGATTAAGTTTTTTAAGTTGAGAAATTCTGTATACCAGTGACAAACATTGCACCTAACATCTCTGTTCTTTCCCTGCCTTCGTGGGACAAGTGAGCATTCCAGAGAATTTCTACATGACCAGCTGTTCATCTTTTTAACAGAATGCCATTCTTCAGCTCACGTGCAAAGGATAGTGTGCAACTCAGAGTCGCTGAGGGCAGGTGTAGTTGAGAAAGACATTTCACGTGGAAAAATGATACAATATAAACTTGACTGGGGAAAAAACTAAGATGTAATCTTGAAGGGCAAGACATTTTCTTAAGAGAAAATATGTCCAGTGTTATCTAGCCTTCTGCAGTTAATCAAGATGCAGAAGGCACATTCTAAATGACTTCAAAATGTCTGAAAACCAGCACGATTTTCAAAAGCATTTATTATAGATACTTAACCACTCGATTTCCAGCTGGATATTTCATAATGATTAAGTAACTTTGCGAGCAGCTCCGAAGTCAGTCTATAAGGTGCCTTCCCTGACCACAGTGCATCGATAATATTAGAGATCTCAGGTGTGTAGGAATCCTGTAGTTCACTGACAACTTTGCTCTTATTTCAAGTCACAACCAATTCACAAAAATGGTCCTGTTAGCCGTTTTTTAAAAAGACAATGAAATTCACACACACAAAAATGAATTACAGGAAATAACTGTTCTGCCCAAAATACCACAACTTTAGTTGTAGATACAATGAAACCGTACAAAATGTCACAAGTTAACAAAGCCTCAAAAACAAACTAGTGAAATCACTGCTTGGTAAACCAGTTTGAGAAGGCGGATTCAAATTCCGTATTATAGCGGTCTACGTCACTTAGTGTACCAGCAGCACCTGACAGGTGATTAGCTTCCCCTCTCGAGTACAGTTCTTCACTTGGGCTTCAGGGACATAGCTCTTCATTTTCCTTCTACCTCCCCAATCACTCTCAGGATCCTGTACAGGTTCCTCCTCTCCCCCCCATCTTTTAGTATTAGTATGCCCCAGAGCGCAGTCCTCGGTTCTCCTCTTTATCTATACTCACTTGTTGGTCTCATCCACTCTCATTTTCAGGGACATGCCAGAGACTCCTCAGTTTATATCCAACTGCTTGTTGCCGAAGAATAAAACAAAGGCTACCACATTTAATAATATTAACATGCCAGGCAAGAGAACACATACGGAGTAGTTCACTAAAGGGAAGAGTCTAAGGGGATTTTAGGCTGTGGAAAACAGGGTTCCTAGAGCTTTTGCTAATAAAAAATTGAAAAATATTGCTCTGGATAGCATGGAGTCCACCACAAGTTTATATATGATTGGTTAAAACAAATTTCTGTATTGAACTGGTTCAATAACGATCTGGAGATAAAGCCATGTTTTTAATGTTTTGGTTTTTTGTTTTTTAATAAAGTTTTTTCGTTTTAACAGCCTCCAATTGTTATGTTCAGGCCCGGGTTACTGTAAGTTGAAAATTTACTCTTCTCTACAGTACTATTTGGATATCTAATACAGAATTCAAGTATTATATGCTCCCAAACATAGCTGTTCACCCTGATCTGCTCTGCCTGCAGCCCCCTTCTCAGTTGATGGCAATTCCACCTGTACAATTGCTCAGGCCAAAAACCTTGGAGCAGTATTGCCCTTAAAACAAGAGGCCCTTGGGGCACCTGGGTGGCTCAGTCGTTAAGTGTCTGTCTTCGGCTCAGGGCGTGATCCCAGACTCCTGGAATCGAGCCCCACATCAGGATCCTCTGCTGGGAGCCTGCTTCTTCCTCTCCCACTCCCCCTGCTTGTGTTCCCTCTCTCGCTGGCTGTCTCTGTCAAATAAATAAATAAAATCTTAAAAAAAAAAACAAAAACCCAAGAGGCCCTTATCCAGAGCCCTGAGCTTTATTTGAGAGTAAAAATGACATGCCTACCTAGAGTTCATACTCATTCTAAACTGACTCTAGGTACTCAGGATTCCAATTACCCTGCCTAAATGGGCTCAACTGTTTAAGGAACGCATTACATCATCGATGTGTGCACTGGTGTATAAAGGGGGTGGACAGACTTTGAACATGCAAGCTAGCATATCCATAGAGATGGGCAGGAGGCCCGCCTTGCCATACAATTCAGACAGGGATAGGAAGAGAAGGGCATGCTGAGGGTCAGCTCTCCTCTTGTGCAATGTTCTTGCACTGGACTTTAAATCTGGCTTTTCAGGTGTTTATGAAGATATTATTTGTCAAGACAGGTGTACTGAACATATTTCAACAAAGCTTTTAATATTTAACCATTTGTGTCTCCACTGCACTCCTGCCCCAGTACTGCAAATACTTATAAGCATACCTGCTCTCCTTTACTTATTTCTCTTGATACCCGATCCACAAATTGAGTCAGGAAATTCAATCAGTTAGGTCTTCAAACTATATATTCTATTTCTCTCCAATTCTTTCATTACCACCCTGATCCAAATCACCATCATCTCTCCCATGAATTATTGCAATGGACTCCTTCCTAACTTGCCTCCCCAATTCTACCCTTGTCTTATAATCTATTTTCAACGTCAGGGTCATCCCACTTTCTCCAAGTCTGCTCAAATGTCATCTCAATGAGGCCTATCTAATCACTCTAAAATTGCAACCACCCCATTCCCCTTAATTTCCCCATTGTACGTATTATTTTCTAGCATCTACTGAATAATTTATTATGCCTGTAATTTCAGTTCCTCTTCAAGAGGGAGGGCAAGAACCATTGTTTTGATGTGTTCCAATCACCTTGTACAATTCTTGGCACACGGGAGCTCAATATATGTAGAAACTTAAACTGAATCAGAAACTCATATCTGTCATAAAAAGAAAATCAGTGTGTTCAAAGGCTTTAGACAGATTTTTCATAATGCATCCTTTCAAAATATAAGACTATGAAAAAACTCCCCAAACTTGCCATACCAGTATGTATTTGGTATAATCTTTTAAAATGAATACTACATGTTAGGCCTCTCTCTAGATCTTAAATGTTATGTCCTACAGATGCTATCTAAGTCCTACGAACTTTTCTGAGCAACACACAATTTAATATTATGAGAGGAATTTATACAAACTATCATTCTTTTGGTTTCTAATCAAAAGAATAGAGAAACAGTAACGGAACAGAGTTGACAGCAGTTTCTCCTACTTGGCAAATAGCCAAATACTTGTTTAAAAAGTCTACTAATCAATACTGGCTTAAAGACATTTGACTTAACAGAAGTTGGTTATTTATTAAGAACTGTTTACTTTTGTTTACAACTTGATTACAAGATTATAAAATCTATGAACTTCCTAATTCACAGTACACAGTAGACTCTCACAGCAATGTATTATTAAAGATCGGGATATAGCAAGGTTCAAATGTATTTCAAAAAATAGCTAAAACCCCAGTCATCTATGAAAATGTTTGGTCACTCTCACCAGCACACAAAGGTCCACAATCAGTCTGCAATTTAGACTTTTTAGCCATTCTGTTCGTTTTAAAATACTATTCAGCAGAAATACTTTAAGAAGATTCTAATCTCCAAAATGCCCAGTTGAAAAGGTTAAACACTAACTCAATTAGATACAGAACTATCCAGACTTCTTAGGTTCATCTGCCTAGCCGACTTTTTCACCTCACTAGCTGATGAAGTGATGCCTCCTAGTGATCAATTTGTATAACACAGCTTAAAACAAGTCAGAATAGTACATAGGCTGTTTGCTGCGCTCTATTCATGGGTTAAAAGTATTACGACCCAACTGTGGTTCAAACACTGCCAATCAGCTATCTCTGTTCTTTCTGCCAATAGCCTAATTCAGGTTTTTTCTCTTATGTACTCTAATAGGCTATCCACTTGAATCTATACTATTCCATACATTACACTGCTGCCAGTTCTATTCCTAGGACGATATAAAACTTAATTACCTCTCACAGTATAGAACATTCCAACTCCTTATCCTGGCATGGAAAGCCCTCCTCAGAATAAGCACCACTTGCCTTTACAATTTACTCTCCTTGCACTCAACCCTGTATTAGCTCGTCACTTTTTTGTACACTTTTCTTTACCAAATCTTTTCCTACCTTATCAAAACTTTTGTTCTCCAAAGTCCTATTCAAATACCATGGCTTAGCTTTCTTTTGGCTGAGCAGATTCCTTCCTAATCATAGCCCACTACTTCTAATCTGATCAGTAGTTAATATCTTAGATGAATGTTTTTATCATTGTACCTGGTAGGATGGTGGATCATGCTAGAGCTTGGTGATGGTGCTGACAGCACTTAAACCAAAGGAGTCTAAATGTTAGTTCTGGTTGAAAATATATTCAAAATAGAAAAGGCAGGTTAGAGACACCTTACTGAAGATGTCGAATAAGTAACTGAGTTCAGGAGCATTAAGGTAATACATTAAGGTAATTATTAGCTTTTTAGTGACAAATGAAAATATGAATGGATGAAATGGAGCTGGGGTCCAGCTCTCTTCTTTCTATCCTAAATTCAGAATGTAGGAGATACGTTTGAGCAGAGGAAAGTAGCCCAATGAAGGTAGGTTAAGAGGGTATGATAAACTTGCTTGGGTGCTGTAAATAGTCCCACAAAACTGCTACTGCTCTGAAGTACTGATACTCTAGAAGCCTTTGGGGTGGTAGCAGAGAAGCATCAGGTACTCCAGTGACTGACCGTGGGAGCACTAGTGAACCTGTTTTAAATTTGAGCACTGCTCTGCATCCTCCACCGCCCCCCCCATCAAGAGCCCATGAGCCCTAATATCCTTTCCTAAGCCCACTTCTACTCAAACTAGGTAAATGCTCCTGTTGTTCACAACTCAAGTATCCGATAGCCACTTGGGCAGATCTCAAGGGACCAGACTGCAAGATGACTCCCTCTTTTGCAGTCTTCTATTACAACACAGCACATAGTCTGAAAGGATAGACTATTCGATTTGATCGTTATTATTCGTTTTTAAAAAATTCAGCAAATGAGCAAAGGCCTTTGTTAGGCATTAGAGGAAAGTAGAAGCAGTGTAGATAATGCTTTCCAAAAATACAAGGATGAAGGAAAATGGTAGGATAAACTTGCTTGAGTGCTGTAGATGGCAACGTTACTTTAGGAGAGGAATTCAGGCTGCAGGGCAAGAACTGGAGGGCAGAGGTTGTGCCACAGAGGACAGGACTGACAGGATAAAAGAGCAAAAGGGATGAAACGAACTCTGTGGGGTAGCCAAGCCCAAAAAGGTAGAGAGATGCTTTTACCAAAGACAGAACCTTATGGCAAGCTTCCACATTGCCAGTAAACCTATTAGGAAAATCAAATCTCACATTAAAGGGAACAAATTTGCCACACAACTCCTAACTACAAACCACCTGATTTAGGTAAATCAATTGAGTAACAATGACCATCTCTTAACAGATCAGAAACTAGAACACTGAGCAGTTGTCGTTCCTACTGAGATCCCATTTACACTTTTCATTTCATTGTCTCGACCTCATCTGTGTACCCAGCTTCCAAGGAAAGCATCATGCACAATCAAGTGAAAAGCCTCAGATGAAGGACAGGACTCTGCTCAGAACGCAATCCTTTGGGCTATATTCCTAAACCTTACTGGAGCCTGTTTACCTATTTCTGAAATGTAGTTATTTGCCTTTATGTTCCAGGATATCCTTGATGAAACAATCTTTTTCTAAACCTGAAGATCTTCAGTATATGTGACCAATGTGGTCTTCACCTTAACCTCTGTCCTCCCAACTCCTACCAAACTCAGCTTCAGCTTTAGATGTCTAGGTCTACCCTATTTACCAGTCTCCCTTTGTTGCTGTAACCAGGAATCACAGGCTCTTCTTTCAAGAGGACTGGATGCTAAGTCTTTTACCTCCTTCAGTACCACTGCTGCCTAAAAACCTGTACGTGATGGGTAAATGGGTAAGAGGGGCAGCAGCCATTTCAGCCAATGAAGCAGTTAAAAAAAAGAGAAAAAGATGAAAGCCATATGCCATAGACAGCAAAGCAAAAGCCTGTTTGAGAACTATGACACTCCCAAACAATCCCAAGTTTAATTTACACCTAGAAGAAAACTCCTTCTAACCCACATTGCATTTGGTTTGTTCAGCCAACACATGTATGCACACCAGGTGCAGGGGAGGGGGCAGCATATCTGAATCAATTACCTAAAATTGATTCAGATAAACTCTTATCTGCTCTAAAATATTTGATTTCCTGAAACCCCTAGCTTAATGGAAGTGCCTATTTAACCACTAGTGCACACAGGAATATCTGCAAGAAGCCAGTGAAGACTTCTCTCATGAGTAGATAGGAGCATAAGCAGAGGACATCACACTGGCTCCAACACAGACCAATGGTGAGGACGCATTCAAGTTATTCAACTTCTATCTTTATGTATAAAGAGGGAGTAATTACCATCCTCAAGTATAAAGATTAAATAAAGCATTATTTCTATTATCTTAAATGGGTATACATTTGGATCTTTCAAAAATGATTAAGATCTATATTGCTATAAAAGCAAAGTTCCACCTAGTTTAAAATGGAAACAGTATGGCAATGTTTTTCTCTGAACTGCTCACAATGTTATGCCTACCCTTTAAAACTGAATCTATACTTAATGGTCATCTTATACTTACCATTTAAGGTTCCTTTACTAATCAATCTTGACATTTTTAGGATTAAGAATGAGCTAATTATGTGTACGTTTAGGAATCTCAATTGTCCAGAATAGTCAAATGACGAAAGTTTCTAATATGATGGGGTAAAACATTCTTTCTCCATTAACAGGCATACAATATTTCATTTAAACTTTCTATGTTTCTGGTCATTTTGAAAAACTGTTGTAGCCAACTTGTTTTCATAAAAATAAAAAAATTGTGGCCATTTTAAGACTTCAGTTCCTCTCATCCAAAATCTTATCATTCCTCCAGGAAGATGTAGTCCCCTTCTGTAATTAAACCAGGGTGTGTGTGTGACTGACTATAACCAGATTAGGTCATCATAAAAAGGATGCACGCTACTATAAGGCAGTGTCTAGGTAGAGATGTGGCTACATCCCAGCTGAGGTCTCATCCAACATCAACCACCTTGCATGAAAACCCTTCAGATGATTCCAGTCCCTGTCCTTCAAAAGCTGCCCCTAATGATGCTCTCAGTACAGCAGAAATGAACTATAACCAAGCAGACTCAACAAAATAAATTTTGTCGATATTTTAAGTTTTGAGAGTGGTTTTCTTATCCAGTACTAGGTAACTGCAACTACTGATACTTTCCATGGTCTCATAGAATCACTGGATTTACAGAACAATATACACAACCCAGCACTGTTGTACCATTTTTCTCAATATAAGCCAACAAGTACGTAAGATTTGACTACTACAAAGGACCTTAGACTATCTTGGTTGACTGAGATTGAACTAATGAGAATCCATCATCTATCTTGCAACAAGACCCCATAAGAATGGTTTGGTACAACGGTCCAGATAAATCCTAATTGATCTACACGTACAAAAGTTTGCTGTACACGTACCATCTTCCAGGGCCAAAGTTAGGAAATTCAACACTGAGTATGCAACCCTACACTACCTCTTGAACTGGTTTAGAACTGAAGGACCAGAGTAGGTATTAAATCAAAGAAAAAAAGATTCTATGTTGAATAAGACATGCACAGACGACTAGTGGCAGGAAAAAGGTGAAAGAAAAGGCAGCCAAGCAAAGCTGAAACAATGCAAACGCGGGTTAGGCTGGGTTGCTGATACCGAAGTTGCTCTAAAGGTTGTAGGCCCATTCATCAAGTCAACTGAACAGCAGAGATCAGATCCAGCTTCTAGTTTGGAAACTTACATCAACTAGCCTAATCCAGTAACATCTTATTTCAGAACAGACACCTATCTCATTGTCCACCTCTAGGTTACCCGTCACAATGAAGAGCTCCAGGTAAATGTTAAGATCTTTCCCATTTTTATTCATGTTTTTTTATTCCTACAGAGCAACCTCATCCACAATTCTCATTCCTGAGTCCACCTACTTGATGAAGGTAGTTACAAATATGGACTGGAGGAAGGCTAGGAAAAAAATCCTACTGTGTTGGATTAACTTCAAAGCGTTCAGTGTGTATTCAGTTTTTATTTTTACTGGTCAAAATAAATTTGATTGCACATTTAACATTACCTGTACTGTGATTCTGTAAGAATATCTTCATAATGAGAAAAAAAGCAGCATGAGGGTAAAAAGGTAGGATGCCTGCAACTTTATTGAATAGTTTAGGAAAAGTGTGTATGTATGCATAAGAATATAGGACTATGTAGCAAAATCAATAAATGGTGATGTAAGAATACACAAGAATTCTTTCAACTATATTTTCAGAGTTAGAGTTACACTATCTATCATGTCTTAGTTTAAAAATTGCCTTCATTGGAAGGGTCATCCTCACTTTAAATACTCATCAGGTGGTTTTTAGTGTTTTAAATCCTTTAAAAGGACTTCTATGACTAAGTCTTCCATGGCTTGGCCCCTTGTATCTCCATCCATTCTTTCAACACCTTGCATATGCCTCAGATTGTCCTACTTCAGGACTTTTCACAGTCTGTTTCCTCCAGTACCTTCACCTGCTCTCTGCTCAAAGGATCCATCTTTCACTACAGAAACTCCTACTCATTCTTGAAATCCCAGCTAAAAGCTGTCACGTTAAGTTTTGAGTTTTCTGGTAGAAACTACTTCACTGCTCCATGAAGAATTTATCGGAGCCACAACTGTTATGAGACTGTCAATAGCATTAACTCTTGAGAGGAGGTCTGTCAACTTCTGGCACTTTTCATCACTCATCCTCAAGTTCCTTCTTGGTTTTTTAAGTTTAAACCACACAAGGAACTAAAATCTACTGTTATCCTAAGCAACATTTTCTCCTGAGTTTCAAAATAATAAAACTCAAGACAAGTAATTAAGAGATCTACAAAAGGTTCAAACTCTCAATTTCCAATATGAAAATCAAGTAACTGGATTAATGACTTACTTTCCACTGGCAATTTATTATTTCTAAATTGTTATGCTCCATTTCTCATCTATTTTACACTTAAGATAGTCAATGCCTTAATTTTTTTAACTGAAAAACCTAAAAGTACATTAGTGATATCAAATGGAAGAAACACAAGATACAAAGTATATTGTATTTTTTGAAAATATAATTAATACATCAATTAAAAATTTCTCATGGATAAACACTCATCCTTTAAGTAATTTCACACTCCAACAAAGATGTTTCCATTTCTCAGAAGTCACATAAGTGATCCCTAATTAGTCCAAGAACTTGGTTTTTTAATCCAAGTTATATTCTGATACCTGGGTTTTTAAACCAGTATACAAAATCACCACTATACATCTATAAGTTAGTTAATTTCACCATTATCATTTACATTTACTTTTCAGCTATTAGACTTAGCGCTTTAAGTAGCAAATTACCTAAATTATGAACACATATTTTTAAAAATAAAATCCAGTTCACAATTACCAGGTATATATACAGTGCAGAAGATTAAAAAAACAAACAAAAACTAAAGTAGCATAGGATTTCTCTTTCCTAAGGTTCCTATTAAGAACATATACTTCTAAACTACCCATTTATTCTGTACATTTAAAATAACATTTGGCTTGACTTAAATAGTCAAAAAATATAAAGGCTAAAATTTTTATAAGACTAACCCATAAAAATGGACTAAAATTCTAAACCAAGCCCTGAAACCAAGCATTCAAAGAATATCTGATTATTAGTTTAATATTTCTGTATTGTATAAGGTTTTCACAAACAATAATTTAAAGTTTTACTTTTAATAATGGTAATGGCCTACAACTCAGATAAACCCACAAATTCATACTGTCTTACAAACAGCAGTAATATGAACAGTTAATTCAGTTATCTTAGGGCCTTATAATACACTAATCAGTATCATTAGCCTATTCACATTATAATGAAAATATTTCTATCAAAGCTAATGTCCGCCTTTCAGGTTTGTTTTTATTACATGAGCTAAAAAGGAAACAGAGGTAGAATCCCATTTTTCTTAAGATTACTCTGTAAGCCAGTTCCACACAATTAAGATATTTTTATGTCACAGAAATATTAATACTACTTCAGTAAAGAATTCTGAAAATTACATAAACTTTCAGACACCCGTCTTAAACTAAAAAACTAAGTGATTTATGAAACTATTGTTCTGTTTACTTACCATATTTGAATGACCATAAAATGACAGAAAAAATTTTTCAAAGTATTAGCTCATATAGGTGATTATATGAGATTCTGCCATTTCTAGAGAGAAAAAATAGAACTTCTTGGTAATCTGTGCCTGAGTGAGGGGAAACTATAAACTGCAAATGTAAAGACAAAATTCAAAGTGTCTCAAAAACGTCTATAGTTAACTCAGTAAAAACCTTTCTAGTCTTCCAATAACAAGCTCCACTTAGCAGAGCTTGGGAGGTTGCTTTTAAAATTATACAGATTTACAGGCCATTCTGGCCTAAGTGCAGAATAGCCTACTCTAACATCTCTACTCTCTGCTCTTCAAAAAAAAAGTGTGTATATATATATATATATATTCATATTTTTAAAAAAACACCCAAAATATCACCAGTACATTTTATAAAATTAAATGCAAATTTTATTAAGGATTTCAAATTACATATTTCAAATTTCTAAAATGGAATAGAACCATTTTGGAACTGGAGAGATGGCAAAGATGAACACTGATATCCCTTACGATGCCAAATTTATTAAGAAAACAATTCCTCTGCAAACCACATCCCCTTTATGTAACAAGATGAAACAGTATCTGCCCCTTCACTTTGGCAATAGCTATTACCTAAAGGAATGAAAAAAAAAAATAGTGGTTCTGCTACTTAAGTTCATTAAAAATGGGATTCTATCTTCAGATTAAAATTTTTTAAGTTCATAAAGGCTGTGATCAAATGAGCTATGGGTAGAAAAACAAAAATCAGCAAAGAATGTGTAATCAAAGCAACCAAAAGCACTTTGAAAATAAAGAGGAAAAACATAAGGTGTTTCATGGCATTTTTTCCCCTACAAACTAACGCAACTGGTTAAGGATTTCCAGTAGTTAATTAAAATCTCAGGAGAGGAATGAATAGTATTATACAAATAAGATGTGTTCACATTCCAAGATCTTAACACTAAATTTTCAAAAAGGAAACTATCACCTCTAAAAACAATGTAATTTTATTAAGAGCAGGAAATCTAGGCGTCCTCTAATTATAATCCATTTAGTCCACCCTCACTGTCAAAGCTTTTAAGCTCATCACAAAAAATTAACAGTAATTAGCCTGAGGTATTTTAAATGTGGCTCTACAGTCTCAAATTTAATGGCGTTTCCCCCCACTAAAAATGATCTTCCTACTTTAGTCCCATGATCTCTGTAGTACTTTACTACAATATGGTCATATAAAAACAATCCTTGGACCTTTCCGAAGAGTTGCTCATCTATCAGCTTCTATTAAGATAGGAGCCACACAAAGATCTGCAAGAGTGTTGCCTGACCAGATCCTGAATGGAGGTACTTAAACCTTTGTTTTCCAGTTGAATTATCAAACCCTGGTATGAATAAAATGCTAAATATAATACTTGTACAAATACGTCCAAATTTTTGAGCTTTTAATGAGATCGAGAAACATTTCATAAAATTTAACTTAATATGCCTTAACATATCTGTGAGGTAGTTAGGTAAACAGTACTACCCATTTTAATACATAGTAAACAGAAGCATGGGTAAATGACATACTCATATTTTAAAAGCAGTAAGAATCAGAATTAACCATAGAGGCTTGGGGCCTTCTCTCTAGCTCTAATCAAAGGAAATAAAATTTCAACCTTTTAATCTTTCTTTTAAAAAAAATTACATCCTTTAAGATTTGCCTTTCTTTTCTATACTTTCTTAATTAACAGATGTAGTACCTCTCCCAAAGTTGACACACTTCTCTTCCGTAATATGGTAAACTGGGTACAATGCTTAATTCAAGCTAGGCCTCTGCTTCTACCTGAATTAGTACAAAATTAAGACATTATCTTGTGAGAACTAAAATTATATTTGACATTTTTATTTTAGGCTGCAAAAACAAAAACAAGCAAACAAACAGTAACAACAAAAAAACTTGAAATAGGCTTGTCAAATGATGTAAATTCATCCTTTCCAGGGAAGCAGAAGGTAGACCCTACCATAAAGAAAAGATGCTTAGTTAATGGAAGTTAAATTTAAAAGTACAGCTAAAATAATGAGGCTTAACTTCTGAAAAGGTTTTATTCACCTCCCTACAGTAACCAATAACCACACTATCAGTTAGGTTTCTTAACTACGGTTTCCTTATTAGGTTTCTAACTATGTCACTTAAAATACAAAAAATCCATTAATAATCTAAGTTATCAGTTGTGGTCTTACTGGAAATTCTTAACCATATATTTGTCTCAACAAGTTTTGTTTTTGTTTTTTAAATGAGGAATTATCTTAGTGTAAGTTGTTGCATTTCTGTAACAAAGTAATGAAAGGCACAGCTAGTGCAAGCAAATGTAAACCCAATTCAACTACCAGCTGAAAAAAATACTTTGGTTCTTCAGGAAAAAGATAGCAAAGCCAAAAAAAAAAAAAAAGTTTAACAGTTCTGTTCGCTTTCATAGCTGTAATCTTAAATCTTTGTTACATGATAAAAATTACTCCGGAAGAACCAAACCATGTAGTGATGAATGAACATGCGTGAAAGAATTTGTGCAATCAACAGATGTGGCAGAAAAACTAGAGTTAAAATGCTAAGTAGAACAAATTGGTCTTTAAAATTATTAGTTCCTTTCCTTTAAAAAAAATTACTGAGTCTACCAAGAAAATACAAAAACATAAGGCTGTAAGTAAATAATAGTTGTGTTTAGGCTATTACAGTGCAGGTTATCCTCAAGGCCACATACATCCTGCTTCACTGCTGCTTGCACTCTGCTGGGTTTTGATCCTTCTGTTAAAGGAAAACAACAAGTCAATCTATCTTTTTCTACCTGCTTCAGTTACTTTTCAACAGTAATTATTGTAATTAATTATCTCATTGTTCCATCAAAATTTTTGCCAAATTAAAGAAATGGTATAGCAAGGATGGTAAACTATTTATTCAAATACTACCAAGTCACAAAAATGCTAAAACGAGACCCAAATTTTACACTGCGGAATGAACTCCATAGAATAACACACCAAATCATAACCTTAAAAAATAAAATAACAAAGCATTTATGTTAGTCATATTACCAATTACTTTTGCCTTTTTATGGATCAATTATTCAAACATACTAATTCATACCCTTTAGAAAATTTAATTTGATTTTTAACTACCCCCTCTTACCTGCTCACTAGATTTTAAAATATCTTCTGGATATTTTACAGTATTTAGCAAATGAATGAATGCATTTAACAAAAACCAAAAGTTTCAAAAGAATCCTGATAATATACTACATATTTTGGGGGAGACAAAGGGCTTTACTAACCCTGATATGACAAATACCCAAGAACAACAGATTGGGAGTCTCAAAGATAGAGAAGAGAGGTGGTTGGGAGAACCTAACAAACAGTACTGCTTCCCTATTCGCAGGCACTCCTGCAATCGGATTATTTAAAAACTGACCTTTATTTATAAAGCTATCCTTTAGAGGGAAAACCTAAGAACACAAGCAATAAAAATTTCAAATGCTCCTAGGGGCACCTGGGTGACTCAGCTCAACTCTGACTCTTGTTTCTGGCTCAGGTCATGATCTCAGGGTCCTGGGATCAAGCCCCGCGTCCCCGAGTCAGGCTCTTTGCTCTCAGGCAGGGAATCTGCTTGAGGATTCTCGCTGGCTCGCATTCCCTCTCTCCTTCCCCTTTCCCTCTGGCCCACCCCCACCCCACTTGTCCTCTCTCTCTAAAATAACTAAATAAATCTTTAAAAAATAAAAATAAAATGCTTCTTTATTAAAAAACCAAAAAAAAAAAAAAAAAAAAAAAAAGCCCAGGGCACCTGGGTGACTCAGTCAGTTAAGTGTCTGCCTTCAGCTCAGGTCATGATCCTAGGGTCCGGGGTAGAGCCAGGTATCTGACTCTCTGCTCAGTGGGGAAGGTGCTTCTCCCTCTTCCTCTCCCCCACTCCCATCTCGTATGCAGTCTCTCTCAAATAAATAAAATCTTAAAAAAAATAAAAAAGCCCAAAATAATGTACATTAAAATAGAATCATAGGGTTTATTTAGCCTGAGACTAAGAAAAATACAAAGTCAGAACCAAAACTAAAATTTCTTAGGAAACGTGCATTGAAATTTCATGTACTGTTGAAATGCCAGTGGTGATTAAAGTGGACTATACATTATTTCCAGTCAATAGGATTTACTAAAGAGTTTAATGGACAAAAATAAACTTCGTATTAAGAAACATCAACTCTTACTTAACCTGCCTTAAACTTAATAGAAAGCAGCACTAATTTTGCTCACCTTTGAGTCATAGTCTGGATCATTTTCCTCATCTCCTTCTTCTTCCCCTTCCTATATTAAAGTTCAAAATGCATCCATGAAGTAGGTACACAGTAGGAAGAAATGGCTCATAATGTACGGAGAAATTTTAATACAAGTTACTCTATAAGTCAAAAGATTTTCATGATTACAGAGTATGGTGACAATGCAATTTAATTGAAAGCTTCTAATATGAAAAATTTCCCAACACAACTTGAGACATCCAGAGAGCTTTTATTGAAAAGATTTACTGCAGCCAACGTTGAAAAAGTTTACTGCAGCTTTTGACTTCTTCAAAGAGCTGATAACCCTGCAGCAGAACAGAATTATTTGAAATAAAAAAAATGTTCTGAGTTTTGCAATTTATTTATTGAAACCTCATACATACATTGTTTGGCTGTAGAATTCTAAAACCATATTTTTTTCCAAAAGGTTTATATCCCATATCACAGAATAATGATTATAGCAAAGGAATACATAAGTCACTCAATTTGCTTCTCAATGTGTTAAACAGAGAATTATTTGCTCATTTGGTAAACATTACCTCATCTGCTTCTTCACCTTCTTCATCATACTAAAAAGGGAAAAAAGGATGAAGTTTGAATGAAGCTAACAAACATTTGAAAACTGCATTAGTTACAGCCATTTTGTATCCACTAACAACTAAAAAAAGGAAAACATACTTTCCCTAAGGCAATTAATTATAAATTAAACAGCTGCAGGAATCACTCAATCTGACAATTTAAAGAGTTAAAGAATACAGTACAATTGTGCATAAGTGTGATCAGACAACTATTACTATAAATATTACTTGCCTGTACTTATGTGAACACACAGCACAAAAAGGCCCTAAATCTATTTGAATGACTGACATTTAGAAATAAAGATAGCCAAAATATTTGAGGGCAGCCTAATTTCACCTTAATTGTTGCTTAATACTCCTTTGGATAAAAATTCTATGCTTCCTAGTATTTTTAAGTAATAAAAAATATCTTAGGCATGTTTTGTTTAGTCAAAGAGAAGAGCATAACACATCTACAACACTGAGCAAACAGGGTAAAGTTGCACTAATTCAGAGTAGTCTTCCTATTAGCAGGAAAATAAAAGCTACCAAAGATCCTAAGAGGACATATTTAAAACAATTCAGGAAAGTTATCTATAGGACATCAGTAATTAGCCTTTGAATTATTCTGTTTTTTAAAAAATTACATCTATTCATTTAACTGCTCACCAATTGTGACCATCATACCCTCACCAAATGATTTCACTGCAGGATTCAGATTCACTCACATCATCATCATCATCTTCAATAGCTTCTCCAGTAAAGTATAACACTGATCTTGGGATTATACGCTCACGTAAAAAGTGACCAATTTCAAAGTCTGCAGCGAGGATAGCTTCAGCATCATCATCCTGGTTGTTTTTTTTTTTAAAGAAAAAAAAAGGGCACAAAAATTTAATAACTGTTATTTAATTAGGCACATGCAAGACTCTTGGGTTTAAATTCTATGAAACAACATTCAACTTCACTTTTAACTTTGTCATTTTAAAATTAGCTTATGTGTGTGATTAAACAGTCATCTGTATGTACCTTAAGTTCATTGGGTTTTAATAAAAAGAAAGTTACCAAGTCAGTGTACATACTCAGAAATTTGGGAAAATAAAAACTAGAACTGGTTATTGCTCAGTTTTTTGACTTAAAATATAAAAGCAACTTTCTATGTAACTATAATTTTCCTTATAAATATTCACTATTGAAAACACCAAATGGAATAATACTAAGAAAGAATCTCAGGATTTAAATAACATTAGGTATATGGCACATAGTGAAAGAACATGGAGGATTACTCCTGATTCCTTAAAGATAGTACAGAAGCAGTTTATGTATAATGCCAAATGAGGAGTTAGAATCCTACTTAATAAATCCTAAGTCAATCTAGGATTTCTACTTAATGACAAAGCACAACACAGAAATGGTGCTGACATTATTCAAAATTCAAATAATCCCATTTAAGTTCCATGATACCAAACAAGTAAACGTTCCATGAATGTTTGATTCATCAACATAATCCACTATAATAAACGCCAAAAAACACAAAAGTTGGCAGTGGACTTTTGAGGGAAAGACTTCTAATCACAGGTGCAGGTGTTCTAGCTTTAACTACTCAAGACTATTTTGTTACCATAAACATTTGACAACAGAATTTAAAAAATCACTTCAACACAAACTCCCAACCCACTCACGGACATGCAAATAGCATGAAACTCTCAATGTTCGTAAGTAGTTCTACCTAAAATTCAGGTGCTGTTTTATAGTCCCCTTTTTTGTCCCATGGAAGACATTTTGAACCAAGTCACTTACCACTCTTTACAGGCAGAAATACTTGCCTTTTACAGATCTGGTCTTAGCCTTAGCCGAAACTATTCCAACTCAAAAGTATTCAAAATAAACATACTTTCTAATTCTGTACGTATATAATTACGAAACTGAGTTAAAGTTAAAAAATCTGGCCAACAGACGAGCAAATTCAAAACATATGTAGCTTACACCCTGTCTGCACAGACCTCTCTTAGGCTGTTCCTCATTCCAGGCTATACACAGGCACTATCATAGCTCTTGGCTACATGGTCACATAAAACATGGCCACAACATGAAACCGTGTTTCCACTGGAATAACAAATACAGAAAGAGTTCTAACCAGAATGTGGTTAGGAGTTTCAGTAAATAAATAGTACAAATGATTTATTTAATACATCCTAGTTTCTTTCTTTCTTTCTTTTTTTAAAGATTTTGTTTATTTATTTGACAGAGAGAGGCAGTGAGGGAGGGAACACAAAGCAGCGGTAAAGGGAGAGGGAGGAGCAGGCTTCCCGCTGAGCTGGGAGCCCGATGTGGGGCTCGATCCCAGGACGCTGGGATCATGACCTAAGCCGAAGGCAGACGCTTAAAGACTGAGCCACCCAGGCTCCCCTAATACATCCTAGTTTCAATAAGAAAACGATCATCTTAAGAACTTGAATCCCCCACAATACTTCCAAGCCTCAAAAGAAAACTTTAGCCTTTCAGCATTTCTCAATGGAAGCACAACAGGCATTCTGAAATAATTTCAGATGCATAAAGGTCTTCTCCATGCACTGCAAGCCTCAGAACAAAATTCAAGTAGCAACTATGCAACTCCCCACTTCTGAGAACCAGTTCTTTAATTTCATAGTGAACAATTCAACAAATAAAGACCAATTTAACTTACCAGATCTCCACTCTCAGGAACTGCAAAATTGAGAAAAGAAGTTCAAATGAGTAAGAAACTAAAGAAACCTTAATAATAAAACAACCATTAATACCCAAACTAAAACACTATTTACCTTCAGGAGGGGCAAAAAAATTAAAGAAAGAGTCATTGGAAACTGTTTTGGTCACAGTACGAACTGTCCCACGTCCCTTATGTTTCTGCTTCTTCTTAATGGTTTTCAAAGTGACATTCTTTCCTTTTTTCCAATCTATCTGGCACCTTGCAAAACAAAGGGCAAGAATCTATCACAATTAACATACTATGCTTAATTGCTGGAAGAGCTAAGATTTATCTAATTAAATTTATTTTTTAAAAATATTTTCTTTATTATTTTATAGAGAACAAGGGAGAGGGAGAACAAGAGCGAGAGCACATGCACGTGAACAGGGGGAGGAGCAGAAGGGGAAAAAAATCTCAAGCAGACGCCAGGCTGGCACCAGGGGCTCGATCTCACAACCCTGAGATCATGACCTGAGCCGAAACCAAGAGTTGGAAGCTTAACTGACTGAGCCACCCACGTGCCCCAAATATTATTTTTAATTACAAATTTCAAGGGGAAAAATTGGCTCAAATGCTTTCGACAGCAATATAAAGAGAAAAATTTTATTTCTAAACACTTTTCAATAAATATATTGACTTAGCACAAATTCACAGTATAATGAATTTAAGTGTGTTTTCCTTTGAAGAAACGTTCTAATACTGTAAGCCAAGGAGAATTCTAGGAAAATAGGTGTGCTAATCTAAGAAAACACTTTTCTGAAATGTTTAGATATAAATTATGTATCAAGTACACACTAGGAAATACCAAATATCACAAATAACAAGTAAAACAAAAAGAGACAGAATATTCTGTGAAAGCAGTAAAATTAAACTCACCCCGTACAACCCATAATTTCTGGTCCATCAAAAGAAAAGGGATCAGAATCATCTGGTTCTGACCTCATCCTGTATGTCTTTGTCAACACTTCATTTGTGAAATATTCATTGGGTTCAAAGTGAAATTCTAAGACAAAACTCTTAAAAAAACAAAAAAATACTATTGAAATTCCTGCAACACAAATGTTAAGTGCTTTAAGTAAGAAAATTCAATCTGCTGATTTTTATAAACACATAAACTTCTAGGTGATAATGCCTTTCCTATTCTGGGACAGGGTCAGATAAACCCCAAATTATGTTAAAAAAGCAAAACAAGACACAAAATAAAACTGAATAAAACTCAGCTCAGCTTACAATTTCTATTTAGTAACATGTTTATAAAATAAGTTAAAACAACTGGATAAACTGACCTAGTACTCCTCCCTCCTTCCATCCTCACAAAGAGGACTTTAAATCATCTTCTAACCCGAATTTGACAGAGGAACAGCCCAACTTTACTACACACGAAAGAAGAATCTACAGTCTATAGTAGCTTTGCCCATACTTCACATAATACTGATGGTTTTTGGGAGAAACTAGTAGCTGATCTTTCATCATGGGAAAGTGGGGGCCCTCTAACATCTTCTGTTTTATGTAATTCCCAGACACATGCCTTTTAAGACAGAGTAAGTATTTAGGGTGCTATTTTTTAATCTGTATTTATTCTAGGATCAAGGACTTACTATATTTCAAAAATAGTTTTATGTTCAGAGGGAGGAAAAGGAATAAATTCTGCATCACAATTACCAACATCCAAACATTTATTTGCTACCAACAAGAGTACCAGGTATGAGTTTTAACTTTTCTCACCCATCTCTAGGCTTAGAATATCACCTCTTTTTAGAAAGTTCCATATATCCACCTATAAACATCTAATACTACAAAACTGAAAATATTTCAAAGTTCTTTTACCATGGGCTGGCCAGCATCTGAGAACTTCACTTTAATATCTTTCAAGTGCTTCAAAATAGGTTCATCATGTTCCTGCAAATTAAGAAAATATTAAAATGAGTATCTAACATGGCATTTCAGGATTAGTGTGCTATTACTGGACAATAAACATTTAGCTGACTGAGACATTTATAGTGAGGCTTTATGTAACAATTATGAGCCACAAGACCTACTCTTATGTATATTATGGCTTATACTAAAGCAGTTTACTTATAAACTCTACTTATTTCTACTGGCAAAGGTAGAAAAAAAGTGACTTAACAGAGAATTACATTATCATCAGACTGAATGGACTGAAGAATATAAAACCAAGTCTAACTCAGGCATGTTTTCTTTAAAAACATTTCCTTTTCCAGCTCTTCTTGTTCCTTTCATTCTGCTAGGTCCTTTTCTACTTTGCCAAAGTAGAAATGCAATAAGCAGTCCCTGTTTTGAGATTTCTTTTTCTTGACTTTAACTTTCAAAAATCACACTATAAGGCAACAAGTACTATAATGCACATAGTAGTGGCTCAAGAAATGCTTCTGATTAGGACAGGAAGTTTCCCAGAGAAGGTGGTATCTGTGTTGGATTCCCAGAAAAAGTGACAACTGTAAGAGTTAAAGATCTTTATGTTATTCTTTTAAAATGTAAATGTCCCTCAGCATATTTGTTTCAGACTGAAAAAGTCTTTTGGGGTAACATAAGTGAAATTTTAAGTTTTCTTCCTTCAATCACTAATACCAAAAACACTTAAACACTGAAGACACAAGACTATGCAAAACATTGCTCAATAGATAAGAAACTGTCGAAGGGACCATTTCATTATCTAATTTCTGAAAATGAATTACAATTTATTTACTACATTAATCAAAGATGCAATTTTCCTACTACAGGTAACAGGTTTCAAGAGACAGCGATCATTCTATAGAGGAGAGATTAGTCATCACAGCCATTTAAATTTCAAAGGTTTTTACCCTTTGAGGTAAACTGATGTTTTTATGAGTAAAATTACCTGAACCATATCACTGAGCAAGTCAACATTCTTAAAAACAGTCAACCAGAATTCAGGAATTCCCTTGGGGTCTTCTTTTTCTTCATCCTTTTTCTCATCTTCGATCTTGGCTTTTTCTTTCAGCTCCTCCTGGATAAATGATAGCATTAAGTTACTGAATTCCTAAACCAGACCACTTGATAAAATCTTAACCATCCCCTTAACTTACATCCAGTGAAGTACAGAAACCAACAAATCCTCAATCACCAATTGCAATTTTCAATCAAATAAGTTCTAGTCCAATTGTGTTATCATTGCTGTTACCCATAACAAACTTTACTTCTATAAATATTACTACCATACCCCTCCCGAAAGTGAGAACCACTAAGGGAGAACCTATGAACTATAGGAAAACAGTTTTAGAGAAAACAATTTTAAAGCTTCAGGAAAAAAATAAATATAAACTTTGCCCAATTCCTCATTCCTTGGTGTTCTTGATCAAAACATTACGTTCTCCTTATCAACCAACATTAAAATAGCAATGCTGGGGAAACAGAGTCATGTAACAGAACACTGTGTTTGTGTCACAACCCTGCCATTTATTAATTGTAGGCAAGTCACTTAGAAGCCTCCATTTCACCATGTGGAAAAACCAAGAACAATCCTTTGCATGTCATCATGTTCAAAGGAAAAGTTTACATAATCTATAAAATTTAAATACTAAAAAATGTAAGGGAAAAACGAATTTGGGTACAGATGGTACCAGCGTTAACAGTGGCTCATCTGTTCTGATTGTCGTTAACTCACCATCAATCTTATAATAAAATATTTCCAAAGTATAAAAACACACTAAAGTTGGTACCAACCGAAATTTCATCCTCCTCATCTGGTTTCCATTCACATTCTTCTTCTGTAGGTTCATAAATTGCATTAATGATCTCAAATCGCTAAAATGATTTAAAAAAAAAAAAGAAAAACTTGCATAAAAACAATGACATCCAAGCCAGAAACTGTTTCTCATTAAAGAGGTGTACAGATTTAATGAATGCATACCACAACCCAAATTGCTATTATTGATAGTTTTCCCGAATACCTCTAATAACCATTTTGCTTCGAGATCTAAAGACTAAACCACCTGCAAGTTTGTTCATATTTCCAGAGCTTTACTATAATCTCAAATTTCAGATAAAGAAAATGAAGTAGTGAAAGCATTACCTTATCAAATAGAGGCTGATAGAGAACAGCATACTTTCTTTCAAGATCATGAACTTCCTCATAGAATTTGGCTTCTATCTGTGCACATTTAACTTGAAGATTTTTGAGAGCATTCACTCGTCTTTTAACTACCCTAGGCAAGCTGAAAGGTTGGAACGCACCAGTTAAGCAGCATCACAGTAAAACACAAGTCACACTTCTATCATATTGAAAAGTAAAGCATAAAAATTAGTGAATGAGAGGTTTCCAATTTGAAGCAAAAGGTATACTCATTCAAATTAATTAAAATTCAAGAAACATAAATACATGGTCTTGACTATAAAATACTTCAAAAATGAACATGTAAACAGATACAGTAAGCTGTGATAAGAAAATGTAAATCATATCAACCCTAAATCTTTCATTATAATCAAGTTCAGCATTAGACTTGTCAGTGCCGGCATCTAAGCTGTAAAACAGTCTATCTTAGGGAGTTAAAAAGTCATGTACTGACCATCCTAACGGAGAATAAGGACAATAACCTTGATTTTAAAAAAAGTATGCATATCCAATCCAGTCCAGCTATTTTTAGGGAAAAGGATATTATATTAGAAAAAAGGATGGTATCCTACATTATTTCGTATTTTAGTCTCTATTTAGAATTTAAACTTTCATTTAAAAAAGAATATTGTATGTTATGAAGGGACTGTTAATAACAGCTTTGAGATATAATTCATAAATCATACAATTTACTATGGGGTATAAGCCCCTTGAAGTATGATTAAATTTATGAATCCCCCTACCACCCAAAACGTGTTCGCTCAAAATTTATCTAACTTCAGGGACTCTGTACAATAGATCCAGAATCCAGGTTAGAATTTCCTGCACTAAGCAGATTGCTATAAATCAAATAATTCTCTTACTTAACCACTACTTTAGTTAAGATAATCAGAAGTAAAAAATTATCTACAGATACCAATTTTTTATTTCTTACAATTAAAAGTGAAAAGTTTAATGTTTTGTCAAGGTGATGAAATAGCATGAGGTGCTGCCCACCCCCAAAACCGTTATCTCAGAAAAACAGAAAGAATTCAACCCTAGAAACTTCAGAACCAAGAAGAAAACAACTATTTCAGGGAACCACACACACTCACAAGCATACACATACTACGAGCAACCTCTGAGTAAGACTAATTTAACAACTGTACAGGGTGAACTGCAACCTGGAAAAGGGAGGAAATGGGCAGGCTCGAAGAAAGCTTTTGCAATTCTCCACTTGCCTTACAACAGTCAGTGTCTGACTCCTTCACCACCCCCAGAGACCAGTGCCAGCATTTTCAGTAGTTGATGAAAGCTGGACTGGCTGAGAGCCTACAAGCACTCATTCCTCCACCCCTCCAATCCAGGTACAATGGATTACAACCAAAGGAGACTGCCTCTTCCCCAAGCAGTCAAAAACAACTGCCTGGAGGGGCGCCTGGGTAGCGCAGTCGTTAAGCGTCTGCCTTCGGCTCAGGGCGTGATCCCGGCATTCCGGGATGGAGCCCCACATCCATCGGGCTCCTCTGCTGGGAGCCTTCTTCCTCTCCTACTCCCCTGCTGTGCTCCCTCTCTTGCTGGCTGTCTCTCCGTCACATAAATAAATAATAATAAAATCTTAAAAAAAAAAAAAAAAAACACAACTGCCTGGAATTGACAGCAAACTTTGAGTCTGAAGTAACTGGAACTCTCCTTGGGTTCACTTCAATTGCTTTTCTTAAATTCCATGGGACTGGCACAAACCAGAGCCTGATCTTTATTCCTCCCTCAATAATCATTATTGGGAAATAACTGTTATCAACCAGTGAGCCTGAGCTCTATAGCCAAAAAACTAAACCCTCAAGGAATATAATTTTTAATGAAAGAATGAAATATTTATCATCTGAAGCCGTATTATTAGACAAAACAATGTAAATATATTTAAAAAGATGAGGGAAGAAACCCGACCAAGAAATCTAAAACAAAGTAGAAATATTAAAAGTGAAAAATACAGTAGCTAAAACAAATAACCAACAATAGGGTAAACAGGATAGGTTCAACTTAAGGAAGTCCATTAAAGTTGAAAAGCTCTCCAGAAAGGCAGCAGGAAAGACAGACAGAAAATTTATGATTTGGACGACAAAAGTCGCAACAACTGAGACAGAAGGGAGGTGGATATCTGAAAAAATGGGAGGATATCTAAAGAAATGAATAATAAATTTCTCACAGTTAAATATGCAAATCCTTACTCTAACCCCTAGACAGGTTAATGAGATTCATGAATATCAAAGACTAAAGAAAATTCTGAATGTGTTCAATGAAAAAACAAATAACCTACACAGGAAAAGGAATCCGACATCAGGCTTCAAACGAAAACACCATATACAGGAAGAAATGAACTTTTATTTAAGAACTTTGAACTTCAATTTTATAAGCCAGACTATTATTCAAATATGAAGACAAAATAAAAATTGTATGAGGCATATCAGGCTTCAGGAAATAGGCCAGAGATACTCATTACATTCATTAAAAATAATTTCTGAGGAAGTTAAAAAAATTTAAAAATTATATAAGTATAGGTGGCCAAATATCCTGGCAAATTTTACTGTTGCCTTGATGAAAAAAAAGAGGACTAGAGAATGTATATTTATAAGTAATACAGACATTAGTAAATTTAAGAAATCAATAGGGGTAAATAAACTTAGGTATTAGGATATGAGCCCCTTTACCTTAATAACAAAAAAGAATGCAGGAACTTTGATACCAGCAGAAGACAACTTGATTTATTCAATGGAAAGCAAAAAAAGAGAAAAGAAACAAAGTAGAATAAATTATAAAATAATAGCAATTAAGTCCAAAAACAATACTGCTTTCAAGAAAGGCAAAGAGTTTAAAATTACTAATAAAGAAGCAAACTTCCCTACTAGAGATAAGATACAAGGATGGAAAAACACATGCCAGGTAAATAAAAACCAAAAGAAAGGTAAAATAGTACCTTAATATCAGACAAAACAATTTATAACACCACCACCACCACCACCAAATACAAAAGAGGACATTTTATACTGGTAAACTGGAACAAAAGGACAAGATATATACATCACAAACATATAACTAATAATACAGCTTCAAAATATATTAATCCAATCTATAACCAATAAAATTCTAGGAAGAAACAGATTAAGTGGAAATTTCTAACACATTCTTTCCAGAAACTATTAGATCAAGCCATCGATCAATAAGCAGAAATAAGAGAATGTGAACACCACAATAAATCTGAGCTACTAATTTCAGCATATAGATCTTCACACTTAACTTTCATAGAACATTTACAAAAACAAATATTAAGGCCATAAAAGATAATTAAAAAAAAAAATCAAATGAACGAAGCCCTCAATTCAAGAACCTTGAAAGGGGAATGGAGCAAATCCAAGAAAGAAGGGTTCTCAAACTCCAAAGGCCAAAGTCCATTTTTAGAAGAGTTCTACCAACTGTTCAAAGAACAGTTAATTCCCATTTTATACAAGTTGTTTTGAAAACAGGGGGAAAAGTAAAAACATAAACCCTGTTTATGTCACTAAACAGCTGAAATCTTGACTCTAAAACCAGGGCATGGAATTACCATCCCATGAAAGTTTCTGTATTGTACATACATATATACATACATGCACATATGCATATAAATACACACACACACTCAAGTATATTTCACTAATGAATAAGGACCCTGAATAAAATATTAACTACCTGACTCAACAGTGTAATAATAATAATACATGATTAAATTTATTCCAGGAATGCAAGGCTAGTTTAGCATCTGAAATACAGGTTTCCAAAAATGTATTTAATATGTACCTCATAGATTCAAAGAAAAAGTCAAAAGACCATCTGAATACATACAGGGAAAAAGGTCACAAAAAAAAATCTAAGTAGACACCAAGTTTAATGGAGAGATTTTATATCCATTCCTGGTTAAAACTAGAAATAAGATAAAGATGCTCATGTTTAATGCTAATTGTTTAAAACAGTACTGAAAGTCCTAGCCAATGTTACAATGAAACAAAAAATAAACTTGGTGTGAGGTAATGTGAAAGATGAGAGCTAAAACTGCCATTATTTGCAGACAAGATCTTTTGCCTATGGGAGAAAAAAAAAGAACAAATTACTATAGTAAGTGTAGCAAGATTTCTGGATACAAGATCAACAGCAAAGGAAATAAAAAATAAAAATAAATCAATAGCACTCTTCTCTACAACAGCAGCAGCCAACATGGAAATACAATAAAAAATAAGATATTATCCACAATAACAACACAACTAAAGTATATAGGAATTAATCAAGAACAGACTATGAGAAAAACTTTGTAATAAAAGAGTATGATTTCAATAAATACAAGGATATGGATGAGACAATTGTACATTAGAAGAATAATCCCCTACCATCACTATAACTCCTATCAAAATTTTAGTGGGGGGACTGTTTTGTGAAAACCCCTCTAAACTTCCTATCAACCAAGGCCAATCTTAAAGAGTGTATTCCATAGGGGATGGGGGGCGGAGGGTAGAAGTAAGCAAGATACTAAAGGGAGAAACAAATTAATAGAAAGATTAAATTATCACCCTGCTAGATATTATTAAGACATACTAAAAGGCCATATTAATTAAAAGAGTGCTGCTCAAAGAAACACAGGTGTTTATAAGAAACTGATATGAAATAAAGGTGGTATCACAAATAAATGAGTAAATAATGAACTGTTTAGTGAAGTGTTACAGAAACAAGCTCACTAGGAAAAAAAACAGAAAAGAAAAGAAAAAAAACAAAAACAAAAAACAAAAACCCTGATGCATAGCTAAATACAAAGGTGGCCCTCAGAGGGTTTATTAAAGACCTAAAGATGGAAGGTAAAACTAGTCAACAGGAAATGCAGAAGAAACTAGGAAGGACTTCTTAACTTGAAAAGCAAAAGCCACAGGTCGAAAAACTTAAAACATAAAAATTAAGGATTTCTGTTTAATGGAGAATGCTATGGATAAAGTTAATACAAATGACAACAGATTATTTACGAAGTCTAAAACTGATAAGAAATTAACACCTCGAATATACAAAAACCCCTGCAAAACAAGATAGTAAACCCCAATAGGAAAATGGACAACGAAAGCAACCTAAAAGGCTCACAATCATGAAGAAAAGCTCAAAACTCATTAGACAACAAAAAGTACAAATGAAACAAAATAAGCCTGCACCTCTTAGATGGTAAAAAAAAAAAAAAAAAAAAAAAAAAAAAAAAACCATAAAGCTGAATGATGCCAACTGCTGGCAGAAACACAACGATGAAGGTTGCCTTCATGCACTGGATATACAGTCATTCTAGAAAACAAGCTGGGAAGGACTTAAAGCTTGCATACCCTATAACTAACAATTCCACTGGTAAGTACATATGCCCCCAAAATTCTTACACAATTCTTTAAAAGGGCATGCCAAAAGAGGACCATTACAATGGAATTTGTGTTGATGGAGCTTAGAAGCAATCAAGATATCCATCAAAGAAAAAGCTTATTTAAAAAAGCATGTAATCAAACATAATGGACACAAATCACGGTAAGTAACAACATTCAGAAGCTAGGAACTACTGACGAGAGGTTACATACAGATATAGCAACATGGATGGATCTTAAAATCATAAAGCCAAGTAAAAAAACAATTATAAGCAGAATAAGATATATGGGCTATTGTTAATGATTTACAGAACCAGTGAAATAAATAAGAAATCTGTATTTCTCCTAATTCTGTGCATTTCTAGCAAACCTCTGAACAAATCTCAGAAATGGTTAAGAACAGTGTACTTCCTGTGGAGAGGAGTCAAACTTTAAAAGACCAACTCTAAATTGGTGGTATTCAACAAAATTTTAAACTCCCCAAAATCCTATACTAGAAACTAACAGACATTAGCTTTCCACTATTACATATCTAAGTACTAGATGGTCTTAAAAAGATACACCTGCAATGCTGATTATAGACGGATAGAAAAGGACTACGGAAAAGAAGAACTTGTACCTTTCAATGTATCCTGTTGGTGTTTCTACCAGACCATCAAGTCTTTCTTGAAGGGCTGCAAGAATCTGAGGATTTTGCATCATCTGAACAGTCAGCTGACGCGCTTTAAAAAAAAAAAAAAAAAAGGGCATCGAAAAAAGGATTTTATGAAAATGTATTAATGCTATTTTAATAGGACAATCCAATCATGAAGTTTTCCTGACTAGCCCATATTTCGTTGGCCTGAGTAGAGATGGGCAGCAAGCTGAGGAAAATCCACTCTAGAAAAACCTGACGTTAGGAAAAGTTCAGATTCTGAATGATCTAACAACGCCATTTCTCAAGGCCACTGCCACAACTACTATTAATAATAAATATCCTTTCTCTTCATACCACCTTGTGTTTCATTCACCTTACATTTTTAAGAAGCTCAAAGCTTCATCCACATGCCTAACTATGACTCTAGATAACGCTTTGAAGGCAGACAACACATTATCGGAAAACTCCAAGTATAGTGACACTTTCGACCCTGGGAGGAAAGACTGTGGGGTGAGTAACCTAAATGTTTGTTTGATGCTTATAGTATAGTGTGCTTCTGTGTATCAATAGAGAAAGTTAACAGTTGGGATAATCAAGGTTGTAACTAAAACCAAACAAACTGTGGTTGTTAATGGTGTCTAAAAATAGTATCAATCCAAAAATAAACTAGATTTAGGCACAACAAATTATTCTATTACCATCTTTTCGTCAACAGACATTACACAAAATTGACATGCATTTTCCCAGTTATGTTTTTAAAGGTCAATTCCTAATATTAATTTGATTATTGGATGATGTACAGTTATGATAACCAACATGCCTTTAGAAATGTCAATATTGGCCACTAAGGATACCGATCTACGTATCTTTTAAGACAATGCTGCAAGATGAAAGCTGAAGCTGAAGTTCAGTAGTCTTTTCACAATTAACCTCCATCTGGCTCAACAATGAAAAGTTGAGTCACCTAGTACTTTAATATTCTTGGCCCATACCTATAGGGCATAACCTAAAGCAGTACAATTCCCCACTACCATCACTATCTCCCCCCTTTATAATATTTGCTAAAGAAAACTGTGTGATTTTTGTTTACATTTAATAAATGTCTTTTTCGTCGTTTGGCTGGAAAGGATTAAAAAAAAGGTTGAAATATACAACTTTATGTTTTCTACATATGAAATAACTGAACATTTCCAGTAACTCTAAGCTAGTGTTGTTTAGAACTACCACCAAAAACAACTCCCACCAACACATGTAACATTTCTGAATTCAAAAAAAAACCTCACGGGCAGCTGTTTGACACAACGATGCCGTGTCACTCCAGCAGCAGAGGGCACACAGAGTAACTTCTGATGGGTCACTAACTATATTCATACCTTCCTCCCTTATTACCACTCTATCTCCATCTCCCTCTTCCCCTCCGTTCTTCCCCCCACCGGGAACATACACACGAACTGTTACTCAACTAGAGGTATGGGCCAATGGGTAAAGCAGACAAGGATCCAAAAGTGAACAGTATTTGTTACTACCCTCTAGAAGACGTGTGCCAGCAATCACTGGCTCCTGAAGTAATTTAAAATAATACCTTTGATTTTTGTTTCTTCACCAGTTTCTTCCTCTTCTACTTCTTCAACATCATCCAAATCTTGATCAAGTTCAGACTGTTCTTTGCTACAATATCATAGTATCACACCAAGGTTCAAATGTACCAATTACCAAAAATAAATAAAAAAATTATAGAACACTTCATTTCATTTTCTAGGTTAATATGCCTCTTTCAAAAATATGAAATAGGAAATTCAGAAGGTAATTCAGTTTTCTTTCTAACTTCATATATAAACAAGCACAAACTGGAAGTACATAAAATTTCATTTAAAAGCACATGATCGAATATAAAATTTATAGTTTAAGCTTTTTCTTCCCCCCCCAAGATTTTATTTTTAAGTAATCTCTACACACAATGTGGGGCTCGAACTAACAACCCAGAGATCAAGAGTTGCATGCCCCACCGACTGAGCCAGCAGGGGCCCCTCTACTCCAAGCTTTAAAAATGTGGTTTGATAGGGTTGGTTCCAGGAACGTGAGGTCAGGAAGTATGTGTTCTTTACCCAATATCCACTGATTTCACTCTTCTTAGTAACAGCACCCTGATTTTATATGAGATAGCAATACACCAAGTTTTTAAAAATCTATATTTCCCAGCCTACCTTTTATTTAGGTGTGGTTATGTAACTCCGGGCAATGAGTTAAAAAAACAAAATGTATAGAATTTTGAGTAAGCCTCCTTTATAGGACAGTAGACAGCTGGGAGGCCTTTTTGATCTTGCTCCCTTCATAGAACAGGGATGTGCTGACTAGAATTCCAACAGCCCTGCTAGACCATAAGGCATCCTAGAGAATGAAAGTCAACAGAATGAAGGAGTTTGAAAAAACAAGGATCCTGGATCCCTGATGGCTATGGGGCAATCACATTGGCCTGTACTGTATCTTTGGACTTTCCTCCTTTTTCTTTCCTTCATAGTGGAGATGGGCAAAAAGTTAAGAAGACCTGAGTCTACTTCATACTTAGAGCAAAGCCAGGAAGATGGCACCATTGAAAGAAAAGGAAAAAAGTAATAACATTCTCCCCATTTCATCTTAAAAATCTAGTTTTTGAACATGAAATTACAATGAGAATTAAAAAGGGAAATAAGGTTATCTAAGTCAACATGTAGGTCTTCCTATAATTCCTTCTGTGATTTTACATTTTAATATTTGGTTTACAGATTTAGTCACATTCATGTTTAGAAACAGCATTTGAAATATTAACTTTCATACAGAGACAAATACTATCTTTCATATAAAAACAAATACAGAAAAGGTCAACTGTGTTCTGACAGCAAAATGTATGTCCCTTCAAACTGAGAAAAAAGTCAGCCATCCCATCAGAAACAATAGATTTCTGAAATTATCTTTGATTTAGTATAAACTTAAACATACTTAGATTTAAGGGCCATTAACTAAAGATCACATAGCACAGTTATTCCTCCAGTATGATTTTAATCATTTATTGAACATCTACATCTTATGGCTTTAAAACGGGTCCAGAGACTATGTCACAAGGTCAAATACAGCCCACTATTTTTGTAAATAAAACTTTACTAGAACACAGCCACTGAAGTTTGTTTACGTACTGTCTATGGCTGCGTTCACACTACAACAGCAGAGGTGAGTAATGCAACAGAGACCATATGGCCCAAAATGCCCAAAATATTTATAATTAGGTCATTTATACAAAACATTTGCTGGCTCCTGCTTTAAAGAACAAGAATCCTCCCTTCCACCCTCCTAGGGCTCACAGCCATCTAAAATTAAATAAGAGGATGGTGAGGAATCAGGCTGTCACAACCAATTTATTTTTTCTTTAAATTTTAAAACAAAATGAGGTTGCAAGGTTAAGATAGCAGATTGCACATACTCCTCTGATCTTAATCCTTCCAAAATCTCTACTAAAATTATGATAAAAGGGTTTTTTAAACAGACAAACATTGAAGGACAGGAAGACGAGAGCAGCAACAGCAACTTTACAGAGAACTGAAATCTAACTTAACAGTGGGAAAAGCTGAAAACTAGACCAAACACAGAATCAAAAAGGATGTTTCTGGAACTAGGGCTGGGGGAATGAAATTGGAGAAAATAGGGAGGACTAAACAAAAACTGATAAAGCAGTTAAATTCCCAGATTCTCTCCCTCGACCTAGCAGAAGCACAGCAGTTCCTTCTTTGGAAAGGGTTAAACTTAGAGCTCAGACTGTAAGACCACAGATAGAGCTAAGAGTCTCTCAGATACAGGACTGTATCACACTAGAATGTTCAATGTAGAGACCCTTCCCTAGCCACCTTTTCCCAATTTGGATTCCACACAACACCGAAACCCAGGTCTTTACCCAGATAATCTTCCTTGGGGGTATCTGACCAGCCCAGGAAAAAAACATCATTCTGACAATAGGGATTCTCACAATAAACAACCACCCTGATGACTTACATTACAATCTAAATTAAAAGCCTCCCTCCACCCCACAACACTCAAAATTTCTAGCCAACTTTTTTAAAAAACATCTCTCAACTGCACCCCCACCCCGATCTTAGTGAGCAGACAACCAAGTATTACCTCCTATTTGAGAAAATGCTTTTACACGGAGATGAAAACAAATAGGGGAAAGAAAAATTTAAGAGCAAACATACTATACAGGGAAAAAACATCCAGAGAAAAGATATTACAATCCAGAGAAAAGATATTAGAATCAATGAAATAGGAACAAGATGCTATAAAAAACAGGAACAGAGAATAAAGACACTCCTGAAAACTACACAACAGAAATTTAGAAACTCAATACAAGAGCTGAAAGATAAAATTTCTTCAGCTTTGCCCAGAAAGAAGAACGAAGAGATAAAGATGGAAAATAAGACAAAAGATAATCAGAAGAACAAGTTCAACATATAACATAATAGGAGGTCCAGAAAGAGAAAACGGAAATAAGACAATCAACAAAGTAAGTCAAGAATATTCTCCAGAACTGAAAGCCATCAAGTTGCAGATTGAAAGGCCCACCACTGAATGCCTCACACAAGAAATTTAAAAAATACATATACCAATGTGAAAATTTCAGAACTCTGAAGCCAGAGTGCTTCCAGAAATATATATGTTTAAAATAAAATGTCACATACAATGAATGATCAAGAATTATAATGACTTTGAACTTCAACACAGCAATATTGGAAGCCAAGTGATAATGGAGCAATGCCTTCAAAATTCTGAAGAAAGAGGATTCCCAAATGAGAATTCTACACTCAAACTATCAAACTTAAGGATAGAATCATCATTTTCAGTCATTTATCTCAAAATAATTTATTTCCCTGTACTCTTCCAATAAAGTATTAAAGAAGCAAAAAAGAAAACAACATGGGATACAGCAAAGAGCAAACCCAAGAGAAGAAACAGAAGGAAACCCCAGGAAGATAATAGAATAGATCCACAATGATGGCTAGATCACCAAGGTTAAGCAATCCAGATTGGAGCAGTAAAATACAGGAGGGCAATCACTTTGAAAGCCATTATCACTAAAATACCTGCTGCCATTCTTTTTAAGCATGGAAGGATTGGCCAGATTCTTATATGTACTTGAATGTGATGCCCTTGTGCTAAATTTTCCTGCCTTCCCACCTCCATGCTCTGAGCCTGTCAACTTCTGGATAGTCATATCACATCCCCATCCGTGTCCAAGTGTTGTTTTATCCTACTCCTAGGTTGTGTGACATCATAAGCAACAAACAGTGCAGCTCACTCATTCTCCCTTACCATATTTCTGCAAGACATCCATCCACACTAGAACTCTGCCAGAAGCCAACTTCATTAAACTGATGTTTCTAGAGTGCATGACCTTGCCCAATGAATTCTTCAGGAAAGTTGAAGCTGGACTATGACCCAGATAATCTCATTCTGTTTTTCATTTTCCTACCTTGGAGACTTCAACTGATAGTGGTAATATTGCTTTTCTTTTTAAACACAGCTAAGTTTGTGACTGCTATTCAGATTTTCAAAATTAAACATCGATTAACAATGTGTAGGTTAAAACTAAAAAAAAAAAAAAAAAAAAAAAGAAGAAGAAGAAGAAATGAAAAGAAAAAGAAAGAAATGATTTAGACAAGTGCCAAGACAGTGCTTACACATCTGGAGAGGAAAGGTGGAGGGTGCAATTGAGAAGAGGGATACTGGGCTTCTAATAGTAATTTTTACTTATCCTATTGCTCTTTAAACTCTACATATACATTTCACACGCTTTTTATCTTGTATGTATAATGCGCTAAAATGCAAAAAGTCAAGTCTTTGGGAAATACATGTACAATAAAAATGAATTTTGAAAATATTTCTAATTCATTACTGTGCTCAGCACATTCCTAAGAATAAACACTAGCAAACGGTTTATTGTATTTAAGACTATGATTATATATACTATATTTTGTCTTGGATACACTGTACCCAACTATTATAACAGCAGGTACTAAGCATCAGTCTTCACCATACATTTTTATAATATGTTATTATTACTGCTATTAATTACATCACAGTACAAAGTAAAGCCAAATCTCTGGGAAAAGAAAAAAAACAAACAAAAAAACCAACTATCTGGCACTTACTTGTCAATGTCTGCCATGTTGTAAGAACTCCAAATTATCTATGGAGAGAAATGTCAATGTTAACAAAATATATATATATCTATATAATGTATTTAAAACCATTAAAAACATTTGATGCCCAAACCCTTTCAGTCAGTACCACACTGAGAACTATCCTGAGGAGGAATGTATACTGCCATTAAAAACACAACAATGTGAAGAAGAAAAATCACAGCACATATATATGGACTTTCATACTAGCCCCCCCAAGTATTTATGAAGAGGATACTGCTAAAAATAAGCTAGTTATTACTAGGCTTTTAGAATCTACCATGTAAGGACATTTTCGTAATAGCACTGCTGGTAAAGAATGTGATGTATGCTAATATCACAGAAAAGGAACAATACAAGAGGTCTTTACTCAAACTCCTTTAACAACTACAAATGGTCAATTTTTGCTTAAATTTTTAGACTACTTTGTACCTCACAGAATCCACTTCATTTTTAATAGTATTAATTCTTATCAAATTCATGTTAAAAAGCCAAAATCTACCACCATTATGCCCACAGAGATCTTTCTAAAAAGTTTAATAATCCTCGTATCAAATGTCAGCCCTTCAAACAACAACAGTTTTAAAGCTCTGGGTCCCAACCTATATCAAGTAAACCTTCCCCAACTCTTCAGATGTACCTCATGTCTTATCACGATAAAGACCACGCCCCCAGGCTACCCTGGATATGCTGGTATATTGTCAACAAACTCTTGGTTACCTGACATCAAAACTGTTAGAACTGATCGGAGAACACCCTAAATCCTTTCCCACTATAGATTTGTATTAACTTAGAGAATATTGCTTTTAGAAAAAGAAAACTGAAGGTAAAAAGAAACCTAAAGGTTATATTCAGGCAGGAAAATGGCTAATGCCACACTTAATGAATACAGAGACTACCAAAAAAAAATAATCTAAATCAAGCTTAGGATCCCACATTAAAGTCAACTTTTCATCTTTTAGTAATTAAAACCACAGCCTTTTAACTCTCAGAATGCTACAAGATGTGACACCTCATATCAACATGTTTTATATGATTATTACTTAAAGAGTTAAGAAGAGTTACTGATTTTAGCAGTCAAGTGCTAGTATGTGGAGTATTATTACTGATCCAACATCCATCCTTTGAAATTGTGAAGAAAATATTTCTTCCTAATAATGTAGCCTACTCTAAGTATTTTTTGCTTTAAATAATTTCTAAAAGTATTGATAAATTTCTCTAGTGATGCTGGGTAATAAGCCAACATTAACAAAATACTTAGCAAACAATTATGAATATTAATTCAAAAATAAGAAAAATATTGAATCTTAGTCATCAAAGAAATACAAGTGGGATTCTAGTTTGTCTATCAAATCAGCAAGGCTCTTCTCTAAATGCAGGGAAAATGGTGGTGAACATGCATTCTTAAATATGGCTTGTGTTCCTATGAACTATTTTCTTTCTGGAGAATAATTTGGCCACAGTAATATCAAAAACCTTAAATATGTCTATCTCCAGCTTTAGTTATTCACTTGTGAGACTCTAACATGAAAAAAATATTAAAGGCCTGAGCTTTTCATGTTTGCGTAGAAGGTTCTTCCAAAATTCAGTTAACACAACTCTGGCTCTTAGCTCAAAGTTTTACTTTTTCAGAGAGGCTTCTCCAACCTGTACATTCTGGCTGAATAAGATTTCTTGGTTGTACACACTCCTATAAAGCCCTATTTCTTTCCATCATAAGACGTCTCAAGTTTGTAATTACAAAGTAGTGCGATTATTTGACTAAGATCTATCTTTCTCAAGTAATGAGAGCACAGGACTCATATTATAGGGATTATATGTGCTTTTGCCAATCGCTGCATTGCATCCTTCAGAGTAGTAATACATAAAGCTTATATAGAAAGCAGCTACAATTACTTACCTCACCAAAAATAAACTTAGTATTAGCACGGAATGTGCATACAATGAAATGCTTTGCAGTCAAAAATGAAGCAGATATGGAAAGAGCACAGGGCATGTGGCAAAATCTGGACAGGAAAACATATATATTACTATATATTACATATGTAATATGTAATTACATATTCAGGCAGGAAAATGGCTAATGCCACACTTATTATGTAATTACATATGTAATATATATAATAATATATATATGTAATAATATATATATATATATATGAACATGCATACTCATGCACATACTTTATGAATAAAACATTTCTGTAAAGATATACCAGAAACCTAATAGTAGTCACCTGTAAGAAAAGACTGGGAAAAAATGAGAACTTACATTTCATTCTGCATTATTTGGCTTTCCCACATACAAATACATTTCACTAATATTTTGGAACTTGCTGGGTTGAATATACAGCCTGGTAAGTCCAGCAATTATCAAAAACATAAAACACCCCCCCCAAACTTCTAATTTCAGATTTTTATAACATTTTAACATGTACTCAGAAAAATGGCTATACTGCTACCTTCCCTGTCCATTTCATGGGGGTCACATTTAGATCAAACTCTTGAAATGAAATTCTTTTGATTTTTTATTAAAGATGATTCAAGACAGAACAGGATGCCATTTACTTGTCATAAAAGACTTAACTTGTGTTTGATAACTACTGAACATTCGATAAACGCAAGTTTTTTAATTCTGTCCATTTTAAATTATCTTAGCACAGGATCAATATTTCTCAAAATAATTAGTTGAGATGATTGTTAAAATGTACAGACTAACCAGTAAACGTGCCATGGTGACATTAAGATGTTAACACTACGGAAAACTGGGTAAGGGGCATATAGGAACTCTCTAGGAATGCCTCTACAACTTTTCTATAAATCTAAAATTATAAATAAGTTCATTTAAAAGAGAAAGAGATTAATTCCCATGCCCAGATTCTGAACCAAGAGGTCTGAGAGAGCGGACCCAAAAATCTCCATTCTAAACAAGAAACCCAGCCTCTGAGGCAGGTGGTTCTCCGACAATCAGATCACACTGAGAAAACACAGGTTTCAGTTAATATACCTCCATTAGTTGTTTTTTTTTTTTCTTAACTGCACTCAACATTAAATAAAATCAATGAGAATTTTTTATTTATCAGACATGAAATTGCTTTCTAAGAGATATGAAGAATTTCCATTTCTGGTAGTGACAAGCTAAATAAATTATACAGATCAACTCTGCATAAAATAACTTCAAGTCCAGAATAAATATTTGCTAAAATCATAAAAGCAAGGTTTTAACTACTGAGAGGTAAAATCAAAAGCCCCAGACCTATCCAAGGTGGGAAATCTTTATAGCGACCCTACACATTAAGCAGGAACCCCAAAGTGCAACACTCTCAGGGATGATAAACCAGTTCTCTTGGACAAATAAACTAGAATCACTTATCAGTGTTGTCCCAAAACCTCAAGCCATGAGCTTAAAGTGGTCTGCCTGATAGTGTTCCTGAGCACCTACATATCCAAATGTGAAAGGCAACTTCATCCTAGACCTCAAATAATTTATACAAGTAGTTTTCAAGAGCAATAAGGGCAACAGAAAGGAATACAACAGAAACCTGTCCCAAAGACTTAAATATTGTCAAAAGGATTATAAACTTATAAACAAAGACAAATGACAACCATGCTTACTGAGTTTGAAACTACAATGTCTGCAGAAGTATCTGCAAAGAACAGCCAATTAAAGGTGATACAGCAAATTTGGCAAAGAACTAAACAGAACTTTGAGAAAGAAAAATAATGGAAATCAAACCAAATGGGCAGGTTTACCAGTAGACTAAACACAGCTAGAAAGATAATTGAGGGATGCAAGCTTAGAAGAAATCTTCCAAAATATGGCAGAGACTAAAGGATAGAAAACACCGATGTTAAAAGATATTTGAGGATACAATAGAGTCTAACGAAGATTTAATACAAGTTCTAAGCGTTAAGAGAAAAGAATGCAGAAAATATTTGAAAAAAACCAAAAGCTGAGAGTTTTCCAGAACTGATAGAAGATAGCCCTACAAATCCCACCAGAACTGATGGAAGTTAGCCCTACGAATCCCAATCACGATAAATAAAGAAGAGAGGCGCCTGGGTGGCTCAGTCATTAAGCATCTGCCTTCAGCTCAGGGTGTGGGATCGAGCCCCACATCAGGCTCCTCCTCTGGGAGCCTGCTTCTTCTTCTCCCACTCCCCCTGCTTGTGTTCCTTCTCTCACTGGCTCTCTGTCAAATAAATAAATAAAATCTTAAAAAAAAAAAAAGGATAAATAAAGAGGAAACCTACACTTAGATTTATCAATGAAAAGGCAAAACATTAAAGACAAAGACGTCATCTCAAAAACACAGAGAAAGACTCAGATTAAAGCCATAAAAGTCACAGCTATCTTTTCTTCAATAGACACCAAAAGACAACAGAGTCCTCAGTGTACTGAAAATAGCCAAGGATCTTAGAATATTATACCCAACTAAAACACTTTCTAAGAATGAATGTGAGGGGCACCTGGGTGGCACAGCGGTTAAGCGTCTGCCTTCGGCTCAGGGCGTGATCCCGGCGTTGTGGGATCGAGCCCCACATCAGGCTCCTCTGCTATGGGCCTGCTTCTTCCTCTCCCACTCCCCCTGCTTGTGTTCCCTCTCTCGCTGGCTGTCTCTATCTCTGTCGAATGAATAAATAAAATCTTAAAAAAAAAGAATGAATGTGAAACAGGTATGTATTTTCCGGAAAAAATGCCTCCAGCACTCTAATAAGTATAGTATAATAAGTATATTCTTCAGGCCGAAGGAAAGTGAACCAAATCGAAGAACTAATTTCCAAGAAGAAATGAAGGGGCAAAAAGGATAACTGCATACATATATCTAAATAAACATTTTTAAGTATCACTACTGTGTAGTGTATTAAAAATTAAAACTACCACAACATTAAGTCAGTGGTGAAGGTAAACATAATCTATAAGATAAAGATATAGTTTCCAAGTAAAATATAAACCTAACCAAAAGAAAGCTGGTATCCCTGTATTAACATCAAAAAATAAAGTTTAAGAAAAGCATTACCAGAAATAAAAAGGTCACTCTACAATAAAAGACTGAATTCACTACTCAATATATGGAATGTGCAGATCTCAATTCAAAGGCATGGTTCATAATAATGTGACTGAAGGCAAATCTTAACCTGAGAACTTGTACACAAAAAAAACCTTTCACTGAAGGGGGGAAATAAGCCACCGAATTAAACCACAAACTGATTATAATTTGTGGTCCTGTAGTAGTTAGATGTCCAGACATGTGTTATCAAATAATCTCTCACCACTCCAGAAAACCTGACTCTGAATGAGTTCTCCTTTCAATGAGGAGTAAAGAAAGCTAACATTTATGAAGCCTCCTCACAGTAAGGGACTATTATACGCTTTCCTCCTATCTGCAGATAAAAGCAACTTACTCAGCAACACATGAAGGGTAAGAACCTAGTAATTAAAATCTGACTTCCAAAACCCATGCGGAGTCCACTATTCCAAAAACCAAAGTACCTGCTCTATCAGCCTACTGTTAACAAAGATTATATAGTAATGCACTAGTTGATATTCCTTTACGTAAAATGACTACTTCATGGGGACACAACCAATCATTAAGAATTACAAATGTTTTAAAGCAAGAGTTCAAAGGAACCAGTAATAACCCAAAGATAAGATTTCCCTTTACCTGAGACCTCACATATCCCTCCAAATGCACTTTAAGCAAATCTATATTTAAGACACCGCTGTTCTATTAGTAACGTTCTCAGTGGCCGAGGGGCTCAATACTTTATTTGGCTCCAACACAGCCTCACAGTTAGAATACCCTATTCTTTAGGATCACTTTTTCAATTCTCCAGTGTCAATAGCCAACTTGGAACTGACCTCTGTCTTAAGAGGCGCAAGCAAAACGGACTCCCATTTTAGAACACTACGTATCTTCTTGTCCAAGGGAGCTCATTATCTAGATTATCATCTTATCCAACAGCACAGAAACATACCTGGGTTGGACTGAAAATCTGGTGAAAATTCACCCAGCAATAACAAAACCAATTTAATCACATGGCAGGGAGGAGAATTATACACACACACGCACGCACACACACACAGCAGACAAAAAGCTTAGGAGCCATCACTCAACTGTATGTAAACAAATTCCATGTTGGAAGACACCCTGACCATAAATACTGTTGCTTTTCCTTGGAGCACCGTGGAACCCAAGCAAGTGTGCTTCTGAATTCCAAGCTGATGTATAGCATACAGTTTAAATCAAGGGAACTCCCTTTAAAAACCAATACAAAAGCCTCATCGTTAAGTCGTCGTTCCTCGGTTATGTAACCGTGGAGAAGTCCTTTAACTGCTCTGTACTTCAGTTTCCGCATTAAAATGTTGATACTACCTACTTCTAGGAGCATTAAATTAGTTAATAATACGCAGTAATTTGTGCTCTTACATTATTTATCCCTGTTGTGTTCTTCTGTACCCTCTTTACCCTAGAAAATAATTAAGTGTAATTAATTAAATGTAATTAATAGGCTCCTCAACATTACAGCCCCCTTTCCCAGTAAAAATTAAAAGGTACAGGGGCGCCTGGGTGGCGCAGCGGTTAAGCGTCTGCCTTCGGCTCAGGGCGTGATCCCGGCGTTCTGGGATCGAGCCCCACATCAGGCTTCTCTGCTGGGAGCCTGCTTCTTCCTCTCCCATTCCCCCTGCTTGTGTTCCCTCTCTCGCTGGCTGTCTCTCTCTCTGTCAAATAAATAAATAAAATCTTAAAAAAAAAAAAAAATTAAAAGGTACAAAATTTCTGGGGCACCTGGGTGGCTCAGTCATTAAGCGTCTGCCTTCGGCTCAGAGCGTGATCCCAGCATTCTGGAATCGAGCCCCACATCAGGCTCCTCCCCTAAGAGCCTGCTTCTTCCTCTCCCACTCCCCCTGCTTGTGTTCCCTCTCTCGCTGGCTGTCTCTGTCAAATAAATAAATAAAATCTTTAAAAAAAAAAATACATAAAATAAAAAAAAATAAAAGGTACAAAATTTCTGAACAAACAAAAATGTATCAAACCATGTAGTGTAAAAGGCAGAGTTGGTAACCAAAAGTACAAAGGCCACTTTGGAAGGCAAGTACAGCAATGTGATCTACTGGTCTGATACCAATGTACTAAACAATTTAGAATGGGCTTTGGAAAGCAACAACGCTCACCTTCTAAACCCTACTCTGCCCAACAAGGAGAACTTCTTATTCAGATGAAATTAGTACAGAAATGGCACTTAAAATCACTATTAAACAAGTCCTTCATGTAAAGAATGTTATAAATACTACTCTGTCCCCCACTTTTTCTTTATAGCATTCACCACAACTTAACATTTTGTATCTAGATAACCAATACGCTTGCTTTGCTCATGTTTTAAGATGTCCAAATATTGATTCTAAAATATTTACTCAAAGAATCAAATAAAAATACAAATAATTACAGGTTTGATTAGACTTGAAGATCTGAATGGACCGATCATCAGTTTTCAAAACTGATCAGGAATCATCCTAATCTTATTTTCATTAACATTTCAAATTTACGACTAATCAAAAAAATGAGCGAAGATGTAGTATTTGATTTTGACATCTTCTTCATCCCTTGAAGTCAAACAGATTTTGCCTCGTTTAGCCCCTTTTCCTACAAAAGGGGTGTTTTTAATATAATTTGGGGGGTTTAGAATCCAGTCAGTCACCTGGAGACAATGTGGGCAAACTGAATAATAAAATGAGCAAACAGCATTTTGGATTAAATTAATTTTGGTACAAGTGTTGGGTTTGGTTGATTTTTAAGTCTCTAGAGGACAAGAACAGTCATGTGCCACATTTAGCATTAGCTTCATATTTTGTCAACAGGCCCAATATCAAAAATAGGTACTTTGCAACAGATAAAACTTACATTTTTTCAAAGTGGTATGATGAATTCTTTTAAAGCTGCATTTATCAAATTAACATAACGTTGACCAGATATGATAATCTATGAAGTCAAGGTTTCATGACCAATGTTTAATTCCATCTATTCTCCACAGGACCAGTCTTCTTAGAAGTAAATTGCACATTTTAGATTTGGACCATTAATTTGAACTCTTAATTTTTTTAAATTTTCATTTAATTTGAACAACTTCCAACAAGCATGAGACTTAGTCCCAGAAGATCACTGTAAACCTTATTTACCCAAACAATTTAAAATAAGTTAGTCTATACAAAGATTTTCCCCTTATCCAAAGGTAATGTGTATTACTTCCTAAGTAAAGTAAGTACAGGAGTGTTAATGTAGGTTAACAAGAAAATAGGACTTAAATATTAATTTTAAAAGATATTTTGATGCTACCTATTTTCAAACACAGCAAATTCCGTTTTACAGCTCTTCTGAAATCAGGCAAACAGTGTTATGAGATTTTAAAGTGCAGTCCTTACAGAACTAATTACTAATCATTTATCAGACAGTGATGATCTAAAATAGGGGCTCCTTGAGGACATTGCGTGCCGGGTTCATTCTTTTTGTACTCTGAAAGCCTAGCCCTCCCAAGTAGGGCCACATTCCCCGACTCCCTTCACTGCCTCCTTTTATTAGTAGGGGCACCAACAAGACAGCAGGCAACAAACCTGGCCCATTAAGTTTACATTTATGCCTCATTTCCACCCATACTTCCTCCACTCAGCCCCCATTCATCTTAAAAACAAAACAACTAGTTAAGTAACCTGTTCTGGGAACTTCAATAAAGGAACTAATTTGTAAGAATGTGAAAGAACTCCTAACAGAATTAAAGACATTGCAGGCCAAATCGTTTATTTTCATCTTAGAACCGTTTACAGGATTATATTAATTCGGATCAATTCTCCCCAAATAATGAAATCCTGGTTAAGACACCCATCTAAAGTCTAACTGTACTGGAAGTGCACAAAAAAAAAAAAAAAAAATCATGGGTTAATAACAGCTAACACGACCCCTTTACAAGCGTCAATTCTTTACAATCCTAGCAGTGGAGGCCCTGCTTCATCACCCATCTCCTAACATCCATACTTTCCTCTGGTACCAATAAAAAGATTAAGACCAGAGAGAAGCAGGTAGGAGTTTGAAAGCCAAAGGCTGGACTTATTAACTATTAATTTCCATCCCACCACCCCCTACAACTCTCAGTAAAGTGAGGACAACCCAGACCCCGGTCTCCAGTCGAGCCCAGGCGGCGGCCACGTGTCTAGGGAAACCGCCGGGGTTTCCCCTCCCAGCACCGTCGCCGCCTCCAGTGGGCGGAGAGCCCAGGAGCCTCGCAGCCTCCCCGCCCCCTCCGGGCCTCGTCCCTTCACATCCCCTCCCTCCCCTCGGAATTCGCAGCCTCTGCCGTTCTCTCCATCCCCCAGCGGCCTCCCTCCGAGGATTATTTTTGAGGAAGCGGGGGCGTCGAGGAAGCGGTGGGCTACGCACTCGAACCCGGCCCGCACCCCGGGCGCCCTGAGGAGCCAGCGGCCGTGCGGCTGGGGACCGGGAGGCGAGACCGTGGCCTCGCTCGGGCCCGCGCGCAGAAGCCGGTGGGGTTCAGGGAACCTCGGCGCACATCAGCACGGCCCTCGGGCCTCGCAGGCCTCACCGACCCCCCGCGTCTCCTCAGCCGTTCCCGAGTAAAGCGCCAGCCAATCCCGGAGGCCTTCTCAGCCTACGGGGACGAAACTCGGCGGACGGCTCAGGCTCCGGCCTCACTGGACGACCCGGGAGGCCCCGGAGGCCAGCGGCCCCGGGCCTCATCTCCCCGTCCCTTCCCTCCGCGCAGGCCGCCTGACCGACTCTACGTTACGTTCCCCTCTCCCTTTCAGACCCCCATCCGTTACCGGTGGCTAGCACGGGGAGCCAGGCGGTCGGAGCTGCGCAGGCAATGACTCAGGGCGGCGGCGGGAGGAGCAGGAGGCGGCGCCGAGAGCAGATGGCGCTAAAAAAGACCCGAGAGCCCGCCGCTCGCGCTCATATACAATTAGCGTCAGCACGTAGGGCCCGCTCCACCGCCCCCCCAGGCCTCGCCGTCCCCTAGCAACGCGAGCAGGAGGCGGGTCCAGGACGCGTTGCCTAGCAACAGAACTGTCCTTCTTCCCCGAAGACCTCCACACCCTCCGCGCGGTGCTTGGGGTCCTTGGGTTCCCGCCTCCGCCTCCTGCTACGCGCCGCGCCATCTCTATTCTCCCCGCAGTACGGGAAAAGAAATCACAACCCTTTGGTTCCCGGGAGGGTCCCTGACCCGCTCGCCTCGCCCCTGGCGCACCTTGTTCTCCTCGGCCTGGTGCAGGGAGGCGTGAGGGCGGTGGGGAGGGGGGACCGCTGCAGCTCGTCCCTATCCCGGCCTAATTCCTGCAACTCCCCGGTCCCCGGTAATCATTTTCCCTCCCCGCCCATATTTTCCCCAAAGAACAACAGTTCTTTCCTCCTGACCACCTTGGCGGCGTCTTCTGCCGATTTTGCGTCTCCTAACTCGGTGGGTCTCAGTGGCTTCCGGGGCTGCCTCCTCATCCCTACCCCTCCATCCTTTTACCTAACGTGCGATCCCTCATTTCTACTTCAGTTCTTTTTATGGATGAAAAGACAATGTTTGTTTATTCTCTGGATGCTTTATAATGAAGACCCTGTTGTTTCATCTTGGTGAAAAAATATATCTTGTTTAAATCCTCAGGCCTGTGGAAACATCATGGCTATTTTTCAACTGATGGTGGATTGACTAATGTTAACTCTTAAAACAGTGGTTCTCAAAGTGTGGTCCCCAGACCCTTTCAAGGGGGAAGTCGAAAGTATTTCCATAATAATACTAAAACGTCATTTGCCTTTTGCATTCTCATTCTCTCACAAGTGTAGAGTGGAGTTTTCCGGAGACTACATGACATGTGATACGGAAACACTGAAAAAGGAAACAGATAATAAAATCCAGTCATCTGCAGTTAAACCAGACATTAAGGACATTTGCAAAAACATAAGACAATGCCACTCTACTTAATTTTTTTTTGCTTTGGAAAGTAGTTACTTTTCATATAAAAGATTCTTTTATGTTAATATTTAATTGATTTATTGTCTTTAGATGAAATAATGAATACTTTTTTAATTTCTTAATTTCCGATATGATAAATATCAGTATCTAGAATGCACAGGATAGTTCTCTGGCGTCCCTAAGTTTTAGTGTGTAAAAGGGTCCTGAGACCAAAAAGTTAGAGAACCTCTTCTCTAAATTCTCATTCCTTTAAATTTCAAACTGCCTGGAGTCATCTATTGTAATGCTCACGTTGAACAACTATATTCCATTTTAAAGGATATAGATTTTCTTCTGGCATCCCCAATCTCATTAAACTGTTGCCTTTTCCACTCTATATGCTACAGATGCCTCAGTTTACCCATTCATTTTGGTTCTTCAAATGTGATTTTGTTTTTTTTAACCTTCTGTCTGTATTCGACAATGATGTGAGGTTAACAAGTAATTATAATAATATCAGTAATGACTCCTCGTGAAGAATCCACAATACATAAACTAGGTAGACCAGTGCCCAAAATGTACATACACTTGACACTAATTTCAATGGAAGCCTCAAGATTATTTTATTCTAATTAAAGCTATGCACAATGTAAGTTAATTAGCACACTAGAAATGACCTAAATTACTTTCACCTCCTTTCTTTAAATCTTTGTGGTTGTAGAACTTCTGAGATCAAATTGAGAAGTTAGCCTTCATGATGATTTCTATCCCGCTCCAGAAAGCCTCATCAATTTGAGTAACTGGCCCTAGGCTCCTAATTTCTGATGCTTCAACCTCACTCCCTTATTTAAAGGGCTTATCATGGGGCGCCTCGGTGGCTGGGTTGTTAAGCGTCTGCCTTCAGCTCGGGGCATGGTCCCAGAGTCCTGGAATCGAGTTCCGCAATAGGGTTCCTTGCTCAGCGATGAGCTCGCTTCTCGCTCTGCTGGCTGCTCCCCATGCTTGTGCTCTCTCTCTCTCTCTCTGACAAATAAATAAATAAAATCTTTTTTAAAAATAATAAATAAATACAAGTCCAATCAAATCTACTTGGTCATAAAACCTGCAATGGCTCTTTGATGTCTACATGACAAAATAATGCCTACAAAGTCCATCTGAATCTGAATCCATCCTGTTTTTCTGGCCATACCTCCCACTATCCACTGTCATGAACCCCATACATTATGACTTTGAACTACTCACCAAACCCTCAACACACCAAGTATTTTTACACCTTCTGCTCCCCCCTTCAACTTTTCTTTCAAAATCAAGCCCAAGTTTTTATCTTTCCTGGGGAATCTTCCCTAAGTCACCAAGGCAGATCTGGTTGCATACTCTTGTCTGTTTTCCAACAACTTTTTATGTATACATGTGTGTTCCCATGTTTCCTTCTTCCCAAACACACACTACACTAGATTATTAGTTACTACAGGGCAGTGTCCTTGTTTTTGTATTCTCCTGGCTTGGATAATGGCTAGCATTCAATAAATATTTGTTTGACAGAATGAAGTAAAAGGAAAGAAGCAAAAAAGTAAGCAAGTGAGAAAGGGAGAAAGGACATAAAAAAGTCATTGAAAACAAACTGGAAGTCATAATACTTTATTAAGTGATACTTTTTTGAAGACAATTGCATCAATTCTACATTTGTCTATATGAGAAAATTTGACAATCTACTCAGTGCAAGAAGATTTTTGGCTATGGTTTAGATATTGTTTGGATATTTGGATATTATTTTTCCTCATCTATGAAGCAATTCGCTGGTAAAAATAAATACTGAAATCTGAGATCATAAGAAATAAAGAAAATAAGTTATATGGTATTATTTGGAGATAATTGCAGTGTCCATTATTAGGAGAATAGTGAAATGTGGTGGATGCATATCATAGAATATTATGCAGCAGAATATCAAATGTAATATGGCAACAGGGATAGACCTGCAAAATGCAGTGCTTGCAAAATAAAACCACGATTAGATATTATTACACATCTATTAGAACTGCTCAAATTGAAACAAAACAAAACACCTGGCTGATGGTACAAAATGCTAGTAAAGATGTAGAACAGCAAGAATTCTCATTCATTGCTAATATGAATACAAAATGGTACAGTCATCTTGGAAGATAGTTTGGCAGTTCCTTATAAAGTTAAATATACACTTACCGTATGACCCAGGAGTCTCACTCCTGGCTGTTTACCCAAGTGAACTGGAAACTTATGTTCACACACACACACTCGTAGAGGTGAACATTTATGACAACTTTATTCCTAATTGCCAAAAACAGGAAACAATGAAGATATTGTCCACAGGTGAATAAACAGTGCACAATGGGATACTACTCAGAAATAAGAAGGAACAAGCTACTAATATACTCAACGACATGGATGAATCTCAAATAACTTTTGCCAAGTGAAAGAAGTCATAATCAAAAGGCTATATATTATAAAATTTCATTTATATGACATAGGGGAGAGGCAACATTATAGGGATAGAAAACATACCAGTGCTTGCCGGGGGCTCAGGAGGGGTGAAGAGTTGACTCCAAAAGGTGCTGTAGGGATTTTTTAGGGTAATAGAACTGTTCTATATCAGTAGTGAATACTTATAGACTTTATACATTTTTCAAAATAATTTATTGTATTCACATTTTAAAAAGTCATTCAGGATGTCGTGGGATCCTAGGATGGAATTCAGTCTGACAAATTAATCTAATTGCATTACAAATCTATAATATAACTCATTAAAGGTAGAAGTAAAAAAGGAACTTACTTTAGAAAATAGTATTTTGACTAAATACTATCAGGCTAAAGGCAAAAACAGCGGTACAGAAACCGTGTATTCTATTTGGTAAATTTGTTTCTCATAGAGGTAAGTATTAGAAGTTCTAAAATGAATCTTTATCTGTATACTAGGTATTTGTATTCATTTGCCAGGGCTGACAAAACAAAGTACCAAACTGGGTGGCTTAAGCAACAGAAATTTATTGTCTCACAGTTTGGGAGACTAGAAGTCTGAAATCAAGGTTTTGGTAGAGTTGGTCCCTTCTGAGTGCTATGAGGATCTGTTCCAGGCCTTTGTCTTTGGCTTGACGATGGCTTTCTTCTAACAGGATCCTCATACTCTCTTCCCTCTATGTATGTATTTGTGTCCAAATTCCCCCTTTTTATAAGGACACCAGTCACATTGGATGAGGGTTCATTCTAATGACCTCATTTTATCTTGCTTTCCTCTTACCTCTGTAAAGACTATCTCCAAATACAGTCACATTATGAGGTACTAGGGGCTAGGACTTCAACATATAAACTTTGGGAGGACACAATTCAACCTGCAGTACCAGGGTCCAACAAATAAGTAAATAATTGTAGATAATGGGAGCCAGGTCTCTCATTATTGGAGAAAAAAAATCACAAATAAGCAAGGAGAGAAGGCTAAAATGAGCCCTGTGATGCTGGATTGGGGCTAGAAATATCAGAATGAATTCATGTTGATAGATAGATAGATAGATAGATAGATAGATAGATACATACATACATACATACATACATACATACATAGACAGACAGACAGACGTGGGCATATATAGGTTTAGTATATATACATATATTCCCTAGCCATTGAGAGGGCCTAGAAGTAGTGACATTCTAGTAGCAATAAGCTTGCCCATCACCCAGATTTTTATTTCTAATTACCATTTTTCCAAGGGAAGGAGAGATAGCTGATTCTAGGACTGGGGAAAATACAAGATAAGTCTAGAACGTCTTTATGTTACTATAAGTTTGAATAAATATAAAATAAAAGTGATGGGGGCATATTGAAAGGACACAGAAGTCAATCTGAAAGAGCTGCCAATGGCCTCCAATGGCCAAAGCTGGACTAATTCAGTAACAAAATAATGATAGTATTGGAATATAATCCAAAGAATAAAATAAATATCCATGAGTTCATAATGACATAAAATTATTGAATGTGGGAGTGCCTGGGTGGCTTATCGGGTTAAGCATCTGACTCTTGGTTTCAGCTGAGGTCGTGATCTCAGGGTCTTGAGATCAAGCCCCACATGGGACTCTGTGCTGGTTGTGGAGCCTGCTTAAGATTCTCTCTCTCCCTCCCTCTCTGCCACTCCCTCCCCTCAAAAAAAATTACTGAATGCCAAATAAATAGTGGAGAAGGGACAAATTCTCCTTATAGAAGAATCCAAAGAATATATGTAGATACTCCCCACTCCAGGCAGTGAAGATTAATTCCCTCTGGTTGAGGACTGGATATAATGATTCACCTCCAAAGAAGAGTAAGGAAAGGAAAAAATATTAACTTTATAGTAGAGAAATCTGACAAACATCACTTTAACTAAAATGATCACGGTTAACATCATCTGTTAGAAGTCATGTTAATATCAAGTACTCCCTGATAGGATGAAGCAAGAATTAGTATTAAACAGATTAATATTAAACACATTGTAATGGGCTTGGGAGGTAGAAGGGAATGAGAATGAAGTATAGAAGTAACAGGGAATCAATTTATTGATCTAGAAAGGTCTTATCTGGGAGTTAAGAGGAGTTACAAGTTTTAAAAAGAAAGACAGACCAAAAAAAAAAAAAAAAGTGGAATGTGGCTATGCATCTTTTGCCTATACCAGACATTCAATATTTTTCATTCCTCAATGTTCTATCTCTGCAGAATCAAATTGTGATTCATATTTTGAAAAGTTAGTTCTTGAAGCTAGAAGAAGCAAAAAGCAGTAAAATTAGATTTGTCATCAGTTGTAGCAGAGTAAGTTTGAGCAACTGCAGGACGCTAGAGATAAAATATGGAAATAAATTGAAGAAAAATCAAGTCAACAGTAACAATTATAGTAATCGCTAACATTTATTAAATGCCTTCCATGTGCCAGACACTGCTCTACAACGTTTTACAAATATTAGCTCATTTAATCCTCACAACAACCCTATGAGATACTACTATAATTAGCCTTCTGTTCTAGATGAGGAAACTGAGGTCCAGAGACATCCAGGATCTGTCTCTAGGCCACAGAGCCCATAGGTGGCAGGGTCTGGATCTACATCTGCAGAGCCTGGCACAAGAGTCCGAGGTTGTAACCACGTCTTTTCTAGTTAAATGCATAAGATGTCCCAGAATTCAAGGAATTGACTCTGAAAGAAACAGACATGTAACCAAGCAGCTACAATTCAATTATAAGTGCTAATAATATTGAAGTAGGCACCAGAGAAGACGTCCCAGAAGTGACATCTGAAACCAAATCTTGAAGGGGAGGGAAGAATCTGCTGTGTGATAAGAGCAGGGCAGTATTTCTGGCAAGAGAACAGCCATATAGAAGAAGTTTTGGTCTAGTTGTTCAAGGTCATGTGAGAAATACAGTACGGAATACAAATCACTCAAACGACTTCCACCTTTGAGCATGGATTTCATATACAGAAAAACTCTAGCCAAGTCATGTAATGTGTTGGTACCAAGTATTTGTCAATTCAGTTTGGGCCTATCACGCTTACATACTTCAGCTATCAAACTGAACCGCTATCGAACTCCAGAAATGTGACTTCTTGGTAATGAAGAAGGTGCCTTTACATAGTCTCACGCCATGAAGGTTGTATTCTTTACAGGTCACGAACCAGATTAAATCTATTTTCCAAAATCTTAGAACACAATCTCTTTTAAAAGCAATTTTGAAAAAGAGGTCACAAAAATCCAAGAGAGAGTGACAAACAGTCGGGGCTGAGGCAGCAAACACTATGGCTTCCTACGTGTTGGTCATTGTTCTCAGTCGCCTTCGTGTTTTAGCTCATTTACCTCTCCCAGCAGCTCTGTGAGGTCGCTACTTATTACCACTATTTTACAGATGAGGTCACTGAGCTATAGAGAGGTTGAGTAAATTAATGCAAAGTTGCAATTAGTTTTGTAACTGGTGGAGCCAGGATTCAATAAAATCAGGTAATTCCCACCTGAATAGAGATGGGAAGGATGCTATTTGGTTCTTGAATTCATTTCTTAAGATAACAAATGGTCTAGTCTGACCAGATCTGTGGTCACAAACTCGAACATCCACCGTTGCCAGGCCAGGGATGGATTCTGTGCAGTCGGGCAGGTGCAGGACAGCAAGGAGCGGAGCGAACGGTGCTAACGGGAGCCCACAGGCCTCATGCAGAGCAGGCAGCTACTCCTCGGTTCCAGCCAGTTGTTGCCCCATGGCTTCGGTATTATCAAATTTTCCAATTTGTCCAGAGAAACTGACTTTCATATGAAATCTGCCAATTCGGGAGGAGGAGTGCATAAACTGAGTTTACTTCTGGACACGCTGTGTTTGAACTGGCTATGAGGCCTCCTGCAGGTAGAAATTCGAATGGGCAGTTCCGGAGAATCATGTGGGAGGCAAGTATGGATTTAGAAATCTTCAACACAAGGGGTACAGATGAGGAGGGCCATGGAAAAGGTAAGAAAAAAATAAGAGGACCAGGAACTCCAGCATTTAGAAAGTTGGCAGAAGATAAAGAGTCAGCAAGAAAGACCTGTAATAGAAGGAAAGGCAGAGGAGATGCCAAAGGAGGAAGAGGAATCAGATAATATCTATCAGTCTAATCTTGTGAAGAGTCAGTGTACTGATTTCCTTGGGTAGAAGGTATCTCTGACATCAGTAAGAAGAAATATTATTACTAAGTTCAAAGAAAAATTTTCTTAAGGCCCAAGTGGGCTATGGCTTTCTTGCATCAAAAAGCACTAGAGGAACATCCCAGCACTTTCCTACTGCTGACCACTTCGATGGCTCTAATTTAAAAGGCAGATGTATTTTACTTCCACTTTTTCCAATTTCTGTAATATTATTAGTGCAATAATTATAGTTCTGTTTCTTTGGGTATTCTTTGTGTCTGGTATGCTCTTAAGACATTTTGAAATTTCTGAAATGCCAGATTTCAGCAGAACCACCAATAACAAAAATTGTGATTTTGTGGGAAACCAATAGCCATTTAGATTTAACAATTACATAAAAGCATTTTCCACACCTACAAGTTAAAACTTGGTTCACACATCACATATTATTTATAACTTTGCTCAGACATAATCTTACAGTGAATTTGGGACCCCTTTGTCTACGAACACGGAAGGTAAAGGAACCTATCTACTTGTTGGGTTTCCAGGGAGTCATTTTCCCTGCCCGAGTTAGAACCAATTGAAAGGGAGACGGAAGAGGTGAGCAAGTGGACATCAAAATAGTTCCCTTCTTACAGAGAAGGTAGGCTGGAGAACATAGTTTTATATCTACAGCAGATTGGCTCTGCTCATACTTCACCTCTGACTAACACAGGCCTCCCCAGCAGGCACAGGCCCTTCCATATCTTTAGCAAGGCAGAATGCAGACCTGGATGGATAAGTTCTGCAGAAAATGGAGCCCAAAAGGAGACTGGGCTTCTCTTACCCAGTTTTTCTCCCAAACTCCCCAGTCAGATACATAACTCCTTCTGCCCTGGGGATAAACAATCCAGAGGAAAGAGCAAAGCAGGTTTTTCTGGTGAAGGTTTTTCCACACTGAAGCCTGAGGCCAGAGAAATGGAAACCACTCCTAATACACCCTACTGCCTTACCTCCTTTCAAGTTCATCCTACAACGCGTCTCCTATTATCCTCACACAGCTAGCAAATGACTAAACCTGGACTCAGACCCAGATCATATGATCTCAGAACAGCGACCTTCATTTATCCTGGGAGGCTATGCCTCAGAGGTCTGTGGTTAAAAGGAACGATCCCATTTAAATTCATTTGGTGGGAAGCTAGGGAAGAGACAATAATGAAATAGCCCCCAAAAAGGCACTGTGTGGGGATTCAGAAGACCTCAAATATGGTTACAACAATGTTACCAACAGGTTGCTTGGCCATGGTCAAGTCACTACATTCTTTATAAGCTTAGATTCTTTGTCTGTAAAACCAGTTTAGCAAGTCCTGCCTTTCTACCAACCTAGAGGATCAAATAAGGTATCTCATAAAAATACTTTGAACAAGCATCATGCTATGTTAAAAGATATCGTAGTTACTTGGGGTGACGTTATTATTTCAATAATATTAAATAGAATAGGAAAACCAGACTGTTTTTCTGAACGTTTACATTTGAAAAGCAGATGCTGTAGAGGCAAGCAGAGGTAGATTTAAATTCCAGAGTCCTCCACACACTAACTGAGTAAACCTGGACAAGTAATTTAATCTTTCTGAATCTGGATGGGGATCAGAATATGCTACCCCCAAATATTTCACTTTGATATAAGGATTATTTTGAGCCAAAGGCAATTGAAAGCCAACAGATGCAGGAAGAGTTCTCTGCCCTTCCTCATCGCCTAAAATCCAGGATATAAATTTCCCTTTGAGGACAGTGCCCCTCCCGTATCAATGAGAGAAGAACGGCTCCTATCATCAAAGATGGAGAGCCAATACCAAGATGGGTTTGCATAAACAGACCTTACTGAAATAGCCCTTATCTTCCATTATTTTCCTTACGTATTTCCCCACAATTTATCACCCTTTGAAGCCCAAATTCTCTTTCCTTAGTTAAGAAGGGTATAAAAGTTCTCAAGTATAGAGGCGCCTGGGTGGCTCAGTCATTAAGCGTCTGCCTTCGGCTCAGGGCGTGATCCCGGCGTACCGGGATCGAGCCCCACATCAGGCTCCTCCGCTGGGAGCCTGCTTCTTCCTCTCCCACTCCCCCTGCTGTGTTCCCTCTCTCGCTGGCTGTCTCTCTGTCACATAAATAAATAAAATCTTTAAAAAAAAAAAAAAAGAAAGAAAGATTTGGTTGCAATCCAAACTCTTAAAAAAAAAAAAGTTCTCAAGTATAGCTTCTTCTTTGAGTTTTGCTGTAAACTCCTGTGCATGTAAATATTAATAAAAATTGTCTGCATTTTCACCTGTTAATCTGTCTTTTGTTAGTTTAATTCACAGGCCACCGCATGCTGAACCTAAGAGAGTAGAGGGAAAGTTTTTCCTCCCGGACAAAAGTTTTTCCTCTCTGTCTACATATATGAATGCTTATATCCTTTTTACTTAATAGGGTTTTGTGAGGATTATATAAAGGGCCGATCACATAATTCATTCGATAAGTGTTAGTTTTCTTCCTTTTTTCTTGTTCTAATCTAAAGATCGACCTTACCTACAACACACTTTACTTTTTAATCAAGTGAATTTTATGTGTATAAATCATTTGAACCGTTAAAAAATTCACCTTTTGAGTAGTTTTTTTTTAATGTTGGATGGATGGGCTAATTAAATAAACATGATTCCATGACTCAGCATTGTAGAAGAAATTAGCAGCCATCCTTGATACTCCTAAGTAGTTTTCTTGAGTATTTGAATTTTAAAATATTAGTGCTTATCAAAATAATTTACTTGTGTAGCAAGAAGTCTGCTTCTATTAGTTTCTAATGTCAGCACATAAATATACATTCATCATTAATTCAGTTACTCAATTAGCAAAGCTTTATTATGCAACTGCTATGTCTAGATGTTGGATTTTGTAATGTTGGGAACATGAGTGTTATGATCTAGTTAGGGATAGAGCCCAAATAAACATAATAAAAGGAAGAACCTACTACAACAAGGAACAATAATCTATGAAAGCTGCATAACCTAATGCATTAATTCTCTCATCTGTAAAATGGAAATAACAATTTTTGATTCCACAGGACTGTTGAAATCATTATATAAGATAATGAAGTTGGAATTAGAAGAATGATCCCTACACTCACAGGCCAGTCAGTCTGGGAAGGAAAATATCTCTTGGTGGAGACTATTATTTACCCACTAAAATTCATTCTCCTTTCCTTTCTAGGTACATGGCTGCCCTCCTAGACTAAATTCCTTAGCCTTCTGCACAAGATGAGACATAGTAAGAGACACAGTAAGACCAAGACAGAGAGAGAGAAAGAGATACACAGAGAAAGAGGAGAGAGAGACAGAGAGACTCCAGATCCAATAATTACTTTCTGGATAATTGGACAAAAAAGTAAAGAGGAGGATCTAGAATTCATTCTGATGGGAAACCTCACAAGGTAATAGCTTCAGAGCATGCACACATATCCTGGCTGTCCTTCAGAACTTGGGTCGCTGGGTGATTCTCTGGGGACACCACTATAGGCTGAATGTTTGCATCCCTTTGAAATTTATATGTTGAAACCTAACCCCTAATGTGATGGTGTTTGGATGTGGGGGCCTTTGGGAGGTGATTAGGTCATGAGGGTGGAGCTCTCATGAATGAGATTAATGCCCTTACGAAAGAAACTCCAGAGAGATCCCTCACCCCCTTGGCCATGTGAGGACACAGAAATAAGATGGCCGTCTATGAACCAGCAAGCTAGTTCTCATCAGACACCGAATCTGGTGGCACCCTCTCTTGGACTTCTCAGTCTCCAGAACTGCAAGAAATGGTTTTTTAAGCCACATGGTCTATGGTATTTTTGTTGTAGCAGCCTAGCCAGACTAAGACAGACACCGACCCCACCCCACAGACATACATACAGTTCTGTGGGACTTGGAGTGACAAAGGTTACTATGGGCAGCCCGGAGGCAATGCCTGAATGCTACTCTATCATAAAGAAGTCAAACTCAGGGGACAGATTAAGGATGCTGGGGCAGGCTGTGTGGATAAAGAAAGAGTATGCAGATAGACAAACCTAAGAAAAGGGAAACCAGGTGAGGAACTAGAGATACCTACAGAGTCTTGAGCTGCCCCATCCAATGCAGCAGCTACTACCTGCATGCAGCTATTGAGCACCAGAATGCGGCTAGGCTCAATTAAGATGTGCTGTAAATGTGAAAATACACATCAGATTCCAAAGACGGCAGTGAAGAAAGAATTGAAGATACTTCATTAATATTTTTGAATGTTAATTACATGTTGAAATGATCATGTTTGGGCTATATTGGGTTGAATAAAATGTATCATTAAAATTAATTTCACCTGTTTCTTTTTGCTTTTTAAAATGTCACTACTGAGAACTTTAAAATCACGGTTGTGGTTTGCACTGCATTTCTCTTGGGCAGTACGGCAGTACACCATGGATCAGCAAATTTTAGCTCCCAGGCCAAACCTAGCCCAAACCCTATTTTTGTAAATAAAGTTTTATTGGAACACAGCCAAGTCTACTTGTTTGCATAACATTCATGGTTGTTTTCCCTGCAATAGCAGGGTTGAATTGTTGCAAAAGAGACAAACTGTTCAAAGCCTCAACTATTTACTATATGGCCATTTATGGAAAAAGTTCTCCAACCTCTGGTCTAGACTATGGGAACAGTTTTACTTAGCATACAGTTTAAAATTATTTTCTCTTGACTCCTATAATTTCCTGTCATAACCCCAACTTTAAGTAAAACCTGAAAAACTCGACAGGCTGCAATGGAATGTAGGGAAGAAATAAAGCCAAGACAATAGAAAATGTGATTCCCACCCCCTATTCATCTTTCTGCAGCCGGTTGTGCAGAGGCAGCTGTACCCTATCGAGGAATTTTAGGTGGAGACCAAGATCAAAGTGTAAGTGTGTGTGTGTGTGTGTGTGTGTGTGTGTGTGTCCAGATGGTGTGAGTCCTGTTTGAACTGAAAATGATAGGGAGTGACCCCATGCCGCCAAAGAGTTCAAAAGAAAAACCTCAAAAGCAAACTTTTCCATTCTTTATAGTTGAAGGCCTCAGCGTGGCTCGTAATCAGGGGTGGGGGGCCGATGTGCTCTTTGCTAGGATTACCCACTATACACAACGCAGAATAGTATACCAATGCAGCACCTGTTTAAAGGGGGGAGAAATGTGCGTTTGTAATCCTGGTTCCACCACTTACTAGCAATCCTGCTCAAGGGCTGTGAAGATGAAATGAAATCCTGCTTAAGTGGCGTGCACAGTGCCTGGCACATATCAAACATTTAGAAGCTTATCATTGTTTTATAAACAAAACACAGGTCAATTTAGAGAAAAAGCAGAAATAATCTTAATTTTAAAAAGTGATAGGAGTTTTAGAGAAAACTGGAAAGACAATAAGGAGAAAACACAATTTGGCTTTTGTTCCTAAATTCTGACTTAAATTAAATGAAGCTGTTTAATAATAAATGGTTTCTTTGCTAATGGCCAGTGCTTTTGATCCTGTGTTCCTGTCCTCTTGCCTGCAATACCTAGGTCTGCAGAAGGGACAGTATGATGAGGACTGGCCCTACACGAAAATGAAATGCTGCTTTAGATTTGCCGAAAGATTTCCACTCGTGACATTCTCTGTCTCCTCCACCAGTCTATGGCAAGAGGCTATTCTATTTTGCTGAGCCTGACTGAAATCTACCACCATCCCCCATCCCTAGAATTACTCTAAGAGTTGAACTATATAATTGACTCCAGAAGGTCACAGCTACAGTACTTCTAAGGAAAAGAAAAGGAGGAGGCCCGGATATTTATTTTGGTGGGTGTGTTTTGGATTTTGGGAGAGGTCGTTTTCCTGCTATCGGAACTTCATTTGTTCCCTCTTCCCTGAGACTTGGGCTATTGCTATTGCCTGTGTGTGTGTGTGTGTGTGTGTGTGTGTGTGTGTGTGTGTGTGTGTCCACCGCCGTTAGAACGGTGAGGCCATAGTTTGTTCAATCTTCTAGGCAGGCATAAAACGCAGTCTTCTGTCCTGAGTGGTAAAGGGGTGCTCAGCACTGACATTCTGTTTTTCTGCCCCAGTTTATGAAAAATATTGCCCCTAAAACCCATCAGGTTCCCTATGTTTATGAATTCTGAATCCTACCTCTCAGGAGCCAATGAGAAAAGCTCTCCTAGAATCTGAGATTCAAAACTGCAAAATTAATACCTTAAGTAAGCTTTGCATTTGACCGCAGTACTCACATGGTCCCTTATCTGACAATATTCTTTCTTCTTTCTTTTTTTCTTTCCTTCTTTCTTTCTTTCTTTCTTTCTTTCTTTCTTTCTTTCTTTCTTTCTTTCTTTCTTTCTTTTCTTTCTCTTTCTTTCTTTCTTTCTTTCTTTCTTTCTTTCTTTCTTTCTTTCTTTCTTTCTTTCAGATTTTATTTATTACTTTGAGAGAGGGAGAGAGAGAACACAAGTGGGGGGAGAGGCATAGAGAGAAGCAGACTCCCCGCTAAGCAGGAAGCCCGACACAGGGCTTGATCCCAGGACCCTGGGATCATGAACTGAGCTGAAGGCAGATGCTTAACTGACTGGGCCACCCAGGTGCCCTGACAATATTCTTTCCACCCAAAGTTCCCAATCCTGTGTCCCTTTCTTGCATTCTCCAAAAATAAGGTTAAATGAAAATAGACTCTGTCTAGGTTTTGGTTAAACTCCTGAGCTTTAAGGATTTTCTGCTATTATGCTCAGGCTTTTTGGAGAAGGTTCCCTTTTTTGTGATACCTCAGTATATTGGCTGAAGACAGCCCACCTTTTCAGGGTGGACATGAGGGAAATCCTGGCCATACAATCTCTTTGTTGGAGAACCTGAAAAACAGATACCATTAAAAAGAGTTTTTCAACCTTGTTATAAATAATTAGCAATTGAAACTATTAAAACCTTTTTCTCAATCTCTTTTTTAAAAACACCGCATTAGATAATAGTGGCAAACGTCTATTGAGCTTACCACGTGCCAGGCACTGTTACAAATACTTCATATGTGCCTACCTGATTTCCACAGCCCCTAGAGCTGGCTACTGTTATTTTCACTGTCCCTTCACAGATGAAGAAACTGAGGCATAAAGAGGTTAAGTTGTTTGCTCAAGGTCACACAGCTACTAAGTGTGAGAATCTGGCTCAAGCATCCAAAGTGGCTAAGCACAGGGCTTGAATTCTTATTTTCCCCTTACCAGCCAAATCATTTGGGAAAAGTCAATTAGTCACTCTTAGCTTCATACCTGCATTTTGAAAATGATACCGATCCCATAGAACTGTTATGTAGATTAAAAAAAATTAAACCTATTCTTCATAGAGACACTGGTAACATAGCATTGTTTTTGGAATGAGAAACTATTCTCAGCTGTCCAGACAGAATTATTTGTGGCACGACATCTGCAAGAGGAATTACAAAAGTATGCATTTACATTGATAGCTGGACAAATGACTTCCTTCAACTCTACCACCTTAGAATGATCTTGGTACTTTGTAAAGTTCTAGGCACCATCCAAATTTACAGCCAGTGATTTTAATCATTCTAGAGCAGTACCGTTCAATAAAACTTCCTGCAATGATGGGAATGTTCCATATCTGTACTGTTCAATATGGCAGCCACTAGCCACAGAGTAGTTCTTAAACACTTGAAATATGGCTAATGTGATAGAGGAACTGACATTGTAATTTTATTTAATTTTAACTCATTTTAATTACTTTTAATGTAGACAGCCACCTGTGGCTGGTGGTTACGAAATTAGACACCAGAGCTTTAGATGATCTAATCAACTACTTTCATCTGAAGAAAAACAACAGCAAAGTCTCTAGGTATCAGAATTTTTTTTAAAGATTTTATTTATTTATTTGAAAGAGAGAGAAAGAGAGAGAGCACAAGCAGGGGGTGGGGCAAAGGGTGAGGGAGAGGCAGACTCCCTGCTCAACAGGGAGCCCGACCCGGGGCTCAATCCCAGGACCCAATCCCAGGACCCTGAGAACATGACCTGAGCCAAAGGCAGACACTTAACTGACTGAGCCACGCAGGTGCCCCATAGAATTTTTTATTATCTGTCCTAAATGCAGGATAGAAAATAAAATTATGTAACTATTTATTCTAATGAACCATACAGGTATGGAATCAAGGTGTGATCTGTTCTCACCCCTCAATTGTAGATTGATCAGTGTTTTGAACTATGTCAGCTTTCCTCCATAATCTGTTCGCAAGTCTAAGAAACATTTATTCCTTTTTTATGACCATAATGCTTTATTCCAACATACTGAGAATACAGGTAGGAATCAAAACTATATCACAGACCCATTTCATTGTAATGATTTATAGGTGATTTGAATAAATACTTTCCTGCCATAGAAAACAGAAAGATGAGCATTCCTCTATGCCATCGATATTACTCTGTTTCTTGTAGCAAAAGCCATCCAGAGAAATGATCACACACCTACTGGGTAGTTGATGTCAAAGGTCTTGGTGGCCTTAACCTCGGAACTCAAAGAGCTGTACCTATAGCCGGTTGCAACATTTTAGTAGAGCCCATGGACAGACTCAAAAATATCTAAGCTCATTCAGTGGCTTGGGAGTTGCAGCTTTTACCTGACTGATTTGGCAGTCCAGGATGCCATGTGTTCTGCTGTTCAGCATAAGATGTGGGACTCTCAATCAAGTACTTACTGACATTTTTGATAAGAGGTTGGTAATATCCACAAGCACTTCTGCTATCTCCACTTCTAATCAGTTGAGTGAAAATTCTGTTGGGTAAGAATATGAGCTGGGATCTTCTTCTTTCTTGGCAGAACAAATTTGCTCCCTACAAGCAGGTATCTAAAATATGATACTCCCTGTAACCATCGACATAAAATTTCTTCATTTCCCACATTTACTAGAAAAATTCAGTCAAGGACTGATTGAGATTCGTCACTTCATAATGCTTACTTAAGCCTCTGAGAGTGGGAGAAACTTTTATTATTATTGATTCTTTTAGATTCCCCTAGTTTTGCTTCAATATTTTTAGCTAATAATACTTAGGCTGTCATTTATTGAACATTCACTCTTTGTCAGGATTACATAAATTATCTCATTTAATTAACACAACAAATTTATGAATAAGGAATAGTGTCACATCTCACAGATATAGAAACCACGGCTCAGAGGAAGTGATGAAATTGCCCACATCACACAGCTCATGTATAGGATATAGCCAGCATGCTAACCAAGATCTTTCTTTCTTTTAGTTTTCTTTTAGTTTCCTTCCTTCTTTCCTTCCTTCTTTCCTTCCTTCTTTCCTTCCTTCCTTCCTTCCTTCTTTCCTTCCTTCTTTCCTTCCTTCCTTCCTTTTTGAGAGAGAGAGCCCACACACAAGGGGTCGGGAGGGGCAGAGGGAGAGAGAGAAACTTAAGCAGGCTCCAAACCTTAAGCAGAGCCCACCTCAGGGCTCAATCTCATGACCCTGAGATCATGACCTAAGCCGAAATCTAGAGTTGGATACTTAGCCGACTGAGCCACCAAGTGCCCCTAAACTCAGATCTTTCTGACTCCAAAGAACAATAAGTACCAAACTGTATTTTGTTTTGATTAACTGATATCAATGTACCTGGGCCTATGTAATCCGTTCACTACAAAAACATTCTCATTAGTTTAAATGTAATGTAAACGTTCAGGAAGTGTCCATGAAATAATTCATTCCAATAACATTCGCTTGTTCTGCAGAGCCACAGATGTGGTCATTTCTGTTACTTGGTGTCTTTGAGTTCAATTCAAGGAAGATTGTTTTGTCATATACATGCTATTTTTAGTTAGAACAAAAGCTCAATATGTGTCATTTGGGCCTTAACTGCCAAGAAACTTTGCCAAATGCATTGCTCAGCTATCACAGTGAACTTATCTTAGGTGCCTAACAATATCATTTGTTTACTCAATATATAATTATTGTATTTACGAGGCCTATTGTGTGTCAGGGGCTATAATCACACCCGAGATGCAAAATATGATGGTAAAGTTGACAGTAAGTTCCTCAGGTAGCCCACAGTTGAATAGGGAAGAAAAAGCTTACATAAACAACAACACAAATAAATAATTATAGTTGTGACAAGAGCCACAAAAGGTAAATGAATGATAGCATAACCTTGCCAGTCAATAGGCCTAGCTTAATGGGCTAGTTAATAAGAGAAACCTCTAAAAGTAAACTGTGATCATTGGTCAGCAATTCCATTATGCATTATTTCATTGTATATAATTTAATAATAAATACATTAGAAAAATCACAAGAATAAATAAGAGGCATAAACATCCCTCTTACTTATCTAACAATTATTCTTGCATTTATTTTTCTTTCAGTAGAACATCAATTTTAAAAATTCTTCTGGAATGTATACAGAGCAGTTTGCAATAATAAAAATGGAAATTGAGTTGCAATGATGTCATTGCTTTTGGCACTGCATTAATAATTTGGAGAAGACAAAGATTAATAGGGTCTTAGCCTTCTGTTCAAAAGTTAAGAACGACAAACATCATGTCTTTGTGAAATAATTAATTCTTACTTCAGATAGTTATATCCAAAAGATGACTAAGAAAAACCAGCATTTTCTTCCTTTGAAGGCTATAGTCCACTATCATATTAAGAACTGAGATAAAAAATATCCTGGGTTAAGAGTCCCAGAAATCAACTTAGGACATTCCTTTGTACTTAGAGCTTGCCTGAAAAAGGGTAAATCTAAATTAATCTTTGCACGGATCAGCCAATGATCAGCAGATATGGGTGTTAGCACATAACCAGAGTAACGGGACACTTGGACCCAAAGAAGACTCCCGTGCTCTCCACAACATTGCCTTCACTGCTCATGCCTTGGTATGTTCTGCAGAATTTAAAGAAGCTGAGTGTGCTAATTTATCTTTGCTGGTATTTTCTCCCTGTGTTTTTCTTGTGTTCAGAAGTGGAGAAAGGAAGATGCTGTAAAACAGAATAGCTCTGAGTTACAGCCTCCATGGCTTTCTCTTCAGAAGGGCCAACCCTTCCACTCAGCAGCCTAGAATCATCCCATGCCCGCCCCTCACTGCCAGACCCACCTGCCTGAAATACAACCAGAAATGCATTTGATTTATGAGGTTTCCTCTTCGAAAATAAAAGCATGTCTGGAAAGTTTTTTCCTAGCATGTAAGATCAGAAACATTAACATAATGGTAATTTTTTAAGTGTTTATTTTAATTCCAGTATAGTTAACCTACAGTGTTATATTCGTTTCAGGCATATGATATAGATTCAACAACCCTATACATTACTCAGTGTTCATCATAACAAGTGTCATATTGGGAATTTTGATGAGTAGGGATTGGAAAATAGGGGATTTTGGAGCACAGAACACCTTGGGCTGTAGATTGGCCAGGGCAAAAAACACAGGACAACACGTGTATCCTGGTGATGTTGAGAGAGGTGTTCAGAGAGTTGAGAAGGGGTACAGAAGGAAGGTGGGTGACAACACAAAGCAAAACATATTTGTTTTAAATGAGTTACTTTATGTACAGCATTTAGAATAGTGGCTAGCCCCAAATAATATGAAAATAATGAGTACTTACTAATCATTGGTCCTAGGGCTTGTCAGTTCCCACAATAGGCAGAGATAATTCCATTCTTTCTCCTTCTGTCCCCTCGTTGCTTCTTATTACATGGCCTATTTTTCCAGAGCTCAGAGATATGACTTACACAATTCCTAATACAGTTAGTTCCATGTTAGAGAGCTGACTCTGAAACTCAAAGAGTATTCATTCTATTGTGTTAATAGAGGAAATGTTTAGAGCACAGTAGGTTCTCAACCAATGTTTGTTTATGCAAAAACATGTTTAGTGTTGATGGGGTTCAAAACATACTCCCCCAAAATATGGTGCCTTGACATATTGAATATTTTAAGCTGAGGGAATTTGAGAAACAGCAAGTACAGGAAGGACTCTCTAACCTTCCCCAAAAGCAGGTCATAAGACCCTCCTGTGAGAGGTGCTCTTCCTGTACCCAGAGGAAATGAGCATTCCTGTGTCTAAGCCCTAAAACAGACAGACAGACACATAGACCCAGAGAGGTATCTGAATGAACAGGCCTTGCTAAGTTTCCCCAGTTTATTATCTTATACTTTTAGCTCAGGTCTTGTGCTATCACATTTTCCCATGACTTTCCACTCTTCATCAAACCTAGTATAAAAACACTCAGATTTAAGTGTTTCTCCAGGTCTTTGTTTCATTATGAAGGCTTCCATGTCACGTGAAAATTACATTAAATAAACTTGCATGCTTTTCTCTTGTTATTTTATCTTCTTTCAGTCTAATTTACAAGGCCCCAGCCAGAGAGTCTAGAAAGGTAGAGGGAAATTTTTTCCTCCCTAGCAATTTTCCAAACAACCAACATATATATTTTAGGAATAGATGAAGGCTCCCTATGTGTTGGAGGCATGTTTATTTACCTCGTTAGGATTGAAAAAGAAGGGTTTGTGAGCACTTGCAAGTGGTAACTGTGTTGAAGTTTGTGGTTTTATTTGAATTAACAATATTTTCTATTAAAAGTGAAGAATTAAACATCCTCATCTTGGACAAGTTGGAGAAGGATACCTCTTGTCTAAAAATTGAATTAGAAAGGCTATTTCAAGCAGTGCTGGGGTCCTGGGACAGAATCTGGAAAAAGAGACATGAATGAGTTAAATTGCTCAGTGGAGGAAAATGAAAGGAAAATGAGGAAAATGAAAAAATGTTCCTGAGAGGGAGGGAGCAGGAAAGAGAAGGGTGCAAAGAGGAGAGAAGGGGTGCTGAGTAATAAGGCTGGACCCCAAACTGTAAATAGACCTAACACCATTTCATGACCCTCCTGCCTGCCTGGGGGTAGACAAGAGTCAATGTTATTACAACCTATGGTGATTAAATGGTTTGGGAGCAGTGCTTAGGGTAGAAATGGTCACCAACACCCAGAAACCAAGGGATAACTAGGGATCTCATAGGTGGAACACACTTTTGGCTTCGTAATCAGTCGCTCAGTCAAGTCAAGTTTATAGACATGTGGCAAAAGTTGAGCATCAGAACAAGAGGTATAGTTAGTTTCATCTAAGAAGAGTGTCAGGACTTAGCAAACATTCAGGAAGTTCAGTAACTAATCACTGATTGATTAAACTAGAAGAGAGCTCTATGCTGGAATGTAAACCAGTGAGTGCTTTCATAATCTAAATTTAAGTGAGATGAATGTGTTTACAAGGACACTAGAAACAAAAGTATGGAACCAACTGTTAAAAACGAAAGATCTATCCTTTTCAATTTTCAAGATATCTTAAAGTTCTTCTATTAATAGTATTCTGAGTTCTCAAAATAAAAAACACTTTAACAATATTTTCCAGCTGTTATTTCCAAAGCACAGTCTAAAGAGGTTGCTGCTTTTCTCATAAAGTCAATAAATATCTCTTTATATCATACCTATGGTGCTTCCACAGTAAAGTTCCTTTTGCCATTTGGGCACTGTCCACCAAATCGACTTCTCAACAGTTTCTCTTCTGCCTTCTCCAGAGATGAGTCTATCCAACCATTCTATTTGAACTTGTCCTATATTTGCTTATAGTTCGATTTTGGTTCATGTCATAAATCATAAAAATGTCCTTTTTTTCTCATTAGCAACCTCCCCTCTCCACCACATCTCAAACTGGTTTAAAAAAAAGAAAAAAGAAAAACAGCTCTCAAAATTTTAAATTCTGCAGAGAGCAACCAAATAGGGCAGAAATCATCCAGGGAGACTTAGTTGTGGAAAGCAGACCATTTTGTTTTGTTTACATGATTTATATGTTGACATCACCTTAAGCAATAACAATTGTAAAATGTACTGCTTACAAATGGTGTTTAATGTTCCCTTGTCTTCCAGTCTCCTGAAGAGTTCCTTCCCTATCCCTAGCCCAACACTTTGAGCCCTATTCTTCCCAGAATTAGGTCTTATGCTCTTTGCTTCTTGGTTCTCTTTTCACTTGCAAAGTATCTTTTTATTTTAACCTAACAAGATTCCATGAAAGAAAGAAAGAAAGAAAGAAAGAAAGAAAGAAAGAAAGAAAGAAAGAAAGAAAGAAAGAAAGACAAACTTGGAAATTTGGCTATCCTGAAAGGTAGATTCCATGGGGATACAACCTAACAACTCTTTAACAAGGGCACATGTACATAGAACAGGAATTAGAGGGGCGCCTGGGTGGCTCAGTCATTAAGCGTCTGCCTTCGGCTCAAGGCATGATCCCGGGGTCCTGGGATCGAGCCCCAGATCGGGCTCCCTGCTCCACTGGGAAGCCTGCTTCTTCCTCTCCCACTCCCCCTGCTTGTGTTCCCTCTCTCACTGGCTGGCTGTCAAATAAATAAATAAAATCTTAAAAAAAAAAAAAGAACAGGAATTAGAAACCACAAATCCGAAAAGAACAGGCTCTATCTAGCTACCAAAATGTCACCACCCAAATAAGTTTCAGTCAGAGAAAATCAACATTTAACAATTTATGTTTCAAAGAAAAGAACAAAGAATTTTCCTCTCATTCTGAATGGAACCAGAGAGAGATGATGACTGCCTATAAAATAAAAGCCCAAGGCACCACTAAACCCATTTGTGTTGGTGGCCATAACTACTAGTTTGGTTCATGACAATTGATTCAACTGTAGCAATTGCCTTCAACACTAAAGAGAACATAAATGAATAGATCAATCATGCCGCAGTCCAGTTTGGTCGCCACAGGACTCTAAAAATAAATAAATAAATGTCACTGTAGAGAGCTTTAGAAGAAAAATGTTATCTCCTAAAAAGGATACATTAGCCCTTTGTGTTTTTCCAAAGTCATTACTGAATGACTAGGGCAATTCACATGCCTCAGAATGGCACTGTTTACTTGTATTTTGATCCCTCAGCAGCATTTGGGTTTTAGTGTTTTGTTTTGTTTTTTTTTTTCTTAGAAGGGAGGGAAAGGAAACAGCCTGTTTCAGAGTTTCCCAAAGTGTGCATGCTTATCAACTGTACACAGGAGGATGGGTATTATATCCCTGGAGGTGGGGCAAGGAGGGCCTCTTAGGCCAATCTTGGAGACATATGATCTCCAAATTATTTGAAAAATAGCCTTCAGTTCTGAGAGAGGATTGGGGCAGGATGGGAAACGAACTTTGACCAAGACCTAAGGGGATACCAGAGATAGAAAGAAAAGCCTTTTTAAAAAATCAAAATGAAGTGGAAACAGCCTCAGGATGAGCTGCAGGGTAAGTATTTTGCCCATGGAGATTTTTATGGTTACCTTCTATTCATAATCATTGATATCGGATTCCCATTTATGGTAGTAACATACTTTCCTTTTTAAATAAGTATCTGAAATTTTGCAAAGTGAATTGATTCAAGGTAAAATGCTTATGAGTACGATATTCAGATGTAACGAAGTTTCTAAAGCTGATGTGTGAATGGTTGATGTTTAGGAGCAGTTAGCTTAGAGCCACTCCAGGACCGCCCTGCAAATCTTAAGCAATTTACTTACTTTCTCTGAACCTCACGATCCTCAACAATAAAATGCTTGGATGAGAAACACAAACTTCTCAGGGCAATTGCGAAGAATAAATAATAGGTGCTCACTTAATAGTCCTTCCCTTAGTAATAATGTGGAAAAGCAGCAAAAAGCAGCAAACTCTCCTTATGGAATTCCCCGGCCTTGCCACTAGATGATAAAGTGTCGTCAGGGATTGTTCAGATTACTATATAATTTTGTATGCTAAACCAACAGAGCATTTATTTGTAGCCCAAGACATTACATTTGCAGAGAGGGTAGAAAAATTAAGTACAACACAACACTGTCTTGTCACTAGCAGTATATTCTGGGGCACTATACTACTGTGTGACTGGTCTGCAGGCCAGTTCTGGGCATTCCTGACCAAAACCCAGGACAACAGATACACACACACACACACACACACACACACACACACACACACACACACAAACCAGGGCAACAGGATATGTGTGTGTGTGTGAGCATTTCAGGAGGAAGCAGAAATCTCTTTAAAAATATAATTTTTGAGATGGAAGGAGGATTCTTGTGCCCTCAGTTTTTCTCCCTCCCTCCGTTTTTTTTGGTTTTGTGGTTTTTTTTTTACATATAAAAGCACATCAACATTTATGTTGGATTTCTCTTCTATGTAATTCATAAAACCAGACCTCACCAGCCTGATTACGAAACTCGGTCACACTTGCTTTTACTGCTCATACAGCAAGCAGACTGAGTCCTTCTCCAAACACCTGCCCTCCCTTCCCCCACCCCTGCCTACCAGACCCAGAAGGAGACCAGCCCTTCCCGAAGTATCCCAGGGATATTTCTGGGAATCTCCAAGAGCCCTGTTGGTTGTCATCACAACTCAGTCACCTGCCCTTTCTGCCCCTCCTCCTCCACCTCCCATCTGATGCCATTCAGAAAGCCTCACAATGGGTCACCAAGATCAATGTCTGGTGTAGTCTTCACCAACTGTCTGGACACCCAAGGAGGGATAAAGCTAAGAGTTGGGCTCCATGTGGTCTCCACGGGTCATCCAGGCACTGAGGAGTGCTGGTTTCCATTCAGGAAAACAACTTGAAAGCTCAGCCTCTTTTCTAAGTCCATGCTACACTTGACCACCAGGACAAAGCAGTTCTGTTTAGGCCAGAGTTTCAAAGTCTCAAAAAAGGGTTAGCTCCATCAGTTCTAGACCCTCAAATCTTGCTCAGCATTTCATCAGGTGTCATGGAAACACTGCCATCAGTGTTTGGTTTTCTCTTCTTTTATCCCAAGGTTCAGACCCTTAATACAGACAAATGTTATAACATCTCTTTTCATTGTCTTCCTGGCCCCTCACCTAAAAATGAAGACAAATAAATGCCCCTTTCCCTCCAAAAGAAACCTAACCTATCCAGATCCAACTTGCCGGCCAGACATAGCCATTTCTCCTTTTCATCTGCAAATCTGGTTGTTTTTTGTCTGTCTGTTTGTTTGTCTTAGTTCTTGGAAGTCCCATCTCCTCAAACATCTCCTCTGCGAATAATTTACACTTTCATGGGTTGCAAAATATAAAATTGCTTGAATCTGTGAAATTATATTTCTGCCCTGTGCTCCCCTCTCTGATCATAATTTTAAAGTAAAAATTTTGGCAAAGTTCATCCTCATAATAGCCATATCCATCAGCAATTTATTTATAATAATTGTGCATTTCTCCCAATCATGAGTCTGGGAAAGAAATAAGAATATATCACCAAGAGTTATACTCTCTTTTCCATCTACCTCCAGGGATCACTACTTCTAACCTAATACATGCATAATAATACTAGACGACAATTCAGAAGACCATGATTTTAATCACACCTAATTTGGAATTAACCAAATGACCTTAACAAACCACTTTATTTCTTTTAAATGTTCCTAAAATATTTTAATTACATGTATATTTCCATAAAAGTAATATCTATGGTGAGAGTATATACTGACATAACTTATTCTGAGAACAATCTAGCAATATTACCTATGAAATATTAATAGCAATAACTTCAGAGTTGAAATTTTTACCAATTTTTATTATTTTTATTTTGTTTTTGTTTTTTACATTGAGCCTGTAGTGCCTATATAACTAAAAATATTGCGAAAAGTTTACAAAATATAGGAAGAAAAAATAAATTTATCCAAAACCCCAGACTAGGTGAGATTAAAGTCTTCTGAATTGCTGTCTATGATTTTCATGTGGACATAAATATGATCATAAAGTTACTTAACTTACCTGGTTAGATTTGGTATGACAAAGTGTTCTTGTACTTACAACTCACCCTACACACTGCTACCTAAACTCAGTTTTACTTACTTGGGGAATGGCTTCTACAAATTTTGTTACTTTGTGACAGCTCTTCCTTCAAGGCCCAGACCAAGTCCATGTCATCCATAAAACCAGCTTCTAGATCCTTCTTTCCCATCAGTCTTGACTACTTGGTCTACTCATTTGTCACTCAGATGATATCACAGATACTGTAAACCATCCTTTCACCTGCCCTTCTGGTCTCCCTCTGCATCTAAGAGCTTCTCTTGGATCTAGACTGTGCCCCCCATTTTCTGCATTTTCCCTGATGAGCACAGTGCAGCAGACATTCAAAACTTGTTTGAAGATATAATAAAATGATCTCAATTCTATTAATATCTGTTTATTAATACTGCATACAGCATCTTAGAGTAGATACTGATTGTAAAAATATTTCCCGTATTGTGGACTTACAATGACCACATGGAGTGAAGGAACAATGCCTGGCCAGTAGCCATATTTTCCTCCAGGCATGGTGGACTTCAGCAACTTAAAATCCTATTACTAAGCAATTTCCTTTTTAACATTCCTTTAGAGAGATTCATTTCCCTGAACAATTAGTCATCTCTTAGGATAATTACCTTTTCCTCCCTTTAACAAAACTGCAATGACCAAAAGACAGGCTGATGTTGAAAAGTGGAGATAAATTTCTTTACAAAATATTTGGATCTGGAGTCTATAGTAACTTCTATTTTTAATTTGTGAATTTGTGTGTGTGTCTTCATTAATGTGCTGTCTGTGACTGTTTCCTTATAAGTGGTAAAATTTTTGAAAGACATTTTTACAAATGTAAATTATTTTAAACCATATAGTAATTATTATAAATAGACTACTCAAATACCTCTTCACTTGATGATATTATCAAATTGTATCTAATTGCCCTTTTCTTTGTAATATTTCTTCTCTCTCAATTTTTTTTCATCTTCTTTAAACTTTTTTAGGTCTTCGTAAATTTTTTCCAAAAGTAAGAAAATTTTTTACTCCTATACATTTTTTCCCAATAGCCTGGTGATGGCCAATTTGGATCCTCATCTATTTTTATTTTTATTTATTTTTTAATTACTTATTTGTTTAAGTAATCTCCACCCAACCTGGGCTAGAATTCACAACCCCAAAATCAAGAGTCGCATATTCTTCCAACTGAGCCAGCCAGATGCCCCTGGATCTTCATCTATTTTTAGATAGTCATCTTTTCAATTAAAAAATCTTCACCTTTTAAACATTTCTTGTACTTACAATAATTAGATGATACATGCACATTTCAAAAATTCAGAAAATACAGATAAACTGAAAATTGACCAGCACTGGAAGGATATGGATAGATTAAGAAAAACATTCTAGAGACAAGAATGAATTATTTTTCTACAAAAAGTGATATAAAAAAAATTATTGTCACATGAAGAGGCAATCAATGGGAAGACAGCCAAAAATGTTGGGGGGAATTATAGAGGTGATTAATTAATAAAAACAATATAATATTATTTTTCTGGGTTTTGTGATATTTCCAGTCTTTGTCACCTTTTAAAAATTGCAGTTTGTTATGATTTCTTATCTTGTTCTAAAAAAAATATTTGCTTTCACATCTGTGCTTTTGTATTCTTTTTCTTAAAGAGGATTCCTCTACTAAATTGTTCAAGCTTCAGGTTCCACAAAATCTAAGTCAATTCCTGTTGGGATGAGTATTGGTGTTTTTAACAAAGTATTGTGATTAGATATTGCAAAAAATTTGCCTAAAGAAACAACCCAAACACATAGGAAAACCACTGATGAAACAAAGACATAATGGATGTCAAAATGAGCTATTCTGGTCATAATAATTCACTCTATTCACAGACTCAGCATTTATGAAACAAGATTTGGATGCTCCCTCCCCCTCCAAGCACTGTCTCCTATGCAAATTCTAAATGGCTTATATTTAATTTCTGTACTTGTCACGGATACTTACCTTTCCAATATTATTCTTTGAATAAAATCTTGGTTTAAATTGTAGAAATTGTGTAGTCTTTTGTTTAAATTGTAAAGATGGTTTGTTTCTTGCCTAACCACACAAATGGCATCTCCTTTAGATGGAGCAACCAGGGATCATATTGATTTAGCATTCCCTCATCCATTAAAAATGTATTATTCCAGACATCGTAGGCAGAAGTATGAGGGAACAGTGAGAGGGATGGGAATATAAAGATGAATAAGACATTGCTATTGCTCTCAAGAAGCTCACAATCTACTGAAGAAGATTCATGGCCTAGGATGAGACACATACTTAAATGCTGTGCTATGGGGAGAAAATGTAGTTGATTAGGTTGGGGGCGTGGTGCCCAAAAAGACTTCTTACAGGCATTAAAATTTGAGCTAGGTCTTGAAAGATAAAAATAGCTAATCATGTTGAGATAGGGAAGAGTATTCAGGGCAAAAAGAACAGTAGAGTTATGGCAAAGAGGGATGATTAAACATGGTATGTTGGGATAAAAGAGTAGCTGAACAAGGTGCACATAGGGGAATATCAGGGGTGGGAATAGAGTGTGGGCTGGGGCCAGACCATGCGCTTTCTTGAAAGATTTTTAAGAAGTGTGTCACAATTATGTTTGTGTCTGAGAAAATCCACTCTATCTCTATTGAATCCATGAAAATAGGGACAATTAATATGCAAATATACTGGGAGCCTGGGTGGCTCAGTCAGTTAAGCGTCTGCCCTTGGCTTAGGTTAGGATCCCAGGGTCTTGGGGTGGAGTCCCCGCTCAGCAGGGAGTCTGCTTCTCCCTCTGCCCCTCCCCCTGACTCGTGAGCACTCGCTTTCTCTCTCTCTCACAAAAATAAATAAAATCTTTTTAAAAATATGCAAATGTACTTTTAGTTTAGTGGATCTATGACAAAACTTCCCATTTTTGGACTCAATGTCTTGGTCTAAGATTTGCTGAGACATGATATCCCTTCAATAGGGTTCAAAGCTGTATCAGGAGGGATCTGAAGCATAAGTGTATAATTCTTATAAGCAGTGATCTCAATGCCAAAATTTCAGATTATCTGAGCAGAGCAAATAACAGTATTATCTGATACTGGTACTCTTTGACTTGCGGCCCACCCACTTAATTCCCCCACCTCTAACAGACTTGTTTCTTACATAGTGTTTAAAATCAGTATCATACTCAGTATCACACAGCTGTTATGCTACGACTACATATACAAAAATTCCTTAGGTTTCTACATGGGCAAGATTAACTTGAAATTTAAGATGAAATAATACATTGCATCTCATAAATTCTACCCAATGGATTCTAAAACAGTATTTTGTGCCAAATGTATACTGACACAGTAATTTTGCCAAAAATTACACCTGTGCAGGTTTTTAGCTTTTTTTGAAAATAAATTATTATAAGATCGTGGCTTTAATTTTGAGCTAGCTGTCCTTTAGTAAAGAATTAATCATTTGAATATTTTCAAATGTGTTTCTAGTATCATGATCTATCACCTAGGCTAAGAATGAAATGGAGAGATTAAATCAAATCTATATAAAAGATAATACTAAGTCCCTTTACTAGGCTTGGCATGCATTTCTTACCTCATTTAAACAAATGCCTTTCTTAACTTTTTAATCTGTAAAGCAAATATACTTTCAATAATGGCTCAAAAAAGCAATGTCTTATTTATGAATATGCATCATCAAACAATAATGACTAAAGATACACCATATTTATGCAGCAGCAACAGACTGAAAATAAAAATAATTCAACAACCAATACTTTTCTTCTTTACTTAAATTCTTGCCCACAACAAGTCTAACCTGAGTCCTCCTTTGCCTTGTCTAAGATTCATGCTAATAACAAAATGGAGACAAAGAAACATAATCACTAACTACCCTTCATGAACTTCCCAAAGTAATTTTTGCTTGGTCAATTTTACCCTCTAACTCAAATTGCAAATTAAAAAGCGTCTTTACTTCTCCTGGCAGACTTCGTCTAGTGTGGCACATTGTATGGTGAATATTATCTACAAATCAATGTTTAAAGAGAAAAAAGTGATATTTTATTTTATTTTATTTTTGGATACCTCTCTTGAGAAGTGAGGAAATATATGTCACTGATTTTTTAATTATTATTATTATTATATTAATCAGAGAGAGAGAGCACAAACAGGGCGAGCAGCAGAGAGAGAGGGAGAAACAGGCTCCCCAATGAGCAAGGAGCCCGATGTGGGACTTGATTCCAGGACCTTAGGATCATGACCTGAGCCGAAGGCAGCTGCTCAACCAGCTGAGTCACCTAGGCATCTCCACTGACTTTTTTTTAAAAAAGAAAGCAGGAAACAGGCTAGATGCATGACAGCCATGGATTTGTAGACACACCTCCCGCACCCATTCTTGTCACCCAGAAGCTCTTGCCCGTGTTCACAGGAAACATGCATAGGATGTTCACGGAAGCACTGTGTGTAAGAGGAAAAATGGGGAGACAAGTGCCCATGTGAATGGGAAATGTGTTTAATCATAAGGATTATTTCTTAGTAGTTACTCAGAATCACAAGTAACAATTCAAGAGTGCTTGCATGGGCCCCATCTTGCTTTGAGTACCTCTTGTATATTCACTCATTTCATAGTGTGAGAGTTAAATGAACTCATATGTGTCAATTCCTCAGAACTGTTTGCTCCATAGCAAGCACTCAGAAAAATTCAGCTGGCAATTATTAGCTTGTTTTTATTGCACTAATTTTTCTACAACGTCATCATCATCATCATAACACTACCTATATTATTATTGCCATTTACAGAGAAGGAAACTAGGACACGATGAGGTTAAGCTACTTGCCCAAAGGGTTTGACTTCCCTGGGATTCAACAGCCAAGAGTAACAAAAAGCCATGATGGAAATGCTTGGCCCTGGGATTGTCATCTTCCTCCCTATGAAAAATACTCTCTCCTTAGCCTCTTCTCCTTTCCTATGACCATTGATGAAGCCGAGATTTTTGTTACTAATCAAATAAACTGGACAGAAAGCCAATACAGTTCTTTCTGGGGGTCTCCCAGAAGAGCAGAGAAGAAGTGGGGAAGCAAGTGAAGCCCTGTTATACGATATTCTCCTACAGATTTGGATACACTGTGAGACCAATCCAGCCTCACATGCACGGCCTTTCCCATTACATTACGGAGCAGAGAGTGGGCCCAGCATCCTATCAAGGTTCCGCTGGCCTTATTTTTCTGAAGGACATCCAGGTAGGGTGATTTAGCATTCTGCCTAGGGAGTGATAATGATTTCCATTATTGAGCTACCTTGCACCAAACATGTGCTCAGTGCTGAGCTTAGAGTCTCTCATTCCACCCTCACAACACATACTCCACATTTTATGCATGAGGGAACTGAGGCCACGAGCCAGAATTTGGAAGTCTGTTTCAATTCAAAGTCCAGGTCCTCAATTACCTCTCCTCTTGGATATTTTCATATTAGATACCTATTAAACGTGTGTGTGTGTGTGTGTATGTGTTCGTGTGTGTGTGTCCACACATGTCAAAAAGTTCCCCCAGATGATTCTGACCTCCCAAAATACACTATCAGATCAAGAAACCATAGCTTTGGGGTGCCTGGGTGGCACAGCGGTTAAGCGTCTGCCTTCGGCGCAGGGCGTGATCCCGGCGTTATGGGATCGAGCCCCACATCAGGCTCCTCCGTTATGAGCCTGCTTCTTCCTCTCCCACTCCCCCTGCTTGTGTTCCCTCTCTCGCTGGCTGTCTCTATCTCTGTCGAATAAATAAATAAAATCTTTAAAAAAAAAAAAAAACCATAGCTTTCAGAAATTGTAAAATTACATTTACACAAGCATCACGCTCTAGGAAAGGCATGTCATTTCTGGTTTGTAAAGATCACAGGGAGGGAGAAAATCCTTTCATTTGTCATTCCTTCAGGTTCTGAGGCAGGGGACCTTGCTATCAACAGCAGAGAAAAATGACCTTGTTCTTCCTGAATTTCCATCACCATCATGGAGAAGCTGTAGGCTAAAATTGTTCTTTCTTTCTCTTATCCTCAGATAAAATCATCTAAATTATGGGCAAAAAGATGTGAAATGTAAGCATACACATCCCCGAGTCAACAATTAATATGATTTGTATGATTCCATACTGATCATAAGCTTTCAAATGAGGTCTGCTGAGGAACGCAGTGACTTGGGGCTGGGGTACAGCCATCAATCTTCATATCGTGGAGATGCCATTAATCATTTGAAAAAATCATTCAAAGTGATTCACGGGAGGCATGCATTTTAAAGGCACTGACAAAATTTAAAGAGAAGTTACAAACAGAAATATTGAGTTCCTTTGACCTGGTAAAGTTCTTTCATTTATGAATTATTAATGATGATATCTAAAAATGTTTTTCCTCTCCAGAGCACAAAGCACTAAGTAGTCAAATTCTGGTTCCTCCTTAGAATGCCCGACTCAATAGATAGAAAGGATATACTAAAGTATGTCCATCTCCTACATAGAGAAATCAAGGCATTTGTACATATGTCTTGCTTTATGCCCCTCTGCACCCTTAAAATGCTATTTGAAAATTTAGTGATGATCAGAATCTTTTCCAAAGAAACTTTACAAAATAGGGATGCCCAGGCATGACCCATCATCCAACTGTGTATTCTGACATGGTAGAGATGAAGATGCGTGGTCTGCACTTGTTTATAAAGAGAGGATTGAGATTATTCTGTGGTCTTTGTAGATTTACCATTTTTGGATTGGCTCAAGTTTCAGTATTCTTTGGAACACTAAGCTTAAATCTCTTGGAACTTCAGATATGTTTTAATGCTGAATTCAGTATAGCTATTTTCCAAGTTCAATACCTCAAGAATCTATTTTCTTTTTTTTAAAACATCTTTTTTTAAAAGATTTTATTTATTTATATGAGAGAGAGGGAGCATGAGCAGGGGGAGAGGCAGAGGCAGAGGGAGAAGCAGACTCCCCATTGAGCAGGAAGCCCCACACGGGGCTCGATCCCAGGACCCTGAGGTCATGATCTGAGCAGAAGGCAGATGCTTAACTGACTGAGCCACCCAGGTGCCTCTCAAAGAGCAATTTTTAAATATATAAGTCTATATAATGGCATCAGAGGAAAAAGAAAGTTGGTTATTCAGTGGACATTCCATTAACAACCAGCTATTAACTTCCTACTATATGTTCCAGATTGCAACTGGTACTATGAAAAATGAAAGGAAACTCAGATGATTACCTACCTTTAAACAACTGCAATTATAAAATCAGATAGGGCAAAAAAAATAATTTCAAGCTTCTGCTCGATCTCTGTATCACTAAGGGCAGAAACCTACTAGAGGGGTTAAGAAAACATCTTCATGAATCTTTTGGAAGAGGCCTGAGTTAATCTGAATGAGAAAGATTAACACAAGAGGTCTAAACTGTACCGCATATTTAAATGTTGGATGTTTGTTTTCTTGGAACAGCCTAAGAGATGGGAGGCTTGCAAGTCTTGGGATTTGAAGAAAAGAGGGAAGCAGGGTTCCAGTACTGGTATGTACTTGCACAAGGCAAGATGATTAGTGAGAACTTTCTAGGGGTAGGGATATCTAAAGAAATTTAAGAATTGTAGTAGCTGAAATTCACGTGCTGTAATATCCTGCTCTAAAGCAGGCCTGGGTGAGTGGCTCTTAGCAGCTGATGGAGAGAGGGAGGGAGGTGTGTCCCCAAGCAAGGTGAGGTGATATTGAAAAGACGATAGCCACAGATGGGAGCAGGTGAGGAAGGGCTGAAGAACAAACTTATTTGACAACATTAATATTAATATTTACAAGGAACAGGAACCTTTTAAATATTTCTGCTTATGTTTTAGAATAAATGATTAAATTTTTAATAGGTTACCATTAAACTGTATCTAAACTCTGCATGTTTCTAACAGGAAAATATCCAAGAGGAGAGGTAATTGAGGACCTGGACTTTGAATTGAAACAGACTTCCAAATTCTGGCTCGTGGCCTCAGTTTCCTCATGCATAAAATGTGGAATATGTGTTGTAAGGGTGGAATGAGAGACTCTAAGCTCAGCACTGAGCACATGTTTGGTGCAAGGTAGCTCAATAATGGAAATTATTATTATCACCTTAAATGAGTTCATGAGAAATACTCTTTTGATCCAATTCTGAGACATTGGAAGAGTTCTTTTGTTAGATATTCATACTGTCAAAAAATTACTTTTTTTACTAAAAATATCGTTTTATATTATAGACAAATAACTATTATTGAATGCTTTCTTAGTCAGAACTCTTTGGGTTGCAAGTGACAGAAAGCCCAACTTAAATGGGCTTAAGTAGAAAAGGAAATGTATTGGTCCTAATAAGGGAAAAGACCAGGGGCCTTCAATCTGATTGGATCCATGAACTAAAAAAATGTCAATAATCTCTCTTTCATCATCTCTCAGCTCTGTTATCATTGGATTTGGCATCAGGCTGACCCTCTTCATGTGGTGATCACTGCAACTGTCAGGCTTAGCTTGTCCAAACTTGCTATGGAGGAAACAGAGACCTTCTCCTGATGGTTCTCATGAAAGTCCTGGATTTGAGCTTCACTGGCCCTGAATAGGTCATGTATACAACACTAAATCAACCCATGGTCTAGAATAGTGGAATACTCTAACCAGCTAAGCCTGAGACATATGCCTACCCCTGGAACTATGGTGAGGTGAGGAGTGTGGAAGGGGGCGACCCCATAAAAAAAATTAGGACACTGTTGGGGCACCTGGGTGGCTCAGTCAGTTAAGCATCTGCCTTTGGTTCAGGTCGTGATCTCAGGGTCCTGGGATCAAGCCCTGTATAGGGCTCCCTGCTCAGCGGGGAGTCTGCTTCTCCCACTACCTCTGTCCCACCCCCCAACTCATGCTCCCTCTCTCTCTCTCAAAGAATAAATAAAATAAAATTTAAATTTAAAAAAAAATTTGTTGCAAGAAAAATGGGAAAAGGATGCTACATAGGCAAAACACAGACATCCACAAAATCCCTGAATTACACTGGTGTTAGAGGAAAAGGACAACAAGGATGCAAAAGACTTTATGTACCGAAAGTACATAAAGGATAGGATTTAACCCAGAATGTTGTAAAAGGCACTTTGTAATGGCTTTACCTAGCCATCTATTTCATGATAATCTCAAAGAGAAGATACATCAGTATGCCATCAATACCTAGACAATTCTATCCATCATTATAATTAATATTTTTCTAGGTTTCTTAGCATTTCCTGTTTTGTGTTTTGCCTTTGTATTTATTTTTACTTATGCTATTCTAATAGAAAGATATTTTAAATGTCTCTCCAAATGAAGCATGAATAGTTTTAGAGGCAGCTGAAAGAATTTTCTCCCCTTGAAGTAGATTTCTTTTTTTTTAACCTCTTCTTGCCTTTACTCCTCATATATCCATCTATTTTCCCAAGAGTCTGATACATTCAATGTGCGGTAAGAAAGCTATCATGCAGAAAAGATAGCCAGTCACCATGGCAGAAGTTTCTATGAAATGATAGACGCTTAAGCATGTTAGAGCCAGGAGAAGCCATGGGATGTGGGTAGAATTCAAGGCAGGGGAATATTGGTGCGTTTAGAATGTCTATTATTTTATTCTGTGACGGCATAGCTCTCTATGCATTAGCTAGGACCATGCATATTATGGATACTATGACCTTGAATGGTCATAGTATATGCTGCAAGGATGTGATTCCAGTACTGTGGAAAGAATCACTCTCTCTCTGGAATTGTTCAGGAATCAGAGTTTAAAGAGAACAGAGAGAAGTGAATAAGGAAGTAACCTGAGCTGATAGGATCTTTCCTTGAGCTCTGGCCAGCATCCCTGGTTTGTAAAGGGAATGGTGCCAGATGAGGACCCCACAGGGGAATTTGGGAGAAAAGGAAGGGGAGAGTGAGTTTTGAAAGCCAGTCAGTGAGCTGACATTTGAAGTCCGGGAAGTCAGGTGAAGTTCTGCACCTGCAGGTAAGGTCAGGCTTCACTCATGGGTCCCAAACTGTCAGAATCACCTGGGGAGCATTTAAAAAACAGACACTTGGCAAAGATTTGACATCAAACAGATCACAGCTGATACAAAATTGTTAGAGCTTTTTCCAAATTTGATAGCAATTCTAAAAAATTTTCAGTACAAAACCATTAATAATTTGGTATGATGAAATGTATTTTCCTAAATAGTAAAATCAAACCTTAACAGTGTTGCTAAGGGAAAACTGGAAATAAACTTTTTCTTCTCTCTATATAAAATGATATTACAGAGTACTTTTCACGTAAGAGGCAAAAAATACCTAGTCACTTTGTAGAAGAAAAGCATTATGGAGGTGAGTCAGATGTTAACTAATACAAATATAATTTTTCTTAAAAAAAAAAAAAGCAGATTCTTGGCTCTACCCCAGGCCCCCTGAATCAGAATGGGGGTGGGGTGGATATAGGATGGGGTGCTTACTCTGTGCCAAGCACTGTTCTAGGCACTTGTATTATTTGGGGCACTATTATAATTGCCATTATAATATTATTTAATTCATTCAGCCAACTCAGTAGTCAGGTATTTGTCCCTTTTTACAGGTAAGGAAGCTAAAGTTCAGAGACATTCAGTAACTGGCAGCAAGTCAGAAAGTTGTGATTCAAAACAAGGTCTGCTTCTAGAACCTTCTTAACTCCAGTATTCTGCCAGATCTAGAAGTGAGGCAATGCAGATAAACTCAGACTAGAAGGTGTATTATTTTTATTTAGCACCGAGAAAAAATTCAGAGACGGTATCCTTTTTTTTTTTTTTTTTTTAACATTTTATTTATTTGACAGAGAGAGACACAGCAAGAGAGGGAACACAAGCAGGGGGAGTAGGAGAGGGAGAAGCAGGCTTCCCGCTGAGCAGGGAGCCCCATGCAGGGCTCGATCCCAGGACCCTGGGATCATGACCTGAGCCGAAGGCAGACACTTAACGACCAAACCACCCAGGCGCCCCAAGACAGTATCCTTTCTTACGATGTCATTCGTTTCATACATGATCTTTTTAAAAATAAACTTTCATTTTTAGAGTTTTTTGATTTTCAGAAAAACTCTGAACATAGTACAGAGAGCTCTCATATACCCAATACCCAGTTTCTTCTATTATTAACATCTAACATTAGTTTGGTACATTTATTACAATTAATGAACCAATATTGATGCATTACTAACTAAAGTCCACATGGAAGCCTTTTTTTCAAGTATTTAATTTAGTGTCAGCACAACTGTGTGCAAGACTCCGTGCTAGCTCTTATGGCTCAAGTGGTCTGTGGAATCTTAATTTATTCATTTCTAAACAGGAAATAATAAAAATAATGATTTCACAGGGACATGGTGGTAATATTTGAAGAGGGTCCCATACTCATACTCTTTCCCTTGCCTGGATCTGGTAGAGGCCAAAATATTTCCATTAGGTCTGCTAAAAAAAATAAAGAACCATATGGCTTTTATCTTCAGTCAAGTGGTTTATAATACCGAATTCCAGGATAAAGTAGATTTACACCACAGGACACAGGAGGCAGGTGAGACCCAGGAGCACTGAGGAATAATAAATGAGTCAGCCAGGAAACTTTCTTTCAAGGGGAAGATACAAGAAGGGGTGGGGCTCAGCATCCCCAGTTTCCCCATCAAAAATCTCAATCAGTTGAAGTCATTCCCTTCCCTTGGGAAAAGAGCCAGGTGGGGAAAAGCCAGGAGCATATTAGTGTCGATGAGCCGCATTAGTAGTTAGATTTGCAGGTAAGAATTGATCTGTGTGTGAGCTCAAATGACTGTGTCTGATACAGGGTACAAGTAAGTACAAAACGCATTTGCTCCAAACAACTCCTTCTGCAACAGATAGTGATTCTTCTTTTTCAGCAAAGACAGTGGTGTTTTTGCTTCAGAAACAGTCCAGTTGTTGGGGCGCCTGGGTGGCACAGCGGTTAAGCGTCTGCCTTCGGCTCAGGGCATGATCCCGGCGTTATGGGATCGAGCCCCACGTCAGGCTCCTCTGCTATGAGCCTGCTTCTTCCTCTCCCACTCCCCCTGCTTGTGTTCCCTCTCTCGCTGGCTGTCTCTATCTCTGTCGAATAAATAAATAAAATCCTTAAAAAAAAAAAAAAAGAAACAGTCCAGTTGCTAAAGTGACTAGACACTCATGTAAGATTGCAAAAAAAAAAAAAAAAGTTATTTTGAGATGCATCTCTTTATGATGACTATAGAGAAGTCAAATGATTACATCCATTAATTGCATTTTCTCATAGTGATTCCTGGCTTATCTAGGGAGTCACTTTTTTCAAAATATAGAATCCTGGATTCCATCAGTTCAGAACATCTGTGAGTGAGGCCAAGGTTTTTATATGTTGGAAAAGGCTTTAGGAACTCTGATGATCAAAGAGTTTGGTCTTACTGGTACACACTAAAGGGACATTTAAAAATGAAATTGGATTTGGGGAGAAAAACATACCTATTTTGTTCTTAAAAAAAACCCATAGGAATGCATGGGTGGCTCAGCATGGTGGCTCATCTGCCTTTGGCTTAGGTCATGATCCCAGGGTCCTGGGATCGAGCCCCGCATCAGGCTCCCTGCTTACCGGGGAACCTGCTTCTTCCTCTCCCTCTGCCTGCTGCTCCCCCTGCTTGTGCTCTCTCTCTCTCTCAAATAAATAAATAAATAAAATCTTTAAAAAATTAAAATTAAAATTTTTTTAAAAACCATAGTTTTTGAGTTACGAAGATGTATAAAAATATCAACTTATTTTCTAAACTTTTCTTACTTGGGAAATCTTTTCAAATAAGTAAAATATTTTGGTTTCAACAAAACTATTACATCACATAGTTTGCCAGCTATACACTATGAAGTATTAACAGACAGGCTGCTGGAAAAGTTAAATCTTTGGGAAGTTTGCAATTTGGGTTGCAAATGCTACACCGATGTTTATATCCTCACCATTTCCTGAGAAGGTGTATTCTTTGAACAGACTAAAATATAGACACTGCCTAGCCAACAGTAAAAATAGGAACATGTTTGAAATTCACACACTCATACCACTCCCCATACTTCCTGAACCCACCCACGGCTTTCTCAAGTTTCTATCCCTGGCTACAGAACCAACACATCCCCTTTCCTAAACACGCTTCCCTCCTGCTGCATATTAACGCAGAGACCATTGATGCTGTTTCTAACTGTATCAGCAGTAATGCTTTGTCCTTCCTATGTCATCCAAGGAGCCCTGGATTCTTTCTGAACAAGAGTTTGTTAGTTCTGTCCACACTTGCATGGGGCACCGGGGTGGGGAAGCAGTCAGTGGTGTTTATTTAGCTCATAATCCTGTGGGCTGTGGCTCTTCTCTCGGCTGGTTTTGCTGTCCTTTGCTGGGCTTTCTTATATTGTCTGTGGTCAGCTGGCAGTTTAACTGGAGGCTGGCTGGTCTAAGACGACCTCACTCGTATCTCCAGCAATTGGCAGGTTGATAACTGGGGCCTGGCTGGCTAGGATACCTCACATTTCCTTGTGCCCTTCATCCTTCAGCAGGCCAGTTTAGATTCCTCTCCACGGTGAGCTCAGCGTTCTAACCACAGGAAAGGACAACCAGGCCTACGGTGCAAGTCTCTGCTGGCTTCATATTTGCTAGTCTCATTGTCTAAGTCAAGTCACGTGGCCAAGTCCAGATTCAAGGTGTTGTGAAATGGAACCTACCTCTTGATGGAAGAAACTTCAAATTCACATTGTAAAGGGGTGTGGCTACAGAGATGGGAAAATTGTGACCCTCTTTGCAATCCAGCACAAGTGCCTAGTTTGTAAAAAGCTTAACATTTTAAAAAGAGAGAGAAGCTGCCACGGTTAAATGGCTGTAGTTGATATTTTATTTTAGCCTTTTGTGCTGATGGAGTTGTGAGTCGGGCAAGTCCGGAAAAAAAAAATCCCATTCGGCAACAAACCCCTACTTTTCTTTCACCACTTTAGCTTTCAAATTACCCGCAGAGCTAGTTGCCACACACAGCAGCTGCGGCTGGACAGAAGTGTGGTGAGACGGGTGGTGTGTGTGGTGAGGAAAGCCTGCCCGTGCTCTGTCAGAATTGGCTTTTCAACGTAGTCAGGTGAGCTTTTCCTTCCACGAGGCCTCCGTGGACTAAAAGGTGACAGAAGCAGAAGGAAAACAGTAATAACACTATTGTCTGATGAGAGCCAAAAAATGTGGCCTCACTGGGCAAAAAAAAAAAAAAAAAAAAGTGTGTATGTGATTTAGTGAGGGGGCATATTTGGTGACTGAAAGATAGGGCATTTAGTCATGACTTGGTCCCTGGATGAGAGACAGACCGTGAGACAAAAACTCCAGGAACTACCGCAAAGTGGGCTCATGCTCTATGCGATGACGTCGGAGAAACTTTGGTCTGAGGAAGGTGGTAATTCTCTTAGCCTGGACAGCACTGCAACTTGCCCCACTTTTTTAGGTCCCCTGTTGATAATGAGGGAGAATCAGGTTGTACTAGGGATCTTCTCTTCGTCCCCATCCCAATCTCACCCTCTTAGGTGATAACACCCTCTTCCCCAAATGGCCTGTTCACGAAGTTCTCTCTCGCCAGAAGCCAGAGAAGTGAAAACAGACATTAGCTGCCACCTGTCAACACTCTTGGTCAAGGCCCCCAGATCGGCACTGAAGAAATATTTCCCTTCCAACATGCAACGAGATTTGGCTTTGCTTGGTGTCTTTTGAAACAAAGCAAGGTTTAAGTGATAGGCAAATAACAGCGCTGCCTGAATTTTCCATATTACCTGTTTTCCTCTAGTTTCAGAAAAGCCTAGTAGAGAGGAAATAAACATTAAAACATAATATTGGAACCTCTGAAACGAATAATATGCTGTATGTTAATTAACTGAATTTAAATAAAATAAAATAAAATACAGTATTGGAAGGGAATTTATAGTTACATAGATCACTTTCCTAGGCTTAGAAAGGGGCTCTTGTGAGCTATTGATCCATGGGGGAAGAGCATGACCAAGAGCGTTAAGCACCAGGACCCTGGGCCCCTCCTCCACCAGAGCACTCTGCTCTTACCTGTTTTGTACATTGGGATTTGCAAAATATTTCTTTTATTTTTTATTTTATTTTTTTGAATTTTTTAAAAAAGATTTTATTTATTTATTTGGCAGAGAGAGAGACAGCCAGCGAGAGAGGGAGCACAGCAGGGGGAGTGGGAGAGGAAGAAGCAGGCCCCCAGCAAGGAGCCTGATGTGGGGCTCGATGCCAGAACACCAGGATCACGCCCTGAGACGAAGGCAGACGCTTAATGACTGAGCCACCCAGGCGCCCCGTTGCCAAATATTTCTTTTAATAAAAGATTATTGATGCTGAGACTTCATTCTGTGGGTAAGGAACTGGAAGCCCAGGGACATGGGGTGACTTGCTCAAGGTCATGGCAGTTGTCAGGTGCGGAGCTCAGGACAGAAATCAAGTCCTAGTTTTGGGTCCAGAGTTCTCTATTCTATCACATGGCCATGTTCCATTTCTTTTATCTAAGCCGGGAAACTTCCTTTAGATAAATGCTCACTCACGAGCTTCTATAAATACTGCCAATATGTTTGACATCGATCGGGAGATGATTTCTCATTCGAACAACTGCTACAATATGATCTGGGTGCTGGCTTTGAGGTCTTACCCTGCCTTTCACGAGCTGGCCGACTTAATCTTTCTCTCCTACAGCTTCCACGCTGTGAAATAGAGACAACGATGCTCAACAACTGAGCTACTTGGCCCACTTTTTGTAAGCAAGCAGTTAACTAACACAGGACGTTGCGGATTTTTGGTTTATTGCTTTGAGTGAACAAAAATGATTTCAAATGCACGGTCTGTAAAGGCCTCCATTAAAATGTGTTGTCCCTTAGCACTTGTGGAAAAACTGAAGATAATAATCAAAACAATCACCATTTATACGGTGCATAGCTTGAGTTCATTAAAGCATGATCAAAGGACCCGTGTTCTGTCTGAAAACCATGCAGTCAGAAGCACAACGAGAACGGCTAAGGAATGAGCCTCAAGAAATCACTGAACCGTTCAGAATCTTACAAAGCCTGGAGTACGAAAGGAGGGCTGGAGAAGAATCACTGGGGCTGTCTTTTAAATGGTAAACAGCACAAGCACCAAGAACTCAGTTGGTCTTGGAATTCTCTGCTTCCCATTTAGGAGCTGCTCCTAAATGTGGCAGCTCTCCCACCGCCTAATTAAAATGCCTTCGCGGAATGGCTTCAAATCTGACAAGGATGAATAGTTGCCAAATGGGCCCCTTTCTTTGCTGGGCCTGTAGATAATTTGTCTCCAGCTAACAAGAATTGGCACTAAAAGCCAAAAGTGGGGCATCAAAGGGCTTTAGACACTGGGTGAGGACTGTTCTGTGTTACTCAAATGTGGAATGATCACTGTGGTGTGAAATCAGATTATTCTATCCGTAAATTGGGCAAAGCTACGTTACAAAGTAGACAAAATGGTATCCAGATGAACCCTACTCTAGTGTGTGCAATGGTTTCTAGTTTCTTTCACTATTATGTAAAATATCCAGATTATGTCAGATAATGCCTCCACTTGTAGATCAAGCGCAGAAAATAACCATGAGGTAATTATTGGGAGATTTGTGTTCAGGTTCTGGTCCGTTATTGAGAATCTTTGCTGGATTAAACTTTGGGCCTCTGTTTCCTCATCTGTGAAATGAATGGTGGGGTAGAAAGTGAGATTGGGATTTCTAAAGTACTTTCCCAGGTCTAACAGATTCTTTATGTTATGGCTATAGGTAATAAGGACTAACAACTTTCTTTTTTTGGGTTATTTAAATTGTCCTATATATCAAATTTCAATGGATTTTATAATTATATGGATTCTGGGGCGCCTGGCTGGCTCAGTCAGTAGAGCAAATGACTCTTGATCTCGGGGTTGTTAATTTAAGCCCCATGTTGGGTGTAGAGATTACTTAAAAATAAAATCTTTAAAAAAATTATATTGATCCTGTGGTCTCTTACCCTTCAATGAAGCATGTAAAGGAAGCTTAGTGTTTGATCACTTCCTGGGCTAATAATTTAGTATGGACAAAACTATTGCAAGAAAAAAAAAAGATCTGACTACTGTAGTGGTTTAAAACACAAAGGTTTCTTCTCTGATAAAAAAGAACTTGGAAAGTAGGAAATCTACAGCATGTAGTGTGACTTTATGAAGAAACTTTATGAAGAAGTCCCATTGTGTGTGACCACTAACCTCAAGGTTACCTCCTAACACAATATGATGGCTAGGATGCCAACCATTACATCTGTGTTCCAGGAGCAAGGGGGAAATAGAACAGGGCTCATCTTTTGACTAGCAAGTGATGTCCTTTGTCTGGGCACTTTACCACCCTAAATAAAATTGGGGTCCTGTTTCTAAGAAGAAAGGGGACCAACCAGCAGGCTGTGTCATAGGCAGTTCTCTCAGCTGGATTCCTTGGCTAAAGATCACTTTCTTGGTCCAATACAGCTTTCTCCAAACACCAGGTCTGGTGGGTGAGGTCTGGTGGGTGAGGGCTGGTGGAGGAATAAACCTCTCTGTTTTCCAACACCTTAAAATCAGGAGACGAGCCTGGGCAGGGAGGCATGATCCTGACTGAGGTTCTGGGGGACCATTTTCACAGGTGAAAGACAGTAAATTTATTCTATTGCAGATGCCACCTGGGGAAATGGATACTTTTGAATGATTATAATAAAAGTGTTTTCCAATTTTGTCTAGAAAATGAACTAATTTCCACCTTCCAAAAAATATCCCAACAACTGTTTTAAATAACTCTGTTCTTGCTATGAGTAAGTTCCACAGTGACAGGGACTAGAAGGGAAACATACAAAGCTTTTTCTTTATTTTTAAAATAATGGCTCATCCTCGAGCTTGGATTAGGTAAAATAGTCAGTTAGGCAAAAGGACCTCACTTCCTGAAGCTGTTTTTGTCTTTGCCGCTAAGAACCCACAGGCTACATTTTTCACTATGATTTTATTTTGTTTTAATAATATTTGTTCTTCTGACTAGTCAAACTGCCTAAAAGGTATATGGGTTTTAAAAAATTATAAACAAAACCTAGTCCAAACCTAAGCAGTGTGATAGCTGAAGTCAGTTAAGGATAGTACTTCAGCTCAAACATTTTGGCTCTGGGGTTCATATTTGCCACAGATCACTGCTCCCCACCTGTCATGGTTAATTTTATGTCCCAACATGGCTAGGAGATGGTACTCAAATATCTGGTTAAATATCAGTCTAGATTGCAACATGCAGGTATTTTGGGGGGTGAGATTAATATTAAAACCAATAAACTTCCAGTAAAGCAGATAACCCTCCATACTGTGGGTGGGCCTCATCCAATCAGTTGAAGACCTTAAGAGAAAAAGATCAAGGTGGCCCAAGAAAGAAGGAATTTTGCCTCCAGACTGCCCTCAGATTCATAGCCGCAACATCAACTCTGCCCCATCTCCGGCCTGCCAACCTACAGCCTTCCTTGCAGATTTCAGACCTGCCAACCTCTATCAGTGTGTGAGCCAATTTCCTAAAATCTCTCTCTCTCTCTCAAAAGATAGACGTAGATAGATAGATCCGTGTGTGTGTGTACACACACACACACATATATATATATATACATCCTCTTGGTTGTATTTGGTTCTTGGTTCTTTTTCTCTGGAGAACCCTAATACACCATACCATCTTTTGGTTCCTGGATATTTGCAAAGAAGCCCATTTTTGCTGCTTCTCATTTCTGTAATGCATTTATTCAAGGCTGACTAATAAAGGCAGTGTCATCTAGAGGGGTAAGGAGCATGAATTCTGATATGAGATTGGGCTAGAATCATAGTAGCAAAGTTATATTCCCCAGGTAAACCTTTTACCTCTCTGAGCCTTAGTGTTCGTATCTGTAAAGTGGGCCATGATGCTGGTTTGAGGATTAAATAATGATAGTAAAAACAACAACTAAAAATACCTACTTTGTCAGAGCGTGTACTGTGTGCCATAAGAACATGGATTCTCTTTTCCTTCCCACATAGACTTAGGAGGGGGACATGAGGAAACCGAGGTCCACAGAGGTTAAGGAGCCCGTCCAAGTTCACACAGCCAGCAAGTGGTAATCACAGAATCGTAACCAGCCCCATGCTGCCTCCATAGCACACGTGAAGACTCCTAGTCTATGCCCGGCACAGAGCAGCTGCACAAGATTAATTCCCTTCCATTTTCTTTTTCCAAAGCCTCTTATCTGATTACTCAGCCATTTCTGCTAGTGTCGGAACCAGTGAAAGCAACAAAATATTGTGCCGTTCAATTTATAGCACTTGTAACAGTCAGGAGTATGCCCCAAGGTGTTTCATTCTGTGACTTCCTTGCAGGAAGGAAATCTGAAAGCAGAGACTGCCTGCTGCATGACATCTTGACGTCGCCTATGTATTCACAGCTGCCAGTGGTCAGTTAGGGGAATGTGGTCACTAGCTGGACACAGCCACTGCCGTTACTGCTGAATTCACCCCCTCAGCCAATCACAAGCTGGTGCATTTGAATGTGTGGCACACCTCCTTGCCTCTGCTTTTCTGGTGTAATTTAAAAGTGAGAAGAAAGAGTGGTGGTGGTTCAAATCTTCCCTCCTGGCTTAGTGTTGCCCTGAGAGCAAAGTGCCTTTACTTAATTTGGTTATGTTGCTGTGGGACCATGGGAAGTGGCAGAAGAGCCGCTGTCTCTCTGTCTCTTCTCTCTTCTCTTTGGAAATCACTGAAGAGGTCTGTTCCATTAGCATGAAGAACATTTATGCATTTTTAAGTGGTTCTTTGGCAAACTGGGGAGCTGTTCTATAACAGGCCACAGACATTGTGTCTGCAGCTTTTCATAATAATAATAGGCATCCCTATAATATCAATATACCCGAATGTAACATCATCTCCTTAAAAATTCATTTCATGTGAAGATGCTGATGTTGGTACCAAGTTATTCCATAATTCTAGGGAAAGAGCTTTTGAGAATCCTCTGTACTTGGCATAACACCTGTTATATCCATGCTTGGATTTTCATCAACTTAAATAATTTAAAGTTCAAGATATTCTGTAAAGACTGGTTTCATTCCAGCTGATTACTTCAGGGCTTCCAGTATAAATGCTAATGCAGGAACACTTATTTTTGTTATTAAGCTATAAATATGCTATAAAACATGTTTTTAGAAAGCAATTAAAAAATTTAGGACTTGTATTATACATTTCCATGGTCTGATGCAATGAACCGTGCTTTGCACGTGTTACAACTATATCTACAAACAGAATATATGGCACGGGTACAAAGTCAGAAGTGTTGGGGGGCTTTGATTCCCTTCCAGTGTCCTGTCCCTTCATTCTTCCCCAATGATGCCAAACTCGTTCCTGATCCATAAACACATCATTGTTTTCCATGCCTTACCTGTGCTATCTCCTTGGTCTACAATGACCCTCCTGTCCTTTGACCCCCTTCCCGCACTGTGCTTCACAAATTCCCTCTCCTTCCTGACCCCAGATCAAATGTCATCAGGAAGCCTTTCCTGATTTTCCCACACTCCTTCCTTGAAGGTTAATATCTATTTATTTCTTATAACTCTCCAGTTTCCAAATATAGTTATATTTACAGTTATATCTATATTTCCAAATATCGTTAACTCGAAACCATCTTACCCAACAGTCCTGGAAGGCACACAGAGGTCTTGAATGAAATCCACACTTCTTGCAACAAGTGCTCACTATCAGCAATTTGATCCAATGCCTTAAGGGTCTTTCAGGATTTTGCTTCTCCCTCAGTGGCAAAACGAATATAGACTCCTTAAAGAGATTTGGAAAGGGCTGGAAAACAGGGGGGAAAAGTACCCTTGATCCAATTATCCAGCGATAACCTTTACTGATGCTTAGTGCATATCTTGCGTTTTGTTTTGAATGTGTATGTCTGTAATCATTTTGTTTCTCTTCATGCCTGAGCTCACAGGACAACCACTCGCCTCGACCAAACTCACTGGCCCTTGCCTTTCCGTAGTAAAGTTTTATTGCAGTGCAGCGTATATACAGGAAAGTTCACACATGAATCAAGCGTACAGCTTGATGAGTTGAGGGTTGGGGGGGGCTGTTTGTTTGTTTTGTTTTTGTTTTTTTGTTTTGCCCCCAACATGGGGCTTGAACTCACAACCCAAGATCAAGAGTTCCTTGCTCTTCTGACTGAGCCAGCCAGGTGCCCAAGCTTGATGAGTTTTTTACAAAATAAACATACCCATGCAACCAGCACCTGAGCCAAAAAACAGTATTTTACCAACGCCCTAGAAGCCCCTTCTAGTTATTACTCTTCTCCCAAAGGCAACCATTATGCATATTTCTCACACTAGATTAAGTTTTGCCTGTTTTGGAACTTTACGTAAAGGTAATCATCCAATATGTGCTTTTTGTGTGTGCTGGGCTTCTTTCACTCAATGGTAAACTTATGAGATTCCTCCCTGTTGCGCCAGGTATCGTAAAGAGTTCATTCTCAGGCAGCATTACATGTTATGAATATGCCACAATTTGTTCATCCATTGTACTATTGACAGGCGTTTGGGCTGTTTCCAACTTTTGGCTATTACAGATAGTGTTGTTGTGAATATCATTGAGCATGTTTTTGGTGCATATATGCATGCACTTTTGTTGGGTTTTTACCTATGAGTAGAATTGCTGAGTTATAGAGTATGTGTATGTTCAACTTCTGGTAGATTCTGCCAAATAGTTTGCCACATACTTGTACCAATTTATACTTTGAGAATTCCAATTTCTCCACAGCTTCTCCGACACTTAGTATTTCTTATCTCTTTTGCAATTCAGGTGGGGATATATTTCATCACAGTGTAATCTGCATTTCTCTAATGTCTTCTCTTATTTCTATTGAACATTTGATTATTTTCTTTTGTGAACATCTGTTCAAATCTTTTGCCCATTTTTCTATTGGATTATCTGTCTTTCAGTAGTTATTTACTAGTCATTTCCAGGATATAAGTATAGCAAATATTTCCTCACACTATGTGACCTGCCTTTTCATTCTCTTAATGGTGTCTTCTAATGAATCAAAAGTTTACAATTTTATTAAAACCAAATTAATCCATTTTTTTTCTTTTATGGTTAACATTTTTGTGTCCTGTTTGTAAAGTGTTAGTTTTCCCCAAGGATATGATGACATTCTATGTTTTCTTCTAAGATCATTAGTGTTTTACCTTTCATATCTAGATCTACAACTGACTATAAGTGACTTTTTTATATGGTGTGAGGTAGGAGTCCACATTACTAATTTCCACATGAATGTTTAGTTGACCAGACTATTTACTGAGAAGTTTATTCCTTCCCCACTGAATCAGGTGTCATACTTGTATAAATCAGTGATCCTACATGTGTGAATTAGGGCCTTGTCTTTCAAAGTCCATTTTTTAAGTGGCCTAACCCCCCTTAGCAAAAGTGCATCTGCCTGAGACTTCCCAAACACTTGTTGGTCAGCTCAGAACAAGGAACTGGATTTCTTTTTTTTTTTTTTTTTCAAAGATTTTATTTATTTATTTGACAGAGATAGAGACAGCCAGCCAGAGAGGGAACACAAGCAGGGGGAGTGGGAGAGGAAGAAGCAGGCTCATAGCGGAGGAGCCTGACGTGGAGCTCGATCCCATAACGCCAGGATCACACCCTGAGCAAAGGCAGACGCTCAACCGCTGTGCCACCCAGGTGCCCCAGGAACTGGATTTCTGAATCTGTTTTTTCCACTGTGCTCAGATAATGTTATGATAACATAGAATCACTTTCCACAATCTCCTGAATTCACAATTCTAAAACTGTCAGCTTAGCTAACCAGGAAGCAAATGAAGTGGTGCTGAGTAAGTTCTCAATAAATGTCGCTATTGTTGCCATTGTAATAACCAAATTAATTAATAACCATAAATCTAGGTGCACCCTTGTCAACCAGTGCAGACCTATGGGAAAGCAGTTCGGTGCAGGCCTGGTATAATCTTCTGTCTGGTCACAGTGAAAAAGAACAATGCAGAAGGACTCTGGCCCACTAGTGCCTTTACATTGAATTGGCTTTGGCTATGCAGTTCTGGTTGCTTCTGATGGGATCACTGGCTATACAAAAGCAGGTGGTGTCCTGTCATTGGTTGCTGGGCTTCTTTTCAGTAGTTTAGCAGGCCTAGGTGCTTATCAGCTATCTCAGGATCTGTGGAACTTTTGGGTTTTCCTTGCTACATCTGGAACCTTAGCTGGTATTATGGGAATGAGATTCTATCACTCTGGAAAATTTACTCCTACAGGTTTAATCACGGATGCCAGCTGACTAATGATCACCAAACTTGGAGTCAGTAGGTTGATAGACTCCATCAGTAATACTTGTGTCCCAGCTTGGACTCATGAAGAATTTAAAAACTTCCATTATTTTTACTATATTAAGAAAAACAATTCTGACATTTTACTTAAAACAAAACAAAGCAAAACAAAATGACATTGAACTTTCCAGGAGAAGAAATCAGTCATTATCATTATAACCTTAAAAAGATGGGTAGTATGTAACCCAAGAGCTTTTTATTATACTCTTATAACGTTTGATTCTTGTATGTTGATGTTATCACTTCTTTCTGTATCTATAGGTAAATTCTCAAGGGGTGAAATGTTAGGTATCAACATTGGGGGCCCTGAAAACCCATGCCCTACACAGAAGAGTATGAAAAACATCTTTTATGAACTTTAGGATTTCTGTTCTTTGGCTCATCTTAGAGTACTGACCTACTTTGAGATTATGTCAAATGAAATACACTAAAAATAAAGTTTACTATAAATAATAAAAAATAATAATAACCATAGTTTCTAAAGCCATTTCAGTCTTCTAGAAATGAATCTTTGTCCCAGGCCTACTCTGCTCAAATTGACCTAGGCTGGTTTTAGACTTGCAGCAGGGTTAAGTGGTTATGGGCTTCCCTACAATTTGTTCTCTAAAAGTACACTTCTAATCCATACCCTAAAACACTAAATGTCTACTTCCTTATTAAAATAAAATTCTGTCAAACTAAAATTGTAGATTTTTGTAACGATCAATCTGATTTTAGGTTGAGGAAGAAACTGAGGGTATCTAATGGAGTAAATCATGTTGGTGGGTTAATTTTGCATTTATAAATGTGCCCAGAATACAAGGATTAACTCACTTCTCTCATGGAAAGTGCTCTAGGGCCTTTGTGTTTATAGCCCAAGTCCTACCATAACATTTGGACTGTCTCAGCCAATGGATACACCATACCAGCATAGACTCGAGCAGTGGGAAGTAAGGGTAATTCCTACTTGCTCAAACTGGGATTAAAACTCAATTTTTAAAAAAATAAAATGCAGGACTAACCCAACAAATTATTTTCAGTATGAGACAGGGCTTGGCCTCCTGGAAAGATTTCTAGATTGTGTTGAATATATTTTTCTGTGCCAGAAACTATAGATCTATGGATTTGATGAATCAGATCTATTTCTAAAAGGAAAGGAGATAAATCCAATAATAAAAATAGCTAACTTTTATTAACCACCTCTCATATATGCCAGACACTGGTATACATACACATCAGCTGCTTCGTATAAATATATTATGCAGTCCTTAGAAGAACCCTTAAGAGGTAGATCTTATTATCCACATTTTAAGGTTGAGGAAATTCAATTGGTTCTGCAGTTCCAGATCACTGGTGTTGGAATGGGGCTAGCTGATGAGCTTGTCAAAGGAGGATTTTCAACGGAAGTTTCTTAAGAATCGCCAGACAGTGAGAACCTGAAGGTCTATACCATAAGAGTGCTTCTCTTCTTGAACCCGGGTGGGAAGGGAATTAGACTATCCAATGAGTGTGGAGTAAAGCAGATCTCACTGAGTAAAGGAGAATAGAAGCCTACAAAGGAACCCAATGATAGATTTGAGGAGGGAGGATGGGGTGTGAGTATATAGTCAGGATGTCCTTTAGATCTCCCAGAGTGCCATCTAACTCTCCTCTGGAGTGATGGGCAAAAGATCCTACTAACTCAGCCTAAATCCCTGGTGCAAGGGCTTTTCCTAGAATGGTGGAGAGACCCATGTCCTAGGAGCAGATAGTGAGGGGGTTTTCTACTACCTCATAGAAATCCATTCCTCTAAGCGGACGTCAATGATCAGGTACGGGATTTAAAATTTAAACTAATTCTGAAGCAAAGGAATGAGTCGTCTTCTTTTAGTTAAAACTCTGTTTGTGAGACTGCCTTCAGCCATACTCTCTAGCTTCTACTAGCCCTCAGGACAAGGAAGAGAGTTGAGACTAGTCAGAACCCAGGAAGATCGTCCTCTCAACCTGGCAAGAAGGGAAGGGAATCATCCCTGGTAGAATGATGAGTGCAAGCTGGTTTAAAATGATACCAAAGCACTAGCTGTGGATTCTCCACTTTGGAACATCCTACTAGTATTTATTGTTAGCATCTCACCAGGATCAGGCCTGGAGAGCACCTACCTAGAGAATCCCCTCCAGGGTTGAACTTCTCCTGGGCATGGAGCTGGCATAGTTCCCCCTAAATTCCTCATCTAAGGACTAGATGGTGAGGGATTAATAAGCAACACTGTTCCAGTAAATCAAGTATTCCAACTACAAAATAAGGCCTGTTCTCCTAATAGAATTAACTAAATTCATCAAATCGTCTGTAATGGGGTTCTGGGGAAACCATTCTTAACAAGTCTGAGGCTGATGCAGGGAAAACTGGTAGGGAAGAGACAGCTATCTTTCCATGTTCATAAAGCAAACTCTCTCCACTGTTCATATTTCTCTGACTTCCAACTTTCTAGTCGCCACAAATAAAAGTGGCGAAGTGGAAGTGGGATAAGAGCATTGAGGGAAGCAGTGGGTTGAAGGAGAGGAAGGGAAAGAAAGAGGGAAGTGAGAACAAATGGAGTATAGCTCCAAAAAAAAAAGACAGGTTAGATGGTCAGATAATGCTTTAATCTATCAATTAAATTAAAAATAAGCAAATTAACAAATTAAAAATAGATTATGAAATGATACCTATTTTAAAATTGTATTTGAAATGGGATATAGAAAAACTGAAAGCAGTGAGACAAAAAGGAGTAAGACTAGAGCCAAATAATCCAAATTAAGATTAGTTGATAAAAATATAATAAAATAAATATTTATAATTCTCAAAAGCCTAAGGGCGAGTGAAATAGAGATGAAAGCTTTGGAATGGAAAGTTATAAAATTAAGATGGGGCTAAAGCCCAAACGATAAAAAAAAAAAAAGTAAGGTAAATGTAATTAAAGAAGTAGAAGAAAGTTAAAAAAAAAAAGAGGGGGTACTCATAAAAACAAAAACTCAAAACAACAACAATAACCTGACTAGCAGGCCAGCCGAGGGAGAGTAGAAATGAGGAAGTTCTTTGGACAGTCAGACTTTCCTCATAGAATTCTTTTTTTTTTTTAAGATTTTATTTATTTATTTGACAGAGAGAGACAGCGAGAGAGAGAACACAAGCAAGGTGAGTGTGAGAGGGAGAAGCAGACTTCCCACCGAGCAGGGAGCCCGATGTGGGGCTCGATCCCAGGACCCCGGGATTCCGGCCCCAGCCGAAGGCAGAGGCTTAACAGCTGAGCCACCCAGGTGCCCCTCCTCATAGAATTCTCTTAAGGCCCATCCCTGGTGGCACGTTCACATATTCACCTCCCTCCCTTCACTCATTCCACAAGTATTTATTGGGCCACAACCTGGGAATTCAATGGTGCAAGTCAAAGAGAGAAGAACTTTGCCCCCATGAAGCTTACAGTCCAGCAGCGGTAGATTGTGGTGGGAGAGAACATAGATGTGATCACACAGATAAATCAATAATTACAGAGTTATGAAGAAAAAGCCCAGGGTGCTATGGGGGAATATATGAAAAGGCGACTGATTGTTTAATTATTGGGGTTGGGGGATGTGGAGTGGATATGTAGGTAGGTGGACATCAGGGAAATGTTTTTGCCAACATATTTGTCCTGAGATCCAAGGATGTATTAAGAATTAACTGAGGCAGGGGCGCCTGGGTGGCTCAGTCGTTAAGCGTCTGCCTTCGGCTCAGGGCGTGATCCCGGCGTTCTGGAATCGAGCCCCACATCAGGCTCCACCGCTGGGAGCCTGCTTCTTCCTCTCCCACTCCCCCTGCTTGTGTTCCCTCTCTCGCTGGCTGTCTCTCTCTCTGTCAAAAAAATAAATAAAATCTTAAAAAAAAAAAAAAAGAATTAACTGAGGCAAAGTAGGGGGTAGGTGGACAACATAGGTCAAGGCCCTGAAACAGGAAGGCTTGGTGCTTTTGAGGAACTAAAAGGAGGCTGTGGCTAGAGGAGGCAGACCTAGCAAGGGAGAAGTGGTAAATGTACTTGGAGAGGATGGTGGGGACCATATTAAGAACTTCTGTCTTTATCCTAGGAGCAATGAGAAGCCATGTGTTTGTTTCCTTCATGGCACTTAAAAGAACAAATAAGTGTTTCATCCATTTGTGTGTTTACTTTTTTTTTTTTAATTTTTAAAGGTTTTATTTATTCATTTGACAGAGATAGAGACAGCCAGCGAGAGAGGGAACACAAGCAGGGGGAGTGGGAGAGGAAGAAGCAGGCTCATAGCCGAGGAGCCTGATGTGGGGCTCGATCCCAGAACGCCGGGATCACGCCCTGAGCCGAAGGCAGACGCTTAACCGCTGTGCCACCCAGGGGCCCCTACTTTTTTTTTTTTTTTGGTGGTAGGGAGTACCCTTCCTGTGGGACAAGACCGTATCTGTCTTGTATGTCATTGTATTCCCAGCAATTTCATGGTGGAGAATCAATAAATATTTTGAAAGAATTAATAGAAAATTATTTTGGTAGGGTCATAACCAAAGTCCAGGTCTTCTCCAAAATTTGTGCTTCTTCTGGGATGCCAGATTACTTTCTTAATAGGTTGCTTTGAGTTCTATCTACTCATGAATATCGTAGACGTTAAATGTCTCCCTCAATGCTTTTGCTATCCTTAAATAACTCAGCTTCTGAAGCACTGCTTACTTCTGAAAGTTTGGAGAATTGTTCAGTACTGCTATCTTCCATGATGGTAGATGGATGTCACTGTGGGCTATTGGGCACAAACCATGCACAAGGAAGGAATTTATGATTACATATCCATGTACCCCAGACTTCTTTTCTGGAAGAACTAACATGCACAGTGGCAAATTGCTTTCCCACCAAATTTTCACAAGTCTCAGAGAAATCTTAGTAACACTTGGTTCCTTGGTAGGTTTTCCCCCCAAGCAATGGCACACCTAAGGTATTTGACACTTAAAGCAGATGAATTTTCAACACACTGCCGTTGTAGAAGACAAAGTTATTTTTAGTAACAGTCATGTAATAATCAGGAACGTTCATTCTTTTCTTGATTTTTTTTAGGTTTAAAACAAACAATAATTTAAAGAGAATAATAAGTTACAGGTTTTTTTTTTTTAAAACAGCACTTTAAATTCAGTAAAGTATTTCATGCATGAAGTAAACTTTGCACTTACTAAACAAAAATATCACACTTACCATTTTACGCTCATTATCACTTTTTAAAATTTAGATACAAATAAACTCAGAGTGGTCACCGAGAATGTCAGAATTAAAGTGAGACAACTTCAGTTTGTTTGTTTGTTTTTGAAGTCACTATGCTAAGATTGTTTCTTTCAAGTCTACTTGTTTAAATGAGGAAATATGTAGTACCAAAGGGGGTGGAGACACAAAAATACACCTGAAGTGAGTGAAAATGATTCTGAACAATTCGGACTGTATTCTCACAAGACTCTGTGGCTGAATCGGCATTGGGATGGAGGCACAGGTGGGGTGCGGGGAGGACAGAGAATGGCAGCCACTGAATAATTGCTAGTTCTCCAAATTAACCCCCAATTGATATACAAGGCTAATTAAAGGGTAAGAGCAAGATATGCCACTCTGAAGCTTACATACACCTACTTAAACTCCACAGTAACCATGGCAATTGTTTAAAACTTAAACCAACAAAATGTTTCTGTGGGGAAGAGCATTTTATCACTGACATCGCTTAGAATAGCCAGCACGTGATAACAAAAAGCAGACCAACCTTTTCAATTGGTTATTCAAGCTATTATTTTTGTAAATCCTTTACAGAAAATGTACTCCTTTGCTCGCTGCACCTAAGGAGGCTGCCCCGCGCCTGCCCTTGGTAAGCCTCCACTCTAACTGTAGAACAATTAAAGAAACAACAAACCCCAACAAAAATGTTACATGTTATTTAAGAAATGGAGGGTTCCCCTACTTCCCCTCCAGCCTTCAAGGATAATTTCTAGAAATTAATTTTCTAAATAACACTTTGGGGAAATAACGAAAAAACTCCAGTGACCCTCTATTTTGGAAAGTTGGGTTGTTGCCTGTTTTCCATATTTTAAAGGGCATTTTGGCAAACACTGTAGTGTGTTCCTTCACTAATTGCTGAAAAACCAATCCTAAATGTGGAATTGCTGGGTTGACCAATGTTTAAAGCTTTTCATGCTTTTACTACATGTCAGACAAACCGGCTCAAAAATATGAAGAACCGCCACCGCGGCTTCCTACCTCCAAAGTTTCCACCGAGGCTACTGTACAAACTGTGTCTGAAAGGTTGAGAGGTTCCTCGAACTAGGAAGCGGACGAGGAAGCCCTGTCGTCAGCAGGGAGGATGTGGGAGAGGCAGAAGCCAGACTCCAGAGTCTCCAGACCCCGCCCCGGCTCTCCTTTGTGCGCATGCCCATCTCAGGATACCGTGGCCCCGCGTTCCCAATGGCTTGGGCTGGCTCTCCTGCTTCTCTCCACAAGTTCCTCATTAGAGATTATATTCCTCCAAAAAGCGATCTGAAATTTCTACAATGAGAAAGGCAACTTTTGATTGAAGTCAGGTTTGAATCGTGAGGCATGTGGGAGGAGTTTGATAAACGTGGTGTATCACACTTCAGGACCTGCGCCGCAGGAAGACAATGGGTGTGGGGGCGGGGCGGGGGATCAGAGAACACTGAGACACGCAGAGGGATAAGAGACTGTCAAGACCCGTGATATTACTTATTTCAAAACTGTCCAGAGTAAAGATATTCTCTATCCTCTTATTCTTGCTTTATCAAATGACTGTCGACTCACAGGATTCAGACTCAAACTAGCACACTGGTTTCACGTTATTAGGGATTAAACAGTGCTTTAATGGATAAACTGGATACTTCAGCGTTTTTTTATGTATTTATGTATAATATGCGTATTTTATATATATGTGCCTATTAATATTGATGCTACATAACAAATTTATTAATAAGCAAATAACTAGATAACCAACTAAATGTCAGAATCACGTAGAGGGCTCAGAATGGCTAACAGAGTAAGCGCTGACTGAATGTTATTATTATGCTTGGCTGTTCTCATGGTTTTTATTACAAGTCATAACCTTGAAAAGGGCATGGGCACAGGGAAGTCATTCCTTGGGGCCAGCAGAACACTGTATCAACTACACTGGTAGATTAAAATTCTTTAGTATTGCCACCTGGAATAAATGTGAGATTCTTGTGAGGGTGGCTGCTGGGTGGTCAACTAGCAATGGGGCCACATGGGGAGGACTTACACACTTTGCCTCTGGCCCAGGCCAAGCTGCTTTGAATCAGGCTCTACTTCTCACCTGCGCTGTCTATGTGGGTAACTCACTTCACTTTTCTAAGCTTCCGGTTTCCTCACATGCAAATAGAGACGAGAATAGTGCTCAGCAATCCCTGGGGTTGTTGTGATAATTAAGTGAGACATAAAGCAGCTAGCAGGGCACCTGGCCAGTAGCAGGGCCCCAGAAAATATAGGTAATTATTATGCGTTCAGCCTGGATGACCTTTCAAGGGTTTTGTTTTGTTGCCCACATTAAAGAATTGACCCTTCCCACAATTTAACGAAAAGAAACACACCCTAGAAACTAAAGTCAGTTCATAGTGAGGCACGATTATCCAAGAGGTCACTTTCAAATGTATTTCAGTGAAACTTTGTATCTGTAGGTGCAGAGACAAGTCTTTCATCAGCTGTGTCCACAGAGGTCACGTATTTCCCCCCCTTTTTGTACAACTGGGCTCTTTCATCAACCTTAGTGCCCGCTAAAATAACAGCTGCCAAGCGCAATTGTTGTTTCACATGGTACTTGATGACATTGTGGGCTCATTTTTCCACCTGCGGCCAAGCTGAAGAATTCTCAGAATTTGCCCTTTGTTTTGTTCCAGCGTTGGTATTAGAGATATGAGATGAGACGTAGTGAAGATTCAGGGCAAAGTCAGTTTTCTACTCCTGTGAAGGTTGAGTTTGCAGGTGAATGAGAAATTGCGGGTGAGACGCCTGGCAAAGAGACTGGCAGGAAATGTATCGCTGGCTTGGTTACCTGACCCTGAAACACTCCTGCCTCCACACTAAGCTCTCGCTACCCCTCAGGCCCCCACCCCAAGCTTTAGGACCTTAGCAAGGAAAAACTTGCAGAGTTCAGGTGACTCTGCCAAGGGTCGCCCACCTCCAAGGTTTGACCTGACTTTAGGTACCAGTTCTAGCAATGTCCCGGTATTATTATTCTGCCCTTAGATCTTTCCTGATCTTACAGCTCTTCTTCCAGGATTGAATTCTGCCTCTTTCTGACCAGTGCTCCATTCCTTCAAGCTGGGATTAAGATCTTGCTCCTCACTGCCAGCCCCGGGGCCTTGCTAATTCATACCAAATTTTTCTAATGGCAACCAGTGGCTTGCCACAAGACTCTGAACTGGTCTAGCAGACCTCTTTGGATTACTGTCCATCACCTGTCTCTTCATTATATTCACCAGAACTATGTTTGGCCAGCCTGGCTGAATACTTATCCCAATTTGGTTCAACATCAAACACCACTTCTGGACCAGGCAGGGAGTACTTGTAGGTCCTGGCCCCTCTATAATTTTCATGATAGTGCCTACTAAGTTTCAACTTTGGCATGGGCCCCTACCCAAATCTGTCACTAACTATATGGCTCTGGATAAATATCATAACTGAGAAGCCATAAACCCAGTTACCTATGGGGACCAACCAGGTGGGTAAGATAGATCTAAATGGCCGGCTATGGGACTCAGCAAACTAGACTGCCATCATCACTCAGTCCTGGGTGGTTATCGCCATGCCAGACTATGGGACTCTTCTGTTGTGTAACAGAGGAGAACAAGGAAGAAATGGGCATGGGAAACCAGCTGATTCCGTCAGCTGCCTGTGCTACTCCTCACCCCTGATTAACTCCAGCCATTTTACGGCTTCTCTGGAAGCCCCGGCTTTTGGGGAAATAGGTGATATACTACCACACCGGATCATGGTTTCTTCTCTCTGTTACTTTTCCTGTAGCTCCTGAATGCTTCCATAAGATTTCCAAAAAACTGTCCTAGCCCCAGCTTAGTCATGGATATTCTAGAAGTTGTTATCTGTGGCTTGTTAGTCCAGTTTACTTAAAGTGCTTGCTTTTTTGTGAGAAAGTAATGGGTTTGTCCTAGTTGACTGTATTCAATTTCAAGGACAGAGAAGACTCCCTTTTCTCACCAGCTGTATCTCAAGTGGGGTCTGTGAAGAGAAAGAATATGAAGAGCACAAATCCTTCATAGCTACCAGGGAAGCCGCTAAACATGGTTTTGAGTTCACTCACCATTCTGGGCTCTGTCCTGTAGAATGAAGGCATTGAGCTCTGCGGTCACTGGTATCAAACCCCTGAACACTGCTCAGAGTAAGAGAATATTAGAATGGAACTCTCCCTGCCTCTCTTTCAACAGGGAAGCAAGATGATAGATTCAGATATCAACGTGAACGAGACAGACACTCCCTTTCCCGATTTAGTACATTTAAAAGGAAATGTCTCCAAGAATCTGTTCGTAATCCTTGAAATGCTCCAGGAGATCAAGATAAGATTAAGAAGCAACAAATCTTTAGATAGGGGGAATAGCATGGGTATAGTAGACATTGTTAATGCCCCTCCAAATCCCCTTGACCAATTGGCCCACCCCTCGTTCCCACCCATACCAACATGCACTGTCTCCTTCTCTGGAGAATTGCCCTCAGCCAGGTAGCACCCACCACCTGGACACCCCCACCCTGAGCACCACAACAAACCTTGGCCCAACTATCAGGAGGATATAAACTGAACTTGCCTCAAGGTGGAACTGTCTTTGTGATGTTCTTTGAGCTGTAGGGTTTTCCCTCTGGGATCAGATCCAAACTAGTCTCCAGCTAGGGTTACATTCTTGCTTACCTTCCCCCTTCCGCAAGCTTTATCCTGTTTTTGCCACTCCTCTTCTAAGGAGAACATTTTTTCAATAAATCACCGCAAGCTTGTGAAGCAGACCAGGGCTGGAGAAGGGGTGATGGTTTAACCCTGCCTTCAAGTTTGGATTTTTGATCAGTATGTGCAACTGAATATATTAAGGTTCTAAAATGAGACTGGTTTACAACTAAAAGTGACTGACACCAAGAGTGATGCAAGAAAGACTTTATTCATGGACAAGAGAAATTGATCTCCACTGAATTTAGTTTAAAATGATAGAGGGAGACAAAAATAATGTTTGGATCACATTCCATGGGTCAGCCTTGTGCGACATATGGTTACATAAGCAGGGAGCAGCAGTGGCTTCCCACTGCTTCCCGAAGAGAAACCCTGGGCTGATTCAGTCAGCTGCATCCTCAGTCGGGCTCCCAGGATAAAAATATCTATTGGATAAGAATCTGAAACATCAGGTTCTGAAACTTTTGACTGGCCCCGTGCCAGGTGACTCAGAGCTGTGCACTGTAACTAAATGAGTCACATCTCTATGCTCTGGAGGAATCTGTTATCTGTAAAATGGTGGCAAGCTCGTTCCATGGCGCTGGATGGGAACGTGTGTGTTCTTCCTGTCGCGTTGTTGAGCACCTGTCAGGTACTGAAGATTACAGAACAGTGAAACAAGCACCTCACTGGCAATGATACAATTTGCTACGTGCTCTCCTTTTAGTGCTGAGGAGGGAATGATTTTAACAGGGGTGATGATGAAAATGAGGTTGATCAGGGACTACTTAAGTGAGTGGATCACAATCTTGCTGGAACATTGGAATCACTTGGGATACTTTAAAACCACATCCTCTGCTCCATCCTTGGGAGATTTTGGTTTATGGGTCTGGGCTGCTGCCTGGGCATCAAGATTTAAAAAGCAAGCAAATGAACAAACAAATATATAAAAACTCCCCCAGATAATTCTAATATGCAGCCAGAATTGTGATCCACTTTAGATAAACATAACAAAACTAAGTGCAGATCTTCCTCGATGTCCCAATAAACCCATCATAAGTTGAAAATATTGTAAGTCAAAAATGCATTTAATACGCTTAACATCATAGGTTAGCCTAGCCTAACTTAAATGTGTTCAGAACACTTACAATAGACTGCAGTTGAGCAAAATCATCTGGGTGGCTCAAGTCGGTTAAGCACCGGCCTTTGGCTCGGGTCATGATCCCAAGGTCCTGGGATTGGGTCCCTCATCCCGCTCCTTGCTCAGCAGGGAGCCTGCTTCTCCCTCTGCCTGCCACTCCCTCTGCTTTGTTCTCTCTCTCTGACAAATAAATAAATAAAATCTTTTAAAAAATCATCTCACACAAAACCATTTTAATAATAAAGTGTGGAGTATCTCATGTAATTTATTGAATACTGTACTGAAAGTGAAAAATAGCATGGACAGAATGGTTGTGAGTTGTTGACCCTGGTGATCACCTGCTGACTGGGAGATCTGGCTCGCAGCCTCCGCCCAGCGGCATGAGACAGAATTGAGAGTATTCGTAGGTTGGGCGAAGATCAAAATTCAAAGTATGGTTTCTGCTGAATCGATATTGCTTTTGCACCACCGTAAAGTTGAAAAATCATCAAGTTGAACCATCATAAGTAGGGAACCATCTGTATAAGAGTACCAAGATGATAAGTGTATTAAAATTTTATTTTTCAGTTTTATTAGAAATTTTCATTTTATAAAATGAAAGGCAATGATAAACATTTCAACGTATGCATGAAGTTTTTGCACTCTTTTGTATTCCTCTTAAGATACCCAACTGATTAATTTAAAAAAAAAACACTAGCATAGGGGCGCCTGGGTGGCTCAGTTGGTTGGGTGTCTGCCTTCAGCTCAGGTTGTGATCTCAGGTCCTGGGATTGAGCCACATGTCCAGCTCCCTGCTCAGCAGGGAGCCTGCTTCTCTTGCCCCTCCTGCTTGTACTCTCTCTCTGTCAAATAATTAAATAAAATCTTTTTAAAAATTAATTAAAAAAACACTAGCATATGTTATATCCACCCAAGAACAATTTTTTTCAATTATCATTAGAGTGGATTACCACTTCCACTTTTTTTGTAAAATCTATTTTTGCCAAGTAATCCTGGTTTCAAATTATTCTATAAAAACAAATTTTGTATATTAACGTGTCAAGTATAATAATAATAGGACACATCTATTAACAAATAACAAGTAGTCTCTTGACTTTTATCAGGGACTTCAATATCTCTGATTCAATAACAAAGACTATCTCTAAAAAAATCAACATACAAGATGTCAAAACATAGATTAATTCCTTAGGCAGCTTACTTCTGGGTGTCAGTATTGGAAAGAAAAGATGAAAAAAAAAACCAAAACTCCAACAAGATTTTATACAGGTGCACAATATGCTTTTGTTTTCAAAACTTGTATTAGAGCTACAGGTAAAATTATTCAGTAGTAACATCTGGGTCCATCACTAGTCACCTAACTTATTTTACACTCTGGAGCAAAGTACAGCATGAAACAGCACTAGGTATTTAACTAGTAACTTAGTAAAAATATGGAATGCTTTATACACACACCGCACACAAACATACATACACACACACACACACACACACACACACTGCAGCCACATGTAGGCAGGATTTTTGTCTATTCCATCAGTGAAATTTATTTTATTTTTTTCAAGATTTATTTATTTATTTATTTATTTTTTGAGAGAGAGAGAGGAAGGGAGGGGTGGGGCAGGGGAGAGGGAGGGAGAAAATCTCAGGCCGACTCCCCGCTGGTCTCAGAGCCTGACCTGGGACTCTGAGGTCACAACCTGAGTCAAAAGCAAGAGCCAAAACCGACTGTATCACCCAGGTGCCCCTCCATCAGTGAAATTTAGAAGTGGGGGTGAGAAAAAAGCATGGATTTCCCCCCTTTTTATATCATTATGCACATGGTTTACAACCTATATTTTTAAGTTCTTGATATCAATTTTTCTCCCTATTTTTTTAAGGTTTTTGTTTTGTTTTGTTTTGTTTTGTTTTTGGTTCTTCAGCCTTTCCTTGTATTAATCAAACTGTATTCTCGGTTATAATAGGCCTGTCCACCCACTTGGTTCACTCATTCATCCCTTAACCCACCATTTGTGATATGACAATTAATTCTATTGTAGTCAACTGTCACACCACAGATAATGGCCTCAGAACTTTGAAAAGAAAGGACACGTTGATTTCTCTATTGATAGAGTGAGTAGCTTGCTTCACAGCCCCACTATCTGAGAGCAAAGCTTAATCATCAACAGAGCAACTTCTCAGTGGATAACAAAGCTCCAAACCCGTGTCTCTGGGCAGTCCCTCTTCACACCCTCCCACCTCCTCCTCCCACCCGCCCCCAGCCCCTTTCACCAGGTGGCTGGGAACCTGCTGGAAACCAAAGTAACAAACTTAACTGCATTCAGAGGTTGGAGAATCTGAGTCATTAACTGTTCCTCTGCTTTCAAGAAGGGTTTACTTTTTTTATTCCTTCCTCTCAATTTTGCCTTCTCCTTCTGACCCCCATTGTTGTGCTCTTCTCTCTGTACGTTTTCTTTTCTTCCTTCCTCCTTCACCCTTCTCCTGTACCAGCCTATGTCTACAGCCAGGGGCCCTTGGGCATGGTTGATTGTCACCAGTCGGCCTACGGGCTGGCCCTGAGCCACTCAGTTCTCCCAGCTCAGAGCAATGGAGGCCTGTGACAATTAAAGAGGAAAATCCTGACAGCCGTGGGGGTGCCAGGCGGGAGCTGTATTCTGTGGAATGTGATCACAAAGGGATGCAGTAGATTTCCATTTCAGTGGTTTGTAAGGCAGTTCCAAAAGTGCATTTCCTGAAGTGTTTGGGGCATTGGTAATAAAGGAGGGAGACTCTCAAGTCGACTACTCCGAAATGGACAACACGAATTCGGGTGTGTGTCAGAACACACATAATGTTTGAAGGATCCCTGCCATTTCCTTTTCCCCCATGTGCCACAGAGAACTCTGACTTGATTGGTTTGGCTTCCTGACCCGCCCCCCCCCCCCTCAGGTGTGTCCTGGACCTTGCTGACGAAGAACAGAAAGAGAAGGGGGGAGAAGAGAGAAGTTTTCCCAAGAGTTTGCTAAACTGAAGTCTTAACCCCTGCAGGTGATAGTATTAGCAGGTGGGGCCTTAGGAGGTGCTTAAGTCATGAAGGAACTCTCAGGAATGGGATTAGGGCCTTATAAGAGAGCCTGTGGATATTCTGAGGTAGCTATGGAATTTTCCCTTTTTTGGTAACTGTGCCTGGTTGTAAGTAATCCATTGGTTAGTGAGGGCCTATGGATAGTGCCTTATAAAAGAGACCTGAAGAGCTGCCTAACCCATTCCCCCATGTGAGGACACGGAGACAAGGCACCAGTGTGAACCCAGAAGAGCACCTTCACCTGAGCAAAACCAATCTCGGATATCCCAGCCTCCAGCACCGTGAGAAATAAATTCCTGCTGTTTATAAGCCACCCACTCTGTGGTATTTTCTTATAGCAGCCTGAACAAAGACAGAAGTCCTCAAATCCACACCCCCCCCACACACACACCCTGTTTCAGTGACTGGAAGGAAAATAGGACTCAGCATACAATCTTACTCAAGACTCGGATTTATTACAGCAAAATCAGTAAAGAGAAAAGACACATGGGGTAAAAGTGGAGAAAACCAAGTGCAAGCTTCCAAAATTCCTAAGTCACACAGGATGTGCCTAATTTCCCCAGCACTGAATTGCGATGACACATGCAAAGTGTGAGGGAAGCTCGTTAGAGACTGGGTCTGGGGTGGGGGGGGCTTTATCGGGGGATGGTTGTGTAGGCACTCTCTGCCTGGCATGTACTGGAATTTCAGACTCCCAAAAGAAAAGCAGAGGTTCAGCATAAACTACATTGTTTTACGAACAGTTTAAGCACAATGAACCATGCTTCTCATTCAGGGAACAGTGGGAACCCTCCCAAATACCAGACAAGTTCCCAGACACCAGGCAAGAGCCAACATTGCAGTCAGGCCTTCCTGATGACAGCAGTCTCAGGCTTCCCAGAACTCTTTTCTATGTAGTAGGTATGTTTTTACACCCTCCCCCTTTAACAGTGAAGAAAAGGAGGCTTAGAAACGCCAACTACTTAACTTGTAAGTGATGGAATTGAAATACGAACTCAGATCTCTGACTCCCAAGCCTGCGCATTAGTCTGTGAATCACAGTACACCGGAATTGTACAAAAGAAATTGGAAAGGGACCATAGTTCCAAAAGAACAGGTGGGCACTAAAAAGTTCAGGACATGCCACCCCAAAACATGCTGTTTTGGCATATTAATTATTTTGAGTTAAAGGCACTTGAAAACAGCAGATACAAGAAGGGCACTCTGACCTACCTTTTTTCCCTGAAAGCTTGAGATTGAATTCCCACAAAACAAGTGCCCTCCCTACACCGGGAGGAAGAAACATTCTTAATCACCTGAGAAGGGTGTCTAGGCTATTAAACTAATTTAGCTTCCTTTAGTCTCCATATATTTTAGTTACTTTCCACAATTGCTACTCTTTGTTCCATCTAGTATGTAAGTACTTAGGCCTCCTCACTTCTTGGGGTATACATTTTTTCCATGAGAGCTTTCATGTACGTGTAAATCAAATTTATATGCTTTTCTCCTGTTAAATCTCTCTCTCTTTTTAAAAGATTTTATTTATTTCAGAGAGAGAGAGAGCACAAGCATGGTGGGGGGAGGGGCAAAGGGAGAGGGAGAAGCAGACTCCCCGCTGAGTAGGGCTCAATCCCAGGACCCTGAGATTATGACCTGAGCCGAAGGCAGACACTTAACTGACTGAGCCACACGGGTGCCCATCCTGTTAAATCTGTTATGTCAGCCCCCGCCAGAAACCTCAAAAGGGTAGAGGAAAGAGCCCAGATGTCCATCGACAGATGAAAGGATAAAGAAGAGGTGGTGTGTGTGTATGTATGTGTATATATATATATATATATATATATATATATATATATATATATATATAATGGAATATTATGCAGCCCTCAAAAAATGAAATCCTGCCATTTGCAACGACATGGATGGAACTAGAAAGTATTATGCTAAGCGAAATAAGTCAAGCAGAGAAAGACAATTATCATATGATCTCACTCATCTGTGGAATTTAAGAAACAAAACAGGATCATAGAGGAAGAGGAAGAAATAAAACAAGATGAAATCAGAGAGGGAGACAAACCATAAGAGACTCTTAATCATAGAAAACAAAGTGAGGGTTGCTGGTGGGGTGAGGGGTAGGGGGACGGGGTAACTGGAGGGAACATGATGTAATGAGCACTTGGTATTATATAAGACTGATGGGTATTATATAAGCACTGGGTATTATATAAGACTGATGAATCACTGACCTCTACCTCTGAAACCAATAATACATTATATGTTAATTAATTGAATTTAAATTTAAAAGCTCCCCTCTGACCCAGTACTCCACTTCTAGAGATGTATCCTAAGGAAATAAATTGATTTTTGTGTAAGGAAAAAAAAAAAGGAAGTTAAACATTGGTGTCGAGGTGACGTAGTTGGTTAGGCAACCAGCTCTTGGTTTTGGCTAGGGTTATGATCTTGGGGTCATGGGATCGAGCCCCACATCAAGCCCTGCACTGAGCGCTGGCTTAGCATGGAGTCTGCTTGAGATTCTCCCTCCCTCTTCTCTTCCTCTGCCCCTCCCCCTTGCTCCTGTGAGCACACACACACGCTCTCTCTCTAATAAACAAATCTTAAAAAAAAAAAAGGTAGAGGAAAATTTTTACCTCCGCTATGGTACGTTCAGAGAAAGAAGTGCTTTTTTCTTTTTAAAAAAATTCGTATTATGGACCCTTTGAAAAAATCGAGTGTTGACACAGAGTGTTACATTAGCATCAGGTGTACAACTTAGTGATTTGACAAGTTTATATGTTATGCTATGTTCACAAGTGTAGCTACCATCTGTTCCATTACAGATAGATTACAATAGCTATTATAATATCATTGACTGTATTCTTCATGCCGTGCCTTTTATTCCCACGACTTACTCATTTATGGACCTCCTCTTTTTTTAGAGGTGGGAGGGGCAGAGAAAGGGAGAGAGAGAATCTTAAACAGGCTCCACACACAGCGAGGAGTCCCAAGCAGGGCTCAACCTCACAACCCTGAGATCATGACCTGAGCCAAAATCAGGAGTCAGACCCTTAACTGAGCCGCCCAGGAGCCCCTATGCGTCTCTTTTTAACTAGGCTTAGGCACTTGGGAAATGCAAGTTATATTTAACGAATGCAGGAAACTTTGTCCTGAATGAGGAAAGAATAAAGAAACCAGTGTGACATGGGTGTGAATCCTTAGAAAATATCTTCAAATTACAAAGAAGTCATGGAGCCTTGATCTGTCCCAGCTTCTAGAGGCAATAGAGTGGTTCACACAGGAAAACCAAACTTACTCTAGGTCTAAGAAAGACATGGACACAGCAGAAAGACATCGACACAGGGAATTCCTAGTTTGACACCTATCCTGACCGTCTCATCTCTCATGCCCTGGGCTCCACCTAGTTTGACACCTATCCTGACTGTCTCATCTCTCATGCCCTGGGGCTCCACCGACACATTCTCAGGGTAACCTCATTGCCCATTCTTTGGAGAAGAGTCCTTCTGATCTCCGAATTCACTCTCTCTAGCTTGGTTTTAGTGATAATCAGGGACAATCCCTGTAAGAAAATTGTCACTTCTACTCAGACTTTTCCCCAAAAATGTGCTAACTTGACTGTGGCTCCCCCCCACCCCCAGCTTGAAAAGGGAAGAAATTCTAGAAGAAATATGAGCTGCAACCGCCTCTCCCCAGTTCTGTCTAAATGTTAATCTGGAATCTGGTGAAGAGAATGAAACAAAGGACAAGATGAGACGCACAGAGGGTAGCAACGCCTCCTTGTTCTCAAGTCGTGATGAAAAAAATAAAGCTGTCTGACAAAAGAGACTTTTGCAGACTTGAAAGGACTTCATTGAGTTCACACGACACTGCTATTTAACAGCTTCACAAGATGCCGCGGCTCTTGTCCGTGTCAACCACGGAGGTTGCAGGAACCCGTTTTCCTGGTCCTGAGCCCCTGGTCCTCCTCATATGCCTTCTACTCACTTTGCTGCTTTTAGGGCCACAGTGGCTTAAATTCCTCATATTTTCTACATGTAGATTGTCAGATGGAGTCAGAGTTTTCTGCGGAATATATTTCATAAAATATAAAAAACTATATGTCAAAATTAAATATGTATGTAATTGCTGTCTCCCGGGTCCACGTTCAAGAGTGGGTGGACGACATTCCCAGCCATCTCCAAGTCCCTCAAGCCTCCTCCTTTTTCCCCAAGGTGGCTAACATTTTTTAATGGGTGGTGGTGTAGTAAGTTGAATTGTGTCCCCCCAAAGTTATGTCCAAGTCCCAACCCTTGGTACTTGTTAATGTGTGACTTTATCTGGAAAAAGGGTCTCTGCAGATGTAATTAATGAAGTCATAAACCTCAAGATTAGATCATTGTGGAATTAGAATGGGACCTAAATTCAATGATGTGTCCCTCTAAGAGATGGAAATGGAGAAGACAGAAGACAATGTGAATACGGAGGCAGATGCTGAAATTATGAGTCTACAAACAAAGGAATGGCAAGGATGCTGGCCGCCACCATGGAAATCAATTCTCCTTCAGAACTTCCAAAGGAATCAGTCTTCCAGACACCTTGGTTTTGTATGTGTGGCCTCCTGAGGTCCAAAAGAATAAAGTTCTAATGTTTAAGCCACCCAGCTTATAATAAACTCTTATGGCAGCCCTAAGAAACTAATACACTCATAATTTCATTGCTAGAGTTTACTTTCCATACCCAGTCCTACTGCTACAGTTTCATCATAACAGGGGTTGGCATTTTTTTTTTAACATAAAGGGCAAAATGCTAAATATTCTAGGCTTTACATGCCACACAGTCTGTCATAACTACTCAACTCTGCTCTGACAGTGCAAAAGTAGCCACAGACAATATGTAAATAAATGGACACGATGGGGTTCCAATAAAACTTTATTCACAAGAGCAGGTGGTGGGCCAGGTTTGGCCTATGGGTCATAGTTTGCTCAGCCCTGCATGAAGATGTTCACCTGTGATCCTGGTGCCCTATCTCTTGGCGTCTTCCTAGAGTCTTTTTTATGCCATTTCTCCCTGAAGCACCAGGAGGTCTTCATGCAAAAAGGCTTGACATAGCTTTTTGGGTTTTTCAAATTCTCTGATACAGATTTCCTTTTAGTTCTCACTCTCAACGACTGGTTCTTCAAAAATAATCACCTGGCCCAATTTATCTCCTGTTTCTCGGATTTACAATATTTCAGTCATGAAATATTATCTTCCTTTTCTCCTTACATCCTACAGCCCCATTTCCATAGTGCGTCTGACAAACTAATGATGAAGGCGTTGTGACTGTCATTTGACAGTGTTGAGTCGTCAGCGCCTGGGGACTGTGCTTCAAAGTGTGTGGGTGGCTTCAAACACTTGGGGGCAAGCAGCCCGACAGCTTTGAGCTGCTGAGTGGAGGAAATAACAAGAAAAGAAAGAAGAGGCTGTTTATTGTAAGTAACTTTTATTTTAAGATCAAGCCCAAGAGGAGGGGAGTTGGGAAAGGAGGAGAGGGAGACAGAGAGACTTCCAAAACAATATATGATTATTTGGAGGCAGGGAATATAAGCTGAGGGGGAAGGAGGCAAAACAAACAAAATGGGATTTTATACTAGAAAATCAAAATCGGTCTGTATAGAGCAGTGGAGCTTTAAAATAGAGTGTCAAGGTGAGAGAGGAAGGTTTACTTGGATTCAGAAAGACATATTAGGGGTTGGAAAGGAAAAGGAAGCCAGAAACCTTCCTCAAAAATCTGAGACTGATGGTCAGGCTCTGATCTAGACAGTCCGTCCTCCCCTCCTTTGCCCAGATTAGCCCCTAGTTAGTTTCCTGTGGCTGCTATAACAAAGTACCCCAAGCTCGCTGATTTAAAACAACAGAAATTCATTCTCTCCCAGTTCTGGAGGCCAGAATTCTGAAACAAATATCACTGGCGTCACTAGGGCTGTGCTCCCTCTGGAGGCTCTAGGGAAGAAGCTGTTCCTTTCCTCTTTGAGCTCTGATCACAGCCGTCTTCCTTGACTTGTCACATCACTACAACCTCTTCCTCCGTGGTCACCTGTCCTTCCCCTTTGCTCTCTGGCTGCCCCTCTTCTGTCTGTGTCAAATCTCCCTCTGCCTCCCCTTCATGAGGGGACAGGTGATGGCTTTTATGGCCCACCCAGATACTCCAGGATAATTCCCCGTCTCAAAACCCTTCATTTAATCACATTTGCAAAGATCCTTTTTTGGCCGTAGAAGGTAACGTTCATAGGTTCCAGGGACTAGGATGTGGATATCTTTAGGGAGGCATTTTCAGCCCACTACAACCCCCAAACTTTATACCCGAAAACAGTGTAGCTCATAGGCTCAGTTTCCTCCAAGGGCAGTTTAGCAAGAATCTTGAGCAGAGCAAGGGAGGGGGAGCAGAAGTTTGCCTTAGTTTGTCAAGTATTACTTTCCACACTAATACAACATTTCAGCCCCTCTTCATAGACTGGCTCCCCACATATCCATGTGGTTGCCTTGTCTGTAATCTGGCTCTGCAGTAGGGAGTGATTATGGAAAGGACCTAAAAAATGTAAACAGTGGGTCATATTTTAAATAGGCAGAAACCCAGGAAAATTTTCTACAATGAACATTTTTCTAAGGAAAAAAAAATTTCTAAATATGGACACAGGAGAACCTGGACTCTAGGGATGGGGCCCATTGTACTGATACACACCCACCCACTTCCTCTTACTTTCAACATGCTTATAAAATCATACAAAACCAGGAAGCATTTTAAACTGCTTTCCACCTGAATATCCTGCCATATGCATCTCAAACTCATTACGTGTAAGACAGGACACAATACCTCCCACCACCAGCATGTTCTTCTTCCTTATTCATTGTTACAGCCTGAAAAAAGCTGTGTTAATTTGAGGTCGATGAGCTTCAGAATTGGAAACCCCATGAACTGTATGCAAACATTTTGGCTTTTGCAGGGGAAAGATCAATAGCCTTCATCAGATTCTCCACAGAATCTTGGGCTTCAAAAGGGAAAGAAAGGTCTGCCCTGGCAAGACACTCAGTCGCAGCTACAGAAACATTGTTGCATAGCATTGTGCATTTGCAATGGAGAATGTCCACTGGTTTGTTTTTGCATGCGTTTGTCAAATTTGCATGCATTGTTGTCATAAATTTGCAAGATAGCAGGCTGGGAGTCACAGTAAAACAAATTTTGGCAGGATTCCCTTCCCCCTAGGTAGGGCTACAAGTCCAAGATCAAGATCTTCTCTCTAGAGAAATGGATTTTGCTCTTAAGAACAAGGAAGCAAGAGACCATAATGAATACTTTTTCTGTGTCTAAGGATTACTTTGACATGACAACACATACCAAATAGACTTTCACATTCTTGGAATGCTTGCCTCCACTTCCTCCAGCTTTACCTAATTCATCCTCAGGTCTCGGCTTAAATATTTCGTTACCCTATCAACACTCCTGGGAAAAGATCATAGACTCAAATTTTGAAATATGGGTCTTGTTGCTTACTGAATATCTATATGAAGGGAAGGAAATTGACCAAGAGCTAGAAACTGGAGACTGTCTCTTTGGTCTTAATTCTTGAAGAAACCCAAGACTTCCCTCCAACTCCATCCTTTTCTGGAATCACTTTGGTATCCACAGGAAAGGTAGGGCTGGTGCTCAGCAACAAACAGACTTCAATAGGCCATTATATCAGAAAAGAGTGTCAAACGAACATTTTGAAAACAAGGAGAGTCACAATACTCCTTTAGAAAACTAAAAAGACCAAAAAGACTATGTCACTGAAAATAGTCATGATGAAGTTTCAAGGGAATAAAACATGAAGAATTATTTTCATTAAATTTTTAATATTTAGAAAATTTTAAGATTTACTGATTCTAGAGGGGCCAGTTTTCCCTTCACACCGTGTTCTTGTATCAGCCCATATATTTTGTTTATGGCATTATCACAATTATATCTATATAATTTTATGTTTAATGACTTTCTTTTGCACTTGTCCGTAGCTCTGCAGGAGTAGAAGCTGCCCATCTTGTTACTGCTTAACACTGCCATTTTTTGGTAGATACCAAAAAACATTTGATACACAAATAGATTATTCTGTATTAATGAATTAATACAGAATTGTGATTGTTTCTCTTCTCCAGAGAGAACTTTCCTTTGACCATAGCAGTTACTTGTCACAGTGGGTAGGATTCTCGAAGTGGGGTGGTTCCGCATGCCTCTCCTTACAGCCGGGTTTCTCAACCTCAGCACAGTTGCAGTTCTGGGCAGGATGGTTCTTTGTTGTGTGTGTTGGTGGTTGTTGGGGGGGGAGGGGAGGTGTCCTGAGTTTAGCAGCAACCCTGGCTTCTACCCGCTGGATGCCAGGAGCACCGTCCGCCCTAAGTTGAGACAACCAAAAGTATCTCCAGACTTTGCCAAATTGAAAAACAATGCTCAAAGAAAGAAGAGAATCGCAGGAGGTATTTCAGAATCTAGGACAAGAGTCCGCAGGCAGGATGAAGAAGAGGAAAACGAGGCTGTGGTTGAATGCCCCAAAATCTACGCATATGAGGCTCTCCCTGCAGAGGCAGGTTTGGTTTTTGTTTTGTTCTTTTTTTTCATTTACTATAATAAATCTGTACTCCAAAAAATCCTTGGTTTTTATACTTTGATTTTTTAATTATTTCTTAATTGTTTGCTGAAAATATCTCTTGAACAATTCCAACTTTATTTCTTTTTTTTTTTTAAAGATTTTATTTATTTATTCATTCGACAGAGATAGAGACAGCCAGCGAGAGAGGGAACACAAGCAGGGGGAGTGGGAGAGGAAGAAGCAGGCTCATAGCAGAGGAGCCTGATGTGGGGCTCGATCCCACAACACCGGGATCACGCCCTGAGCCGAAGGCAGACGCTTAACCACTGTGCCACCCAGGCGCCCCCCAACTTTATTTCTGTTGAACTAAGAAGAGGAGCTTAAATTTTTTTTGTGATGCAGCAGGACAGTTACCTGAGGCTGAGACAGATGGGAACCTAGAAAAGTTTACACAATTGGGGCAGCTGGGATGCGGCTCCCAACACACCTGGGCCATTCTGCTCAGCGTGTTCGGTGACAGCTTCTGACAGCCTCCTTCAGACAAGCGGCAAACAACACGAAAAGGTGACTGGAGAGTCCAGGAGTCAAGTTATTTAGAGGGTATGTGCTAGAAATGTGCTTAGTAATCTGAGTTTCCTGTTTTCTCAGTTCTGGATCTTTCTAAATAAAGCCTGAGAGAAAGGGGGAGTTTAGAAGGGATAATGGTTTCTGATGAAATGGGAAGAAATACTTTTGCTTTAAAAATGAATGCAGCAGTTTTCTGGATCCCAGGGCCCTGCAGAATTCATTTCGGTAGGAAACCTTCTCATTGTTAAGGAACGTACAAAAATGAAGTTGCAAACTGAGAGCAAACTAAAACTGAAATGCACAAAGACCGCATAATTTTTATTTTCTGTAGCAGACCTAATCCTCATGAGTCCCATTCCACTGGGTAGCAGCCAGTTTGGGGGGTGGGGGTGGGGAGAACTTTTCTAATGGATGGTGCACTTGCTTTAAAGTATTCTGTGTTAACGAAACATTCTGTGGATTGAAAGTTAAACTTCCTGTGGGAGCTGGATTTCTCCTTTCCCTTCCTCTCCTCAACGTGGCCTCTGGGTGTAGAGAGAGACTGCATCTCGCTGCCACAAGGGAGACGGGGCCGGGGCTGGCCTGGAGCCTGTCCTCCTGCTGTCTCTACTGCAGACTACCTGGTCTTGTCCTCAGGTGTGTCCAGGCTGGTGCCCATGGAGGGGGGCTGGGTCTGGTCTCCCCTTCAGAGTATCCTGCAGATGGTGGCTGCTAAAGCCTGCAGCTGAGGAACTCATCTCGGTCAGTTCTCTGAGTTTGGTTAGGGTCACCTGTGGGACTTGCCCCCCTACCCCGACCCCGCTTGCTGGTTGTTGTGGGAAGTCCAACCACTAATCCCAGACGTTCCTAGTCCCACCTTGAGTTTCCAGCAACAGGGCTTCTTGGCCTCACCCCACATAGTGATAGCTTGTGTCCAGTTTCTCAGCCTGAAAGCCGTCTATTTTCAGCAGCCCCTAAGGGTATCTGAGAACTTCTAGATTCCTCACATTCCGTATAGACCCTAAGGAGTCATGAGCTCTACCTCAGATGTCTCTTTGCACCTCTCCCTCTCTTTTTTGATCTCGACTCTGTGCGTGCCACTGCTAAGCAATAACAAGGCAGCTTCTGCGGAGCTTCTGGACGAGAGCAAAAGAAAGTCGCCAAACATAAACTGCACAAGTGTATTACTTAATTGTAATTGTGATAATGCCATAAACAAGGAAAGAACAAAAGCCCTTTGCTGTCTGCGCTCCTCTTATTGATTTGATGACCTCCCTTGGAGAGGACATCAACCTTGGAGAAGATGGGAATGACACAAGGTTCTCCCAGCCTCACTACCTGTTCTATGACCTGTGTCTCCCTTCTTCTTCCCATAATCCCTCAGGACAGGAGGTAGGCCGTCCACCTTCACCTCCCAATACCCCTATACCTTTGTAGCGGGGACTAGTCTTACTCCGAGTTCTCTCTCTCTGGAATAATACTTCCATTTTAGCCCATCAGACTCTGTTCTTGATACGTTAATGATGGCTCAAGAAGTTTAGAAAGTCATCTCACCTCTTGAAAAAGAATGTCTTTTAAAACAATTATTTAGTCTCCCAGCTGCTCTGGAAGTCAAAAGCTGGGTATGGATTTCACCTCCTCTTTGCATTCCTACCGCTACCATCATAATCCCCCCCAAAACCAGCAGTCAGCTCTGACAGAACAGAGAATTGGCCACACATAAGAATTATAAAAGATAAAAGTGTAAGTCACTAATAAGAAAAGGCACAAGATAAATCCTTGTTATTTCCATTTCACACATTGATGGGCCTTTTAGGTGTGGGAGACAAGGCCCAGGGCCAGTCCTGTGGAGTGCCGAGGTTGAGATAAGGATCAGCAGGATAAAGTCAAAGTGCTTCTCACTGAGCTAAGGAGATTTTTTTAATGCAAAATGACTTCTGGTCTTGTCTGGATAGATATAAAAAGTAGAACTCGTGTAAGAGAGGAAATGGAAAAAGGAAACCTAGAGAGTTAGGGAAACCCTCAAAAACTTGGCAGAAAAGCAGGCCTAAGGGAGAGGGATGGCTACCAGTAGGACACTCCACTACCTTGGAGAATGGAAGTGCAGCTATGGTCCTATTTGGGGAAGAAATAAATCAGAAAGAAATGGAGATTTGGTAATAAAATGACCAGAAGCAACCAAGAAGAATTTGGGAACAGGAATTTGGGGTGAAAGCTGACAGGCTACAACTAGGACAGGTGTCTTCCCTAGCTCCATCCCAAATCTGAGCACTTCCAGGTCTATGTGAAGGGGATCAAGTTTTCTAATGGTAAATGTTAATGTGGTAGATTAAAAATGGCCACCAATTCTTTGTTACTTCCCACATAGAGAATTGGTATTTATTTCCCACCATCTTGCATTTGGTTTGGTTGTCACTGCTTGAACCAAGAGAATGTGGTGATAGCTATGCTGTGCTGTTCCTGAACCTAAGTCTTTAAAAGGCTGGTAGTTTATGCTTTTCAAAACTCTGTGTTACTACATACTTACTGTAGAGAAGGAGAATCCTCCTAGGAACCTTACCCCAGTTGGAAGCACCTTGTCTGACAAAAGTTAGATTAACACAAGAAAAGCAAACAGAAGTTTATTAACGTATGTACCCCCCCCACACACACAATCACTCAGCAATGAGTCACTCAAAGAGGTGATTAGAACTTTGGTTTATATAGTATCTTAGCAGAGGAACAGTAAATTTTTAGAGAAATGACAAGACAAAGGAAAGAGACTTTGTTTCTAGGGCAGCAAACTGGGGAAGGTAAATTATTTGGGAAAAATGTTAGATCAGGGCTGGCTATAGTAAGATTTGCTATATAGATTCCTTTGGTGTAGTCTATGGGCTGATAAGCATCTAGACTTTTCTCCGGTGATTAACTTTTGTCCTTCCTGGTATAGAGGGGAGGGGGGACACCTTTACAAATTTATGTCCTGTTTTTAGAGAGATGGGGGAAAGAAGAGAGTTTTTCTTGTATCTACTCTTCTCAGTTGCCTTTAGCTCAAAATAATCCTTTATGCTGAAGTAGCATATTTTGGGGTGGCACATTCGTCTACTCTTCACTAGGTCTAGAAAGATCACATAGAGAAACCACACGAAAAGATCAGATGGAAACTGACAAGCCCTGGGATGAGATGGAGAAAGAGAGAGACCCAGCCAAGCTCAGCCTTCCCGCCATCCTTTCCAAGATGCCAGACATGTGAGTGAGCCATTGGATACTGCAGCCCTGGCCATGACCTGATTGAACCGACATGAGAAACCTCCAGAAAGAGCAACAGAAGAACCTCTTAGCTGATCCCAGTCAACTCACAGAAGCACGAGATAGTGGTTGCTATAAGCCACTATGTTATGGGGTGAGTTGTGATGCAGCAATTGATAAGTGGAACAGTGGGGTAGGGCTAAGGTGGCAGCAGGGAAAGAGTGTGGTGTATTGTACATCGGCTCTTACATCCCTCCATCCAGAGTGACAGGTGAAATTTCCATTCCTATTTCATTAGCTAAAGCAAGTCATACAGCCATGCTTAACTTCAGGGGAATTATGTCCAGAAAAGAAAGGACATGAGTGATATCCACCACTCCACCTCTAGCAGCAAGGGAGGCTGGGGAAGCCAAGCAGATTTATAATGATTTGTTGTACCTGATCATGATTTATTACCTAGGGCTGGGCACACTGCAACCCCGAACACAATCAGGATACTGTCATCTGGGGTGAAGGCAGGAATACATAGAGCATTTGCTCCAAGAGGGGAGTGGGTAAGTAACTGAGAGATTGTACCGGCTGCCACTGGCTCTCGCACGCTGCCCTGACCTGGGCCCCACTCACTGAACTTGAGCTCTTGCCATCCTCACACTTTCAATCCATATATTTGGAATTTGAGTTTGGAGCAAGCCTGGATGGGGAATAGAAAGGGAAAGAGAGAAGGGAAAGAAGAAGAAAAGGAGGGATGGAGAAAAAAGGCAGCAGTCATGTACCTGGGTGTGAAATGAAAGAGACCTTGAGTGCTCCTGACTCTAACTTCAGCACTTTTCCCACCACTTAGGGGGAGAAAATAATTAATGTTTGCACAAAAATGTCAAACAGAAAGACAAAGGGAAAGGGAACATTTCAAAGAAGCGTGAAGTGTGTGGCAGTCTGGGTGGTCCTGCTGAAAAAGGAAAAACAAAGTTCTCAGGTGGTGCTTTGGGAAACTCTTGGAGGAATGGAATGGAACGTTCTGATCTAAGGCTTATGCCTTGAGCGCTGCTCTATCTACAGCTCTAATGTAGATAATCTTTGTTTTTTTCTCCCCTTTCTTCTAAGTTTCCAACTCAGTTCACAAGTTCTGCCTTGTTGGTCAAAATTAAATCCAAATTAGCAACTCTTTTTTTTTTAATTTTTTTTTTTAAAGATTTTATTTATTCGACAGAGATAGAGACAGCCAGCGAGAGAGGGAACACAAGCAGGAGGAGTGGGAGAGGAAGAAGCAGGCTCATAGCAGAGAAGCCCGATGTGGGGCTCGATCCCACAACGCTGGGATCACGCCCTGAGCCAAAGGCAGACGCCCAACTGCTGTGCCACCCAGGCGCCCCCAAATTAGCAACTCTTTTTTTTTTTCATTTCTATATTAAGTGAAAGATAAAATCCTAGGAAAATGTTTAACCATCTTCAAAAGACTTCTCATATATTGTCCTTAAGATAACTTTATTTACTATCCTATTTTACTTGTTAGCGAATCGGGGCTGAGAGAGGTTAATTTATCCAAATTCACCTAACACATCTGAAACTAGATCTATTCACCTTCATAATCCCTTAAGTTAACTAGCAAAATACTCAGACTATCAAGAATTTATTTGGTGCATTGTTCTTAATTGAACCTGGGATCTAGAAATTGTCTAGATAGCTTGGCCAGCATTTGTTGTCTCATTCAGGAATACAACTTCTAGTTCCTCCTTCTGATGGAACTGTCTTTAGTATCCTCCCACATCTACATCATTTTTGCTTTCTCTCTACTTTTATTCTCATCCAAATGTTCCCCACTGTCCTCCCACCTAGCAGTTATGGGTTTCCACATATGTGGAAGCCCATTTGCGGCCAAGTCTGTTTATGCTGATTCTACTCACTCGGCGTTATGATGCCGATTGGGTATATTTCCTGCCTTATATTGAAGCCTCAAGTTCACCTAGTTTTTGCCCCTGCTTTGCTGTCTCTCCCACTCCAGCCCCTTCAAATAAATCACATTACCCACAAAGCCTGCCCTGGGCTTCAGTAAAACTTTGATGGAATTCATCATCACTTTGCCCTGATTTTCAGATCTACTGCTTTTATATTTCCTGGTTCTCTTGGGCCCTGAACTTAGCTCCTGTTTTCTGCCTAATCCTGTTGGTTAGTGGCATGAGTTTGCTCTTCCAATTTTGTCTATGTCTATCCTAATGAATGCCTTATTGAAGCATCTAATAGTAATGAGAACTGTCATTAGTTATGGGCCTACCATGTGTCTCCGTCTGAGCTAAACATATATTTTTTAAAGATTATATTCATTTATTTGACAGTGATAGAGAGAGAACCCAAGTAGGCAGAGCAGCAGGCAGAAGGAGAGGGAGAAGCAGGCTCTCCACTGAGCAGGGAGCTGGACATGAGGTTTGATCCCAGGACCCTGGGGTTATGACCTGAGCTGAAGGCAGACACTTAAGCAACTGAGCCACCCAGGCGCCCCTAAGCTAAACATTTTATGTATTATTGCATTTACTCCTGTAGGGGAAGAAAAATAATTTTCCCTCTACTCTTCTAAATTCTCTGCTGAGAACTCTAACAAATGACAGATTAACAAAAGAAATACAAACAAATTTATTAACATGTATACCTGATATATGAATGGGAGACACTCAGTAACTCTCTCTGAGGTAGTTTCGGGCTTAAATATCATTTTCAGCTAAAGACAAAAGAGAGAAGGGTATGGGGGAAGTCAGTTATGGGGAGATAAGCAGGAAAAGTACAGTAAACAAGAGTAAGTTTTGTTATGCAGATTTAAGTCAGTGCCTTCTCCACAGATGGGTTGAGTTTGTTGTGATTTAGTCATCCTTCTCCCCCTGGGACAGAGAGGGAGACGCCCTTACAAATGGAGATTTTCTCATAAATGTAAAGTTCCCTTACAAAAGGGTGACTTCTAATCTGTTTTCAGAGCTTCTCCTTTGTCTGCTGTTTCTCAAAATAATTCTTATGCCAAAGAGGTATATTTTGGGGTGGCACATCTTACCACCCCTCCCCCCTCACGACAAACCGGCAAGGTACTGTTACTCCCTTCATTTTCCAGGAAGAAGAGAAGCAGCATCAGTGCTGGGAAACATCCTTCACATTTTAATTAAAGCTCTTACCTGGACACCTGGCACTGTGCTGGGCTCTCTAGCTTTACTACTGAGTCTGGTCTTCCCAACCATCCTGTAAGCTGTGCAGGCATTCTCATCTCTACTTTTTCCTGGGGGGCGAGGGGGACACTGAGGCTTAAAGAGGGTAGGTGACTCCTGAAGCAGGCCAAGGGTTAAACTCCAGTCTCCTCTCCAGCCACACTGGCCTGCATGCCAGACCCACTTCGGGACCTTTGCCCTAAGTGTTGCCTCTGCCTCAGTGCGCTTCCCCCCATATCCACACGCCTCCCTTCCTCACCTCCTCCACATATTGTTCAAATGTCACCTTTCAGTGAGGATTTCCCTCCCCTTCTCTTATTAGAGCCACGCCCTCACTCATGGCTGTCCCTCACCCTTTCCCCACTTTCTTTTTCTCCCTAGCATTTATCACTCTCTGACACCACACATTTTAGTTACTAGAATGCAAGTTCCAAAACAGGATTTTTATCAATTTTGTTCACTAGTGTGTGTATATTTTTTGAGAAATATCTGTGGAAAGAATGGAATAAATATCTAATTCCAAAGCCTATTCCCTTTCCACCATGATATTCTCAGACCCTTTGTGTTAATCATATCTTCTTTTTGCCTCTAGGCTACTTTGTAATGCCAAGGAATTTTTTTTTTTTTTTTAAATAAATGCCTACATTCTGTATTATCAAGGAAAAGAAGAAACAAGTCCAACCCATCCTGGGCCTGGAAACCATGCTAACAGCAGTTTTGGCTTTATCAAAGAACGTTCATTCTGTGCCTTCTTGTATGTGATGCCCTGCTAGGTACTCTGCAGAAAATACTAAACCAGAATGTTTATCTCCAGCTCCAGCTCCCCCTCCAGTTGGCTGGTTACTGGGAAAGAAAGCACAGTGCCGATGAACAAATGGAATACCCATAGCAAGTACAACTCAGACCTGAATGACAGGTGTTGGGAACCAATGTTTACAGATCAGTCAGAGAGCAAATCCATGGAAGTTTCATTATTAGACAAGATGGGGTTTCTGGAAATCATCCAAAGAGAACTTTTCCTTCCAAAATCTGTTTGGATTTGGGGGGATATTGCCGAGAAGCAGTTTATCTCCTACATAGTGAGCTTTCTTTACAAGTTCCTGGATGCAAACATTGACTGAAGAAGCCACAATAACCATAATGCTGGAAGAACTTGTGGCATCCCCTGTCCTTGGGAAGAACCCACTTTTCATGGTGCCATGCAGATCTTGGGCCTAATGCCAACTGTTTTTTAAAACTAATTTACTAATGCTGCTATAAGCCGCTGCTAATGGGGACAACTGTCATCATTTAGCATTCTTTAAGCATCCCATGGTGAACTGGAGATTTTTAAATGCATCCACCCTGTTTATTACTTTTCTGTTTTATGCATATACTCCAGTGTGTATAAACAAGACAATATTATAAAAGCATTAAAAATATAATCACATTAAAGCAACACGGAGCCAGCTTGATTGCCCTCAACAAATCCAGCCACCACCAACATAGTTTTAGAGGCTTTTGGCCGCACAGCAGTGCTACGAGGCCAGTTATATGAAAAGTAAATTATGTCAATTAGCATTTTACATGCATAATTCCAAAATTAATTGTACTAGATTTTTTAAAAGATTTTATTTATTTATTTGACAGAGACAGAGAGAGCACACAAGCAGGGGGAGTGGCAGGCAAAGGGGGAGGGAGAAGCTGACTCCCTGCAGAACAGAGAGAGCCCTAATGTGGGACTCGATCCCAGGACCCCAGGATCATGACCTGAGCTAAAAGCAGTCATTTAGCCAACTGAGCCACCCAGGCACCCAATTGTACTAGATTTTAAGCTCCTTTAGAGCAACAATATTTTCCTCTTTTTTCACACAGCACCTGTTTCAATGCTCCATAAATATATCCTCTGTCTCCAATAGACTAGGATTCATTAGGACTGAATGTTATGTTGAACAATGTATCCAGTATCTACTATGCATTTGGCACAAAATAACATTCAATAAAGGGAGTGCCTGGCTGGCTCAATTGGTGGAGTGTGAGACTCTTGGTCTTGGGGTCGTGTGCTTGAGTTCCACGTTGGGTGTAGAGATTACTCAAAAATAAAATATTGACAAAACCCTCATACCTAAGGCTTGCAAAATGCAAGTTAAAGATCCCACCCTATTAAAGAGAGAAAGAGAAAAGAAAAGAAAGAAATTTTAAAGATTTTACTTATTTATTTGACAAAGAGAGCAAGAGAGCACAAGCAGGGGGAACAGTAGAAGGGGAGGGAGAAGCAGACTCCCTACTGAGCCGGGGGGGGGGGGGTGCAATGCGGGGCTTGATCCCAGGACCCTGGGATCATGACCTGAGTCGAAAGCAGATGCTTAACCATTTGAGCCAACCAGGTGACCCAAAAAGAAATTTTAAAAAATGAACATTTACTTGAATGAATACTGACCTATGGAAATTAAATTTGATTCAACATTTGGGTAATTGTGATTTATCAGTAAAACAAACCATAAACAAAAGACTCTGGATTTAATATTTTATAAAGAGATATTAGGACAGGGAAGTAGTAAGGGGAGGAAGGTGGTCAAAAGATACTAATTTCTAAGTAAAGGATAAATACTAGGGATGTAATGTCCAACATGATGACCCTAGCTAACACTGATGTATGATATAGAGGAAAGTTGTTAAGGTACTAAATCCTAAGAGTTCTCATCACAAGAAGAAACTTTTTTCTTTTTCTTTTTATTGTAGCTATATGAGAAGATGGACATTAGCTGAATATATTGTGGCAATCATTTCACAATCTATGTAAATCAAACCACCAAGCTGTATGCCTTAAACTTATATAATGGTGTATGTCAATTATTTCTCAATAAAACTGGGATAAGAGGTACTGACAGGTCTAAAGATAAAATTCGGAATCAGCTCTTGGGGAGAGGGTGGTTTGGAGTATCATTAATACATTCTGGGCTTTATTTCCCTATTCTACCTTGATAAGTCTTAGAAGAGAATGAGGGTTGGGTTAGAGGGTTATCTCTACAATCCCTTTCATTTTTTTTTTAAAGATTTTATTTATTTATTTGACAGAGAGAGAGATAGCCAGAGAGAGAGGGAACACAAGCAGGGGGAGTGGGAGAGGAAGAAGCAGGCTCCCAGAGGAGGAGCCTGATGCGGGGCTCGATCCCATAACGCCAGGATCACGCCCTGAGCCAAAGGCAGACGCTTAACGTCTGAGCCTCCCAGGGGCCCTGAAAACAATCCCTTTCAGCTCCAAGTTCTGGAACTATGATTTGTATAATCCAAAAGGATATAGGTAGGGGTGCCTGGGTGGCTCATTTGGTTAAGCACCTGCCTTTGGCTCAGGTCATAATCTCAGGGTCCTGGGATGGAGACCCACATCAGGCTCCCTGCTCAGTGGGGAGTCTGCTTCTCCCTCTGCTTCTGCTCCTCCCTCCTGCTCATGCTCTGTCTCTCAAATAAATAAATAAAAATCTTTTTTAAAAAAAGGATATAGGTATATTCACAGATGCTGGCCCATTAACTGGCAGGGCCAAATGACTTTTTATAAGTGAATAAACCATAAACAAAGCCAACTCCAAGATAGCCTCCCACAGTCCCACCTCCTGAGCTCTACACCTTTCCGTAGTTCCCGCCCGCATCTTACTAGAGTTGGTCTGTTTGACCATTAGCATACAGCAGAACTAGTGGTACGCCACTTCCTAGATTAGGTTATAAACATAAAAGGTAAGGAATTGAAACCTTCTGCCAAGAGCCATGTGAACACATCTGCAAATGGATTCTCCTCAAATCTTCATTCAAGCTTTCAGAAGATGGCTGTCCCTGCTGACAGATTGACCAGAACCCCTTGGCCGAGTTCCCCCTGATTTGTGATCCTCACACTAGGTGAGGTAATGCCCTGTTGTTGTTTTAAGTTGCTAAATTTGGGGGTAATTTGTTATGCGGCCATAGATCACTAAGACATTTTTGCATCCCCAAGACCTCCCCTCTCCTGGGACATATGAGCAACATCTATTTCACCATTCCTGGAAATTATGCACTTTGTTTGGCAACATATATTTCATAAGAAAAGACACAAGTTAGTACCAGCATTTTCTTAGCTACCTGGTTTTAAAATCAGCTTCACTCAAGCCAGAACTTTAAAAAGGAAGAAAAACGACCTTATTGTATGTAGTAGGGGTCTCACTGTGATTTCCATCTCTAGTATTTCAAGATTACGGTTGCCTTTGCCAAAATTTCCCTTCTTTCACGGCTGTCCAGTAGGTACATTACTCTCCATCATGCTTTCCTACTTGGTCTTCCTGTGAATCCACTGATTGCTTTGAAGCGCAGCCATAGGGCTTGGTTCTCTTTCAATACTTCTTTAATTCATGTGTTTGCTCTTTAATTCATGACAAAATGACCTTCGAAGATCTTTGAAGACTATGTTTAGGTCTAAGAATTTTAAAAATTTAAGTGGGGTGCCAGGGTAGCTCAGTTAGTTAAGCGTCCGAATCTTGATTTCAGCTCAGCTCATGATTTCAGAGTCTGAGATGGAGCCCCACATTGGGCTCTGTGCTGGGCATGGAGCCTGCTTAAGATCCTCTCTCCCCCTCTTCCCCTGCCCCTCCCCACCTTGCCCCCTGCTCTCTCTCTCTCTCTCTCAGTAAATAAGTAAGTTAAATAGTGGAATTCAACTGCTTTGGGCATTCAATGTTTTACCTCCTTTGCAGGTAATGTATATGAAGGTTTCAGAACAGTTCCTAGCATATGTGTTCAATAAAATTATTATTATATAGAAGTACAGACTGACTCTCTATTGTATAGATAAGGAAGTGTTTAATACCTAGAGACCAAAGTGGGGAAGAGCTATCGGCTAACACAGCCTGCATTCTACAGTGGATGTCAAGTTCAGAAGAGCTCCCACAATTCTAATCAAGAATGCCCCCCATAGCATGGTTTCTAGGACTTCTCCATCATCTGTCATATAGAGCAGTTAACAACAGCGGTCCTTCGCGGTCATGAGATGCTTTCATGGTCTCTCAAACACTTCCTGATAGGTCATTGTATAATGATCTAGCACAAAATGACTCAAAAACTTCTGTGGACAGGAATGATGATTAACATATCACTGTGCCTTTGGGCAAACTCGTTTCTTAGATTTAAGCTAGCAAATTACTGCCTCACACCTCTAGGAAACCATGTGTACATTTTACCTGATCTACAAAGGTATAGGCCGTTATAATATCCTCAAAGTGAGTTTGCACAATTACTTCTGGCTCAGAACTAAGGGCAATTAAAGCTTTGGAAAATGAGGCTTCCTTCCTTCCTTCCTTTGACGAATTTTCTTTGAAGAACCAAAATTTATTTTCCTTTCCCCCCATCTATATTGAGGTGTAAGTGACAAATAAAATTGTACATATTTAAGGTACATAATTTGATGTTTTGACATCATATACATTGTAAAATAATTGTCACAATCAAGCGAATTAACATGAAAAAATGATGCTTCCAAATTTAAAAAATTTGAGTTGCAAATGATTCCCTCATGATTATACAAAGGAAATGAAGTGAAACTGTAAAAAAATTAAATGACAGAATATTAGAGCAAGAGAAAACAGCTCCTGGGTGTTGTCTAGACAGGCATTCAGAGAACAGTGATAGTGTTACTTATTCTTATTTTTTGTCACCTATTGAGATAAAGAATATCGATTTTCATGTCATAAATAAGTCACTGAAGATTACATTCCCCCTTCGTTCCCCAGAGAAAAAGGAAATTGAAAGTTCAGCATAAAATACACATTATACTTGGGCAGGCCTATAAGAGCAAAAGCTTTCTTATAACCTCATTGCAATGAAATGACTAACACCTCTTGCATATTAATCAGTTATGATCTTGAAGTTATATGGTCACTTACACCCCAAACACATGTAACTAATTTGACGCAATACCAGTTACCTTTTTCTGCCCATCAACCACCCATAAACTTATCAGCCTAACACAGAGACCACTTGTTAAGCTCACAATTCTCTGGGTTAGCAATTTGCATTGGGCTCAGCTGAGCCATTCTTCTGGTCCTGGCTGGGCTAACTCATGAATGAACGGTCAGCGGCTGGTTGGCTAAGGGGCTCTCGTTCTGAGGGAGGGCTTGTTTAGGATGACCTCAGCTGGGACAGGTCATCTCTGCTCCACACAGGCCCTGTGCACTTGAGGCAATTTCCTGGCCTCTCTGGTCCTCTCTGCTGGCTTACTCTCATCAACACACAAATAAACTGTCATTTCTCTAACTCACACCCAGAAAGTCCACTCTCAACTCCAGCTAACACCCTATCTCTCTGCTCATTCTTACAGCAAAACTCTTGAAAATGTGTCTGTACTCACAGTATCCAATTCTGTTCTTCCCATTTTTGCTTAAAACCTACTCCAAAAGGTTTCAGCCCACACCATTCTGCCCAAACGGCTCTTGTCAAACTCACCAATAACCTTTATATTGCTCTATCCAGCGATCCATTCCCACCTCCTCACTTTATGTGACCTGTCAGCATTTGACACGTGTCTTCACCCTGTCTCCTCAAAACACTTCCTTCACTGGGCTTCTGGGCAGCACACACCCACCTGGTTGCCCTCCTCCCTCACTAGCTTCTCCTTCCAGGTCTCCTTGGCTGGCTCCTTCTCATCTTCCTGATCTCTCAATGTCAAAGTTCCTCCAAGCTCAGTCCTTGGATTTTTCTCTTCTCTTTCCTGATTTTACTCACTTCCCGGGTGATCTCATCCAGTCCCCTGGTTTTAAGTACCATCAATATACTGGTAACTCCAAATTCAGATCCCCATCCTCTACCCCAAGTCCAGACACAAATATCCAACTGTCTATAAGATATCTCCGCTTGAATGTTACATTTTTCTATTTCTGCTGCAACAAATCATCATAAACTGAGTGGCTTAAAACATGAATTTAATGGGGTGCCTGGGTGGCTCAGTTAGTTGGGTGTCTGCATTTGACTCAGGTCATGATCTCAGGGTCCTGGGATCGAGCCCCACATCAGGCTCCCTGCTCGGCAGGGAGTCTGCTTTGCCCTCTGCCCCTCCCCCAGTCACGCACACACGCTCTCTCTCGAATAAATAAAATCTTAAAAAAAGAACAACAACATGAATTTATTATCTCTCTGTTTTGGAGGTCAGAAGTCCAAAATGGGTCTCACTGGGTAAAGTCAATGTGTCAACAGGGCTGCATTCCTCCTAAAGGCTCTACAGGAGAATCCATTGTCTTAGACTTTTCAGTTTTTAGAGACTGCTGGTATTTCTTTGCTTGTGGCCCCCTTCCATGTTCAAAGCCAGCAATGGCCAGTCAAGTCTTTCTCACATTGCATCACTCCGACACTGACTTCTTAGTCTCCCTCTCCCACATTTAAAGACTTAACGATTATATTACATTCACCTGGATAGTGCAGGAACCCTCCTTATTGTAAGGTCAGCTAATTAGCAACCTTAATTCTATCCACTTTGTCAAGTAACCAAACATATTCACAGGTTTCAGGGATTAGAAACTGGATGGCCCTTTTTGGGGGGTCATTACCCTGCCTTCCACAGATGTCTTATAGTCATGTCAAACCTGGCATATCCAGACTGACCTCCTGATCTCACCAAACCTCTCCTCTCTAGGTCTTCCTCAACTTCAGTCCATGCCAACCTCACCTTTCCAGTTGATTAAAGTAGAACGTTCAGAGTCAACTTTTCCTTCTCTTCTCTTTCTAGCTCATATCCAATCTGTGAGCAAATCCTGTGGACTCCACCTTCAGAATATACTTAGCATCTGATGATTCTCATCACCTCCCGTGCAGCTACATGGGTTCATGCCCCTCCATTACTCTCCTGGCTTATTGTTAATGGTCTCTAGATCCCCCAGAGTATCCTAATAGCCTCCCAGCCCATCTCTGTGCTTTCTGCCCTTGCCTACCGGCGCCCATCTCCTGCCTGCCCCCACATAGTCTATTCTCAATATAACAGCCAGATGATATTTTTACAACAGAAGTCAGATCATGTAGTTTCTCTGTTCACAACCCTCCCGAGGCCTCTCAGCTCCATAAAAGTTAAAGTCTGCAAGGCCCACGGGATCTGGCCATTTCTCCTACTTCTCCAACTTCTTCTGTTCCTCCCCAACATGCTTGCTTCACTCCACCCACCGGGGCCTCCCTGCTTGGTCTCTAACAGTCCAGGCACCTCCTCACGGCTTTTGTACTTGGCACTTCACTGTGACACACTCTTCTTCCAGAGGTTTACTATATGGGTCTCTCCTCATCTCCCTCAATCTTTGCTTAAAGTCACATTCTCAGTGAGGCTTTCCTTATTCATCATCCTTTAATTTTTCCCCCTTTTTCTTTTATTGAAGTTTAGTTGACACACAACGTTACATTAGTTTCAGGAGTATAAGGTAGTGATGTGACACATCTACTTGTTATGCTACACTCACTACAAGTGTGGCTACCGTCTGTCACCATACTCCACTATCCTAATACCACTACCATATTCCCTCTGCATACCTTTTATCACTGTGACTTATTCATCCCAGAACTGGAAGCCTATACTTCCCACTCCCTTTCCCCCACTTTGTTTATTCCCCCCAACCCCTTCCCCTTTGGCAACCATCAATTTGTCCTCTATGTTTATGAGTCTGTTTCTGCTTTTTGTTTATTCATTTGTTTTTTCAGATTCCACATATAAGTGAAATCCCTATGATATTTGTCTTTCTCTGACTTATTTTACTTAGCATAATACCCTCTAGGCCTATCCATATTGTTGCAAGGGGCAAGAGGGCATCCTTTTTTATGGCCAAATAATATCCCATTGTGTGTACACACCACATCTTCTTTACCCATTCATCTATCAATGGACACTTGGGTTGCTTCCATATCTTGGCTATTGTAAATAACACTGCTATAAACATACAGGTGCATACATCTTCTCAAATTAGTGTTTTCATTTTCTTTGGGTAAATACTCAGTAGTGGAATTACTGGATCATATGTTATTTCTATTTCTATTTGACGAACCTCCGTACTGTTTTCCATGGTGGCTGCACCAATACACATTCTCAACAACAGGGCACAAGTTTCTTTTTCTCCACACCCTCCCCAATACTTGTTATTATTTCACATTGTTTGGAGTCTAGCCATTCTGACAGGTGTAAGGTGATATCTCACTGTGGTTTCAATCTGCATTTCCCTGACAAGTGATGTTGAGCCTCCTCTCACATCAGCCTTTAAATTGCACACACACGCACAGAAACACATACGTAGAAGCCTTTCCTTTTTTAATGCTTACTATTTCCAGTAGCATTTATCACATTCTAACTTACCATATAATTTACATTTTTATTCTTTATTTTTGTCTCTTACCACTAGATAGTAAACTCCATGAAGGCAGGGATGCCTTGAGGTATTCCTAATTCTTAGGCCGGTATCAGTTACATAGTAGACGCTCAGTAAGTATTAGACAAATAAATGATTCTGTATCATTTATGTAATTTAACAAGCCCTCAGCAAGTAAGGATCTTGCAGTAGCTGCTACTGGACTCCCTAGGTGTGTATGTTGAAGACAGAATGCTCGTTATTCTTATTTTTCTATTGGATGCACACGTGTTAACACGGACAAAGGAACCTGGACTTTAGTCTCTCAGCTGTTCAGAACTAACTACAAAGGGCGGGCAGATGAGCTAAATCCTCACGACTGCTGTAGCTCCACATTCCTTCGTCATTTCTTGGATTTAGGTGATGACCTTCACGTCTAGAATCAGCACCAGTCTTTCCCAGTTTGAATATTGGTACAAACCACAGACCACATTAATCCTATTTCAAAATGTCAAAATTCCAATATGCAGAGCATTTGAAGCTGTGCAAATATCCTTCTAGAATACATTAAAAAATCAAAGTGTTATCATTGATTTTATTCCTTCATCCCCTTGCAGCATATACCAAACTGAATCCCAGAGATGCCAGCAAACTTATTTCCATTTACATACAGTGAGGCCAAAGGGGAAAAAAAAGGGTTATTATCTGGAAACAGAAACTCAATGGAGAGCCAAACCTCAAACTTACACATCTATGAAAATTAAAGTCTCTCCTGACAAAGTAGGTCAAATATTACCGATGTGTGGCTATTGGATAGTCAGTCTTACTCCCTAGTAAATATGAAGCACCAAAAGAGTCAGGATAAATAGGATCATAGCTGGCTGCTTGTCTCTGATTAAATATCACCTCTGCTATTTAATTCAATTACTTCAGACAAAATTCCATGACATTTGACTCCGAGTAAAACACTTTAACACCAAGTTTGAAAACAGCAGTATGTGGTTGTACATAACATTCATCGCACTGGGATATCTAGCTAAGGGGGCAAAGGAGACTGGAAAATTTTTGGTTTTGTTTATTTTTAATGCCAAAGCTTGATTGTGAATATTAGGGATAAAGCCTGGAAGAGTCAGAGTGTCGAATACATGTCATAAACCATAGAGCTGGAAAGAATAGGCGATGATAAAGAAGAGGATGGAGGGTGGCAGTGAGTCATGTACTACTAATGCCTACATAATTCATAAGACCCTTCCAGAAATTTAGATTAGACCTGGAGAGTAGGGGAGAAAGGGAGAAGAAGATGGAAGAGAAAACCTTTGAATGTGGCAATTTATCTAAAGAAAAGGAATTTTTCAAAAAAGACTGCGTTATAATGACTCGGCAAGATGACATTATCTGCGATCTACTCAACAGAAACTGGAACTTGAGATCCAAACTTCATTTTTAAGCAGGTTTTTTTTTTTTTTTTAAGATTTTATTTATTTATTTGAGAGAGAGATCCCATGAAAGGGGAGGGGGAGCTGAGGGAGAGGAAGAAGCAGACTCCCCTCTGAGCAGGGAGCCCTACATGTGGGGCTCAATCACAGGACCCAGGGATCATGACCTAAACTGAAGGCAGAAGCTTAACTGACTGAGCCACCCAGGCATCCCCACTTAAGCAGTTTTTTAAAGCTGAATATGTGTATACCTGAGTAATGAGGACTGGGACTATAAAATTCATACCCAGCGTACTAGTATTTATTGAGCTTCCAAAGTACTGTGGGCTAGACTAAGAGCCTTATACACATTGTCACATTTAGTCAATCCTGGGGGAAAAGTGGTCCTGAGAGTCTGGCTGGGAATTTTCTCTTTGCTGTTTCAGATCCTTATTGATCTTGCTCTGTGCCAAAAGAGGCTCATGATATGAACCACAACCACCAGCCACCATATCCTCCTGCTTCTTATGGGGATCGGCTCATGGTAGGACCGGTGGAGAGGGAGATCCAGGTACTTACTCCCCTGGCTCTCTATGTCTTATTGCCTTAGATTATCTTCATCCCTCTACTGAAGGTGATGACTCCTATCAGGCAGCCCTCTCCGTTGCTACTGTTATGGACTGAATGTTTGTGTCCCCCTCCCCCAAATTCATATGTTAAAGCCCTAACCCCCAAAGTGATGATATTTGGAAGGAGGGCCTTTGGGAGGTGATCAGGTTTAGAGGAGATCATGAAGGCAACCCCCCATGATGAGATTAGCTTTCTTATAGGAAGAGGAAGAGGGACCAGAGCTTGCTCTTTCTCTGCCACGTGAGGACATGTGGGAAGGCTGTTGTCTGCAAGCCAGGGAACCAACTCTCACCAGGAACCGAATCTGCCAGTGCCTCGAGCTGGGGCTTCCCAGCCTCCAGAACTTCCAGAAACAAATGTCTCTTGTTCAAGCCTCCCAGGCTCTTGTATTTTGTTAAAGCAGCCCAGCACCCTAAGACAACTACCCTCTCAGAGTGCCAGGACTGCTGCCTTCCACGGCCCCTTCAGGCCCAGGGGACATGGGGCTCCCCGAGACCACCAGTCTCAAAGCCCTGCACTACCCCTTTCTGATTTCTGTAAAGCCTGCCCATGAGTTAGTAAATAGGCACCTGCTGCCGTGGTCGGAGAGTGCCCTCTCTTTCCTGCGAGGACACTCACTAGTATACATGTAGTTCCTAAGCAGAGACGGGGTGACCATTTCTTAACAGGAATTTCCTCCTCTGTAGGGCTACGTGGCTCTTCATGCCTCTTCCAGCTCTGAGAGTCTTTCTGCTTACAGTTACACTAATGAGGACATGCGTTGTGTTTTTATTCAATTATACATGACACAGCAACATCTATCCTCCCAGAAGCTGTTGTTTTGTGACCGCCCCCTCCCCTGGCCCTGCACTTGATTTAAAAAGAAAAAGGAATGGAGAAAAAGCAACTGACAGTCCAGTGTCAGTGCTGAAGGGCAGCCATCAACTGGGAGTCCCTGGAGAGTCCGTGGCTTCTCTGCCTGGGACGCGTGGTTCTCTAGCAATGGGATTCAGAACCCGGGAATGCTGCTCACCAGATGGAGAAGGACCTGTCCACAAGCTCAGCTACTTGCAGGGCTCAAAGCTTTGGTGGGTGGTACATCGTGATGCTTCAGAAAGCAGCAATATTTATTTGTCAGTGCTTCCTGCGTGTTCAGCTCCCCTGGAGAGACTAAATCTGCAAATGCTATGGTAAAATACAGTGAGAAAAAATAATGAAGGAAACGGTCCAGTGCATCTCAAACCATTTCACCTCACCATCCCATCTCCTTTGTCTTAAAACCAGGAATAACCGTCAAATTGTTGTTCACGTTGTTGTAATTACTGCTAACAATCCCTCACACTTGCCTGAGCTTTATATTCATGGAGATTCTCATTTTATTCTCACAAGGATCTCATGTGTGCACGTGCGACTGCAAAAATAAATGAGGGCAGGTGTTTTCTTTTATTTTTATTGTTGGTGTTTGTTTTTTAAGTTCTAATAATATCTTATCTCTTATCCCATTCCAACCCTTCAGTATTTATGATGTATTATGACTTTTCTTGATCTCCATAATAGTAATCTTATTAGTAATACCATGTGTTCTATAGTATTTGTTAGATATTCATTTGCTGTTTATCTTCTGTAAACAGTGAGGTGTTATGGGGAATACAAGACCATTCCTGTCCAGTAGAACTTTCTGCAATGATGAAAATATTCTAAACGTGTTGTCGAAAACCGACCTCTGTGCTATGGAGCCGAAATATAATGGGAAGACAGAATGTGGGATAAAGAAGAACAAGAGCTTGATTGCTTGGCGGGCAAAGGAGCCTGGAGTGGGCTAAGGCCTTCGAAGACTGCAAGCCTGCCTGAAGGACGGGGCTGGAAGGTTTTATAAGGAAATACAGGATCTAGTCAGTTTTGACAGGAATTGTGTGTGTGCTGCCATCTTTGTTGATCTGTCTTTAGGGTGGTACTGGGTTCCTGAAACAGAAGGCTAAGAAGGGAGAAGGGGAGGTTTGCAGAAGAGAGAAAAAAGGTTACTTTAAAATCAAGCATGGCTGAAGCATTAGTGCACCCATTTTGATGTTTGTTCAACTTTACGCTTTTAAGCATTTTCAAAGGTACTGTGTCCATTATGATAGAAACTAACTGCATGTGGCCATTGAGCATTTGAAATCTGGCTAATACAACTGAGAAACTGAATGTTTAATTTTACCTAATGTTAATGTATTTTAATTTTTTTAAGATTATTTATTTATTGGAGAGAGCGAGAGAGAGCAAGAGCAGGGGGCACAGGCAGAGGGAGAAGCAGGCTCCCCGCTGAGCAGGGAGCCCAATGCAGAGCTTGATCCCAGCACCCTGGGATCATGACCTGAGCTGAAGGCAGACATTTAACTGACTGCACCACCCAGGCACCTCTAATGGTAACTTTTTTTTTTTTTTTAAAGATTTTATTTATTTATTTGACAGAGATAGAGACAGCCAGTGAGAGAGGGAACACAAGCAGGGGGAGTGGGAGAGGAAGAGCAGGCTCCCAGCAGAGGAGCCCGATGTGGGGCTCGATCCCATAACGCTGGGATCACGCCCTGAGCCAAAGGCAGACGTTTAACCGCTGTGCCACCCAGGTGCCCCTCTAATGGTAACTTTTAAAAATCAAAATGTTTGACTTTAATAGCTGTTATCTTTGGCAGTGCAGCTCTAGAACCAGAGTAGCTAGTCCTATTTTGAGGAAATTTAGAATCCAAAGGGATGTTACTGTAGAAGTGGGTGGCCAGCAGGAGGCACGACTTGAGAACAATTACAAACTATTGTATAAAATTCAAAATTATACCAAATATGTCTAAACACTGAGATCATCTAATGAAGCGATCTGTGTGGGATGAGGTTAGTGGAAGGAAAGCATTTAGAGAAAATGGGATTTCAGGAACTGCTATGATGGAGGAAGGAAGAGCAGAGGCAAGTAAAAGAAAAAAGGACCATTTGGAGGAGTGAAAGAGATGGACCCCTGAAGAACAGGAGATGGGAAAGATGTAAGTGATTCACACCCAGCCTGCTGAGAGAGTTTGAGGCAAATCTGAAGTAAATGTGGATATTGACCCTGATTAGTGAAGGGTGGCACAATATGCCAGCCTAAGGATACCTTTTTGGCATCGGGAGTATTTCAAGAAATAGCAGTCACAGGAGAAGCTCTGAAAACAGAATAGAATTTACCCTTTTGTAAAAGAAATTTATATTTATAAGGAAATTTCCATTTGTAAGGTTGTCTCCCTCTCTGTACCAGGAAGAGAAGGATGACTAAGTTACAAGAAACTCAACAATGCAGAAGTCACCGACTTAAATCTTCACCACAAATCTTACTCTTGTTTACCAGACTTGTCCTGCTCATCTCCCCATAACTGACTTCCCCCACACCCTTCTTTTGTCCTTAGCTAAAGATGGTTTTCAAGCCTGAATTCTACACCACCTCTGAGAGTTACTCAGTTTTCTGAGTATGTCCCATGTATATATTAGATATATGTTATAAACTTCTGTTTGGATTTCTCTTATTAATCTGTCTTTTTAATTTTTTTAAAGATTTTGTTTACTTATTTGAGAGACAGTAAGCAAGAGAGAGAGAGCAAGCATGAGTGGGAGGAGGCAGAAGAAGATTCCCCACTGAGTAGGGAGCACAATGCAGAGTTCAAATCCAGAACCCCAGAATCATGACCCGAGCCAAAGGCAGATACTTAACTGACTGAGCCACCCAGGTACCTCTAATCTGTCTTTTTTAAAGGACTCCAGCTGAGAACTTAGACGGGTAGAGGGACCTACATTAGTAACATGGGAAGCCATTATTGGATAGTGTGGACACTGCGAGAGAAAAACAAGTGGAAAGGAAAAAAGTAAACCAGGGCGAAAAGCAAAACAAAACCCTAAAAATGTTGGAGCGCTGTGACCTGGCACATCTTTTGTTGTTTCATGTATGTCCTAAAAATGGTTTCAAATATTAACAGAATATTAGCTAGCCCATTTGCCGGTTTCTGAATTTGTGTAGGGGAGGAAATTTTTATTCTACCCTTCTAGATTCTGTGGCTGGTCTAATAATTAAACGACATAGAACAGATTAACAGAAGAAAAGCAAATTTAATTATGTACATGTACAGGAGATCCACAAGGCAGCCAGGCAATTTAGGTTTATATAACATCCTGAGCTAAGGAAAGGAAAGGGTACTGGGGCTTTAAAGTGTGGAAGGCAATTTACAGGAAGGGGAGAGGAGGAAATGTTTGGCAAATACAGGTTCTGCAGATGCATTTCTTAAGTAAAAATGGTTTATCTCTGGTAGTAGTTCTCTTCCTGATATAGACCCCCTTTCCAATGTAAATTTCCTTTATTATTGCAGATTTTCCCCACAAATGGAGAAATTTATATTTCGTTTAGGCAGTTATGGGGGACCTTAAGAGCTCTTCCTGAGCCTTCTGGGTATTGATTGCCTTCAGCTCAAGCTAATCCTCATGCAGGAGTGGCATGGTTTTTTTGGAGGGGAGGGTGAGGGTGGTATTGTTCTGAACCCCTTTGTTTGCATCATATTGGGAAATATATATGGTCTTTTATTATTAAACATAAACCCCAGCTCTTTTGCAAATGATATTGTATTTAATCAAATGACTTTCCACTTAACCTCTCTTTTCCTTCAACACTATATAAACACACACACACACACACACACACATTTCACACTCCTGCCAAACACCATGTTCAGAACAGTGTTTCTCAAGCTATCTAAGGTGAAGAACCAGTTTTTCTTTTCCCAATCCATCATGAACTCAAACTTCTATAAAATACAACAAAAAAAAAAAGAACAAAACTAGAAAAATGGAATAAAAAGACAAAATATAAGGCAAGTTTTCTGCTCTTAGATTCAACATATATAAAAGTACTCTGACATTTTGCTTTAAAAATTTCTAAATGCTCACCTTCCATTTATTACTTATTTCCTTATGGACTATGTTAAAAAATGATTAAAGAGAAAAATTAGGTGATACACCTCATGAAGTGGACAGCCGCCATTCAGAGAACTGTAAAATGGGGAGGAAGGCTGAAAGCTTTTACAGAACAAAGAGTAAAGAATAAGGAAGAAAGAAATAGAAATATCAGATTGGCCAGGGCTATGCAGTCAACCTTGCTTGGAGTGTGAAGGAAGAAGGAAATAAGTATAGAGTCCAGAGTTGGCATGGCAAGTGGGGGCTGGCTGACTGGATAGTCTGTTTCTGGTGGAGCTGAGCATTTACAGGGACATGAAAGTTATCTGAGTTTCATTTCACTGATGTGGCACCCAGAGAAGGAGCAGTTCCATCTTCTAATTAGAGATTTATTTCAAAAACTGGTAACAAATAATTTGTTCATTGTGCCTCCCCTTGCATCATACTTTCAATAGCATTGACTTAAATGCATGATGATTTGTCTATGTAAAATGTTGTGTAATGAATAGGAATTTGTTATTTCTATATATACACAACAGACTGTATTGACAATATTATCTTTCTGATCTTCAGCTATTTATGACTTTTTTAGAAAAAGATTTTATTTATTTATTTGAGACAGAGTGAGAGAGAGAGAGAGCACAAGCCAGGAGAGAGGCAGAGGAAGAAGCAGACTCTCCACTGAGCAGAGAGCCTGATGTGGGGCTTGATCCCAGGACCTTGAGATCATGACCTGAGCCAAAGGCAGACGCTTAACTGACTGAGCCACCCAGGCACCTCTATTTATGCATTTAAAATAAAGCAAATAATTTGAAGTTCATAATCTTTAAGGAATCAAGTTTTTGTCTGTGAAGTACTTTTTAGTTCTTTGCTTATTTCCTTGCACTCATAAATATTCAAAAAAATGTCAGTTTTCCCATGGACTCGTGTGTTCAAATAAAAATATCTTGGACACCCCAAATGAATATCTACAGATATTAATCTCTAATGCCCCATGTTTATCTGTTTAATGTGTTTCTTGTTAAGAACATTTTTATTTGTGAATGAAACCTTATAAGACAGATGCTCATAACATTACAGTTTATTGCCACAAAAAAGAGTGAGCTATCAGAAAATGACTGAATTTTCAGAAACATCAATGTCATACTGCTGTGTGAGGAAACAGAAAAAGTCTGGCCAAGAGAGAGGTTAGGAAATCAGTGTTTAGCACTGCAAGGATTTGCAAATGTGCAAAGTGCAAATTTGTTTATTAAGACCAACTGGCTTATGGGGCGCCTGGGTGGCACAGCGGTTAAAGCGTCTGCCTTCGGCTCAGGGCGTGATCCCGGCGTTCCGGGATCGAGTCCCACATCAGGCTCCTCTGCTATGAGCCTGCTTCTTCCTCTCCCACTCCCCTGCTGTGTTCCCTCTCTCGCTGGCTGTCTCTATCTCTGTCGAATAAATAAATAAAATCTTTAAAAAAAAAAAAAAAAAAAAAAAAAAAGACCAACTGGCTTAAAGTTTTATATACTTTAAAGTTCCTTCATCTAATACTGCCTTTATTCTTCCTAAATTTTAGGACAAATATAAAATCATAACAGAAGCCTACAGGAAAAAAAGCAAGTGAATATCACTTAGGAATAACAGCCTCAGAAAAAAACTGAAATTAAAGCTCAAAGGCTGTTGGCATTTCTTTTCTCTTCACTCCCTTAAAGTTTTGGAGACTTTGCATTCTATTTCCAAAAAATGTGGTTAGTGTTTTAACATTCCACCAATTATGCCAAGCAGTCTAATTTGACCTCCATTTAAGAGAAAGGCTTTCTTGGTCTTTTTGTAAGTTTATTACTAAACAACATGAAACACAAGTGTTATGGGTGATCCTTGATTGGATCCTAGATTGGAAAAAAACCCAAAAAACAAAAAATCTATGATAAGGCATTATTAAGACAATGGAGAAAGTTTGAATATAAGCAATATTTTATATAATTTTATCATATCAACATTAAATTTCTTTGGGGTGATATGGTATTATGGTTATATAGGAGAATGTCCTTGTTCTTAGAGAACAGATGTTAAACTATTTAGAGGGAAAGTGTCATGATGTCTAAAATATACTTTCAAATGGCTCAGCATTAAAAAAAAAAGGCATATGGAAATAGATAGATAGATGATAGATAGATAGATAATAGATAGAGCAGCCAATGTGGCAAAATGTTGATAATTGGTATGTTTAAGCAAGGCTGTTCCTAACCCTGCAGGGCCTGGGTCAAAAGTAAAAATGGAGACTTATATATCATGCTTAAATATTTAAAGTTATAAAGCAAACTCATAAAATAATAAAATACATTCTATCCTTTACTTTGACTAATACATCGTCATAATGATCTGGAATCCAAGTTTAAATTTAGATTCACAAACTCCTGCAAGTTTTATGTTAGAACATAGTAATTCAAGGAAAGCCATCCCTGGTCTCCTGGCCTGCAGCCAGTTCCATTTCTCTGCCCATCCCTAAGTCCATTCATATCATAAGGGGTTTTATGCACATTTGTGTGGGCCTCAGTTCATGCATTCAAGCACCATCTGTGGGGTAGCAGAATATGAAACCCCAAAACACGCCCCTTTTGCATAAGGATTATCTTGAGCTGAAGGCAACTGAGAAGCAGATATAAAAAAGCTCCCTGCCCTCCCTCTATTTGCCTAAAACCAGGACATAAATATTTAAAGGTATTTCTCTTCTCCCCTCTACCAAGAAGGACAAAAGTTGATCACCAGATATAACTTTAGATCCTATCAGGCCGGAGATGGCACTGGAAGAATCTACATAATAAACTTTACTTTCAGCTTTTGTCTACCATTAGTTTCCTATATATCTGCCCCCATATTATTTGCTGTCCTTAGAGACTCAAAGTCTTTTTCCTTTGTCTTGTCACTTCTATAAAAATGTATTGCTCCTTTGCTAAGATACTATGTAAACTCAGGTTCTTTTTATTTTTTTAATATTTTATTTATTTGTCAGAGAAAGAGAAAGTGTACAAGCAGGGGGAGTGGCAGGCAGAGGGAGAAGCAGGCTCTCTGCTGAGGAGGAAGCCCAATGCGGAACTTGATCCCAGGACCCTGGGATCATAACCTGAGCTGAAGGCAGACACTTAACCAACTATGCCACCCAGACATCCCTAAACTCAGGTTCTAACTAAATCTTTGAGTTACTCATTTTTCCCTGGATATCTCCCATGCACATATGAGGAATACATGTTAATAAACTTCTGTTTTTCTCTTATTAATCTGTCTTTGGTTATACAGGTCTAGCCAAGAAATTACTTTTCCTCCCCTACACATCCATATCACAGCTCCCTACTCCCACAAACGGCTGTTTCTTGGCCACCCTTGGGCCAAAGATATGCATAATGGATGTGGTCTAACCTCAGGAAAACAGACCCCCAAAAGATGAAAGTAGCAGGAATTCCAGGGTCTAGGATACCTGCAGCATGAATAAAAGTGAGGGGTTGTGGTGGAAACTGAGCTCCAGATGAGCATGCCTCTTGGCTCAGATTACTTCTCATCCCTTGGGGAGGACCAAGGCTGGAGGAGAAAAGGGGCTCTCCAAAGGATGGGTAGTATTGGATCTAGGTGAAGGAATATGGATTTCCAATGAAATTATTCTTTCAATTTTTAACTTGAACATTTTGGCGTATTTTTTCCCACTTTCCAAAAATGCACTGGAGATGATTTAGAAAAAAAGTTTTTACACCCTGTTCTTTTCACATACCATTCTAACAACTGTGGGGAGAGGAAAATTAATCTTCCCTCTACCCTTGGAGTTCTTAGCAAAGACCTCTGTAATAAAAGAAATTTATTAACATGTATACTTCATGTATATTTGGGAGATGCCCAGGGGAAAATTGATAACTCAGAGGTGGCTTAGAGTTCAGGCTTAAATACCATCTTAATTGCAGGGCACCTGGGTGGCTCAGTTGGTTAAGCAATTCCCTTCAGCTCAGGTCATGATCCTGGAGTCCCAGAATCGAGTCCTGCATTGGGCTCCCTGCTCATCAGGGAGTCTGCTTCTGTCTCTGACCCTCCCCGCTCTTGTGCCTCTCTGTCTCTCAAATAGATTAAAACCTTTAAAAAAAATCTCAATTAGGAAGGGAGGGGTGGTATAGGCCTCTTAGGGGAGAGCAAGTGATCTTTACGGAAGATGAATGGGTTCTTGGAAAAAATAGACGAGAGATATAATAATTTGTGATAAAGTTTGGGTGTGGAATCAGTGATTCCTGGTTAGTGAAACTCCCAGAGAGGGGTTAACTGCATTCCTTTTACTGTTGTGTCTTGTGGCAGATATGAGGAGCTCAGAGAAAGCCCCTTCTTGAATTTAAGGTTTTTCAAATGTCTGCAACTCAAAATAATTAATATGCCAAAGCAGCATATTTTGAGGTGGCATGTCCTGAACTCCTACATTCATATTTTGAGATGGCATATTCTGCTATCCTTAGCAATAACCATTTACATGATTAAAAACTCTTTATGAACATTATTTTTACTATTCATTATATCCAATCTGTGATATTGTGATTTATAATAAGAAATACATATTTGCTCTTCATCCCTGTTTCTGGCACAGAGCTCCTACAACCCCTGGAACTGCCTAAGTGTTGACAGTGGGACAAGGTGTCTTTGTTATGTTAATGAGGTGACTGGTGGATCGCTAGAAGGGATGGGGGCTCCTTGCTAGGGGAAGCAGGTGTTTAGAGGGCTGGAACTTTCAACCCCACCCCCTGATTTTTGAGGGGAGGAGGGCTGGTTCAATCACCAATGGCCATTGATTTAATCAATCATGCTTCCTTAATGAAGCTTCCATAAAAAACCAAAAGGACTAGATTCGGAGAGCTTTCCAGGTGGGTGACTGCATGGAAATTTGAGGATAGTGGTAAGCTCAGAGAGCAGGGAAGCTCTGAGCCCCTTCCCACATGTACTGTTTTATAACTTACCCTTTTATAACAAACTGGTAAATGTTTCTTTGAGTTCTGTGAGATGTTCTAGCAAATGAATTGAACCTAAGGAGGGGGTTGTAGGAACCTCCCATCTATAGCCACTCGGTCAGAAGCACAGGTGACAAACCTGCACTGACATTGACTTCTCAAGAAGGTGGAGGGGCAGTCTTATACAACTGAGTCCTTAACCTGTAGGATCTGATGCTATTTTCTAGGTAAGTACTCTCAGAATTGAGTTGAATTGTAGGCCACCTGGTCAGTGTCTAGTGGGAATTTCCCATTGACAGAACTCAGACATGTGGCCACATCTGACTTGTAGGAGAGCTGGGAAAGGCAGTCTGACAGCCCAGAAGGAGAGGGAAATAATGTGACTCAACCTATCCAAACTCTCCCATCTACTTAGACATCTGCAGGCTGTACAGGTCATTTACTGTTTCAGCCTGTCAGTGGACAAAAGCAAGAGGCCTCTAGATTTTTGTTTTGTTTTGTTTTGTTTTCCATTTCCTGGAGGAGTCCATGTACTTCTACTCTGCCAATGTGGCCACGGATCTCATAGGATCCCCCTTCGGTCTCCAGCCTCCATAAATACTTGAGATTGGAAACCCTCTGGATGAATTTGTCTTGCCAACAATCCCTTTCAAATGGACTCCATGACAACAGCTCTGTTAGCCCTTGTGTTTGAGCCAGTTTGGTGGTGATTTTCATTGTATTCACTCTAGTGTGTAGACTAGAATATTTACTCTCAATGAAGAGTCCTTGCATTTGTGGAAATTGCTTCCCAATGGTTTCTCTGCATTTTTTTAAATGATGCATTTCTTATAAAGGAGGCCCAAGTTACTTATTTTAGTTTAAACTCATAGTGTTATTTTTATAGCTGGAGCAGAGAGTGACTGTGTGCTATTCGCTAAAATTTCAAGAAAATGTCAGGCCTTAATGGATTTATATTTCAAACCTTCTGACTTTATTTTTTTTTGTATTGATTTTAGGTACTGACTGAACTTATAATCAAGTTGAATGTCTGGCAGAGTTGGGGAATTCAGTTGCTGTCATGCTAAATAAAGGCTTTAATCTGGGAAAGAAGGGATTAAAAATATCATTTTAAGTTAAGGATGGGGGTTCACTTGAGCATCTCAAAAAGAAAGCTCCAAACTACCCAAAACTGGGTAAGTCCTAAGGAAGTCTTCCTGGAAATGATTTTAGCTAGTAGGCCTACCAGTTAGGCTAGTTGCCAATGTTTGCCCGTGAGGAAGAAAGTTGAAAACTGACTTCAGATGGTTAGTCATCGACACACACAGGAATCTGCCAAAGAATCTTTGAGGAGCAGAGAGACACATGGGTGCAGATGGCCTCAACCCAAATTCTCAAAATATTAGGGGGATGCAATAAGACTAGTGAGGATACTACTTGTGTTCCTTAGAGGCAACATTAAATCTGAATTTTTTTTTCCTGTTGCTTTAGGAAAAAAGCAAAAATAAAAGAGATGCCAGAAATACGTTGTAGTAAATAAACCACTACTATTGGCAAAACAATTAATCATTTACCCAACAAGCATTTATTAAGCACTGGCACTAGGTTCTGGAAATAGGAAGATGAATGAAAGTTTCTGCCCTCAAACAGCACATAACCTAGAGCAGAGGAAAATAATTGCAAAACAGTGTAATAAGGGCTGTAAGGGAGGCGTGCATTAGTCGTGTGGGGGTGTACAAAGAAGGAAGCAAGTTTGGAAGGATGGTCAGGGAAAGATTTACTGAAAAAGATGCATCTCAAAGGGTGAATAGGAGTTTTCCAGCGTAAGCAGCGCTTTCCTAAGAGAGGGAAAGCATAGCAAAACTTGCCGGAGCAGAAAGGCAGGCACCAACTTTCACATCAATTTGGTTAATAAAGCTGTTTTCGTAGCAAAGGTTTTTTTTTATTTCAAGGTTTTCTCTTTTGATTTGCTTTTCTTTACATTTTAGAGAAAGTGTGTCTGTGGAAATATCTAATGGAGAGTCAAAGCAATCTCACCATTGTTGAGTTCGAAAGCACCCAGGATGACATCTTCTGAATCTCTTCTGCTGACCTAGTTTCCTTAAAAGATTCCCTGGCAGAACCAGGTGAATGAGAGAATGACCATTAGAAAAACGGCATTTTAAACCTCTGGCCTTTTTTTCAAATTAAAAATATATAAGACATTTTTCTATAGTCATTTAGTTAACTTTTGATTATTCAGGGACACGGGGATAAAATTTAGGATGACCAAACTAGGAAAAACAGGGAAAAGAAAAAAGGAAACAACTGTAAAGTTCATTATTAAAAATCAGTCAAATGAAAACTAAAATCAAGTATATCTGTTTTTACACTAATTATGAATGGACTGAGTTTGCCCATTAAAGTCAGAAACTGAGTGAGCTTAAAAAAAATAAACCACCCTTAAATGCTATTTCCAAGAAACACCTGACACACAATGACAAAAAGGAAATAGGATAGTAACTGAAATTTGTAAGTTATCTCAAAATCCACACTTGCTCATGATTTTAACTGTTTTCCTCTATCAGACTTCTTGCCTCAAGTGAAGTTATAAAAGTCAAATTGGCAGTCTTAAGGACCCCTAATAGTCACCGACAACATAATTCTCCGATGGAAATATAAGTAAAGAATTTATCTTAAACCAAGTTGTATTTGTCAGGGTCCAGTCAGGAAGACAGAAATTGCAACAACAGACAAGTCATATGAGAAACTGGTTACACAAGCTGTTGGAGGGACAAAGAGCAAAAGGAGACACAGTGAGGTGACAGAGGCAGTGAGTGCAGGAAATAGCCACCACTCTTATGGGGGGGGGGGCAACATTAGGCCTGTCAGCATCTAGAAGTCAGTACCTAACTTGTAATATCTGAAATTTAGAGCCCTTTGGAGGATTTTCTCCCAACACTGCTCACGTCATGTTATTTTAGGGAAGACATATATAGTAGGCATGCCCCGGGAAAATTCTCTGTTCCTTACCACAGACTTATCCTTTTTTTTTTTTTTTTTAAAGATTTTATTCATTTATTCCACAGAGACAGCCAGCGAGAGAGGGAACACAAGCAGGGGGAGTGGGAGAGGAAGAAGCAGGCTCATAGCAGAGGAGCCTGATGTGGGGCTCGATCCCATAACGCTGGGATCATGCCCTGAGCCGAAGGCAGACGCTTAACCGCTGTGCCACCCAGGCGCCCCATCCACAGACTTATCCTTAACCCTGTTTCCTGGTGAAGAGGACACACCACATGGGACTCCAGGGTCTCCTTTTTTCTAAAGAAGGTAACTCTAAGTCTTACAACCCTACAAGTTAGCCAAATAACTTCCTTGGCACCATTTCTTTAGGACCATACCAAAATTGTAGGGGTGGCAACAAGGATCATTCCAGTGGCAAAACAAATAAACAAACAGGCTAACTCAAGAAAGAAAAGAAAGTAAAGGGCTGCACTTGGTCTTCTCCTATAGCCTAGAGCAGAACTGATCCTGATTATTCTAGAAATCAACAATTACAACCTTCTAGGACATCGTATATCCTCCCTCAAGAAGACAGGTATGGTTACTGCACCATTTTTTCTGAATTCCGGATAATAGACAACAGCTTCTATCAACCCAAATTAAGAAGGGAAGATGTCACTTTATAGAAGGATAAAGATACAGAAGGATAAAAACTTCTATTCAAAGTCCTTTTTGACCTTCCGGTCAAAAGAGCTTCACTAGGAATGGGGCTTTTCTAATTGCTAAGGGAACATCCGGAAAGATTATTCAAAACTGGCACCATCAGAATATGACTACTGATGAGTCCATCATCTTGGACAAGGTTTTTTTTTTTTTTTTTTTTTTTTTAAAGATTTTATTTATTTATTTGACAGAGACAGAGACAGCCAGCGAGAGAGGGAACACAAGCAGGGGGAGTGGGAGAGGAAGAAGCAGGCTCATAGCAGAGGAGCCTGATGTGGGGCTCGATCCCAGAACGCCGGGATCACGCCCTGAGCCGAAGGCAGATGCTTAACCGCTATGCCACCCAGGCGCCCCTTGGACAAGGTTTTAATTCATCATAGTCAGTCCATGCCCCCTGAGAGCTGAGCCCTGGGCTAGGAAGTCATAATAAGATTACTTGGCTTTTTCTGTCCCTATACTATTAATCAACCTTGTGGTTGATGGAAGTTACATAAAATAACCAGATAAGCCTCTGATGCAATGATGATAACGACAACGTAGCAGTAAAATAAAACAGAGCTAACACAAATCAATCCCCTTGAATAAAAGTTAAAGTTAGAAAGTTTGTGAACTTAGGCCATTATCTCTCAATGTCAGGATTTATCATTTATAACCCAACACTGGATTAAACCATTCTATAAAGCAAATATTCCAAGAATCTCAGGTTTGAAGTTACTTTAAACATTATTAGTTGCAGAGATAACAAACTGACCGTGGACCAAATGTACAGATGTGGCCCATTCTGGGGTTTTCTCCCCCATTAGAATTTGATAGCACATTTAAGAATTAGAAGCTTTTCTATAAAAAGAAGAATTCCTGGCTCCTCTTTGAAAATAGAAAGATTTCTTAAAACAGGACCCATGTCCCTGCATGAAAACTATCGGCGCTGAATAACAATTGTGCTCTTTAGAAGGAATATACCCAGACCCCATTAGTTCCTACTGTATCTCCAATTTAGAGGCTGAGAGTCAGCCACTCTTCATCATGTTGCTGCAACTGTTTTACATGGAGTTAAGGGGGAAGTGAAGTACTTCTTACGCTTGGCCTTTTCTCTCATCTATGCTCCTTGCCTGGCCTCCGTGGGCATCTGAGTGAGGGGTCCTGGTCTGGCCAACAGATGCTTGAGTCCCCATGTACCATGTGCAGTCTATGCAGAGTGGCAGGGAACTCACCCTCCCTGAGACAGCCAGCTCCATATTTAGTCACCTCTGAACATTACAAAGTTCTTAATGTTGAACAGAAACGTATCTTCTTATTGTCTCCACTAGTCCTAGTGCGATTCCTGGAGCTATCCAGCATACAGAACACTAACAAATACCAAATACTGCAATAACTTTTGCAAAGCATTTAGTCCAGAGCCTGGCATGCAGCAGGTGCTCAGTACGTGTTGATCTCCCTCCCTGATCCATTTCTTTCATTTAACAAATAGTGGACAAGCATTTGTTGAGTGTCAACTATGTGCAAGGCACTGTACCGGGAGCTAAAACCAAGAAGATGAATCTAAATAAAAATAAGTCTCTGAATTCTAGACACTAATAACCTAGAGGTTGAGGCTTATCTGTGTGCGTCCTGTTATAATGCTGGGGTAGGAGTATGGACAGGATGCCCAAACTAGACCGAGACATTCTGCCGACTTTGGTGGGGCAGGGGGTAGTCCCGGTGTGTAGTCTAACAGCTAGTTGTCTTGTACCTGAAGGCTGGCATGTACTTTGGGAGCAGAAATTCCATACTGCCCATAACTCAAATAAATAATAAATTTGGCTTTGTATTAGGGAATTAAAGACCTAAAGAGACTTGGTATCAGTTGGAACATGCCTTCACCAATACTTTCATTTTATAATCTTAGAATTGTTACAAATTCGGAGATAGTAGTAAGTATAGTGAGATGTAGGAACAAAAAGAAAGATCACCTGACACATTTTGGTTATTTACAAATAATATGAAAGACAGTTTCAAGGGTGGACAGGCAATAGGGCAGGGAGACGTAGATTTTCCCTCTCCAGAACTTGGGGTATATAATGAATACTCAGCCTAGTGGTTTCTTCCTTGTCCCCTTGGGCCCTGGACCCTGTTTTCTCTCAGCAAGGGTTTAGAGAGACTTCAGTTTGTGACTTCTGCAACTAGGTACTGTTTAAGATAAGATAACTTACCTTAAGGAAGGAATTCTGACAAGTGGATGAGATGAGAGGTTTTTAAAATATATATTTAGGAAACTCTGACACCAAATGCACAGGCAACAAAAGCAAAAATCAGCAGGTGGAACTACAGTAAACTCAAAAACCCGTCACAGCAAAAGAAAAAGCAACACAATGAAAAGGCAACGTAAGTAATAAGGGAAAATATTTGCAAGCCATTTTTCTGACAAGAGGTTAATTTCCAAAATGTAGGACAAAGAACCCGTACAACTCAGTAACAAACAATCCAGTTTAAAAATGGGTGGAGGAACTGAATGGGCATTTTTCCAAAGAAGATATCCAATTGGCCAACAGGTACATGAAAAGGTGCTCAGCCCCACGATTCGTCAGGGAAATGCAAATCAAAACCACAATGAGATCTCACCTCAGATCTGTTGGAATGTTACTACCAAGAAGACAAGAAATAGGGATGCCTGGGTGGCTCAGTCAGTTAAGCGTCTGCCTTCAGCTCAGGTCATGATCCCAGGGACCTGGGATCAAGTTCTGCATCAGGCTCCTTGCTCAGCGGGGAGCCTGCTTCTCCCTCTTCCTGCTGCTCCCCCTGTTTGTGCTCTCTTTCTCTCTCTCTAACAAATAAATAAAATATTTTTTAAAAAACGCAGGAAATAATAAAGATATGGAGAAAAGCAAACTCTTGAGCACTGTTGGTGTGAATATAAATTGGTTCAGCCACTGCGGAAAACAATACGGAGGTTCCTCAAAAAATTAAAAATAGAACTACCATATGATCCAGCAATCTCATTTCTAAGTATATATCCAAGGAAATGAAAACAGGATATCACACTCCCATGTTTATTGCAGCATTATTTGCAATAGCCAAGATATGGAAACAACCTAAGAGTCTGTCAATATATGAATGAATAAAGAAGATGTGGTATAAATGCGTACAATAAAATATTATTAAACTACAAGAAAGAAGGAAATCCTGCCATTTTCAATGACATGGATGAAACTTGAGGGCATTATGCGAAGTCAGATACGTCAGAGAAAGAAAGACAAATACTGTATGACATCACTTATATGTGGAATCTAAAAAAAGCAGAACTCATAGAAACAGAGTAGAATGGTGGTTATCAGAAGCTGGGGGGTGGGGTAAGTGGGGAGATGTTGTTTACGGGTATACAAACTGGCACCTAGTTTTTTAATAAGTTCTGGAGATCTAATGCATAGCATTGAGATTATAGTCAACAATACTACATTATACTTCTTCAAAGTTGCTAAGAAACTAGATCTTAAACATCTCGATCATAATGCACTATGTTAATTATGTGACCATGGAGGTGTTATCTAAGCTACAGTGGTAATCATATTACAATATATAAATACAGCAAATCAGTGGGTTGTACACCTTAATCTTAATGTTATATGTCAACTATATCTCAGTGGGAAGAAGGGAGGGAGGGAGGGAGGCAGGGAGGAAGGAAGGACGGAAAGGAAAGGAAAGGAAAGGAAAGGAAAGGAAAGGAAAGGAAAGGAAAGGAAAGGAAAGGAAAGGAAAGGAAAAGAAAGAAAGAAAAGAGGGAGGGAGGGAGGGAGGGAGGGAGGGAGGGAGGAAGAAAAGAAAGAAAAGCAAGCAAGCAAGCAAGTTCCTCTGTTCCACTTTGCTGAAGGACAGGAGGGCACCTGTTTTACTTTCCCTCGATTGCCCTTGCCAAATTGCTTGGCAAAGGATGTGGGAGAGCAGAAGAGCACTGCCACTCAAGAGCACCAGGAGACAGGCTTCCTGCAGTCGCAGGTGGAGAGCCTAGATCAGGGCAGGCACCACAGCTGCAAACTGCACCCAAGGCTCTTTCCCAGAGTGACCACGTGCCAGGCCACCAGCCCTGGCCCTGCTGGGCTGCTGAAACACATCGATGCACGGGTAGAAAAACACCCTCAAAGGAACAGTGTCAGGCGTGGAGGCAAGGCTGGATCGTGTGTCTGCATACTCACTGTCTCCTGCATCCCACATTTCATCCTTGATGTCTATACTGCATAAAAACTGGATAAGCCCTTGAACCTAAAATTCAAGGGTACAGACTTGCCTAGTCCTCATTGTTTTATTCTGTATCTCTTTGGGGTAGACAAACTGTTCATGCTTTGTATTTGGACCACTGAGAAAATATTTTCTCAAATCCCTTTTGGGATATTTATTATTTCAAGAGTCAGGATCAAACTATTAAGATTGATGCCCTTAAAGTGAACACAATTCTTTGCCATCCCTCGAGTATAGGCTTGAGAACAAAGAAAGAGAATTGTCAGCTTAAATATGTCCTGTTCAAACTCCCCTAGGAATTTTGTGTTCAGTTCGATACATTTGAAGAAGAATTTTAAATTATTATTATTTTTCTTATGTCTCTACCTTTTCCAAATAGGATTTACATAATTAGACAAGTTGAAACATATTTAAAAGCTGGTAAACAGAATAGTGAATTCACCTCAAACCATGTCATATGAAAAAGGAATAAAAATTTGCTGTCTTTGTCCTGGGTGGAATACCCCATAAATTTGTCTTACAGAAGTAAAACCAATAGCACATGCAGATATATCTATTGGATATTTTTTGAAGTACTTTTTTTCTGTAAAAAGCTTTACTACATCTATACATTTCCATAATCAATACATGGTTTTATTTTATATGATTAATATTTTATGTAATAGGTAATTTTATTCTGCATTTTTTTCCACTCAAGATTGTATTTAAGATTTTTTTTATTTTAATGTTTTTTTTATTGTATTATGTTAGTCACCATACAGTACTGTATTAAGATTTAAACATGTTATTACATCTGGTCCATTCCTTTTGACCATGATATTCCATTATATGACTATATCACAACTTATTGATTCCTACATGATGAAGCATTACCTTTAACAGGAAATAACTGGAAATAAAAGGCAAAGCTGCAAACAGAGAAATTGTTGAATAAATAATGGCATATCTATATCATAGAATATATGCAACTCTTTTAAAGAATGAGAGAAAGGCATTAACTTTGAAAGATGTCCATGATAAATTATTAAGCATATAGAATAACCTCATTTTTGTAAAGAAAAAAAAAAAGACAAAAGACAAAAAACTTAAAAAACTGTTTCTCTTTACTATACATGCATATGTGAGCTTGCATAAACATGGAAAAACATTCCCAAAAAACCCAATGAAAAGATACCTATAAACAAAATGTTAATACTGATTTACATGGCAGTGGAACTGGATGGAGGAGGAAACTGTACTTTTTTATTTTATATGCTTCTGTATTGTTTGATTTTGTGTGTTATTTTTGATATTGAAACAACGGTAATAAAGCATTAAATAAAAAGAGGAAATTGTTAGCCCTTAATTTTTGCTTCAGACTCTTCATTCTAGATGATCAGTGTTAAAATACCATGTCCCAAACAATCCCTCCCTTCCCACCTCCCTCAAAAATGCCCCTCAAAGTCTCAGTGTCTATACTAATTCCTCATTTTTGTGCCAGATAGTAAACTAATTCACACTGAAGTGTGAATGATTGATGTCATCCTAACTGTCACTCTTCCCAGGGATATCTGAATTTTTTAAAGGGCTGTGGTTGGGCTGTAAGTGTAACTCCATTCATCTGAATGGTTTTCTAATTTCAGACAAGAGTAGGATGACTGGGGGAGTGGGTTTAGGGAAAGAAGTCCTTCTGGTAGCCCTCACTCTTGGACGCATCACAGACGAGTTGGTCCAACTACATGTGCCCAGGTCCGGTCATGCCCCTTACAGTGACAATTTCAGAAAGCTCCTTTTCATTTCATATTGAAAACCTAAAAATGGTTTCCACAGTTGAATCATCCTGTCAAAATTGAATCATCTTGTGGAAACTGAATCATCCAAACAGACTCTAAGAGGACATACTTCATTTTCTGGATAGCAAAGATAAGGAGAAGATTTTATCTCTGTTCTCTTCTTCCTTGCTACACATAAAGTTCCTGAATCTACAGGGAAATCAGTGATCAGCTGATGTCTTTCCACGTGGCCTGGCCACCTGGATGTATCCTGCAAGGATGGAACTGCTTGGACCAGTCTCAACAACCTGAGGCAAACTATCAGTAATGTGGGCAATGTCTCCTGTGCTGTCATTTCTCGCATCTTGGATCCCCAGAGGCCCCAGAGTCCCAGGTCCTGCTTCTGACGGGAACGGTGACAGACAGACCTATGTAGAAGCACGCGCCTAACACCTAAGAACTGCTCCTGGAAATGTTCCTGTGGACAAGGTAATGCTTTTAATGGTCTAATCTGGGAACTTTTAGTTGTGACAAAAATGGGCAGAATGATTCAGTGTACATTTCAGGATCCCACTAAATGCTGGGGGGTGGGGAGAGTTCAGGCACAAAGTTCTCTGATGCCATCCCATCCCACTAGGGGCTCTTCCTTGAGCTCCAGAAGACACCCAGCGGGGGCGCCTGAGTTGCACAGCGGTTAAGCGTCTGCCTTCGGCTCAGGGCGTGATCCCGGTGTTATGGGATGGAGCCCCACATCAGGCTCCTCTGCTGTGAGCCTGCTTCTTTCTCTCCAACTCCCCCTGCTTGTGTTCCCTCTCGCTGGCTGTCTCTATCTTTGTCGAATAAATAAATAAAATCTTTAAAAAAAAAAAAAAAAGAAGAAGAAGACACCGAGTGAGCTAGAGAAAGAGCCAGTGGTTTGTTCTTACTGACCTTGAGCTCATTGTTGCCTTTAACTAGCTCTCTTCTTTGCATAGGTCCCCCCCAAACATAAAACCACTTAGCCAAAGGGGAGAAGCGAAAAGAGGGGAGGTAATCACAGTTCTCAACTGGAGCAGCTTCTGCCTCCCAGAGAACATGGAACAATGTCTGGAGATACTAGAGATTGTCACAGCTGGAGGCAGGAAACGGGTGTGTGCTCCTGGCATCTTGTGAATAGAGGCCAGAGATGCTGCTAAACGTTCTATGATGCACAGGAGAGCTCCCCACAAAGAACGACCCAGGCCCAAATGTCAGCAGTGATGAGATTGAGAAGCTCTGCTTTTGGATTTTGGATTTATCGCTAAGGTGTAACTCTTGATGAAGTCTACGGGGGCTCTAGAGATTTTCAAGTACTCCTTTGCTTTCCATTTCAGAAACCAAATTGGCCTGAGTGCCTCTTAAGTTCTATGACATGAAATTAGCATTAGATTAAAATCTTTGCAAACATTAGATATATCAGCTTTAGAGAATATGAATTAGGGTGCCTGGGTGGCTCAGTCGGCAAAGCATCTGCCCTCGGCCCAGGTCATGATCCCAGGGTGCTGGGATCGAGCAGGGAGCCTGCTTCTCCCTCTACCTCTGCTGCTCCCCCTGCTTGTGCTCGTTTACTCTCTGTCAAATAAATAAATAAGATCCTAAAAAAATTTTTTTAAAGAATATAAATTAGACATTTCTGAATCTTAATAAAAACATACAATTTGATCTTATTGCAGTGTTGGGCTAAACAAAGTAGAACAGTGTCAAAATTGCTTAAAGAGTGTATTTTTTCTCTCCAAGGAGTAATCTGTGGACCACCTGACTTAGAATCACTTAGACTATTTATTAAAAATGCTGATTCTTGTGCCTCTCTTCTCCTGTCTATCTACTGCAAGAGAATCTCTGAGAATTACACATTGTCTCCCCTTCACCCTGTCAGCCCTTACCACACAGCAATGAGCAAATACTTGCATACACCCAGAACACTGTCTGACATCCTCAAATGTCAGTGATTGATATTAGTTATCATGATCATTTTGGCGACATAATAAAAAATAAATACATGGTCTATGTCCCTGATTCCTGTCACAGAGCTCCTAAAATAATAATAATAATAATAATAATAATAATAATAATAATAATTATATTATTATTTTGAGAGAGAGAGAGAGAGAGACTGTCAGTACAGAGGGCAGAGGGAGAGGACGAGAGAGAATCTCAAGCAGGCTCCATGCTCAGTGCAAAGCCTGACACAGGTCTGATGTCACGACCTGAGATCATAACCCAAGCCAAAATCAAGAGTCAGACAGTCAACTGACTGAGACATCCAGCTGTCCCCAGAGCTTCTAAAATTCCTAAAATTTGCTCTTTTTTATGCTAATAAGGTGACTCATGGAGGGGCCCTAGATCGCTTTAGCAAAGGGGCTGGTTGCCATGAAAACCAGCTGTGTGATTAAAAGGTTAGAACTTTTAGCCCCACCTCCACCTCTACCTCCAGGGAGGGGAAAAGGGCTAGAGACTGAGATCAATCACCAAAGTCTATTGATTTAATCAATCATGCCTACATAATGAAACCACCATAAAAACCCAAAATGAGAGCTTCCTGGTTGGTGACCACATCAAGGAGATGGGAGGGCGGAATGCCAGGAAAGGGCATCACTGCCGTCCCCATACTTGCCCTCTGTATCTCTTCCATTTAGCTGTTCCTGAGTTATGTCCTTTATAACAAACAATAGTAAACAAATCACTTCCCTGAGCTCTATAAGACATTCTTGTGAATTCTTGAATCTGAGAGGGGATTGTGGGAACCCCTGAATTGGTAGTCAGCCAGGCAGAAGTGTGGGTAGGCTGGGGACCATATTTGCAGTCGGAGTCTGAAGTGGGGGCAGTCTTGTGGGACTGAACCCTTAACCTGTGGGGTCTATGCTAACTCTGGGTACTTAGCATCAGAATTTAATTAGATTGTTGGACACCCAATTGGTGTCAGAGAATTAGAGATTTGCTTGGTGTTGGAATGATGTATTTGGTGTTAGGAAAAAACTACACAATGATCTTACCTTAAAGTAACAAAGAAACCATAGAGAGAGAAAGAGAGTAAATCAGATACCAAGATGGTAAGAGCATCTTAAAATCTTAATACCTTAACCTTTTTAATGATATCTTCAATAAGTTACAATATTCTAGAAATTTTCTGCTAATTTCTGATTCCATATTTATACGGTGTTTAGAAAAATCAATTGTAAAGTACATATTTCTGTACTACCATATTCAAAGCAAGATATTTAAAAAATTTCCACCTCCCCTAAAATGTTCCAAGACATCATGCGTAAGGCGGTTAGTAATAATACTCAGAATAGTGCATCTGCAGAAATAAATGAGTGATACATTTGTAGATGTTGCTATCCATACATTATCTGTGGGAGGACACGGGGAGTTGCTGTAGTTTCCACTTCACACATCATTCCGCTTCTTCTTTTTCTTTCTTTTTTTTTTTTTAAGAGAGAGAGAGTACAAGTGGGCGTGGGGGGAGGGGCAGAGGGAAAGAGAGAATCTGAAGCAGACTGTGAGCGGAGCGCAGAGCCCCACATGGGGCTCGATCCTACCCACGACCCTGAGGTCATGACCGGAGCTGAAACTAAGAGTCGCTTAACCGACTGAACCACCCAGGTGCTCCCATCATTCTACTTTGTAATGGCAAAATGATAACATGTGAACAGCAAGAGAGAAAACTGAAGACTCTTTCATTCAAGAGAGATAACTTTGGTGTTGCCATTTGCCTCCAGGGACAAGTCTGAGTGGAGAGCTGTCTGTTCACCATCCGTCAGAAGACTGCTGCACTCAGCTATTTACTCCCTGTCCCCTGTGGATGGGGGCTTCTAGAATTTCCTTCTTACTGCCTTGACTTTCTCTGGATCCCATTGTCTCAGACTGAGATTACTGGTTCCTATGAGTGCAGACCACTGAGTATAAACAAATGCTTACTCTCTGTTTTTGTTTTTGTTTTTTTGTCTTTACCTATTTATTCTGAGGAGCCAGCTTCCCCACACTCTATCCTAGTCATGCTGAAGGCCACTCAATTTCCCAACCCAAAGCCTCCCACTCTCCTGGAAGACAGAGGCAGGAGAGAGATTAGAGGTTGGACTACAAAATCAGGAATAAACACTGGCTTGTTTTCTTCCCTTTCACATGTCAAATGGTAAGTACCATTTGGCCAACTCACTTCACAGCATATGATAAGGACACTGCCTGCAGAGACCATCTCCCTTTCTCTGACTCCCTTCTGTTCTCGTTAACCCTCCAAACATTTGAGGTTTTGGTCATTAGTAAATGAAGAGGCGATTTAAACTGCTTCCTGAGAGGCCCTGAGGCTGAGGGGAAAGCATGGTAGGTGTTAGTAATCCCTCAAATTTAAGTACTCTTTAAATGTACACATACATTTCATTTAAAAAAGTAACTAGAACTCTCTAAGGCAGCTCTGTCCAATAAAAGTATAGTACAAGCCACATATATAATGTTAAAGTTTCTAGTTACCACATTAAGTAAAAACAAACCAGTGAAGTTAATTGTAATACCCATTGCCATACTACAGCCCCTTCTATTTAATCCAGCTTAAAATCCCACATAAATTTCAAAATGGGTATGAAGGACATAAGAGCAAACCCTAGGACAAGTAGTCAGTGACACTGGGATAGATAACTGATGGTGTGCTATAGGAAGTAACTCAGCCGAGCTTTGAAGTCATAGCGAGATCCTTCCAGGCAGCTCTCAACAAGCTCCGTGGCTGTTCTCCTGACACCTAAATCAGAGAGTTCTGTAACAGAACCGATGGCCATTTGTGGCCTGGATTTCTACAGAGCTGTCATTGCATAGATCGATCCTATAGTAAAGAAAAAGAGCAACATCCAGAGCTCGAGGAAAATAGTGGTGAAACGTCTGGGTGACCCCTAAGAAAAATCTGGCAGCTAGATATTTTCAAGAGTGAAATTAAATCCAAATTCCAAACTAACAAAAACGCACACAGCAGATGTGATAGTGACGGGTAGGCACTCTGAGCCAGTAAAGGTCAGAACTGGTTTTGCACCCCCCCCCCAATGAGTTTTGTCCCTGCCCTTACAAAAAGCCTTCTGTTTTTCAGAGCTTTGGGGATTTTGTATTTGCAGAGAAAGGATTGCGGACCTGTGTCTGCCTCCTGCTGAAATGTCACACATTTTGAAACGTACTTGTCCTTATTTGACTAAGCAATAAGACATAGTGTTCTCTGGAAAGAGAACTCTCCCTGCCACCCACTTTTATTACACATGGGACATTAGTAAGGCAATGGTGAGCTCATCCTCCTGACTTGGCTTCCTTGCCTGCCTTCCAGATCAGTGGCAGTCAGAGCCTCCAGACCCATCAGGCAGCCTGACTGATACACTGGTCTTGGCTCTCACAGCTCTTTGCTGGCCCAGAATTTTTTAAGTCCTGGACAAGCTGGCACCCAAAAGGAATCCCTTCTTCTGCTAATACCAAATCCGATAAAAACTTCCCTCACTCTCTGAGGACCTCTACTCCTCAGATGCTCCACTTGGCAGTGAAAATGCTTTCTTGGCCCACAAAATTTATACCACCTGTTAGGAATATAGGGCAATGGAGAGATTGATGCCAAGGAACCCTGTGCACCTGAATTCTGTTCTAGAGTGAAATGCATGGACAGAAAATGACACTGGCAATGAAGCATGTTATATTTAGCTGGGCTCTGGCCCAAGCCCAAGCACATACCCTTGAGACCTAGAGTAGACCGCGTGCAACTTGGTTTATGTATTTTACCCAGACTAGCCTGAGTTCTTAGGCCTTTTGTCTTAGGGTTTGGCCCTATCAAGGAAAAGGCATCTAGAGTCTACAGTATGGCCACAATCTTCCCTATTGGGAGTGAAATGTGGGGGTGTGGGGGGAGTGGGAGGAGCTGTGATATCTCCTAGGCAACAGCATCCCTGATTTTTAGTCTTTGACCTGCTGTTCTATAGACTTAATTTCTAGGCTCATCTTGACTAGCCCTTTGAGATGAAAAGTACCCACGCAGTCAGTGTCAGCAGAATGTTTTCCCCAAAACAGACTAATTTAAACACTTCCGATAACATTGTACTCTCCAGAAACCTGTCACAGGGACTCTTCTTGCCCTTGAACCTGTTGTTGAGGAAAGAGCAAAGATACCAGGGAGGGTGGAACTCTGAGCTTCTCATGGCCAACACGGTGGATGTTTAACAAAGTGACGGTTGAATAAACAAAAATGAAGCAAGACTTCTTATACTGGCAACCATCCCTTACTTCAGAATGTAGCATAGAGGGTGCTGCTCAAACCATTTGCTTACTTACCACCCTGGAGAATAAATAAACTCTTCAGGCTTGGGCTAATGGCCAACTAAGGCTTTACAGATATAAATGCAGAATTTGGAAACAAGGAATCCAAATAAAGCCCAATTTCCCCTTCACTTGTATTTCTTTCTCCACTTTGGGAAGTAAATCAAAGCCATCGAAGGCGTTGGCACTGCCAAATGTGTATCAACCTCAACACACACTCTGTATGGAGGTCAGAAAGAACAACCCCACAAAACACGTATTCTCATTCTACCCTCTGAATTAAAATCTTGGCCTAATGTACTTGTCTGCTTACGTTGTTTTCAGAAGAGTCTAGACCTGAAATCTAATTATACTGCATAATTAGAACACTAATACTAATGTGATTCCATCAAGGTCTGTCTTCCTTTTTAGGCTATATCCTTATGGCCTAGATTTGTCTTCATTCATAGTACTTAAGCCATCCTGATGAAATGCTCTGAATTAGTCCAGGAGAAATTCATTCTGATATGTGGTCTGATATGTGGTCTGTGTTCAGATCCATTTAAGTCTCACTGGAAACTCATTGGTAATGTGAGAGTTATTTGTTGATTGAAATACTATCACTGATAAGCCACTGTAATTATTTACCAGTACTTTTATTGATCAATACTATTACTGATTAGTGAAATACTATCACTGATACTCTTTTGTCAATTGTGTCATGACAGAAGTCTGAAATACCACCCTCTATATAATTAATAAAAAATCTGGGGTGCCTGGGTAGTTCCATTGGTTAAGCGTCTGACTCTTGATTCCTGCTCAGGTCATGATCTCAGGGTTGTGAGATCAAACCCCACATCAGGCTCGGCACTCAGTGGGGAGTCTTCTTGGGATTCTCTCACTCCCTCTGCCCCTCCCTCCACTCACTGTCTCCTTCTCAGATAAATAAATAAATAAATGTTTAAAAAAATACAATTTGGGTATTTATGCAAATAAAATCTTCCTACCTTCCATGAATCACAACTCCAAAAGAGAAATGCTTTTATTTCAGCATTTTGCCCAGATGTAAAAAAAAAAAAAAAAATCCAGAATTTGTTCAGGCTTAATTTGATATTATTAATACCCTTTCACAGATGAGGAAACTGTACAGATAAGGCACAAAGTGTACCCATTGTACACATGAGGCACAAAGAGGTACCATAATGCTCAAGGTCACATAAATTTAAAAAAATTAGCATTTGAACTTGGAGAATTTGCCAACAGAAACTATGTTCTTAATCATTTTGTAAAACTACCTCTCACTATTACCCTCCCTTACGAAGGTCCTAAAGCCTTCTATGATCTGACCCCAAATACTTCTCGAGTTTCACTTATTGCCATGCTCACTCCATTCCAGGCACACTGGCTTCCTTGCTATTCCTTGGATATTTCTAATACATACCCACCTCAGGCCCCCAAACTACTGTTCTCTCTACTTGCAAACCTCTACCCCTAAGTATCCTCATGACTCTCCTCACTTCTTTTGGTGTCTATTCAAATGTCACCTTAACAAAGCAGCCTTCCTGACCTCTCTATCCATAAATGAATTCCTTTGTTCCCTGCCTCTTCACTCTCTATTATTTTAACATGCATTATTTCTCTTCATGGCACTTATTAATATTACAGTTACCAATTTATTTATTTATTGTCTATCTTCTCCAACCAGAAGGTAAGCTCCATAAGGCCGAGAATTTGACTGTTGTGTTACGGCTGTGCTACTGGCTCCTAGAACAGGTCTGGCACATACTAAGCCCTCAATAAATATTGACTGGGTGGAAGAAGGAAGGAACGATTGGTAGAATGGAGTGAGCAAGAAGATTAAGCAATTCGTTGAAATTATGATACTGGTTGTGCAGTCAGTAAGGATTTCTAACCCCAATCACACCAACACGTGACGTCCATAATTTTCTCATGTGTAACTGGAAAGATTTCCTTATGTCATTTCCTGAAGCGGATAAGGAATGTAGCTCTAACTTTTAAAGTGCCTAAGGATCAGGATAATATAAATTGTTCTTTAATCACTATTATATTCACAAACCCACATTTATGAAGCTCTTAACAGGGTCCAAGGACTGAGTTAAGCACTTTACATGGTTTATCTCATTTTATGGCCAGAACATGGCTTTTGATTTTTCAATAGGGAGAAAGAATGCACGGTGTTTACATATATGAGCCCTGGGGTCAGCCTGCCCAGATTAAAATCTCAAATCTACCAAATGACTCGCTTTGTGGCTTTGTTTATTATCTGCAAAGAGGACATGATGTGATATTAACCATGCATAACTAATAGAGTTGTTTTGAGGCTTACATGGGATCATGCCGGTGAAGCACTTGACACAGAGTTGAACATGGGCATATAGCAAACATTCCAACATCTTAGCTATTATTACCCCCATCTTCCAGATCAGAAAACCAAGGCTGAAAGAGATTAAGTAACTTGCCCAAGGTCACAAACAACTAAAAAGTAGCACTGGGATTTAAACCTGGAACTGCTGAACACCAAAGATTTTTTTGGCAGACCATCTTTTCCGCCTTTCTTAGTCTGGCTTTGTGTCCAAAGGGCTTCCAGAGAAGTAAATATAGTATAGGAAACTGTAACAACTTGGCTAGTATTCTCTTTTAAGATATTAAAGGTAAATGTTTGAGAACTTACACAAGGCATTATTACATATTTGTAAATAGAACTAGTCTGAACAGTGGTGGACTTGAGAGTCATGGATATTTACGTGTCTGTCTAGAAAAAGTTGATCACATTTGATTATCTAAATGTGAAAAAAAATAATGCTTCTAGAAGAAAATTTAGGAGACTACCTTTACAATTGGGTTAGGCAATAATTTCCTTTTTTTTCTTTTTTTCTTTTATTATTATTTTTTAAAGATTTAACCATTTATTTGAGAGAGAGAGAGATCATGCAAGAGCAGAGGGAGGGGCACAGGGAGATAATCCCAAACAGACTTCCTGTCCCGTGGGGCCCAATCCCACGAATGTTTAACTGACTCAGATGTTCAACTGACTGAACCACCCAGGCCCCCCATCTTTTTTCTTTTTAAAGATTTTTTATTTATTTATTTTAGAGAGAGAGAGAGAGCATGTGCGTGTGAATAAGCAGTGGGAGTGGCAGGGGGAGAGGGAAAGAATCTCAAGCACACTGCTCACTGAGCATGGAGCCTGATGTGGGGCTCGATCTCATGACCTGAAATCACAACCTGAGCCAAAACCAAGAATCGGATACTTAACCGATTGAGTCACCCAGGTACCCCAGGCAATGATTTCTTAAGACATAAAGAACACTAGCTATAAATGATAAATTGGACTATGTAAAATTAGGAATGTCTTTTCACCAAAAGACACCATTAAGGGAATGAAAAATAAAGCCATAGAGTAGGAGAAGGTATTTGCAATACTATAACCACACAGAATTCTTATCCGGAATATATAAAGAATCCTATAAACCAATAAGAAAAAGCCAAGTGACCTAAGAGAAGAGTAAGCAAAAGACATAGACAGGTACCTCATAAAAGAGATCATCAAAATGGCCAATAACCATATGTCTCTTTGTTTTGAAATCTACCAAGCCTCTGGCCTTCTAAATTAATGCCCAAGGGTCAGAAAATCCAGAAAAGTCAAGTGCTGTGCCGATGCTCTTAGAGGATCAAGCGTTCCTAAGACAGAATCCGTGCCTATGAGGGTCATCTCATTAAAATACACAGTACAATAAAGCACAAGGTATATGTGTGCAGATAAGGTTTAAAGCTCACGGTAGTAACAGCTTAATCCTGAGTAAAAGGAACAAGCAGGTTTCAGAGGAGGTGACACTGAGCTGTGTCCTGATGGATGGTGAAATGCGTGAGTTGATAATGAGCACCTCCCCACTTGAAGGGGCCTTGCGGGGTGGGGTGGGGGTGCTGGGAAGGCAGGGAGGATAAGAGGACTAAGTCTGCACATTTCTCTGACAGTGGAACCTTTTCAAGGACCGTTAAGACATGGGACTCAACACATTAGGGGTCACTGTGCAAGGACTCGAAAAGAGAAGTGATCCAAAAGCAGTTCCTCTTAGATGAACTCACTCCATCTACCAGTGGAATAGACCTGGCTTCTGTTCTTCCTTACTCTCTGCATCCTTCCTCTCAATTTTTAGCCAGGCGTCTGCTTGCAGGCCACTGAAATAGATTCCTCTTGGTCGTTCCACGTTTTTTTCAGCAGTCAGTTTTGATCTGACATCATTACAACCAGTTTGGGTTTTGTTTCTGCATCTTGAGTGAAGCCAGTAGTCTCTGGAAGCTTTGGGACAGGGAGAATATGCGCTATGTTAGCTAACTTGCCCTGGGTGTGAGACACAAAGTGCCGCTCCTTTAAAAGGTTTCCAGTGTTCGGCTTCACAGAAATAATGAAAATACTGTCAGCTGGTCGGCGAGAATCTCAAAGCAGCCCTTTTGTCTCTGGGTTGGGGCGGTCAGGTCAGCCTCCTTTGCTGTTTGTCTTTTCAGTTTAAGGCACAATAGCCTTACTGTTCTCCAGAAAACAGGGAAATGCTCCTGCAGCCATTTGGTAAAGGGATTTTGGGGGAGAAAGAAAGAAGAAAGAAAAGGAAGGAAGGAAGGAAGGAAGGAAGGAAGGAAGGAAGGAAGGAAGGAAGGAAGGAAGGAAGGAAGGAAGGAAGGAAGGAAGGAAGAAAGGAGAAATAATTACATGACTTTCCAGCAAAAATAACTCATTTCTAAGTGAGTTTTCAATGGGATCTCTGGGACAGCCTCTTGAACGCAGAACGAGCACAGGTGCGTGAGGCTCGCTGACATGTTTTGCTCCAATCCATTTGGGTTGTTAGGATTTGGGTCCACTATTTTTTTTTTTGGTGTTTCCTTCTTTTTGTGGAGTCATAATAAATTATCTGTAAATAGCAACTCCCTTCCCTAAATCTTCCTTATGGTTTTAGGTAGGAAGGGTTGCAAGCAGGGGAGAACAATGAGACTTTAGTAAAGATTTTAATTGGATTCCTGAGGGAAAAGGGAAACTGAAAAAGATTTTAAAAGTGGCTTAAGTTCTTCAACAAACTTCCAAAGCAGATTAGAAACCACCACAGGGGAAACATTAGTGGATGGCTACAATATTAAGAGTGGGGTGAATGGCAAGTCAGCCTTAATATCCATCGCCAGCCTATTTTTGTTTCATTTTTTAAAGATTTTATTTATTTATCTGTCAGAAAGAGAGAGAGAGAGAGCGAGCATGAGCAGGGATAGCGGCAGGCAGAGGGAGAAGCAGGCTCCCAGCGGAGCAGGGAGCCCAATGCGGGACTTGATCCCAGGACCCTGGGATCATGACCAGAGCCGAAAGCAGACGCTTAACTGACTGAGCTACCCAGGCGTCCCACCAGCCTATTCTTTAGATATGCAGTTTTTGAACTGTGTTCCACGGAGCCCTAAGGTGTTCCTAGGGCTCCAGGGAGACAGAGGTGTCTCAGGAGTAGGGATACCGAACTTGGGCCTCAGTTAGATTCTGAATCCTCATGTCCCACTTCATCCACAACACCTGAGCTTGTATCTGTTTTACACACTGGTGTTCCATGGAAGATTTGTTTGAAAAAATATTTGGAGTTTGGCAATCATTATTATGGCCATTTCCCTGCACATCTTCTAAGAATCTCTCAAAGGAACCCCAGCTCTTTAATCTGGTACCCTTTAAAACTGCAAGAACCACCCTCAGACATGGGCAAGCAGACCAGCTGTCTAAGGCCCTGTGACAAAGGGGGCTGTATGTGTTAGAGTGCCTTTCTCAAAGCTTTCTGAGTCTCCTTCCAGTGCCTGGGACTGGCACTGCGAGGCCACATGGTTCCCGGCCCCTATGTCTCCTCTTCAGAGAACTCTCTGAAACTACCTGGTGTGTGGGATTGGCAATTCTCTCAAAGAACTTTGGAGCTGGCCGCTGTGGGACTGTTCTGGGGTCACATGGTTGGGCCCCAGGTCCAGGCATGTAGTTTAACAGGCAGAGTGTTCTTATTGGCCAGTGCAGTATTTCTTTCACAGGATCATTCAGGACTGCATTGCCAGAAGAGTGCAGACACTCACAACAGACATAAGAATTCAGGGCTTTCGGTTACTGACAGTCCACTGCCTTCCTTGGACTTGAACTGTCTGTGTGAGCTTGTGCTTTGGCCCCCGAGTGTCTCTGCTCCAACTGCAGTCCACTCCTGGTCCCAGCACCCCAGGTTATTGGCAGTGGTAGCAGGAATCCATTACCTCCAATCTCTCGCTTCCCAGGACCTGAGATCATGACCTGAGCCGAAGGCAGACGCTTAATTGACTAAGCCACCTAGGTGCCCCTCCTAGGTTGTTCTAAAGGCCTGCCCGACAAAGGATGGGCATTGCTTGTCTAGTGGGACCATGCTCTTCCCAGCAGGCCCACAGGCTCCTGCCCTATCATCTTTGCAGGTGGTGGTGTGGAAGGCACCAGTGGGATCCACACTAAAAGAGACAACATTCTAGGAATGTAGGGATTACAGCCTAAAGAGTTCAAGAGAAGTCATGCCTGGAATATGTGCTATTTTATATTTAAGGTATAAAATTCTGATCAATAAATATCACATGAGCAGAAAACAAATTAGTGCTCACATTTTCCTGCATACCTTGGAAAGACTTGCATTTGTGGTCATTGTCAATGATACACCATAACAAACCCCAAGAGAAGCACTGGAAGCGGTACTCAAGAGGCAGCACAACAGACGATGCCACCTTGTGAGTGATGATGTGACCAGCACGAAATAACGGATGTTAGCGAGCTACAGGAACAAGAAGATCTGTATTACTTTATTTCTATACCAGTAGCTCACAAAGAGCCCTGGCACTGTGACTAATAACTGCCCTGCTACCTTTTTCTTGCAGTGGGAGATCTAAATTAGCCAGAAACCACGTATTCAACAAAAAAGAGCAGGAAGAGATAGTTCCTGGACCTGAACAGGGAGAGACAGGGCCCTGGATCCTACAAGGAATCTTTTCATGCACTGATTGGATAGAAAACAATTAGGAGAATCTCTACTCCACCCATTTCTTAAACCATCAGTTAATCTTCTTTTATGGGCTCATAAACTTTGTAATACACTTTCAATCAACTTTCTTATATAAACGGTGCTCCCCAAAATATTTTGCCCAGGGACTCACAGACTCTAGAGACAGACCTGCTGAGCCCCTCACCATGTCTTGCCTGATAGTTTGTAATAACCTCCCAATTGGTATCTCTGTTTTTTTAAATCTCCACAGTTTCTACTGCATCTTCCAAACTGCCAAAGAGCGCTCTTTCTAAAATTCAAATCCAATCTAGTGTTTCCTGCTTACAATCCTTCCTGTCAGCTGGCCTCTCCTTGTCTCTTTTAGCCTCATCTTCTACAATAAATACACCATTACCTACTCTATGTTCTAACCACACAATTGGTAATGTTCAAAGCCCTCAGTGCTCTTAAATGTTCTACCCTGTTTACCATTACTTGTCTATGTAAAGGATTCCTACATGTCTGGCAAGACTCACTCAGGCTCCCACCACCACCTCATGGAATGCTTCCTTCTATCCCACCTTTCTCAGGCTGAAGGGGGCCAGAGTAGCTGGAGAGAAGTGGGGGAAGGAGGGAGGTTGGAGTTGAGATCGGAAGGTATGGGAGATAGTTGACAGAAGTCCTCAGAGGATTATTCTGAGAGAGAAGTGGGGACATCCAATGTAGCCTATGAATTGCACCTCCTAATATTCACGTCCTTGTGTAGCCCCTTCCACTGTAAATCTAGGTTGGCTCTATGATGCAGTTTGACCAAGGCAGAAGGGACACTGTGCCAGTTCTGGGCCTAAGTCATCAGAAACCATGGCAGCTTCTGACTTGTGCTTTGGAAACCTCTCAGCATCATTTAAGAAGTTCAGCCACCCTGCTGCTGCTGGAGAGACCATGTGAGGGAGACACAGGGCAAGGGAGACACCTGATACTACATGGTGAGAGAAGAAGACCCAGCCATAGTACCCCAGCTCATGGGCTCCAGCTTCCGGTTACCCTTGTCAAAGGGCCAAACATGTGAATGAAGCCTCTTGGATACTGCAGCCCCATCCACAGCTTTGTGAGTGTCCTGCGAGCCATCTACCTACATCCCGGTCAACCTATGGAATTATGAAAAACAATAAAAAGGTCATACCAAGCCACTATGTTAGCTGATAACTGAACCAGGACTCAACAGGTGATAATAGGGCTTGGCATCAAGTATCAGTGAGAAGATGTTGAGCGAGGGATGGGTAGCAAGTCTCATTAGCAAACCCCTCAGTCGGCACCCTGAAGCAGTGCTCAGAGACTGGATTGGCAGGCAGGGGACAATACTAGGTGTCCAGCAAGACTGCACGTACCCACACTTGTTGACCTAGCATACTCCCCCACTCTCCATCATGCTCACCCCATCAATCTCACACTTGATCAAGAGAGATGAGGCATCAAACAAGTGTGACAGTGGGACATCTATCCATACCGGGCCAGGCAGCAAGGCAAGGTGACCATCCAGCTGGCCAGGTGTTGAAGCCAGGAAGCCAATACCTGATCAGATGTTGTAACAGAAATGGCTGAAGGTGATTACCAGTTCATCCTTTATTTTTCTGGACAAGGGCACAGATTTCATCCCAGTTAATCTGGCTTCATTCCATGGCCACAGACTAAACCTTTAACCACAGCCAGCCGTCCAAACTGGATTTCCCCCATTTGTCTTGGAAAAGATAAAACAAGATACCATGCCCGACCCACAGCTTTTCTCAGGGAAATGCTGTGTTGTGAGCGAGACCATCTATAACAGTGGCAGCATCAGAAAAATAACTGGGTTCTAAAATTCATCTGCTTATCTCCTTCCTCTCCACATTTTAGCCTAAATTTGTTCTTCTATTTGAATTACTTATTTCTTAATGGGATCACCAGTCTCCACCCAGTCCCAGGCTTAACTTTAACATCATTTTGAAGTCTCTCTTCTCTCCACCACCTACACCCAATCTATACTTTGATATCACTTCTACAACATCTCTTAGCTTACTTTTTATTCCCATAGTTCCAGTTTATGTATGTATAACGCTTACATGGAAGGTTCCAGGGACTTCTTTAACTAGTCCGGAAGGTTCTACTCTTTTTTTCTCCCTCCAATCCATCTTTCACATCTCTGCAAGAATAATCTTCCTAAAGTATGTTCTGAGCATGTCATTTTCCAACTCACAATCCATCAACAATTTGGTAATTCCTGGAACAGGGCTGCAAACTCAAATACCTACAGGAGATTTAAGTGTAAGATGTGACTGAATGTTTAGGACAACAGGGAGCAAGCAACGTAGGCCTGCTGACAAGTGGAGAGAATGAATCTTGCCCAAGGCATTTACATGCCCTATTTTTAGAACTACTGTTCTGACCAAATGAACCACAAAATTTCACAAAATAAAGGCCAGACTCTTTGGTCTAATATTTAAAGCTCCCCATGACTCGATTCCAACCTACTTTTCTAGACCCAAAGTTTTCAATGTCAGTGTGTGGTTCAGAGATGGTGGTACGTATACGGCACCTGGCCATTGCTCTCCTACCCCTGGTCCATGGTAGGTAACGCCACTGTTCATAGCTCACTTTCCTGGTGGGCTCTATATAGCCTTAGGATCCTTCACAACACAAGAGTCCAGAGAGTCTTTATGAGCTGGGGAGCCTTAGAGTGCCAGTGCAAACCTGTTTGCCATTGTGTGCAACTCATGTCTGATCAATTCCAGCCCGGGCCAAATCCCCTGGGTTTACTGTCCTGTGCTTATCAGGCAGACCAGAGAATTTCAGCATTTTGAAATAAACAGCCTGGTATAGCTGTTTTTCTCTCCCCCACACTCTGTGTTACCTCCCAGACTGCTATGCTCTAGGCTCAACCCCATGTTAGGTGATTTGCCCCACCAGTCACTACAGGTCATGACAGGTAGTTTGTTCCAGAGAGAGGTCTAGAGGAGGACCCCTCTCAGTAAAAGCAGATTTCTTGGAAAGTCTTCCATCCCGGTGCTCCACCAACAGCCTTGCAGTGGCAAATAATCTCAGACCCTACCCCTATTGATATTGTTGTTTTAGAGGAACTTACAACGCAGCTAGTCCACAGTATTCAGTCTGTTTGTAGGTCATTTGTTAATGTTGTGTACATAGATTCAACCTCCCTAGAAGTATCATAATCTTAGTTGAATTTGGCTCAGTGGTGTGTGTGGCTTGTGGGAGATGTTTATGCTATGATGCCCACACCAAACAGCCTAAGATTTCTCTGTTGAAGAGTTTTATTCCATTCTATAACTATTTTTTTTTAAGATTTTACTTATTTGATACAGAGAGAGAGAGTACAAGCAGGGGGAGTGGCAGGCAGAGGGAGAAGGAGAAGCAGTCTTCCTGCTGAGCAGAGAGCTGGATGGGACATGGGGCTCGATCTCAAGACCCTGAGATCATGACCTGAGCTGAAGGAAAACGCTTAACTGACTGAGCCACCCAGATGCTCCTATCGTATAACTATTGTTTCTATGACTTGGGGTCAGCTTCACTTTTTCCCATTTAATTGGGCCCTGCACATTCCAAAAACCCTCAGTTTTCCCCGTTGTTTTGTAAGATGTTTATATGTTCTTCTAAAGCAACTGACTTTATTCTTTGTCCTAAAGGAGAAAGTAAGACAGATGCTAATAATATCACACAGGCTAATTCAAAACCCCAAGGGAGAGGAAATTGGAGAAGAACCATTAAAAAAAAATAATGGAGCCAGTTTATCGTCATTTATGATCCTCCTGAGAGGACCTGCTGTGGTGGACGTCATATCTGCTCTGCGCGGCTATCATGCCCTAACAACGGCTGTGGATATAACAAAATTTGACACGAAAAAGGAGTCCTGCTTCACCTGTTACCCTAAATGCTGCTCTAACTGCCTGTATGGTTTAACGTGCCTCCCATAAAGCCTTCAAATGACTGGGCCACTGGGGCAACCACAGGCAGTGATGCAGCAGGTCTGAAAGTGAACAGGGAAGGTAGTCAACCACACATCACGTCTGGGAGCCAGGACCTCATGGACCTCCACGCCCCGATGGCCTTAGCCCACTGAGAGCTTTTATCTGTTCAGAGTTCTGCGTTTGTTTTGTTTTGTCTAGATTTTTCCTAACTCAGGAATAAACGCTGCTGTGGACTGAATGCGACAAATTCCTATGTTGAATCCCATTAATTCTTCCCATGAAGAATTAATTACAAAAAAGCATAGAGAGAAGGCCATAACAAATAACAGCATATACAGTTTCTCTCATGGCCTCAAGAGTCAATCTCTTGATACTTCTCCAACTTTTATTTTCATCATCATCCAATTTATTTCTCAGCAAATATTTAGGTTTCTTATTCATTGCCCTTATATAAAGTTAACAGTACATCTCCCTGTGTTCTGCTTCTCCTTTTTTCCCCCTCTAAATGCTTCTTTAAATGGCAGGCCAGTGTAGGATGTTTGATGTTCTCTGAGTTACCATGAGTGCTGGGCTGTAAATAAATCATGAATGTACCTACATCATTCATGAATTATTCATTTTTTTTCTCGTGCTTTCTATAGAAGACTATGCATCAAAATCAAATTCAAATTACTGAAATCTTAGGTGGTTTCAGATCATTCAAAGAGCTGGTTATTCAGCTTTGCAGAAAAATTTTTTTTATCTATGTTTATGTAAAAATTCTTACTGGCTGGACAAAGTCTAACCTTCCCTACACTTACCAACACTACTAAAGTGACACATTAGATCACAGAGAGCACAAAGGGCTTAAAGGTATAGAGGCCTCAGGTGGTGGGGTATATATTTCAGTTTTTTTTTTTTTTTAAGATATTTTATTTATTTATTTGACAGAGAGAGACAGCCAGCGAGAGAGGGAACACAAGCAGGGGGAGTGGGAGAGGAAGAAGCAGGCTCCCAGCGAGGAGCCTGATGTGGGGCTCGATCCCAGAACGCCGGGACCACGCCCTGAGCCAAAGGCAGACGCTTAACAACTGAGCCACCCAGGCGCCCCATATATTTCAGTTTTTAATTGAAAATTGTGTTTTCCCATAATAGGCATCCTTTTCAGTCTTTGGGCTTACAGCCCAATTCCACGGTTGTCTGACAGGATAATTTCTTCTCTTTTACAAATGGAGCACAGGCTGCCTCCAACTTACTAAGTACCCAACTTTACTAAATTCCAAATCTTCATTTAGGAGTTGTTTGGTTGGAACAGATTAAACACATTTCCCCAAAGACACAAGGTGAGTGGTTTCTGTCCCCAGGCGAGCTCACAGCCTGTTCACCCACAAGATATCAGAAATACGAACCTAATGACCACCTAGAATGCCATCAACAGGTAGAAGCACACTTCTATGGAAAGGATAGGAAGGGATAGGAAGAACAGACCTCAGTGTTTATGTCACATAGGCTTGAGGCTGTTCCAGGGCTGGGAAGAATGGGGAACCACAAGGAGAGTTATGTACATGGGTGTATACATGGGTGCACCCATATAAATGGTTGATTCTTAATTCTAGGGATCTTTGAATTCAAAATTATGTTTCACATGTATTTCATGCATAGGTATGCACACAAACACATATTTTCTAGAAAGAGAGTCTATTCCTTTCATTAGAGTCTTGAAAGGGTCTCAGATCTTCAGACTCAAAAAAATTAAGAACTGTCCCCCTAGCAGATATGAATAGGGAATGAGATGGGACTTCTTGCCAGTATCATTTTTCCATCCTATCAATCTCCTGAGACATTTAGAATAAATGAAAATGTTCTCCTACTCTCTGGGCTCCACTAATACCTGATTTTTAAATCAACATTCCTCATCCTTCTGATGCACTAGGAAACAGGACCTCCTGTTCTGGAAGCAGTTTTTAATAGTTCCTGCTGCCTGTAAAAATATGAAAGTGTATGCAGAATTAACGTCTCCTTTCTTTCTACCTTCCCTGTTTTTCTTTCTGTCTCCCTCCTCTGCCCAACTGTTTGTCTGTCTATCTCTCAGTCTCATTCTCTCTTACTTGGTCAAAAGGAACTGGTCAGAGGGAGGCTTGAAACACAGAGTACTCAAGTTAGAACCATTTACATTTCAGAGGAACGTGTTCTCAAGTCTTCTGTGATGCGTGTGTCTTGCTAGTTTTGCTTTGGAGCATGTCTGTCTGTTATGTCAATGAGAGTTGGTGTGGTCTCTTGAGGTCTGGAGGGTGAGGAAAGGTGGAAGTGAGAAAGGAATTACTCCAGGTAGCCTGAATCAATGTTACAGAAACAGAGACTTCAAACTGTTCATCCATTCGTTTGTTCTGTTTAGTTATTGAGCACCTACTATATGCAAGGAATTACGCTGGGCTCTGAGGGATGCAAGATCTGGTCTTCTCCTTTGAGCAACAATGTCATAGGAAGAGGGACATACAAGCACGCAAATACAAATCAAATTCAGTTGCTAGAAAGTAGCTATATATTCAAGCAGTGGAAACAAGGAAATAGAAATAATTCTGTTCAGTTGGGGTAAAGGTAGTGGTGGGAGATTCTATTCTTCGAGAAGGCAAATCATAGCCAGGAGCACACCAGGGTTCTAGCTCCAGGGCAAGACGCTTGGCTCTTCAGCTCTTTGGTCTTGAGTTTCTGCATCTGAACATGATGGGATTGACCATCTCTAGGGTGGTGGTCAGAGAAAAGGGGATTCAGACAAACTGACCTGAGGCCTGCATCCAAGCCCTGAGCCCTGCCTCTTCCTGTACCTCAGTTTGCCCATCTTCTCAGGCCCTGACTGTTAAATGGAAAGAGTAACAACTACTTTTCAGGATCGATGCAGGGTAACTAAGGATTAAATGTTAGTTCTTTTTCTTCCTTCTCCTTTTCACTCCTTCCTGGGATTCTGGGTATCATGAAATTCTTAGGCCACATGATAATGAATTGCCCCAACCTCCCCCACCATTTATTTAAAAATGTTTTTTTCTGACGTATTTGAGGCTACAAATTCTGCTTAGGAGAATAAGTGAAGTTTTTCTGATTTTTTGGTTTGGACTTGTATGGGAATTATGTTTGCTAATATCAAGAATGTAAAATCAGAGAGTATTTTTTTAAGCTAACAATTATTGAGCAACTAGTATGTGTATTGAATACCATACATGGACTTTAATCTCACAACAGCCTGACAAAGCAATTACTATTATTATCCTCTGTCCTAGTCAGGGTTCTCCAGAACAGAACCAATAGAATGTTTGTGTATATATATTTATAAGGAATTGGCTTGCATGATTATGGAGGCTGACAAGTCCACAATCTGCAGGATGAATCAGCAAACTAGAAACCCAGAGGAGCCAATGATGTAGTTACAATCCAAAGGCCAGCAGGGTTGAGACCCAGAAAGAGCTAATGTTTCAGTTCTACTCTGAAGGCAAGAAAAAGTCAGTATCTCAGTTCAAAGGCCATCAGGAGAGAATTCTCTTACCGAGGAGTAGGGTAAACCTTTCTTTTCTATGAAAGTCTTCAACTGACTGGATGCAGCCCATTCACATTAGATAAGGCAACCTGCTTTATTCAGATTGGTCTCAGCAATTGTCCACCAGCCTTACCTCCCCAAGGTCCAGTTACTGAAGTGTTAATGCCTGGCATAGTGGGGGACCTCAGAAGCTAATGTCTGATTGGCTGGTGCCTTGGACACACTTGTGATTAAATGTTCTAATTTCAACCCTGGCTCTCCCACTCACCCACTACGTTGGTTCGAAGATAAACTGCTTAACTTACTGGCCCCAGTTTCCTTCTAAGTGAAATGAGGGGTAAAAATACCACCTAGCTTGCTGACATGATATGAGGATTAAATGAGAGTATAAATTCAGTATCTAGAATAGAGAAGGTACTCAAGAAACAATAGCTATTACCATTATTAAATGAGATAATCCTTGCAAGGCACTTAGCACTGTGCATAGAGTTAGGGCTCCATAAAGAGGTGTCATCACCTCATTACTATTTAGGAAATAACAGAAATTATTTCAAAAATAATAGAAAATGAAATTATTTAGAAAAATTCTTCACCGATTAAGAGATGAAAACAAATGACTTCTATCTACCAACTCGAAAATTCTGTAACTCTGTGGCAATCTATGGCAGATGTGTTTCTATGCCTCTGGTATCAGAAACTGTTGTGCTATCCGAGATTCCCTCCAGGAGAAAATACTCTCTGAGGATTGTAACGTAGGCTTTTCCACTGCTAATGGAATAATTTCACATGCATTTGCACACTTAGGCAGGGTTGGCTGTTAGAAAACTTATTGAATATTGTTTGTTCTCCACGAGGGCAGGTTCAGAGACAGACATCCTGATTCTGTCCAGATGGTTTGGCTCTCTGTATGGAACTATCTAGCTGATATACTATATCCTCAGTGTTGAATCAGGAAATGTTCAGCCAGTAAAAAAGAGAACTCAAATACTTCTTTGCATAGCCTTATAATGTGCACACTCCAATCTGGATCCTTCTATAGAAAAGTGGAATGGTCTTCCCTGGCCTCCAACTCACTCCGTGTGCTTGTTAACATCCCCACCACCATGACTCCCATGGACTGCTGCCAGCAGTGTTATATTGGCACCTGCATCTCCCGATGGAACAACAGTCCCTTATTTAGGTTTCCTTTTTTATATAATTGTCCAAAAGTAAATAAATGACATATAATCCCATATCAAATTCTAATTACTATAAACTTTCACCTTGTTTTTCATAGCACAAGCAAAGAGCCTAGGCAAGCTCCCCCCTCCCTTGTGACAGTGCTCAGGATATCCTCCCCAAACTACAGCGCCTTGATGAACTGAATATTTTAAGTTGAAGGAATTTAAGAAATGGCAGGAGCAGAAAAGATTTTCTGACCTTCACCTGAACCAGGATACAAAACCCTCATGCAAGAAGCGCCCTTCTTATAGCCAGAGGAAAGGAATACCCTTATCTCTAAGACACCAAGAGGAATCTGAGCCAGCAGGCCTTGCTGGTTCCCCATGTTCACCACACTCAGCTCACACCCCTTCTCCTTCTGTCACATTTTCCCGACTTTCTGCTCTTCATCAAACCTAGCATAAAAACACACTCAGGTTTGACTGCTTCTTCGGGTCTTCATTTCCTTATGAAGTTTCCCATGTCATATAAAACTTCGGCTAAATCAATGTATATGATTTTCTCCTGTCTTTTGTTACAGGGGCCCCAACAAAGAACTTAGAAGGACAGGGGAAAAAGATATTTTTCCTCCCTTACACTTGCTTTCCTCACATCCGTGAGATGTCTTACTACTTTATCTTCAGCCAATCACTGTCTCCCATACTTCCTCCCCCAAAACGTTAGAGATCTGATAGGCTTCACAATTCAGAATTGTCTGGATTTTAGAAAGGTAACATGGTACGTACACTGTATTTTAAATAACACATCTAACTGAATCTGGGGAAGGATCCCATAATCAAACACATTTATATTTTAGTATCAAAGCATATGAATATTCAACCAAATGGCATAAAGACCATAGGTAACCTCATATCATTTCAGGCCTGATTTTGCCACCACATGAGTTTTCCACAAACTTACAAGAAAACGTTTTTGTTTCAGAACTTTTTTGACTTTGGAATCACAGATTTTGGATCATAAAATAACTTTGTAGGGGAAACAACTATTGCATTTTATATTTCCTTTAAAATGAATGGTGTCCTGTTAGTTACACTCCTGGCCTCTCTCCCTATGGCCCTGTACTCAGCCATGGATATGGGGGTTGGGGGGTGCAGGGCCATAATTAATCTGATTGGTACACTTGCAAAAATATCCTGGGCATGCTCCACCCAGCTCTACACATTTTGCTCTTGGGAAGCAGCTGGTGCTCTGCCTTCTTAGGTCTTGGCCCTTTGCCTAATTTAATTATGATCCTTATTTCAACCTTAGAATTTATTATTATTATTATCATTAATGATATTTTGGCCTCCATCTGCCACCCTTTTTTTGTTTCCCAACTGATTAGGAGGAACTCAGATGAGAAGCGGCTTGACCTCTCAAAGATTCTGGTGTTTGGTTCTTGGCTGGGAATGTTGAGAAATTAAAACAGTGGGATTTTGGCTGAGAACAATATACCTGCAGGGACCATTTTGGCAATGCCACGACCTGTGACTTTGTGGACTGGATTTGGATGTGTAGGGCTGTTTGTCTTCTTGTAATAAAACTGACTCTGACTCTGAACATTTCTAAAGGTTTGTATTAGGCCAGATACGTTTTCACAGTTGTGCATTAAACCAAGTTGTAGAACTTGAGAAGTATATCTCAAGTTTGGGGCAAAAACTATCCTGGAATTTTGTAGAGAAAATATCCCAGTCATGGAGTACCTCTTAGAACAATCTTGGTCAGAGGCCCCTGGGTGGCTCACTTGGTTAAGCATCTGCCTTCAGCTCAGGTCATGACCCCAGGGTCCTGGGATCGAGCCCCACCTCGGGCTCCCTGCTCAGTGGGAAGTTTGCTTCTCCCTCTCTCTCTGCCCCTCCCCTTGCTTGTGTTCTCTCTCTCTCTCTCTCAAAAAAAATACACAAAATCTCTTAAAAACCCCCCAAAAACAAAAAACGATCTTGGCCAGAGTGCAACTGATTCAGAGAGAGACATAAGAAACAAACCGTAAAATGTCTCTAAAAATGAAACTTAAGGACTCTGATTGACTCAACAAAACTATGATCTCAATGAGGTGGAAGTGGGAAGAGTAGAAGACAGAAAATGGAGGAAAAAAGAGACAAAGAATCATGGATTAATAGGGGACCAAACATGACACCATTTCAGGAAAGCAGGGTACCAAGAAAGACCGGAAGCTGAAACTGGGGGCTTTGGTGGTTTTATTACAAGAAGACAAACAGCCCTGGACCTGATACGCCTCCAGAGTGCCTGTGCCCACAAGGAGAGTGAAGCTTACAGGGATTCTCAAACCTGAGAGGTTGGTGCCTTGTTGAAAATGTAAATTCTAGGATCCCAACACCATGGCCCTAATTTGTAGTCTTAACTTGGGGCCCAGGCATCTACATTTAAACATGCTCTCTAGTTGATTCTCTCATTGATGGTCCCTGGGCCATATTCTGGGAAACACAAATAAAGTCAGGACTAATGATTTTTAATGATTAAAAGAAAAACATGTTACAAATGCAAACACAAGCACTTCCTCCAGATCACAAGGTTAAATTCCAGGCCCCTGCAGAGCCTGGCTTTGGGTTCCATCCGCAACTGTCTGCCGGTGCCTGCAATCTGAGGTTCTGACCCCATCCTTTTATGGGCTCTTCAATTCCACAAGCTGCTTGGATGGTAAGGAAGGTTCTGCCTGAATCTAAAAGCTATTTCCTCTCACGCAAACAGTTCTTCTAGAACACTGGGTAACTGGTTTTTTCCATGGTATGGTAGGAAATAGGTGAATGTGTTAGTCCTTTTTCTGGGTTCAGAAAAGAATCGGCACTTGAGAAGAAGAAGGTTAAGTTTTGCAAATGCACCTCAACTTTTTCAAGTGAATGTTTGACAGATATTTAAAAAATACTTCCCCCAAGCAGTTGAAATGTAATTACTTATACCAACATTTGTCATGTAATAAATTAAAATGATCAAGGAAAGATCTACCACAGGTGATAAAGAAAGGCTATTCGACAGGCTTCTTTCCAACACTTATGGGGTGGGAGACAGACAGCCTGCCTAATCCAATTGGTGCTTAGAATATGTTCACAAGGATGAAGTCCATTATTTTTGGTCATAAGTTGTTTTCCTTACTATATCATGTGCATGTACCCAAAGAAACGAATAGGTTTGCAGGTTATTTAATTCAACAGGTATTTCTGTTGTCTCAGAATCTCAGCAGAAATCCAAAGATGAGAAAAATAGTTAAGGAGTACTACAAGTTCTAAAACGAGATGTGGGGCACATGTACTTAGGACTTGTTAAGAGTGGCCAAATGTGATCATATGGCCCTTGGCCTGTCACCACCTCCAGCTTGTCTAAGAGAAGGCTAGGGATTTAGTGGTGGAAAGAGACTTTCTTTAAAGAGAGTTGTCAGGTAGGAGAGCAATGTTCCTCTACCCTAAGGCAAGTGAAGGAAACAGGCTAGGGATTTAGTGGTGGAAAGAGACTTTCTTTAAAGAGAGTTGTCAGGTAGGAGAGGAATGTTCCTCTACCCTAAGGCAAGTGAAGGAAACAGCAAGAGAACCTCTCAGATCGGCCGGGGGAAAGAGACCGCGCACCTAGTCGTCATTGAGGTGTGCCAGTTCTCCCACCAGGGTGGGGAATCTACATGGAACCAGGGAGCTGAGGTATCTACCTGATGAAGACAGAGGCGGCCCCACATGGCCCCTGGTGGCAGGGCAAGACGAGTGGCCTGATCTTGCCAAGTTTCACTGGGGGCATGGGACAAGGGAGGCAAGCCTGCACAAAGTGTTCTAGGGAGCCAAGTGGACACCAGGGAGAGAAGCTGGGCACAAGAGAAGGAGCTGTGTGGGAATTACCCAAAGTGTGTATTACATACAGTGAAGAATACAGCAGAGTGGAAGTCTGAACATGGGCGAGGAGAGTGTCCTCCAAAGAACCCACAAATGTTCCCTGCAAGAAAAACAAGCCAGTATTCAGGCTTTTTCCACAAGAGAGAAGGCATTTGACAGCCAAGAGAGCTGTTCAAACAACACTGGCTAAACACTCACATTTTGCCCCGTTTCCTACCATCCTTTCTCCCCTCTGCTCCTTGTTCTAAATGTGGAGGTGTCAGTAGCATCCCGGGGTACAGGAGAGGTTGTGTAGTCACAACAGACCACAGGCCCCCTCCTGACTCCAGGGTTCTGAGTGCAGGTTAGGTGTGAGCAGTGAAAAAGGAAGGTGCTGTGAAGCACATGAGAGAGCAAAAGTCTACCATTAGATTGGTCCGGATTTCCTAACTGCTGATAACAACAGTGTTTTAGTACCTGGAAGTGACAGATAAAGCCAAGAGATCTGCCCAAGATATTGTCCAAGGGCAGAGAAAGGAGAACCAACAGGATGTGTGATGGTAGAGGAAAACCAAAACGAAACAAAAACTGGGCATTTCCTAAGGGAATCTTCCTGAGTCCTGTCCATTTGCTAAGCCAGATATTTTTGCAATGTGCCCAGGCTGCAAAGGATAGAAACATGAGTAAGGCTACTGCTGTCATTGGGTAATTTAGACAAGTGTGGCAGGATTCTGGATTGAAGTAAGAACTTGTGTTTTTGTTCTCTGTGATTTTTCAGCCTCCCCCAGGCTAAGAAGATGGCTGAGCTCATTAGCTTCCTTGCCTCAGGGCAGAAAACAGAAATATGGGAAGACAATTTTTCCTTCAAACTTTTGTGAAAGACTTTATGATTTTTGTGAAAATATTAGGTATCCAGTAAGGAGAGGCAGAGAAAAAGGATTTTCTGTGAAGGCCAAGAGAGGAGAGGAATTTCTCCCAAGTAGAAAGGGAATAGAATTCAGCCAGATCCATTGGTGGCAGGAGACCGTCCCTCCTTCCACCAGTACCATAAACAGGAGGACAGAGTTTAGTGGGGGAAGAGTGGGTGGTGAAAAGAGGGCATGTCCCAGTCAATGGGCTTCTTCCAAGGAACTGTGAAGCTCAGATGATGGGACCAAATGATGGGCTAGAAACTAAAGGCTCATAACTTCATTACCTGGGCTCTGTGGATACCATGGCTTCTTAGATTCTCATTTGTTCCTGGGGAAGATTGATTTTTCCACTCATCTGGAGGCATTGGGACTTGGAGTCAGATATAATATGGTTTTGAACTGACATTTATTGACTTTCTGAATTTTAGTTGTACATTTATACCCACTACATAAGAAAAGAAAGAACCAAACTATAACGGTCTTGATAAATGCCAGAGAGAAGCATATGTTAGGAGGCTAAAACCAAGAGAACCTTTAAACTGGGGGTCACCAGAAAATTACTTTTGGAGGATCCAAGGTTGTTTCATAGGATTCCAAATGACAGCAGGGGTGGAGAGATGAGTGTAAGGCATCCCAGTGTCAGCAAATGCACAAAGATGGAAAAGCCAGAGGGAATCAGTGTATGGAAGACCTTTTCTGTAGTTATCCATAGAAGATGCTACATGGGGAGATCAGGGATGAGAAATGAAATTGGGTGAGGCTTGCATGGGAGTTTGAGCATTGGTATTTATTTTGGCAGCAACAGGAAAATATTGGTATTTAAGGAGTAACAGGGCATGACCAGAACAGAGCTTTAGAAAAATTAATCTGCCAGAGATATATGGAATAGATGGAAAGAGAAAGTGAGATGGGATGGGAAACAGGAGGTTATTGCTGTAATCCAGGCAAGAGGTCATGGAGGCCATGACAGAGCAGTGGTAGTGACCTTGGATTGTAGAGAAGGCTGTGAAAGACACCAGGGATATAGATCTTAGACCTTCATGGGAGCGAGACAAGATGGAGTTTGAAGTGTTGAGCCCAGCTGATGAAAAAAATAAAAATGCCATCATAGAAATGGGAAACAGTGGAAAAGGAGTTAATTTACAATGAACACATTCTAAATTTGAAGTTCAACATATCTGAATTTAAAACTGGGTTGTAAAGGGTGATTTCAGGGAATAGGAGGAGCCAAAGGATGGAGTGTGCAGTGCTTTCATAGCAAAGTTGCCTATCTCCATAGCTGTCCCTTAGTGGATGGATGTTTCAGAATGATTTCGGGAGAAGGGAGGGGTTGGGCTATGGCAACAGAAACTTAGAGAAATGAAGTACAGAGCTGGGCAAAGGATGAGGCTCAGTCCAGATAATAATCCTGAAAAGAACTGGCTTTAAATAATTTTCTAGTTTATTTAGGACCTTCTCTCATTTTGCCCAGTGCTCTCATGAGCCCTGGGCCCCTATATTTTCCAGCACCTTTCAAGCTTCCTGTATCATAGACTTTTCTCAAAAATGGGATGAATATATACCTGAGAGCCAGAGACTTCCTGAGTTTGGGAAGGCTCTACCACTTTTTGACTTGGTGGACCTGGGGAGCATTTCTTTTTTTTTTTTTTTTTTAAGATTTTATTTATTTATTCGACAGAGATAGAGACAGCCAGCGAGAGAGGGAACACAAGCAGGGGGAGTGGGAGAGGAAGAAGCAGGCTCATAGCGGAGGAGCCTGATGTGGGGCTCGATCCCAGAATGCCGGGATCACGCCCTGAGCTGAAGGCAGACGCTTAGGTCTCAGTTTCATTACCTAAAAAAATTTTTTTATTACAACAAAATGAAATTAATAGGTTTTTGTGGCGAGGAAATGCAATGATGTATAACAAGACAGCCACTAGAGTGGCTAGTAAATATTAAACTCTCAACAATGGTAGTTCCTTCTCTTTCATCCTGCCAGTCAGTAGTAATTCCTGGTACTGATGAGGATCCTTCAATGGAGGAGCACTGAATTCCATGCAGCAAGATGCTAGGAGACCTGCATCCTAGTCCCAGGGGAGCTATTTAGTAGGTTGTTCCCCAGGGCTAGCTTCTCAACGAGGGCCCTCATTAAAATGACAGTTGGCTGAGATCAATGTTTGCTAATTTCTACTACCAAAGAATGTTTTGTCCTCTTTTCATGCCCTCTATTTTTTAAAATATTTTTCTATGGATCTGTAATTTGTTAAACCATTGATTCATTTCTTATGCAATCACCAGAGTTAATAAACTGGATTGAGAGAGCTCTTGCCCAAAGCAGCTTGGAAAGACTTGATGTAAGAAATTGTACAATAGCTATTATGGTCTTTAAAAAAATGGCATATGGACACTGATGACAATGTCCTGGAATGTTAGATTCTAGGTGGACGCCACTAGACAAGGTGATCTCAAAGTTCCCTCTAACATTCTCTGAAACCATAAAGTAGTTTAGGGTTCCTACTATGTGCCTTTTGAAGGACTCCATCATTGTTTTGCCCTTAAGAGTAGTACTTTAATGTAGTAAGGAAGCTAAAACTAAGACACCTTTTAAGCACTAGACCAAGCATACAAACATTCAGTATGATGGGCAATCAGAACAGATATTAATGTGGGCTAGAGTAGTCACATACAATAGATGTTTACAGGAGGTAGAGTTTTCTCCGGTTCTTTAATGATGGTTGGATTTTAAGCAGCCTGAAAAGGAAAGGGGAGCAATCAAAGATTGGGGAAGAGAAGAATATCATCATAGGATGCACAGAAAAGAGAGGCCAATGGGAGAGAAGGATTGTTCTCATTCTCCCAAGAAAAAAAAACACATCTAAACCTCTATGCTTAGTTCTGGACTCAGAGGGAAAAGTCCAAAATGTTTTGTGACTGAAGTCATTCTTTTCTCTTAAGCTTCATTTCTAGCCCCTTTCTTCCCAAACTCCACGCTGTAGCCATGTCAGAAAATAGTACCCCATCCACCAAGTATCTCCAGCCAAAACCCCTAAGGATCATCTTGATTCCTCGCTTGCTCTCTCCTCTCTTCCTCAATCTTCCAGAGAGACCTATAGATTCCATTTCCAGAATTTCCACCTCATCCTAATAAAATGTAAACCTGGTTAAGTCATCTCTCTGCTTAAAATATTTAATGGTTCTCCATCAGCTACAGAATGAAGTCAAATCCTCTTATCCTGGCATGTAGACTGTTCATAATCTAGCCCCTGATTACCTATCTAACATTATCTCCACTGATTTCTTTGCTCCATGAAAAAGTTTATGGGATAGGAAGCTTGGAAGGTGCTGGGAAAGACATAAGGGCTGAGGGCTAAACCTTTGCAAGTAGCACACTTTCTAGGTATTAGAAGAGATGATGAGAGCTTAAAGTAATACAATAGTAAAAGGGAAGTGATGAGAGTATGGATTCAAGAAATATTTAGAATGCAGGGTAGAACAGAGATGTAGAACTAGTTAGATTCAATGATAAAAGAAAAAGGCAAAGCTAGGATGATGATTATGACAACGACGACGACAGCCAGTAATGTCAGCAATAATAACCAACATTTTCTGTGTGCTTACTATATACGAAGCATTGTTCAGAAGGTGACATGTGTTAACTCACTAAATCTCCAAATCAATCCTATGAGATAGAAGCTATTTTTATCCACATTTTATACGTAGGAAAACACAGGCACAGAGAAATTCAATAACTTGTCTAAAGTCACACAGGGAGTAAGAGCAGTAGAGCCAAATTTGCACCCACATAGTTCGGCTTTGGAGCCTGCACAATTAAGCACAGTGCAAAACTGCCTCTTTTGTCATATCAGACCAATTGCCATCTCCGAAACATGCCATACTCCTTTGAGCCTTTACGTCTCCCCCATTCTTTCTGTATGAAATGCCGTTATCTTTTCCTCGGAGTGGAAACCTTTAGGACCAGATCGAGTATTACCTCTTCTGGGATGTCTTCTCTGTGTTCTTCCCCAAGGACAGCTATTTACTTCTTATTCCATTTTACCATCAAACTGTGTGTAATTCCACTGGTGAGCACATTGCACTGCGTGGCAATTACTGGTTAACATGTCTATCTCCCCTAACTAGACTGCGAGCTCCGTAACAGAATCTGTGTCACATTCATCTCTCAATTCCCTGGCTCTAACATCCTCCTATGGCACCTAGTTCTCGATCCATAGTAGGCATTCAATAAATGTTTCTTAAATGAATGGATGAATGAGTAAATAAGTGAATAAAAAATATGGAGGTGAGAATTCTCCACCCTGCCATGTTACTGACTGGTGCTGGTGTGAGCTCTTAATGCAGAACTCGGCCAGAATTGAAGAGCAGTGGGGTGATCAGACAGAGTGGAGAGGTCAGAGATGAACTTGAGACTGGGTAGGCCTGAAGAGATTAGCAACATGACTTCCAGAATAGCCAAGTGGGGGATGCCAAAGTCTGAGAAGGCAACTTAAGCAAATGGATGTAATGAGAGCATCTAAAGATCAAATCTGAAAGAAGGAACAAACAGATACTACTCTGGTTTCTGGGCATAGGTTTCACCAAATCCCCTGCCATTTATTACCTGGAATACGACTGTTGTTCATTGATTTCCCTTTTTCCAGGGCTTCTGAAAGTATGTGAACGGTGGAACAGACACCATTACCAAAGTTATCTGAAGAAGGAATTAATCAACCTTTGGAAGTAGCACGATACAACCATCAGGTCAACATTTGCAGATGGAAGCCAAAATTGCTTGAATTGCAAAGTGTGATCATTTATTTCACTCACCCGGCTGGATGGGCAGGATATTCCCTTGGGCGGTCTTTATCTTCCATATTTCTCTACCCACTCTTGTGGACACCACCTTATAGGCCCTTCATCGTTTGTGGGAGGACCTTCCCTGTGTGCTTGACTGCTGGAGTCCTTTTGTAATCTGCTTCTCAAACTTTCCAGACTTCTAAATAAAGGCAAGAAGTACGTTAGCTCCCTTTCTCTCTGTGTGTTAACGTTACCTTTTTTTTTCTCTATAGTTGTAGAGAGCAAAATGGAGTCTCTTGAGTCAAGAAGGGGCCTGTGTCAAGCAGTGACGCAAGCAGGTAAGCTACTGCAGGTAGGCGATGTCACTGGGACCCACATCAGGTGACACCCCAGAACTGATAATGAGCAGAACCAGACAAGGTCTGCAGAGACCCAAAACTGATTCAATCCCTTTAAAAACGGAAGGATTTTGGCAGCAAACTGTCAGACTCTTCAGACCCGACCCCTCAATTTCCGACCACTTAAAAAAGGTAACCACTGCCAAAGGCTCTGCCCGATTGATCTGGTAACTGAACCGAGATCCTTCCCGGCTTGAACATCAGAAGCAGTGAGTGCCGAGAGCTGACCAGGACGAGACCCAGGCCTTATCTCAACTGCGCGCCCACAGACCGACTTTGCACGTGGTTGGTTAATTTTCCACACCCTTCTGTCATCTTGTTTGTTGTGTGGGTTGTCTTCTGTCCTGCTCTGTGCGCTATGTAAGAAGCCAAGTTGAATCACATGGTGAATTGTCATTGAGTTTAGAATCCTGAACCTGCTTATCACTGTGATTTAACTTTGCTTAATGATTGAATAAAGCTGACATAGTGGAAAGACACAACTCATGTGTGCGCCTTCATAGTGTCCCCACACCCATAGTTCTTCCTTTTCTGTGCTGGCAAGAGAGTCGCTTTGGATCCCCACTTGGGGCTCTCTTCTGCCGTCAGAATTCCAAGAACTTTTCGGCACAGCCCTCACCCAAATGCCCCCGTGCAGTATACATCTCCGTGTGACAGTCTTATTGTAGACAAAGTGCAGGAACGAGGGTCTAGTCCCAGTCCAGTGGTTCTCAAGGGGAGATTCCTGGGCCAGCAGCATCAGTATCACCCGGATCCTCGTTAGAAAGGCAAATTCTCCGGCCCCACCCCAGACCTACTGAGGGAGAAACACCACTGCAAGACCCGCGATTCTGACATGCCCTAAAATTGGAGAGCCGCTTCCATCAGCGAGCTACTTACTCCCCCACTTTCTGAGAGGATTCTACACTTTCTCCTCCAAGCTCTGATAGCCCCTCCCCCCGACACACTCACGACCTCTTAGATTCTCAATTCCCTAGGAAAATCTGACGAGAACTTTCCGGGGCTCCCACCCCGGCCCCCCCGGAGAAACCTGTGCGGTGCTCGCACCTGGCTCCCTCCCTGCCGCGATGTCCCGCGGGGACACTCACCGGTCCCGCCAAGCGGAAGCCAGCGCCCGCCCGCTGAGGCCCGCGAACGCATGCGCTCGTCGCGTCTCCCTTCCATCAGGTTATTCCCGTCAGTGCTTCGTATCTCCCAAACTCTCTTAAAGAAAAAGAAAGAAAGAACTGCTCTCTTCCTCCACATCTGCCTTCAGCGACTGTTCTTTTCTGTGACCTCCTTCAAGCAGCACCGCACAGGCTGGGCTTTGACACCGCGGCTTGCGCACAGCAGGCTCTCACTGACCGCGGTTAAGTGGACGCGTGAATGCAAGCGTGCGCACGAGCGGGAAGGGCGAAACCGCCATTCCCAGCCAACAGAAGACACTCTGGCGGTAGATGCTGCCCGCTTCGTAAGAGCTGGAATATTCTTTATTAAGGAAGAATAGACTGTTGTACTGCGCCCTTCCAACTTCGGGAGACTGATGTGCCAAAGAGTTTGATCTTATTTGAGGAAAGACTAATTTCTCAGCCTCTACGGGGGCTCTGTGCTGCTAAAGGGCAGATATCCTGAGAGAATGGTCTTTTGTTTCGAAAAGAGGCTTAATGAGGTTAAGGATTTAACAAGGGAGGCTTTCAGACTTGTGAAGTGGAGAAGAAACCTGTTTTACATCCAAATGAGCAATGTATTCCTTTGCTAGGGCGGCTATAACAAAGTAAAAACAGATGGGGGGGGGGTTCAACAACAGAAATTTCTTTTCTCACAGTTCTGGAGATGAGAAGTCCAAGATCAGTGTGTCCGCAGGGTTGGCTGCTTCTGAGGCCTCTCACTGGCTTGTAGAGGGCCATCTTCTCCCTCTGTCCTCACATGGTCTTTCCTTTGTGTGTCCCTCTGTCCTAACCTCCTCTTCTTACAAGAACACCAGTCATATTAAATTAGGGCCCACTTTCGTGACCTCATTTTAACTTAATTGCCTCTTTAAAGACCCTATCTCCTTCTGTCACTGGCTTATTTCACTTAGCAGGACATCCTCCAGGTTCATCCATAGGAACCTGGATTTGGTTGTTGCATATGGTAGGGTAGCCTTCTTTTTTAAAAGCTGAACCATATTCCATTGCATGCTTATGTTGGAGGAGGTCATCAAGAGGACATAACTGCCAGTTGACCTATGAGCTGGCCTGAGCATCTCACAGCCCTCCCCTGTCCTTGGAATGTGGGTTCTGCTTGCCTTCCCTGATCTCAGAGGCTTCTTCAAGGACATAACCTGGTGATGATGATGTGGTATTGAGACCATCTGGATGGTATATATGAATGAACCTAATTAAGCCTCTATATAAACTTGGAGGATTTGGCAGGGAGGTGTGGAAATCTACTCATCTTGCGGCCACCCAAGACAGCCTGTGTGTAAGTCCCTGTGCTTATTAAACTCTGCCACCTACCAGTCCAAAGTGGTCTGCCTCTTCCTTCCCTCTCTCTCTGCTCTTCACTACAGTGGGCCAGTTTCATATTACACTGGGGGGGGGGGGCGGTGAAGTTCCCAATGAGCTTGCAAATCAACAATGTATACCACATTTTCTTTGTCCATTCATTCACCAATGGACACTTCAGTTGTTTCTGTATTTTGGCTATTGTAAATAATGCTGCAATGAACATGAGAGTGCAGATATCTCTGTGAGATCCTGATGCCAATTCCCAAAAGTGGGATTGCTGAATTATATTATATTATTATTACATGGTAGTTCTATTTTAATTTTTTTAAATTTTTTTTTTGTTTTCCATAACAGCTGTATCAGTTTTACATTCCCACCAATACCATACAAGGGTTCCAATTTCTCCACATCCTCACCAACACTTGTTGTCTTTTGTTTTTTGTTGTTGTTGTTGTTAACAGCCAACCTAACAGGTGGGAGGTGATATCTCATTGTGATCCCATTATATCAAGTGTCTAAAATGGTCAAATTCATAGTAGCAGAGTAGAATGGTGGTTACCAGGGGCAGGAGGGAGGAGGAAATGGGGAGTTGTTGCTCAGTGGGTATCAACTTTCAGTCATGCAAGATGAATAAGTTCTAGAGATCTGCTGTACAACTTGGTGTCTGTAGTTAACAATACTGTAATACACACTGAAAAATTTGTTAAGAGGGTAGATCTCAAGACTATTATGTGAAAGTGTAATAAGCTTGTACGTCATCAGTCCCTGTGTTTTGGAGACTCTGTTATTATGACAGTCTTGCTGTCATCCTAACTAACAAAGACAGCAAAATATCTTCATGATCTCAGGATTAGTGTATTTTTAAATTCTTGTGAAAACTATAGAACTTAAAAATCAGAAATATGGTGTAATTAACCCTATGTAACCATCTGGTTTTAGACTTTATCAACTTTTCACCACATTTACTCCATGTATTTTTCTCCAAGGTTTTTTTTTTTTAAGAATTTATTTATTTATTTATTTGAGAGAGAGAAAGAGAGAGCGCGGGAGCACAAGTGGGGGTAGGGTCAGTGGAGAAGGGAAAGAGAGAATTGAAGCCAACTCTGTGCTGAGCGTGGAGCCTGACACAGGGCTCGATCTCACAACCCTGAGATCATGACCTGTGCCATAATTAAGAGTCAGACGCTCAACCAACTGAGTCACTCAGGCGCCCTTCCAAGGGTTTTTAAGAAAAGGCATGTTTTATCTTAAATCATCTGCTGTGCTGTTTGGCATTGTACAACTATTGGTTATCTTAAACTTTGATAAATGTGGGCTACATATGAACTTCTTGCATTGGTGAGGAAATCAGAGAAGTGTGTGCTGTTTTTCCCATATGAGGTAACAAAGGATAGAGAGAAGAACCTGGAAGTGGAATGTGAGGTGGACTGGGAGTGTAGTGGGACCAGAAATCTGAGCAAGGAGCAAGCACAGCAATGGACGCAGCTTAGGGTTTGCAGAAACCTTGGGAAAGGCACTGAACCCTCCACAGCGTAGGACAGAGACTCAAGCCACTTATGCTTAAACGTTAAATACATAAGCGACTACATAGACTAGAGGACTTAGGGAGACCAGATGACAGCCAGCATGCCTTTAGCGTATGCACTGATGAAACGATGGATGACAGAGCAGACCTAGTACTCTACAACTTAGCACCATGCCAACTTTGGTATTTAAGCCCAGAAGGCCATCCTGGAACAAGAGAAAAGCAAAATAAACGGGGCACACCTGGACAACTCCTCTTAGTCTGCAGACCCGTAATCTAGAATTTTATCTGGTGCTCCTTCACCTGGGTCTGCACCAAACCTTCATTTTGGCTTTTCCTTTGCAATTACTGACCCTCAGCTTCTGTCTCCAGCTCCGCCACAGCCATGAGGTGGGGAGCTTTCTAAAAGGCTGATCTTTCACCTGCTTGCAAAATGTTCAATTTGCCTTATTTGACCAATTTTTCTCCCAGCGGGCAGTAAATAAATCCACCATGAGCTCTCGGGAATAATCCCACCAGATCATGGATATTTTTATTTCTTGATCCTTACTGAACCCAAAGTGATGCAGCATGTTTCCTAATACAAAAAGTCAGGATGAAATATCCAAATGGAAGCACAATGTGTCCAAGAGGCAGGTGGGGGCCAGGTAACAGGGGTGCTGGTTTTTAAGGGGGTGTGTTTTTTCATGGTTGGCAGGCTTTCCTACTTGGGGCTATATGTCCACAATCGGATGTCTGTTTTGTCTGATTTTGAAATCTTAAACCTATTCGCTCCCATGAGAGAAACCCTAGTTTCTGAGCTAACACTCCTTCTGCAGGTGCATCTCAAGGTGGGGAGCCAAAGGCTGTGATGGGGTTTCCAATGTGCCTGGCTAACCTGCCACAGTCAAAATCAACGGGCAAAACTAGAAATTCAGGTGGTTATATTGTCACAATGCCCATGAACTGGGTTGGGGGACTATATGAAAATAGAATATTTTTAGTTTGGCAATAATTGATAGTGTCGTTTGGCAGGAAATGTCTCAAATTCAGTTATTCAAATTCACTTCTATTTAAGCCAGTCTGTAGAGCCTGCGTAGAGGATCAGACTGTACAGACGGAATTCTTGGCAAAATCTCTGCAAACTTCCAGGATTATCTGGATTCTATAGGAGTCTGATCTTTCACTGTCCTTGACTATTTTACAGGTCTATAGAAACTGAAGTTAATTTGTAAAAGAATGATGATGATACAAATAATTCCCATTCTTAGAAATGCAAATGAATTTTGTCCAATGAGGATGCATCAATTTCTACTTAGCTGAAGAGGCCAGTTTTGGCCTGATACTATCAGCAAATTCAATTCACTGTTCTGGATTGCCTATAGATGTGTTTTTCCTTGGGATCTCCTTTGAACCAGTTTTTACTTCTCATTAGTTTCCTCATTAAACAATGACTAAAATAAAATCTTTAACACAAATTCATTTTATATTTGTATGAGTCACATTTTTAAAAATTACCTTTTAGTACCCTGATTCTCCAGCAACTTCGTTCATCCCCAAAAGTGGGGTTGACAAGGAGTGAAGGGAGAACCCTGAATTTCTGACGGAGTATTTACCCAGAAGTGACTAGATGAATGAGCTACTTGAAAAAACAAGATGTTTACCCTTATTCCTGGATATAGAGGTTCTAGATTTGGATTGTTTTCAGAATAGAGTTATAAAAAGTATTTTATGTCTGCACAGCCAAATTTGAGGACTGCTGTGATTCTCCTTTTTTTTTTAAATCCTACCATTTTAACTTTTTCACTTATATAACAAAAAAAAATGGTAAAAACAGATGTGCTTAAGAAATAGGATGGAAACTTGAACACCATTGGATATCACTCTCTCTCTGCCCCCATCTCCCCCCGAACCCCCTACCTCTCTCTCCAGCACCTGTTCCCTTGTTAATTTCACTCTCCCAGGCTGGCTTCTCACCAGTTGTGGTCCGGCTGCTAGCATCTCAGAATCTCTTACTCATATCCTCTGTGGAAAAAAACAAGAGCATCATTAGCATAAGTCTTTTTTCATAACTGTCAGCATGAGAAGGAGCGTTCTAACTTGGGAAGAAGGGTGGAATTTTTTATAGGGCTTCAGCAAGCAGGGTCAGCTGAAGTTCAGCTAGTTTCAAGAATAATTGTTCAAAGATGGTACTCAGGGAAGGGAGGAATTATTCTGATTAATTAGCAGCCATTGTTTGGACAATTTGGGTTTTACTAAGAGAAGTGGAAGGAACACTGAGGGGCTGAGGTCATGTGCAAGACGGTGTGCAATCTACAATGACAAGGACATGGAGGGCCACAGTAGAAACTTTATACACCTTACAGTCCTCAGATCATAGAGACCCTTTTTCCCACATGCAGTTGGCTAAATCCTAGGGAAGGATTTTGATTGCTCTGGACCGCTCACTGTGCTCAGGGAGTCGAGGCAAGAATGAAGAGGCTGTTCCTAGGCAGATCCAAAGGCTAGAGCAGGGGAGGAGCAGGTCTTAAAAGGAGGGAATAGCCCAGACCTGGCCATGGGGTCATCACAGTAAGCAGGACATCCCGCCCCACATCTTCATTTATGTTCACAAAAGCCTCCTTTTCCTCTTCCCAGGGAAACAGCTCAATTTTGCCTTTAGGGGACACTGCTTAGTGGAGGACCACTAAGAGAACTTTCTGCCTAATGAGTGTGGGGCGCAAACCGAAGGGAGATGAAAGCCTCTTCTGAGAGCATCTTAGTGCAAAAGGCTGGACACAGCTCTGATGTCCAGATTTCTTCTGAAAGCCTCAAAACTTCCTAAATGATCACCATGGTCACTTAGGGAAGATAAACAGGTTTGGTTTGAATAAACATCCCAAAGTTGGCAATGCTCCCTCCCCCTTCATTCTTCTTTCTTTCCCCTTTCAGGTATCCAGTGTCCATAGCCCCTTCTTTCCTATTGTAGGGCCCAGGGCAGGATGCCCCATGATCGACCACTATGGCAAAAAAGAATATTTTGAGTTAAGAGTAATCAAAACCCAACAGATGCAGGAAAAACTCTCTGCCTCCCCCTCAGCTGCCTAAATTTATACTGGAAAGGCGAGTCTGTACCGGGAAGAGAGCTATTAACAGAGATTCCCCTTTACCTAAAAAACTTACCTGCATAATAGAGCAACCTTCCTTTTCTAAACACTCCTTTCACCTTCCTGCTAATGGCCTTTCTTCCCTCTGTATCCTCAGACCCTACCCGTCTTCAGCTCATATAAACTCCATGTTGCCTCATTGTCTTCGGAATTTCATGTCTGTGTGGATCCCCCATACATATGCCTATTAAATTTGATTTTCTCCTGTTAATCTGTCTCATGTCAATTTGATTCTAAGTCCAGCTAGAAGGACCTTGTAGGGCAGAGGAAGATCTTCCTTCATGACACTAAAAATAAGACAAATCTGCTCTATGAACATAGTTAAGATAATTAAGATTCGGGGGAAGGAAATACCTGTCTTTATCATTTTTAATTTGGCTAGAACAAATTGGTAACATATCTTGGACTTTAACATACAAATCCCCTGAATTTGCGTCTTGACTTCCCACTTACTTGCTCCATGACTGTGGGCAAATACTTAACCTCCATAAGTTCCAGTTTTCTCATTTGGGAAATGAGGAATAACACCTTCTTCAAAATTGAAAGGGATTATGCATGTGAAGAACATATGGAATATATTAAAATCCAATTATTATCATTTTTTGTGATGATGATGATGGTGATAATTATGAAGGCACTAGAACCTACTTATCTATACGTTTACACCCTTCATTACTAATTTTAAAATAGAATTTCAGTATTAGAAGGGAATTCATGGATGACCTCAGCCAGTGGTCAAGCCTCTCTAGAGAGATCTCTGTTGCTCCAAGGCCAGGAAGGTGTGTGTGTGTGTGTGTGTGTGTGTGTGTGTGGTGTACGTATCCATGTATGCCTGTGTGTCTGGATCTGTGTATGTTGATGGGATGTGAAGATTAAATGGAATGTGACATCAAGAAATTATCAACATTGACACTGATTACAGATACTGGCGAATTAGCAGTGTAGAAAGGGGAAATGAAATTTGGCTTAGCTGTGAAAAAGTAATACTAATTACAGTCATTTACATTAGCCCCTTACCATTTATGCTAATTACCATGCTGCACAATCATAATCATGCATGTCATTAAATATATGCCCAGTTAACTTTCATGTACGTTGTCTTGATTAGAATCAACATCTCTGGTCCACTTAGACACCTGTTCAGAGACACATTGCTTAAAGTCATTGCTACTTCGGGGGCTAACAAGAGGGACTTTCTCAAACTAGAGAAACCAGTTTTCTGAATCATATCCTAAAGCAGGAGGAGGCACAAAGGATCTGAGGTTTTTTCTCCTCTTCTTCCCCACCAGAAGGTCTTCAGCATGCCCAGGGAGTTCATCTCACCCCTCCTGAGGGGACACACAAACACACAGAGCAAGAGATAGCAACAGAGAGATAAGTAAAGACATGCAGACCAAGAAACAAGGAGACAGAAAGAGAGGTGCAGCAGATTCAGAGAGACAGAGAGAGGTGGCAACAGAAAAGGAAGTAGACAGAGATAGAGAGATACAAGTGGGGGTAAAGGCACAGACACAGTTCAGCAAGGAAAATGAATTCATATGCCTTCTCAGGGCTGGTTGATTGTCTCTGATAATTTATGAGACAAAATAGTTCCCAGAAACAGACCCAGACAATCATAGGGTTCCTCATTATCCTGGATGGCGAGGAAACAGGAGGAGTGAGGTGAAAAGAAATGGAAGGTAGAAAGAAGAGAGATAGACAAAGCATAGAAAAACAGAGAGATGGGGAAAGACAGATAGACATCGAGGTGTCAGGGAAAGGGAAAAAGGGTATAAGGCGGTTCATGAGTCTGCTGGATGCTCGGTCAGTACCAGGCTGTGGAGACGTGGGGAGATACATCCATGACCTCTTTGTTGTGCTGAAATTTCCATGACCTTAATGCGCAGTGTAGATATGATTTGTTAAGTGGGCATCTGCTATGCACCTGGAACCAGGCTAAGTGCTTTTACCTATATTGACTCATTGAATCCCCAAAATGACACCAGCGGGCAGGTACTATCATGATACCCATATTATGGAAAAGGAAACTGAGGCATGTAACTTTTCCAAAGTCACTCAGATAGTGAGATTCAAATCCTGCCATCTCATTGTAGATCCTGTGTTCTCAGCCATGACATATCACCAGCAAAGCCAGTTATGTAATAAACAATTGTTAAGGGATCCATGATTTAAAAACATTCTTGCTTGGGATGCCTGGCTGGTTCAGTCAGCAGAGCATGCGACTCTTGATCTTGGGGTCGTGAGTTTAGGCCCCACGTTGGGGATAGAGATTACTTAAAAATAAAATCTTAAAAAAAATAAAAATAAAAAACATTCCTGCTTAATTATAATTTATTTTAAATTAACTTAATATGCAAGTCAATCAACGTTTCCAGAATATAACATTTTCATTTTCATGAAGACTTCATTTCCACGAAGACTTCCTTGTCAACTCAGCAAGAGAAGCAGGGGCAGAACTCTAGTGTTGTGGTTGACAGAGACATAGAAGCCTCCAGGGGTCTCCATTACTCATGATTTTCACACAGCAATATGGACAGATCCCAGCGTCCTGCCTCCGTGAAGCCTACTTCCACAGTGACTTTGGCTTCTGTTGCTTTTCCACTGGGAGACCTTGAAGGGACTGGAATTTGGTTTCTCGGTGACTCGTTTACCCTGTGGAAACTCATGCAGAATATCTTCATCAGCTTTCTGATCTGTTAATAAATAATGATAATTTGTAGAAGAACTCATTTTGTTATCATCCTTGGAGATTAATTGGGTAATTAATTTTAGCTAAGTGCATATGAAATATAAAGTGCCTCATAAGTCTTCAGGATTTATGTTCCTGTGTTCTTACAAGGCCTGCAGGGCAGAGATTCTCTGCTTCGAGATTAGCAGCTGATTATGAATGCCCCCGATCAGGGCTGCTCTCACTAGATTGCGCCACCCCCCCTTAAGAACCATTGGGAAGGCAGACGCTTGTCAGGGTCGTTTTTACTTGCCAGACTGAAACTCTGAGCTCTGAGCTGCAAATCGAAAGGAACTGGAAAGAAAGAATTCGGCTTCCTGGTTACTCAATTGCAGGCCATCCTGTGCACAGTAGGGGGAATCTTTTCCGTAGGGGGCATCTTTTCTGGGAGTGGTGGTGGGCATGAAAAGGGCTTCTTATGTCCACGGAACCCTTGCCAAACCAAGCTCCAGGGGATACTGGAGCGACTGTAGCCCATGCTTCCTTTCTGTAACTGCACACTTTTGAACATACTGACAGCTAACACCAAAAAAGGGCAAGAAGGTGACGATACTGGTTAGTGGTTTAAAGCACGAACTTTGGAGTCCTATAGGCTGTGTTTGAATCTGGCATAACTCTGCCCCACCTACGTGTTCACAGCTTCCACCATTACTTCTGTGCAGAGAACAACTCAGTTCAATTTATATCACTGTAAAAATGACTATGCTAGAACCTTTAGAGAACTCAGCGATTGTGGTAGACTGAGCCAAAACCATCTGTCCACATTCAGGGGTGCCTGGGAGCCTCAGTCGGTTAATGATCTGCCTTCAGCTCCTGTCATGATCTCAGGGTCCTAGGATTGAGCTCCACATTGGTGGGAAGTCTTCTTCTCCCTCTCCCTCGGTCCTTCCCCCTGCCTGTGCTCTCTGTTTCTCTCAAATAAAGAAATAAAATCTAAAAGAGAAAATCTGTCTACATTCTAATGCCCAAAACCTGTGAATATTACCTTTATGGCAAAAACCCCAGATGTGTTACTGATATGGCAAATGATGTGATTACGTTAAGGACTTTTCAAGAAGGTGTTTATCCAGGATTATCCACGTGGGCTCTAAATAATCCAATGACAAGTGTCCTTATGCGAATGTGGCAGGATTGGTGGCAGCAATGTGACCATGGAGGCAAAGAGTGGAGTGCTGTGGCCACCAGAAGCTGAAAGGGGCAAGGGATAGATTCTCCCCTGGAGTCATCAGAGGGACCACAGCCCTATTGATTCCTATTTTAGACTTTGACCCCCAGAACTGTGAGACAATACAGTTCTGTTTGTGGTACAACCACCCAGTTTGACATACCTTGTGCCAATAGCCACAGCAAACTCCCCAATGGCTCATGGGATGAGGGGAGTAGTAACAGGGAACCCTGTTTGGCTTCATACCTGTTATTGGTTTTGCAACAAAATAACAGTCTCTTAAATTCCATTGTTAAGTATTATTGTTGATCTTAGAACTGCATTCACACAGCAACATCTTTTCAGAATAGAAATAGAGCAACCAAAAAGTCAGCATTTACATTAAAGCACTTAATTTATTACCTCTGAAATTTTCCCTCCTATCATACTTTACATAGTTGTGAAAACATGTTCCTTTTAGTGCCAAAAACTATACTATATTTAGTTTACTCTGATATGTGTCTATTCCCCCACCAGAACACACACACACTCACATAGAGCTCACTCCCACGGACTGCATGCAGGGCTTAGCTACAAAAACACTAGACAGATAGGTCAGACTTCAGTGTGACACTCTTCTGTTGATACTGTGGGCATTAAACCTGTTTGGAAGACATCCAAACCCATATTATAGAAAAATTAAATGTCCAATAAAGTGCTTGCATGAAAGCATACTGTTTTAAACTCAGGTGTACTGAGAGGTAATTTACATAGAGTAAAACTTACCCTCTCTTTAGTCTACAGTTCTGAGTTTGAACAAATGCATAGAGTCTTACAACCACCACTGTGATCAAGATACAGAACAGTCCATCATCCCCAAAAGTTCTTTCACACCCTTTGTGGTCAACCCTACTCCCTGGCCATCAGCGCTCTCATGACAGACAGAGGTAAGCAGAGCAGAGGCTGGCTCCTGGTTACACCCCCTGCCCTACACATGGTTCGTCCTCCGCCATGGCCACACCAGCCCGACCGGTTCCTTGTCCTCTCTGCACTCCTACCCACAAGGTCTAACCCTGTCGTCCCTTTCAGCTAGAATACTCTTCTCTTTCTTCTGCACCTGGGCAACCCCTACTCATCCTTGAGATCTCAGCTTTGACATCTTTTCCTCAAAGAAACCTTTCCTGAGTAGTTCCAATCCCTCTACATTGCATTGAGCACAGAGACCTTACGTTTGTTTGTGTATTCTTTGATTGATGTCTATCTTCCCCTTAAAGTGTGAGCTTCGTGAGGGCAGGGACCATGATCTTATGCTGAGCACAGAGTATGGTAGTAGGTACTCAATAAAGACTAAGTAAATGAATATATACTTTGAAACCAGCAGTGTTCTAGATATTTGCTTTTGATTCTTTAAGAGTGCAGTAAAATCAATATTATTATTGCTGTTTTACTGATATGATTTTTTTTTCTGATGTGATAATCTTAAACCATAAATTCTTTGACATTCCTTCGTCTAAAAGGTGGACTCTAATTCCCTCCCACTGACTCGGTGACTCACTTCTAATGAATAGAATGCAGCAGAAGTGACGGTATCATAGAAGGCATTGCACTTTCTCCTTGCTTCCCCTGGGGTCACCCAGTCGGGGGGAAGCCAGCTGCCATGTCATGCAGACACGTGAGCAGCCTTATGAAAAAGCCCACGTAGTGAGTTACCGAGGCCTTCTGCCAACAGCCATGTCAGTGAGGGAATTGGATCCTTCAGCCCCCGTCAAGCCTCCAGTCCTAGCCAACGTCTTCACTGCACACTCACGAAAGACCCTGAGCCAGAACAATCCAGCTAAGTCCCTCTCAGATTCCTAACCCAGGGAAACTGTGTGAGAGGACAGATGTTTGCTGTTTCACTCGGCTAAGTCTGAGGATCATTTGTTACACAATAGTAGCTGACAGAACTGATAGGGGAAATAAAGAACAGCAAGCGTAAGTAGCTTGTTTAAGGTCAGACCACCAGGCAATGGCAGGTGCAGGATCCCCACGCAGGTCATGTGACTCCGAAGTGCACGTTCTCTGTACCACACCGCGCTGTCTCCTAAAGATGCTTAGCATGGCAAATGCAAAATCATCTGGCTGCTATTATGAAATCTTCGCAGACTGGTTCATGTGACAGTTTCAGGAGGTTGCTTTCTGGATTCCCAAAGACGCCGCTGACTGGGGGAGTTTCTGGGAGAATGGTAAGTAAAAAGGCAATTCTAATGAAGACGTTATAGTCTTGAACTATTTCAAGAGTCTCTGTGAAGACAATTTGTTGGAAGAGTAGATTGAGGCAAGTTTGTTATAAATTAAAACAGAGACAACTTTTTTCTTTATTCTTTAACTCATTATTATCGTATTGTACACTAGTTTTCACAGTGTGAATGCATTTTCCTAGAATGCTCATTTTTAATATATTCCATATATTTGTTTAATATTTCACATGTTATACAACTTTAATAGTGTAAATATTTATATTTAGTATATATATGAAGGAATTAGTGAAATTCAGTATTTTGCTCAGATTTCCTAGTTACCATTCCAAAGGCTCATACCTTGCAGTAGGCAAAGATTTCTTAAATAGGACATAAAAGCACAAATCTCAACATACAAGCTTAATTAGCCACTGCAAGCTGTTTATCTGCATGGTACCCAGTGGTATTGCTGTCTATGCTGATTAGACCGAATATCTTCATCCCATCACTCTAGAAACACTGACTCATTTCCCTTTCTCCTTCTATTGCTTCCATTTTCCCAAATTAATAAAACATTCCTTTCATCTAATCACTCCACTCACCTCTATTGTCTTTCTTTATTAAAGCATTGCCACGAGTTCCTTCCTCACGAGTATTGGACTCTTTCAGCCAATTTACGTTGAGGTCTTCTGGCACCTGGAAGCAGGAATGTTGCTGGGCCATGGAAAGTTCTGCAGAGAGATGTCTCTCCATCTCTTGTCAGTGATCCCACCTTATGTCTGTGGAGATTTAAGAATTGCTATTCAGTGGCAAAGAACATGGAACACTGGTTTTCTCAATAACTTTGCTTTTAAGAATCTCCATTCACCCTGGAGCTGGAAAAAAAAAATTAATAATGCCAAGTAACAGCACCTGGGTCTTTTTGGCTAAATGAAGCCCATTCCAGTGGTTGTTTTGAGAGCAGATTACTAAAATCTCGGCCTCCTGTCCAGTTCAAGCCCATCCCACTACCCCCCAGTGGGAGGTCAGCGGTCTGTGACATGGCACTTGGCCTCTCTTCTCTATTCCTCTCTCGGGGCCTGCTTCCCCATTGGTGGGATGAGTGGAGTCTGGGGAAAGGGTTCAGGCCATGTGGGTGCTGTCCCTCTGCCTCCTGGGATGGGCTGTGTGTGAAGCAAGAAGTGGAGAGAAGTCTCAACCAAATAGGTCAAAACCAATCAGAATGCACATGTATCAATATGCATGCACATTTTTATTTAATTTTATAAGCAGCATAGTGAAAGATAAGGAAGGATACCTGGTAGGTGGCTCACAGGATTGCCTAGTTCGGGAGGGTGGGGTGGGATACAATGTGAAACGAGGAGGGGAAGAGAGTATAGAGATAAGCAGAACAGGGGGAAAAAATCACCAAAACCCAGAATGTATGGTGCGATACTGTGCCTCAGAGTGTAACACATAAACACATTCTATAAAATGTCCCTATTTTATTTTTGCTACGCAGTTCATTTTGTTTCTTCTTCTGTATATACAAAAAATCTCCTTTTTTACTTGTCAAAAGGGTTAGAATAAAATGTGGCAAATAGTAGAAATGTATAAATGGGCTTCTTTTTACCAAATAACCGACAAAGTCTTCTGAAGGAGCACATTAGGTAACTTCCTTTTTAGTTAATGCCCGAGTTATCATTTGTCCATGTAGGAATGTAGAAATTATTAGCTGGGGAATTATATAAGCTTACTAATTATTAAGCTAATGATATTACAAGGTAATATAAATGTTAAGACATATAGTGGAATTCAGTATGGGAGTTTATTAAGTACAAAATGATGGGTGCATTGTGATACAAGTGAAGTCTCAAGAGGTTCTGCATAAATCTACTTTTGGTATATGTATTAATATATTTTTTAAAGATTTATTTATTTATTTAATTTGAGAGAGAGAGCGAGCGTTCACACCTGGGGTTGGGGGGAAGGGCAGAGGGAGAGGGAGAAGGAGAGAAGCAGACTCCCCACTGAGCATGGAGCCTGGGGTTTGATCTTATGACCCTGAGATCATGACCTGAGCCGAAATCAAGAGATGCTCAACCGACTGAGCCACCCAAGCACTCCTGGAATATGTACTAATATTAATTATACCATGGGACTCCCTGTTTAAAGAAAATGGACATTTCTGGCGTTGCAGCAGGGATTTCTCTATAGTGGGGACAGATAATGGAGTTCATCATAATTAGAACTCCCCAATCATTAACTAGGTGTGTTTAATCTGGGCGTAAGGACGCCTGTTGGAATGATCAGGGAGGTTTTCACTGAGATACCTGTTTATAATAAGATCTGGCATAGGTGATGGGGGGGATTAGAATGCCTCTCTTTTACCTGGTGCTAAATGCAAATACCCAAAGGAGTAGTGAATGAGAGAGACTGAAAGGAAGACACATATTTTACCACACTGTTAACCTAAGCATAAATGCAATTCAACCCTAACACAGTATGTCATCAATACATGGGGCTACTGAGAGGCTTCTGACACTGACTTGGAAATGCACATTTCCTACTGAGGCCTACCCTTTAAAATGAACAAATGATTGTGTAGAATAGAAACATGCTAAGTCACCTGGAGGAAAGAGAATGACTTCTAGGCCAGTAGGGCTCTGCAGTGATTTACTATTTTAGGAAAACACTGTGTCCATCAGAATTTAGGTAGCATTGAAAACAAACAAAAATGGAGTCACTGAGGCAAATGTTGGTTGGGTCTATCTGATCATTGCTCAAGAGAAGGAAGACTTAGTCTTTTAGATGGTATGGACCATTTTAGACAGTATGGTCTTATTCATTCATTCACTGAACTTTCTCAAGTGCCTACCTGGCCAGGCATTATCCTACATGCTGGGAATATGAAAGTGAATAAGTCAAAATCCTCATGGAGTTTCCATTCTAGTGGGGAAGGCAGCCAATACAAAAAAAATAAACACACATGCTAGTAACATGAGGTCTGTGCTTCAAGAAAAGCTTCACAAGGTAGGAAGACAGTGAATGAGGGAGGTGAGGGGAAGGAATATGGTATTATTCTAGATGGAAAGGGCAAGAAAGGCATATCTGAGGAGGTGACATTAAGGCAGAAATATCTGAATGAAGTAAGAAGGTGAGCCATATGAAGATTAGTGGGGAAGAGAGTTCTAAGTGGACAGAACAGCAAGTAGAAAGCTCAGAGGTTGGCATGTACCTGCATGTTCGAGGAACAGAAAGGCCAGTGTGGGGACTCATTAGCAGCGTCGTTTGCCAAATGTTCTGGTTCTCTCTCCTTTCAGGCATAAGGTAAGACTGCATTAACTGCTTCTTCTGTGGATGGGTTGGACTATGTGACTTATTTTGGACAATAAGGCATGAGTAGAAATGACACGTGCCATTTACGGACAGAGCCAACAGGCTGTATAGAGCTCTTTTTTCTCTTTCTGGCAAGATTGGTAATGCTTCAGACAGTGACTGCTCCGTCAACCACAATCTAAGAGTGAGGAAGACAACAAGGTGGGCAAGGTCGCTGACTGACCCTTAGAAGACATAATTGTGAACAAGAAATAAATTTGTATTGTGTCAAGCCTCTGAGGTTTGGAGTTGTTACCTCAGTATGGCATCACCTGTCCTGACCGATACAGTCAGTGTAACTGGTGGGGAGAGAGCTAGAGGGAGGCAGGTAGGAGATGTCATCTAAAGGATAAGCAGTGGACGGATGGTGTAGAGCCTTGCAGATTATGATACATTTGGGTTTCATTCTGTGTGAAAGAAAAACTCTGGAGAGTTTCCAGCAGGGTAATGACATGATGATTTGCATTTAAAAAGAATCATTCAGTCATGTAGGGGAAGTCCTTATTCATGGGAAATACATAGTGAGGTATTTAGGGATAAAGTATAATGTCCTCAACTCACTTTCAGTAAATGGTTCAGTAAAAATGTGTGTTTGTGAGTGTGGCTGTGTGCACATGAACAAGGGGTAAAATGGTAATCGATAAATCTAGAAGAAGGGTATGTAGGTGTTCATTGTTTGCTTTTTCAACTTTTTTTGTGGGTTTAAAACTTTTTTTAATAATTTTTTTAAGATTATTTATTTATTTATTTGACAGAGATAGACAGCCAGCGAGAGAGGGAACACAAGCAGGGAGAGTGGGAGAGGAAGAAGCAGGCTCCCAGTGGAAGAGCCCGATGTGGGATTCGATCCCAGAACGCTGGGATCACGCCCTGAACCGAAGGCAGACGCCTAATGACTGCGCTACCCAGGCACCCCGTGGGTTTAAAATTGTTTAAATAGGGGCCCTTAGGTGGTGGCTCAGTTGGTTGAGCATCTGACTCTAGATTTCAGCTCAGGTTGTGATCTGGGGGTTGTGGGATGGAGCCCCGCGTGGGGATCCGGGCTCAGCGGGGAGTCTGTTTCAGATTCTCTCTCCCTCTTGTCTGCCCCTCATCTGCTACAGGTGCATGCGTGCATGCTCTCATGCGCTCTCTCTTTCCCTCTCTCTCAAATAAATCGTTCAAAAAAATGTTTTTAAATAAAAAGTTGCAGGGAAATCACTCTCGAGAATTATAAGATGAGATAGAAGCAAAGGCCACAGGAGGGCTGCTGTGGATAAGAGATGAGGTGATTTGGGCTGGGACAACAATTGTGAGAATGGGTGGATTTGAAATCTAATTTATACGTGAAGCCAGAAGGATTTGCTGACAGACTGGCTATGGAATGTGAAGTAAAGTTTAGAGTCAAGGTGTCTCTTAGGTTTTTGTCCTGAGCATGTGGGAGAGTGGTGGATGCCATTAACCGAGATGGGACACTTTTAGGGGATGGGAAATAGCAATTCTGTTCTATACAAGTTAAGGGTGAGTCTTCAAGTAGAGACTGGGTTGGCAGTTCAGTGAGTGAGCTGGGGCTTCATAGAAGAGGTTGGCTAGGAGAATAAATCTGGAATTATCAGCATGTAGTGGTATACTGAGAAATCACCTTTCCACCCCTTCCCTATGTATGTCCTCTCCCCCCGCCAAATTACTGCCCCTACCCCCTTAGTTTGTGTATTCACTTAGAGCTTAGGTTGCTACCAATCCCTTTATTACAAAGCTGCATTGAATAACTATAACATAAAGCAGGAACAGAGAGATGGTTCCTGAGCTGTAGGTTTCATTTTCTCTGCTGGCCATGCTGACATATTCTATTACTTTTGAGAGGGGTAAACAATATTTGATAAAAGTTTAGGCTCAAATTGCATCCCCCTTTCCTCTCTCTTAGTCTGAAACATGGATAACATGCCGCTCCACTTCTAGTATAATATGATTAAACAGCTTCCCTGGCTAACATAGTTATGGCTATTCAACAATCTAATGCCTATTGTTTGGAGAATAAAAATAGCTTGTGCTGGCCCAATTAAAAAAAAATCAGGAGGTTCATAAAAGTTATTGGGTAAATGTATTTGTGGGAGGTGGTCATGTAACCTCAGAACACAGTAATAAAAAATTCAGTTGAGAAGTTAATGCATATTTGTCCTTTTCCCCCTTCCATGGTGTGGTAGATCCTATTTTCCAAAATAGCTGCTTCAACATATCTCATCCCACATGCTCTTCTACAAATGTGACATTGACACTCTTCCCCTTGAGTGGTGGGGCCTATGATCTCTGTCTTTGAACTTCAGCTGACCTTTGTGATGGCCTGAACCAACAGAATACAGTGGAAGCTGTCCCCCTAAGGCCAGGCAACTCCCACAAGCATGAGAGGTAATAATATAGTAGTTCAAATCTGGTAAGTTTTGAGGTTATTCATTATGCAGCAACAGAAAACAGGAACATGGTCTTGACTTTTAATTATCTTTACGTTTTCTTTGGTCTTGATTCTTTATATTTAGATTTTACAGTAATTTTGTCTGATCTTATTGTAGGTCACTTCAAATCCTTTGTGGAAGAGGGTTTAAGTACAATGTGAACAAACTTTTTAAAGTGCTCTTCTGGGGGCACTGGGGTGGCTCAGTCGGTTAAGTGTCTGCCTTCAGCTCAGGTCATGATCCCAGGGTCCTGGGATCAAGTCCTGCATCTGGCTTTGCTCAGTGGGGGTCTGCTTCTCCCTCTGCCTCTGCTCCCCCTGCTTGTGCTCTGTCGCTGTCAAATAAATAAATAAAATCTTAAAAAAAAATAAAATAAAGAGCTCTTCTGTCTACCTTGGTGATGTAAACTCGCTGGTATTATTCTGTAAATGATAGAGATAATCCATGAAAGCTCTATCACCACTTTTAGGGATTTTTAAAAAAAGAGATTAGAAGAGATTTAAAAGAGAAAAGATTGCTTTGTGTGGACCTATTTTATATTTTCTGCTCTTTCTCCCCCAAAACAGATCCTTCCCCATGAAACTTTGATGGAAATAATTATGACCTCATCTACGAGGATCAATTCAGTCAACAAACAGTTCTTCAATAGACATTTATTGGCTACTATTATGTGCTAGATATTAGACCAGGTGCCAAACATACAAGCACCCAGGCCCAGCTTACAACGGGACTTCTGGGCTCCTGATGACTTATAGTTAATAAAATGTGTATCATATGCAAGGTCATATGTCCGGGCACGTCTGGAAGTCTTTGAATGCCTTCAGTGATGAAGTATTTAAAGTAACAACAACAAAGTAAAGCAAAACTATCAGATGATCTGACAGGTAATTTAAAAAGTGAATGGAAAAAAATTGTACAGCAATTTTACAGTAGGTTCGTACATCTACGAATTCAGTATAAGAAACAGAGCTAATTGGGGCACCTGTGTGGCTCATTCAGTCAAGCGTCTGACTCTTGATCTCAGCTCAGGTCTTGATCTCAGGGTTGTGAGTTCAAGCCCCATGTTGGGCTCCATGCTGGGTGTGGCACCTCCTTAAAAACAAAAAACAAAAACACCAGAGCTAATTTATTCTCCCCATAATCACAGAAATGAAATATTATCATATTAACCTTAAAAATGAAGTTACAGTTAATGTAAAAGATCATGAGCTACCACAGGATGTTAGTTTCTTTCTTTTTTTTTTTAAAGATGTTACAGTTTAATACATTCTTAGTCACCACTTTTTCAAGTTTTACTGTAATTAGAATTTCAAAATCTGGTTTCCTAACTTTAATCTCAATCCAAGTAGTCATATCCATTAACTTTTCAGGACAGGGGCATGAAGGCTGAAACCACAGCTATTTCTTTACCCCTGTGTCTTCAGCATCTGGCAGAGTAGGCACTCATTAAGAATTTGTTGAATTCGTGGGGCGCCTGGGTGGTGCAGACGGTTAAGTCTGGACTCTTGGTTTCAGCTCAGGTTGTGATCTCAGGCTGGTGAGATCCAGCCCAGCCACAAACCCTAAGCTCAGGGTGGAGTCGGCTTCAGACCCTCTCTCCCTCTGTCTCTGTTCCTCTACCCCACTCTCTTTCCCTCTAAAATAAATTTAAAAAAAATTTGTTGAATTTATCAGTTGGAAACATGTATTTAAGAGAATGGATTGAAGGTAGTGGTTTTATACAACAGGAGCTTCTGAATACTTGGTACAAACATAGCTGTGCTTTGGGTGTTGCAGAGAACTATAGTATTACATGCGCTTATAAACCTTTAAAATGAAATATATTGTAAAACTCACACTAGAAATAAAGAATTTTCTGCGGATGGCGGCTGCGAGCAGGCAGCCCAGCTTCGCAAAGGCTCAGGTGCGACCCAGCCCGCGCCTGCTCCGCTGCCACGATGCCCAAGAGGAAGGTCAGCTCCGCAGACCCAGTGGCAAAGGAGGAGTCTAAGAGGAGGTCATCAGCTAAACCTGCTCCCGCAAGAGTGGAAAGGAGGGCAAAAAAGGCAGCAGGAAAGGTAGGCTCCAAACTTAGGAGACCCTGGTATCTGGGAGCTGCTGCAGTGCTACTCCACATATGACTTTTTCCTAATGAAAAGCCATCCCGAGACTCTCAGGTCTTGTGACATTGTTAGTGACTAAGATCGTGACTGTGAAAGTCTCAATCAGATGTCATACTTGCCCGAAACGTAGAAATTTTCTACTTTCCTACTTAAATTTTATATTGCAATAATTGCAGTGACTGATTTCTGTTTTCTGGCCTGGGTTAAAAAAAAAATATTGGGCATGGTCATACCAGTTTTTTATGGGAATATAACATGTTACATTCATTGTTCTCCAGAATTTGAAAGACTTAAAAAGACTGAAAATACTAATAAGTCCAGCTGGCGAAGGAAATCCGTTCTTGCACTGTGTATACCACGGTTAGCGCTTGCCGTTCCTCACATACTTGGCTTATTGCTGATAAAGGTCTCAAGCCAGGGTGCAGGGAATCCTGTGTGCAAGGGTACAGCAAGACTCGTGTTCTCTGAGAACATAATGCTTTAAGTGTTGTGTTTTGTTTGTTTTGCAACTATGTATAGAGTATATTACATCCTTTTACCTTAGTAACTCTGAATTAACCCTAAACAACATTAGAGTTGTCTCCCTGGAATGCATTCATGATTGCATTGTTCAAATGGAAAGTCTTTGGAATGAAGTTGTTCTTCAGTCTATGTAATGTTTGAACACTAAGTTGGGAAAGCAAAGTATATGTAAATCATCATAACTTTCATTTTGGGTGTAGCATTGAAACCACCCTCTGCAAAGCTGTCAAGGTCTTCAGGGAAAATTCACAGCATGATTAACTTCTGTGCACTCAAAACTTAAGTGAGAATTTGGTGTTAGACCCCTTTTCTAAAAGTATAGGTGGAAGCTTACCACTGCATAATCAAATCTTTATTTAAATGTTGTGCAGAAATGAATGTCAAAGTCTCAAACTTTTTTTTCAGTAAAAGTTTTTTTTTTCAAGTATTTGAAGAAGGTATAAGCACAGTATGTTAACTTAGTATTTCTTACAACAGAAGATAAAACAATAACTCTGTATAAAAAGTTAAGTGAAATAGGAACTTTTCATGAAGGCCAAAAAACGGCAGATCTTGTTGCAGAATGATGGCGTGAACTATGCACTTTTACCCATCTTTGATTGTTTGTTTGTTTGTTTTTTAAATAAACCAATTGGCTGAAGTACAAAAAAAAAAAAAGAAAGAAAGATTTTCGAACTATTTATTACTATTGAACTCTGAACTATATGCACCAAATACAAGAAAAGCCAGCACATACATGAATTATTTTTACAAGCTCTTAGGGGACAGGAGAAAATGATAGTATGCATTTCATAGCCTTTCTGAAACTAACTTTTAACTACAGAAATGAAAGTAAGTTTACAGTGCACAAAGTCATATTTCCGGTTACATATTCAGTGGTGTACGGATAGTGAAAAAATATATCCAGGCTTTTCCACATAAAACGGATATAAATAAGCGGACATATAAAAGTAAAAACTAATTTAATTTATATGTTTAAGAAAAAAAATCAAGACTTTTATTCATTGCTCTAGAAATTATGAGAGAAAAATTTTACATGAAGTAAACACTATATTTTATATTTTAAACCATTAAAATAGGATGACATCTGAAGATCCCATCTAAATTTCAGATTAAATGATTCTATGAACTAACTAAATACAGAAAGGTGAGGACGGATGAAGAGAGTGAAAAAAAGATACAGACAAGTAAAAAGGAGCTATAAGTAAACACCCTCCAACATACACACGAACTAATACAGAGCTGAGATAGGCACCTGTAAGGGGAAGAAAGACATAGCTGGATCTTGGCTTCCCCCATGTGGAAGGCTTCCTCCCCAGAATTGTTCCATGTTTTCCAATATTTGTCTGAATGTCTGCTAGCCTCAGTGTACTTCTTCTATAGACTTTTTAAGTTTTGATGTTTTCCTAACTAGATTGAATTGATTTGAGAATCAGTTGTCACATCCTTCTTTATTGCTTGAGTTGAATTACAATTTTGGTTAATAAAAAACTTCCAATTTTACATTTCCTCTTCTGAATCTTGATCATACATTTCCTGAGGCTGTCTCTTAATATTGATTACCAAATCAATGGTTAAAATTTTTGTTAAACACTGAAGAACTGAAGTTAGTAACTGGTATTTACCAGCTACTGATTCCAAACCTGTCTGACTGCTCACGATGGGTTGATTGGTTTGCAGTGCATGGAGAGTTCTTATATATATTTGTGAAAAGCTGTCCTTTCCTTTCTTAGACTTATATAGGATTTGGGGAATGCCTAAAAGAGCATTAGCTATTATCATGCTAACCATGGTTTCTTCTGATTGCTGACATTTTCTGGCATAGTTGAGAAGATAGTAATGTAACAAGATCTCAAAATTACCACCCACTGGCAAAACACAACCTGCTGGTAGAGTGGAGCAGTAGTAACTCTGGGAAGAACACATCTCCAGTGACTTATCTCTCACTGGCAAAATGTTTCCCCTTCCAGCAATTTTTGTGACTTGTAAATTTTCGTAAGAAATTTCTATTCTAGTGTTTTCTGCTGTTGAATTAGCAGAATTACTCTCAATAAATGGCTCATTGTCATCAATTATACTGGTTTTGGTTGGAGATAAACATCTCAGTGTTTCATCTGTTTGGTATGTATCTGCTGATATCACTTTTGGTGTTGAACATGGAGTGTATGTTTCTAATTCTATACTTGGATCTACCAGATTTGAATATACTTTTAAATATGTTTGAGTTTTTGCCAGTTTACCTTTGTTCTTTACAATTGTGCCCTGATACGGCCTTTGTATTAAGCCATTAACACTTTCTGGCAGTGGATTACTTTCTCTGCTATTCTTACAAGTAAGAGGACTTGACGTATGATTTTGATCACTGGTTTGTATCATGTAATTTAGATCAAGATCTTTAAATAACTGTCGAAGCATTTTAAATGCTCCATGTAAAGCATTTTCATGTTGTTCAACAAGACCCTGCACTGGTCCACAAAGAACTATACAGTGTGGTATAAATGAACATGTGCTAATCAAACCAAGATGAACATACCTTTTGGATCTCAAGATAAGGGGCTTACAAAATTTCACCAAAGCAGTGTTACAGATTTCATACTGTGAAGAGGCCTGTGGTAGTACAAAGGGAGAAAGACCCATGATCCTCTGGATAAGAGAAACTTCTTCAGGTGATAAACACTCTACCACTGATATGCCATTCAGTCCTGCATAATAAATAACTAACTCCGGTTGTTTCACACTAGACAGGAGCAATTTTACATTCTGACTCTGTAAATGTGTCATTATTGCTTTTGTCCTTCCCATAATCCAAAACTGAGAGGTCTGAAACTGTGCTTCCGAATTTAGAATAAACTCTGATCCAGAAGTTGAAAAAAGAGGCTGAATGGTTTCTGTTACTATCACTATTCTTATGTCACCATCTGCTGGACAGTATACAGAAAAATCTCTGTGAAGCACAAGCCCAGCTACGATCCTGGAATCTGAGACAGGAAGGCCGGTGACACCAACATTCAACTCTACAAAATAGTCATCCACTAAGTCAAATACTTCTTCAAATCCACTTTCACAAGCCATACACTTGAAAAAGTAGTTACACATCAATTGTGAAATAAAGTTGTGATTATTTCTCCCCACTCTTCCACAAAAGTATGCTTCTAAGAGCAGCTCTAAAGAGCTCCTACACAATGTTCTCTCTTTAGTGGATGAAGAAAAGATGGACAAAAAGTGTTTACTTAAGTAGTGGTCCATAATATAATCTAATATTTGTGTCTGAAACGTTAGAAGAGCTTGAGAAATAAATTTCCACTGACAACAATTTTTCCAATGCCTTCTATATGTTTGAATATTTTTGGAAATCAAAGAATCCTGTTCTTTGTCTGTGATTGTATGAAGTCCTCTGAGTAAATGACAAAGAAAGATAATAAATGTTTTAGCACCATCTCCTGTTTTTCTTAGATGACTGGAAACACAGGCCACCACCATCCTGTACAAAAAAAGAAACAAAGCAACTCAGATTTTCAGAGGGCTGCCTTCCCACATGTAAATCAAGTTGAAACCATAATTTCACAATTAAAGTCATAAAAGACGGTCTTTTTTGACTGATGTTTTTAGTTTTACTTTCTACAAAGTTTTACTTTGCTCTATTTCAAGATTCTGGGGTTGGGTGGAGCGAGGAGGAGGGAAATAAATGTTCTTGGGTATTTGCTAAGATTTGATTTTTAAAAGAACGTTCCACTGAACAGCTCTCTAACTCTAAGCATACATTGGTTTCGCCCAAGGTGAGTCTTCGTAGGAGCACAGGTTAAGGGTTCAGGGAGATGGCCTGGGGTGCCCGACTCTGGGTAGGAGAGTGGGACAGGAGTACCTGGCTATGGGACGCTCTAACGAGCTGGAATGTGGGACGCCGGTACCTGGCTATGGGATGCTCTAAATGTAGCGCCTCCAGGAGGCAGCCTCCATCCCGGCTGATCAGCACCTCGCCGGTGGGCTTCGTACACAGAACTTGTCGCCCCTCGGGCCCCACGCAGCAGCTCACGATGGTCTCCAGCACTTCCGCCACCTGCAACGCCACCTTAGCGGACCCCACAGCGGCCATGGCCCGTAAGGTTCGAAGGGCTTCCGGCCGCGGGCTGTGGGACACTTTCACCGCCAGGAAGGAGCGAGGCGGAGCGGGCGGAAGCGGAAGAGGCGGGGAGGAGGCCGCGCGCGGTGGGTAGCTGGGCCTCCTCCCCCAGCGCACCCTCCGGAGTAGCCAGCTGTTCAGCCACCAGGGACAGGCGTTCCAATAGTCCGCGAAGCTGGGCAAGCGGTCAGAACTTCTCCGGAGCTGTTCCTGGAGCGGAAACTGCCAGCCCTTCCCCTGGTCCCTGGGTGAATTTATTCCCTGCAGTGCCTTCAGCTGCCACCAAATCTGTCTCCCAGGAAACGTCCTTCCTCTCGGGAAGTCGGCATGCTAGGGGAGCCTATGTGGAGGCGGGAATGGGTCCCGCGGGTGGAACCGCGTTCGTGCCCCACCCCTGACAAAACCTCTGCGTTGGACTCAGGAGTATTCTGTCTACGTTATCATCAGTTGCTCTCCTAACCATCACAAAAACAGGACAGCAGTAGACTTTATGCTTTCCGCAGTAACTTTGCCACATCTCCTGGGTACGGGTATTACTATGAAACCCCCAGCCACCACAGTTTACTTTTTCTTTAGCAGAGGGGACAGATGTGAAAACTTAGCTACACTGGCGATCACTAGTATGCTTTAAAAACACAGTGGCCTAAGATTATTGGATACAACTGCATAAGAAAACACAGGCAGAAAATATACTGTTTCAATACATCAAAACACACATATTCTCTCTCTCAGGGTTTAAATGGTAAACAGGTAGGTAGGGCTTAAGATTTAGACCTCGGTTTGCTGACACTTATCTGTGACATTCAGTAAGTAAACTCTTCTGTTATCTTAAAAAATGGAGATAATAAAGGAAAAACCTCACAAGGTTTTGCAGTCAGAATGTTTGCAAAGAGCTTTTTTTGCATGGTGCCTGGCATATAATACTAAGCACTCAACAGTCAACTATTTACAGCACACCCCCTCCAAGTACTGTGATATTCACTAGTGTATGGACCCACTCTCTCTACAAGGGAAGGATTATTTTGTAAAGTGCAGAAGAGCCAATTAGGATGATAGCACAACACAGGACACCTACGAGAGTGCAGTCAATATTAGTAAGAAAATTATCTTGTAGATTTTTCATTGAGGTTGAACAATGAGGGGCTGTTCCCCTTACCTCTTATTCCTACGCATAGGACAGGGGAAACCTGTAAGCCCTCCTTTCCCTCTGCCCCCCAACCAATTAATAAGACAAAACCAACTATTAGCCAGAAGCAAGTAGACCCTGGGGAGAGAGCAAGAATGGAAGAGGAAAGAGGATGGAAGAAAAGAGAGGAAAACAGACAGGAATGATTTGGAACTCACCTGATGTTGACTGGGTATGGACTAATAAATGATTTGAGGGGAAAAAACTTTTTCTATATATACTTGTTTAATAGTAGGTTTATTTCCTGGTTCCACCCATCACAAAACAGTGGTGGATATAGCTATGATATATAGATTGGAGCAGTGGATTACTCCAAACTTTTAAAAGTAAAGTGCTACCATCAAAGTTCTATTTAAGTGTACTGTGGAAGAATGGACATTGAAGTTAGACATGGATTTAAACTTGTGCTTGCCATCACTCTTACTGTGTAGCTTCTGGAATCATTTAACTTAGAGCTCTGAGTCTCAGATTCTTTGTTTATAAAGTTGGGCTAACTTCCACTTACCTTAAGGTTATTATGAGTATTTAAGAAGAATGAATATAAAGCACCAAGGAAAGCATACATTAGGGATTCTAACTATTAAACCCTTCCCAGCCCTTCACCATCCTTCACAACTACCCCTACTGATTATCTTTTAAATTTAAAAACTAGGACAAAGTAAGTTAGTCACCATATGTTATATTCAAAGTCTTTGATCATAGTTTGCTCTTTTTAAGAATTTTATTCAGAATGCCTACCTGTAGAAGTTAGCATAATTTTACAGATTAGAAAAATTCGATTTTTTTTTGTCTCTGCAAACATTTATAACAGGTTAGGAATAATAGATTAGAAATGTAATACATTACAAAACAGTTGCCTATGACTATCTGTACATCTACTATGCACCTCAGGGAAAGGATTTGACAGTGTGCTGAACTTACACTGCAGATAACATACTTTTATTCTATTATACAAAACCGACCAGTGGTAGTGTTTGAATTTATAAATGGCCATTCAACAGGATATTTAACTTAAATGTATATTTAGCATGCTAAAAAGTGAAAATTTTTCAACCGAAGTTCTGTGGCTCATCAGTTCTAATGTTTCATGGCATTTTTTTAAAATAAATTTCAATACTGTAATACTAAAATAATTTTACATGATAAATGCAAAAAGATAAAGTTTTCTAAACATTTTAGAAAGTATATTCACATTCATTTTGTCATGGGTTTCTTGTGGCTCTTCTAAATATGTTAATCATATTAAGGAGACACTGGTCCTATACAATTTTAACAGTCCATCTTCAATTAAAAACTGTAACAAAACAAACAGTATGTTAAAGAGTAACAAAAAGTAACTTAAATATACTAAATTCACACACTGTACGTAAACAAAATGAAACCAAATTACATAATAGTGGCAGGTTATACATTTTAAAGAATTTCTTTATCCATGTAGTCAAATGAGACAGAAGTTGAAATGTAAACTTAGTGATTTGTATGGTGTTACCCCTTATTGGTTCAAATTGGAAAATTTGGTATAAATGCTAATATTAGTATTTTATTTCTGTACATTTAACATAATTCAAAATAATCTACAGCATCACGTATGGCTCATCAATATTGCCATCATCACTGTGTATCAACCAAAAAACCCCCAAAAATATATTCATTACTCATTAGAAATACTAAACACTGGAAAAAATGGAATTTTATACATTTGTTTTCTTAAATATTTGACTAAGATATTCAAAAAGTTAAAACTGCCTTCTACAGAATTTTATGTGTATATGGCACAAGTTGACACCCAAAACAGTGTGAATTCCATCAAAAAGGCACTGTTTACAATACTCAGAATAATCTGACAAGTCTACTTCAATGATGTCTAAGAGTGAATATATTTGAAATAGTTAAACAGACAAACCCTTATAAAAGTACAGCATTACTGTTTAAATATACTATAGCTATATAAAAGGAAATAAAACAACACAGAGAAATGACCCTTTATGACAAGTAAGCCTATAAACACTTCGAATCATATTGGAGAGTTCTGTAACACAAAAATAACAAAAAGTATTTTCTTAAAGGCACAAAAGCGTGAATACTAAATGAGTGTTGTATTTTACAAGGCCAACTTTTTCAATGGAATGGTGACAAGGACTACACTGTACCTTTATAAGTGATACAAAAAAGTACTAACATGAAATACAAGTAAAATATCTATTGCTGAAACTTACTTGTTTCACATGCCCTATTTACTGTCTATTCCTGGGCCAGCTATACCTCACTAAATGGTGGATAATTGAAGGCATAGTACATTTAATAATTAAAACAAATGCACATGTCAATAATTATTACTCATCTAAATTTTCATGTGAAAAAGTAAAATTTTTGATCAAATGAAAAAAAAGTGGTCATAAGATCTTAAATCCTAGAAACCATCATGAGGTTCTCAGACAACTGGGAACTGTAATCACAATTTTTATGAATCCATGGTTGAAGGAATATTAATCTCAGGTAGAGAACATTCAAAGTCAATTACATATATGGCTACATACAAAGTTAATTATGTGTTTTAAAGGATTCACATACTAAGCCTAGTATAAGCACTGATCTAAAACTAAACCACCAATTCCTGAGTTTTGTGTTCAGTTCACAGAAAGGAACTCATACAACTAAAAGCATAAGAAGACTTAGATTAGATATATGCTTTCAGTGTATAAGAAACAGTCATGAGTAACCCTGCTCTTTTTCATGAAATAGTTTTTGACTCAAGTAAAGAACCCAAAATATCTGCCTTAAAAAAAGAAAATAACTACCTTTCCAGTCTTAGACGATACCTATACAAATAAAACACTATTTAGACCAAATGAAAATAACACACAAGTGGGTAAGACTAAAACTGCAAAGGGGGGTTACCAACAAAAAATTTTAAGTTCTCAGGGTTTAATGATGAAATGATTTTTGTGATCAGCCAATCAACTTATATAAATACTAATTTAAACCATAAAAAGGATCAAATTGTACAATATTTACAAAATATCATCCATCAATGAATAGGCAGTTGGGCATTAACATTGGTAACAGAAAGTGAGTATAAAAATTATATTGACAAGCATGAAATACAAACAGATCCCACCTGTTCTGTGTAGTCATAATAAACCTATACTTACACCAGGTATAGGTATATCTCACTTACATTTCAGTCAATTAAAAAATGTTTTCACATGTACATATGGAATACAGCATTATTTTGCCAAAACTACATGGGAAAATTGCTCTTCTTAAAACCTACGGCTACTTAAGATAGCTATATTAGTTAGGGGGAAAGACAGGCTCTTTTTTTATCACTTTCAGTTTTTGTAATTTAGCAATCATTCCTTGATTTTATATTTATCATGGCATAGATGATTGTAATCTTGCTAGTGTCTCACACTCTCTTCTTAATCAAAGGCAAATGTAGCCAGAATAGTTATTCTGACTTTTATTTTCATTAATAGCCACTTCGAAATCTACACTTTCAGGATTCTGAGATATATCTTAGGACAACATGTTCCTAAGCTTAACTACATTTGCAAACATTGCTTCTGAGGACTGTAAATATTTATGACAAAAAGTAAAAATATTAACCCCTCCCCCCAAAAATTAGGAAAAAGTTTGTCTGAGCCTGAACAAAAAAAATCTTGAAGAATTGTTGTTTTATCACAGAATGAAGTTGCTCAGAACAGGAGAGTAAGGAATTAAACCTCAGAACTTGATGTTCTTCTTAAATGCTCAACTTATTGCACATTTTAAAGAAACCAATTTTAATATACACATAAATGCTACCACACAAAGTGTCTTTTCTTATCGCCTTTCTCTTATTTGGCTTTTGAAATAAAATATTGGTTATAATTTTTTCTATTCTATTTGTTCACTGAACACACTAGGGTCTAAACAAAAGCTAAAATATATTTTTCATAATGAAAAAACGTAAATTATCAGAATTTCATATGTCCTATAAACATCTCTAGAATTTGACCTATGCTATTGGACCAATGGAGTTACAAAAAACAGAAATAAGAAAAAAGGACAGCAATAAATTTTGACCACACTTTTTTAAGCAAGTGATTAAGGTGGTATTATATAGGTATAAGAAAGATATAATGAACAGATCCAAATAGCCGCATACCAATTTTTATGTTGATATACACACACATACATTTATACCTGTATCTATAAATATTAAATTCTAGGGGTTAAAAAAAGTCATGTGTAAACTTTTAAAAAAGCAGTTTGCCATCTTGTCTCTCTCAGTACATCAATTTTGACTACACTTTTTTCTTGCTGTTTCTAAGAAGACAACTGATCTGGGTGCTTTGGAAATGATTTTTTTTTTTTGAAACAGGACAGTGTTTTAAACTATTTATGTCAATTATGCCATCATTTCCCATTCTGTAATTCCTTATTGATAAAAGTCTTGTGCCTATTTTATGAAGAAAATAGACTGCTATATATATTTCATAAGAATGTTAATGCTATATCTCAGAACATACTACAGAATACAAAGACTACTGTCAGGTATACATAAGACACAATTGTGTATACATGTGGATTTATCACACTCACATGTAAACACATTGTCACAAAAGCTAGAAATGTTCTGGCACTTAACACATAGCTCACTTTAATAACCAATAGTTCTTATTTCAGGTTAAGGATAAAAGGTATGAAAGGTCAACACCTCTACATTTATCTCTAAGATTTTTGTTTTAGAAATATTGTGACGTTTTAATAAAGACCAAAGCAACTTGAACATTTGGTCCCAGGCCAAATCTGATCATTCCAGTTCACTGATTCAACTGTAAGGAACTTCTACTTGAACATGAAGTTTATTATAACTTGAAGCAAAATCAGGAGGAAAATGATGAAGTAGTCTTTTTGTTGCAGAAAATAATCCGTGGCAGGTGTGCTTGAAACTAAATGATTTCGAAGAGCCATAATATTTCTGCAAAAATAAAAACAGTAAGTTTTATGTCAAAAATGTTACCACAGAACTCATAATTTGATATGAGACTTATTAGTAAAGTCTTAGTTAAGAGAACACTTAATTACACTATCTAAAGTAACTAGTTCAATCAATTACAACTACTTGAACAGGAACCTGATTATCTTACGTGAAGCCATTATTGTCTAAATCTACATTCCACGTTAAACCAAATACATTACTCAATGATGTGCACCAAACATAATTAAAATTTGATACAAAAAATATATCACCTTTCTCTGTATCACAGTGGTTTTTTTTTTAACAAAAATTGTGTTTTTTAAGTTGGCCTAATTAAGATTCTTTTTACCTTTACTTTAGGGATGATAGAAGTAGAGTTGGAGAAAAATCCTAAATTCTCCAGGAAAAAATAATACAACGGATCTCATGACATTCCTAACTTGAAAAATGCTACACAGGCACTTCCTATGCTAACAAAATATTAACTTAGTCATGTAATGAGCTTACACTATCCTCATGCCATCCTAAATGCTTTTGGCTAAAAAGAAAAAAACTGGTTAGTGAAGACATCCCACCCCGCCCCCACCCCAACTTCTTCTATTAAAGTGTTTTACCAGTATAGAGAAAGAAAGGAAGCAAATGAACTAGTAGGCTCATTAATTTATAAATCTAATTAAACTAGGAAACAAAAATTTTATATAAGGGCTGATGACACCAAGATGCAGAAGACATGCCCCCTCCTCTAACGGAGCTCATGGTCCAGTGGGGGCTGCAGGGGCGAGGTAAGCAGACACACACAATAACAACTCTGTAGTCTAGTAAATGCTCAAAAGCAGTATGTATAGAGAATTGTATAAGAAAAGTGGAGAGATTAATAACTCTACAGGGCAGGGTGAGTAATTAGAAATGTTACTGAAAGGATAGTATTTGAATTATATTCTGAAGGATAAACAGGGATTTTCTTAATGGGCAGGGTGGGAGGAAGAGCAATTCCGTGTTGACAAAGCTCCAGAAATGACACAGAAAGTGTATCCTGGAGATGTGAGGAGTTTCAAAGAACTAGAACATGGGACAGGTGTAGGGGAATGGCAGGAGGTGAGGCTGTAAATGAAAACAGCAACTAAATGTAAGCTGTAAGATCACTAAGAACGAGAAAAATCACCTTAAAAAAAATTCTCTGATATAGCAATGGGAGGCAACCAATCTGCACTCATGCTAGCTTAGCAATGGAGCAGGAGAGATCAGGACCCTTCTCCCTCCAAGGAGCCTTCCTAGGTGTTAATCTTGTGCTGCTGGGAGAAAGACAATATCATATGGTTTCTTTCATCTATGGAACATAAAAACTAAGAAGATCGGTAGGAGAAGAAAGGGATAAAGAAAGGGGGGGTAATCAGAAGGGGGAATGAACCATGAGAGACTATGGACTCTGAGAAACAAACTGAGGGCTTCAGAGAGGAGAGGGGTGGGGGAATGGGATAGACTGGTGATGGGTAGTAAGGAGGGCACGTATTGCATGGTGCACTGGGTGTTATATGCAACTAATGAATCATCGAACTTTACATCAAAAAAAAAAATCTTGTGCTGCTGGATCACGGAGAGGTATGCGTGAGGAATGGCGTGGGACTACAAAAAGAGCATTCAAAGGTCTCAGGCTATTCAACCATTGCTGTGAAGTATTTCAGTATTTCAACAACTGAGGCACTCCAATTAAAAATTAGCTACATACAAAGGGATGGCAGAAGCCTTTGTTAGCCAACTTTCTCAGAAACCACCCCACTTCCACACCTAACCCAGCTATATTTCAGGTATGCTACAGCAGTAAGATTCCAATCCTACCCTCACGGATGAGGAAAAACCACCACTCTCTACCAATATTTTAGTGGTGAAGGAATTTCATAAGTGTTAGTCATCAGGTAACAGAAGCCAAGGTTCTATTTTAGCCCAACAATGTTTTAAAACTGTAAAGTTTGCATATAATTTCCTACATAACAGGATTCTTAACTATCCCTCTAGACTTAAATGAACAGCCACTGTCCATATATATTACCTTTTAATTTCTTCCTGTGTTTGTTTTATAGATTCGATGGAATTTTGAATGTCTCCCAGTTCTATCCCTTTCTTTCTTCTTGTATTTGGTTTTACTGACTGAGCTGAAAAGACATTTGGAATGAAGTTGGTGAAAATACCGAATACATACAATTATAAACAATTTACATTTCAACATAACGATTCTCGTGTAATAAAAATTTTCCTAAGCATTACTTTTATGGCTTAGAGAGTAATGTAACAATACTAGTATTCTGCATTTTTTTAAGTTTCAATCATATCATTTCAAAACTAGAATACTACAAATATATTTAAAGTAACTACAAATTAGTTATATTTTGGATGGCATCAGTTTTTTTTTTTTTTTTTTAAAGATTTTATTTATTTATTTGACAGAGATAGAGACAGCCAGCGAGAGAGGGAACACAGCAGGGGGAGTGGGAGAGGAAGAAGCAGGCTCATAGCAGAGGAGCCTGATGTGGGACTCGATCTCGGTACGCTGGGATCACGCCCTGAGCCGAAGGCAGACGCTTTAACGACTGCGCTACCCAGGCGCCCCTACATCAGTTTTTTAATACTCATTAAAATAGACAAAAATAATCCATTAAAAATACATATATTAATTTGGGGGAAGGTATTACTCTCTTTTATCTCTTGTCTATTTGCCTACATCTGAAGAAGTCAGTTTTTTGAGCCCCCTTTTCAGTGTTTTATTGTTGATGTTATAGTCACCTAAATTTTATATCTTTTCAGTTGGTTTTGCTACCTTTTCTATAAATTTTTACTGTCAACCATTACACTGTATTTTTTTCCCCTTCAAACCTCTCATATCCATTCCTCTCATATCCTGTTTTTGTTCAGATCTTAACCTTTCTCCAGGTCTCAGCTTTCTTATTTGTAAAAGAGGAATAACAATACCACCATTCAAACTTCACATGGTGGTAGTACAGTGTATTAAACATCTAGCTTGGCACACATTATGTACTCAGTGAATGTCAACTGATAAATTACAGGTAAATAGTGGAGTGGATAAGAGAGTGAATTAAGGAACCAAAATATCTGCATATATTACATATACATACTGCCTTATGGGATACGTGACCTTGAGCAAACCTGTGTCTCAATTTCCTTTTCTGTAAAATGGGAACAAAACAGTATAACTAATAACCCCCTCTAGCACACCGGTACCCTGTGACTCATACTTTTAAACGTTTATTGATTTTATTCCTCTTTTACACTGGTCATCTTGCCCCCCCACCAACATCCCTCAAGCCTAGATTGCTGTAATCCATTAGAAATCTTAATTCATCAGGGTTCATCTCTAAGAACCTACCTCAAACTGAATTCAGCTCCCTTTCCTTTAAATTGTTATTTGTTGTCTACTAATTTCCTGGCATTTATCATTTATTCACCTCTAGTGTTATTGCTATAAAAATAAGCTCCCTAGCTTAGTAGAGAACTATGGCTTTAAAAAAAAACCTTTATTTTCTCAGACATTACCTTAATCCTTTCTTGATTATATCTCAATGTAATTCAAGACATTTTACACATTATCTGACTTGAACAAGAATGGCATACTAGTTAATTTAGTCCATAATTCTGATATATTTTTACTTCTCTGTGACTTCTAAACACTGCAAGAATTTATTCTAAAAATGGAAAACTTTCTTTAAAGCATGGAAATGAGCTCAAAGCTCAAAAAATGCTTCCTGCATTGAATCTAGGAAACCATCAACAATTTTTCAGAAGCTAACAAGAACTAGTACTACAGTGTGGTTCTTTTTTTTTTTTTTTTTAAGATTTTATTTATTTATGTGACAGAGAGACAGCCAGCGAGAGAGGGAACACAGCAGGGGAGTGGGAGAGGAAGAAGCAGGCTCCCAGCGGAGGAGCCTGATGTGGGACTCGATCCCGGAACGCCGGGATCACGCCCTGAGTCGAAGGCAGACGCTTTAACGACTGCGCTACCCAGGCGCCCCTACAGTGTGATTCTTGATTTGCATGTTCTCCACTTGCCTTTCCCTTGTGGCCTGGTCTTGAAACTTATCTATAATCTAAAATAGCTTTTTTTTTGCATGCCATCTCTGTCTCCACCCAAACTCCTACATTATCTTCCTGAGTTAATATGAAAAACACTTTTCATATATTAAACATAATACTGTAATATCCTTTTAAAAGTTTAGGTGCTTGTAGTGAAGAGTCTGCAGTAAATATTTTTACCTTCACTTCCAGATGAGTCCTGGATATCAGGTTCTGGGGAAGAATAGCCTTTTGCCACTTTCTTCTGTTGCCTGGTTGGCTTATGTTTCATTTTTGGGACACTAACCTGAAAAAAAAAAGCCATGCTATGTGAATTTGCAGTGAATTTTTAAATTAAAGACCAATGTTGTATAACTGTCAAAGCTATCTGTTCATGGGTACAGTACACTGAAATAAAAATAAAGATGAAATAGTCTAATTAAAACTTAACAACATGTGATACACTTATACAATCAAATGATTAAATTGTAATAGGAAACATTAATTTGGCACAAATAACAAAAAATATTTTAAAAATATGCAATGAAGAGTTTCTCTTCACTGCTGAGCTCTATCAACCCATTTTCTCTAAATACTATTACTCTGTATATCCTTCAAGGGACATTTTTATGTCACACACAAATATGAATATAGACCCCCCAAACTTCTAATTGCACCAGTCAGTATCTCTAGTTCAATGTCAAATATTAGTGTTCTTTTTCAATCATATTTATCTTGTTCTCAACACTAGAAATATTCCCATTGAATGATATTGGGTTTCCCATAAAATTATTAACTTACTTTTAATAATATCTGGATACTGTAGAGAGCATCTTCTTTTTTTAAGATTTTATTTATTTGAGAGAGAGAGAGAGACAGTGAGCAAGCATAGCAGGGGGAGGGGCAGAGGGAGAGGGAGAAGCAGACTCCCCAGTGAGCAGGGAGCCTGACACAGAACTCAATCCTAGGACCCTGGGATCAGGACTTGAGGTGAAGGCAGACACTCAACCGAATGAGCCACCCAGGCGCCCCTAGATAGTATCTTATAATAAATGGAAGTATTATTCTGCAGAGCGTGATTTTTTAAAACATGCTTTTATTTATTTATTTGAGAGACAGAGAGCACAAGCAGTAGGGAGGTGGGAAGGGGGAATGGCAAAGGGAGAGAAGACTCCCTGATGAGCAGGGAGCGTGACATGGGGCTCAATCCTAGGACCCTGAGATCATGACCTGAGCTGAAGACAGATGCTTAACCGACTGAGCCACCCAGGTGCCCGCCCCGTTGCAGAGCATGATTTAAACTTATATAAAGTATTTGAATGCATGCACAAGATTCAGAAGTATATCAGATGATCAACTAAGACTAAATTTTTCTTAGAATAATGTACTTCAGACTCTACTCTATTAACAAATAGGCTTGCAATTTTGGAGGTCAATCCTAAGGTTAAAAACTCAAATTCAAGAGAAGAAACTAGAATCAAAAGGGTAAGATAATTTACATGCTTATAAAAACAGGGAACCAGTCATCATAACTCCTGGATTCTATTCATACCATTCTAAATAGGAATTATCTACAATTACCCATTCTTTTGCAAAATCTTATTCGAAAGACAAATTAAAATAAAATTTCTGCAATTTTGTTATAGAAAATAAGCAATGAGCAGGTAGGTTCTAGATTCAGCTTACACTATGCCCTCCTACTTCAAGTCACAGAGACTGAACATTATAGCATTAGAATCTAAATCCACATTCTTAGAGTAGGTTCAAATTGGAGATTGATGAAGACTGGTGAGAAGTATTTAAAATGACAAAGGGAGTCACCAATCTATCTCTCAGTAAACTCTACCTTTAGGAGGAAATACAGATGCCCTGTCTCTATCATGTTTTTATTGTTAAAGGCAGAAACAATGTTTAAAAAAAAATTTTTTTTTGAGAAGGGGGGGCAGAGGGGGAGAGAGAGAGGGAGGGGAAAGAGAGAGAAATCTTAGGCAGGCTCCACGCCCAGCACGGAGCCCAATGCAGAGATCAATTTCACAACCCTGAGATTATGACCTGAGCTGAAATCGAGTCAAATGCTTAAATGACTGAGCCACCCAGGCGCCTCTAAAATGTTTTACAGTTTCTAAATAGTGATACCATGTGTATGTACAGATACACATATATATATAATAAATTTTGCCACCTCAGCCATTTTTAAGTGTACAATTCAGTAGTATTAAGTAGATTCACAATACTGTGCAAATGTTGTGCAAATAGCTACTTCTAAAACATTTTCATCGTACCAGAGAGAGACTGTAATAATTAAGCAACGACTTCTCATTCTCTCTTCCCCTCAGTCCCTATAGCTTCTTTTTCACTTTAGTTATTCTATTTTTGAGCTCCAGAATTTGTTTGGTTCCTTTGTATAATTTCTCTTTATTGATATTCTAATTTTATTTATGTATCTTTTTCTTGGTTTTCTTTAGTTCTTTGTTCCTGTTCCTGTTTAACTCTGTGGGCACATTTGAGACAACTGTTCTAACAACTCTGTCTGTTGAGTCTGGTGTCTGGATTTCATCAGGGATGGTTTCTGTCAATTTATTTTGTTCCTTTTAATGGGTCATCCTTTTATGCTTCTTTCTATGCCTGGTTATTCTTTAAAGAAAACTGGACATCTGATTGTTATAATGTGGTAATTCAGGAAATCAGATTCTCCACCTTCCCCAGGGCTTGCTGTCTTCTGGACTGATGAAAGCTATAGTACTACATTTGTTCAGTAAAATCCCTAAATTGTTTTTGCAAAGACTGTATTCCTTGTTCATGGTTACTGAAATCTCTGTTCCTTAGCTTGTGTTCAGCTAGCACTTTGACAGAAGCTTCCTTGAACACCAGTAGCTAAACAAATAAAAACAAAAGACAAAAACAAAAAAAATACTCTCCAGCATTAGCAGACTGGCTCTGTGTAGCGGCCCTCTTTCAGCTCTACGCCAGGCTTGCACAGGTCTTTTCTGAGCATAAGCATTTTGCCTTGGACCTTTCCAAGGTTTTCTAAAATTCCTGATTCCCTAGTTTCCCAAAGATTTTCTCCCCAGCTTTTGTTTCTCACCTTCTACAGTCTATCGTTTTGTTTCAGTGGGAATCTTTTGCCCCAGGATTGTGCCGGTTGTCAGTATGGCTCACAGTACTTCCAAGCAATGCCTGCAGCCTTTCTGGGTGAGCTCTGAGTTAGTGAAAACAGGCATCCTTCAGGTAGCCCCCAGAAAGATTAGAATAGACAGACACAATTTGTGAATAAGGTCTGCTCTGCTCCCTCTGGAACCAGGACTTGCACTGGGAATGTGTGGACCCTTCAAGACTACCTGTGCACCTGTGAGGAGTTGGGGTAAGGGCAAGTAAAAATGCCATAAAGCTTTCCTATGGCTCTGAAGTCACCTCTGTCTTGATTTAGCATTCACTTTGTTGCTGCAAACCTCTGACTATTTTCCATAGTTCTGGCAAATTTACTTCTGACCATTTTTGCTTGCTATTTTTGTTTCTTTGAAGGGACAAGGGCTTGGAGCTGACTACTCTGCCATTTTGCTGACCTCAAATTTTAAATTTTGAAGCCAAATTTTAAACTTTGGTGGCCAAAGATACTAAGGGCTTAAAAAATTTGTAGGTCTAGGGGTACCTGGGTGGCACATACGGTTAAGTGTCCAACTCTTGGTTTTGGCTCAGGTCATGAACTCATGGGTTGTGGGATCGGGCCCTGAGTCAGGTACCATGCTCAGGGCGGAGTCTGCTTGAAATTCTCTCTCCCTCTCCCTCTGCCCCTCCCCCTGCTCGCTCTTTCTAAAAAATAAATAAACCCTTAAAAGAAAAATTTGTATGCTTAGCAGATCGTGTTACTTTTTTATTACATACCATTGGAGTGCGATGTTTCACTTTGGTCTGGATAACACCATCTTTTTCGAACTGTATCATATCATTAAGGGGGTCCCATGGTCTAGTACTGCATAAATGAAAAAAAAAAAAAACAAACCCCATTTGTTTAATAACTGAACAAAACACTCAAATACTTTTCCAAAAATGTATTCTATAGATTTATATTAGCAATTATGAACCTAGCTCTAAGATTAAGATTTGTCATATCTAATTTCTTCTGATCCTCAGCTTCTTTTGTCAGATTTATAATGGATGGAACATCAAGTTTAAAATCTCACACTAAATTATATATATGGCTTAATGAAATACTACTCCAACTAACAGTAAAAGTTACAGAAATAAAGGCAAAAAACTATGTTGGTGTATTGTTTGTAATATACTCTTTTTAATTACTTACTCTGCAAACTTGTAATGCCATTCCCCTGTGAGTGGATCAAGCTCAAATAACTTGCATGTCCACTCTTCACTTTTTGTTTTCCGATCTCTGGCAGCTTGTCTTTGAGCTTCTTCTAAAACATACTTCTCTTGAGTAGCTTCTGTTTGGTCTTTGGCATTTATGGCTCGAGTTACCCGCTGCCAGAGTCTAATACATGTGTAAAAACAGCATTAAAAAGAGAAAATCAAATCTACATAGAATAGACTTGAATCCCCTTGAAAGAAAATGGTGCCCATGTGGGTTTTTGGCTTTGACAAAGCTTATGCTCACAGGCTTCGGAATGTGTCAAGATACAAAAAGCGGTGCCTGAGTAGAGAGATCACAGTGGAGACTAATTTTTTTTCTTGTCAGGACAGAGATATTACCTGGATTCTTAAACACATGGCAATGAATGGTGCTGACCCAAGATGATGAGAATGTAATGAAGGCTCAAGAATCTATATTTTAAGCTCCCTGGATGATTCTTATCACTGTTTAAGATTCACAGGCCTCAAAGATCCAATACTGTAATGCCGTGCTTCTCAACCTTGGATGCAGGAATCATCAGCAACTTTTAAAATAAAATCTTGGGGATAGGCCCATGTATTGGTTTTTTAGATGTTTTCCAGGTGATTTTAAATCATAGCCAGTGTTGAGAACCAATGATATAACAGAAAAGACTGGGTAAAATCTTTTCCCCTACTAAAGTTTAGTTTTTTATCAAATAAAAATATACTATCTATATCCCAGCTACCTAAGAAGACAGCATGTTGTGACTGAAAGAACACAAGCTTTGGAATCAGAGTTGGGATGAATTCTTGGCTGGTGAACTAAAAGTTACGTATCCCAAGACTCGTTTCCTCATCTTTAAAATATGTTAAATTATATTCACACCTCAAGAATTGTTTATACCTTGGCAAAGCTTCATTCTTGATAGAGAGCATCATGTGGTTATAGCTGAAACAATTTTTAGAACTGGTGCATACACATTCTTCCATTTTTGACAATCTCAATTTTGAATGTAGAAGGAAAGTACACAGACATGAATCCTCATGACAATGAGACATGAGAATGATATGCATATGAGAACATGTCGTGAGAACTAAACTGTATAATGTATATAAAGTACCTGGTAGAGTGTCTTTTACATAGAAACCTTCTAACACAAAGAAATATAATAAGAATAGAACTGGGCAATACTTAAACAATATTTTTGGTTCAAAAGTGTAAGACATCAAGCAAGAATTCCATGACTTAAGAGCAGAAACTATGGTCGTAATTATTACCCAACTAATGTTAAGTCCTCTAGAAGCCTGCATATCCTGTGGCATAATTCTTGTAATTTGAAAACCAAGAGTAATCAGTCCCATGATTTTATACAAACAAAACAGAAGTTTTTTGGTTTTGTTTTTAATAGGCCTTGGAGCAAATAAGAAGAGAAAGGAAAAAATGGGAAGCTTTAGTTTAGAACTGCAGAAAACCAGTATGATTTTTTAACCAGTATGATTTGTATATTTATTTGACATTCACATATACCAAAAAAAAAAAAAAAAAAGTCCTGTCACATCCCACAAATGTTATTTTGCTGAATTAAAATATGACTGAAAAGTGACAGAGGAAAGTATCCACACTACTGAAGGATTAAAAAACACTCTTCAATATTTATGAAGTTGGCTGAAAAATCGTGTACTTACTTCTCTGATTCAAAATCTCCCTGCTCTTCAAATTTTACAGTGTGCCTTATTAATCTCCACTGCTTAATGTCTGGTGTTGGATTCCAGAAAACCTCTGAATTATCAGTCTTTTTGTCATTAATAAAAACTTCACTATCCTATATTTAAAGAAGTTAAACATTAATACAGAGAATTGTCATTTAAAAGAGGATTATTTAATGTAACAATACTTTCTTCCTGATACTTAATCCCACAGTTAAACATATTTTGAAAACAAATACAACTAGCACTTTTCTAAAAGTCCCAAATATCTTGTCATTTTATAAAACCATTAGATTAAATATGTAATACTAGTCATTTAAAAACTTTGAACACACAAAAAGTTTATGAGATTTCACAGGTTTTATTTAATAAACAAATTTCAATAATTACTTGCAAAAACCTCAACAACCATTTCTGAATTGTCAAAGTAGAGCACAGTATTTGCTAGAACTATAGTGAGATGCTGTTGACTATCTACGTACTCAATATATATATATACAAAAACCTCAACGAGCTGTTCTTAGCATTAAAAATTTGAGCACAATCTCAGAAATTTCATTTTTTAAATATAGTTTTATCTTTTTTCCAAATGATTTTTGGAAAAGTACATTTTTAAAATTACAAAGCATATGTGGTCTCTTGGTTGAGTCTCTAGATACAGTTTCATTTTCTCATCACATTTCTCATCATTTTCTGCTTATTATAATGCAGAAAATAGCATATATTCTGTGTGACAGTGCGAGTGCATCTAGGCAGTACCACGATATATCCTTCTTATTCATTTAAGCTCTTCTGAACAAAATTACATATATGTGAATTTACATCAGTAGAGAAATAAATAAAAGCCATTGCTCTCAAATACCACTGTATCCTTTCCATGTTCCTCAAAAGGAAATGTAAGTCTAACTGGAAAAGCCTCTTTCTTCGAGGTGAGAGGCAGTATACTGCTCTGAGTAGAAGCATAGCCCTGGAGCCAGAGAGCACAGGCTGGAATACTGCTCCATCACTTTGAGCAATTAAACTCTGTACCTCAGTGTCCTCCTCTGTAAAACAGAGACAGTTAACAGTACCCACCTCATACAGTTACTAAGTATTAAATGAGTTAATATGAGTAACATTTTAAAACAGTGCAGAATATTATAGGTGGTAAATGTTAGCTATTTTTATTGAATTAAAGTTTTGGAAAGATAAAGTATTGCATGAAACTAAATACTGTTGATAATAGCTCAATGCCAAGATATTTGTTAAGCTGAAGCTTATGTTGAATAGTGATGATGCTTTTAGCAATTGAATAAGTGAACTTATAAAATGTTATTTTTAATTTTTTTCACAGAATAAAATTCTTTTCGCAAAGCTAAAATACAAAAATACTTACCCAATGGCCTTCCAAAGTAGCTAGGACTTCTTTTCCCAATTTAAGTTTCCCTGATATTTGATTAACACAGTCACTACTACCTAGAAATGGCTTTTAAAAGAGAAAATGTTACAGAAATATTCTGCTTTTTACTAGTATTTACATTTAATGTAGACAAAAGGGAATGAAAGACATAACTGTATAGTTACAGTGCTACTGTAGGCAAAAAGGGTGATATTTTAGTCAGAAATGTTCAATGAAAAGAAACTGCGATTTGTTGCTGTGGAATAAATAGGTAAAATCAAACAGAGTGTGTGAGTCTCTAGATGCAGTTTCATTTTCTCATCACATTTCCCATCATTTTCTGCTTATTATAATGCAGAAAATAGTGAGAGTGAACATACTGAGATCACAAACGATGATTGCACCCTGTGCTCTCTTCTGACTCAACTATGGTCCATCAGTGTTGTAGTCTATTTAAAGCAATAACAATTCAGGGGATTTGAGGGACTTAATTCATCTATTAGAACAGCCCTTCCTTCAAAACAAAACAGTAAAACAATACTTAACCAAAAAAATCCTCCAAAAATTAAATTAGAAGAAATATACTTTGAGTTACTATATTGCCTTACTGATGTCTCTCGTCAGTGACAAAATTTTGATGTTCCAGTTTAGCCCTTAAAGGTGTCAGAAATTACTTAAGACATCTTTAGATTTTCAGATATTATCACCATACAAGCAAAAATTTGCTAAGATTAAAAAAAGGGGGAGGGGCACTGCACCAAATAATACTGAAGTGATACTTTTTCTCGGAACAAAGTTGCTGATCAGTTGGATTATCAACATCGGAGAAATCTAGTAACAAATATTAAACAGTTCATAGAAATATTCTCATCTGAACATAATGTATTGTCCTAAACCAATAACTGCCACAATAAAAAGGTCTTAAATTTCCCTTTCACGTAGACGCAAAATTTTCCAAAGATAGCCATCTTCCCCTGAGAAGAGGGGTCTGCATTCTTTCCCCTTGCGTTTGGGTGGGCTTGTAACTCTTCAAATAACAGAAAATGGTGGAAATGATATAATTTGACTTTTCTGCAACCAGGTCATGGATGGCAATGCAGCTTCCCCCTTGCTCACAAGAACACTTGCACTTGGAATCGTGAGCTGCCAAGTAAGAAGTCTGACTACCTTGAAGCCACTGTGCTGTGAGGAAGCCAAACCACATGGAAGGGCCAAACATACAGATGCTCAGATCAGCAGTCCTAGCTTTAGTCTTTAGGTTGTCCCAGCTCACGCACTGGACATATAAGTGATGAGCCTTCAGATAATTCCGGCCCCAAATGTTGAGTCACTCACAACCTGCAAGTCTTCCTGAGGCCCCAAACATTACATGGCAGATGTAAGCCATCCCCATTATGCTCTGTCCAAGTTCCCGACTGATAGAACCCCTACATATCAGAGCAAGGTTGTTTTTAAGACTGTGAGGTTGAGGATACTGTTAGGCAGAAACTAACCAATACAACTCTTACCGTACACAACGTTAGCTCAAGCTGATACATACTTTGTGGTCTTTTGTAAAGAAATGCTTTAATTTACTGAGGAATTTCTATCCATTCACTTCATGTATCTCATCTCCCATAAAATACCAATAGTTTTATTAATTAAAATCAATAAAAGAAGTCTTTCTGTTGATTTGGATCTGCCAAGGCTGCCCTGTGATGAATTCTGTGTTCTTAAATTTATTTTTTAATAAGGAACTAAACTGTGCTCTTTGTTCAATATTTATAGCAAGACCCTCTTTAATTAGGTGACACCTTCTATCTGCACTAACCTTTAGTTTGAATTCAAGTATTGCACTGTATCCAGTTTTCTGACACGTAATATTGACTATTCCACCAAGCTCCAGTGTCATTGTGCCATAAAGAATTCCTAAAGGAAAAAAAAAACAATTTTGACAAAAGGCTGAAGAGAGATACTGGCTAATAATAACAAGCAGAACTTTACAATCTACTCTCCTTCTAGGAGAAAGCAATAATTCAAGGGTATTCTGTCCCACCCAACAACAATCTGTAACATACACATGAAGTTGTTTCTGTAGGACTTAAACAGATAACAGAGGATAAGATTACTTGCAGATTCCATTCCATTTGTAGATCCAATTATTTGCGAATTCACACTCTCACTAAAACATGTTCAGCAATCCCAAAATAAATACCCACAGCACTTTTGTAATCCTTCATGGATATGCAGAAAGTGGTGAAAAACTTGAGCTGTCCCATGTGCAAATTGCCAGCTGAGACTGAACAAGGTTTCATCCCTCCTTTGGTAAACAAGTGCTGTTTTTGCAGTATATTTAAGAGCCACATTTTTCACAGTTTGGTGATTTTTGTTAGTAATTTTATGGTTTAAAATGACCTCCAAATATAGTGCTAAAGTGCTACCTAGCATTCCTAAGCACAGAAGGCTATAATATACCTTATGGAGAAAATGTTTGTTAAAGCTTGGTTCAGGCATGAGTTATAGTGCTGTTGGCTGCTAGTTCAATGTTATTGAATCGATAATATAAAACAAGGTGACTTTAAATAGAAACAAGGTTATGTATTGATTGGTTGATGAAAAGGTGAGGAACCTAATCTTGTGTTTCCCCTAGGAGCAATGGCTTAGTATTCATTAAAATGTGTTTGTGGTGACTTTATGGAACATAACTACTGCTAATCACAAGAATCAACTATGTAAGTAAGACAAACATGTAAAAAAAAAACCCCTCAAGATAGGTTCTGTGGCTAGAAGTTCAGAGAATTCATTTGACTTTGTTAAGTGTGTGTGTGTGTGTGTGTGTGTGTGTGTGTGTGTGTGCATAATCTGTTCTTGGACTAAATTGTTAAGGGAGCTTTTAAAATGCAAATGCACAATGTTAATTTCAACAGACTATGCAATGTGTCTCATACTTACTTGGCTATGGAACTCACTTTGTAAAACAGTTTGTGAGATTAATGATTTGAGGAACACATCATAGAAAATACACAAAGGTAGAAAACAATCATTATTTCCTATGCTCATTCACAAGGGGTTATTATAATCTCGTTTTTTCCACGCCACAAGAAAAAAAAAAAACATTGGCACTGGGTATCTACATAAAATAATATTCTTTATTCTAAATGATATAAGATTTTAAAATATATTTCTTATCAATTTAGTTCATAACTTCAGATATTTCACTCCATGCCTATTTCAAGAACCACACATGAAGCTCTAAGAATTATCAAGCCTGAGGCCACAAGGTGGCCACTCTCATACTTCAAACAAGGTAGGTCCATGTTACAATGGATGGGAGTCAACAAGCCTAGAGTTTAGTCTCAAGAGTTCTCACTGGTTTGGCCTTAGGTAAGATTCTTTTTTTTTTTTTTTTTTTTTTTAAGATTTTATTTATTTATTTGACAGAGAGAGACAGTCAGTGAGAGAGGGAACACAAACAGGGGGAGCTGGAGAGGGAGAAGCGGGCCCCTAGCGGAGGAGCCTGATGTGAGGCTCGATCCCAGGACCCTGGGATCACGCCCTGAGCTGAAGGGAGACCTGAAGGCAGACGCTTAAGGACTGCACAACCCAGGCGCCCCTTTAGGTAAGATTCTTAACCCTCTCAGTTTCTACAACTGTGAAATGAGGCCACATTAAATAATTACCATGTTTTCATGAATCAGTTTCTAAAAGAGGATAATTATTACCCAAAAAAGTTATTTTAAAAAAAATGGGTTGGAAATATCAATACAGATATTGAATGTTGAAGCTGATGCCGACACAGAGATCTTGACCTGGCTGTGTGATCTCAGGCAAATTAACCTCTGTGTGCCTCACTTTCCACATCCATAAAACAGACAATATTACCTACTTTACAGTGCTGTAGGAATGATTAAATGAGTTTATAAAAATGTAAGGTGCACAGAATGGTTAGGTCCCCGGTCTGCTGTAAATGATAGTATCTTTATCTGTATCTTAAATAATGGGGGAAAAGTATAATACATTAGTTTTTAAGAAATTGCCAAATGAGGATAAGAAAATTTTTTAAAGGACTCAGTATACTGAAAAGCAGCAAATTAACATTTTAAAAAGGGGTGAAGGTACAAGAAAATGAAAATGATTTTTAAAAAGATTTAAATAATGGGCAATTTCATCAATTTTAAAACCTGTACATTAGGTAAATGAAATTCCATTATTATAAATCAGCCTTTTCCAACTGATGTATGTGTCATAAAAGTCTGTTGTAGGTGAATTAATTCACCACAGAAATATTCAGTAGATGAAGCAATAATCTTAAATATTTGTAAACCAAGGACACTTTCAAACAAAAGGCTGACTACATCAATCACAAAACACAACAAATTATAGCCATATACATTTACTTAAAAAGGTTTACGGAATATCTAACTCAAGTATGGAAAATACTTTACCTTTACAATGAGCATATGGCATTGTCATGACATAATCTTCACCTCTATTCAAGAAAGTTAATCGTGCTTCTCCTTCTAATATTGCAGATAAGGAGTTTCCTAGAATAAATATCGTTTATTAAATTTCACAAAACTAATGCAACCAATTCAAAATAAACAAAATATACTCAGGACACCTACCATACATCTACAGTGGAATGTCTTAAAAATGTCTCAATCTCAATGTGCCCAAATGTATATTTGTTATCTTATATACAAAACATATGTGAATATGTGACACATATTACTAATTTTACAAAATTAGTACTTTTAAAAGGTACAGTTATGTGCTTGTTATGTTATTTTATATGGGGTTCTTAAAAATCTTAAACACATAGAACATTCAATAAAACACTGTTTTATGGTATGGCTTAATAACAAATCTGTGTTTGAATAAAAACATTTCTTATAAGTTACACAGTTAAGTCCCAAGCTTTTAGTACTTAAAATTGATATAATACTATAAATAATTTGAAAAAAGAAAACATAAGCATAACCCATCAAAATGCAATCATTGATAAAATTCCATGGTATTTTCTTCTAGTTTTTCTCCCATGTGTATTTTTCTTTCCCCCATCACCAGTTTTATTGAGGCATAATTTACATTCAACATGTGACCCACTTTAAGTGTGTATTTCGATAATCTTGACAACTGTATACAGTCATGTAACCATCATCACACAATTAAGATACAGAACTTTGCATCAACCCAAAAAGCTCCCCCTCGTTTCTTGACAGTAAGTCCTTTCCTCCAGCCTCAGGAAACCATGGGTTTGGTTTTTGTCACTGTAGTTCTACTTATTCTAGAATTTGTACAGATGGCATCACAGAATATGTAGTTTATTGTTTGACTTCTTTTACTTACCCAAATGTTTTTCACGTTCACCCATGCTGTTGTATCAACACTTCATGCCATTGTAACAATTTTTAAAAATCTAATATATGAAGATAGTATATCTATTTATTTAAATCTTGTTTAATTTTCCTCAGCAATGCTTTGTAGTTTTTCAGTGTACAAGTGCTACACAATTTTTATTTTATACCTATTTTATTTTTCACATACTATTATAATTGGAGATGTTTTTTATTTTTTATTTATTTTTATTTTTTTTAAAGATTTTATTTATTCGACAGAGATAGAGACAGCCAGTGAGAGAGGGAACACAAGCAGGGGGAGTGGGAGAGGAAGAAGCAGGCTCATAGCGGAGGAGCCTGACGTGGGGCTCGATCTCGTAACGCCGGGATCACGCCCTGAGCCAAAGGCAGACGCTTAACCGCTGTGCCACCCAGGCGCCCCTGGAGATGTTTTTTAAATTTCATTCTGCAAGTATTCATTTTTAGTATATAGAAATACAATTGGCTTTTGTATTTTGACCTTGTATCCAGCAACCTTACTAAATTCACTTATTAGTTCTAGCAGTTTTTGAATATTCTTGAGAATTTTCTCTATAGATCAGGTATGTATATGGTTTTTAACTTCCTCCTTTCTCATCTGTATGCTTTTTCTTTAACTTGCCTGCTGCATTAGCTATGACTTCTAATGCAATTTTGTACAGAAGTAGTGAGAATGAACATTTTTGCCTTGTTCCTGATCTTAAGTAAAAATTATTTAATTTTCACCTTAAGAGTATGAAATTGGCTATGTATTTTTCACAGATACCTTTAATCTAGTCCTACTTTGTTAAGAGCTTTTATCATGAATGGGTGTTGAAATCTGTCAAATGCTTTTTCTGCATTTATTAAAATGATATGGTTTTCCCTCATTCAATATGAACTACAGTGATTTTCAATGATATACCAACCTTATGTCTCCAAGATAAACTCCCCTTGATACATTGATCATGATATATACCCTTTTAATATATCCTTTTATGTGTGTGTCTATTACCCTTTATATATACTGATTTGTTACTAATTTGGTAAGGATTTTTACGTGTATATTCATGAGAGATAAGGATCTATACTTTCCTTGTACTGTCTGGTCTTGGGATTAGGGTACTGTAGGCCTCATAAAATGAGCTGAGAAATATTTCCTCCTCTCCTCTTTTCTGTAAAATGTTATACAGAATTAGTTTGGTGGTTTTTGTTGTCGTTGTTGTTTTGGTATTATTTCTTCTTTAAATATTTAGAAGAACTCAAGACATTATGAAATTGGTATATACGTTTCTTTAAAGATTTATTTATTTGAGAGAGAGAAAGAGAGAGTGGGGTGGAGGGACAGAGGGAGAGGAAGAGGGAGAGGGAATCTCAAGCACATTCCCTGCTGAGATGGAGCCTGACACAGGGCTGGATCTCAGGGGGCTAGTTTTCAAGGCCCTGAGATCATGCCCTGAGGCGAAATCAAGAGTCAGATGCTTAAATGACTGAGCCACCCAGGTGCCCCAGAGTATATTTTTGAAGGAAGAGTTTTGGTTATTATCACTGGTTATTATCATGGTTATTATCACTGAAAACACCATAAATGTACTTAAAAATAATGTGTATCCTGTAACTGGTTGTAATATTCTAGAAATATCAATTAGGGTAAGGTGGTTGATAGTGTTCTTCAGGTCTTATGTGTCTTTGCTTATATTTCATCTAGTTGTCTCATCATTTGCTGAGGAGAGAAGGTTAGTGTATGACTATGATTTTAGAATTCCTATTTCTCCCCTTAATCAATTTTTGCTTCATGTATTTTGAAGTTCTGTGATTAGGCATACAGACATTTATGATTATGCTGATGTACTAAACTTTTTATCATTATGAAATGTTCCTCTTTACCTCTGTTAACACTTTGTCTTAAAATTTATTTTATTCATATAGCCACTCAATTGTACTTAATGTATAATTTACCTTTTAACTTTTTTGTTAACCACATCAAAATGTCAAGAAAGAGACTACTTGTTGAGAGGAATATATTCTGTCCAGATGTCTTTAAATTTAGCTTAATTTAGACTTAAAAAAAATGAACTAATTCCTAGACCAATATAAACTCACCAATATCAACTCACCTAAGCAATTTCTATATGAACAAGTCAATAAACCAAAGGAAGAAGTTATCAAAAAAGTTCCCCTACAAAGCCTGAATTTAGTATATTTTTTCAAAATATAAAGAAACAGATAGCTCTGATGTACACAAACTGTAATATAACATGGCAAAAAGAAGGCTAATTGCTGAAGTAATCCCAGAAAGTAAGCTATGTACTTGGTACTCAAAAATTTCTCCAAGCATATAACACACACTCATAAAAGCTGTTTACATTATAGTCAGAGGGGCATGAAGGAATGGGAAGTAAACTTACAAATGTATGTTACAATACAGGTACAGATACAAATATAGGTTACAAATATATATTACAATATAGGTACAAATACAAATATAGGTTACAAATATATGTAACCTTCAGAAGAAAACAATCATGTTCTAAAATAAGCAAAATAAAAGTAGGCAAAAAACCAAAACCAAAACCCAAAACAAACATCAAAAGAAATAAAAGACACCTTGAAGAAAATAAAAGCATATACCATATTCTTTTACCAAAAACTATTGTTAGATTTCCCTGTTACAGACTTATCTACAGTTCTCCATTCTATCAGTAACCAGACCCTTGGTTTCTGTTGCCATATTTTTCTAATTTTACCATAATTTTTTTTTCTCTCAGGTTTAGAATTCTTCATTTAATTCATTGATTTTTCTCCATTTAAAAATTAATTTAAAAAAACAAAAGTATTTAAGGTTAAATACTTTCTACTAGTATACAGTTTTGGCCATTTGTTTGTTTGAATTATAGTTTTCAGATTATGGTTTCCTACAATAACCATATTTCTCTATTTTCTCTTGTATTAACAAAAGTTTTTATTAGTATGTTATTGGCCCAAGATTATATATCATTGCTGATTGACCCTGGACCAAGGATTCTAACTGCACTTGGATTCTTTCTCTCTCTATTCAAAGACCAAAATAGAATGATCAAGCAAGCCCTCAGGTATAATGAGATGGAACAAAAAAGCTCAGCGGGACTAAAGGTAAAAGAAATACATTATGCGCTAAAATGGCTAGCTACAGTGGTCAATCATTCTGTCTTTTGGGTAAATGGTGTTTGCCATGAATTTACACATATGTAAAAAAGAAAATGGGTCATATTTACAAGTCATACTTATGAACAGGCAAAGAGAAACACAATAAGGAGAGGCCATTATTCAAGTTAAGGATGATACTTAAAATGACATATAAATTCCTTACTGAAAACAGCCCAAGACATTGTCTATAGGAAAGCTCACCAGAAAATACTACCTTCCAGAAAAGGGTGCATGCAGACTGAGACAAGGAGAAACTCACCATAGAACTTGGACTTAGCCAGGATACTACCACTAAGGCAAAATCCATCCTTTCGGTTACTAACATAAAAGGCAGATATTGGTGGATGATGGGACACCTTTGAACACAAGAAAAAAATGTAAACTATAATAACATAAGCATATTATTATGCTATTATCAAAAGTTTCAAGTCTTAAAAATATACTCTAATAATAAGAGGCAATGTTTGGTAAGTGGTAAAATTAAACTGGTGATTATAGTAACTAGCCTCCAAGATATCTCCCAAGGAAACCACCTCCTGGTATTCACACCATTAGGTGGGCTCCTCTTACACTGTACCAAAGTTACTTTGTGTAAAAGTGACATATATCACTTCTGAAATTAAGTTATAATGCACTATCCATTTTGGTCTCTCTCTCTCTCTCAGATCATTAGCTCCGAGAAACCAGATTCCATGTTGTGAACAACCCTATGGAGAAACCCATGTGGAAGGAAATTGAGTGCTCTTGTCAAAAGCCATGTGATGAGCTTGGAAGTGAAATCTTCTAGCCCAGGTAAGTGTTCAGATGATTGCAAAGCTGGCTGACATCTTAACTGCACTCTCATGAGAGACCCTGAGCCAGAACCATCCAGCTAAGCAGCTCTCAGATTCCTAAATTTCATTGTAGGAGCTAATAAATGTTTGTTGTTTTAAGTTCTGGCAGTCACTTATTATATAGCAATGGATAACTAACACATTAGTGGCTCTTCTTCATATGGATTACTAAATAGGCGATAGGAAACAAAAGCTTTGACAAATATTTTACTTTAGTAATCTAACACTTTCTATATAGATAGATAGATAGATACACCTTATGTTGTCTGAAATGAGTCAAAGCTAAAATCAAAGCCTTCTCAAGCTTCTCAATTTACTGAGGAATTATAGTGAACTAAAATGCAAGGTGGTATAATCAATAATTTTTTAAAAAATTAATATACAGATAAGTCATCTCCACTTGAGAGGTATATCAAAATCTCTAGGGAAGAGGAAGGTTTTTCAAATGACACATAGTCTCCTCATCCTTCTTACACTCTAGGTGAGAATTATTATAGTAATGCGTCATTGTAATTGAGAAAAAAAATGTCATATTCCTCAGGACCAGGGGGAAAAGAAGGATGAGGGGAAAAGACTGAGAATCATGAATATAAATGCATATAAGTCTAAATTAATGAAAGATTAAAACTAAGAAATATTTTTGACTGCCTACTATGTGTACAACAGAAAGAGAAATTTACAGGAAGGGAATTCCTTCAAGGAGCTGACAATTCAATTAGGAAATAAATATCCTGTAAACAGTTAAACAGTGTGTTAAAATAACAGCTTACTGGAGTCACCCTGATCATGAAAGGGGAGCAGGTCAGGGATGGTTTAGATGGAGAATAGCTGAGAAGAAATATTGGAATGGGAGAATTAAACTATAAAATAATGAGGCAAAAAAGTGCAATATCAGGTTACCTAATTATGAATGCAGAGGTCTGATTACTATAGAAGATTAAGAAAGGCATCTAATTTGAGATTTATTTAGAAAGATATGGAAGACCTTGAATGGCAGACGAGTGGGTGTAAATCTGATTTAGGAACTCAGAAACCACTGGACAATTTTGGTCATAAAGGAAACAAAATCCGTGGTGTGTGTGGGGGGAGACACAGGAAAAATAAAGATTTATTTTTGGTCACAGGATTCCATGACTGTAAACAGTAATACTTATAAATATGATATTTAGTAGTATTCAGTACTAAAAGGTTAAATGCTTACCAAATATTCACTAATAAGAAATGTTAATCAACAGTGAATTTACTGAGTTAATATTTTTTATTAAAATATTCCAATAACTTCCGAACCAGTTTTGTTTCTGTAACATGCACTTCTAATACCTGTTCAGCAATATAAAAAGTTTTGCTGTTTGTTCTGGGATGAATCCACAAACAACGGAAAGTCTCACCAAGTATAGGATTGTAAGGTTTCTTCAGTCCCTGGTAAAAAAAAGATACAAGTTTCAAAATACAAATCTGGAAGACTCAAAATAGCTTAAACCAGTCAAAATGGATTTAGTTGTGTCATCTGGGAGCTATCCTTATAAAATTTCACAGTAGAGACATGAAATAAAATGAAATCACTTCAATGCACAATATAGGTCTAAATGATTAAGTAATTTGCAATTCTGCTTACTCAAAGAGGTCCTGTAATGCTTATCAATAAATAAACTAAAGATAACATAAAAAATAAAGAACTCAGATAAGGTCAAGGAAAGTAAAATATAAACATTACCTTTGGCTTTTTATAGAATCCTGATAAATACCATTTCACTACTTTCTTCAAACGGAAATAAGGATTTTCTTCAAGAGCAGCCCTATAACACAAAATGTATCACAAATTCTCCCTTGTATTTATCAAGTAAACAACTGAGTATGAGATATTACTGGAAAACCTAAGTCATATTTAAAATAGATGGCAAAACAACCATGTAAATCAATCTGTAAGAATAACTTTTCATAATCTGGTTGCTTTTCTCCCCATTTTTCCTATTGTTTGATATACTGCCCAGGTCTTTGCTCAAATAGTTTTTGGAAATTCTCCAAACCAAGGTTTTTTAAGTGGGGTTCTTAGAGACCTAGATATTGCTAGGAGTTCTGTAAGAAACTATGATCGGAAAAAAAAAAAAAAACCAAAAAAAAAAAAAAAAAACCACATTTTGAGATTCAAAGATTGCATAATTCCTAGCATTTGCAATGATGGGGCCAAGCAGCCTCATTAACAATTTCAATAGAGGTCTTCAGTTCCCTATATCAGAGAAAGATCGTGTCCACCTGATTTAGTCTATTCTCAGTCGCTGATGTTAGAGGAAATCAACAATAACTGGTGAGTGCCATCCTCCAACAATAACTGGGAGGACGACAGGCTGGTATTAACCTCTCCCATGAAAAATGCTCCCTTAAGAACAGGATTGTATGCTTTTTAGTTCCTAGTACAAAATACAGAAGTTTCAAATCACAAATATGGAAGTTTTAAGATAATTTAAGTCAATCAAAAAGGATTTAATCTATTCTTAGCCTTTAATCCTATGTGCTACCAAGTGATTTTCCAGTGAATAAATTCCATCAATGTAGCAGATAAACAAAGAACAATTTTCACTTTAAAGAAGAAATTATAGGGGTGCCTGGGTGGCTCAGCTGCTTGGGTGTCTGCCTTTGGCTCAGGTCATGGTCCTGGAGTTCTGGGATTGAGCCCCATATCGGGCTCCCTGCTTAGCAGGGAGTCTGCTTCTCCCTCTGCCCCTCACCCTGCTCGTGCTCTCTCTCACTCTCTCTCCCCCAAATAAATAAAATAAAATAAAATAAATAAAGAAGAAATTTTTAGAAGCCATGACTCAGCAACCCCCTTGGCTTTCTGCTGTTGCTATAAACACTATAAAACATTGACCGTGTACATCAGAAGTGAATTCTATCGAGTTTTCATACGTACATAACATATATATATATGAACAATAATTACAATAATTATTCTTTAACTATTTATTATTTCCCTCAAGCATGTCTGAAAGTTCAGTGTCATGACTTTTTTCTGAGAGAGAGAAAGAGTGCACGATGCATGCCGGGTGGGGGGTGGGGAGTGCGAGAGGGAGAGAAAGAACTTAAGCAGGCTCCAGGCCCAGTCTGACTCAGGGCTCCATCTTGTGGGGCTCAATCTCACAACCCTGACATCATGACCTGTCAGACGCTTAACTGACTGAGCTACCCAGGCACCCCTAGTGATTTCTGAAAAAGTGTGAAATGGAAGAGACCGGGCTTAGGCTTACTGACAACTGTGCTGAGTCAAAAACTTGCCCTTATCAGGAGTAACAACTGTCTGACTGTACTCCTCCTATCGTGGTTTAAATTCTCTTACTATGCAATTTTATTTTATATTTTACATATACGTGGTTCAAAACTCATAGCAATATGAAGAAGTATACATGTCTTGCTTGTCCCATCTCTCCATATAGGCAATTTTTAAAAATTTTTTTTAGATAAATAGTTTTCTTTAAGTATAAAAAAACAAATAAAATTATGCAGCCGGAACACTTATGCACAAAGAAAAGTTGGACCTTGATTTTTCCACACATACATAATCCTAAAGATCCCTCCAAATCAGGTTATAGACTTCCTATGTGTAAATGTATCATACATTATTTAACCACCAGTCAACTACGGCTGACTACCTGGGTTATCTAATCTTTTACTATTACAAGCTGTGCTACAACAATCTTGCATATATATCATTTTGAATATGCAGAGATATATTTGTAGGAGTTATTACCAGAAGGAGGATTACTGGATCAAGGGATTGAATGGATCTATAATTTTGGTAAATATTGCCAGATTCCCTTCAAAAGCACTGTGCTAGTTTTTATCATGCAGCGGCAGCAGCATACAAGTGCCTGTTGCCCCACAAAGCCTTGGCAACAGTATGTGTAGCCAGAACAATTTGGGAAAATGCGCATCTCTCAAGAAGATCTTACTGTGAGATTCACAGGAACCTGCCTCATATTCTGAGAGAAATGAATTTCTAGACAGATAAAAGAACGATAATAAGATGTAAAGCAGAATTGGGGTATAAAAGCTTTGGGATTTTGGTCACTGTGATGGATAAAAAATAATAGCTAATAATTTGAATCTGCAGTTTTCTTATTTTGAGTGAGATTTACATGTTTAAGGACTGTTTCTATTCACTTTTGAACCACCTGGTCATTTCTTCCACTTCTTTTTCTATGAGGTAGCTGATCATTTCATTAAATTTCTAAGAGCTCTTTTTATTTTAGGGAGATTAACACTTTGGGTATGCCTTATTTTGCCAAAATATCCTAGTTTCTCAATTATCTTTTGATTCAGCTTATTTTTTTTGCAATGTTCAGTAAGCAACTAATAGACTAATAATGTAATTACTAAACTGAATATAGATATAGATGCAGAATCTAAAAATCCGGTCATAATACCAGAACTCAGTATCTTAGAAAACAGTGTCTCGAATAGCTGGAATGGGGGCAGCAAGCAAAGCTTGGAAAGGTATGCATAAAGTTGCTGTCTTTTACTGGTTCTCCAAGAAACTGCTGGGAAAGAGATGGGCAGTTCCTCCTCCACCTCCTTTATGCATGCCTTCCTCAGAATTATATCCAGGATCAGCTGGCAGGAAGAAAAGCAAAGATGGAAGTGGGGATTTATATCATAAGCCAGCAACTAGCCTGGCTGTGGTAAGCTGCACGTGCCTCACAAGCATACAGAGAGGATACATATAAACAAGAGTATAAGCCCCAGATGGGACCTGAACAAGAGCTTAGTGGACCGGGGGCGGGGGGAGGAGGGCGGTGGTGCACAAGAAATGCCAACCACCTCTCCCTATGTTAGGTCAGTGAACAGGTCAAAGAGCCTGAGAAAGCAGTGCTGTCATTAGGGGTAGACTCCTTGTCTTCCTCAACCTTGTGATCTCTCAACTCAACTTCATAAATGGAAACATTATACTAAAGTATTAAAAATTCTTATTTAGGTCAACTGTAGAAATGGTGAAGAGAGTGAAGAGTGATATCTCATTAGAGCCTGATTTTGGAAAGGCCTAACCACTGTATTTAGACTTCTGAAAAATCTTTTTAAACTATAAAGTGTCTTTCATTTTAAAAAGTGAGAATTTACTTACTCAGATAGGAAATCTGCATGATAGTAGTAATCTGAAAGTTTATCCAGGAAAGAACGAGGTTCCAAAATAAATGTAGGCAGAACCACCCGGGACAGGTCCATGCCAGGACGGACTTGTTTCAGCAGTGTCCAGATAAGGCTTTTGTTTTCTTCAGACACAGTTTCAGTTTGAGAAGCCTCACCTGCCTTTAGTAATTAACAAAAAATGCTGAAATATCATATTTATTTCAGACATATTAGGTATGTAGGTAAGACAGCTGATGTTGAAATCCGAATACGCCATAGAACTATTTCAAGCATTCTTAATATGAGTGGAAATAACTCATAAGATAATAAGTCTATAGCTATAAAACTTACGTTAAAAAGAGTAATTGCAAAGTGAAGGATATATACGAAGAATTCATTACAAAAACCATTACATGCTATTATTTTATACTATATTTATTTCTATGCACTAGCAATAACAAGAAAGTTATAAGCTCATGTATCCTTGTAATTTACATTGTACCTGGCAATGACATCAAGTAGTACTATCCTATTTCAAAAACAAACTTGAAGAAAATGTAAACTTTAACAGAATGTATTGGTACTCGTGTGAGTATACGTATTTAACTGTTTATAAATTCTAATACATTTCATATGTATGTGACTTTAAAAATAAAATAGGTATCATACAAATATTCTCTTTCAGGAAAATAAGCAATAGATCAAAGAAATATCTTCAATTTCACTTGGAAATTCCTAAGAATTAGAAAATCAGAATATCTGAATATTAGACTTTTACCTCTCCAAGTTCTTCATGGCTCTGTTCAGTGTAGGTAGTCTCCTTTAAAGGCTCAATGGGCTCAGGTTCTATGTAAGAGTCATCTTGCCTTTCTGATGTATCTGTGTCACTTTCTTCACTTTTCCCCATCACCTCATTATCAGACTCATCATGCTCTTGATCATTTTCTTTATCAGATTTATCAGAATACATATCTTGGTCCTTAAAATGCTGTCGTTCAATTTCACTATCATTTAACCTTGAGGGAAAGATTAGGAGGAAGAATAAAGGAGATTAAGAATATTTAATTTGTAAATCAGAATGAAATATAACATTTATTGAGACTTTAAGTGTCAGGCACTGTTCTGTGATTTACTGTTTTACTCAGTTAACCCTCAAAAATAACACTGTAAGTAATATTACTATTCTTACTTTACAGATTAGTAAACAAAGGCACAGAGAAATTAAATAAAAACCTGGGAAATATTTAAAGAAGACATTCTGAGTTCTTTGCCTCTTTAAAAGCTGTAAAAGCTTCCAAAAGCAAAATTTTAGACTTCCCCTTGTCAGATTTTTTTTTCGTTTTATAAACATCATTTGAATCAACCTCGCTATCACTTCTGGTCTAAAGAAAAACTTCAAGTCAAGACCATCAGATTTTCAAGTGAGCTCAAATGAATTATGGCTTTCCCCCTGTAAAGGTCTCTCCAAAGTCACTCAAAGTAAGTGAAAATATTAAAGTAATCCTCTCTAATACTTGACTCATAGGCTTATCTTGAGAAAAAAGTTCAAGAAGAATTGCTAATGGAAATTTCAGTTTATGGAAATAAACCTATTGCCTATAATTGATTAAGTTACTGTACCCCAACCCTATTCTTACTTATGGTGATTAGGGTTAATAATCTGTACAAAAAGGAATTTAAAAAAACCTCCCTGCTTGTGCATGCTCACTCTCTCTCTCTGTCAAATAAATAAATAAAATCTTAAAAAAAAACAAAAAAACAAAAAAAACAAAAACCCTCACTTCCAGAATAAAACAAAGGTGTAAAAATTTTTTTTTCCAAAATATTCATTTGTTTGGATTTTAACCAAAGAATCTTTTAAATACATACATACATACATATATACATAAATAAATAAATAGAGAGGGAGTGTGTGAGTGGGGGCAGGGGCAGAGGGAGGGAGAGAGAATCTCAAGCAGACTCTGTTCTGAGCACAGAACCAGACATAGATCCCACAACTCTGAGATCACCATCTGAGCTGAAATCAAGAGCTGCACGCTTCATTGACAGAGGCACCCAGGCTCCCCTAACCAAAAAATTTCTAACAGAAATTCATTTTTATAGTACTTATTTTCTTTCTTTCCCTTTATAATCATGTATTTTAAAAATGTAGTCTCAAATTCTGTCCCTGTTTTCTTACCATCTACACTTCTTAGCCTCTCATGATCTGGTTTTCACTCCCCTGAATCCACTGAATCTGTTCCCTTAAAGGTCACTAATGATGGCTTAGTTGACAAATCCAAGGCCTTGTCTAATCTTCATCTTCTGTGACTTCTCTGCGATTTTGATGATTAATTTCCTTGAAATGGTCTTAGTGCTCAGGTTGCACTAACTATGCTTTGACTCTTTAAGCTCTCTGATCCCTTACTTCCTTTCATCCTTAAGATATTTTAATCTTCCTTGGTCCTCTTATTTTCTCTATCCTCTCTTTCTTTTGGCAAGCTTGCCAATTTCAAGCCTTCACCATCATTTCTATTTTATTTTCAAACCCATGCATGAATAAGCTTCAGGCCCATGTTTTTAAATGCTTGGCTGATATCATCTATATGTCCTGGGACCAATGCATCCTCAACATGTCCAATATTTAATAAATAATCATCTCCCAACATGGTCCTTTTTAAAAATTTTACCATTGTCTTACTAGTCACTCAGCCTTAAAACTTGTAATCTTTAACTTCACCCACTCCCTGTCCCTTACATCCAAGCAGACAAAGGTAGGCCTCCATTCCCTTTATCTCTGCATCATCAGCTCTTAGCTCATGTTCTGTCATATAGCCAAATGAACACATTGCTATGTTGATTCTACCTTTGTAAAAATCTGTTTCCTGATTCCCTAGCTGAATGTTATCTTTCCATCCTTTAAATTCTCCTGGTCCTATATTACCCTAAAGCATCCCTCCCCTTTGGTTGTTTATGTCATTCTTATCTTCCTATTATTTATAGTTGCCTGGCATTTTACAGGTTTCAAACAAAACAAAATAAAATGTCTCTTTAGGATCAAAGAGCTAGTAAACTGTTGTACTGGATTCAAATTTAGGATCATATCTGATCTTCCTATATAATGCAGTGAATAATACAGAAAAGTATGTATAATGTCTTATATAGAAAAGAGGCTCAAAAAATTTAAATTAATAAAAATGTGAAGCAGAAGAAGTTTTAGGACTGCAAAATAATAGCACTTAAAAATTACCTGGGATTCAATAAAAACAATGGACTATTTACAGCTGAGGAGCTTCGAGGGAAAAATCTTGGGAAGAGGCCCCTCCAAACATTCGTTCTTAACTTTGAGGAAAGTAACCTCAATGTTGATGGGAATAAGTAGTTTCAGAGCAGAAGTTGAGTACTGGGACAAGGGAGGAGAAGGGAAATCTAAAATTCTTCCTACAAAGCAACAAGCGATGTGAACCTCAAACAAAGTATTTGTTAGTTTCCTTAGGGAAATATTTTTTTTAGTATTAACTACAATGAATATTTCAGAGGATAAAACCACAAACAGGATACAGTTCCAACCTGAAACACTTACAATATAGTAACGGGAGAATTCCACAAATACCATGTAGAGTAAGTGCCACTACCAAAAAAATTAAAAAGTGTTAAAGAACAGCAATAGAAGAACAGATTACATCTTACTGTCATGAAGCAGGAAAGGCTTTGCACTTGATATAATATTTGAGACTGGTCTTGAAGAACATGATTATAACAGGAGAAAAGAGCAATGAGGACCAGGAAACATTCTTAATGGAGGGAACACCATGTACAAATGTACAAAGACAAGGTATATATTTGGGAAAGAATAATTAATTCACATTAGCTGAAATCAAGGAAATAACTTTCTATACCTTGTAACAGCAACTAAACAGATCTCAAATCAGGCCTGAGGCCATAAAATAGGAAGAAAACAGCCAAGCTCAATTTTAGATACACTATAAAAATTCTAGGCCCACCAACTCACCTAGTGAACAACATAATCCCTTATAAAAATCAGTGACAGTAGCTACTCACTGAAAGTTGTCACCACTGTGGAGATTGTTAGCACGTAATAAGCCATACAAAGTCACATGTGTACTGTCTGATGAAATGCTCAGGTCATGTTCCTTTCCTTCCCTGATCATTGTACGTTTAAGAAGACTAGAACATTTCAAAGCCAACTCCAAAGCATCCATCCAGCACCTTCCTAGAAGAACACAGATTTGTAAGCAGTGTAGTTCAAGAAACTGTAAAAACCAGCAGCCATCTTAATTTAACGCCATTAACCTTTAAGCATACTATTATTTCTTTCAGAAACATGAACTGTCAAAGTTAATTTGAATATAAAGTCTTGCAAGGATTTTTTTAATGCGATTTTTCAGTTTAACAAGTGCTTTTTACAAAGCATCTAGAAACCACTGGTAAATAGCATATAGGATGCATTAGAAAGTACACCTAATCTAAAATAAATGTACTTTATTTTTAAAATCTTAGAATAGTAACAGGTAGTACAATTTGCAACTACCAAAGAAGGAACATAAAATATACTGAAGACATTATGTTTCTACTATAAACAAATTTATTAAAATGATGTTTTGTTGTTGTTAAAGGTCTATCCCCAGGTTTACCATCCAATCTACTCATATGTATGAAATTTCTGAGTCATGGAAATGCCTGTACAGTATTGTCAAGAACTGCCATATTAGTAGAAACACTAATAACTTTATTTTTTAAATTAAAATTTAGAACTGTATTAGCAAACAAAACAAAAACAAACCAAAAAAAACCCCAACAAAACAACAAAACCTGTTAGTTGCTCTTAAAAATGTATATGTATGTTTCAATGTCTGCCATAAATATCAGTTAAGTAAAACACTTTCATAATGTAACCTTGTGCCTGTGGTATTTTAATTTTAAAAATAATCATCAGGTAAAAGTAAACTTTGAAAGGTCACAAGATTCGCTAGGCTAAGCTAAATTATAAAACATAAAAGTGAGGAAAAAATCCATTATCAATTATTAAGGTTTTATTTTTTTTAATTTTTTTTAAAGATTTCATTTATTTATTTGACAGACAGACAGCCAGAGAGAGAGGGAACACAAGCAGGGGGAGTGGGAGATGAAGAAGCAGGCTCCCAGCAGAGGAGCCTGATGTGGGGCTTGATCCCAGAAGGCTGGGATCACACCCTGAGCTGAAGGCAGACGCTTAACGACTGTGCCACCCAGGTGCCCCCAATTATTAAGGTTTTAAAGTTAGGTTTGCTTTCACATAAGTAAGTTCTGCTTTTTCCAGATTGCTTCAATCTCTTATATAAAAAAACTCAAAACAGTGTATATGTGTTATAAATGTTAATTTTAAAAATATTTTATTTATTTGACAGCAAGTACAAGCAGGCCGAGTGGCAGGCAGAGGGAGAGGGAGAAGCAGACTCCCTGCTGAGCAGGGAGCCTGATGTGGGGCTCTATCCCAGGACCCTGAGACCAGGACCTAAGCCAAAGGCAGATGCTCAACTAACTGAGCCACCTAGGCACCCCTAAATGTTAATTTTTTTTAAAAAAAGGTTTACTTATTTGAGAGAGAGCGTGTGTGTGAGAGCAGGGAGGAGGGGCAGAAGGTAAACAGACTCCCTGCTGAGTGCGGAGCCTGACATGGGACTTGATCTCCCAGTCAAGCTGAAGCCAACAGTTGGATGCTCAGCCAACTGAGCCACCCAGGCAGCCCACAAATGTTAATTTTTATAATAAAATACAAATAGTATATTAAATGTACCTCTAAAATTATAAAACTTAATGAATTACCACAAAGAACACCAAGTCAAAAGGTGTTAATATGTCAATGGAGGATGAAAAAGAAAACTTTAGGCTGCCAATTTGTCACTTCATTTTACAGTGCTTCCTTCCGATCAGATTTCCCTGTCTACAAAGTTAATGATATTTTAGTATCAAAAGCAATTTATGATTACAATACCTTTGCTGCAAATACCATACTAAAGAGATTTTCCCCAAAGGAAAATACACAGTGGCATATAAAATAAACCCTTAAAAATGAGGACCAAAATCAAATCCATCAAAATCTATATTTACCATCTGACTCTGAAGTAGCTCGGATGATCAGATAACTGCTAGGTAAGGGCTGAGTTATAGATCCAACTGCTTCACCTTTTGGACCCTTAAAATAAATTAAAATAAAATAAATGGTATACCGTAAGTACTATGAAATCTCAACTTCATATTATCCACTATTACCTGTAACAATCTAACATAGGCATGGATTATAATCTAAAAGCAAACAAGCTTTAATCTCATGCTTCTTAAGAAAGCAGATGGTAAGTATTAATAAAAGTTTTCCTCTTCCAACAAATATACCTCCTTACAAGAAAACTGAACAACTTATAGCTATCATTAAACATCCCTACTTATTGTTCACATAGTAAAGAGAAACCTGCACTTAATTACACTAGACCAAATTTTAATTTAATAGAGAAATTTCCATCCCACAGATACTACTAAGATAAATAATATTAAATTTCTAGAGACCTAAAAAAAAAAAGCTGGAAATATAGTTATAATTTACAAGAAAAAGAGAAATGACTAGGTCTAGGTCTAGGGAAAATCTCTATTTTACAACCATTGATATAATGGTTATAAAATACTTGTTATAAAATACCAATGAAAAAAGCTCATTTTATTTTTCCAGAAAGAAAGAGGAATTTTGTCGTTGTTGTTGGCCAGGGTTATTTGTTTTAGGAGTATACAACACCAAGAACTCTATAGTAATTAGTATCACCAAGGCTAAATTTAGGTGAACCCAGTTCTTCCCTGGAAAGAAAATCTGAGGATAGAACTAATAGTATAATTTTGACAGACAAAGCCTACTTTTAAGTTGCAAGATCAAAGAATAAAATGAATTTGAGAAGCATAAACATAAAGAAGATATAGATTCAACATGAAAAAGCAGAAAAAATCAATATAATTTTAACAAATCCTGTAGTATCACTTGGGTGATATTTTCAAATAGCTTTATAATTTATTGCCCAGTTCCTACAACCAGCATAGAGTAGGATCTAGTCAGACTGCTTGGGTTTTGAGCTTGGTTCTGTGCTAGAAAAATTACTTAAGTAACTTCTGTAGGCCTCAATTTCTTTATCTGGGTAACAGGGAAAATTATAACCTCCTTAAAGGTATGAGAATTTTTAAAAGAGTCCACATAAAGTGCTCAAGAGTCCCAGATACAAAGTTAAGAACTGATAAATTCTACTTTTACCTTATCATAGATACTCTGAAGCTGTTTAAATAATATCCTAAGCATATTTTGCTTGTGGAGAATGTTCTGAAAATCATCTAATTGGACAAATTTCCCTCCCTCCCAACAATACTGGGAATTCAATAAATTTGACATTAAAAATCTTTTTTGATAATTTAAAAATTCATTATAATTCTTACAATTCCTAAGAGTAGCAGTAAAGAATAAATACTATACAGAAAACATTTTAAAAGTTGTTTTTTTCACTTGAGAATCACATGATATATAACTAACAGAGGTTCTTTGGGTTAAATTCTTTCCCTGTGGGAAGTGCCTAATCCCAGAATGGAACTAATTCTCTAATCCTAAATCTACTTCTGCTATGACTATAGGCTACTGAAATGAAGGTTAAAAGTCCAGGTATTTTATAGGCGTATGTATATTGCCTAATTAAGCAATACCAAAAGATATTTAAAAGCTGAGTTACTTTTGTTTAACCCTAAGTCTCAGTTAGGTGGCTTGCCTTAAAGAAGAACCTCTATACCCTTTATTCATGTATAACTGACCTTCTGAGAAACTAAAATAATGATTGCTTTGTAAAAATTTAAACTAAATCCACTTATTCCATTAACATTTAGTGCATGCCTAATGTCTGTAGAACTCCTTGGTAGTTAATCAAATAAGGCATTCCTATTTTCTTTTATTTTTTATGATTTTATTTATTTATTTGACAGAGAAAGAGAGCACAAGCAGGGAGAAGAAGGGCAGGCAGAGGGAGAAGTGGGCTCCCTGCTGAGCAAGGAGCCTGATATGGGGCTGGATCCCAGGACCTTGGGATCATGACCTGAGCAGAAGGCAGACGCTTAACAGACTGAGCCACCCAGGTGCCCTGCATTACTATTTTCCTAAGTTTCTGCTTTTACACACAAGAGTGACCATGGTAATACTTTTTAGTTTTAAAACAAAGCTCCATCTTCAAAGAATGCTGAATCTCAAGAGTAAGTATGACTGCTTCTATTTATACCCTTCTTGTCACATATTTACATCACTATAGGAAAGACCACAAAAATAAATGGCAGCTCTGTTCTAGAGGATCTTATAATTTTGATGGAAACAAAAACACTCCCTATAAATATGATACACTATTACAAAGCAAAGTTAGTAATTGCAATAAAAAAAACAGTACAAACTGAATCGCCACAGAGAAGACATTATAAGGTACAATAAAAATTTGAGAAATTTCCTGCAAAAATTTTAAATTTAGATCTTAAAGGTAAACAAAGCCTTCTGGTTCACAGTTCATTGTAGGTAGAGACAAAAAGAGGACTAATGCACTTGAAAACAGAAGCAAATTTGGAAGTCCTGGCAGGGGTCAGAAATCATTAGATTAATTGATTTTTATCTCCATTCTGAAACTCACAGGTTGTCATCTTTACCTTTTACCTACGTAACAAGTGCTTACTTACCTTCACTGCCCAAATAGACTGTTCCAAAGGATGAAAAAGTTTGAAACAAAAGCCATCCTTTTTTGATGGACGTTCAATGATTTCACAGGCATTCAGAAGGACTGTTCCTACCCACTGACCATTTTTTTGCGTTTTATAAATCAGTAGCACCCCGGGTTTCAAAACACACCACAACTTGGTCCAGCTCTTTAGAGTTCCACGAATCTACAGAAAGACAAGTTTATTTAGGAAAAAAAGCTCTTTTCTCTTTTTGCTCCACAATATAAAACCTCAGTAATGGCAAACAGGATGTTTTAATCTAAAATTTCCACAAAATATACATTTTAAATTCAGTAGATTTTTTTTTTCCAGCTACTAGATGGTAAGCACTGCACACAAAGATAAAAATAGCGCGGTTCTTGCCTCTGAGGAACTTAAAGTCTAGCCAGAGACTACGTCAACAGTTTCAAAATAATGTGCCAAGTAGAATGGGTTTCCTAACCCACCCGGCCAGCTCAGGAGCCATTAAAATATACTTTCGTAGTACCAAGATTCTCCTCTTCTTAGCAACTACCATAATTTTATTTGTGGGAGTATAAGAAAATTCCACCTTTTTGAAAGATTTTTATTTATTTATTTGTCAGAGAGAGATAGAGAGAGAGAACAAGCAGGGGGAGCAGCAGGCACAGGCAGAAGAAGGCTCCCTGCTGAGCAGAGAGCCCAAGGTGGATCTTGATCCCAGGACCCTGGGATCATGACCTGAGCCCAAGGAAGCCGCTTAACCGACTGAGCCATCCAGAGATCCCAAGATAATTCCACCTTTTAAGATTTTTCCCCCCTACCACTACATCAACAGTGTTGAAATCACTGCTAGCACAAACATCAGGCATTCCCTAAATATTCATTGAGTGGTAGGAAGAGGGGAGAACTCTCTTCCAACCCCTAAAATTACCTTCTCTAAGTTACCTTGTTCTTAGTAATTAGATAAAGTGTGCCATTTAAGTTCTTGGGGGAATTTTAAAAGACAGTTACCTGAATCTCTCCCTCTAGTCCCAAAATGTTCCTTGTCCCAGGACTTAATGTTATGTCAATAACAGGTCTATAACTGTTTTTTCCTATCAATTTCTATTTCTGTCATCCTTTAAAAATGTTTCTATGCAAGTCACTGAATTCACAACACTGAAAAGAACGCTAATATATTTAGAATAAAAACTAGGAATTATCTTCACTTTATTTCCTGTAAAACATCTGCTCTCTCAATGCACTTTTATGAATTATGAAATAAATATAGGACTCCCTAGCCCCTGAAACAGGCATACCACAGTAAGTGTAAATTAAAAAAAAAAAAATAGTAAGGGGGAGTTTGGGGCCAGGAATGAAGAAAAGAGAAAATCTTTGAGAAAAGTATTTGTTTATATAAAAGAAATGGAAAAACAAGAAAAGCAAAAGGAAGAGTTATCTTAAGATAACATTCTGGATCTGGGACATATGACAATAGAACATGGATGGCAAATATCAGAATGAAGGTATGATTTAGAAAGTCAGCCAGGGGATGTGTTGGGGACTTTTAGGGGATTAGCTGCAGGAATCCAATGTCAGAAGACAAGAGGAAGAAGTTTAGTTCTGAAAAACCCAAGTGAGATGTGAAGCTTAAAGACTTTTAAGTAGAGTCAAAGTAAGTCAGAATTTGTTTTCTGTACAACACTGAAGAAGACCCTAGTACACCTGAACTAACAAGGAAACTTTCATTAGGCTCCCATTTTAGTGAGAGAACTTCCACAAAAGATCTCCTAAGGATTTTACGTTGGAGGTTGTATCAACTTTTTGGGAGAGTGGAAAATGCTCAGGGCTGGGGTGATTTTTAGATTAATGCCAGGTACTAAAATTTCCTGGGAGATCATTCTTAAACTTAGCATTAGTCTGAGAGATTCCTACTAAATATTCTTCAGATAAGAATGAAAAAGAGGATAGTGGGGGATGATAAAAAAGGAAAGTAAGTGGAAATAACCGGAGGCCAAAATAAGGTATGGAAACAGCATGTTTTTCTGAAAATTAATCCTTTCCAAATGATAACTTTTATATTAACTTTGTTTCATATCTTCTCAATAAGATAGTTTGAACAGCAAAATATTTCTTTAGACTACATAATTCACACAAACCAAAAATTCTTTCAAAAAGAACTGCTATCCACATTTGATGTTATTTCAAGACAGACAACATTAAGTTTCCTTCTCCCCATTAAGACTGGAACATAGAACCTCTGGGATACAATTAATAGGTTACCAGTGAAAAACAATCATCCCAGGAGTTGTTTCTGTCTTGAAGGCTTCAGGTGCACTCTGGGCTTTCCTATTTCAGTAGGTAAACATCCAGCAATTCGAATTTAAACTTCAATACAAACTGACCTTCAACCAATCAGCCATAACAATAACAGAAGGATCTGTGATTGTACTGAGTAACTCCTTTGTGGCTCTTTTCTTTTCTTCTCGGTAATTTTTCTTTTGCACCTATTTTACAGAAATAATAGAAAAATTAAAAATTCATTAGAAACGGGCAATTTCTATCCAAATTTTTGAGGTCTATAATATGTAGACTGTAAGATTCTAAGCCTCTTTCAGAATTCTAGCATCTTAGGATAAAAGAACTTTTTTTTTTAAGAGCTTGTAGGAGTTTTTAGAGGTTAGAATCCAGTTTTTCTGATCACTAGTTCTCTGTATCTTTTTGAAGAATTTTACCTTTTTCAAAAATTACATAATACTACATGCATCCAATCTCATGGTATGAATTTCCAGCAACACAAATAAAGCTAACAGCTGTCTTTATTATACCCTACCCTATTCCAATTCCCAGAATTGACCACTATTAACACTTTTGGAAAACACTATCCTTTTAGGCTTTTTCTATGTATACAACCTATAGAAATATATAGCTTTTGTGGTTTTGTTTTTTTAAACGTATTGTTTTTAAAAAAAGGTTCTCCCATTCAATATATTTTGGAGAATTTGCATGCCTACCTCACTCATTTAATTGCTATATAAGCTTCTCAGTATGAATAAAACAGTAAGAGTTAACTTTTACTGGACACATTCTGCATACCAGTTCCTGTTCTAAGCACTTTACCAGTACTACCTCATTTAATCTTCACAATAACCCCAGAAAGACAATTACTATCCTTCTTTTACAGATGAGAAAACTGAGGCACGAAGAGTAACTTGCCAAGGATCACACAGCTAGTAAGTCATGGAGGCACGATTCATCAAAGGCAGACTGGCTCAAAAAGACATGCTCTTAACCACCCATGCTATTACTGCTTCTATAATTTTTCTCAAGTTTTCTTACTGATGGAAATCCACTGTTATCAGCTTTTTCATATTACAAACAATGCTGCATTTGTTTGCAACTGGCAATTTTGCTCTTTCCTGATACTAAGATATAAATACTTAAGAAATCATAAAATGATATTAATTCATTTAAAATATCAAAGTTTTACCTTCATAAGTTACCTATGAGATAATCTGGGAAGGCTGCAGTGGATTAATATAGTCTTGTTATTATTTTGTTGTTATTATATGGATGGGAGAAGAGTGGTCTACCAGTGATACATTTCTTTTAGTTATAAAACCTTCCTAGTTGCACTTAATGACAAAAAGACTACATACACCTAACAAAATTTAAATAATTCTACAGCCAAAAAGCTTCAGACTTTTGGTCTCTATTAATATGCATATCTGAATAACAGTAGATTTAATATGGGATTGCAAATGCAAATGCATACAGGATCAGATATAAGAAAAAAGGGGTAAAATAGACCATGTAGGGATCAGAGTCAATTAGAAAGCATGTGTTTCTTAAGATCCAGGATCTGTGGCCATTCTGGAAGGCAAGCCCAAAGTGCATATTTCCTTTTTTTTTTTTTCATTTTTTTAAAAAAGATTTTATTTATTTATTTGACAGAGATAGGGACAGCCAGCGAGAGAGGGAACACAAGCAGGGGGAGTGGGAGAGGAAGAAGCAGGCTCATATCGGAGGAGCCTGATGTGGGGCTTGATCCCATAATGCCGGGATCACACCCTGAACCGAGGGCAGACGCCTAACCGCTGTGCCACCCAGGCGCCCCCCAAAGTGCATATTTCTTAAAGAGAGGTTGGAAAGCTGAACTTGTATTTGTTACCTCAAATTTTTAAAACATTGTATAAATCAAACAAATATATCTACCTGTGGGCCAAATTCACCCCACGACCCTGCAGTTAGTAAACCTGAATTTCAAAAAGCACCAGAGCTTCCCATTACACGTTCTACAACACAGTGATGTGCCTAACTAGGTACAACTGTGCAGAACTATCCAGTCCTCAGGCAAAGGAATGGCCAGTTGAGGCCTGAGACAGCACTGGACAGTCACCAAGCAGCCTCTTGACTCCAGTGTGCCATACAAATATTAACATTCTTTATGTGTGCCTTTCTGGATATTATTTTTCTTCAGGAGACACATATTTATCTTGTTAGCCTACTTACAAAAGCACATGCAAAGCATAATGTTATTTATGAAATAACTGTGGAAACTAACCTTGAGAGATTCTTTTTTTGTGAGCTTGCTTGAAGCAGAACTATCTTTCTCCGAGCCATTGTAAAGTTTAGATTCAGACTGAAATCACATAGAAATGAACAAAAGAGAAATAATAATTAAAATCTTCACTTATTCTACACATACAGCATATAAAAATTAATGTTAAAGCTATGTTTGTGAATTCTTCCCATTTATTGCTGTGATTTAGGCAAAAATAAATTTTCAAATGCCAGGTTTCCCTATATAGATACCTTTAGTTTAAAAGCTAATCCATGTTAAACTCACAAAAGCACAAAATAAACACTAATCAGGGGTATCTGGCTGGCTCAGATGCAATTCGTGATCTTGGGGTCATGACTTCAAGCCTTACGTTGGATGTAGAGACTACTAAAAAAAAACCAAAACCAAACTTAAAAAAAAAAAAAACCCTAATCAATAAATTAATCTACAATGCGAGGTTAAATAAGATCATTTGTAAATGTTTGCATTCTATTTTCCAGAATATTTCTAAGAAACACATGCAATGATTTATTCTTGAAAGTATCCAAAGCAATGTAATTTTTAACAGTTAAAATATTCTAAATCAACAAAGCCATGTGCATTCTAGCAAGTTACTGCACACATTGCCCTATTGCTACTTCTCCAATAGAAAGAAATATGTATATCTTCAGAAATTAGTATTAAAATACTATCTAATTTGTAGTGCTTAAAAACCAATATTCCTAGCATCTACTTCTTCCTATCTATCCAGTGACCCTAAAGTATTATTGCCTTAAACTGGTTTCCGGACTCTGCTTATACTTATTTTTATTTGATCTTCATTAGAACCTTGACAAATAGAGGCGCCTGGGTGGCTCAGTCAGTTAAGCATCTGACTCTTGATTTTGGCTCAGCTTATGATCTCAGGGTGTGAGATTGAGCCCCACATTGGGGTCTGTGCTTACTGGAGTTCATTTCTTTCCCTCTGCCCCTCCCCATAGGTGCACTCGCACTCTCTCTCCCTCTCTCAAATAAATATATCTTAAAAAAAAAAAAAAAAGAACCTTAAAAATAGACATAACAAGTGGTTTTATCTCCATTTTACAAATCATGACAGGGAGGCTCTGGAGGTTGATTTTCTAAACTAACAATAATATCACAGGGATTGGAATCTAGGTCTCCTAATCCAGCACTCTTTTGAAGAGACTACATGCTTTCACCAGAGTAAAAGAACATAAATGTGAAAACTGCTTCTATAAATCTTGGACAATAAAATTAAACACATTTAGTGTCCCGTGTCCTATGATTTTCATTTTTATCTATTGTTTTATCTATTGTTAGACATAGGAGAAGGTATTTAAAGTTCTTAGCATGACTCCTGGTGCCAAGAAAGTATATGGGGTTTAATCCAAATGGTGGCTTTCAAATGTTGACTGGCTAGACCTGCAAAGCACTAGGTGTGATTATAGATAACAAAACTTTGGGTTTGTTACAGATAACAAAACTCCCTCACTCAATTTGAAGAACCATGAAGGCAGGGACCATACTTATTTACCAATGAAACCCAGCTATCACCTGGGGAAAAGAAAGGGCTCACTAAATATCTGATGAATTAATAAAATGAAAATTAAACTAGCATTTCCAACTCATTTCTTTTATCTCTCTGAAAAAACACCTCTGCTACTTGGTAAAAAATATGGGTTATTATGGTGATGATGACAATAACTGGTTGCACTAGATAGAAGGGAACGACAAACTATGCTCAATGCAGAAGGTGGGGATTAACCCAATTAAATTTTTGTTAAGGTCACTCCTTTAAGAACTGAACTTGAAACATCATACTACTTACTCTCATGGCAATGGCACTGATCGTGATAACCAAAACAATTTTACAAAGTTGCTCAAGCCAAATGGTCTCTGTGTTCTCCTTGCCCCCGAAAACCTAAAAATGGCACAACTATTGTCAGAAGACTAGGATGATTTCTATTTCTCACAGCTTAATAGGAGAATGTGTATTATAATGTACTTCTTAGACACTAATAAATGAAGAATAAATGCTAATGGAAATTAATGGCTGCTTATTCTTTACCAAGTACTTTTCTAAACACTTCAATGTGCACTACCTCATTTAATCCTCCAAGCAAACCTATGAGATAGTAATAGTATCTCCCTTTTGCTATTAAGAAAACCAAGACTAACCAATGAAAAAATAACTTCCCAAAGTCACAAAGCCAGTAAGTAGATGAGCTGGGATTTGTAACCTGGTCTACCTAATTCCCAGTCTCATGCTCTTAGCCATTTCACTGTAATGATTTCTCACCTTCTAAAACTATTCACACAATTTTAGCCAGACTCAAATTTAAGATTTATCAACAGGAAATATGTTTCCCTGACAAGATCTGGCTCGGTGATTCCTAAAAGATTCTAGTATATAAGGCACCGGCAGGGCAGAAGAGGGTCACTTGAGCTTGGTAAATTTTAGAGAACACACATTTCAAGGAATCTTTGCCATTGTGTATAGCCAGTTTGGGGCGGGGCGGGGTGGGGGTGGGGAATCCACTGCCCAAGTTCTACAAGCTTTTTCAATACACTACACCTAAGTTTTCTGAATCTACAGGTTTCCTTTTAAACACCAAAACTCAAACTATTTTTGTTGGAAATATTTTACTAAACTAACTTGTCCTTCTTTTATAACCTTACTGAACACTATCTTAATGATGACCACAGGGTTTAATGTATAGTACTGTTTGTTTCTTCATTAAATGGCCTTAGAACGCTCAGTATGTTATGTTTTCTTTTTCCTTCCTTCTTTTCATCTCCTCCCCTGTAACTACTGTCCTCTTATGGGCTGTATGACTTCGAAGGTCATTCAATCTCTTTCAGTCTTAGTTTCTTTGTTTGTAAAATGAGGTTACTCCTATTAATTTGTAGGGTTGAGGTAGTGTGCATGATGTGTTTAACATACTACTTGGTATATATTGTGTTTCAGGTTTGTGACTATCAGGTTTGTGACTATGCTGTCAAAAATCTGACCTTTAAATAAATGGAACATTAACATATAAGAATACTTTCCTCTTGGTTTGGAAACTATAAAATACTACAGATATAAGGGAAAATAATAATAATAATAATGTTAATATGACTAGATCAGATATCCTGATTTGGAAGGGTTTTTTAAATGTCCAGGTAAATATGTTTTTTACTGCAAGCGATAGACATTTAGCATCCCTATAGAAAAGCAGATTTGCGTACAGCTGGAGAATCAAGTCAATAAATAGATCTGGGCTCAAAAACCACCATCCTTGTAATATAGGATTACTTTTATCCCACTAGACACAGTACCCATGCTGGTAATTCCTTTTGTTGGGATGGACTACTAAAAATTCATTTAAAATGCTAACAGCAAGATGGGATGGATCTGATTAACTGACTTTTCCAATTCACTCATTTATAGGATGCATGAGAAATAGAAACTGCCTTTATTTTTTAAAAATGGGGGGGAGTATATTCCATTGTGCTTACTGGTCTTAATCATGTATTTTAAGAAATAATCCCAAATCCTATGACCAAAATGGCAGTATTAATACTTTTTGCATCAAATTCAGAAAAATATAAAGTTAAAATTATGATGGTCTCAGTTATGCACGCTGATTACAGAAGGAATAACAAAACATTTCCTGAAGTTACGTAAATAGGGTTAAAATGTTAAGAATTCCATGAGAATGTGGTTTAATGATAAATGTATAAATTTTAGGATTGTTGTGAAAAACAAGAGTGGGTTATGTGTTAAAATATTTAAAGATAAACGTGACTATGCATCTCTTAAGCTAACAGAATAAACAAGGATTAAATCTAAGTTAAGATAAAATCAATAGGTTTCAACTGTTGGAAAATATCAGTATTTAAGTACAATTTTACTTACACTAGTTACCATGTTAAGAATCCCACTCATTCACTGTAATCCCCGCCCCCCCCCCCCTTTTTAAAATAAGCACTGTATCCAATGTAGGGCCTGAACTCATGACCCCACGATTAAGAGTCACATGCTCGACCAACTGAGCCAGCCAGGTTTCCTCACCGTAATTCTTATTCAAAGAAAGAAGATGAATTCTCAAATACCTACTACTCTGTTAGGTACTCGGAGTATCACAATCTGGGATGTGGATCTTATCTCCTTTGTACAGATAAGAAAACTGAAGCCATTCTGAATCCCAGCTTTACCACTCTGACCCTGATTTAATTTCTCTAAGCTTCAGTTTGTTCACTTAGAAAATGGAGCCAATAATACCTACCACCTTCTAGTATTGTTAGGAGAGTTAAGGCGACACATAGTAAGCTCTTAATACAAAACAGCTATTAATATCACTGTAATTAGTATCTAAGAAGTCAAAGGTAATGTATATGAATCAAGATTCAAACTTGCTTTTTTTTTTTACTTTAAAGCAGTGCTGTCCAGAAGAACTTTCTGAATGACAAAAATGCCATATGTGGCTACTGAGTACTTGAGATATGGCTAGTATAACTGAGGAACTAAACATTTTTTTTTTAAAAGATTTTATTTATTTATTTGACAGAGATAGAGACAGCCAGTGAGAGAGGGAACACAAGCAGGGGGAGTGGGAGAGGAAGAAGCAGGCTCCCAGAGGAGGAGCCTGATGTGGGGCTCGATCCCAGAACGCCGGGATCATGCCCTGAGCCGAAGGCAGACGCCTCAATGACTGTGCCACCCAGGCGCCCCGAGGAACTAAACTTCTAATTTCATTTGATTTTAGTTAATTTAAATTTAAAGAGTCAAATAAAATTGGTGCTATTAAAGGCACAGTTCTAAAGCCTATATTTTTCTTTTCATCAATCCACCCTGTTTCATTAAGGTATGTAAAATTTCTTTTCAGGCTCCCTGCTCTCCCACTTCCCCTCCCTCCAATTTAGAGACTACTTATAGGTGGCTGTGATATATAAGTGTGTGGGTTAAGTATTTGGACTTCTGAGTAGGAATACTGTACTACCACATGTTCACCAATTCTGGTATTAACTGCTTGAAAATGGGTTTTTAAAAGTTCTATAAATTTCATTATATTTCTAGCTATTAAAGACTCAAGATAAATGATTTTCTCTTTAATTACACATCTCATAAAATGATCAAGGAATTTCTTACTTGTATGTTATATATATATATACACATATATATATACACACATACACACACATGTATATATACATACATACACACACACACATGTATATATACATACATACACACAAGGTACTATTAAACTATCCTAAGTACTTTTACACATATGATAGATATTTAAGTAATGAATACTCGAAAAGTGTGGATAAAATTTGGTAAAATTATACATTAAAAAAAATCATGGACTCTTCTCAACCATTGCCATGAATGGAAACAAAAATGTAGGGTTTTTTCATGTTCTGTTCATCACACATATGCCCAACTTCTATTTTGCTAAGAAAGAGGTGTTTCATCGCATAATGGTTTCTTTCCCACAGTGGAATGCCACAACTGCTACCATAAGGACAGCTAGAGACTAGTAGCTGTGGCAGAAAAAATAATGGGTAGTAGCTCTCAGTAGCTGAGAACAGCAGAGAATTTACTAGCTTAAGAAACAGATTTTCTGACAGTCACTGAAGTTTGATTCCACAAAAAGCTTCTTCTATTGAACCTGACCTGAAAGAACAGTCAGAAGTCAAATCCTTAACAAATTATAGCAAATCTAGTGAATTATAAACCCATAGGAAAACCAATGTATTACATGTTTCTTACATTTGAATATATACTCTTAAAAAGTTCTCAACAGTAAAAATATGTACAAGTATTCCAATTTGAGAATTACTAATTTAGGAAACTGTATCTTATTCTAAGAACATGTCTTTCAATTGCAGGCTATTACTGCAAGAGACCTTTGGCCTTTAACAGTAAAATATATGTATTTTGATTGTCATTCAAATAAACTCAAAACTCTTAAGACTTAAAAACAAACAAACAATAAATCCTGAGGACTTCTCTGAATGGAACTCTTAGTCTGAGAAGTACTACAATAGCAGACATATCAGAAACAATGTCATTCTGGAGAGAACACACTGGTTACCAATAGGCTGTATTTCCAAGTAACCAACAGGACTGACATAACCCAGGGAACTTTTCTTTTTTCATATATACTGCATGATTTAGATATACCAACATAAAAACATCCCATAAAAATCTGACAGAATTTTGTTAGTTCTTCTTCTTAGATATTAGAAAAATGCCATAGTCATGTATGTGGGGACAACACTTGCTTACCTTGCTCTTTGACATAGAAAGTGAAGATTCATCTTTATTTTGAGAAATGTCTTCCTTTCCTCTTTCAAAACCTTTAAAAAACATTGTTATTATTTCAGTATTACTATATAGTATACAGACATGAAGAAGCAAATGCATGTAAGTCATCCAATTTCAAATATACGTTATATTTGATGTATACTGGTACAAAAAGCCTAGACTAAACATACAGTGTTACACTATTATAGTTTAAAAGATTTCTAAGGGATCAATACGTAATACAATAACCCTTTAGAACAGATTAAGGCTTACACAAGCAATGAAGTCTTTTCCTGTACCCATCAACATCAAGCTAAATACCTCTTTTCTGTGCCCTTAGAGCACTTTGCATGAACTCAGGCTTCCTGGAGCTTTTATTCTAGTGACCTCCTTTTCTTTTTTCTTTTTTTTTTTTTTAAGATTTATTTATTTATTTTGAGAGAGAGAGAGAGAGAGAGAGAGAAAGAGAAGCAGACTTCCCCAAGTGCAGTGCCCGACGTGGTCGGGGTTCAATCTCAGGACCCTGAGATCAAGACCTGAGCTGAAACCAAGGGTTGGTTGGTGCCCCTCTAGTGAGCTCTTTTCTAATGAAGAATTCCAACTGAAAGAACCAACCCAGCATACTTTTTTTTTTTTAAAGATTTTATTTATTTATTTGACAGAGAGAGAGACAGCCAGCGAGAGAGGGAACACAAGCAGGGGAAGTGGGAGAGGAAGAAGCAGGCTCACAGCGGAGGAGCCTGATGTGGGGCTCGATCCCATAACACAGGGATCACGCCCTGAGCCGAAGGCAGACGCTTAACCGCTATGCCACCCAGGCGCCCCCCAGCATACTTTTAACACCTCTTGCCAAATCGGAAACAATTCTAGAATTGGTGATAAAAGACTAGAGAAAATAAATCTAGACTGAGGGACAGACTTAAAAAAAAACCTAACAATGTGCACTGTGAGAATTAAAAGAGGATCCATTAGAAAGCATCTAGCGTAGTATTTTCCACATAGTATACATTCCATTCATGTTGACTCTTAAGATGATCATGGCACTATTGTATACAAATTCTAAAACGATGCATCTAAAATACATGAATGCACTGGGATGAACATGCATAGATCCCTGCAATCATGTAACACATTAACATTAACACTATGTCAAAAGCAATTAACAGACTGTTAATTAGGAGTACAATTAGAGAAATGTTAATACTGAAATTTGTGTGCATGTATAAAAGGAGCAGTACTCAATTTAAAGATGTTCCTTCTACTTCTGAGGGCAAGTATTATGAACTCTTCCCTATAATTATTTGTTCTAAGTCCAATAAAAGCCTATATTAAAAATATATACATGATTATTCATTAAGCAGCACTTAAAAAATCATCAGTAGCACCAGTGCCTAAAGCATTTAAAAACCACTTCTAACATATTAATTATACCATTTTTCTGTTTGGCTTATATTAGCTAAAAACAAATCCATTCCAATTTCCTAATCCAGAGATTTTATTGAATTGTTTTCTGTTATATGAAGAAGGTATCTCCCCCCACCCCCCAACTCTGGTAAGGAGGATCACTCAATCCCAATACTAGGGGGAAACAAAACTATTTCATAAATGCAACATTAAATTTTAAATAACCTACCAAAATTTTAGACAATTTTAGACTTTAGTATAAAGCAAACCAAAGTTACTTAATTCAGTTAAAAAAATTCTAAAATATTTATTCAGAGTAGTAACATTTTATAATTAAGTAATTCTTTTTTAAGATATATTTATTTTAGAGAGAGAGAGAGCCTGAACATGGGGGATGGGGTGCAGATGGTGAGGGAGAGATATATATATATATTCTTTAAAGATTTTATTTATTTATTTGACAGAGAGCGAGCGAGTAAGCACAAGCAGGGGGAGTGGCAGAGAAGAAGGAGAAGCAGGCTCCCTACCAAGCAGGGAGACTGATTTGGGGCTTGATCCCAGAACTCTGGGATCATGACCTGAGCTGAAGGCAGATGCTTAACCAACTGAGCCACCCAGGCGCCCCTATAAAAGTAATTCTTAATATTAATGAATTATTATTTTCTACCATGTGTGGGGATTCAAAATTACTTTAAAATTACTCCTATATTTTTTTAAAGTGGTATTTATAGACAAAAATCTGAAGCCTATAACACATTTTTGACTATTAATAATGCAGAGCAGTGTCAGATCATGACTTTTTACCAAGTTTGCTTGTTAGTGATTCTAGGTAGTAAATTGTCTTCCTACTATCCCCCCCTCTGCCTCAATGATACAGAAACCTATATCACCATCAAAATGCCTAAAATTAAAGGGATACTACCTTCCAAGTATAGATGAGAATGTGCAGCAACTGGAACTCTATTCACTACTGGTGGAGAGTATAATGGGGTATAACCACATTGGAAAACCATTTGAAAGTATGTACTAAAGCGGAATTTATGGGTATTCTAACAATAAACAATTTAATCCTAGATATACCCGACAGAAATGGTTGTGTATGTCCATCAAAGTAAGATACAAAAATGTTCATAGGTGCTTTATTCATAATAGCCAAAGTCTGAAGCCAACTCAAATGGTTATTAAGAGTTGAATGAATGAACATATTTGCACAATGGAATGTTATACAGCAATGTAGTAGTAATTAAAAGAACCAATAACTACTACAGAAAACAACAGACACAATATTGAGTGAAAAAAGCCATGTCTTTCCATTAAAAAAAAAAAAAGCACATACTGTATGACTTCATTTATATACAGTTCAGGAACTGGAAAACCTAATCTATAAGGTTAGAGGTTGATATGATGGTTTACCTTTGTTGTAGAAGGAATTGACTGGGAGGGGCAAGAGGCAGTCTTCTGTGGATTTGGGAAGTGGTTACATGGTCTATATATAACTTAAAATTCAAAAAGTTGTGCATTTAACTATATGTAAGTTATGCCTCAATAAAAAAATAAAAACTCAGATAGACTTCTCTATTCTTTCACTTTATTAGACCTCTCCTGCTTTGACATCCTTCCTCACTTGGAACATCCTTTGACACCCATCCTTTCACTTATTTTGCACCTGGCTAATTCTGATTAATTTATCAATAACAATTAACATAATAATATTAATGAAAACAATAAAGGAACCAATATCCATTTGTAAGAACACTTGTGATTATGACACTATGTTAGACGCTTTACTTAATAATAATCTTTAAAATAACACCACACAAAAGCCACAAGTATTAACTATAATTTATATAATTGAAAAAACCAAGGTTCACAGAAATTAACTTGACTAATGTCAGTAAGTAAAAGTCTCAGAACTGATTCAAATTTAGGTCTAACTTTAAAATTCATGCTATTTTTAGAATGCTAGGTGCCTTTTAAGACCCAAGGCCACCTCTTCTGGGTGGTCTTGCCCTGATCGTGTAGGCATAGTTAGCTCTCTCCTTCTCTGATATATATAGTATTTCATAGATATTTGTACTACCCTATTTATCACAATATACTTCAATTATTTGTTTTCATGTTCATATTTCTTAATTGACTGTGAATTCCTGAAAAGAAAGCTCTAATCCTTATTCACCCTTTCAAACATAAAAATTTCATAATTTGAGCCAAAAATTAACAAAACTGGACTCCACTGTTATTTGTAATTATTTTATTAAATATGTAAAATAAAGAACAGCTTCAGAAAATGCATAAAATACAAATGTATAATTTAACGTATACAGTGAATACTGGCATAACCACCACCCAAATAAAAAAACAAAGAAATGTCAAAATCCCATAAGATCCTCCCCACTTCCTAGCACCATTCTTGATCACAATCTAATCTTCTCCTCAAAGGCAACTATCTTGACTTTTGTAAACATTCTTTACCAGCCTGTCAAGCAGGAATTTCATTCATTTTCATTGGGGATTAGAATCTCATTGCATGACTATACCACTATTTATTCATTTACTGTAGATAAACATTTGGGTTGTTCCTAATTTATCCCTCTTATGAACAATGGTGCCACAAATATTCTTGAAAGTGTATCCTACACACACACACACACACACACACACACACACACACACACACATTATATGCACACACCTGTGAGTTTCTCTAAATTCTAGAAGAATTTCTGGGTTACAGTATATGTGTATCTTCAACTTTAAGGATACCAAATTGTTTATTTTTCTACTAATAGTGTGTAAGAGTTCTCCTTTCTCCATATCCATGGTAACATCAATATTGACAAATTTTTAATATTTTTGCTAATCTGTGGGGTGTGTATATCAATGGTATAATGAGGTTCTAGTTTGTGTGGTCCTGACTATTAACGATGTTTGAGCACTTTCTCATGTTAATTAGCCATTTTAACTTTCTGTTTGTGAAGGACCTCCTCAGATCCTTTGTGCCTTTTTTTTTTCCTAAAGATCTATTTATTTGAGAGAGTGCACATATGCATATGCTTGTGCACCCAGAGGGAGGGGCAGAGGGAGAGAATCTTCAAGCGGCTCACCACCGAGTGTAGAGCCTGAGAAGGGGCTCAATCTCCACGACCCATGATGTCATGACCTGAGCCAAAACCAACAGTCAGATACTTCACTAACTGAGCCACCCAAGTGCCCCAATCCTTTGTGCATTTAAAATCTATATCTATATCTAGTCTATCTTTTTCTTATTGATTTATATAGGAATTCTTGATGTATTCCAGATACTGGTCCTTTGCAAGCTGTATGTTACAAATAACTCCCTATTCTTGTCTTTTTATACCTGCATTTTTTAAATAAACCACTCTTAATTTTAAGGTAGTCGAATTTAGCCATCTCATTCTTTAATGGTTAGTGCTTTTTGGTCTTAAGAAAGTCTTTCCTAAATCTGTGGTCATAAAAATATTTTTAAGTAGTGTAGTAATACACAGAGTTTACTTCCTCCTACTAACCCAATGGAATATTATCCCCAAATAACATCGTGTCCCTAACTTCTAATTTGTTAACAGAATACAAGTGCTATCATCATTGACAAAGTATCTTTTTCACGTACTTCCATAATAAATTTGGTCCAACGATGTTTAGATATAATAAACAAGCTTTATGCTGCTTCAGTCTTGCTAAAATGAGATTATACATACATTATCTACAAATGCAGATTTAACAGGTATTTATAAAATATAGCTATATTAATATTAACTATACTGAACACAGCCAAGAATCAAGAAATTGGACTAAAGAAAAAAAAACCTCTGAGAAGTCAAACTATACTAAAAAGAAACCTATTTGTGCACTAAAGCTCACACAGTTTGTCCATAAGTGATTTATTTGCTCAAATTTTATTTACTCCAATTTTCTGGTACTATTCTAGAGATTGGTCCAATAAGCCTATCTAGAAGTTATACCTGAGGTTGGGGTAAGAAACAGATAAGCAGACATGAACTTAAAAAAAAAAATGCACTATGGTGTTACTGGAAAATACATGGGCAGGTGGTATCATTTCAACATTATAGCTCATCATAAAGAAAAAGGCCATACCAGTATATTTCTTAAGGTAGAAGTGACAAAAAGTAATTTTTTTCTAAGGAAACTAAAATGAAAAGAAAGTAATGTTCAAAGTAGTAAGGCAAAATGATCTCTCAATATCACTAATGTAGAACCTCTCCTCTAATAATGTCAAGTAAAAACAAATGTATCTAAAAAATTTTTTCAGTACAATGGAAGGTCCCAGAAGAAATATATGTTTTATTTTTTAACTGGAAAAACAACAACATAAAAGCCACTTCTTTCAAGTACCTAATTTCATTCTATTTCTTACCTGACAAAATGCAACATATTTTAAAGAGCTTTCTTTCATGGCTGTTTGCAGTACAACTGTTGGTTGTAAAAAGGGGAATATGGAAGCATCCCTATGAATATGATTTTATTTCAAGAATTAGAAAACAAAGCCAACCATTTACTTTTCCATTCAAATAAATCAATCCAGGGTAACCTTCAATATATTCTTTGACAAGATAAACTGACAATTCTGCCTTTAGTTACCTAATTAAGTAAATACCAAACTTCTAAAAAGTGAAGTTTTCTGTTTGGTACAGTCACATGATTATTCTTTAATATTAAGTAGATTCACTATATGAAAGTCAGCAAACACTTGCTATCAAGCTTGCTAGCTTAAAAAATGAAATACAGAGACACAGAAATAAACTAAGTCACACTGTAAAAGCAAACAGAGTATTTAACAACTTTAAAAAATTTCAGTATGTTGTATTTTCAAAGCTACTTCTGAACAAAGCCAAAAACTAAAATGTACACCATTTTGAGAACATAAGAAGCATGACGGTAACCATGCTATACTGAGAAGATGAAATACAGATTATGAATGCTGTTTATAGCTTGTGCTACTTAGGCAACAGTTCAGGACTATGGTATCCGATTCTTTTTTGAAACACTATCAGAAAAGAAAATGTAATCAGTGAATTTATGATAATTTATTTAATTGTTCAGGTAGCACCTTCTATAAGGTGTTTCACTATCTCAAAATAATGCATATACCACCTATCAGCATGAATATTCACAAAAAGCCAAGAATAAATGTTAGTGTGAAAGCAGAAAACATAATTCAAATTTAACAAAATGTAAGTGTCAGAAAAATCTATAGATGGTTAAAGCAAGCACCAGTTTCAGTGATTTCTTTGCCATGAGTATTAAAAGAATACTTTCATTTTAAAAGAAGAAATATAACCTCAAAAGAGTAGACCAAATTATGTTGCAATTTAAAATTTTGAATGGAAAACAGATTTTAAAATATTTTAAAATATATATCCAAATATTTGCTCTAATAAATCTTTTTCATACAATTAAATTTAAGATATACTTCTATTAACTATTTCATTAACTATTAATGTCTAAATCATAGCTGTCAAATGCTTAATTTCATTTTAAAGATGTTATCTTAAAAATAACAATTTCTTAGCACAAACTAATTATACAAAGACACATCTAACAACAAGAAGGCTATTTCAAAAATTATACTTGGACAGAAAACTTCACTTTAGTCAGGACCTGAACTACTAAAGCTTAAACTAAACATCAATTTTAACATAGTTACTGTTCGGCAGAAAACAGCCAAACAAGTATCAATATTAAATATCCGGATTCCATTTGCAAAAACCGAATTGATTTGCTTATTTATAGAATTTTACATTTATCTCAAGTCCAGAAAAGGTTTTAATTTTATCAGAGAGTCATAATATTTATTTCTATGATTAAAGCAAAAATTCATGCTATCAGCAATGCAAGATTTGTAATTCACTGAATCACTAGTTCTCAAGTTTGGGCTTAAGAGATTTTAAGAGAAAACATGGAAAAGCCAAGCCATAAAAAGCAGCAGTCACTAAAACTGAACATTTCACTATAGAAACTGTTTTGTTTAAACAAAAGCAGTTTTAAGATGTTGGAATATCTAGTTTAATGAAAAGCCTGCAAGAAATTAAGAAAAGAATGCAAGATTAAACAAACAAACCTGACAACGAAGGAGAAAGTTCATTGTATCCTCCAAATGAAGCATTCCGGACAAGCTTTCGGCCATCAATTCGTGGAGGAAATAAAACAGGCGAAACCACAGTACAAGAAGAAAATCTACGTTGTTGTGAGCTCTCTTCTTTCATGGCTTAGGAGGTCTATTTAACGTATATGCTTGCCCAGAAGGCTAATTAGATCAGTATAGCAATGAGAGGCTTTTCTCTCACATCCAAATGTAGCGAAACCCACCAGCACAAACAAAGGACACACACATTTAACAGCAAAGGAGAAGGACCAGAGACTGTCAAATCAGCAATAAACAGAAAAGGCATTAAGCCTTGCTAGTGGGTGGTTGTTGTTGGTTTTTTTTTTTAATCAACTGATAAACAAGAAAGGCTATTCCGCTAATGTTTTGCCTCTTCATCAAACCAGCAATGCCCTGAACTGAATTGCTGCTTTAGTAAAACAAAGCAAGATCAATACTTAAGAGATTCAGGATGAAGTAAAATAAAATGCAACCCTTTTCTCATACCCGTTATGTTTTTGCAGTATCTGCCACACTTCCCACCTCTTCCGATTCTTTCCAGTTTTTGCTTACTTCATAAATGGATAGAAATATAACACTATTTATCTCTCCTGAAGCTCTACATCTATATCTAATCCACTGCTTGCCTCAGCCATGTTTAAGAATTCATAAGGAAAGATATTTTTGCAAGTACAATTTTGATGGATTCTAACAGCTAAAGTGGAAAATAAATATTTAGGTTTTACCTCTAGCAAGGATATAGAAGTCATTAAGACAATGTTAATGCAAACCAATCCAGAGGGAAGACTGAAAAGACACCATAATAATGCTGAGTGCTCTAATACATGTTCTCTTGAAACAGATATGAGCTGCTATAGTTCCTGTTCATTATATTTAAACTTTTCAAAATATATCATCTACCAATAAGGATCTTCCACTTAAAACGCTCCTATTTAAAGAAAAATGCAGCTTTATTATCACAATAACAAATGGAATATTTTTCTTAACTAGGTTAAAATTAAGTTACTGGTATAATCTCACATTATTAAATCTAACAGTAAAGTACAATAGCCATATTTATACACTATGCTATCTCTTTATAACTAACCTTTAAAATTTCAAGTGACAGTGGTTCATTTTTACAGGTATCTTACTATAGGATCTCAGTTTCCTTCCTACTGTTATGCATACAATTCAAGGCTAGTTCTCCACTCCTATACAATAGCATCCTATATAACCTAACTCTGTTTCTCTTTACTAACAACAAATTTAATTTCCTTTATGTAACATGTTCTTTATTGGGCAAAGGCATTTAAAAAATCAAATAATGGTAAAAATAAGTTTGTAGTACAACTACAACAGGGATTTGGGTTGTTTTGTTTTGCTTTTCTCCATGTCATGAAATATAAATGACCATTAATTACAGACAAGAGAGAAATAATTATAATTCATGCAATGGTATTTGACTCTCAGGGCATTTAGTGTTAATGGTTAAGCAGGATTTGAAATTAAACTGCCTGGGTTCTAATCCCAGCTGAATGCATTTTAGCAATTATGTTAACTTCTGTGGGTCTCTGTTTCCTCATCTATAAAATGCTAATAATATTACCTATATTATCAGATTGTTATTAGGATCAAATTGGATAATATATGTAAAATCTAAAAGGGTTTCAGGTTAAAATGTCAGAATGAAGACACTAACCTCATGTGTTCTCTCCTAAAACTAAAATTAAAAGAAAGGGGTAATTTCTTAAAAATATAAACAAATATGGGTATGTATTCCACAAGTATGGATCCAGGACAGGATACAATAACAACATATATCTGACTTTGGAAAGCATGAGATTAACAAGTAGTCACTGTCTTGCAGATCCCAGAGAACTGAATCACAAACCAGGAAAGGTAAAAACTGAGAACCACCCCTATTTATACTGAAGAATCCTTTTGCATATAATTCACAACACCAAGTTCCTCTAGATCAGGAATCAAATAAGCTATTGACATCACCAATAATTCTGGAATCAGGACAAAATATATGCAATGTTTTCAAAACTGGAAGGAAAATGACTTCCAACTGAAAATTCCATACCATACCATATGTAACTATCAGTTACATATCAGGGTAAAATAAAGATATTTTTAGACATGTAAGGTCTAAAATTTACTTTCCATGAATATTTTCAAAGTATTAACTAGAGTCCTTTTCACCTGGGATTCATTAGGCCTACTGCATTGAAACATCCACTTTTCAAAATGAATTAACCTTTTCTCCCATACATCTATAATGGCTCTACCCATGTACCATAATCCTTGGGAGAACTGAGAAAATATTCACCAAAATTATTTTCTATAGGCCTTACTTCCCTCATATGACCCCACTTGAGAATGGCTGTACTAGAACATATATTTTACCAAAAAGTGATAGCAAAAGTAAGAATGCATGGGATACAGGTAACAGGATACTCAATATAAAAGAACTGTCATCACGAGAAAGTCCCCTACCACTGTACCATCTCTTTGTAAACCAAGGACAAACTGTTCAGGTGAACTTTGCTCAATTTTTTTTTCTGACTTTGGCTTGTCTTGATAGTATGCTGATGAAGTTTCTTCTCTGCTCTCCCATACCATGATGTTTGGACAAGGAGTACACTTTCAGTACACTTATGTGTTCTTTTTTTTTTCTTTTTTTCAAGATTTTATCTTTTAGAGCAGTTTTAGGTTCACAGCAAAATTGAGAGGAAGGTAGAGAGATCTCCCATATACCCCCTGCCTCCACATATGCATGGCCTCCCCTATTATCAATTCCCCTCACCAGAGTGGTACATTTGTTCGAACTGATGAACCTACACTGACACATAATAATCACTCAAATTCCATACTTTATCTTAGGGTTCACTTTTTGATGTTGTACATGCCATGGGTTTGGACAAATGCATAACGACATGTATCTATCATTATAGTAGCATACTGAGTATTTTCACTGCCATAAAAACCTGTGCTCTGCTTATTCACTGTTGCCTCCCTGCTAACTCCTGGAAAGCACTGATCTTTTTACTGTTTTTCCATAGTTTTGCTTTTGCCACAATGTCATGTAGAACTCTAATGACCTTTACCTGGCTCTGCTTCTTCGACAGGGTCTTGACTCTTCTTTGCCCTTTGCTCTCCCTAGACAGTTAAGGATAATTTTATCCAGTACCATGAAAAAACCCTGTTGAGATATGGATTCAAAACACCTTGAAGAGATAAAATCAATTTGAGAACTGACATACTAATAATATTGAATTTTCCTACTGGAAACATGGTATGTCTCTCCATTTATTGAGAATACACCATCTTAGTGTTATACTTTGCTACCTGAAGATACTATGTTAGATTTCTTAGACTTATTGCTATGTACCTTACTTTCTGTTACTTCAAGTGGTATTTTTTGAACTGCATTCTTCTAAACATTTGTTACGGGTACACACAACCACAGTTAACATGCATCCAGTAATTTCTTAATAACTTTAATAATTTATCTGTGAATTTGGGAGAGCTTGTGTAAACGATTATACTAACTACAAATAAAATTCGTTTGCTCCTTTACTTTTATTTCTTTTTACCTTATTCACTAGCTAAATTCCAAGTACAATGTTGAAATGAAGTATACATGATACACACCCTTTCTTTGTTCCCAATTCTAACTTTATAAGGTTAAGAAAGAGTTCCCTTCTATTTCTAATTTGCTAAAAAAATTTTGTATCATGAACAGATGTTAAAATTTTCAAATACATTTTATTAATGGGGTAATAACATAGTTTCTCTTCTTTAATCTGTGTGTTAAATGACATCATAGTTTGTTTTTTTTTTTTAAGATTTTATTTATTTATTTGAGAGACAGAGAAAGAGAGAATGGGAGGGAGAGGGAGAGAGAATCTGAAGCTGACTCTGGGCTGGGCACAGAGCCCAACTCAGGACTCAATCCCACAACCACAAGATCATGACGTGAGCCAAAACCATGAAATCGAGGCCCCCTGCCCCAGCATGGAGCCTGCGTAAGACTGTCTCTCTCCTCTCCCTCTGTCCCTCTGCCTCTGCTCCTACCCCCCCCCAACCTTTTTCCTCCCTCTCTTAAAAAAAAAAAAAAAAAAGATCTAACCCAACTTCAGAGATGTGAAAGTAGGAGGAGGGGTACTTTTTTAGACTTAATGAAATACAGTTCTAAGGTGAGAATGGAGTTATATTTTTCCCTAAATGTTCACAACCTGTATGTAAATCTATCTTGGCCTATGACGTCTTTGTAAAGATAATTTATATTACTAATTAGAGTACAAAAATCACTAGAATTTCCTATTACTGAATAAATTCTGGGAAGTATGATCTTTCTAAAAATTTGTTCATCTAGTTTTTCAAATTTATTGGCTAGAGTTGTTTATACTGTCTTTTAAACATCTGCCTATATTTTTAGTTATGTCTTTTTATTCCAAATGATATTTATTTCCCTTAATCTCACTCAAGTTTTGATGATTTTTATTAGCCTTTTCAAACAACCAACTTTGTCTTTCTTGTGCTAACCTACATCTGTTCTCTTAGCTTTATTATTTCCTTCCTTCTATCTACTTTGGATTTATTCTATCACTTTTCTAACACTAAGTTAAATGCTTACTTAATTCTTAACTTTTCAGCCCCCCTTCTTGTCAAGAATCAGCATTAAAACTATTACTGTTTAGGGCACATTGGTGGCTCAGTTGGTTAAGCGTCTGCTTTCAGCTTAGGTCATGATCTCAGGATCCTGGGACTGAGTCCTGCATTGGGCTCTCTGCTCAGTGAGGAGTCTGCTTCTCCCTCTCCCTCTCCCTCTATGCTCTCTCGCTCGCAAATAAATAAGTTAAATCTTAAATAAATAAATAAATAAATAAATAAATAAATAAATAAATAAATAAAACTATTATTTAGATTTCCTGCTTGGGAATTCTGAGGCATCCTTAATCAGAGGGTTGTTGCCTTTCATCCCTTTTTTTTAAAAGATTTTATTTATTGAGAGAGAGAAAGAGAGAGAGAGAGAGAGAGGGAGAGAAGGAGCATGTGCACACAAGAGGAGGGGCAGAGGGAGAGGAAAAGAGACTCCCAGGCGGACTCTGTGCTGAGCATGGAGCCCAGTGTGGGGCTCGATCTCACAAGCCTGAGATCATGACCTGAGTCAAAATTGAGTCAGATGCTTAACTGAATGAGCCACCCAGGTGCCCTGTCTTTCATCCTTCTGAAAGGTTCCCAGCATTATCTTTCGATACTGCCTTTAACCATTAAATCACATTCTGGCATTTATAATTCTAATTGGTGCAGACACTGGTCTGGATGGTGGTTTATGCAGATTCTCTCTGATGGTGGCTTATTACCTCATGTGTTTACTGATTTTTCCACATCACAATGCTATCTTGTTGTATTGTTTATGTATGAGCTCATAACTAAAAATCAATAATTTTTGGAGGCATGTGTTTAAATGTTTGGAGGCATGTGTTTAGAAGGAGATACTCTAACAAGTATCTGTGTCGATTCTTTCGGGCACCTGGGAATACTAATAACCCAAGAACATTTTAAACTAAACTGAGGCGTGTTTTTGTTTTTGCCACAGAGATAGGATGACTTCTGGCCCCAAACATACAGGAGTGTATGTTTGTGCTTCTCAAAGAAGAGTCCCTCTCTCCCCCATTCTACCTGGAGTCACAACCAAGATAGGCAAAAACACCAGCATCTTTCTCTATGGCTATGTTTTTCAGGGGTTTTGTTTTTGTTTTTGTTTTTGTTTTTAACTAAGAAGGACTCCTAATTTCACATGGAGAGATCTCTAATCCAAATTTCTATCATGAATGGGCCACAGGCATTCTCTCCCTTTTTCTCATTAAACTCAAGCTTTAGACCTTCAGAAAGTAACAAGTGCTAGTCAGGACAAATGCTGGCTCCAGAACTCATCACCTCTCTGGACTCCCACTCTCGATAATTCTGCTCCACCTACCAATTCCCTTACTTTGTTGACAGTTCAACCATACTTCATTTTTTAAAAGAGTTTTTAAAATAAATATTTATTTGAAAGAGAGAGAGAGAATGAGCCGGGGGGGGAGGAAGGGAGAGGAGAAAATCTCAAGCAGACTCCACTGAGCGCAGAGTGACATGGGCCTTGATGTTATGACCCTGGGATTATGACCTGAGCTGAAATCAAGAGTCAGGTGCCCAACTAACTGAGGCGCCCAGGCGCCCCTCAACCACACTTTAAAAATAAAATTAATTAATTTCCGAGACGGAGGGAGGGAGAAAGGGAGAAAGGGAGAGAGAGTGTGTGTGTGTGTGAGAGAGAGAGAGAGAGAGAGCACGAGAGGGGGGAGGGTCAGAGGGAGAAGCAGACTCCCCACTGAGCAGGGAGCCTGATGCAGGACTCGATCCCAGGACCCTGGGATCATGACCTGAGCTGAAGGCAGACACTTAACCAACTAAGCCACCCAGGCGTCCTCCCAAACTGTGTCTCTTGATGACACAACAGTAAAGTTTGAAATACAGGATGCAGCTAATCGAGAACAATACCACAGTCTAGCACCAATGTACTACAGAGGACCAAAGCAGCCGTGGTTGTAGATGATATCACAAATGACAAGTCCTCTGCCAGAGCCAAAAAACGGATTAAAGAACTTAAAAGGCAAGCCGATCCTAATGATGTAATAGCTTTATCAGGAAACAAGGCTGACTCTGCAAATGAAAGAGCTATCAATTTCCAGGAAGCACAGTCCTATGTAGCTGACAACAGTGTATTTATTACTCATGGAGTAATACATCAATGAATGTAAACGAAAATATTCATGGCAACAGCTAAAAAGTTGCCAAAGAATGAATGACTGAATCCAGGAGCAAATTCTGCCAAAGGAAGAGGAGCAGAACCACTGAACCCACACAGCCAACTAGGAGTCAGTGTTGTGATAACTAAACCTCCAGTTTGAACTTGCTGGAATATTCTTCTGCTTCCTCAATGTTAATGAGAGTGCAACTGGAGCATTTAACTGGCCCAATATGACTTTCAAAAAGAAGAGACTTATGACAGAGTCAATTTCTAATAATGAATTATTTTAAGTGTTTTGAGCTTAATTTTTAATAACATATATGTGACCCTCTGATTAATGTTTTAGAAGGAGAAGAGGGAAATGAGAGCTGTGTGTGTATGCTTGTTTCCTTAGATGGTTAGGGGGAATCATTTCTCACCACCAGGGATAGAGACAAATGATGACGTAAACCCACAGTTAACTAGCCAGTTCTATGAAAAAGATTTGGAACTTATTAATTTAGGCTTTTCAAAAACATTCTTTTTTTTTAGAAGGAGATTCTAAAGATATTTATGCTTAGCTATAGTATTCAGGCTACTGGTAATTTCTCTTAGTATGCATACTTAAGATGAACATTCCACATTTTAACAAATTAACCACAAGAAAACAGTCCCACATCTTCAGGGGGGAAAAAAACAAACATTAACGTCATCGAAATTATAGCTAGTTTTAGTATTTTAGTGGGATTAAAAAAAGTCAAATGTATGCTCATCTTGTTCTAGGTATATGAAAACTGATAAATGTCCCTTAATGGATAGTGTTCCCTTCAAACATGTGAGCTCTTCAACAGAAATGAAACATTATAAGGTGTCCGTGATTTCTGTTTAATCACAGCTGGTCATTACATAGGTTTTGTTGTTTGGGGCAGGGAGCAGCCTTTTGTTCTCTTTGGACATAATATAGACAAGGCACTAACAATTATGTACATTTAAACTTGGTTATTTTAAATTCAGTGGTACTATAAATAAGGTACTGCACTTCAGTCTCCATATATATTACTTTTCTGTAATATTTAAGAGTTGCTTAATAGTATACAAAATGTAGTTACTAAAACAGCTAATTTTTCCTTTTCTCTCCCTTTAAAAGGAGGGGGTCTAGTTGTTCCTACAGGGCTACAACCACAATAAACAATGTATCAGTAATTTGTAACATAAGTAAGTATTGCAGTGTATTAGTAATAATCCTGTAACATTGTTTCCCAAAGTTCATTTTATTTTTATCAGTTCAGTATACTGCACTAATTATTTTAGGTATTTTCATTATATGAAATCTACCTTGTGTCAGAGATGATTGAATCTAAGTGTTGAACTGCTAGCAGAACTTGTACATTTACAGCAATTCAGAATTAGTAAGTAAAACCATTCACCAGTCTCTAGTTTTATATTATAGTGCTCAGGTTGGGATAAAGTGGTATAAAAAACAGAAACAAAACCAAAAATATAAAACAACCCCCCCCACCATATCCATCATTTTGATGTTCTTACTAGGAAGGTTTTTTCTGAATGTCTAGTTTGCTGTATTACTGGAACTGTAACATCTAAAGTTCACTTACATGTTTTCATGTTTCCTTATGTTTCCCTACTTCCTATCCCTAAATTTCCCAATTACAAATTGGGCCTGAGAATATCATTTCTGGTTTGTTCCTGCTTTCTAGTACAGAACTCTGTGCCGAACAGAATAAAGGCCAGCTTGATGGAGGAGACCCCTGGAAAATCCTGTAATCCCTGGGAGGAATTTGTCCATCTGTCACACACCGCTCCTTTACTTGGAAAATAGGAGTTTGCTAAACTTCACTGTGTCATTCTTAAATAAAATCTATGTATGTTCAAAATTACAACAACCAAAATGAAAACAGAAAAATTTCTATGAAACTCTTTATCTTCTCTCAGATATTATGCCAATATTGGTAAATTAAGTTGTTATTATCTTGCTATTTATTTACTAACAATACAATAAGGCATCTCCATGCCTTAAATAAGGAAAGGAAAATCGTAGCGGTTAACTCTATAGGTGGAACTATTTTACCACTCTTGCTAAGAAGGTGATCTCAACCTCTCAGACTCTGGAAACAAATGGGAGGAAATCCCAACAGAAAAGAGCTGAGAGGGGCGCCTGGGTGGTACAGCGGTTAAGCGCCTGCCTTCGGCTCAGGGCGTGATCCCGGCGTTATGGGATCGAGCCCCACATCAGGCTCCTCTGCTGGGAGCCTGCTCTTCCTCTCCCACTCCCCCTGCTTGTGTTCCCTCTCTCACTGGCTGTCTCTATCTCCGTCAAATAAATAAATAAAATCTTAAAAAAAAAAAAAGAGCTGAGAAACTAGTGCAAGTAGTACCTGATAATCCTTTAATGTTATCTTAAACACACACACACACACATCTGTAAGTAAATATATATATGTACACACACACATATGTATTTTAATTAGATACATGCAGAGAACATTTACAGGGAAAAAAGTGTTCTTCAGTATTCTTTATGCTCATCTTACTGCTTTGATAAGAAGCAACTAATAAGGCCTGGCAAGGGTAAGACAGACTCCTCTTATCTTTGTAAAGATGTTTAAAACAGCTAAATTATTCATTCTCAGTTTTCAATAAACGTTTTGAAAGTATTTCAGTTTCCCCAACAGGAGCATAGGAACATTTGAAAAACAAAGATATTGCAACATTTCACAAGAGAGATTTAAGAAAATATTTCATTCTGATTTTTTTAATTTTCCAAGTATTATACCCTTTGTTCATTACTTATTAGATACTTTCACACCTAAGAAGCAACTATTCTAACACAACGAATTTCAAACAGAAAACAACTGTGTCTTAAGAAATAACTTCAAAAATCTAACAGTGAGGATTCAGTAACTCAGAAGAAAATTAACATAACCTCTAGTGTATACTATCTGTAATAAAAACAACCTATGGCTACAAGCCAAAGCATAGCATTTAGGAGAAAAAAAATTAAAGGTAATGGGGATAAATTCTAGTACTCTTTCTGGTAAAACAATTTTCATGAAACAGAACACATATATTCAAGACACATTTGTTATGTGTGTGTATTCTCATAAACGTTCAAGAATTGATCCTAGAAATATCTTACCAAGGAAGGAAGAATTGCTTCGATTCATGGTGGAAACTGATTTCTTGGTCTCCTTTTGTCTAAAAACCATTTTAATGAAGGTGCCACCTGAGATTATACCAGCAAGGTCTAAAACTGTCACCCTAGGGAATCTATCTCCACACTAGCAAAATCTGCAAAGAAAAACCCCAAAGTTTTTCCATTAAGTTGTAGATACAGACCCATCATGTCATGTTTAATGCTACCAGGGAATTCAAGTGAAGGGATTTGGCAGAGTTAAGAGAATTTGCTGAAGGATAAGAGAAACAAAATACTAAATAAGCATATACATTTTAATTCGAGTCTAGATAAAGCTAGCATGGTCTAAATTCATTTTGATAGAACTGGTTAAGCAGGGAACTGATTAAGTGGGTAACTTTCAGTTTTAAAAGTTTTTAAATTTTAAACATTTAAAAATTAGTTTGAAACAGACTCCTTTAAGCTTTGGCAAAGAAGCATTTTACATTCTCTTACAAAGCACTACAACTGAAAGATGGTTTTGTAAAACTAAAAGCACGCAAAATAGCTTTTTATGACCGAAGAATTACAAGATGAATTATAGTAACTCATCAAGCTTTGATAACAATCTCAAATGTCATGTAATGAGAACAGAGTATCTATCCATGACATGAGCTTTAATTTAGTCTTTAGGCTCCCTTGGCACTGCTGTTATTCAAAAGTGGGGGGGGGGGGTGGAAGGCAGACAACAAGCCTAATTAATATACATGTCCTTCTTTCTTGATAAAAAGCTGAAATAAAGGTCAAAGAAGTCAGCATAAAGCAAATACCGTTCTATTTAAGAGACATTCAGTAATCATATTGAAGTTAAAAGTATTTTTTAAGTAAACTGGTATACTTAACTTTGAATAAGGTAAAAAAATCTGACACATAAATAATTTCTGGAATAATCTGATTCATTACCATAACCTAAACATATGACAAATAAAAGACTACCTTGATGTGTGTGGGCTCTAGTAAGGAGAATCAGTCTCCCTAGTTCCTTCAAAAAAAGAAAAGAAAATCCTAATACAATGGAAGGAAACCACGCTGTGGGAGTGGGGGGGCAGGGGCATTTAACTGTTTTTAAGGGATAATGACCTACATTAAATTGGTATGAATCAATATCCGTGAAAGAGACTCAGCTAGAAAACAGGAACAATCGAAATCTTTGCCATCTTCAAGCACTGGCAAAACAAACTTCTAACACAATAGCAGGTATAAAACAAAAGGAAAATAGCTGGCATTATAATTCACTCCAATAGAGTGTAGTAAGACTATGGGCTTTGACAGTTCTGAGATTGAAAACTGCCTCAGACAAATCAGTTTTGTAATTTGAACAAATTTCTTAACATCCCTAATCCTTAGTTTTCTCACTTGTAAAACTGATCTAGTAACTGTGCCTATGTCTTATGGGATTATTTCAACAGCTTAATATAGTTTTGCACATACAACTTTCAGCATATTAGCCAAACTGGTTAAGTGCTTGATGAATGGTAGCTATTAGCATGAGTCCAGGATATAGGATCAATATAAATGACGTTTTTTCCTGATGCATGCTCTTCCGCTCTCTTGTAGGACTCTCTTTAGCAAACACAGGAACAATATTATACGTGATGTTCATGTCATATTCATATACAGGTTTTAGTACATGAATATCACTTCCAAACTTGCATCTATTCATTAAAAAATGAGACTAAAGCTTCACAAGGGCAGGGACTAGCACATAGAAGGTGCTCCGTAAAGACATTCATTCATTTACTCAACACAAAAGTACCTACTATGTGTGCTAGGAAGAGACGAATATTAAAAAAAAAGAAAAGAAAAGAAAAGAAAAAAGAAAAAGGACAAGCTATCATGAGGAGTTTAATGACAAATGACATTTACTCTCTACCTTTCTTCCTTTTACATTAACGCTCAATTATTTTATCATTTCAGTATTCATCTATTGGAGAACCCTTGCCTCAGCCCCCACAACCACTTAGCTACACAATGCCTCTAAGCTGTCCATTAATTCGGACATTTCCTCCTACAGATCTTCCCTTCCCCATCCTCCGCCAAAGCATTCACCAAACTTACCCATCAAACCTCCACTCCCCTGCCAGCATCCCATGCCTACTCTGCCACGATTACTTTTATTGCACATACCCAGTAAAGCCTAACCTTACAGAAGAAAATCTCACAGTAAGGCAGATTAATACCAACCTCAACTAAAGCCTGAACACTACTTGGCACCCCCACTATCATGGTTCCTCTACTTTCCAGTTGTATTCTTAGTCCTGTCAATCCTTCACTTGCACACTAGATCCTATCCCTGCTGCCTCCTCTGTGACCAACCTATTAATTCCCCCATCTTTCTCACATGTTTTGTATTTCTATTGACTTTATCCTGTCAATGTTTGGATATGCTCAAATTTTATCTCCTTTCTTAAATTCCCTTCTTGCCCCATGTCTTTCTCTAGCTACCATACACTGTCAGCGCCTTCAAGGGCACAATTCCTGAAAGAGTCTGCTATCTGAACTATCTCCAATTCCTTATCAATTATTTTTCTGGGATACAAGACTCCTTTACCAATTCTTTCTCCACCAGACCCTCAAATGTTGACTTTTTAAAGACTTTTTTTCAAGCTTCAATTCTTCCCAAACTTTTTATAACTCACGACAAGAAATATATTTTACATCAAGTGTGTGTGTAAGCACACACATGAGTATCAGATAAAAATTTCACAGGTCAGATAAGCTCTGATCTTTTGATTCTGTTCTACTTCATTTAAAAAACAATACTGTTTGGGAATCTCTCAACTGATGTACACGATTGTTTTAACTGTCTTCAATTACACTGTCTATGCTGATGGACTTCCAAATCAACATTTCCAGAGTGAAAGTTTCTACTAAATCCCAAACTCATAAGGCCAATTTCCTCCTTAACATGCCACATAGTAGCTCTAACATACTTCAATCTCACCATGTCCAAAATTGGAGTTCCCAGCATCTTTCCCCCAAATTTGGTTTTCCTCATAGTTCCCTATCTTGGTAAACTTTTAACTAGTTTCCCAAGCAAAATATCTAGAAGTCACTGCTCATTCTTTCTTCACACTCTCCACTGTCACCCCCACCCAATCAATCACTAATCCTTGACAAATTCCCATCACTGTCACTCTCATCCAGGCTGCATTCACCTCACCTTGACAGTACAGTCTGGTAATGAATCTTCTTTTACTGTATTCTTCCAAAATTATAAATGTAATTCTAATCACTTTGTGTTGCTTACTATTATTGCTATAGCTTCAACTACCCAAAACTTAATGGTTTAAAATGCTAAATTATCTGCTCCCAATTCTGCAATTTAGGCAAGTTGGGGGGGGAGGAGGGGGCTTGTCTCTGATTCACAGAGTATCTGCTAGAACACCCAATACGGCTTCCTCACTCATATATCTGATCCTTCACTCATATATCTGGGATGACTACAAGTGGGAGCGAGCCAGTATAGGCTTCCACACAGCATGGTAGTATCTGGATAGTGAGACTCCTTACCTGGAAGCTGGTTTCCTCTAATATGCAAAAGCAGAAGTTACCAGGTGTTTTTAATGTCCGGTCTCAAAAGTCCTAGAATGTCACTTCTGTCATATTCTATTGGTCATAGCAGTCACATGGCCATTCTAGATTGAAAGGGGGTAGGGGTAGGGGTGCCTGGGTGGCTTGGTCATTAAGCGTCTGCCTTTGGCTCAGTGTGTGATCCCAGGGTCCTGGGACTGAGCCCCGCATCAGGCTTCTCTGCTGGGAGCCTGCTTCTTCCTCTCCCACTCCCCCTGCTTGTGTTCCCTCTCTTGCTGGCTGTCTCTCTGTCAAATACATAAATAAAATCTTTAAAAAAGGGGGGGGTAGGGATAGAGTAAGAATAAAGTCAATTTCTTGATGGGAAAATTGCAAAGACACATTAAAAAAAAAGGCATGTAAGATGAAAGACATTATTGCAGTCATCTTTAAAAATGAAATACACCACAATCCACCTAATTCACATTCCTTCCAGATGTAAAATATACTCATCGTCTCCCCCTAACCAAAATGTCACCCTATTATAGCACTGGCTGTAAGGCCAGGATCTAGTTATTTAAATCAGGTTCAAGTGCAAATGGTACTCCTTGGGTTTAGTTCCTCACATACAGCTCTTCAGATATAGCTCCTCTTAAACCAAAATCCTATCACCTCAAAAGATAACTTATTTGGCCCACTGCAGTAAGCGAGGGATAGGACTGCAACGGACACTTGAGTTCAAAAGATGCAGAGGATAATGAGTTACACAGAAGGCACAGCAGTGCCATAGCAACGGCGCAATCTGCTGGGCACATCATTAGCAGTTTGATTAGAATACAGTCATGTTCTTTGAAAATAGTCCTTTGTGGATCCTGACTCTGCCCTCTGGGCTCCTGGCTCCATTCTCTGAGTCAGTCTTCCAATTTCTTAAGAAATGGTCCATGTTTTCAATAGTGGAGCTTTCTCAGCCTGCTTCATGCCCGCACAAGACTGGGATTTCCCCCCACACACACACGCAAAGGCTCTACTTAGCTGAACTAGACTATGTCTATCCTTTTCCATCTCAGCTGGTGGTGCTTCCATTAGCATCATTCTTGTAAAAACTTTGTGAGTTTCTTATGAATTTTATTAGAATAACCTCAATGAAACAGATGCCACAACCACAAATTTCTTTGAGATAGACCATTCACTACTTTGGGCTATGTCAATGGTGCTATAGGACAGCAGACTTAAGAGCGTTAGAAGCTCTTTTGGTTAGCTGACACATTCTAGAAGATACACCTTTAAGACCCTTTGAAGCTCTTTGTCTAGCTGAAAGGAACCAAGAGACATTGCCTTAAATCCTTCTGAAGTCTCAACATAAAATCTTATAGAAGCACTCTTAATCTGATCCTTACTCTGAGGCCATTTTTTACTAATGGCACCCTAGGATCTGAGAAGTAGTCAGATAAGCAAAGGGAAGGGAGAGGACAGTCCATAATGGAGGACCAGGATTAATAAAAGCATGGTCAAGCTGAGGAACAGGGAAGAAAGCCATCTTGCTGGGTTCATGATGGTGGGAAACACAAAATGAAATTGGAAAGGTACAGTAAAATCAGACAAAGAGTCCTGACTACCAGATCATGGGATTTGGAATTTATGCTCTAGACTATTTGTCCAAATGTTACTACATTGGAGACACTTGGAGAGCTTTATAAATACACAGTCTCGCCCTAGAGGGAGAAAAAAAAAGCTCCTAGAGATTTTATAAGGCTGGAGTAGAAATCTGTATCTAAGCAAAGCTCCCAGGTGATTCTCAGACACACCCAGACTCAGCAGCCACTGCTTCAGGCAACAGTCAACTGTCAACTTTTTGAGAATGGGAGCCACAGAAATACAGGCATCTAGTGAACTTTTTGGTTACAAGCTTGAATAATTAAAAGTTGTATTTTCATTTGTAATTTTCTATTTCTCTTTATTCATATTATTTCCCTCAGACACTTACTTCAGAGGATCTATGTACTCTTGGCCTATATACATCTATAAAAGCCCCATTCCCATAATAATCTCACCTTAACACATAAACGATAATTTTGTTTGGTTGTTTTGTTAAGAAACATGAGCCTGAGGGGAGCCTGGGTGGCTCAGTTGGTTCAACATCCTACTCTCGGTTTCGGCTCAGGTCATGATCTCATGGGTAATGGGACTGAGCTCCGCATGAGGCTCCTTGTTCAGCTGGGAGTCTGCTTAAAGATTCTCTCCCTCTGCCCCTCACCCCACTTGCACACGCGCACACACTCTTTCTCCAAAATAAATCTTTAAAAAAAGAAAAAGAAAGAAAGATGTAACTGGTATACTGGAGGGCAAAGTCCTAATAGAATTAGGAGGGTGTGGTACTATGTAACATAGGTATGAAATGATAAGGACCTGGCTTAATATGTAAGAGTAAGAATGAAAATAAAGAGAGATCAGAGCCTTAATGCTGTAACACTTCTGGAGGAGATCACAGAAAACGTTCTCTGCAACTTTAAGGTACACAAAGATTTCTTTAGTAGAGAGAGGAGAAAAAAAGCTTGAATCATAGGGTAAAAAATGATAAACTGGGCTTCATCAAAATTAAAAAACATCTGCTCTTTGAAAGAAATCATTTGTACAATGAAAACGTATGCCAAAACTTGAAGCAAATACAATACACACAGCTAGCAAAGCATGATACTGAAATATACAAAGAACTCTTAAAACTCACTAATAAGATAAACACACCAGTTGTTTAAATGTGTAAAAACTCTGAACTTATACTTCAAATATACCAGTGGCCAATGAGTATGTGAAAAGATGTACATCATTAGTTTTAAGAGAAATGCAAATTAAAACCACAATGTGATACCACTACACGCTCACTAGAATGGCTAAATAAAAAAGGTTGAGAATACGGAGCAACTGAAATGTTCATATGCTGCTAATAGAAATATAAAATGGTACTACTTTGGAACTAGTTTGGCCAATTTCTTATAAAGTAAAACATATACTCACCACCTGACTCCAAAACTGCACCGTTACATATTCCTCAAAAAAAAAAAAAAAAATCAAAATCTCCACAGAAAGCATTCTACACATAATGGGGTTCTATCAAAAGACACAGGAGCCAAAGTTAAAAGTTTAGAAAATTTAAGCCTCAAAACACCTAATCACTAATTCACTGAAACTAAAAAAACAATAAAAAACAAGTTCTGGAATCATACCTAGGTTCAAATTTGAACTCTATCATATATTAATTGTGTGAACTGGGGCAAGGAAATTATCCTTACCAATTGCTCAATTTCCTCACTTGTGAAGCAGGGAGAATGATTTATACACCATAAGGTTCTTGCAAGAATCCCAGGAACTAATGCGTGTAAAAAGCTCTTAGAGACATAAAGAGCATCATTAAATGTTAGTCATTATTACTGTCAATAAGTTTCTGGAACTCTTAATTCTTTCCATTCAGAAGCTGATAATACTAAGCAAGAGTATTTGAGACATGGTAGACAATTAATTCAAAGAGGTTCACAGGACATTTGTTAATCTCTTCCAGCAGTTTATCCTCATCATAATCAAGAGTTTATGGATATAGGGGCGCCTGAGTGGCTCAGTCTGTTGAGCATCTGACTCTTGGTTTCAGCTCTGGTCATGATTAGGGTTGTGAGATCCAGCCCTGTGTGGGGCTCGTCTCAGCGGGGAGACGGCTTGAGATTATATCTCTCCCTCTCTCTCTGTCCCTCCCCCTACTCATGAACACACTCTTTCTCGCTCTCTCTAAAATAAACAAACAGATCTTTTATTTTTTAAAAGTTAATTGATATATCTTATTTTAAGCAAATTTGACAGCTGGAAACTATGATACAGAATTTCAGTAGTTAAACCAGAGGGAGATATCTCTCAAATTCTAAAGCCAACAGGTTGACTTTAATAAATAAGAACATTCAGTATGTAATTCACTCCACAAATATTAATTTACCCATAATTAATGCAGGAACATTAAGGTGCAAATCAAGATATAACTGACACTGCAGCTGCTTTAAATGCAAAAATTAGAGGTTTACATGGGCCATCCATGTTAAAAGATTTCTAAATGAGCCTCTGTAAGATGCTGAAGTACAGCAACAACTGAAATATCAGCTTTCAACCCAAACAAAATCATTTGTTTAAAATAATAGTAATAGTAATAATAGTCATTTATTAATCAGCTGTCATAATTATTATTTACTACACTATGTTCTAGGCTTTTTACATGTATTAACATTTTAAGCCTTATAAAAATCTTATGTGCTAGGTACTACTATTATCTTCATTTTAAAACCAATGATTGAAACACAATGAATGTATTAAAATGTATGAGTTCTTTATCATATTAAAAAAATTTTAAAGGACAAAAAAATTTATGTGTCACCACTGGAAAAAGACTTTATATCATCTCTTTAATATAAAAACGGGTTCTCAGGAGGAAACAACCATTTATCCTGCCTTTCCTACAGGAACTATATTTCAGTGTTTACCAAGTAACTCTATGACAATTAAGATCTCTTCTTTACAGAAAAATTTTAGTAACAAATGTAAAAAGAATGACAGAATTAGAAAATCACCATTTTTTCAACCCCTAATATTTTAACTGATTAAATGGTCATCAAAGGGTACTTAACACCTTTAAAGAAAAACTTGATGGGGAAAAAGACTATTTATCAGCTGCCAACTAGATCTATTTTACTTTTAGGTCAGAAGAGGAGAAAGAATGCAACTTTCAATGAAGAGGACAGCGCTGTCACCACCTGAACCTACTGATCAATCTTAAGTCACTAACAGTGGGACAATCAAACATTAAGTGAATTCTCATGTGATGCAGCATACATTCTCCCACAGTACACATCTCCTACAAAATAATCTCGCCATAAATGTTCAACCTGCATGTAATCAATGTTGCATTTAACTTCCAGTTTACAGAATATATACAAGATAGAAAAACAAATTAATCCTTCAAGAAGGTGATTAAATGTAAAAGGTCAAACATTCCATAGGAACACTGACCCAGTTTTATAAAAAAAAAGTCAAAAGCAACAAGAGAAAATAAAAGTAAACAAGGAGACTCTTTGGGATTAAAGGAAATATAATGACATAACAACCAAATATAATCTATGAACCTTTCTTGGATCAGCCTACTGTAATAAGCCAACTGTAAAAAGATGTGGGAACAATTGGGGAAATCTGAATATGGACTAGGTATTAGCCTATATTAAGTAATTATCACTAATTCTGTTAAACAGAGACTTGAATGGTTATGTAAGAAAATGTTTTTAATTGCATTAAGTATTTTGGGGTACAATATCATGAGATCTATAACTTACTCTAAATATTCCAGCCTCACCCTCAAATAAATGAAACAAATACAAGAAACAGTTAAAATTTTCTTAAATCTACCTAATGGGTATATTAGTGTTCACTGTACTATTTTCTCTCAAATTCTGTTTGCCTGAAAATGTTCATGATAAATATAAATGAGGGTAGTTTTAATTATTAGTAACTAACCTTTCTTGCTTAAGTCCCAAGTTAAAGAATTCCTCTAAATATTCTAGTACGCAGATACATGAATTAGATGAATCTACTACAGTCAAAATTGTGGCACACTGAATGGAAAAGCCACATAAGCTACATCCTTTCAGAGAATTTTACCTTAATGAAGGTTATTTATACGAGTGTGTACCATATATCCACTTGCAAGCTTCAAAAAGCATTTTGGCAACAAAAATGTTAACTTTCCAAAATATATTCAACAACTATACAATAAATGTTGACAAAGTAATTATTTTTGTTTTTATATACCTTTTCCAGTTCCAACAATAGTAAATAAAAATTTCCCAACAAACACTTGACTAGAAAAGCATTTTCCACTGAAATAAAGCAGAAAATGATCATGTAACTTACTTTTTACCAACTAATATTCATCTAAAAAGAAGTAATTAATCCTACTTTCAAAGAATAATTCATAAAGTCACAACACCATTGGGGCACCTGGGTGGCTCACTCAGTTAAGCGGCTGCCTTCAGCTCAGGTCATGATCCCAGGGTCCTGGGATGGAGCCCCGTGCTGGGCTCCCTGCTCAGAGAGAGTCTGCTTCTCCCACTCCCTCTGCCTCTCCCCCTTGCTTGTGTGCACATGCACGCTCTCTCTCAAATAAAATCTTTCAAAGATAATAAAGTCAGAACACCAAAGCCTGACTAATTATACAAAGATATTGTGATAGTTAAGACTCCAAATTAAATTTTTTAAAGTATTTGATAACTTCTGTTGAGTGGAGCCTGCTTGGGACTCTCTTTGCTCTCTCTTTCCCTCACCCTCTGTTCCTCCCAACCCCTCACGCACGCTCTCTCTCTCTTAAATAAATAAAATATTAAAAAAAAATTCCAGTGGCATTTTTCACAGAAATAGAAAAAATTCTAAAATTTGTACAGAACCATGAAAGACCCTGAATAATCAAAATATCCTGAAAAAGAACAACAAAGCTGAAGGCATCACGGTCCCTGGTTTCAAACTATAAACAGAGCTATGGTAATCAAAACAGTATGTACTGGTATAAAAACAGACACATAAGTGTATATTAGCTTTCAAACACCAAATTTAAGTGCTCCGTTTTAAAGTGCTCTGTTTTAAAAGTCTTTCCACCATACCTATTGTAGTACTGCAAGAGTTCAAAGCATTTGATCAAATAAACTTTACTAAGAAGCAGAATTCAATACACAAAATTTATCAGTTATGAATTTGGAAGCGAGGTCCATAATCCCCAGGAGTCCCCAAGACTCTTTTAGAGAGTCTGCAAGGTCAAAACATAATACATTTTCACTGATGGTACAAAAGCAATGCTGGATAAAACTGCTGGCACCTTAGCACAAATCAAGGTAGAGGCACCAACCTGTAGCAGTCACTATTTCTTCATTGCCATGCACTTAAAGTAAAAGGCCAGTTTCACTTATAGATGTTCTTGATGAAACAGTAAAAATTATTAATCTTAAACCTGGAGTACACATGGTTTTAATTTCTGTATGACAAGAGAAGTATGCATAAGGCACATCTTTGCATTGTATTTTAAAATGTGTCAACACTTAATAGATCTGCATAACTCCGTAAGCAACTACTTTCCAAATGATTAATGCATGATGTTAAAAGCTCATGCATGAGTAAAGAGCCATTCAAAGTTCAACACAGATCAATAGACTTTAACTTAAGAGAGTATGAAGATTATTGATATGTTTCAGATTCCATTTTGCAACGAATATTTAAGAAACTACCACTTGTCAAATTTTGGTGTAGTATCAAAGAAGAATATCTGCAATTATGTATAAAGCCATTAATGTAATCCTCCTTTTTCTGACTACATAAGGCTGGATTTTATTCATATGCTTCAATCAAATCATCACATAATAACAGATGAATTGCTGAAGCAGATCTGAAAATGCAGGTGTCTTTTCTTAAGCTAGATATTAAAGAGATTTGCAAAAATTGTATGACAGTAGTTCTCAACCAAAGACAATTTGGGACATTTGGCAAAGTCTAGAACTATTTCTGATTGTATACAACTGGACAAAGTGCCTTTATCATCTAGTGGGTACAGGCCAAAGATGCTACTAAATATCACAAGACAGCCCCCCACAACAAAGAATTATCCAGCCCAAAATGTCAAAAGTGCCAAATCTGAGCAACCAGAAGGGAAAAGAATACCACTCTTCTCAATTTTTTTTTTTTTTTGAGGAAAAGGGAAGGAGGAACATAGTTGTTTTTTAATAAAAATGTTATTCATATTGACCTGTAATGGGTTTATTATTATAATTTTAGATGAATTAATTTAAACATTTTAAAAATTTCTTCATTCTAATTTACAATAAATATCAATAGGTTAACCCATGTAAAAGTTCTTTGAGGTCTTCAATAATTTTTCACATTGTAAAGTAGTCTTGAGACCACCAAGTTTGAGAATCACTCAATTAGAAGGAAAGTGTAACTAACCAAGTACAGTGGAGAATAGAAGAGGAATTAAAAGCACTCTAAACAAAAATAAACTCATTTCAAGAGTATAATGGATGACCAAAACAAATAAAAAAACACTATAAAATCGAACAGTTATAAAGAAAAAAGTTATGGTAGACCTAAAATGTCATTCTCCCCTTTAAGCAACAACAACAACAACAAAATTAAAAGCACAATTTCTTACCCTGACTATGAGGACTTGCTGGACTAAAAGATGGCTGATACAAATCTTTGGTTGGCGTTGGGTAAGCCTCTTTCCCTTGGCGCTGACTCATCTTTCCTGGTGTCAGAAGTTGAGATTCGTCACTGTTTGCTACCACAGCTCAAGGAAAAAGGAAAAAAGAATTAGTACCTATGTTATAGATTTACAAAATGGCACAGTTAATAACATGGAATAGAACTAAGATCGAAAGAGCCTCAATGGTTATATTCATTTTACCAACTCCATACTTTGGTTTGCATAATTGCTTTGTTTTCTGTTATATGTAGTTTGCCATCAACCCAAGAGAAACTGATAGGTATGCATGAGTCAAATTACAAAAAATCTGGACATTATAAAAATGAAAATACGTAGTCAACTGATAATGAAAGGTACTCCAAGGCTACTATGGACTTTTCATTGTTCTATTAACTATATTTGCCAATAAAGCAATAAACAAGAGACAAAGTCATTTCATAAAAGAAATACAAACGGTTAATAAACATATGAAGATAATCAACCATCATTAGTAATCAGAAAAAATACAAATTAGTAGCAGCATACAATATTTACATTCACTATAATTTCTACTCTAATTTCTAATTTTCATAAAAAGTAGGTATGATTTCCATTTTAGAGATTAGAAAACTTGAGGTTCATTCAGAGACTGTCCTGCCTAAGACTATGTAATAGAGGTAAGATGTCTAACTCAGAAGCATTTCGTTCCAAAGCCTAATCTCTTAAAAGCTTGCTGCCCCAAAAATCAATTTAAGTAGTGTTTAAGGTTGTTATTCACCTATTTGGCCAAGCTACTAATAAAGATGAGCAATGCCCAGTTGCAGAGAGGACAGAAAAGAGAAACACACTCAATGAAGGAATAGGGCAAATTGTCACCAAATAGTGCCCTAGGGTCTCCATGTCCTTCCATTTTATGTTTCTGTGCTTTCTGCCTACAAAAACTTTAGCTTTATCTTGAGGGAGAATGATTCTCTCTTCACTACAGATTTAATTTTTAACTTAACTGGAATTTCACATTCACATTTTTATCACCATATCTTTTAAATCAGTTGCTTTAAATTCAAATTGTGTCCCATTGTGCTAAAGTTAAAGAATGATATTTTAGCTCTATACATTTCAATGTAAAAATTCAAAAAAACTTTCACTTAACACCCAAGATATAAAAAAATGTATAGTCCCATCAAGTCCATAAAAAAAGAATCTATACACTCCTGAATTTGTATCTCTTCCTGAACTAAACTCATGTCCAACTGCCTGCCTTATAATACCTCTATTCCTTAACAGGCATCTATTATCCAGAGTATAATTCTTGATTCTGCTTATTCTCCAAACCTGCCTCTGCTGCATCTCAGTTAGTGGAATTACTACTCTCCTCCCCCCTTTCTCAGGTCAGAAACCTTAGATATATTCTCCTATTTTTCCTCTTTCTTTCATGCTTCACATCCAATTCATCTGTGGGATCTTTGTAGTCTACCTTCAAAATTTATATGGAATCCTTTTACTTCTCCCCACTTCCACAACTACCACCCTGTTCTAAGCCAACCATTGCTTTTCCACTGGATCATAGCAACAGATTTTTACCTAGTCTCCAGACTTACTGCCTCACTCCTTGCTTGTATAGAATTCATTCTCTACGTAGAAGCCTGAACAATCTTTGTAAATCATGAATCAGATTTACACCATGCAGAAATATCATAAATGGCTATTATACTTGCAATAAATTCCATGGCATAAGAACTCAAAAGTGGCTGGCCCCCTGCGTACCTTTCCAACCTCATTCTCTACTTCTCTCCTCTTTAGTCACTTGGCTCTAGCTATAATGGCCTTCTTGGTATTCCTCAAAATATGCCATTTTGCCCCAGGCTCTGGGCCTTTAAATCTCTGGTTCCATCTACCTGGAAAACTCCCACCCCAGATGTTCACACTATTGACCCCTCGCATCATTTGTTGTCTGTGTTCAAATGTCATCTCTTCAGAAAAACTCTTCATGGTACCTGTGATAAATAAGTTAATTTTAATATAATACAATTTATAAATTTTTGGTTATTGTGCACTCTGCCACAATTATAATCTATCACCTTATCAAACATGATTTTCATTGTAGCTCTTATCACTGTCTGAAATTATATCATTTGTTTGTTTTTTATCTGCCTTCTCCACTAGACCATAAGTTCCACAAGGGAAGGGAGTTTTGTCTGCCTTGTATTTCCATAAATCCTCAAGTCCTGGTATAGTTCTGGCATAGTGAAGGTGTTCAACAGAATCTTGCTGAAGGAACCTATCAATAAATTTTATATTTTTATGAAACTTCATTATCATAAAGTAAATGGCAGCTCCTTTGGTCACTAAATCCAAGATCCATTTAATTCCTAAAAATTGTTAGTAAAATTAAATATGTATGGTACTGATGTAGGAAGAGACACACTGACCTAAAGAACATAACAGAGAGCTCTCATAATCAAACCCATGCATATGTTGAGCCTAGACAAACAAAAGAGGTACGGATAAAAAAGACTACTCCATTAATGACACTAGGAAAACTGAGTATTGGAAAATTAGCTCCCTATCCTCATACCGTGCACAAAGAAATAGTTTTATGAAAATTAAAGACATAAATGTAAAAAGCAAAACTTAAAACCTTTTAGAAGAATATATAAAAAGAGTATCTTCATAAACTTGGGGTAGGGAATGATTCCTTTAAAAAGGCACAACAGAGCATTAACCAAAATAGAAAGAACTGATAAATTCCACCATATTAAAATTAAGATTTTAATCAAAAGGTACCATAAAAATTTAAAAAGAAAAACAGGATATTTGCAACATATATAATTAACAAAGGGTTGGTATCTAGAGTATGTTAAAAAATAATAATAACCCTGTGTATCAACTGGAAAAAGACAAACAACAGGAAAATTTAGGGATCTATCAAAATGAATAAAATACCTAGGAATACATTTAACCAAGGAGATTAAAGATCTGTACACTGAAAACAATAAGACAGTGATAAAAGAAATTGAAGAAGACACAAATAAATGGAAAAGCATTCCATGCTCATAGAATGGAATAATTAATATTGTTAAAATGTCCATACTACCCAAAGCAACCTACAGATTCAATGTAACCCCTATCAAAATTTCAATGACAGAGTACCTGGGTGACTCAGTCAGCTAAGTGTCCAACTCTTGGTTTCAGCTCAGGTCATGAGATTGAGCCCCACATCAGGCTCCACGTTGAGCTTGGGATTCTTTCCCCACTCCCTTCCCCTCCCCTTCTGTTCCTCCCAAGGTTGCACATGAACTCTCTAAAATAAATAAATAAAATCTTTAAAAAAAAATTTTTTTTTTAATTCCAATGGCATTTTTCACAGAAACAGAGCAAAAAATTCTAAAATTTATATGGAGCCACAAAAGACCCTGAATAATCAAAATAACCTTGAAACAGAAGAACAAAGCTGCAGGGCACCTGGGTGGCTCAGTCGTTAAGTGTCTGCCTTTGGCTCAGGACGTGATCCCAGGGTCCTGGGATCGAGCCCCACATTGGGCTCGTCTGATGGGAGCCTGCTTCTTCCTCTCCCACTCCCCCTGCTTGTGTTCCCTCTCTCACTGGCTGTCTCTCTCTCTGTCAAATAAATAAAATCTTTGAAAAAAAAAAAAAGGAGAAGAACAAAGCTGAAGGCATCATGCTCCCCACTTTCAAACTATAAAAGAGCTAAGCAAAACAATAATCGAAGTAATCAAAACGATATGGTACTGGCATAAAAACAAGACACAATAGATAGAACAGAGGGCCCAAAAATACACCTATGCATATACGGTCAAATTAATTTATGACAAAGGAGCCAAGAATACACAATGGGGAAAAGGGCAGTCTCTTCAATAAGTGGTACTGGGGAAACTGGACAACCACATGCAGAAGAATGAAACTGGACCACTATCTTACATCATATTAAAAAATTAACTCGAAATGGATCAAAGACTTGAATATAAGACCTGAAGCCCTAAAACTCCTGAAAGAAAACACAATCAGTAAGCTCCTTGACATCAGAATTGATGATGGCTTTTTAAATCTGACACCTAAAGCAGAGGCAACAAAAGCAAAAATAAACAATAGGACTCCATCAAACTAAAAAGCTTCTGCACCACAAAGGAAGCCATCAACAAAATGAAAAGGCAACCTACTGAATGGGAGAAAATACTTGCAAGTGATATATCTGATAAGGGGTTAATGTCCAAAATACATCAAGAGCTTATACAACTCATCAGCAAAAATCAAACAATTTGACTTAAAATGGGCAGAAGGGCTGAATAAACATTTTTCCAAAGAAATAATAGCCAACAGGTACATGAAAAGATGCTTCACACCACTAATCATCAGGGAAATGAAAATCAAAACCATAATGAGCTATCTTCTCACACCTATCAGAATGGCTATTATCAAAAAGAAAGGAAATAACAAGTGTTGGCTAGGATATGGAGAAACCCGACTGCCTGTGCACAGTTGGTGGGACTGTAAATTGTTGTAGCCACGATGGAAAACAGTATGGAAGGTCCTCAAGAAGTTAATAACAAACTACCATATAATCTAGCAATTCAACTTCTGCATATTTTTCTGAAGAAAATGAAAACACAAATTCAAAAAGATATATGCACCCCTATGTTCACCATAGCATTGTATTATTTACCATAACCAAGACATGGAAACAACCTGAGTTACCACTGACAAATGAATGGAATACTACTTAGCCATAAAGTATGAAACTTTGCCATTTATAACACGGGATGGACCTTGAGGGAACTATGCTAACTAAAATAAGTCTGACAGAGACAGTCAAATATGATAGGATTCAAGTTCAAAAACCAAGTTCATAGATACAGAGAACAGGCACAGGCAGCGGGGTAGTGAGTGGGCAACAAGGGTGAAGGGAATCAAAGGGTACAAACTTTCAGTTATAGAATAAATAAGTAATGTGAATGCAATGTTCAGCATGATGACTATAGTTAATACCATACTGCATATTTGAAAGTTGCTAAGAGAATAAATCTTAAACGTTCTCATAAGAAAAAAATAACCTGTAACTATATATGGTGATGGATGTTAACTAGACTTACTGTGGTGACCATTTTGCAAAATATGCAAATACTGAATCATCATTGTATACCTGAAACTAATAGACTTTTATCTCAATATAAAATTTTTTTTTAATTAAAGAAAAAGAAAAATGGGGGGATGGATAGACTTGAACAGTGAATTCATGAAAGAGGAAGTGTCAATAAATATGGCCAATAAATATGCAAAAAGATATTCATCCTCTTTGGTAACCAGAAAAAGACATACTAAAATCACAATGAAGTAAGTATGTTTAATTCAGTAAAACTGGCAAAAATTAGTAAGTCTGAGGGATGGGAATCAATGAGACATTTGAAGCACTGCTGCTGGAAAGTAAACGGATATAAGCACTGTGGAGAACAATATAGAACTACCTTACAAAACTGAATTTCAGTATACCCTATGGGTCCAACAATTCCACTTTTAGCTTTATACCTAGAACAGTACTCTTTTATTGCATTTACCAAGAGACAAGAATGTTCATAAGAGCAAAAATCAAAACTTAAATACTCATCAACTGAAAATAAAATGGATGAACAGATTGTGGCATATGCCTATAATGGAATAGCATATAGCACTGAAAAGGAATGATCTATATCTATACCCCAAAACACGGTTGAATCTTCAAAGTATTAACACAAAAAACAAGTTCTAGAATATGACATACAGCATGATACCACTCAAAAAATTAACCAAGCAAAACTTAGTGACACATATGGAATTTAAAAATATCAAAAAATATATTTCTTAAAAAAGCAAATGATAAAAAATAAAAACTAGTCATCACTTCTTGGGGGGCAGGCAACAGGGATAGAGGAGAGAAGAAGCAGGAGAGAAGAAGCACACAGGTGAACATGAGGGATTTTAAAGATTCAAGTTCTTGAGTGGTAGGTTCAACACATACTCTCTGGATGATTATGCTTTATAATTTATATATGCTACATATATTCTTTTGTAGTATCATATATGATTTATATATGCAGTATCTCTTGTAGTACATATATTCTTTTGTAGTATCAGACATCAGTACATTTTAGGCTAATTTAAAATACATTATAGAAGAACAACTAATAGAATTAAAGTATGCTTCAGTATTCCATCAGTAAGATATAGGTATCTGTATCTCGAATAACCACACATATAAAGAAGGAAATAGTCTGAGAAGTGCAAATTTAGTTGTATTCATCTCTTTCTAACCCTTAATAGTTGAGGTATTACTATTTATGATTTTGAGAACCTTGAAGTCAGAGTTTATAGAAATAGCAATATAGAGAATATGCTGTATATTTAGAAAAAATTTAGGATTTTTTCCCCTATTTATTCTCTTACCCCTATTTGCAAACATTAACTGTACAGACAACAGGATTTGCAAAACATAAAAATCATTTTGATGTCCTACGTCATTTGTACAATCTCAGACTATTTGAATGTAAGCTTGAGAAGGGCATTCACTTTGTTTTTATCTGTACCCCTTGGCCTAAAACTGACAATAAATACTTGCTAAAGGACTAGATAGATAGTTGACAAATGAATCACTGCGTTATTAGTTGTCAGAATAGTTTCTGACACAATTGCTTCACCTACTAAAGATAGCATAACAGTGCCCTCTGCTGGTTCTACTTTATAGTGGAAATAAAGTAACCTTTGCTATTCATATTGCATTATTATCTTAAGTATAATAGAAACTAACCATGCTGGAATAATTAATAGTTAGATAATTAACATACCAGCTGTAACTTCTAAGGAGAATATGATTCTATAACTACCATCTTTACTTTATTAAGTCAAGTCATCAATATAAAATCTGTTTCATAGTCTGGTGTTTGCTCTTAATCTAAGGAAGCTAAGATAAAGTTAATTAAAGTCATAAATAATCTCTATGTAAATCCTAAGACTCCCCTTACAGATGGTGTACCTATTCTCAAATACTTAAAGAATCTAAGTATGTTTGGGTATATATTATTATAGTTTTTTTCATTCAATACAGATCCTAATATTAAGGAAATCACTTTTCACTCTAAAAGATATATGATCTCTAGTAAATAACTATATAGCTTCAGCCTTTTAGTAGCTGGCAGAGTATAATATAAGCTCATCTCTAATATATATTGCATATTCTTATTTGTGTATGCAGAAAATATGTACCCACAATAAATCTCTTCTATTCCAAATAGAAATTAAAGACCTCTGTTTATAAAATCCAATTACTAAAACAGAACCATTGTAATTGGTCTTAAAAATTTAACTCTGGGGCGCCTGGGTGGCTCAGTCGTTAAGTGTCTGCCTTCGGCTCAGGGCGTGATCCCAGGGTCCTGGGATCTGGCCCCACATTGGGCTCCTCCGCTTGGAGCCTGCTTCTTCCTCTCCCACTCCCCCTGCTTGTGTTCCCTCTTTCACTGGCTGTCTCTCTCACTGTCAAATAAATAAATAAAATCTTTAAAAAAAAAAATTCAACTCTATGTTTCAGTTCAGCACTGCCAATCAGTTCACCTGACATCTAAATATATGAGGTAATTACAGTAATTGGAAAATCCACTAAAAATATCTGCCAGGTATCACAAGTAAGGCTGCCAAGAAAACATAAAAATATTCTGATGTCTGTATACTTCTTTCAACTTTTAAAATTTCTACTATTCTAATAATGCTGGTTGTATAATAAACAATATATTTAAAATACTATGAACTGCTGCAATTCAGAATTTTAAAAAGGATTTTTTTTTTTAAACATTTTATTTTTACTTTTAAGTAGTATCTACACCCGGGATGCTTGGGTGGCTCAGCTGGTTAAGTGTCTGCCTTCGGCTCAGGTCATGATTCCAAGGTGCTAGGACTGAGTCCCATAACAGGTTCCTTGCTCAGTGGGAAGCCTCCGTCTCCTGCCTGCCACTCCCCCTGCTTGTGCTCTCTCTTTCAGTCTCTCAAATAAATATTAAAAAATAATAAAAAATTTTAAAAAGTAATCTCTACACCCAACATGGGGCTCAAAGTTACAACCCCAAAATCAAGAGTTGCATGCTCAATCTCTACAGACTGAGCCAGCTAGGCGCACCTTTAAAAGGAATTTTAGCATATTACTTTAAATTGTCTCTTTTTAGAAAAAAATTACATACATACTATAATCAGTATTAAAGACAAATAGCAACCAATCCATACCAAAGAATTTTACAACTAGAAAAATGCTGCCATTACCGTGGCGAAGAAGTCTCCTTCTTTAGTCAATGGAAAAAAAAAAAAAAAAAGAGCCCCAGAGAACTGACTTGCAGTGGTCAGATACCTGTTCAGGAATAAATACTAAAATTTTCTAAATCAATGTAATTTCTACATTGCCCTTCAGTAAAGTTTAAGTCTCTATCTGATTTATGACACAATAATATTTTAATTATTTGGTTAGATGTGAATTCAGCAAACTGATGGTTTCATGATGATGTTTTAAAACCAGAAAAGAACACACTGGGTTAGTACCCAATTCTAACTCCTTGATCATTTAAGTTCTTAGCTTCCAGCTCTTTATCTACAAACTTAATGATTTATTAGATGATATCTGTGGTTCCTTTCACCTCAGTAATTTTATGATTTTTCAATACAAAAGTTGCCTCTGTTACAATGCTCTCAAATTATATATTAATGAGTATAACTCCCCTGCTAGACTATCATGATCCTTAAGGGTAGGGCACATGTTTTATTCATATATCCTCCCCAAAGCTAGCACAGTGTCTGGTCAAAAAAACTTTTTTCAGAAATAAATTTAATGGGTACACCTTCTAAATCCCTAAGATGAAACATGTTTCATTTATGAAATCCCCAAAGTACAAATAAATGTGTTTCATAACCAAATTATTATGTAAAGATTATGAAAAAATAAAACAATATTTCTCATTTTCAAATGGTAGTGAATTTCTTGTACCACGTCCAGTCTCAAAGAAGTCTGATCTATGCTTTATGATGATTGTAGAAAGGAATACTATGAAGAAGAGGTCCTGAATTATGAAGTAGATAATTAGCTAAGTAAATAATCTATCTTTAGACAATCAAGAAGTAAATATACAAACACTATCAATCTTAGATGGGCACTGAATGACCATTTACATTCTTTGCTTAGCATTTCAGTGCCTAGAAAGAAAAGCAGAAGACTTAATAATCAAAAGAGAAGTACCGTATGCTTTTTATAAGTACACAGCAAAATATCACGTCTCCAAATATGCCAAACTTTGGCTACTTACTTGATGGCCCAAGGACATCTTTGCTATCACCAAGAAGCTTTAAATGCAGGGTAATTGAGCAGCAAACAAATACAATCCAAACCAGGAAGAAGCAAAATGCATCAGGGTTGAAGCAGCAGTGAAACGAAAGGACAAGGAAAATAAGCATTAGTTTATAAATAGAAAGCACATGCACATCAATCCTAATAATCATAATTCACAAGGAATTTCCTTTGCCACACATAAAAAGATCTTGGCTTAAGCATTATCAAATATTTGTTTAAATTTTGGAAAACAAAGATGGAAAGACAAAAATGAAATCAACTAAGTATTTCGTTTTGAAAATTACTCAAATCAAAAATTACTTTCAATTTTAACAAGATATGGGTTAGGAGTGGTGAAATTATTTGGAAACGTAAAGGACAGCCCAATGTTGTTCACTCTTTAAATTTAAATGGTTTAAAAATCTATAACACCCATGCACTATTAAATATTAGTTCTGCATGCCATGAAAGCACTTAACACTACATAGAAATTCAGTCTATTTCTTCTATAAAAAGAAAGGAACATTTACTGAGTGCTTATTATATGCCAAGCATTGTGCAAAGAGCTTTTACAAAGACATCAACAAAGCAGAACAAATTTTTTCTCAAATGGCAAAAAAAACACAAAGAGGAATATTGATTAGAATGATAAACTGATAAGTTTTATTGTCAGACAAATTTTCTTGGACCCACTAAATATGATGTGTTAGCACGTGGAGCTACTACTGGTCGTTAGGAAGTAAGAAGGCCCAATTCTGAAATGAATAACTCACAATCCACTAAAAGAAAGGGTAAAAGACTGACCATTTGTCTAGTAACTATTTTAACATACAACATTATCCTAAATGTTGCCTACGGCAAGTGTTTTGGTCTCCCTTGGTAGAAACAGAGTCCCTAGGGTTCCTTCATTTCAAATACCAAGTATAGTAACATCAAAATCAAAGTTACAACAAGAATTAAAAATTTCCACTGATGACATTATTGTTTGCTTTTTTATTTAAAGGGAATGAAGGAATCCTAATTATCTGACCAAAAAGAAAGGTAGCAGTTGTTTGCTTTGCCTCCTTCGGAAAAATCTTGGCCCTGTTGCTTCCCTAATGATCGAAATTGTGTTTTAATTCCTTTAAAGGTATTTGCTCTAGTCATTTTTCTGTAGTTGCCCATTCTTCTATAAACTGATTTCAGCTTCACAGGTAAAAAAAAAAAAAAAAAAAAAATACAGCTGTAATGACAATAAACTAATTGTGCTCAAGTCCTTATAACTGATGGCCATGTTACCACAACTAGCAAGTATGTGGGAAAAGATTATAAAGTATTTGTGGTAGGAGATCTCTACAAAGTCCAGTGATCCCATGTCTTTGTGTATAATCCCTTCTCTTTGAGAGTATTCTGGACTCACTGAATCACTTCTAATGAATAGAATATGGCAGAAGTGAACGGATGTCACTTCCAAGATTACGCAGTAAAAAGACTATGACCTCCAACTTATTTATAGTCTCTTGCTCTCCCTGGGGAAAGCCAACTGCAGTCATGAGGCAGCCTTGTAGGTAGGCCCATGAGGTGAAGGAACGATGTCTGTCAACAACTACTACTTGAGTTTGTAAATAAATCTCCTGCTTTGGCCCTCCTTGCCCTCCCATCCACCCAGTCAAGCTTTCAAATGAGACTGCAGGACACACCCTCCCCAGTAGCCTGACTACAACCATTTGAGAGATTCTGAGCCAGAGACACCTAGTAAACCGCTCTTGGATTCCTGACCCACAGAAATTATAAAATAACAAATACTTGTTGTTTTATACCACTTAATTTTTGGATGATTTGCTATGTACCAATAAATAACTAATGTGATACTGGAAAACGGAAAGAAGGAAACGGAGAGTCAACCATGGTAAACCTGACAAATATTTCATAGACAGTCTCTAAATATATCTTTTTGTATTGATATGAATAATTAACTGATTTCCTTAGATTTAAATCACCAGTAAATCTGAATTTCTTGAAGGAGAACAATGGTTCTAACCATATATGCACAATGGGACTTTCTAATTTCACAAGGCCAGTCATTTTTGAAGGTTTTTTAGTTGGTCTTCTATTTAGGATAAATGATTAAGTTCACTTTCAACATATATATTCTCAAATTTTGTTAATTAACAGCATTATGTCAACTTCTTTGCAGCTGTATTCCTTGCCTGTCTGCTTCCAGAAAATAATCCCTAGCATATACAGCAACTTCTGATATTCGTTTCAAATGTTTTCAACATTATAACTTCAAGCATGTTTGTCATATATATCTGATTCTATTAATCTAATTTTTTTCATATTGAGACACTCAAGAATCAAAGTAAACACTGTCTATTCCTATCACTGATCGATCCATCCAAATATTTATAAGTACCTATTATATAGACAGGTGTCATTTCAGGCACCAAGGGATATAGCAGTGAATAAAAAAGACAAATATTTTACCCTTTGTGGTAGTTATGTTCTAGCGGGAGAGATGAACAATACCATACTAAACAAGTAAAAATTTGTTGCATATTATATAATATAAATACTAAGGAAAAAATAAGCAGAGAACAAGGACACACAAAATGTTAAAGAAGAGGGAGTTATAATTTAAGATAGACTTCACTAACAAGACTTCACTACAGAATTGACTGAATAAAATGAGTAAGTTTACCAGAAGGACATGAAGGGGAAGAGTATTCAAGGCAGAGGGAGGAATGAGTATAGAGTGGAGGACTGGGATGGAAGCAAGTCTGGAGGGCATGGAGGATAGTAAATAGTCCAGAGAGGCTGAAATACAAGTAGGAGAGTAGTAGGAAATGAAGTCAAAGAAGTAAATGGGTGCCAGATTATGCAGGACCTCGTCAGGACTTTAGCTTTATTCTGAATGAGATGGGGAGCCACTGGATTTCTGAGAAAAGGAGTGACATAATCTGATTATGTTTTAACATGATTGTTCTGGCTGCTATGTGGAGAATGGACTAGAGGGGCATGAGTACAGTCAGTTAGGAAGTTACTGTAATAATCTAGGGGAGAGATGAAGGAGACTTGATCCAGGTGGTAGCAGTGAGGGTGAGAAAAAACGGTTGAGTTCTCTGAACATATTTTGAAAGTAGAGCCAATAGGATTTCCAAACAGACCAAGTATGAATTTAAAAAAAAAAAAAAAGAGGAATTAAAGTGATATAAGCGTTGGGGTCTGAGCACCTGGAAGGATGGAACTGTCATTGTCTGAGACGGAAAGGACAGTGAGAGGGGTGAATTTACAGAAAGAAACAAAAGTCCTAAGTTTGAGATAGATTAACTCTGAAATGTCTGTTAGACATCCAAGTCAAAATATCAAGTAGGCAATTGGACATACAAACCTGCACAGAGAAAGGTTCAGGCTGGTAAGAAACAGTATAAATTATGGTATGTGTGACAGTTAGGTTATATGACCTGAAGAGCTTAATCACAGGAGACTAAAAAATGCGACAGAATAAAAAGAACTGGCATTATAAAGAAAACATACATTATAATGGAACAATAGAACTAAGAATTAAGCTGAAACACTCTAAATAAAAGTGGAAATACATAAAAAAAAAAAAAAAAAAAAAAAAGCAAGACTTCAGAAACCTTCCCAGAACGTTGTGGATGCAAAGGCATTAAACTGGGACAGTGAAACTATCCTCCCAGAGTTGCGTGTAAGTAATGCCAACGGGAAATGGGATATATTAATTTTATCAGGTAACTTGTATCACTTGTGTACACGGCTAAATTGCATACTACACTTCTTACTTTTACTGCTTTTAGGACCAGCGCCTAATTTGCACAGTTCCATGTTGTATAACACATGAATAAAGACAATGTGAAATTACTGATGTGGAAACATTCTACATAAGTATCTTGTTAGATAGTTTAAAAAATAAAAAGCTAGCCAACTCTTCTTGGCTTTTCTTAGAGAACCAAAATACTACTAGAAACTCAAAGAATCCAGGAACTTTCTTTCAGCCTGTTCAAAAAAAGACCATTAAAGATATGATGGAAACATTTTCTCTAACTGAATAACATCATATTTGTCATTATCACTTCAACAATGTCCACACAGTCATTTCAATAATTTCTTTGTCATATAAACAGATACTCTATTTTGGCAGAAAGTACGGGCTGAAAGTGATAAAATAATAGTAACATGCCTAGAGAGTTTTTCTATTTATCATTTAGTATACTATCAACTATTTTAACTAAAAGCATGAAGTACAGCCATTACCTAAATCTTTACTGAATTTAGTCTACAAATCTCAGGAAAAGAGCATTACGCAAAAATGGGATTTTATTTAATGTACTTCTAAATATTTGCCACGCCATCTATAATTAGCATAAAACCCACTATCTTTCAGAAGTGTAACGGAGTAAGTTCATAATCACACCCTTCATCCTGGGAAACCCCTCAGTCCTAAGCAATTCAGGACAGATGGCCACCTTATAACACAGAAACAATCCCATAAGAGCTATAGCTTGATTCCATTGCCTTAAGCAAAGCACCTCCCTCTCAACATACATATTTGACTTAGGCCATCTTTTGAGCTTATGCCAAAGCACAAACAGCTTTGATACAACTTGAAAATAAAGTTTCAAGCAAGTTGCACCTCTTCCCCCAACAAAGTTCATCAAGTTGTGTTCATTGTACAAGCAATGCTGCTGGCACAATTTGGAAGGAGGATTATATAAAACATCCTAAGAGTGCTCTATTTAGTGCTATCTTCGGCCCTTAGAGTAAGAGTCTTCAGTAAGAGATGCAGCAGCTGAGATTTATTTCTTCTTCCTACAGGAGTCCTCTTTCTACACTCAACTTTTCATATTCTTGCAATGAACTGCAAAACACACATTGTGTACATTTTATCCCTGAGTTTTACAGGAGATATTTTATGGAAATATTTTCTAGGAACTAGAGCTTATCACTCTTAGAGAATATTAACTGGCATGCCAGGCAGTTATTTTAAAATAATCTAATCAGACTTTTGATTCAGCAAATGCACTTCTAGGAATGTACACTGAGGTGATCATCTAAAATATTTAAAAAGACGTGTCCACAGATTTTTATCACATCACTTACAGTAATCTAAAACAGCCATCTATTATTAAATAGTACATTTATACAATGAAATACTATGTAGCCGTTAAAGTTTTTTTTTCACTGACTGAACAGCATTCATTATACATTGACTTTTAAAAATAGGCTACAGAAGTTTGTATGACTCCACTTCTATAAAATTTCATGTGTAAGACATATACATATGAAGAAACTTAGTAAAGAGGCCACCAGAATATTAAAAGTGGTTGCCTCCAGAAGGTAGAATTTTATTTATTATATTCTTCTGTATTGTTTAACTATGTCCCCATTGGTATGGATTATTTTTACAGTAAAAAAAAAAATCCATACACATTTTGGAAAAAATGAAAACATTTTACAAGTGATCTTTTCAATCTACATGAGTTACTTAGTATAATGACATAATCATCTATGATAAAATATAGTGAAAAATAGATTTTAAGAATCCAACCCAAAATCCTCAAAAAATGCAAAAATGTTAACATTTCAAACATAGCACCATATATTACTCACTGTCTCTTGAACTTCAGCAACTTCTGAATATGGCAAGATCTAAAAAAAAAACAAATTTTCTCAGGAGTGATTTAATGTCAAATACTTGAATCTGAATTTAGAGAGCACCCAGTGTATCAAATGAATTAAGTGGTGCATTAATCTTTTAAGAAGTAGCAAAAAAAAAAAAAGTGCAATAATATGTTTACACTGGAAACTAAATCCTTTTAAAAAACAAAACAAAAAAACCTCTGAGGCTTTGGGAAATTCCAGTCAATCTGTCAATCTGTGAAGTCCTCTCTGGCATGCTCTGGGGCTTTTTCACAGTTCTTATCCTCCCTGCATGTATTTAATTCTATCAGCCTTTTCCCCATGTAAACTTTCTCCTCTCTTGGTTTCTAAAGTACTCTACTCCTCTGCCTTCCCTTCTCCTGTTTTCCTGGCTCCACTTCATCTTCTCATTCAGTAAGTGAGTGGCCATAACCAGTGCTCAGTCCTCAACTTTCTTTTTTTTTTTTCTCTCAATCTGCTCCTTTCCTGCAGATTGCATTCATGCTTAAGGCGTAATTTATTACCTTTATTCAGACGACTTCCAAGTCCTTCCCTAGCTCCAAAACTCCACTCCAAGACATTGCTACCTATATGTTCAGACATTACTACAAATTAACTTCTGGTTCTAAAATTCTGTAAACAAAGGAAGGGCTCTAAGCTGGTTTTAGAAAGCATCTTTAAGTCAAAAACAGCACTCACTAGCTTCTCTTAGAAACCAGTTTTCATGGCAATTTGCCCAAGTCTTTCAATGGTAGCATCTCTCTTTCACTCAGACCTAAACCCTTGAGTCATTGAGACTCTTTCCCCCCAACATCTCATGAAATTATTAAGTTCTGATTATTTTTACCTAGAAAATGTCTACCTCACATCTAGTCCTTTCCTTCAATTCTCATTAATACTATTACCTAGGCCAGACCCACATCATCTCATTTCTCATCTCCCTTTCAATAGATGTCCCTGCATTAAGTCTCACCTCACTCATTTACTCTGGTAGGTACTGGAACTCAAAAACACAATAAAGACATGGTCCCTACTGCCGACAAGATGACCATATATACATATACATATACATATATACATATATGGTATGTACTGTATAGTAATTTATGTGAAATTGAGGTAAATTATCTTGTCTACCCAATATTGCTCATTCTTCAAGCTAGCGCCATCAGCAGCAAGTTATTGAACTCTGAGATTTTTTTTCTATGTGAACATATAATTATAAATGTTACAACTCTCCAGAATCGTTGTGAGGCTTAATAATAGTTTACGTGAGTGGTACAGTTTACATGAGTGTACTTTTATAGATTTTTTTTTTAAAGCAGTATGTAGACATAGGCAGGATTACTTAGGAGTGCAACAAGTGACAAAGACTAAGAAAAACCAAGAACTTAATTTACCAAATTAACCACAAACTATCACACTGGCCATGTTACTCCTCCACTCAAAAACATTTGATAGTACCCATTCTTTAGAAAATAAGCCCCAAACCCTGATATTTAAATTGTCTACAGCATGGACCAATTATCCATGCCACAGAGGTATTCCGATCCCCCATGGGATAGCTTTGCAACTTACCTAAATTCTCTGTCTAGTAAATTGATTGTGCTCAGAGCGATCTGCAATTTTCACCCTTTCTTTCTGCTTCCATGTTCAATAGCTTGAAAGTTCCCTGACCTTGAAGGCTCAACTCAAATTGCCAATTCTGCTACCACAGTTCAAGATAAAACTCTGACTTCCTAACATCAGTTCTTTGGTAATACATAATTAGTGGTCTCATAATATTTTCTCTATTGCTATCACAAATAAGTTAAGAAATGAATTTTTATTTAACTTTTCCCTAATATTATAATGGTCTAGTATACTGCTATCAAATAGAACTTTCTTCAATGATGGAAATAGTTTATATCCACACTATCCAATAGAGTAGCTACTAACTACATGTAGCTGTTAAATTCTTGAAATGCAGCTAGTGAAAACCGAGGAGCCGAATTTATTTAATTTGAATGTAAATTAGTCATAACTGGCTATACTATTAGACATTTCAAGTCTAGCCAACCTTACCTTTTCCAGCTAAACCTAACTGACCACTCTTTAGGACTGGCCACCACTGATCACTCCTTTTCTCAACTCTCTCCCATTCCCCAGTTTCCAAGCTATTTTCTCTCCTTTCTCTTCTTCCTTCTTGTTGCTTGGCTCCCTTCCCCTTCTGTCCCTGCCCCCCAGGTTGCATCCTAGAATCTCTTTTGTCCCCATTCAACATGCTTTTTCCAGATGATTCCACTAACTTAATTTTCAAATGGGCTCTATTCGCTAACGACTTCCCAAATTAGTTTCCCACCTTAACCTCTCCTGAACTCCAGATCCTTAAAGGTTTCCCCAATCACCCTCCTGCTGCACTCAGTCTTCTTATCTCAGATAAAATATCACATCCTCGCTCAGGGATTTCCTGACCTCCCACACCAGGTAAGACAAAGGGATACTACATCTGTGTTGCCACTGCATCTTTCTATCAAGCCGAACTGTAGGGAAGAGCCCGCAGAGTTCCATGCGCTCCTAGGGAGAGTGCCCCTGCACCACACCGCCATTGTCCTGACTGAGGAGGTAAAAGACCCCTAACTCACCTTCCTCACAAACCTCAACACTTAACAGCCTAACCACCACAGTCTGCCTAACAGACCTGCAAGCTCCGCACTGGCTTTTATCCTTCAAGACTGTTCAAAAGTAACTTCATCACGCACACCCGGGTGGTTCAGTCAGTTAAGCATCAACTCTTGATTTCAGCTCAGGTCATGATCTCAGGGTTGTTGAGATGGAGCCCCACATGCGGCTCTATGCTGGGCATGGAGCCTGCTTAAGATTCTCTCTCTCTCACGCGCTCTCTCTCTCTCTCTCTCTCTCTCTCTCTCTCTCGGGGCGCCTGGGTGGCTCAGTTGGTTAAGTGTCTGCCTTCAGCTCAGGTCATGATCTCAAGGTCCTGGGATTAAGTCCTGTGTTGGGCTCCCTGCTCAGCGGTGAGTGTGCTTCTCCTTCTCCCTCTACACTCCTGCTTGTGCTCTCTCTCTCTAATAAATAAAATCTTAGAAAAAAGAAAAAGATTCTTTCTCTCCTTCTGCCCCATCCCCCATTCTAGGAAAAAAAAAAAAGTAACTTCATCTTAAGACTTCCATAGTATTCCCAGAAAATAGCAACACCCATCCCCTATTCTGGATTCTCTATCCATCTTACCCTGCTTTATTTTTCATCACAACAATCACCACTTAACAGTACGTATTTATGTTTGGTTTTGTTTTTTTTGTTGTTGTTGTTTGTTTGTTTGTTTTTGTCTTCCTCCACTGGAAGGTTAGCTCCACTGAAGTAAGAAGTTAGTTTGTTTTGGTTACTGTTGTATCCCTTAAGACTAGAACAGAGCCTGGCACATGGTAGGCAATCAACAAATACTGAATGACAAATGCATGAATGAAAAAAAGATTTAGTCATTATAACTCTAATACCTAGCAAAGAATTTCTTATATGTAGTTCGCTGAGCTCCTCCGTTTATGAAATGAATTGGTTTAAATTCTCTAACAGTAAAAAAAAGTCTTACTTCTCTCTTTGTATTTTCCAAACCTTAACATTCTGCATGCTTAACATAGATACACAAAGAACTAATATGGACTTGAATTCTGAAATCTAAGTTCTAAGCCTAGCTCTCTCAATATTCCCTGGGTAAACCTGATTAAATATCTTGAATTTAGCTTTTTTATTTGCTCATAAGATCTATTATAGTCCTCAAATTCTGTTATAATAACAACTCAACATAGAAAATCACCTCCATGCCTGAGAACATCTTTAGTTGTAATGTAAAGCATATTCATATTTTCTTCCACTATTAGTCTCTGGCTATCATATGTCCACATTCCTTTGTTAGGAATTCCCCCATCATTTTTCTTTTCTTTTCTTTTTTAAAGATTTTATTTATTTATTTGACAGAGAGAGACAGCCAGCGAGAGAGGGAACACAAGCAGGGGGAGTGAGAGAGGAAGAAGCAGACTCCCAGTGGAGGAGCCTGATGTGGGGCTCGATCCCATAACGCCGGGATCACGCCCTGAGCCGAAGGCAGACGCTTAACGACTGAGCCACCCAGGTGCCCCTCCCCATCATTTTTCTTAAATAATTCTGTCCTTCATAAATAACACTGTTACAGATTTACCACCTGTTTTTGGTAATGGAGCATAAGTTATATTTCTTCTGGTAATGGTGGTCTCTTGCCATGATGAAACCAACCTCATTCATCAAGGACTTCACATACAGGGGAAGTTCAAAAATCGATTGTGTCAGTTGCAACTAATGTCATGAATCTGGTGAGACTACTGGTGAAGTCTGTGGTTATGAAACAAGAAAAAAGTGAACTGTCCATTAAAGGAATTAAACCTTGGCCTTTGAGCTCATTAACATTCTCCTCTGTGTCTGATCTAACCATACTTAGTCACCTGATCAGCACAACAGAAACCATGTAATCACATCACAATAATGCCAGGTTAGATATGACAACTGATTGTAAGAAACAGCTCATATACAAAAATATTTCAGTGTATGATGCTTAAGATTATGACCTACTTAAATAACTTTGATTTTCAGTCTGAAATAAGAGTTTATGTTACTTGGAATTTCATTTTGGCCAATTCCTCACACAGATATATAAGCCCACATTCTTTATTGAATCATGACCAGGATCTCAATTAGGACATAAGGACTGTATAACAAATACCTTCTTTCCTTCTAGAGGTCTATTTCTAACAAATCATTGATCAGCGTATCATGTTGTTCAGTATCAAGCCACAGGAAAGACTGCTAATATTATGGAAATGTCAATTTTCATGACTCATAATATCTACCAAACATAAAAATGCAGTTAGCAACTATTCTTCAACTACATACTGCCTAAATGCCAAAATACTGACTCCAGGTAGAAAACTCAAAATTAGTTATAGGAGAACAAAGCTTTGAGTTAAATAAAATAGATCATGTATCACATACTTTTCAAAGCATACTATTATACTAGGTAATGCACATAAAAATTTTAAAAGGCTGGGTATGACACAGATCAAATTATAATATAAAAACATTAGCCTTTGCATTCAATGACAAGAATAACAAAATTAAGAGTATGGATATTTAAATCCTAACATGGCCCACTGATTAGCCATGTGACCTTAGAAAAATTACTAACTCCCTCAGAGTCTCAATTTCTTCACCTCTAAAAACAGAGTAATATCTACCCCACAGTATTATGGAGATTAAATGAGAAAGTATGTGAGATACCAAGCCAAGATCAGGACACCAGTAAGTGTGCAAAAATAAGGTTGGTTTTTGTTTTTTGGGGTTTTGGTGGGGGGAGGTTGTTTTGGTTTGTTTTTGGTTTTTTTTGTTGTTGTTGTTCTCCGTTCCAATAAATTAAACCAAATATGGAAAGTGCAAATTCTAAAAATCCAGGAAAAAAAGCAAAATCCAAAAGGGACATATTTTCTATTCAGCTACTACTACCGTATAAGTTTTAACTGCCTTCTACCTAGATTATACAACTGCATGCTAACTTATTCCCTGGGCTAATAGCCTCTATTTCTATAGTTCTCAACTTTGGCCATGCATTAAAATCACCTGCGAGACTTTTAAAAAGTACTGATGTCTGCATTTCACCCTCTACTAAGACTCTAATTCAATTGAACAGGGGTGCAACCTGGGCACTGGGATTTTTCAAGATACCTCAGAGATAGCTCTATAATGTTCAGCTGGTTGTCCCTGCAATATTCCATAATTCTGCCAAGATCATTTTCCCAAGTCACAATTCTAAACAGGTTGTTTACTGACTCCCAAAAAACAAGAACAAAAAACTCTGGTTTGACGTTACCTTAAAAACAAAAATTTCAAAGTGTAAAAATAGTATTCAAGGATCTTTATATTCTGATTCTAACTAGGTTGAGATGCAGTATAGGAAAATAATGAAAGCTTGGCCTATGGAGCCAAAACGTATCCAGTTCTGCCACTTACTAGTGGTATGACCCTGAGCAACGTCCCTATTTCTGTGTTCGCTTCTATTAAATGAGGGTAATACTACTATCTCATAAGGTTATTAGAAAATTATGTAAGCTTACCTGAAAAGCACTTGGAATAGTTTCTGGCATGTGATAGAAATTTAATAAATGTTAGTTGCTATTCACTTCTTACAGTTTTATTTTTTTGGGAAAAAAAAAAAAAGACTTTATTTATTTATTTGAGAGAGAGAGCACAAGCAGAGGGAAAAGGCAGAGGGAGAAGCAGGCTTCCTCCTGAGCAGGGAGCCCAATGCAGGACTCAATCCCAGGACCCTGGGATCATGACCTGAGCCAAAGGCAGACACTTAACTGACTGAGCCACCCAGGCGCCCCCATCTTATAGTTTTATCTTCTACCAATTACCCTAAGCAGCAAACAATACTGTCTGTGAGACCTAAACACAAGTGTAAGGTAGCATGTGCATAGATGTGCTCTGTGAAGGTAGGTTAGTTTTCTAAACTCAATAAATGTTTGACCAAAAGTAAAATTAAGTTTTATGTGTATACACACACACACACACACACACACACACAAATTCATTTCCCTTCCCATGGTTTTTTTTTTTTTTTTTTTTTTTTGCACCATTGCTGTTGTTTTCACCATAAAGTGTTTTCACCTTAAGGTGACTTCTGAAGCAGTCTTAATGAAAACCTACTAAAGTGACTTGAGGTCTGGATAAAAATCTCTTAATTGCTCTATTCTCTTAAATAGCTGAACAGGCAGAGATTTTCTTGAACTTTTAATCAAATTTTATCTTCATATAATAATGAATCTTAAATAATTTTGAAAATTACACAAAATAGATGAATTTCTGGAAAACTATAAAAGGCTGTAAACACCCACCAACTTTCACCTGCAGGCATACATACACAAAACCACAGTCCTAACTGTATAAGGACCGGAAAGAAATAAACTATTATTTGCAGATGATATGAATCAGACAAAACATTAAAACTCATAAAAGACAAAATAGGTAAGCATTCAACCAATATCTGTAAATGTCAAAATGAAAACAGAAACAAAACAAAAACAAAACTCCTTGAAAGATACAGATCATAATGCTAGGTACAATTCTGTAGTAGTCAGATTTTATCTTGATCATCACTCCCTCATTCCTGAAGGCCCTATCATTTCTTCTTTCTACCCTGCCCCCACCCCCATCACCTTCTGGATCCCTCCTTTCATATCAGGTAGCTATAAAGTATTCTTCCTTAAAGTGTTAATTGCTAAAGGCTTGAGGAATTTTCAAACTTTTGGGTCTCCAGATCCCTTCACTGTCCCAGAAATTACTGAAGACTCCAAAGAGCTGCTGTTTAATGTGCATTATACCCGTTATTTGCCCTATTATAAATTAAAAATGAGAAACTCACTATTTCAGCCATGTAATCAAAGTCAACATCAGAAATGACAAGGCAGGTTGACAGTATATACCCTTGGCAATGATGTGATGAAATGGCATTTTACCTTTGTGGTCTCTTCCCCAAAACCCGTAAGGACCTGTCTAATCGGAGAAAAACAGACAAATCTCAACTGAAGGACATTGTGCAAAATATCTAGCCAGTACTCCTCAAAATTGTCAAGGTCATCAAAAACAAGGAAATCACAGTCAAGAGGACCCTAAGGAAACATGACTAGTAAATATAATGTGCTATTCCAAATGGGATCCTGGAACAGAAAAGGACAATAGGTAAAAACTAAGGGAATCTGAATCACGTATGGACTTTAGTTAATAATGTCTCAACCTAGATTCATTAATTATATCAAATGTACCATAAATGTGTTAGTAATAGGGGAAATTGAGAACAAAGTAGAGGGGAACTCTGTAATTTTTTTCTATGTCTAAAACTATTCTAAAAAATAAAGTTAATTTAAATAAAAAAATACTGCTTAGGAAAAAATTAAACTAAGAAAACTTGAAAACACAAGAATATACAAGCACACACTCCATTAGCCAGAAGACTGATGACATCATCACCTCATGTAGTCTCTGGAAAAGTGCACTGTACACTCATGAGAGAATGAGAAAATGGGTGAATAACATCAGATACCATTAACTGGAGAAGCTCTCCATGCATAATGGAAATACAAAAGATTTCTGGCTTAGAATTCTGCTGACGTACTGTGTAAATCACTGGCTACTTTTCTTTTTCAAAGCTAACTCTTGGGTGCATGGGAGGCTCAGTCAGTTAAGCATCTGCCTTCGGCTCAGGTCATGATCTCAGGGTCCTGGCATAGCGTGCGGAGTCTGGCTCCCTGCTGCTTTTCCCTCTCCCTCTGCCACTGCTTGTGCTCTATCTCAAATAAATAAATAAAATCTTAATTTAAAAAAAGCTAACTCTTTTTTCAATTCCCATTAGAGTTTATTAGAGTGCCGTTATATATCTACAAAGTTTTTACATTATATTATTCAAGCTTCTAATAAGAACATTTAACAAGTCAAAAAAATGAAGCTATAGTAAGACAGAATCTAAGTACCATACAATAAGAAATAACTGAGTGATATTTTCTCACTTGGGAAGTTCAAACATTACAAATATTTAAATACTACTAACTACATTTGCTGCAACATGGACGGCACTGGAGGAGATAATGCTAAGTGAAATAAGTCAAGCAGAGAAAGACAATTATCATATGATTTCTCTCATCTATGGAACATAAGAACTGGGAAGATCGGTAGGGGAAGAAAGGGGTAAAGAAAGGGGGGGTGATCAGAAGGGGGAATGAAGCATGAGAGACTATAGACTATGAGAAACAAACTGGGGGCCTCAGAGGGGAGGATGGTGGGGGAATGGGATAGACTGGTGATGGGTAGTAAGGAGCGCACGTATTGCATGGTGCACTGGGTGTTACACGCAACTAATGAATCATCGAACTTTACATCGAAAACCGGGGATGTACTGTATGGTGACTAACATAATATAATTAAAAAAATTAAAAAAAAAAAAGAGAGAGAAAAATAAATAAATAAATACTACTAACTGTAAGGTTAATAAATTAAAGATGATAATAAAGCATATTTGTCAAATTGTTTTATCCTTTTAAAAAATGTCTCCCTTTAGAAGGTTCAATAAAGTTATAAAATGGCAAAAAGATTAATAGTCTAGAAGACAAAATATAGGTGGGTTGGTTCGTGTGAAAGGTAGGGACTAGTCACAGTTATTCTCTCCAGCCCCCATTTTTGTAAGCCACTTAGGATACTAATTTATACCCTTAGTGAATTAACATATCTAGGCAATGATCATCAAGGCTGCTATTATCACAAGAAGAGAGACAGACATTATATGCCTCCTGATGGTGTATAATACACAAGACCCTCAATAAAGTATACTTGTCAAAAAAGAGTCTGAGCAAGTCTCTAATACCAACTTGTGAGAAACAGAAGTGACTGAGGAACACATTAAATAATCACCATGGGGGAAAATGCAGATTGTGAGAAATTCTACAAGACAAATTACCTTATTTATTTATTTCAATAAACTGAAAAGGAAAAATTAAAAACAGATACAAGAGAGACTCGCAAGATTAAAAAAGATCTCAATGACTTACCAACCAAGGCCAACATAAGGATTATAAAAAATAATATTTATGAGACAACCAGGGAAATTAAAGCATTGACTAGTTATTTGATTAAAGAATTACTCGTTTTTAGGATACTAATGGTATTTATGGTTAAAGTTTAAAGAAAAGTCTTGATATTTTAGAGATATTTACTGAAATACTTACAAAAAAAAAAATGATTTATCCAGGATTTGCTCCAAAAAAAAACATGGGATGGGAAGGTGGGACTACAGATGATGCAAGACTGACCAGAATTGGTAATTGCTGAAGACAAGTGATAAGTACATGATGATTCACTACCCTAGTCCATCTTTTAAAAAAATATATTTGAAAATTTCCATAATAAAAAGTTCAAGAAAGATAGCATCATTCTTAAATGTGATTAAAATATAAATTCTTACAGTTAGCAAGCAGCTATTAGAACTCTTTTAATATAAGAGAGAATGAGTATGTAAGTAACAAATTGGTGACTAAAATTTCTAGTTGTTTTATTATTTTATGTAAGAAGATTTCTGCAACCTAAGAATTTACATGATTTAGGACCACTCAAAATAATACTTGATGTTACCAAACACTGGGGCAATTCCATTAACTGGCATGGCCAAATAGACAAGCTATATAATGTTGCCAAATATTATATACAGTAGCCACACTTCTTAGAATATGATTTAAAGCTCTCAGTTAAGTCTAGTAACATACCAATTTACTTTGTGAACACCAAATTACAGTAATCATGAAACACCCACCTAGTAAGTACCTAAAAATAAAAATTTCAGGAAGCTGGATAATCTCTAGCTAGGCCCATTAGAAAGACTCATTTACTACATTCTAAGAATTACTGAACTAAATCACCTTTGCATTTCCTTACATTTCAGAAATCCTTTGATTCAAAGTACCCAATTTATAATAGAATCTTTAGAAAGATTACTTCAGTTGAGAGCGCCTTACAATACAAAAGATTCACACATATTTTAAAAAATGTATTCTCTTCTGAAAAGTCATTTATATAATTCATTTATAATACAACAAAAGATTTTTACCTCTAACAGACCTTCTTAAGAAAGGTTTCTTCTGGCAACAGAAATAATATATAAAATATTCAAAAGATATAATGACTGTCCTTAAGATGAAAAACACATTCAATTTTCCTAATAAAAAAAGGTTTCACATAGTCTACCTCAATCTATTAATAAAAATGTAACTCCTGCACTTAAAGCATTTCTTAGTGGTTAATTGCTAAAGTGATCTAAGTTCTGGACTTTTACAAAATATCATTTAAGACACATATTAAATGTATACTTGTGTTCTGAAATATATTAGTTCCATGTACAGATATTCAATCCATATTTTTCAATATTTACTACTTAACACTACCACAAAAATTGAACTATACACAAGTGGAATAATGAATGGGCAAAAGAAGTTTTTAAAAAAAGAGAAAGTAGGGTCGCCTGGGCGGCTCAATCGGTTAACTGTCCAACTCTTGATTTCAGTTTAGGTCTTGATTTCAGGGTTGTAAGTTCAAGCTTCATGTTGGGCTCCACATTGGGTGTGGAGCTTACTTAAAAAAATATATAGAAAAAGTAATCTCCTATGGAAGAAGAATATTAAATTAATGGACACTGACAGTCATATTGAATCCAAGTTTTTACAACCTCACACCAAGACTACTATAATAGTCTCTTAATATCTTTTACTCTTCCTAATTTTTTATATCCTGCTTCCAGATTCATCTATCTACATAAAAACATTCAGTGACATACTATGGCTTTCCAAGTTCAAAATCCCGGGTCTGGCACTCAAAACCTTCTACAATTTTGGTCTCTATCTGCCTCATGAATCAATGATTCCTGTAAATAACACCACCTTCCAATCTACCTTAATTTTTCTAATTCATTTCTCCCCCCCAAAAAAAAAGCCATAAGCAATTACCTCCCCCATTTAGCTTTGTCTCTTGTTATCCTCCCTTCCTAGAATGCATTCCTTGCTCATTTTCAATCCTATGTTCACTATTTACTTGTGCTAGTCAAAGTGTATGTTCTCTTAAGAAAGCTTTTCTAACTACCCCAGTGTTTAACAACCACCCACTCTTCACAGCTTGTAAACTCTGCCTTGTTTATGTCCATCATTTAACACTGAGTAAATCTGTATTGCCTTATTTATCCATCTCTTTAGTCTTCCCAAAATAAACCCAATTCAGACAGACTATAATGTGCATCTCTTGGCATCCCCTTCACCAGGCATAGTACTTTGTACAAAGGCTGCAATTAAAAAAAAGTTTACTGATATTTTAAAAACTAGTACATGCAATAATTTTTTAAAAACACTACCAACTCATATTGACACACTACTTCATATTTTCAAAGAACTTTCTGGTTTCTCTAGATCATACTGTCTCTATCAAGTAGTCAGAATGAGTATTCCTGCCTATGTATTTTTTACTGAAGTAGAATATTTGCCTAAATATTTTAGGAAGAAAAACTGAGATTCTGAGAAAGTATAAAGCCAAAATTACTGAATAGCCTAGGGCTTTTTCAATGTGTTTTACTGCATCTCTTGCCTTCTAATTATTTATCTTTTTGGAGAGAAGGGCTTGATACAACTAGTTATATCAACAATAATAGTAGTAGCTTTTATTTATTGGATGTTTATAATGTCTGTGGCTTTGTAATAGGCACTTTACAGATACATTATCTCAATCAAAACTTAAAATAGGGTCGCCTGGGTGGCTCAGCTGGTTAAGCGTCTGCCTTCAGCTCAGGTCATGATGCCAGGGTCCTGGGATCGAGTCCCACATTGGGCTCCCTGCTCAGATGGGAGCCTGCTTCTCCCTCTGCCTATGGCTCTTCCTGCTTGTGCTCTCTCTCTCTCTCCCTCTCTCTGACAAATAAAATCTTAAAAAAAAAAAAAACCTCAAAACAATTCTGGAAGGTAGATATTACTATTATCTTTATATAATATATGAGGAAACTGAAAACTTAGAGAATTTAATTAATCACCCAAGTCGTACAACTAAGCAACAGAGCTTAGATTTTAACATGTAGTTAAATACCTATAGAGCCCATGTTCTTATCCACTTCTCCTAGGTCTAAATAGTAACCAGCTTAGGCAGTGTAGTTCAAAGGTGGTATTTTATAAATAGGTAACTCAAAAGCAGATCTCAAGATTAGTTTCAAATACAGAATATTTCAGTAATGCAACTGAAACTATTGGTAAAATAAGCTACAATATTTCACAAAAGAAATTTAATGAACAAGAAAAAGAAAATTGTTCTCACTGCTTTTTAAATATCTTGCTCCAATCTCTATCAACAGGATTTAGAATAAAAAATGAATAAAATTTTATTAATACAGCACAGGTATTCTGGGATAGAATTTAATACTATCTGTTTAGACATTAGTTTAAAAGGTAACAGTAAATTTTAAGCAATTCTATTCAGAAAGACAGGCACAGAGTCAACACATTAGTGGCAAAGTATTGAAACACCCCTCAAGCTGTGAGCTCTTAGAGAAGATAATTAACCTCCGCTCAGAGCCCTTTTCTCTAACTATAAATGTGAGAATAAACAAATACCTACCTTTAATGGCTATTGTGAGGGCAGTCTGACAAAGTATACACTTAGAGAACAGCAATTGTTGTTATTACTGGCATTTTTATTATCAGTAAGAGATTAAAAATATTTCAGCTAAAAGAGTTTAAAAAGTCCATTAACCTTAAATAAGATATTTATGGCAAAGTATACATGTTCTAAGACAAGGCTTTAATCTTGATTTTGCTGAAATCATAGTGAAAATAAAATAACCTACCATCAGTTTTCCTTTTATAATCGCTGTGACAATAACCTTTGTAAACCAAATTACTTCCATGCCCATTTTATTTTCTATTAACAAGTTATTTTAACGTTTAACTTTTTTTGACCCTTTAAGAAACTAAGACAAGTTTGAACCAGAAATTCAAAAAAGGTTGGGAACAAGTTAACACAAGTAAACAAAATTGCATTTTGCTATCAATCATTAGACTGTTCCTACATTTGAGTTTGAATGAAGGACTTTCACTAAATTAAAAATTTACAAGCATCTCAATATAATTTCATAGCAATATGAAACAAAAAAGTTGGCCTCTGCATTATCCCAAAGAATTTACCATCCCAAGGGCTGGGACCAAGTTAATACAAGTAAGCAGAGGAAGACATAGGACAGAAATGTCAGAAAACTGACTGGGTTTGGCTTCAACAAGCTTTAAAGTATCTGTCATTTTCACATCAGCAGGAGTTCAAGAATTATTTAAAAAATTTTTTTGAGTTTTAAATACATTTTTTTTAAATAAAATGATGGCTTACATCAAACACTTCACAGCTGTAGGTGATAGTACCTTATTATACTATATTTGAACCACTCACCAAAGTTTGATCCAGTTCTCCATCTGCCAAACCTGCATCCATAGTGAAAGAAGGTAAGTTTATGCTTCTCTTTCCGTTAATGTTTAGCCATCCTGTAAATTTGAAAAACCTAGAAGAAAAAAAAAATCGTATGTATTAGGACTAGAAAATAAAGCAGTACGTGTATTAGGAAGGAGAAATCATTTTAGGATGAGGTTACTGGGAAATCCAATCAGGGAGAAAACAGATTTTGACATGGGCAAAGAATGGTAAAGGTTCAGAGAAAAAAATGGAAGAAAAGAAAATATACCAACTGAAGAACAGCAAGAGAAAGGTTACAGATATGAGACTGTTCGAAGTTTAAAAAGATATTTAAATCTACTTACAATTAAGGAAATAAATGCTCTTTTTTTTATGATTACACTGGCAAAAACTAAAAAGTGTGCTAATATTGCCAACCCTGGCAAGAATGTAGGAAAAAGTATTCTCATATACTTTTGTGAGAAGAATATAAATCATAACAATTTTTGGAAGGGCAATTTAAAATATGTATACTTTAATCCAGTAATTTTGAGGCTAATAATTATGCCACATTTATTTGTTTATACAAATGCACGAAGATATATAAACACTTCCAACAAAGTAATAGATATGATGAGAAAACTGGAACAACCTTAATGTGAATCATTAGGAGTTTGCTTAAATTATACCATAAATACAATGGAATACCATGTAGCAACTTCTAAAAATTAGGTAGGTCTTTACATACTCTTTGTGTATTTACTTTATATATAAACTAGAAAGAAGGCCACATTAGGTGGAAAAGGCAAATTATAGAACATTACATATAAAATACTCTTTGTGTTTCTGTGTCTTCCCATTTTTACAAGGAATATATATCACTTTTATAGTTTTTATTTTGGAAGTCTTAGAAGCATGTCTTCATCACAAGTCTTTTTCTTCTGAACTTATTTAACTAACAAAACCTCCAGACTAAACTTATAATAACTATATATATTCAAAAGTCTCTAATAACCTCTCCAATAATCCTTCCTTAAAAGGGCTAACAAAACCAAAATCAGTAAGTCAGCAGAATTCTGGTCATTTCTTGAAGTTTGAAAACCATTTTCCTGTTTCTGCAAGTATAAAAGGCTGCACTGAAGTATAAACACTGGAGACAATACTTTTTAACTGGGCTTTTGGTTTCTTTGATATAACCAATACAATTAGCCCAAGCTAAGTGGACTTTCAATTTATAAACCTTGGGTACACTTCCTTACTATATGTATTACAATGCATTGTAATTATTTGTTCTCATGATCTAATTCTCTTCAGGGACAAAGACTGCATTCTACTCATCTGTCTACTCACAGTGCTAGTTCACAGTAGACATTTAAGAAACACTTGTTGCACTTGTCACCTCAATTACCTGTATGAATAAATAATAATCCAAAACAAATCATACAAAAACTACTACACCTATGAAATGCACACTAAAATTCATATTTGAATACTGACAGTCATTATGCTAGAAATTAGCAATACTAAAAACAAAATAATAAAACACCCATAGGAAGCTTCAACGTCAAAAGTATTTTACCAATTTTTTTCATCCTATCCATTCCATTTTAAGGGTTTATTTATTCCTAGACATTGTACTAGTTACTTAAAATACATCAATGGAGGAGTCCCCCTCTACTTGCTAGATGGGATGCTGCCTGATTCATGAGTCATTTAATAAAACCAACTGGATCTTTAAAATAATAAAATACATCAATAAACAAAACACCCTAATCTCATGGAGCTTATATTCTAGAAAGAGACAAACAATAAATACAATAAATTAGAAGTCTTTTGTTAGAAACCAATATTGCACTATATGTTAACTAAGTAAAAAATTTTTTAAAAGGTTATATGTTAGAGGTGATGTTATGAGAAAAAAATAAGGCAGGCTAAGAAAAACCAGGGAGGAAAGGGTTACAATTTTATATAGGATGTTCATGATAGGTCTCACTGAAAAGATGATATCTGATCAAACATTTGAAGTAGGGAGGGAATTAGCCATGTAGATATCTGAAAAAGAGTTTCAGGTCAGAGGGAAGAGCCAGTGCAGAAGGTCTTAAGTGCCTAACCTGTAAGTCTGAGGAATAGCAAGAAAGCAATGTGGCTAGAACAATGTGAGCAAAGGGATGAAAGAGTAATGGGAGATATAATCACAGAAGTAAGGGAACAAAAGTAGAAGCAGATCCAGTAGGTTGAGCAGGCCACTATAGATCTTGGCCTTTAATTCTAAGTAATATGAGAACTCACTGGCGGGTTCAGAGGAAGGAACAACATGATTTGACTTACATTTTTAAAGTTTCTCTGTGTTGACAATAACTGTAGTAGTGGGGAAAGGGTAGAAACTGGGAATTCAGTTAAGATGCTACTGCAGTAATCCAGGAGATACTAGGATGATACAATGATACTAGGATGAATGACAGCCATAAAGATATTCAGAAGTAGAATACCATATATATTTAGAAAGTAGAAGGAACAGGATTTCCTAAAGGACTGACTATGACGTGGGAAGAGAAAGGAATCCGTAATCACAAAGATTTTTGGACTGAATGACTGAAAAGATGGCCATCAGATGAGACGGGGAAGACTGATGAGGGAGGTAAGGTTTGTTCTTTGGGGGCACTTGGGGGGGTAAACACATTTAGCTTGAGGTATGTTAAGTTTGAGATGTCTATCTGATATTCAAGTGGGCATGTTGAGCAAGCAGCTGGAAATATAGCACAGTGAAGTCTAAGATAACAAAATGAGAAGGAAAGTGTTTGAACACATTTAATTTTTAAAGACATGAATGTATTCTTAGTAGCAGGCATGTGATAAATGTTTGTTAGCCTGTGAATAGCATTTAAGTATTTCTCAAATGATTTTTTAAACCAGTATTTGGTTTTGCAATAATTTTATAAGAGGAGATTTGGTTCCATTATGCTTATATTTATACTTTAGCAATAAGCAGCCCTCCTCGAAAGCTTTATGTGAACAAAACAGTAAGGAAACCATACATGACAAGGAATTCAATAGGTAAAACAGGTAACAAAATGTAAGGCAACCGGCTGTGATTTTGGCTCTTCTTTGCAACCAATATTTTAAGAGTGAAAACTTATACATCTAACAATGTAGATTTAAGACTTGTCCTAAAACTCTGGAAGATGTGGCAACACTGAACAATAACTGATCAGAGCCGAGCAGCAGTCATCCACTTTACAAGGGGCAACATTCTCCAGTTTGCACCCACCTCTCACACCATATCTGCATCTGTACTTTGACCACCTCACTCATTTTTGCCAACTGCCTAGGTTCTGTAAGTACTTAAGTTCTGACTGATTTAAAGTTACCTGTACAGAACACTTTCTAAAACAAAGAAATGTTCAATAACATAAACAACTGCTTTTAAAAAAGAGCAATTTTATAAGCTCCCCTTTTGGATTTCTTCTCTATCAGCCACCATCTTTTCTGTGACTAAGCTTTCTACCCACATTTTTGACCAGCACCTAATGACAGGACAGGGCTCTACGAAAAGAATTTGTCCTGTCAGTCCTTCTGTTTGTCCATAATGCTCAAACCGCCCCGACTGTTAAAAAAGTCCTCTCTCAGTTCTACTTTCCTGAAAGCTACCCTCCGGTGTTTTACTTCCACTCGAAAATTTCACAAATGTTCACACATTCATTTCCTCTATTTCTTCCCCCTGCATTCATGCCTACATTATGTTGGTTCTACACCTAGGTTAATACAAAGCACAGATGTGCATGTATGTGTATGTCTGTTGTATGTACAGCTTTTGGTGACTTATTAATGTTTTCCTGACTTTATCCCAATTTATGATCAAATAAAATGCTCAGCCTTCCTTAGCCATCATTGTCTGGAAATGCAGATTTCCTCCCAATATAATTTTCACTTAGCTGAATCTTTCCATGCTATATGGAATAAAGGGGCAAGAGCGGGTATCCTTGTCTTGTTCCTGACCTCAGGGGGAAAGCTGTCAGCTTTTCACCACTGAATATATTGTTAACTGTGGGTTTGTCATATATGGCTTTTATTATACTAAGGTATAGTCCCACTTATCTGCGTTGTTGAGATGAAATGAATGTTGAACTTTGTCAAATGCTCTTTCTGCATCTATGGAAATGATCAGATGATTTTTTATACTGTAGTTTATTAATATAGTATACCATACTGACTAATTTGTGGATGTTGAACCATCCTTGCAGCCCTGGAATAAACTCACTTGATCATGGTGTATGATCCTTTTGAAGTATTGTTTAGTTCAGTTTGCTAATATTTTTTTTCAAGATTTTTTGCATCTATGTTCCTCAGGGATATTGACCTGTAATTTTCTTTTCTTGTGGCATCCTTGTCTGGTTTGGTATCAGGGAAATGCTGGCCTTGTAAAATGAATTTGGAAGAATTTTCTCCTCTTTTATACTTTGGAAGAGTTTGAGAAGGATTGATATTCATTCTTTGAATGTTTGGGAGAATATACAAGTGAAGCCATATGATCTTGGACTCTCATTTGTAGGAAGTTTTTAAATTGCTGATTCAATCTCTTTACTAGTAAATGATCTGTTCAGATTTTCTATTTCATCATGATTTAGTCTGGATAGCTTGTATATTTCTAGGACTTTGTCCATTTCCTCTAGATTGTCCAATCTGTTGGCATATAGTTATAATTGTTCACAGTAGTTTCTTGTGATCCTTTGTTTTTCTGTGGTATCAGCTATAATATCTCCTCTTTCATTTCTGATTTTATTTATTTGAGTCCTCTTTTTCCCTTAGTGAGTTTTAGCTAAAGTCTTGCCAATTTTGTTTATCTTTTCAAAGAATCAGCTCTTAGTTTCATTGATCTTTTCTACGGTCGTTTAGTCTCCATTTCATTATTTCTGCCCTAATCTTTGTTATTTCCTTCCTTCTAACAACTTTGGACATAGTTTGTTCTTTTTATATTTCCTCAAGATGTAAAGTTAGGTTGTTTGTGAGATTTTTCTTGTTTCTTGAGCTACAGCATTTATCACTGTGAACTTCCAGAGAAGTCCCATTAGGATGGTTTTTGATGTATCCCACAAATTTTAGTATATTTCCATTTTTGTTTGTCATGAGGTATTTTTTTCTCTTTTGATTTCTTCTTGACTCATATGGTTGTTCAGTAGCATGTTGTTTAACCTCCACATATTTGTAAATTTTCCTGTTTTTTTCATGTAATTTCTAGTTCTTAACCACTGTGGTAAAAATGATGCTTGATATGCTTTCAATACTCTTTAATAGATTAAGACTTGTTTTGCTAATGATGCACTATATGCTGGCTAATTGAACATAATAATAAAAATATTTAAAAAATAAAATAAATGAAAAAAAAACACTTGTAGCTTAACATATGATCTATTCCGGAGAACATTCCATGTGTACTTGTGAAGAATGTGCATTCTGTTGCTTTTGGATAGAATGTTCTGATTATGTTTATTAATTCCATCTGGTTAACATGTTATTTAAGGGCAGTGTTTTCCTACTGCTTTTCTGTCTGGATCATCTATCCACTGATATTGGGGTATTAACATCACTTATTATTGTATTGCTGTCTACTTCTCTTTAGGTCTTGTTAATACTTGCTTTATATATGTAAATGCTCCGATGTTGGTGTATAAATATTTACAAATGTTACATCCTCCTGTTGGATTGATCCCTTTATCATTATATGATGCCCATCTTTGTCTTATTACAGTTTTTGTTTTAAAGTGTATTTTGTTTGAGTACAGCTACTCCAGCTTTCTTTTAGTTTCCATTTTCATGGAATATCTTTTTCCATCCCTCCCCTCTCAGACTTTTGTCTGTCCTAACAACTAAAGTGAGGCTCTTCTGGTAGCATACCAATGGGTCTTGTTTTTTTGTTGTTGTTATTGTTGTTTTATCTATTCAGCCACTCTCCAATCTCTGATTGGAGAATTTAGTCCAATCAGATTTAAAATAATATTTTTTTATGTTTTTAAAATAATTATTGATAAGTGTGTGCTTATTGACATTTTGTTAACTACTTTCTGGCTATTTTCGTAATTCCTCTCTTCTCTTACTCCCTTCCTTTGTGGTTTGGTTGACTTTCTTTAATGGAATGCTTACATTCCTTTCTCATCATCTTTTGTATATTTACTATAGGTTTTTATTTTGTGGTTGTCGTGAGGCTTACATATAACAACTCCTAACTACAGCAGTGTATTTTAAATTGATAACAACTTAAGTTTGATCCGGTAAAGCTTATCATTTTTACCCCCATCCCACCCTCCCATATTTAAAAATTTTAAAACCATAAAACTGGATAAGAGTTCCTGGGTTATCTGTGCAGGTAGAAAAAAAGGACCAAGTTCAGATCCCTGGGGTACTTCAATATTAAAGGATCAATATTTATAGAATGAATGAATCCCAATTTTTGCTTCTCAATTTGCAAAATTACTCCATGTAATTACTGAGGTGGAGAATAAAGGCAAAAGAAAAAAATTAAACTTCCTTATAACTATAGCCCACAAGACAATTCTTTGAGACAGGCAGACCAACCTTTCCCAAGGAAGCTTAGCTAAGTTGCCTCAATGTTAACACTTTGCCCAAGGCAAAAGGCAACCTTGGCTAGACATTAGCCCAACCTCCAGGATCCCGTAAAAACAAAAAAAAATCCCTTTGGAAACTTCCCTTATCTCTACCCAACACCCCCCCCCCCAAGATATATGTTAGCAATCATCATCCAAACATATAGCACACTGATATACATCTGAAGGGATCTCAGGAGGACGGTTTTACTAGCCAGTAGTAAATGAAACCTTTCCTAAAAAACAGCTAGCCCCTCAAGGTCCTGGAAACCCTGCTTCCAAATTTCTTAGAGACTTAACTATCCCTAACCCCCTCCCAAATTCAAAGTATATAATCAGCCACTTCTCATAACTCCAGTGCTGCTCTTTCTGCCCTCAGGTCCTATCCTCGTGCTTTAATAAAACTACCCTTTTTGCACCTAAGACATCTCAAGAATTCTTTTTTGACTGTTCGCTCTTAAACACCAACATTTCACATCAATCACATTATGTAAAGACTGATTTAACTAATACAAAAAGCAATGTCAAGAAACAAGTTTTTCGTTATTTTCTCTGAAGCCAAAGACTGCAACATATAAAACAAAAAAAATCCTAGAGGGAAAAGGTGATTGATTACAGGCTTAAAGGATAAGCACAGTAATTTTCCCATCTTTCAGAGGTGAAAGTCAAAAGATGTTTATAAATTGATGTCGTTTTGGAATGTAGTGAGGTCCAGAGCCAACAGCCAAGAAAGAATTTTTCAGACATCTTTGGTGCAAAAAGGTGATTTTATTAAAGCCTGGAGACAGGACACATGGACAGAAAGAGCCGCTACACTGGGGTTGTGAGGAATGGCTGATGACGGAGTTAGGGGAGGTAAAGAAAAAGGGAGGTGTCCAAAAAGATTTTGATATGCTAAAGAAGACTCTCAGGATACTGGAGGCCTGGCTATTGTCAAACTAAGGTTGTTTTCCCGTCTAACAAAGCATTATCATTAAAATAGTTGGAAGTTTCCTGGAAGAATGTCATGCATATCCCATGGGGGGGGGGTTATCAGCTTGTGCTTTGTCCTCAGCTTGCCTCCTGCTCCCTCATCAAAATGATAATCTAAGAATTAAAAAGTTTATTTCTTAAAGTCAAAAATGGTAATTAATCACAAACTTAATGGCAGTAGGCACTAGGGAAGACAACCTTTTCTGCCATTTAAAAAAATGTTTAAACAGTCTATGTTATAAATACAATCAGAAAGTGTAATAAAATTCTTGTAAAAGAGTACAATGTGTCATAATCCTAAAAACTCCTTTCCCCAAACTGCAAGGCTAAAGGTAGGCCTGCATCCAAATTTAAACATAATTACTAGTCAAATGCAAAGTTTAAAGAAGACTTTGTTCCCTCTTTTGTTCCTTTTGTTATCAGTACTCTAGCCATTGTTTGGGGAATTGGTGTCTCATTGTCTACACTTAAACTTAAAAAGTTCCTAGAAAAAGTAATTTTTATAATAATTCTTCTTTATTGTGGGCTTAAATTGCTATTTCTGTCACAGAGAAAAGGAAGGAGAAACTACTAAGCAAGGCTAACATCTTTAACACATGTCATTTATCTTTAAAAAAAAGATTTTATTTATTTATTTGAGAGAGACAGAGCACAAGCAGGGGGAGGGGCACAGCGAGAGGGACAAACAGACTCCCCGCTGAGCAGGGAGCCCCGCCCCAGGACCTGGATCCCAGAATCATGACCTGAGCCAAAGGCAGACACTTAACCAACTGAGCTACCCAAGTGCCCCTTGTTTAATCTTAACAACTTTATGATGCTGTAATGAATGATGGCTGCCTCTGAAGGCATCAACAAATTGTACAGGATTAGTATTTCCTATTTCACAGGATGCCCCAGAAGTTATTTGTTGTTTTGTTACATGAATATGTAACAAAAACAAAAACTCTCAAAAGCAAGAATGCTTATCAATGAACACACCATACTTCTAAAGAATAACATAACTGGAAAGGAGTATTAGATTCAATAATCTTAACCTCACTCACTGCCAATTTGACCAGAAAAAAAAAAAAATAGATTGCAAATAAGAAAAAAATTGTTTAGCTAGTCTGACCTGATCTACAGTATCTACACTAAGTCAAATCCTTAAGGAAAGCCTAATATGAGAAAGTCATCACATGAATGTGACAGTTCCCAAAAAGCAAGCCAGCACCAACATCGTATTCATAAGCACTTTGACCAAAAAAAAAAAAAAAAAAAAAATTTATGTAAATAGATTGCTGGATTAAAGCAGTCGTCTATCCAAATGGCTTTCATCTAAATTCTTGCAGAACAGTGCAGTACATATGTTTCTCAGTATAATAATACTTTGGCACCTATGAATTATGTTAAAAGTTCCTCCCAATCTAAAAATGATAATAAGAACAACAATGACGATAAAATACACAATATGTAGAGTTCAGCCAAAACAATATCATTAGCAATTTGCCCAGAGGAAAACCAACAGCGTTAGACTAAGTTCAATGAAAAGCGGAAAATCACTACTACTAAATTTCTGGGAAGGTACAAAACAAATTTCATTTCCCATTTTCTTTAGACCAACCATTAATATACATAATTCATAACTTTTAAGGCTTAAAATAAGCCTTTATACCTATATCGCTTCACCATCAATTATGTGTCCTTTGTAGAGCTCAAAACACATTCATCAAATATTTATTTACTTCTTGTAAGAGACACTGTTGAAGATTCTGACATATGTGGAACAATAAACATCATTCCTATCCTAGCCAAAAGAAGGCAAAATAAACTGACTAGTATACTACAATGCAATGAGCCTTACGACAAAGCTACATGCATGATGTTACCTACAGTAGCACATAATGATATTAAACTCAGCCTTCTGGAGGTAGTAGAGTAAGAACACAAAAAACAAAACTTTGCAAAGCCCTTTTATAGTAAATAAAACAAATTAACTACCAGAAGAATATATAAATAAATCTAACTAAGATTAACTAATGCAGAATCTTTTATAAATCTTTATAATCTAATGGCTTTCTTAACTTATGCAGTCTATTTTGAACTTTGGTTTACATTTTTTTGAGATTCATCTATTTGGTTTTAGACTTAGAAACAAAATTTGTATACCTTATCTCCCAATAAATACCTAATACTACAAAAAATAAAATAAAGAACTGAAGTAATCTCAAACGGATTACTGTATAGTTTACAATTTTTCTAAAAAATACATGTGGAAAAGGAATAGATTAGAAAGGTAACTTCCTAGTTTAAAAATATACAAATTTTGGTCACAGCAAGATTCTAATATATACATAGATAGACAGATAGACATTTTGCAGAGTTGGATACAGAGAAGAAAGTATGAATGATAGAATGTAACTCAAGGTAATACGTTTCCTTAAAAGTAAGCCAATCTATAGAGAACTGTGTAAGACTCCTCTTACTATATCATCATTCCAAAGTGAAATATATAGTTGTATGGGTTTAAAAGGAAATAGCAGGGGGCCTGGGTGGCACAGCGGTTAAGCGTCTGCCTTCGGCTCAGGGCGTGATCCCGGAGTTATGGGATCGAGCCCCACATCAGGCTCTTCTGCTATGAGCCTGCTTCTTCCTCTCCCACTCCCCCTGCTTGTGTTCCCTCTCTCGCTGGCTGTCTCTATCTCTGTCGAATAAATAAATAAAATCTTTAAAAATAATAATAAAAAATAAATAAATAAATAAATAAAAGGAAATAGCAAAACAGCACACAGAGACAATAACCAACCCAGCAGCAACCAGACCCAGCACCCAGTCTGTGATCTCTATCATTTCTCATTAAAAGACACAAGGGCTTCTTGGAGAAATGGCATATTCTAGGTCTAAGACAACAAATACACAAGGTATGCCTAGATAATCTTACATTCCAGTATCTTGCATATCCAAGCAAAAATGCTATAAAAGATTTCGGGAGTTACATAATGAAGACTTAGGAGCCAATTCAAAAGGGCTCCCAAGAGCCAAAGATAGGACCATGTTATAGAGAAAATTTATATCTATAAAATGCAGCTTGAAAATCAAAGGGCTAATCATCCATTTCAAAAAATTAGAAATAGGAGCAAATTAAACCTAAAAAAGTAAAAGGAAGGAAATAACAAAGAGCATAAATATGACACAGAAAACAAAAATACAAAGAGAAAATCTACAAAGTCAGAAGTTCTTTAAAAAGATTCAAATTGATGAAGGCTAGGTAAAACAAGGGGTATAAAAAATGAGACTGCAAAAATAACCAATATTATGACTGATAAAGGAGACATCATAAAAAATTTTCCAAACATTAAAGATAACCTGAAAGAAAATTATAAATAACTTTATACCAATAAATTTGAAAATCTGTAAGAAAAAGAAATTTCTAGAAAAATCCAACTTATTGAAACTTCCACAAAAAGAAACAGAAAATGAGAAAAATCGTATGGAATCCATAATAATAACTCTACAACAAAGAAAATTCTCATCATCAGTTTACTTCACTAGTGAATTTTACCCAACAATGGGGGTCAGGGTGATGGGGAGGATAGAAATCTTACACAAATTTTTCCAGAAAAACAAAATGAAAGAACATGACCCAAGTTGTTTGATCAGACATATAAAACTTGACAAGGACATGTGAAAGAAGGGAAATTATGACTTGAGATATGGATGTCAAAATCCTATAAAAAAAAAAAAAGTATCTGAAAGCCAAATCTAGTAATATATAAAAAGGGCCACCACTATAATCAAGTTAGGTTTATCTGTTTAAAAAAAAAAAACAAAACCCATCAAGGTGCCTGGGTCAGTTAAGCATCTGCCTTCAGGTCAGGTCATGATTCCAGGGTCCTGGGATGGAGCCCTGAACCAGGATCCCTGCTCATCGGGGAGTCTGCTTGTCCCTCTGCCTCCCTCCCCCAGACTTATGCATGTGAGTGTGCATGCACGTGCTCTCTCTCATAAAAATAAATAAAATTAAAAAAAAAATCGATCTATACAACCCACATTATAATAAAATGAGAAAAATCACATTTGTTGTAATAAATGCTGAAAAGAATTGGGGCAATTTAAACCTATTCATGACAAAAAACTCTTACCAAACTTGAATAGAAGAAAACCTACCCATAAAAAAAAAAAATAATTAAAAAAGAAAAGAAAAGAAAATCTACCCAATCAAATAAAACCAACAGAAAACCATTTAGAAGCTACTTAGAAATACCAAAATTAGAGATCAGATTCAAGATATAGGAACTTTCGTCAAAAACGACAGATTTGTCAGGTTCTGTTTAAAAATAAATCAATTATGGTGGCACTGTAATCCCTTTCCATGATAAACTAGTTATTCACACTGAATCATTTGAACTTAATGACCTCTTGTCTCATTTGTGAGCAAATTACCTTGCCCTTCCTATACACAGGTTAAATCTTAAATCTTTCAAGTCAACTGAACTGTAACTGTGCCACTTTTTAGAACTGCCTATAAATTAAGTAGTCCTAAAACTCCCGAAGTTTTAAAGGAGAAAAAAATTGCCTAAATAAAATACAACTATAACATCTGAAAAGAAACGTGACATGGTTAAGGTATATGAACAAGGTCCTAAGGTGATACCTGACTTACTTGAACTTTAAAATGTCTACTTTTAAATTGAAAGAAAAAAAAATTAGGACAACAAAATTAATTGCAGATCAAATAAGACAAATATTTTAGATCAAATTATGAGAGGGGATTGAAAATGGAATGAATATTTACCTAATGCATGAAGAATGAAGAAACAGCCTATCTTTAAGGGGTGCATAAGAAATACAGGAAAATGGTCAGATATAGTAACATTTAGAACATTAAAAAATAATAAAAATTATAAAGGAAAAAAGAAAGAAAAATTATTAGTTTAATAATCATAATATACCCCCCAAAAAAATCCCTTTAAGCATATAAAATCTTAAGACCTCATTCATTTATTTAACATTATTGCACACTTACCATGTGCCACTGTTCTGGAAACTTAAGAATTAGTCAGAGTATGTTCGTCCTTGGAGGGGGATTACTGACCAGAGGGGGCATAAGAAAACCTACTGGGGGGCTATACCTCAACCTGTGTAGTGGTGACCTGCGTTTATCCATACATAAACATTCACTTAGCTGTACACGTACAATTTGTGCACTTTAGTGTAAGCTGTATATCAATTTTTTTGTGAAAGTTCATTTGTGTTGCCTTCTATTATTGCTAACTATTCTTATACATACTACTTTGATTTTAATTCATAGAAACCTTGCAACAAATTTCTGGCATAGCCAAAGGGTACTTACTACATGTCTCACTGTGATGGCAAAGTTTTAAATAACCCAAGAGGAGAAAACAGATGCCTGTATTAAAAAGAATATTACCATTAATAGGCAAATAACCACTGAATTCTATTAATATATAACACAAAAGTATTAACTGAATTTTTAAAAATGTTTATTTCTCCATCAGTCACATAATTATGCTGCCAGATATGAACTTAACTATTTTTCTATCACTGTTTCTCAATAGTCATCGGTATAGCAACTTCACAATTTTTGCCAGTACTACCAGCATACAGTTAATTTTTTTACTCATCTTTGATTTTAAATTTAATTAGCCTTATCTAATAAAATCCACAAATTTACTGATTTGAGTCCAAGTTCCATTTTTTCTAATACATATAATATATAACTCTATAAAGTTTAAATGCTCATCAATGTACTAAAGTCCTCTCGCATCACCATACCAAAAATTGTAGACTTTAACACAGACTGTTTCATCTCTTGGTCCATTCTCAGGGAATTCACTTTCCCTGTCCTGATGTAGCATGATGAGACAGAAAGAATATTAGTAAACCTCATTTCAAGTCCACATTTCTTTGAGAACTAGCTATGGACCTTTAGACAAACTATTTTACATTTATCTCTGGACCGCAGTTCCCTTGTAAGATTGTGAAGCTAAAATGGCCACTACTGAGATTCCCTACAACTCTAATATTCTATAACACGACAGCCAGTGGTTTTACCACTTGTCTAATAATATATATATGTATATTATTCATATATATTGTATGCACATATAATACATATATTATCTATATAATATTTATATGTATATATGAGACAAAAGAATGCAAGGCAACCTACAATAGCCACAACAAACCAATAAACATACTACAGTTTTCTATGTTGTTTTCAAATTCTGGGTCTGCATATCAGAGCTGAGCATCATTCTTGCTTAAACCACAGCTATGGTACATCATCTGAGATCTCTAGTGTTAGTTCTAAAAATGAAGGAAAACTTAAAAGTATTTGTACAGCCATCAATTTAGAGAATCCTCCTAAATGTTTACAATTACTCTTCCCATTTTTTCTAGTTATCTAGTTACCTTAGCCATACCAAGTCCCAAGGAAGCCATGTGCATAGGTACAATAGATGCCTATAGAAACAGTGGGTTACAATGCAGGTAAACTCTGAGCTTAGGAATTCCGTATTTTTTATAATGGGAATAAGTATGCCTGCCCTTTCCTTGGAAGGAAGACACTATCTCTGTCTTCCAAGACTATTCATTACAAAAACATCCTCGAAAAGATAGTCCAGAACAAAGCGCAGTTAGTGCTTTACTTACAAGATATGCAGAAATACAAGACATCGATAGAGAATTGTCTTCTAAAACTTGTTCATCCCTGTCTACTTCACTACCATCCAATACAATACTCTGTTAACATTTCATCTTATACTACCTAGCTATCTATGAATAAAAAACAGCTTTAGGAAAGATCTTATATCTATTTTAAAAACTTTAGCAACAAAACTGAAAAATGGAGAATAACTTTACAAAAAGGGAAGGAAAAGAGTTTCATTTTGCCTGCATCATCCGTTCCCCTAGCTCAGCTTTGCTCAGTACCAAGAGGGAACTCCCTAGCTAGAAAGAATTCCTCTTGCCAGGAAAGGGAGAGCAAAGTGAACTATCAGCTTCCCCAGCCCTTCTGGACACTCCACAAAGGACCTGCTTCCATTTTACCCCAAGAAGAGACTGGCAAAGCTGAAACATACAGGTATGGCTAGAAATAAGGAAGAAAAACAGGGGCTACCAATAGCAGCCATACAGTGGGATCAACCACAGTTCGCAGTGACCTGCTCTGCAGAGGACCCTAGAAAACTTTCTCCATTGAAGAAACCAACAGCCAGGGCACCTGGGTGGCTCAGTCAGTTAAGTATCTGACTCTTGATCCCAGCTCAGTCTTTCTCTCAGGGTCAGGAGTTCAAGCCCCTCTTTGGGCTCCACACCAGGTGTGGGGCCTACTTAAAAAAATAAAAGAAGACAAGACCAAAGCTGACCAGACCAATAGCCAGCACAGAGACAGATTTCACTAGCTTTTGCCCCACAGGTATTTGAGTTCACAGAAATTAGCCTGAGTCCCCCACATACACATACACTCCCCCTTCTCTCACGTGCCCTCTCCAGAGCCTGGGAACCACACCAGCAGCCAGCCCAAGCATCTGTGGCTGCTGAGTTCAAGATACAAGCCTAGACTCCCACGGCTAACCTCTCCTGATACGCATGTGCTCAGATTAGCCCCTCCAGTTGTGTACTTGCACCAGCTGGTACCAGCTTCCACTATCACATGCACAAACATGCCCATTTTGGAGAATGCAACCAAAGAAGAGCACACCAACAGCCAGGGCCATCACTGCTTCTTGTGGGTCCAGATCAGGCCCTATCTTCTGTCACTGGTCGGTACCACTGAATCACTTACAGCTAGCCCCTTGAGCTGTGCACCTGCACACCCTGGCCCAATCCCATCACTGTCCTCCACTGCCATGCACCCATAGCAAAACACAGCAAGCATGACAGTACACACCTACAGCCAAGGCCCCTGCAGCTATTTACCTGCCCTGTGCTCCTCATTACATGTGTGTTTGCAACCACACCTGCCACTAGCTACACCCCTAGCTCGTCCTTGCAACTGAGTGTGTGAATATCACAAGTTCCAGCCACTACCACTGCTTGCCCTGGACCCTCGCTGCTGAGCCTGGAGGTGCTACTGAGGACCTCAACAGTCCTCAATGACTCTCCAGATCCCCCACAATGCTAAACAAAAACCACACATTTGTTGATGCTATGGACCCCAATGGCTTTAGCCAATGAGCCACAATGGCCACTGAGGACCCAGTGCTGCCACATGCCCCTGCACCTGGTACCCTATACCATGAGGCTCAGGGACACAGCATGCTCTGGCATGCCCCACCTGTTGATGAAAGTCTTCCCTTACTGAAATCAGGCTATAAAGTCAGGAAGGGGAGACTGATTCTTCAAATGCACAGACACAAAGCTACAAGGCTTACAAAATATCAAAAAAACATAGCTCAACCAAAGTAATATAGTAAACCTCCAGTAACAAACTGGCCCTAAAAAAATGGAGATCCAGGAATTGCCCAACAAAGAACTCAAAATAATCATTCTGAAGATGCTCAGAGAGCTACAAAAGAACACACAAAAAAATATAACAATATCAGGGAAACAATACAAGAAGTTGAAAAGTTCGGCAAAGAGAGAGAAAACAAAAAAGAACAAACAAATTTGGAACTGAAGAATACAGTAACTAAACTAAAGAATCCAAAAGAGAGCTTCAACAGCAGACCAGAGCAAGTAAAAGAAATAATCAGTGAACCTGAAGACAGATTTTTTGAAATTATCCAGTCAGAAAAGCAAAAAAAAAAAAAAAAAAAGAGGTATGCCGAAATCTTTGGGTCTTGTAAGACACCAATAAGAGAAACAAGGTGTACATTATGGGAGTCCTCAAAAGAAAAACAAGAGAAAATAGAATAGAAAGTTCATTTAAAGAAATAAGGGCTGAGAACTACTCAAATTTGGGAGATTATCTGGACATCCCAGTTCATTAAGCTAATAGGTCACCCACATTTTCAATCCAAACAATGTTCTTCAAACACATTATAATAAAATTGGCAAAATCAAAGAGAATTTTAAAAGCAGCAAGAGAAAAAAAAGTTCTTGCATATAAGGGAACGCCCCTGTCTATCAGTGGATTTCTCAGCAGAGACCTTGCAGGCCAGGAGAGAACAGGGTGATATATTCAAAGTATGGAAAGAAAGAAATTGCCAACCAAGAATGTTTTACCCAGCAAGGTTGTCCTTCAGAAATGAAAGCAAGATAAAGACCTTCCCAAACAAACAAAAGCTGAGGGAGTTCTTCACCACAAGACCTGTGTTACAAGAAATACTGAAAGGAGTTCTTCAAGCTGAAGCTAAAGGACACTAACCAGTAACACAGAAAACTTATGAAAATAAACAGCCCATTGGTAAAGGCAAGTAAGTCGTCTAATTCAGAATACTCTAACACTGTAATATGGTCATGTGTTAACTGTTAACTCTAATATAAAGGTTGAAGGACGAAAATAGTTACAGCTATAATAATTTGTAAATTGATACACAATATATAAAGATGTAAAGTGTGACATCAAAAACACAAAATGTGAGGGAGAGGAATGAAAGCAGTTTTTTTTTTGTTTGTTGGTTGCTTTTTGTTTTTTATGAGACTAAAGTTAAGTTGATATCAGCTTAAAATAGACTGTTATATCTATAAGATGTTTCAAGTAAGCCTCAGGGTAACCAAAAACAAAAACTTAAAGAAGGTACACACAAAATAAAGAGACAGTAATCAAAGTGTACCACTACAGAAAATCATTAATTTACATAGAAGGAGAACAAGAGAGGAAGGAACAAAGAAACTATAAAACAGCCAGAAAACAATTTGGAAAATGGCAATAATAAGTCCTTATTTATCAATAATTACTTTAAATGTAAATAAACACTCCAATGAGAAGGCATAGAGTGGCTGAATTGATTAAAAAAAAGAAATGACCCAACTATATGTTGCCTACAAGAGACTCACTTCAGCTTCAAAGACACACATAGGCTCAAAGAGAAGGGATGGAAAAACATTTTATGCAAATGGAAATCAAAAGAGAGCAGGGGTAGCTATAATTAGTTATATCAGAGAAAACAGACTTGGAAGTCAAAAATTGTAATGAGACAAAAAGGTCATTATATAATAGAAAAGAGGTCAATTCATTATGAGGATATAACAATTGTAAATATATATGCACCCAACATTGAAGCAGCTAAATATATTAAGCAAATACTAACAGATTTGAAGAAAGTAACAGACAGCAATAAAGTAATCAGAGGAGACTTCAATACCCCACTTTCAAAAATGGATAAGTCATCCAGATAGAAAATCAATAAGGAAACAATGGACTTGAACTATATACATATATTTTTTAAAGATTTTATTTATTTATTTGAGAGAGAGACAGAGATAGGGAGAGAGAACACAAGCTGGGAGGAGAGAGAGAAGCAGGCTCCCCACTGAACCAGGAGCCCAACGCAGGGCCTGATCCCAGATCCCGGGATCATGACCCAAGCTGAAGGCAGACGCTTAAACCGACTGAACCACCAGGTGCCCCTGAACTATACTTTAGACCAAATGTTACCTAACAGACATATACAGAATATTTCACCCAACAACAGCAGAATACACATTTTTCTCAAGTGCACACGTAACATTCTCCAAGATAAATCATATGTTAGGTTACAAAACAAGTCTTAGCAAATTTTAAAAGACTGAAATCATGCTAGTATCTCTTCTAACCATAAAGGTTTGAAACTAGAAATCAGTAACAAGAAGAAACGTGGAAAATTCACAAATATGTGGAATTTAAATAACCCACTCCTGAAAAACCAAAAGTCAAAGAGGAAATTAACAGGGAAATAAAGAAGTATCTTGAAATAAATGAAACCGTAAATACAACATACCAAATTTATGGAATACAGCAAAAGAGAAGTTTATAGTGATAAATGCCTAAATTAAGAAAAAAGAATGATCTCAAGCAACCTAACTTTACAATTCAAAGAACGAAAAAAACAAGAACTAAGCCCAAAATTAGCAGAAGAAAGAAAGAAGCTAAAGATCAGAGGTGAAATAAATGAAACAGAGAATAGAAAAACAATACAAAGACAAATGAAACTAAGAATTGGTTTTTTGAAAAAATAAACAAGAAAAAACAAATTAGAAATGAAAAGAGACATTACAACAGATACCACAGAAACACAAAGGCCCACAAGACACTAAGATGAACAATTATACACCAACAAATTGAACAACTTACAAGAAATGGATCAATTCCTAGAAGCATACAAACTACTAAGTCCAAATCATAAAGAAATAAAAATTCTGAGCAGACCAAGTAACAAGTTAGGGCAACTGAGGCAATATTTAAAAACCCCCAATAAAGAAAAGCCTAGGATTTGATGCCTACATAGGTAAATTCTATCAAAATTTTAAAGAGATAACACCAATTCTTCTCAAACCCTTCCAAAAAGCTAAAGAGAAGGGAACACTCCCAAACTAATTTAATGAGGTCAGCATTATCCTGATACCAAAGATAAAGATACTACAAGAAAACAGGCCAATATCCTGATGACTAAAAACACAAAAAGGCTCAACAAAATACTAGTAAACAGAATTCAATAGCACATTTAGGAGAGCCTACACAATGTCAAATAGGATTTATCCCTAGGATGCAAGGATAGTTCAACATATGCAAATTAATAAATGTGATACACTACATTACTAAAATGAAGGGCAAAAATCATATGGTCATCTCAACAGCTGCAGAAAAAACAGTTGACAAAATTTAACATCCTTCTATAATTAACTTAAAAAAATAGAAGCTCAACAAACTGGGTATAGAAGGTAACATATCTCAACATAAAGATCATATATGAAAAACCCAGAGCTAACATATTCGGTGGTGAAAGGCTGAAAGTTTTCCTTTCAAGATCGGGAACAATACAAGGGTGCCCATTCTCACGATTTCTATTTGATATAGTATTTCCAGTCCCAGCCAGAGCAATTAGGCAAGAAAAAGAAATAAAAGGCATCCAAACTGGAAAGGAAAAAGCAAAAGTGTCTCAGGGCATCTGGGTGGCTCAGATGGTTAAGTGTCTGCCTTTGACTCAGGTCATGATTTCCAGGTCCTGGGATTGAGCCCCAAGTCAGGCTCCCTGCTCAGTTGGGAGTTGGCTTCTCCCTTTGCCCCTCATCCCTGTCATGCTCGCTCTCTCACTCTCTCTTGAAAATAAATAAAATCTTTTTTAAAAAAGTGTCTTTGCTGATAATATAATCTTGTATATAGAAAATCAAAAACACTCTAGTTAAAAAATTGATAGGTCTAATAAATTCAGGAAAATTGCAAGACACAAAAATCAATATACAAAAATCAGTTGCATTTCTATAGTACAATAAACTGTCTGAAAAAGAAACAAGGAAGTCAATCCCATTTGTGATAGCATCAAAAAGAATAAAATACTTAGGAATAATTTTTTTAAAGAATTAGTTTTATTTTTTTTAAGATTTTATTTCATTTATTTGACAGAGACACAGCAAGAGAGAGAACACAAGCAGAGGGAGTGGGAGAGGGAGAAGCAGGCTTCCCACTGAGCAGAGAGCCCAATGCAGGGTTCGATCCTAGGACTCTGGGATCATGACCTGAGCCAATGGCAGACGCTTAATGACTGAGCCACCTAGGTGACCCGGCTTTACTTTACTCTTATTTTTTTTCAAGTAAGCTCTACACCCAAAGTGGTGCTTGAACTCACGACCCCAAAATCAAGAGTCACATGGTCTACTGACTGAGCCAGCCAGGCACGCTACTTAGGAATAAATTTAACCAAGGAAATGAGAGATCTATATACTGAACACTGTAAGACACCAAGGAAAGAAATCAAACAAGACACAAAAAATGGAGACATCCCATGTTCGTGGATCAGAAGAAATATTGTTATCTGTCCATACTATCCAAAGTTATCACTGATTCAGTGCAATCCCTACCATTATTTCAAACACAAAAAAAGAAAAACAACTCTGAAATTCATATGGAACTATAAAATACCCCAAGCAGCCAAAGCAATCTTCAGAAGAAAGAACAAAGTCGGAGGCATCACAATTCTTCTTTTCAAATTACATTACAAAGCTATTAATAATCAAAACAATATGGTCCTGGCATAAAAATAGACACAGACCAATGGAACAGAGAACTCAGTAATAACCTCACACACATGTGGTCAATTATTTGACAAGGAAGTCAAAAATACCCAGTGGGGAAAGAATAGTCCCTTCAGTAAATTATGTCGGGAAAACTGGAAAGTCATTATGCAAAAGAATGAAACTGGATCCCTATCTTACACCATATACAAAAATCAACTCAAAATAGATTAAGACTTAAACATAAGACCTGAAACCCAATAACTCCTAGAAGAAAACAAAGGGAAAAAGCTCCTTGACATCAGTCTTGGCATTGATTTTTTTTTTTTTTTGGCTATGTATCAAATACACATGCAGCAAAAGCAAAAATAAGGTATATGTTGGTATACCTTATTTTTATAGGTATAAGGCTGAACTATATGAAACTAAAAAGCTCTTGCACAGCAAAACAGACAATAAACATGAAACGGCAATCTACAAAATGTGAGAAAGTATTTGTGAACCATATGTCTGATAAAGGATTAATATCCAAAATACATAAGGAACTTGTACAACTTGATAGCAAAAAAAGAAAGAAAGAAAAAAAAGAAAGAAAGAAAGAAAGAAAGAAAAAAGAAAAAGAAAAAAAATCTGATTTAAATACAGGTGGAGGACTTGAACAGACATTTTTCTAAAGACATAAAAATGACCAACAACTATATGAAAAGGTGCTCAACATCACTAATCATAGACGAAATACAAATCAAAACCACAATGATACATCATCTCGCACCTGTTAGAATGACTATTATCAAAAAAAAACAAAAGACAACAAATGTTGGTGAGGATATGGAGAAAAGGGAATCCCAGTGCACTGTTGCCAGGAATATAAATTGGTACAGCCGCTATGGAAAACAGTATGGAGATTCCTCAGAAAGTTAAAAATAGGACTACCATACAATCCAGCAATTTCATTACTAGGTATTTATCTGAAGGAAACAAAATTATTATCTTGAAGAGATATTCCATGTTCACTACAGCATTGCTCCCATGTTCACACAGCATTATTCACAACAGCCAAAACATGGAAATTTTTTTATAAAATTATTCAGCCATTAAGAAAAGGAAATCCTGCCATTTGCAACAACATGGATGGACCTCGAGGACATTATGCTAAGTGAAATCAAATCAGACAGAGAAAGACAAATACTGTATGACCTCAATTATATGTGGAATCTAAAAACACTGAACTCATAAGTGCAGAATGGTGGTTGCCAGGGGCCTCAGGTGTAGGGGAAATGAGGAGATGTTGGTCAAAGTGTACAAACTTCCAGGTGTAAGATGAGTAAGTTCCAAGAATATAATGTACAGCATGGTGACTATAGTTGACAATACTGTATTGTATATTTGAAACCTGCTAGGACAGCAGAGCTTTAATGTTCTTAAAACAACAACACAACAAAATGGTAATTCCGCGTTCCATGAGATTAAGAATGTGTTTAACACATAATTCCGCGTTCTGTGAGATTAAGAATGTGTTTAACACATAATCGTGGTAAACACCCTGCAGCATATACATGTATCAAATCATCACACTGTGTACCTTAAACTTACACAATGTAATATGTCAATTATATCTCAAGGCTGGGGAGGTATGTCTGCTCTTATTCATTTTTGAAACCTCAGCTTCTTGCACAGTATGTGCCACATAGCAAGCACTGAAAAAAAATTCATTCAGTGAATAATGGAAACAAAGAAAACCTTTCTTCACAAGTTATTAAGACTACATTGTTTAAATCATTCAGTCACTTAAGGGTATGAAAAAAAGAGGAAAAACAACTGAAGTATAAAGCAGAGTAGCCTTCATGGGCATTTAATAAATGATCATGGCAAATCTATAAAGGATGAAAGGTTTGGATTCAGCCAAGAAATGTTAACACTGCATTATAAGATTAAAGAAATCTTATGTCAACCTAGAAACTATAGCAGTAATGGATTTTTTAAACCTTTACACATTCACTTCCCCTTCCTGTAATAACATGTACCTTGATCTTCCCTTGAAGAAAGCAACCCTCCTCCAATGTATGCAAACTTGCTTGGTACCCTGCTCTCTCCTAGCAAAGAGTAAACAATAAACCCAAACCAAGTCAAATCGGTCCCTCTCTGATTCACTCTCTGAGACATCTGACTCAGGAGCAGAGCGGATCACATGAATGGAAAACAATTAGAGAACTATCTAGCTTAATGGAGGCTCCACAAAGACTATCCATTACTTCCTGCCCTCTAGATCCCTGGAGCTGCATTAAGTGCCCGTTCTATCTCGAACTTGGTTTTTCAACCTTTACTTCAAGAAAATGAGCTTATCATTCTGGTATATTTTTTAAGTTAGCAAAAGTTTCTTACCACTTGAACCAAAGAACCCTAAATGAACACATTTCAGCCATGTACAACTAAAATAAGCCTTGAATAACAAAAGTCAAGGTTAACTTCAAATGAATCCACAAAGTGAAACGTGAGACCTGAAAATATAAAACACCATATACACTATAAGAAAAAAAAAAAAAACAATAGCATAATATTCATCTATGTGTTTCTAGCTAGATGTTTTAATTCCATTAATAAGAAAATCATATAAACATCATCATGACCAGGTTTTGGCCACAATGATAAGGAGAAAAAACTGTGTTTAATCAGAAATGTGATCTCTACTTCAATTTTAGTTCGGTCTTACTATCCAAAATGCCTCCTCTGGAATTCTTGCATCTTATTTTCTCATCCCCTATCAAATGAAGGATTTGTGGTCAACTGCATTAGTATTAAGAGGAGAAACATATCTAAAAATATCTATTTGAGTAGCTGACAGTTTCATTTGTCTGACTGATCTTATAATCTATGCAGTCTTTGTGAAGTAAATAACAAGAGTGGAAACAAAGTGTATGACCAATCCTTCTAAGGCCCTAGACCATAATTAACCCATCCTAACAACTTAAAAAAAAAGGGGAGCTATAACTCTACCTCTATCTCATCACCTACCTGGTTTCTAAAATTAAGTTGTGTCAAGTGCAAAGCTTAAAAACATCTTTCAGATGATAACTGTGATTTCCATAGGAAGAAAAAATACACACATATTTCTACCATAGCCTAGGACTTATTACTCACAAGAACAAGTTAATTAAAATGCATAATCAAGGCTCATCAACATTTCCAATATGTGAGAAGTAAAGAAAAAGGATACAGAATAAATAGAAGATAAAATCCCCAACAACAACAACAACAAAAAAATGGCGGGGGGAACCTGGAAGGACCAGAGAGAGAGAGAGAGAGAGAGAGAGAGAGAGAGAAATGAAACAAAACACTGATAAATAAAAATCAATACAAAATTGAATATGTTACATTCATCATTTCTCCTATTATTTTTATTCTAAAGTAAAGCAGTTCAAGAAGAAAAATGAAAGCATCTGGGCACTATTTTGAAACCACAAATAGTATTCATTTTTTTACTTCCATTTACATGTAGTTAAATTAAATGCAATCTGTATCTAACATTTTTCTTCAATTCAACATGTTCCCACTTAGACACACTTAAGTTTTGGCAACTGCCATTAGTGTTTCTCAAATATTCATGCAAAAGACTGCTTTAGGCAAAGCTAAGATGTTTTTGTTAACGAGACAGGAGAGGGAGAAAAAGAAACATGATTTTAAAGTAACTGAAAAGTGTTACAATTTCATTTCCCAACTGATTTCCCAACTGATTTCAGATTTGGTATTTAAACACTTGGCTTCTTGCACATGCTTTTGCTATTGCAGACCCTATTTACTGACCTTATCCAAAATCATATAGATATACCATTGAAACCTAGTGTTGCTTACTACCAATGATTTTGAGGAAAAGGAAAGAACATCAACTGCTAATTCTTCCTCACCAGCTGAAAGTACTTAGCATCTTCCTTAATACAAACAGTATCTGCCCCAGAAAATATCAAGCACAAAAGCCCTGTTGGTGGCAACATTTTGAAAACATAAACCAACAAAAACAAGTAAATGAAAACAAAAATCACCATGTACACAAACAGAAGCAGTGAGGGCAAAAGAGTTTTTTTCTATTTTCAAAATGATTCTGGGTTAGGGGATTTATACTACCTCCAAAATTTACTATAAAAAATAAAGCAAAAGAGTGTGATATTGGCATACCATAATTTACCAGTGGAACAGAACAGAAAGTCCAGAAATGGCCACACATCCATGGTCAATTAATTTGTAACAGAAGTGCCAAGGAAACCCAATAAAAAGGAAAATATTTTAAATAAAAATCTCATTAAAAGAGAGAAAAAAATAAACCTGACTTGCACTAAAACACAAAAATTAACCCAAAATAAATCACAGACCTAAATATAAAAGCCAACATAAATATTTCAATATAAAACTTTAAGAATAAAATAGAGAAAATCTTCACAAATTTGGGGTAGGCAAAAATTTCTTAGGAGACTAAAAAACACAAGTCATAAAAGAAAAAACTGGTATGCTAGATTCCATAAAAATTAAAAGCTTCTCTTCAAAAACAGAGTTAAGAAAATGAAAAGGTAAGTCACAGATAAAATATACACAATACATACATTTGACAAAGAACTAGGATCCAGACCATAAGAAGAACTTTTAAAAGTCAATAAGAAAAAAAGCAAAAGTTTTTAAATAGACAAAAGATTTAAACAATAAATAAGACAAATGACCAACAAACAAAAAGATGCTCAATGTAAAATGCAAATGAAAAACCACAATGAGATACTACTACACAACCACTAGAAACACTAAAATGTTTTAAACTGTTGATGAGGAGGAACAACTGAACTCTCATACACTGTTGGTGGAAATGGAAAACAGTAGAACCATTTCCTAGGTATTTACCCAAGAGAAATGGAAATATGTCTGCTCAAAGACTTGCACAAGGATTTTTCATAGCAGTCTTTTTAAAGATTTTATTTACTTGAGAGAGGTAGAGAGCTCCCAAGTGCACGCACGGGGGGGGGGGGGGGAGCAGGCTCTCCCCGCTGAGCAGTAAGTCTGATGCAGGACTCAATCCCAGGACTCTGGGATCCTGACTTGAGCCGAAGGCAGACTTAACTGAGCCACCCAGGTGCTCCTCATAGCATTTTCATTTGTAATAGCCAAGTCAAATTATCTACCAATAGGCGAATGAACAAACAAATTGCAGTACATTCATACAACAGAATACTATCCAGCAATAAAAAGGAACAATCTCAAAAACGTTCTGAGCAAAAGAAGCCATATAAGAGTACATATTCTATGATTTCATTTACATGAAATTCTAAAACAGACAAAAAACAATGTGTAGTGTATAGAACTCAGATCAGCTGTTGCCTGAAGAGCTGGGAAAGTGGGGAGCGTGGAGATGGGGAAATATTAAGTGGGAAAAGGGCACAAGCGATTTTGGGGACTAATGAAAATGTTCTATATCTTGATGGTAGTGATAGTTACAGGGGCGTATGCATTTGTCAAAATGCATCACATTATATACATAAAATGGGTGCATTTTATTCTATGCAAATTATATCAAAATAGTGTTTGGTTTGGGTTTTTTCTTTTAAGTGCTGTTGGTAGCTTAAGTGATAGCAAGAAAGGAAAGACTACAGAGATAAGGCAGAATGACACTGTTAAAAGCAACTTTTTTAAATGATAGGAAAAGCTCAAATTCTAGCATAGCTAAAACCAGGAATGTAATGGAATTTATTTAATTTCAATGTAAAATGAGCATAATTCACAGGATAGCTGCGAAAATTAAACGAGATAGTTAACACTGTACCTGGTATATCACAGAAACAGATTGGTTGACTCCGTATCTATCCATGTTGTTAAGGTAAAACCAAGAAAATAAGTAACAGTTACATGGATTAAATCATAAAAAAACTTGTAGAGGAAATAATTTTAGATGTCAATTTTAAAAGGAAATGGATGAAAAGGAAGGAGGGCATTGCCGGTCGAGGGAATGGTAATATGCAGAAGAACAGAGGCGAGGCGGCAAGAAGCAAGTCGCATGTAGGAGATGGAAAAATTAGCATGCCTATGGCAGCAAGTCCATATACGGGAATAACAAAAAAAGCAGGGTAATCTTCCCATCTGATATAAATATTCATTTAAATTTTACAGTAGGATCCAGAATAGTAACTTTATCCAGTTGATGCTATGACACAACATAAATAAACTCAACTTCACAAGGAAAATAAATTCAACTATTTAAAATAAGAAAAAAAAATTTGTCTTTCTGTTGGAAAAATATGAATGATTACAATCATCAACTTCAGTCTCTTGGAGGTTAGCCATAGTTCTCTCCCTAAAGAAAAAATTATTAAAATATAAATATAGCAAAGCAACATATGGACTTGCTGTGCAGCTGTCATTGCACTCCTAAAATTATGAAAGCTACACTTTCCACAATCTAAAATCTGTAAGTGATCACTTTGAAAAACAAGATATAAAAAAATCTCCTCAAAAGAACTAATCAGCTACAACAAAAATTATCTCATGGCATGCTACTTAATGTCAGAATGCTAGAGTTATATTCCAAGAGACCTGAAGTGACCAAGATCAGGATTCTTGAGCACTTAACATAATTCTGACATGTTATTACATGTATGCATTTAAGTGTGTTTAATAAAAAGAATGCAGGGTTAGCATTCTTGCAGCATTCAAACTAACTTAAATCCTTAAGATTTTACATATTCAGCAGAGTAACTCCTTTCTATATTTTATACATAAAACACTTAAGTGTCATTTCAGGTTTTAATTCTGGGAAGAGACAGCCAAGATCGCTAGTAATAACTTAGGCTAATTTAGTTCCCAGAATGAGAGAAATGTACAGAAATGTAGAAAAAGAATGAGATGCACAAAAAAGGAAATATAAAAGGGCAATACTACTGACCTTTGAACAAAGTAGCAGCAGTATAGCTATGGCGAGGACAACAAAGCTACAAGATTAAATTAACTCAAGTCTCTTTGTTGAGGAAGGATGTAATGTAGTGACAATGAACTAACACAAGATTTCATCTGCTCCATTTACACCAAGCAATACCCAGTTAGAGGCTTTGGCTCAAAGTAGAACATGTAGAGACTAAAGAATGAACTTATCTACTTTTGCTTTCTTGGGCCCACGATATATACATCAATGTAATACGTGAAATAATTATGAATGCATAAAAAATTATTAATGTGCTATATCATCCAGAATCATGATTTTCCCTTTAAAATTTCTTTTGATGATTATATTTTATACTCTAAAATACCTTTTAAAGTATTTCATATATACATACACACACACTAAAAAAAGGAAGTTACTATTTTAAGAAACAAATTTTTAAAAAAGTTTTTAATAATAAGATTGGCAATAAAATATTAGTTAAGACCCGCCACTGTTTGGGATGCCTGGGTGGCTCAGTGGGTTAAGCATCCGCCTTCAGCTCAGGTCGTAATTGGGGGGGGGGTGGAGCCCCACATCGGATTCCCTGCTCAGCGGGGAGTCTGCTTCTCCCCCTGCCCCTCACCCTGCAGTCGTGCTCTTTCACTCTCTTTCTCAAATAAATAATTATATTAAAAAAAATAAAAGACCTGCCACTGTTTTTCTGTTTTTGTTTCTTTGTTGAAAGATTTTAGGAGGCTGATACTGCTAAAAAATATTCCTTTTAAAATGAGGATTGTAAAACTTTTTAAGTCAAGCACCTTCAAAATGACTAAAGGGATGACAATCAACATGAGAACAGTCTCTTTTAGTGTACTGCAAAGGCTTTATCACTGTAAATAAACATTTTATGTAGGGGTGGGAAATTTGCCCATGTTGCATCTGCATTACTCAGATTAAAGATTTGAGGAGGAGGTTCAAAGTTTAAAAGAATAAGAAAGTCTCTTATAAAAACCCCTAAAAGCTACTATTAGATAAGTGGAAGGGGAATAAAAGTAGCCTGATTCTCTTGCTAACGGTGTGAAGTATCTTTTTGGTTATTCATCGTAGAAACATGCCACCCAACAACCAGCTATATAGAAAAAAGAATACACACAATAAAAAGTAAAATTAAATTAAAGCTCTCCCTGGGCAAGCTACTGCTGGAGTCACTAGTTTTCTCAATGATTCTTCTTCATACCTTTTTGTGGTTTTGCCTTACTAAAATCCTATTTGAGAGGGAAAAAAAAACCTTAAATTTTAAAAAAGAATTTAAGCAAAAAAATCAAATAAAATGGGCAGAGAAATTTAAAATATATAAAAGTAACAAGAAATATTAGAAAAATAAAAGCTAAAGATTAGGAATAAGAGTACATAAAATGTTAGTGGACACACTATGGACAAAAAAGATGAAAGCAACAAAAGACAGGTAAAAACTAAAGGGAAATAAAATCAGCAACTTAAGACACTGAGAGCAGAGAAACAAAAACTATCTTTTAATCAATATAATATTAATAATAAGAACATAACAATGCTAATTCAAGAGCTGAACACCTTCACTCAAAGATTCTTTAAACTAAGTGGGGGTGGCTCAGTTGCTTGAGCATCCAACTCTTGGTTTCAGTTCAGGGTGTGGAATCGAGCCCTATGTCAAGCTCCACGCTCAGTGGGAAGTCTACTGGAGATTCTCTCTCTCTGCCCCTCCGCACCCCCTTCAAAACTAAATAAATCTTAAAAAAAAAAAAAAAAACAAAAACGGGGGAGGGATGCCTGGGTGGCTCAGTCAGTTAAGCATCTGCCGCCTTCAGCTCAGGTCATGATCCCAGAGTCCTGGGATCAAGTCTCACATCCGGCTCTTTGCTCAGCAGGAAGCCTGCTTCTCCCTCTGCCTACTGCTCCCCCTGCTTGTGCATGCTCTCTCTCTCTGACAAATAAAATCTTAAAAAAAAAAAATTCTTTAAACAAAGACTTCTTTGCCTTCTCAATGTTTCCTGAAAACTTAACACAGCTCCTAGCCTCATACCAATGACTCCTATTCCTAGTACCCTGGCTTTTATAAAACACTTAAGTGAGAAGGTGACACAATTCCTTAAAAAATGCTGTGCAGTAAGCATGACGACTGGATGCTCACACCATTGTGTGACATGTGCCTCCCTCAAACCTTGTTACCACCTCAGCACATTACCCATCTGATGTGGGGAAAAAAGTACTGAGCAGGCCGTAAGTCCCATTTGTCTTATCTGCCATTAGTACTCAGGGGGTACAACCAAACCCTGACCCACCTACATCCCACACCCCCCAAAAAAGTGATATAAATTTTTAGTGCAAAAACGTAATCAGTTCTGAGAAAGCCTTTTTGTTTCTGTTCTGCTTTGGTCAGCGCTACCCTAAAAGCATCAGGTATGCCTACTAAGTACACTGGTAAATGATGGGATATTATTTTTTTTAATCTTGTTTCTAATATGCTTCCTCCCTGAACTACTATATTTTTAACTTGGCAAGAACTTCTCCCATGAGGCGTTCACAGGTGGGTTAAGATAATCACTTTTCATATAAAATTGAAGGAAATGTCTGCCCTTTGAAATCCTAGCATTCCTAAACAAATTTTAGAGCTATTAGAAACCTTCAAGTCAACCACTCACCATCTCTAAATTTTACAGATGAAGAAACTAAAAACAGAAGGGCTAAGTAACTCGCCCAAGATCATGAAGCCAAAAGAAACCAGAATGCAAGTCTCTAAAGTCCTGGACTAACATTCTAAGAACAAAATATGAAGTCAATGGAAGGAATTATTAGAATTTAGCCTTTTAGATTTAAGATGTACATGGTTTTAAAAAAAGAAAAAGAGGGGCACCTGGGTGGCTCAGTCATTAAGCGTCTGCCTTCGGCTCAGGGCGTGATCCCGGAGTCGTGGGGCAAGCCCCACATCAGGCTTCTCCGCTGGGAGCCTGCTTCTTCCTCTCCCACTCCCCCTACCTATGTTCCCTTTCTAGCTGGCTGTCTCTCTCTGTCATATAAATAAATAAAATCTTAAAAAAAAAAAAAGTAAAGAAAAAGAAAAACCTGCAGAATAGTATAATACTAGTTCTTTTCTTTTTTTGAAAGAATTAAACATACAAGTATCCATACAGGCAGGGCATGGGGAGTAGGGAGTAAGACAGTCTAGAAGAATACCAAACTGCTAATAAATGGCTATTTTGAACATAAACTGTGGTCTAGTAGCAGCAGAAACTAACTTTATGAGTGTCTGTAGCTGCTGAATTTTATAGTCAACACATGTTGATGTAATAACCTAATTTTTTCATTAAAAAAAAAAAAATTAGTGTGCCTGGCTGGCTCATTTGGTAGAGCATGAGACTCCTGTCTCAGGATTTTGAGTCGGGCTGGGCATGGAGCCTACCTAAAATTTTAAAAAATGAATAAAAAATTTAGACATACAAATACATAATTCACCCTGAAAAGAAAATGCATCTCGAAAGGGTTTAAGTCTCAGTCTCCCTCTCTCTCTGTCTCTCCTCCATCCCACTGCTGTATGTTAGTGTATGTGCACAACATGCATGCTCTCACACACACACACACACACACACACACACACACACACACACATTCACTCCGAAGATATGACTATGCAATTGGGGTTCACCTTCAAATCATCTTAATTTGTCTTCACATTAAATGTGGTCTTCCCCTAAGAATAGCATAACATTAATAGTTAAGGTAATTTAAGTAAAAGACTGAATTACAAAATTCATTTAAAGACATTTTCCTTGAGATACACAGAAGTAATAAAAAGTGAATTTATTTGTAATGAGTAAGAGTACTTGTAATTTAAAAATTATTTTTATATAAATGCATACTGCTAAAGTGGTTTTAATCATGTTAAAAAACATCATTCTTGGTAGGCTAAACATCCTCCCCATGCCCCCATACCCCACATAGTTTAACTATTATTTTACTATGGTATTCCTCACAAGATGGTAAAGACAATGATAAGCTTGAGCTCATTCCTCTATGTAAATTATGAATTTCAGAATCGGTAAGTCCAAACAAAGATATTTTATTACAGAGTTCTCCACAGACTCTTGTGCTGTCCCTCAAGGTTATTTACGGTGTCCCTCAAAGTTATTTTTTATTTCCCATAATTATGGAATATTAAATATCTGTCCAAAGAGTAAGGGATGTCTTAAATGAGTAAATTGTATTTCCTTCACTCCTCTCCCCATTTCTTTTTCAACCTGTTGACACTGGTGACCACCCTTGTAATTCCACTACAACTATACAAAGATCATTTATTGACAAATTTAATGCTTAATTTGCCATACCCTTATCCGAAGACTCTCCTGACCTTCTAGTCCCCCTAATCAATCCTTTTGTGGTTCTTTCACTAGCTCCTTTCACTCTGTCCGGGACTAAAGTGTCTCAGGGTTTCATTCTATTGGAGCCTCTCCCTCACTTTCAACTACCACTCCCACGCAGTAGCTCCCTATCCATATTACCACCCTAGAACTCTCCCCTACATTCAAAGCTACATATCTAACGACACCTGCAGAAGTTGAAAAACTTTTAGGATGCATCAGAACCATTTAGAGGGCTTGCTCAAAAAACAGATTTCTGAGCCCCACCTCCAAAATTTTTGATTCAGTGGGTCTGAGCAGAAACCTAAGAATCTGCATTTCTAATTAGTTCCCAGGTGACACACACTTTGAGAACCACTGGCCTACATGATTCTCCCTTAGATAAATTACAGACACCTTAATTTCAACACAACCTAATGGGTCTCCCAGCATCCTGCCTGGCTGCCTCCAAACCATTCTTTACACAGCATCCAGAGTGATCATTCTAATCCTGATCATTTCATGATCCTTTGTTTAAAATATTCTAATGGTTTCCTAAGGATCTTGAGACAAAAATCAAAATCCTTAACATGATCTATCAAGCCTTACATGACCCATCAAGCCTTACATGACCCAACCTTTGCCTACTGCACCACACTGTTATCATTCCTTTTTTTTTTAACACCCCAGCCACAGTGGACTCTTTCAGTTCCTAGCAAAAGCCAAGTTCCTTGCTGTTCCAGGATATTTAAACAAGATGTTCTGCCAGAAATATTCTTTTTTTCCTCAGCTCAAGTCATCTTCCTTGGCTCCCCTCCCCCACTAGGTCAGCAAATTCTTACACCGCCCTGCATTTCTTGCTTTTAGCACTCTCCACATGGTAATTACACAGTGAATTGTGCAATTAGTTTACTATCTATTCCACACCTTCCCACACATACAAGCTAAAAGAGGTCACATGTCTATCCAGTTCCCACTGAATTTTTAGCCCCTTGCACAGTGACCTGCACTGAAATATCTGTTGAATTAATGGTCTTATAACATTATTTTGAAACCCCAAAAGGAAAAGTATTATTAAAAAAGGATTAGAAGCCTTTTTTTTTTTTTACTATCCTCTAATACCTACAAATGATGAAGCTTCATTAAACTCCACTATCTGGGAGTTTAAAATCAAGAAAAATAATACCTTCAAAAGGTAAAATGAAATCTTCCACAAGTTTCTGTGCAGCCAGATATATAAATTACTCTTTATTAACTGCACTAATAAAGTATTAATATCTAAAAGTTATTCACTAATATATAAGTATACAAGGCAGCCTAAGATAATTTTTGCACAAAAATTAATTTACATGTAAACTTGCATCAGAGTATATTCAGGCTTAGCAAGAGAAGTAGTTTTAGTTCATGCCAAGAAGTGGGATGGGGTAGCTGTCTAGAATTAAACCCATATGTGGATTACCACAAATTACACAATATTAATATAACCAAGAATTAAATTACCATGCAAACAAATGTTCTATAGATTCTCATCTCCTTTAAAATGGAAAGAGTATCTGCTGTCTATAATTCATTCATCAACTCTTCTTCTCTAAAGTGCATGCTAAGCAAGCACAGCACTAACCTAAGTGGCATATAGAACAGGTGTAACCATCTTAAGATGTAACTTTAATATACTAGAATTTATAGCCAAATAAAGGTTAAACTCCATTCAGAGTAGTCATTTTTAGAGGCTATTTCAAGTTGTCATCACACAAAACAATTTTGGGACTGGTCTTCTCTAATTACTTCCTTAACCACCTTACAAGTGACATTAGGATAACAGGTTTCATTTCTTTGGTCTACTTATTTTTAATTAAAAATGGCATTCCTCATTTTGAATGCTAATTTTATGTTTGAGACTTGGTTCAGAATGACTTCCCACTTTTTCCACAGATCAAATCCATTCTCAAAAGATCTCATTTGCCACCACAGAATGTAGATTAAAAGAAGAAGGCAGCACCTGGGTGGCTCAGTCAGTTAAGCATCCAACTCTTTAATTTCCACTAGGGTCATGATCTTAGGGTTGTGAGATCGAGCCTCACACTAGGCTCCACGCTAGCTGTTTAAGATTCTCTCTCTCTACCTGCCTCTCAAAAAAAAAAAAAAGAATGATGCTGAGGAAAGAACAGTTCCAAAAGTGTTTTTGAACAACAGTGACATTGCTGAAGTAAATTCAAGATAACTTTGAACACATCAATCATCTCTTGGACAAATAAATTCTACTATATTTATTTAAAAATTGGTCCCATTTCCACTTTGGGCACAATTCATGGATCGGCCTGATCCATGACTTCTGGTTTTCCTAAATAATAGATGCAGTAAAGCATAAGCACATTTACTATAAACTAAAAGATTAAGAAATGAAACAAGTTTCAGGAATAAAATCCAGTGGTGTACTGTAACATGGCTTGTGGAGGTAATATGGCATATTAAATAGAATATGAATATAAAATGAGATAGGCCAAGGTTCAACTTCTTACTTGGCCCCTTAGTAGCTACATGATTGAGCGTGCTATTTGAACATGAAGTCTGTACAACATGAATGATACCATAGGTAAAATGGTAATAATGCCATCTATTTCAGAGCTATTATAAGGATATTACATAGTATATTGTCCGATTGGAATTCCAGCCCCTGACATCTTCAAGGAATCCTCAAAAGAAACTAAGAGGCTATGTATTCCAAGCTCTCCATTTTACTAAGACCCACGACTTAAGTGGTTTGCCAAGGTCACACAGTTACTTCACAGGAAAGACAATACCTTTGGCAGGTTTCTTATTCTCCCAGAGCATCTGTTTACTAAATCAGTTAGTGTTTGTAATGTTAATGTGGCTCAAGCCCGTGACAGAGGGTCTCAAAGAGGGTTTCTTAGACAGTAATAAGTCAAGACCACTTAAGGGCAGTGCTTACAATTATGATACTGGCAATCACATATTAATAATTTAGTCCTATGTATTAAATGTCTCTCTTGGATTTTGTCTTTTTTCTTAAAGTTAGGTATTCTAAATTACAGCTAAAACTACCTGATTATGCATAAATTTTCAGTTTTCTTGAAAGGTTCTTTTCTAAGGAAAGTATGCACCTTGTCTTAAATCAAGATTCTAGGAAAAAAATAAATGTGTTTCTCATTTTTTAAGTATGGTAACCGGTTATAATAAACCAAAGAGTTACGTAGCTTCCGAAAAGTAAAATTAATGCTCATACTTAAGCTAAGAGTTCTTTATCAAGGATCAAAGCTTAAAATGCAAGATCTAAAATTAACTCAAGATGATCTCAAAAAATTTTATTATTGACTTTCTTATATTCAATCCCAAAAACAGCTTCTTCATATTTGATACAGACTAAGAATGGCTTTCTATCTTGGACATGAAAGAGCAAATGAGTATCTGAGTGCCAAACTCTGGCCTAGATGCTCCTGGGTTTTGAATTCTAGGTATAAATTACCACAACCAAAGTACTCATCATCTTTAATTTATCATGTAAGTAACCAAGACACATAATTACACTTCTGCATGCCAATTCAAAAAGGATCTATGAGAACCAACACAATTTTAATACTTTAAGAATGACTACCAAAAACGTGAAACTATGGAGATAACTCTCATATTAAAATCCTGTCCCAGAAAGAAAACTGATCATTATGACAATGAAAAAATTCTTGAGAATTCTTAAAAAACATATTTTCTGAATTTAATTAAAATCATAATTTGCCTCATAGCCACAAAATGTATCACTGATTAATTTCAACTTTTGAGTTTGAAAAGGCTAATTACTACTACCATGAATTAAGAGAACAAAAGAAATGAAACTTTACTCATTAAAATACTAAATATGTTAAGTAATCAACCTTTTAAAGGAATCTCTATTTTTCCTGAGGAATTTTTTGTCAATAATGACAGCGTATTATTTTTTCTTTAATTCCTACATCGTAATGATAAATTCTTGGGAAAATGAAAATATAGAAACCATAATTTTCCAAACAACCAATCCTTTGAAAATAGTCAAATATTATCTATATAATGCTAAAGATTATACTTTAAAATTTCAGGAACAGTAAGAAAAAGTACCAAAACTATAAACATAATCAAATAATAAAGGATACTGTAATGAGCGAATTAAGAAGGAAATTAACGATGACAACAGATATCTGGAAGGAAAAATGTTAAGGATACGTGAAAAGGGTAAAGCAAGAGACCTAAGGAAAGGCAACCGCTACCTAATCTAATCTCTGAATTCTAAAAATAAAGAGTTTCACAGAATGTAAAAGAAATTCACAAAATAACCAGTAAATAGATACCCATTGCATTAGGGAATACTTACAACACTGACTTCCTCTATATTAGTCAAATAAAGAAACTGCACAAGAGCCTATTTATTTTCTAAACTATTTTAAATTTCAATTAAGTATTTACTATGAAGGTCCTATAATATCTTATACAATCAGGCAAAATCTGGGGGTTTAACAAGCCTTCCGAACACAACCCTTCTGACAAGATTTCAACTGCAAAGTACTCAGCATTTCTTAAATCTGGATTGTAAAAACTTCTGATTGCAGGAGAATTATAACTCTAATCATAGACACACATTCGGGCAGTAGAAACCAGAGCTATAGAAGAAAGAATTACAAAGTCTCATGAGAAAAGACTTAAAAAGATTAATGGGGAAATGCAGCAATACCACAGAAGAGAGAAGAAAAAAACAGATGAATTTAAACTTATTTGCCCAGGATAATTTACAATCAATGTGGTACCTAAAGATTCAGGAAAGGAGAATGGAAAATAAAAAAGAGAACAGGTTAAAGAAATTTTATAAGAATGCTGTGAAATTTTTATGAATATAAAATGAAAGGAGGAGATGAAAACTAAGGCCTTGGATGAACTAGCTAGGCAATTTAAATTCGACAAAGTACCAGAGATTATAAGGTAGAAGAAAAATACAGAAAAATATGAATAACTACTGAACCAAAGTAGCTATAACAATTAAGGCAGAGAAGTAAATAAAAAAGAATAATACTTCACCTATCTGGACACAGTTAAGAAACAGAAAATAAGATATAATAATAATAAAAATATCGCAAAAGCCATGTGATAAAGCTAATAGGCCATTCTCTAGAGCAAAGTCACTATTTTATGCACAATTCTAAATGGTCTTACTCAGTTTCCAAATACCAAAGTAGAAATGGCAAGAGAATCATAATGACATATGCAAATTGGGGTACATGGCAACAGAAGAGGAATCAGAAAAACTAAGAGGCAAACAAGAATTCAAAAAGAGTACAAGTTTTAGGACCAACAGGCATAAAGATATAAACACCCATATAAATCAGTAATTAAGAAACACGACTGTATTTTGACAGTATCATGATAATTCCTATGAATATGCCTGCTTTAAACAGTTCAAAAAAATAAATTTAAAAAATTTAAAAAATAGTTCAATAGTTCTATATAACTTATGTTTAAGAAGCAGCTAAAAAAGGACTCTAATAAAAAATGGTAGACTAAATATAAATTTTCCCTCCAGTTATTCCAACTATCCCATTGAAATAAAAACAATCCATACCGGGGGGGGGGGGGACCCTAAGAGCAAATAAATTTAAAATTGGAGACTGGGGTACAATGTGTATATGTGAATGTATATGTGTGTGTGTAGATAGATAGATAGATAGATAGGTAGATGGACAGATACAGACAGACAGACAGACAAACAAGCAGAGAAAACTACACCCTTCTTATACCCTAATAAGTGATGCAAAAAGGTGGGAACCCATATGTCTGACAGGACCCCAGAGAGGCATGTTTGCAAACTAAATGATACAGCAAAGGGTGAAAATGGTAGGGCCAAAACCAGTATTAAATATTACTTGACTGTATAAGAACAACTACATTTCCCATCCCCTATCTCCATCTCCAGGCAACACCTAAAAAACTGACATTTACCCCCAGGCAAAAAGATACTCTGCTTTTCTCTAAAATAAATGAATGACTAGAAGACTAAAATGAGGATGCTGGCAAAGTAATAAACCCTTTTCATCTGGCATTTTAGAGGACCCACAGTCTGAAGCTAGCTCCTTTCCCTTTTACCCTAAAATAATGTTTGCCAATAGACAGGCCCTACCTACCCTGTACTGTCTAGACCCTTAAGTGCTGTGGCTGGAATTCCTATTCAAATGAAAAACTAGTAGAGAAAACAGTCCAAGGAACAGGGTGGGAGAGGGGAGACCCAGACCAGAAACCTAGTCCTTTCTGAAACATGAATGGACAACCAGGAAACATCAGGCATATTAAGGAAAACTAAGCATGAAAATTAAGAATTACAAAAACAAACATAGAAAGTGGCCAGAGTGGAAAAACAGATAGTTAAGGAAACACTTTTTTTTTTCTTTTAAGATTTTATTTACTTATTTGTCAGAGAGAGAGAGAGCACACACACAAACTGCGGGAGCAGCAGGCAGAGAGAGAAGCAGGCCCCTCGCTGAGCAAGGAACCTGATGTGGCACTCAATCTCAGTACCCTAGATCATGACCTGAGCCGAAGGCAGCCGCTTAACTGCCTGAGCCACCCAAGCATCCCCACATCTTTTAAAAATCTATTGTACATATTCTTTTTTTAAAAATTTTTTATTGTTAGTCACCACACAGTACATCATTAGTTTTTGATGTAGTGTTCCATGATTCATTGTTTGCATAGAACACCCAGTGCACCATGCAGTATGTGCCTTCCTTAATACCCATCACTGGGCTAGTCCATCCCCCCCCCCCAAAACCCTCAGTTTGTTTCCCAGAGTCCACAGTCTCTCGTGGTTCATTCCCCCTTCTGTTTACCCCCCTTCATTCTTCCCTTCCTTCTCCTACCGATCTCCCTGCTATTCGTTATGTTCAACAAATGAGTGAAACCGTATGATAATTGTCTTTCTCTGCTTGACTTATTTCACTTAGCATAATCTCCTCCAGTCCCGTCCATGTTGCTCCAAATGCTGGGTAATCGTTCTTTCTGATGGCTGAGTAACATTCCATTGTATATACGGACCACATCATCTTTATCCATTCGTCTGTTGAAGGGCATCTCGGCTCCTTCCACAGTTTAGCTATTGTGGACAATGCTGCTATGAACACTGGGGTGCATATGGCCCTTCTCTTCACTACATCTGTATCTTTGGGGTAACTACCCAGTAGTGCAATTGCTGGGTCCTAGGGTAGCTCTATTTTTAACTTTTTGAGGGACCCCCATACTGTTTTCCAAAGTGGCTGTACCATCTTGCATTCCACCAACAGTGTAAGAGGGTTCCCCTTTCTCTGCATCCTCTCCAACATTTGTTTCTTGCCTTGTCAAATTTTGCCATTCTAACTGGCGTAAGGTGGTATCTCAGTGTGGTTTTGATTTGAATTTCCCTGATGGCTAATGATTTTGAACATTTTTTCATGTGTCTGTTAGCCATTTGTATGTCTTCATTAGAAGAGTGTCTGTTCATATCTTCTGCCCATTTTTTGATTTGTTTATTTGTTTCTCGTGTATTGAGTTTGAGAAGTTCTTTATAGATCTTGGATACCAGCCTTTTATCTGTAGTTTCATTTGCAAATATCTTCTCCCATTCCGTGGGCTGCCTCTGTTTTGTTGACTGTTTCCTTTGCTATGCAAACTTTTTGTCCTGATGAGGTCCCAAAAGTTGATTTTTTTTCTTTTGTTTCCCTTGCCTTTGGAGACGTGTCATGAAAGAAGGTGCTGTGGCCGATGTCAAAGAAGTTACAGCCTGTGTTCTCCTCTATGATTTTGATGGATTCCTGTCTCACATCGAGGTCTTTCATCCATTTGGAGTTTATCTTTGTGTATGGTGTGAGAGAGTGGTCAAGTTTCATTCTTCTATATATAGCTGTCCAATTTTCCCAGCACCATTTATTGAAGAGACTGTCTTTTTTCCACTGGATGTTTTTTCCTGCTTTGTCAAAGATTAGTTGACCATGAAGTCGAGGGTCCATTTCTGGAGTCTCTATTCTGTTACAATGGTCTACATGTCTGTTTTTCTGCCAGTACCATGCTGTCTTGGTGATCACAGCTTTGTAGTATAGCTTGAAATCAGGCGTGATGTCCCCAGCTTTGTTTTTCTTTTTCAACATTTCCTTGGCGATTCGGGGTCTTTTCCGGTTCCACACAAATTTTAGGATTGTTTGTTCCAGCTCTTTGAAAAATGTCATTGGTACTTTGATCAGGATGGTGTTGAAAGTGTAGATTGCTCTGGGTAGCATAAACATTTTAACTATGTTTATTCTTCTGATCCATGAGCATGGAATGTTTTTCCATCTTTTTGTGTCTTCTTCAATGTCTTTTATCAGTGTTCTGTAGTTTCTAGAGTATAGATCCTTTACCTCTCTGGTTAAGTTTATTCCGAGATACCTTATGGTTTTTGGTGCTATTGTAAATGGAATCAATTCCCTACTTCTCTTTCTTCGTGTATAGAAAAGCAACTGATTTCTGAGCATTGATTTTGTATCCTGCCACATTACTGAATTGTTGTATGAGTTCTAGTAATTTGGGAGTGGAGTCTTTTGGGTTTTCCATACGAAGTATCATGTCATCTGTGAAGAGAGAGAGTTTGACTTCTTCTTTGCCAATTTGAATACCTTTTATTCTTTTTTGTTGTCTGATTGCTGTTGCTAGGACTTCTAGTACTATGTTGAACAATAATGGCGAGAGTGGGCATCCTTGTCATGTTCCTTTATTTTACATATTCTAAGACTAAAGACAGTATTACAACTAAAACAGAAGGGAATGATAGGAAGAAAAGAAAGAGAACAAGAAAATTCATAGATTTTCTGCCCCCAAAAAGTCAGCCAAAAAAACTAAGGGGAAAAAATTCCCCTGAACATAGAGCAAAGAGAATCACAAGATATGAAAGTAAAAATGAGAAAAAAGGATGAATCCAAGAGAGAGAATATCTGCTTACTGAAGAGCAAATAGACAAAGTGAAGAAAGATATCAAAGACATAATATATGAGAAGTTCCTAGAGTTGGAAGAATCTCATTTAGACAATAAGGACAACTGAGTGCGTAGAACAAATAACCAAAACAAAATTAAAAACCGTTATTCAGACAGAATAAAGAACAGATCACCTTAAAAAAAAAAAAGCCCACAGTGAATTAGAGGACATATGGCTTCTAATCAGCATCCCTGGATGCTACAAGACAACCATGCAGTGCTTTCAGAGTTCTAAAGGAAAATTACTTGCAACCTACAGTACTGTGCCCAGCCAAGCTATCAAATATTAGAATAGAATGAAGACAACTTGTACATAGAATAATTCAGAAAATGTGCCTGAAAAAAAGATCAAATAAATTTAGAAAAAAAAAGATCTAAAATAAAATGGATTCAATTCAAGAGTACAGCAAAAGGAGGTTCGCAGAAGGGACTTAAAAGGCAGCTAGTCCAAACTGAGGCAGAACTAGAGGCAACTACAGAAAAATAGGGAACACAATATAAAAAACAATATGCTGAAGAGTTGGAGGGGGGAAACTATGATAAAGGCATACAAGAAAAAGGGTGGTTAGAAACACCAAGAAAACAGTAAGTCACGTCCAATTTTTTTTTTAACTCAATTGCTAGATTTTGAGCAGTTGATAAAATAAGTAAAATAAAATCCACTAGACCTTGATGTTATTATGGACATGTTCCTTTAGGTGGCCCAAGGGCTGCTTAATACAATCTGTAGAAATCATAATCTGGGCATATTACCCAACCCAGCATTAACTAATATTTACATAGTCATAATATTTAAACTATTTATTGGTTTTCATCATTTAAAGAGAACCTGTGGACATGACAGCTGGAGTTACAGATGGGGGTGGGAGGAAAGGGTGTAATGTGTTTAGGCAATAAGAAGTTTGGAAGGAAAAGGAAAGAAAGAAAAAATGGAAAATTCAGATAATGTCTAAATCGATAAATAGGTGTAGATCAACATTCAACAAAAAGCAGTGTGTTTTATAAAAACAACAGAGCTTCCTTTGTTGCATATTCACAAACAAACCTCCCCCATGAACTCCACCCATCTCCTAAGAGAAGAAAAGGTTTTTTAAATAAAGATAAGTGTCTTTCAGCTTAAAATAATTTCTTTCAGGTTAACTCAATTTTTAAGGCAGTGGTTTTCTACCAGGGGTGATTCGATTCTGCCCCTGAGAGGACATTTAACAACATCTGGAGACATTTTTGGTTGTATAATTAAGGGGAGATGCTACTGATATCTAATGGATAGAGGATCAGGTTGCCGCTATACATACCACAATGCACAGGACAGCCACTCACAGCAAAGAATTAACCACCCCAAAACGTCAATAGTGCCAAGTTGGAGAAACCCTACTTTAAAGGAACTTTCAGACTTTTACAGAAAAATGTTTACAGTTTCTCACCGCTCTTCATTCTTATAACGGTATCTGGGCATAGTAGGAAAGTTTTCATGGGTACAGGAAGTGTTTATGATTGATCTGAATGTAGATCCACAGACTGCCCTCTGTGTTCTCATGGGCTTCAGAGGTTCAGGAGAGTCATAACGGCACATGCTGATGATATACTGGAACAACATTCAGGGGATCTATTAACTTGGCCTGCCTCAGCTCCTGTTGGTATGAATATTCTTGGGAGCTCAACTACCCATTCTACGCAGCCCATGCTCACAGTAATTTTACACAATTAAAATTTCTCATTAAAATTACAATCTGTTGTGGGTACCCCTCTTTGGTGCACAACTTTCTTCTACATGGTAATTTAAAGACTCTAGATCCTTCCACCCTCAAAGTGCCCCAAGTTCCTTGGACTGGAATAAAGAAGTTAGAGAAAGAACACCTGCTTTTCTGTCACTTCTACCCAGAAGTGAAAACACATCATTTCCATTCACGTTCCACTAGTAAAAATCAGTCACATACATGGTTCCACCTAGATGCAGAGAGGGATAACAAGGATAGAGGAGAGAATGACAAAAACGTATGCCTGGCTGAGCAACCACTTCCTGGTGTTAACTGTACTACAGAAAGGGGAAACACAAATTCTGGTGGGCATTGAGCTCAATCTGCAGCTGCCCTCCCCCCAACCATTACTGCGTGGTCTCTCCCTTCACAATAGTAACCTAATAACAAGCTTGCTGGCTCCCCCCACTCTGTCAATTTCTATTTCTTTCACTAGGATTTTGTGAGAACTTCTAGATCTCTTTCATACTACCTAAGAACCACAGGAAACTCAAGAGGTACATCTCTGGGCCTTACTCTGCCTCAATACACCATCTTCTTCCACTACAGGCACAGGTGGAAAGATACTGGGGTATCTTTTTATTGGGTACTGGGCAATAAGCTAGTATAAGTGGCTATACGGGTTGTGAACTTAAGCAGTCTAGCTCCACAGCCTGTGTTATTCTGCCTCTTTAAATTTCTAAAATAATAGTAGTAAGAGAGTCCTTCCAGGATCAATTTACAAAGCATCCACATCTTGCAAACAATCTAGGAACTATTACAAATTCCCTACTATGATGCACAGCACGATTTTTCTTTATTTCTGGATTGCTGATTTTAAATGTTATTATAGTGAAACAACAGGCAAAATTATACAGTAAGCAAAGCTGGTCTTCGGGATTCCCTCACCCCACTCTGTATTTTAAAAATGTACCTGTGCCCTCATGTTCAAGGCATTCCACCTCCTTACTCCTACTCAGTAATAATGTTACTTAGAGTGGACTGCTCTGTCCCCAGATCTACCATACTCCCACCCCATCAAAACTTACATACCCAGACTGCATAATTTCCACAGAGGCCAGAGCCAAGAATTCTTCGTATGAAACTATGTAATCTGATAAACTAGTCCTCCTAATATGTGGCATTTGGCAGCCAAAACACAAGTTACTTTAGTGGTGTAAATTTCAATAGATTTCAATTACATAGATTTGTGACCCTCAAATATCACTGCATAAAACCTATCCACACCATGTCTATGCATCCATCTTACTCTTAGAAAGAATGAATTTTAAAAACTTAAAGAAGTCACCTTAAAATACCATACCCACTATGTTCTTATATTTCCAGTTTAGTTTGGAATTTCCTAGTGAGAAACTGAATGAACAATAACGAATTTTTTGTTTTACTATAAATATTTCCAGGATTTAAAAAAATAGGATGCCAAATACATGTGAAATTAAAAAAAAAAAAAAACGAGGCTATACGGCATCTTTTACGAAGTGTATTTTCATCAAACCATACAACTGAAATAGACTCAGATCATGAAGGTCAAGACTTGTCACAAGTCTTGTGACACAACTGCAAATAAACTATACAAGGCAGTATAATGTGGTGTTAAATGGACAGGCTCTTAAAGCTCAGGTTAAACTTTTTTTTTAAAAAAAAAAAGATTTTATTTATTTATTCGACAGAGATAGAGACAGCCAGCAAGAGAGGGAACACAAGCAGGGGGAGTGGGAGAGGAAGAAGCAGGCTCATAGAGGAGGAGCCTGATGTGGGGCTCGATCCCAGAACGCTGGGATCACGCCCTGAGCCAAAGGCAGATGCTTAACCGCTGTGCCACCAGGCGCCCCTCAGGTTAAACTTCTCATTCAAATCCTTTCGGTAGGCTCAACCACCCACTACTTAGCTTCCCCCCTGATTTACATTCCAAATCCTGGCTCCACTATCTACCACTTAATCTCTCGGTGCCTGAGGTTTAAAAAAAAGAAAAAATAATAATCTGATGGGGAGGGGGCAGTACCCATTGTGAGGATTAAATGTGCTAACACATCAAATACTTCTGAGGTAGTAAATGACACATAGTAATCAACACCTATGAGCTATTATTATTATTATTACTACCAACAATGCCTACTAAGACACCTTCGGGAACTGTAACAATCTCCTTCTGAATCTATCATGTTAACAACCCTAAATCAGAAAGTTTCTCTTTTTTATCTGAAAAGTCTTCAAGCTCAAAACCATTTCCTCTTTTTTTTCAGTCTTTTGTGAATATGGAAGATGGTGGGTAAATGGCTTCTTTTTCATTTTAAGACTCCAGACTCTCTTTAGTTTTTTAATAATTCCCTTCCAAATATTATACACAAGCAGATTGCTCCATGGATTATAAACTCTACAAAGAGTTCACAAAGTATAATGAAATTTTGAGATTCATAAAAGAACAGCTACCAGAGCAAAAAGCTTAGATAAGAAATGATGCAGAAGTCTATTAGCCTGCTCAAAAAAATAGTGAATTCTAAAATAAAGCACAGCAGGTAGAGATCCTTCATGGTTTATAGTCACTCAAATCACTAAAAACATATAGAGGATACTTCTGGTAATTTTTTTTTCCTTATTAGCAGGAAAATCCCCTGTTTCTTCACAACAATGAATAGATAGCATGATAGGCATGGGCAATTTCTTCAAAAACAAATTCTGTAGAGAAGAAATGCCTAAAGGCTCAGATTTTCAGCCACGCACATCCCTTACTAAAAGCTTTAAAAATCTGAGGCATCTAGCATTTTTTGTGGTAACATTAAAGTAAAAAAGTTAAGCTTCATTTCTATCAGAAAACATTATACTTGACTGAAAGAAAACTAAGCATCTAAAATTTTGATACAAATTTAAAGGTAATTTAAAGGGTCAACTCAAAGGTCAAGTAAATACTAGAGTTCATGATAAATACACCAAAATATTTTTTTTAATAATCTAAAGACAAAGACCTATTTTTTTTTTTTGAGAGAGAGAGAGTGCGTGCATGCACGCACGCACGCACACACACACACACAAGGGAGCATGGTGGGGTGGGGGAGAGGGAGAGAGAGAATCCCAAGCAGGGATTGGGGCTCAATCCCACAACCCTGAGATCATGACCTGAGCCAAAATCAAGAGTCAGAACTCAACCGACTGAGCCACCCTGGCACCCCTGACCAAGATCTATTTTAAACAATTTAATGTAGGGGCACCTGGGTGGCACAGCAGTTAAGCGCCTGCCTTCGGCTCAGGGCGTGATCCCGGCGTTCTGGGATCGAGCCCCACATCAGGCTCCTCCGCTATGAGCCTGTTTCTTCCTCTCCCACTCCCCCTGCTTGTGTTCCCTCTCTCACTGGCTGTCTCTATCTCTGTCAAATAAATGAATAAAATCTTTAAAAAAATAAAAAAATAAACAATTTAATGTAAAGTCCTCCTAGGTGTTAGAACACCTCCATATACATTATGTAACTTTATTTCCCAACAACCACATGGGATAAGGATTATTGTCCTCCTTTTACAAATGAGGATACTAAGGCCCAGTGATTTGCCTACACTTGCATATATAAGATTTAATCAGAAATCCAATTCAAATTTTCGTCTGCCCCAGTTTGATGCTCTTGTTTTCACTATACCACTATCACTTCCACAATTCAAGTACTCTAAATCTTAATTCTTATGAAGTGTACCAATCTTTTCATCGGGGAGAGGCAACAGTCGTAACGTGAGGAGAAAAATTATTCAATGTCACCACCAAAGGGGAGAAAAATATTATTCATAATGTCACCAAAAAAACCTGTGCTTATTAATCCCACATGATTACCCAGTCTGATGTAAATGCTTTGCTAATGCTGTCTACCCCCTCAAAACACCTGCTTATCTTCAGATATACAGCTTTAAGCAAAACCTAATTAAAGAATTACTTCCCCTAAAAGAGCTTCCCAGTCATAACCTGCTCCCTTCCTCCCAATCCAACATCCTTATCATCTCACTCCTTGTATCTATTTTGGACTACATTATCACACACTCCTCTTTGTTCTCCTGTAATATATCTGGAACTACATTTTTTCATTAACTATTAAGCATAATTAGAGTCAATGGCGAACAAAAAAGACAGACCCTTGCTATCATAGATGACTTACGTCGTTTGCATCTTTTAAAAAGATAGTAACATGGGGTATAAGGGTATGATGTTCTACAACAAGGATTCCTTCCCTACAAGGTCTCTGAACAAAGCTTTCTCCCTTGCATACTTGATTACATTTTTCAGGGAGGAAAAATTCCTTCTATCATGTCTTTCAGATGAGACCTTCAACTTCAGGCCTTCAAAGAAATATGAGGAAGTGAGGAACCAAGGTAGAAAGAAGGACAGATTTAAAATCTTTCAAGGGTTTCCAAAACACGAATGTGAAATGTACATCTACACATTGGTCCAGACATCCCTTCCTGAATTCCATCCACAAGAAAATGATACGTCAGCCACAATTGCTCCAATCAAGCATCTCCACCAATCTCCTTGCACTAATGCAGTACTCAGAGACTTTTCAATTCAAGTTGTATTTATGGATTACATGTACATCAGATTCATAAAAATAAGGTAGGACCTATGCCTTCTACTTTTGAATCTCCTGATGCTCCAAGATCATTGCTATAACTGTGTTCATCTTTGGATATTATATATATTCAAATATAACACTTCAGGTATTGCTATTAGCATAAGACTTTTCCACAAAATCAGAAAACTCCATCTAAGTATCAATTCCTTATTCTGTCACTCATGCTCCAAGTTACCTGCTCTTACAGAATTATTTATAAACCAAAACAAGTATAAATGTACTAATAGTACTCACTAAAGAAATTCTGCAATTTGTCTTTTAACAAGACATCCTTTTGCGATGAAGCTTTGGAAAAATCATAATTTTATCATTTTTTTTCTTAAATCAAAACTAAAACATAACTTCATTACACAGAACTGTATGTTTGTCCCCAGAGTATAAGGGTTTTCAATTAAAAATTGAACCAAGAAACTAGATCTTGCCAAATTTATAAGTGCCATAAACGTGCTGCTGTAAGAAACATATTTGATTGCCTCTAAAATGTAATAATACTCCAACTGAAAAAAGACAGCACCTTTTCCAGATCACAGATACCATATTAACGCTCAGCAAGAAAGAAACCATGACCTTTTTTAATTAAACAACCAATTCTAAGCAGCTGTGTACAATGTATTGTGGCTCAAACAGTTCACATGGAATTTGACCGCAACAACCTAATCTCCATAATTAAAGACCTAAAGGTAGTACTTATGTTTCATCTATTCCTTTTCCCAGTACTTTGAACAGGCATCTTGTAGTCATTCCACACACAGCTGCTATCAAAAAAGGGGCAACAAACACTTGAATTAGGCTGTACTTTCTATAAAGGACAAACTGCATACTCTTACTCGTCCTTTCCCAACCTGTTTTATAAAACTAGCATGATCTTAACTTCACTGTAAAACGGGTTTCTAGCAAGCATAAAAACTGACCATAGTCTCTCAACATGATCAAGTTTAGACAACAGCTGATGGAATGGAGAAAATCTAAGAAGCAATTCACCCAAGTCTCTCTACAATCCTTGCTTTCCTGGGAATCCTAAGGGAGGCAAAAAAAACCTTTAAATGATTATCTAAAAAGACCTACTAAAGTGGCACTAATTTGAGGCTAAGTTTCAGGGGAAGTTAATAACCCTACTATAGTACTCTCATACTAATTAGAAGTCACTGAAGTCCTCTAGCATTAGAAAGGCAAAAACTTCATTAAATTATTTAACGCAAATATACTTACCAGTTAGATAAGTTTTCCCATCTGTTTGAGAAGACCAAGTTATCTATCACTGCAGACAGTATTCAGATAAAATGAAATTAGGAAAGTTCCCTAACGCAAATGTCTCTCAAAAAGAAGAGTGTTAAATGACTTTTGTGAATGGAAAATCTGCATATACTCTTGCTTCACTCAGTTGGTCTTGAGTGGGTGGCTCAACGAACCAGAAGCGTGCTCCCTGTGAAGCTCCTTAGAACCTGATTCCACTCCTGAGAAAGGACTACATTTAAAAGTACAGCAAAGGCTTCGTCTTCCTCCTACGTTACAAGTGGGCCACAGGAACTCAGTTTAGAGGAACGACACCGTGTCACTCGTCTCTGCAAGGGCGGGTGCGGTCTGCGGTGCGCGGCACAGCCTCCTCGGGCTGTCAAGGGAAAACTGGAGCCTCGCCTTAACCGCGCCAAGTGACAAAGCACCAGCTCTCCCCCCGCGCGGGGGCTTCCGGCGAGACCCCGCCGTCCGCCCAAACTTCGGGAGGACGCACTCAGGGCGGTCAGAATGCTCTTACCACCCCCCGCCCCTGACGCGGCTCTGTAAGGTTTGCACACGCACGTACTGTGGGCCCCAAAACACTCCACCCCCGCCGACCCTTGGAATCCCCCACTCCAAAAGGGGACAAAGGAGCCAAAAAGGAACTCTCCGGCGCGGGGAGCCCCCGCCGGCCCGAGCTCAGAACGTGCGGATAAGGGAGTGCAGCCGCCCGGAGGGGTGCAGACCCGTCGCTCCCCCCCCACCCCGACTCAGGGACCGGAGTGACACTCACCGTTGCGGAACCCCCGGAGAGGCGGGGAGCAGGGGGCCGGTTCCTCCGAGGCTCTGCACGCGCCCGGGCGGACCCCAACTTCTCTCGGCTGCTGTCGCCGGCGGTAGCTAGGGCGCGAGCCCAGACCGAGGGCGCTGGCTCGCTGCCGCGGAGGCGCTGCCGCCTCTGCACGCGAGGGGGACGGGAACTCCGGGCGCACGATCCTCCGGCCAGGGCGGGCCCCACCTTACCCCCGTCTGCCCAATACTGGCTGCGGCTACTGCCGCGGTAAAAACTAACACTGCAGCCGCTCGGGCTACCGCTCCCAGCACTGCCCGGCCCGGAGCGTGTCGCGGCCTAATGTTGTCATCGGCCGCGTCGCCGCCTCTCTGGGCACCTAGAGCCGCCAAGATCCTTCACATCCGAGCGCCCTCCCCCTCCACGCCCCGCCCCCCAGCTCGCGGGCGCCGGCCAACCCACCTTCCCGTCACGTGACCGCGCGGAGGCGGCCGCGGAGACGCCTCCCCTGCGGGCCAGGAGTGAGTCGCGCGGGAGCAACTGTCAGCACCTTGTTCTGCCAGAGTCTTATCGCCACCGATTTGGCTCCGCACACCCGAGCCCACCGCCGCCCGCCCCACGCCTGTGACCTGCTAAGGCGAGGCCTTCTGGACCTGTCTTACTGGGCCCTGCCTACTCTGAGGAGACTGCACAATGCAGCTCCCTGGTCAGAGCGTAGGACCCCCACGCCCACTCGGAGGCTCAGAGGCCCGGAGGCCCGAGCGTGATACCCGCCTCCTCAGCCCTGGCTTGACTAAAGTTTTAGCCGAACATGGGGAAAAAGAAGGCATCATGGTGTCTGGCTTGTAGCACGTTAATTGTGGCATTTAATTTAACTGTTTTCCTCATTAGAGGTTTTTATTTTTGAGGAAAGTTTGGTGCGTTTCAATCACGCTGGAATGAAAATAGCCTAGCAAACTTATTTTTGTTCCTAGTCAGGTTCAGCATCCTTCGTGCCAGTTTTACAGTCGTTAAGTCTTACAATGTGTTAGGTTGGTGACAGTTTAAACAGATAACACAGGATTTTGGCAGTTCGTTCCATTTTTAAAATAAAGACTAATCCTTCCCCCCGCCCCCAAGTACCTTAGCTTCTGGACATACCTTTTGCCTTCCTTTTAAACCATGGTCCGAGGAACTCTCTACCCCACCCACCAACCCTGGTGAGGAGAACAAAAGAATATGCTGGTCATCAGAGGAAAAGCAACAATACAGAAATAAGGCGGTAGAAAAGCAGAAAGATCATCAAACCCTGCTGATAATGAAAGCACATGAGAAAGCTTTCTCAGTTTGTAAGTCATTTTTCCTTCTAGCCCAGAACTAAGGGTTTTTGCTTAAGTAAGTCTTATGCCCTCATTACATTTTCTTAACATGACATCAAAAAGCTTTCTGATCAGCTGGATAGTTTGAAATGAATAAGCAATAGAGTTTGGCCTATATAATCGTTATAATTTGTGTATTTTATGGGCACAATAAGAAATCATGGACTTTAAGACTCACCATTATTTCATGTTACTCAAGACAGAAAAACACTGCCAATTAAACTATGCCATGCCGCTGATATTTTTAGGACACATCTTGAATTCAGAGATGTTAAAACGCGAAAAACAATGAGCCTTGGAATCTGTGAGATTGGTAATGAGCTGGTGTTCCAATGAGGAAAAGATTCTACAGGTTCTGTTCTGAAGTCTGAGATATTGTAGTTCAAATAAATATGAGAGCCATTTATTATTCTGTGAATGACACTACTTCAGCAAAGCTAGTAACTTTGTAGTTTGTCAACAGATTGAAACCTGTCTCCTATTTTCTAGAGCAGTATTTTTTATACTGACTCAAAAATTAATTTTATTTTTTAATGAAATAAGCTAGAATGGAATAGAATATAAAGATCAGAGTACATATCTAGTGTGGACAAGAAATTTCTTTGTGAAATTTCTGTTTCATTTGTGGGGAAGGTTAAGAGTGTGTCCTATGTTGTGATTTAAACTGTTTCTTATTGTGAGTTGCAATCAAATAGATTTGAAGAAGAATGTTCTTGGAGCACAAGTAACAGGCAAAATATATGCTCTGGGCTGTGTTTCTCTGGTGCTTTTCCTTTACTTTGGGAACTAAAACTAAAGGTTAGAAAGAGAAGGCAAATTGCCTTGACAATCCTCTCCTGCCTCAGCCCAAATTTCTTACATTGGCTGTTGAAAATAAATGGTCTTTTACTGGAACGGAAAGCACTATTCTGGAAGCAAGGTGGCCTAGGTTATAGACTTTGTTAATCGGATGTTTGCCTAGATGAATTACTCTCTGCGTTTCAAGTTCTGATAAAAGTAGGAAGTCAGACTATATGCTGTTTAACCAACGTTATTCAACCTTTTTTTTCAGTGATGATATTCACATTTGAAACAAATAGTCACTGTATACTCAGGATTGTGCAAATTTTTGTCAGACTAGCTGTAACTCCTATCAACCACACCCCCCAAAAAAAAAAATCAGAATGCAAGTTCATGAAAGTAAAGATACAGAACAACAAATGTAAGTATATCTTTTGCAATTGTCTGTATTTTAACTGTTGCTAATAATAGTTCCTTGCCATGAATGATGATTTTGACATACCTCACAATTGATTGCAGCAAAATGATGTATCAATATATTCAAATTCAGAAATACATACTTTTCAGATCCTTTCAAATCTAATATTCTATGATTCCAGGAAATGATCATTCAATCTAGCATTTGTGATGTAATCACAACATAAACAGAAACTGTAATATGTGATCCTGCACTATAATTGAGAAATACCCTGTAACTCCCATTTACTATGTTGAGATACCCCACAAGTTTTCTACTCTTAAAATGATTTTAAGAATAATATTTTTAAACAAAACTTTTTATTAAAACTATCCACTTTTATTATAACTACCCCATTTTAACTCCAATGAGAATTAATCTCTTATTGCCTAGTGTTTAATTAATTATACATTTCTGAGAATGAGAAGTTCTTTTTCCAAATCAGTGAAAGCACTGACAGGCGTGATAATTTTTCCCACAGAATATATATCAACCTTGACCTGGAATGAGAGAAATTGGCTTGAGGTTTTACCTTTAGTCTTTCCATTTAAAACATTTATGTTGCCAAAAATTGCTGATGAGGATTTTAGGTTAAAATCCTTATTTTCTCAGAGAAGATTAAGAGCAACCTCAAACATAAATAAGGTATTCAACACAATAAGACTGTGGTAGATTATATTATTACTCTTGGCCATGTAACTTGCTCTAGCCAGTGGTTTATAAACAGATGTAATACATGCTACCTGCTTTAAATTTGAGTGCAACATTCAGGTCAATCTCTTAGCCTCATGCTGCCTGCCATGAGAAAGGCATGTTCCAAATAGGCTATCAGAATGAGAAAATACACGGAGCAGACCTGCAACTGACCTTTACCCTGGAGCAATACAGCAGCAGCTGACTTGCAGCTACTAACATGAAACGAGAGTAAATCATAAATATTTATTGTTCTAAATCACAGAGATTTTGCAATTATTATGTAGTATAACCTCACAAATCAGCTTAAGTGAATGTAAACCAACAGATAGATGGTTCAAAGGCCAAATGCACTGTAGAACAATAATATTCTCCTATTTAGTAAAATAAAATAATAGGCACCTACAGAATAGTCACCTAGATATTTGGTAAGCCCCCAACTAAAAATTTCTATTAAAAAGGAGTCTATTTATAAAATCTGTAGATTTGCTTCCAAAATATGTACATATCGATGCAGGGCTCAATCCCAGGACCCTGAGATCATGACTTAAGCTGAAGCCAAGAGTTGGGTGCTTAACCAACTGAGCCACCCTGGTGCCCGAGCACCTCACATTTTAAAAAATAACAAGTACAGAAGAAAATGAGACATCATTAATGAGAAACAATGAACATAGATAGCAAAAACATATTCAAAAGGACTTCGGATACTGAAATTACACACAGACTAAAATAACTATATAAAATGTGAATAAAAGACAACCTTGAAAATATGTACAGAGAACAAGAAAGTACAAAGAATAAGATATTTTTTTAAAAAGTAGAATTTAAAGAATTAAAAAATATAAATTATTAAAATTTAAAACTAAGTGGACATATTTAATGGTCTATTTGACATAGCAGAAGTACAATTTAGTGAACTGTGAGACAGAGATGAAGAAATTGCCCAAATGCAATAGAAAAAAAAAGAAAATATAAATATAAAATATATATAATATAAATATAAAAAATAAAGAAAAATATAAAAGAGACTTTTAAGTGACATGGAAAACATTGTGAGAAAGTCTAAAATAAATCAGTACTCCAAAAGAATAGGAAAGAGAAAATGTGGCAGAAGCATTATTTGATAAGGTAATGGTTGAAAACTTTCGAGAACTGATGGAAGACTCTAACCCACAGACTTAGGAAATCCCCAGCAAGTTAAAGAATAATAAATCTACACTTATATACATCATAATAAAACTATAAAACACCAAAAGCAAAAAAAGAAAAACTTAAGAGTAGAAGAGGAAAAAAATAGATTATCCTCAAAGTATCTGGTAATTGGCTTTCCTCAGTAACAATAGAATCAGAAGATAGTGGAATAACTTTGTCCTCAGTGGGCTAAAAGAAAATGACTATCGGCCTAGAATTCAGTGCCCATTGAAGAGATCTTTTAAGAATGAAGCCAAAACGAAGGCATTTTCAGGAAGCAAGAGCAGAGTTTGCTGCTAATATTGATTCTCACTAATAGAAAGTCTAAAGAAATTTCTTTCTTCAGAAAAAAATGAAATGATCCCAGATAAAAGGTCCTAAAGTTAAGACTAAAGGAAGAGCATTGAAAGTGCTAAATATTTGCATGAATCTAAAAACCACTGACTATGCAAAACAGAATTGTTAAAATTATTTAATATTTTAAAAGAAAAAATAGCAATCACTCATATTCCTAACATCAGAATAAGTCCAATCAGATTTTCACTTTATACCTACTATTAAACAGACCTCACCAAACCAAGTATTTTATCCATTCGTATTATTATTTCCATCTGCTATATGCCCTTAAAAGCAAAAATACTAAACATTTCCATTTTTTTCCCTCTTTTCTCATCCATTTGGGCAAAACTGTATTAATGTTTTATTGGTATTCTCTTTTTAAAAGCTCTACTGATGTAGCATTTTAAATGTTTTTCTTCATGACATTTTTATTTCAAATTTGCATAATGTACCAGTGAAGATGGTTTATTAATAATCAGGCTAAGAAATTAGTACATATTTAGGAGATTTAGAGTAACAAAAAACAGAATTATATACTATTTTTCACATAACTATGAAGCATTAATGAGTCCCACCATAGAAGTCTAAAAATGAAAGTTCATCATAACAAATTACATAATTATGTATTCGCAGGTTAAGAACAATTAACTCTTATTGAAAAGCTCTGCCTACTGTTTCCGCCCACATTGCCTATTCAAAATTAGGTGCATGCTATGACTTTTAACACCATCTCTGGAAGTAGTTAGGAATCTATGCTCAGGCTGTAAAGATTGACTCCTGAGCTTTAATTCAGCTCAGAGGGCAACCTGAACTCCAAATAAATTTTTATAAAGGAAGAAGAAGAAGACCCATTTCTTTCTGATATCTACCTAGACTAAACATTCCCAGTTGTAACTATGTTTTTCATTTAAATTTCAAGAGAGTATATAAAAAGGTGGCTATCACAATTATGTAAACATGAAAAGCATAGAACACATAATTCCTTAAATTTCCAAAGTTGTGGTAACTACAAGGCAAAGAAATTATACCTTACTTTTTTTTCCCAAAGTTTTACTCTTTCTTTTCCTCAGCCACATGAGATTATTCAAAACATATTTACTTCTATAATACTTTCCTGAGAAAACCAAATCTATAGTTTCACTGCATAATGTCCAAATGACTTTCATTACTTTATATTTTTTAACATAGAAGAGATTATATATTGCTAATATAGATAATTCCAGTTAGCTTTGTCCAACCTGTATTTATACATCTATAAATTTTCTGACAGTTCACAAGTAATTCATATAAACCAGACTGTACATTAATTATTTCGATTTAATAAGTTATCAGTTTTTACTGGGTCCAAGGCCCATCCTGTTTACAAAAAAATTATTAAGTATCTGTAGGTTGCTCCACCTCTTTTCTGAAATAAATGGGAAGCTAGCAAGAGGTCTCACCCTATAAACTAACAGTGTTTCGAAACTGCAATTTATGTTCTTCTCTGCTGACAATGAAGGTGCCATACATACAACATTATCAGCTAGCAGCCATCTATCCACCCCTCCCAACAAGGACAAGTGCTACCTAGATGACTTTTGTCAAATCTCCTAGGTATTTATTATCTTTCTTATTCCTTAAGAACACTGGTGCCCAAAGGTGACAAGGTGAAGAAAGAAGGTACCTACCCTATATTCCAGTAATGTCTGTCCAAAGCATTCTTGTTAGGTTCATCCCTTTGTTCTAGGCCCTGTTGATATTTTCCCCTAGTTGTTTTCAGTTCCTATGGGAGCCTAACTTGCCCGTGTTATATGCACAGACAGCTGAGACCAGACTCCCAATCCCATCCCCCCCCCCGGTTTCCTTTAATCCTTAATCCCTATAACACCCTCCTGGAATGGACTGGAGTTGGGATACATCTATTTTTTTTATTTTTAAATATCAACTCCTTTCCAGAGATGGCCAAACACTTCGCCTCTTGTGGTCTGACATTGTGTTGATTACTTTGACTAACTTTCTTTTGCTGTCAGCCAATAGTCTTGGACCTAACATCATTTGCCTCCCAACCCCCCTTCCTAAAAGTATTAGAAAAGCAGTATACCATATGAATACAATGATCTAAACTAAACAGGGAAAATTCTAAAAGAAAGACCTTTATGCAATAAACAAAAGCAAGGGGAAAAAGGGGCACTATTTTGTATTAAAATAGACTCATCAATGAGAAGGAAGGAGAGAAAATGGCTTCCACGGATTACAGTACCTACAGCCAAGCTGCAGCCCACTCAAGGATATGCACAGACCACCCAGGCATATGGGCAGCAAAGTAATGGAACCTATGGATAGCCCACTGATGTCAGCTATACCCAGGCTCAGATCACTGTGACCTATGGGCATACCCCCTATGCAACTTCTTATGGAACAGCCTCCTGCTGGTTACACTACTCTGACTGCCCCCCCAGGCGTACAGTCTGCCTATTGAGGGGTACGGCATTGGTGCTTATGATACCACCACTGCTACAGTCACTACCACCCAGGCCTCCTATGCAGCTCAGTCCGCATATGGCACTCAGGCTGCTTACCCAGCCTTTGGGCACCAGCCAGCGGCCACTGAACCTGCAAAACCACAGGATGTAACAAATCTGCTGAGACGAGCCAACCTCAATCTAGCACAGGAGATTAAAACCGGCCCAGCCTAGGATACAGACAGAGTAACAATAGGTATCCCCAGGTACCTGGGAGCTACCCCACGGAGCCAGTCAGGGCACCACCTTCTTATCCTCCTACCAGCTACTCCTCCTACCAGCTATTCCATAGCCAACTAGTTATGATTAAAGTAGTTACTCTCAGCAGAACACCTATGGGCAGCCCAGCAGTTATGGAGAGCAGAGTAGCTATGGTCAACACAGCAGCTATGGACAGCAGCCATCCACTAGTTATCCCCCACAAACTGGATCCTACAGCCAGGCTCCAAATCAATATAGCCAGCAGAGCAGCAGCTATGGGCAGCAGAGTTCATTCCGACAGGACCACCCCAGTAGCATGGGTGTTTATGGACAGGAGTCTGGAGGATTTTCCAGACCAGGAGAGAATGGGAACATGAGTGGGCCTGATAACCGGCGCAGGGGAAGAGGGGGATTTGATTGTGGAGGCATGTGCAGAGGTGGACAGGGAGGAGGACACAGTGGAATGGGTGCTGGAGAGCGAGGTGGCTTCAGTAAGCCTGAGGGACCCATGGTTGAAGGACCAGATATTGATCTAGGTCCACCTGTAGATCCAGATGAAGACTCTGACAACAGTGCAATTTATGTGCAAGGCTTAAATGACAATGTGATCCTAGATGATCTGGCAGACTTCGTTAAGCAGTGTGGAGTTGTTAAGATAAACAAGAGAACCGGATAACCCATGATCCATATCTACTTGAACAAGGAAACAGGAAAGCCCAAAGGTGTTGCTACAGTGTCCTATGAAGACCCACCAACTGCCAAGGTTGCCATGGAGTGGTTTGATGGTAAAGATTTTCAAGGGAGCAAATTTAAGGTTTCTCTTGCTAGAAGAAGTCTCCGATGAACAGCATGCAGGGTGGTATGCCCCCCGTGAGGGCAGAGGGATGCTGCAGCCACTCTGTGGAGGTCCTGGGGGTCCCATGGGTCACAGAAGAGGCCATGGAGGAGACAGAGGTAGCTTTCCCCCAAGAGGGCCCCGGGATTCCTGAGGGAACCCACCCAGAGGAGGAAAACGTCCAGCACTGAGCTAGAGACTGACAGTGCCCCAGTCTGGGTTGTGGAAACCAGAACTAGGCCTGGAGAGAAGAATGCAACCAGTGTGAGGCCTTGAAGCCTGAAGGCTTCCTTCCACCACCCTTTCTACACCCTAGGCAGTGACCATGGCAGAGGTGGCCCTGGTGGCATGCAGGGTGGAAGAGGCAGCCTCATGGACCATGGTGGTCCCGGTAGGATGTTCAGAAGTGGTCATGGTGGAGAAAGAGGTGGCTTCCATGGTGGCTGGGGCATGGACTGAGGTGGCTTTGGTGGAGGAAGAGGAGCGGCCCTCGTGGGCCCCTGGACCTCTGATGGAACAGATGGGAGGAAGAAGAGGTGGGCATGGAGGACCGGGAAAAATGGAAAAAGACCAGCACCGTCAGGAACGCAGAGACCAGCCCTACTAGACACAGAGACCCCGCACAGCTGCGTTGACTGCCAAATTTATTTTTAAACCAGAAAGTGTTTTAAATTTATAATTCCATATATATAATGTTGGCCACAACATTATGATTATTCCTTGTCTGTACTTTAGTATTTTTCATCATTTGTAAAGAAACATTAAAACAAGTTAAATGGTAGTGTGCTGAGTTTTTTTCCTTCTTTTAAAGATGGTTGTTTAAGACTAAACAATGGGAACCCCTGTGAACATGCTCAGTATCATTGTGAAGAACCAAGAGGGCCTCTAACTGTAATAATGTTCATGGTTGTGATGTTTTATTTTTTTTAAATAAAATTACAAATGTTTATTTAAAAAAAAAAGACATCAGATATATCAACCTAACACAATGTATGGACCTCTTTTAGATTCTGTTTCAAATCACTTTTATAAAAAGACATTAATGAAACAATCAGGGAAATACTAATACTGGTTGGATATTACATGATATCAAGGAATTATTATTAATCATCTTAGGCATGATAATGATATGTGATTATTTTTATTTAAATGTCTCATTTCTTAAAGACACATACTGTATAATTGGGCCCCTACTTCAGGGGAAAAAAAAAACCCACCTTCAAATTATGTCACTTTCTTTTCTCTATCTATAGGTCAAATCCATGGGAATGTACTCTACAACTACTACTTGTTATTTTCTACCTTTAAGATAGTAATCACTTCCTCTTTATCATGTCCATTTTTTTTAAAGATTTTCATTTATTTGAGAGAAAAAGAGAAAAAATCATGAGCAGGGAGAGGAGAAGCAGACTCCCTGCCAAGCAGGGAGCCCTATGCAGGTCTCCATCCCAGGACCCCAAGATCACAACCTGAACTGAACACTTAATTGGCTGAGCCACCCAGGTGCCCCATGTCTATGATTATTTTTTGGTAAAAGTATTCAAATCAAAAGCAACTCATGCTATCTGTTATTTGCTACAGACCTCTATTAAACCACTGTGAAAGGCCAAATATCATATGACGTGTGGTAAATAAATCTGATTAAGCACATTAACATGTTCAAATTTATATAAAGCATTTGCAAATACAGATTACTCTAGAGATGCTAAGAAGCAGATGTACTGATCTCCTTGGCATTCACATGATTCAGCTACAAATAGAATTTGAACAGATTCCAAATGCACAACTGTCAAATTCATAAAAAGTAGCAAAAAAAGTCAAGTGAAAGTTTAGGCTCTGCCTTGATTAGCACTGACTGTTTTCTGGAAAGAAAATAGTTGGAAGTATTCTGTTAATGTTTTATTTCTTCGGTGCTAATATTTGACAAGAACTAAGTACTTTCAGTTTATGCAGAGATGTTCCCATTAGGTTAGCAGTGATAATCCAGAAACTGTTATAAGTTAATATTACTATGAAGATGAAAGAAAATCTTAAAATCAATTTAATCAAAGGGGCACCTGGGTGGCTCAGTCAGTTAAGCAGATGACTGACTCTTGATTTCAGCTTAGGTCGTGATCTCAGGGTCTTGGAATCAAGCCCCTCATTGGGCTCTATGCTCACAGGGGAGTCGGCTTGAGGATTCTGTCTCTCCCTCTGCACCTCTCTCATGCACACACTCTTTCCCTCTTTAAAATAAGTCTTGGGACACCTGGGTGGCTCAGTAGGTTAAACATCTGCCTTTGGCTCAGGTCATGATCCCAAGGTCCTGGAATCAAGTCCCACATTGGGCTCCTTGCTCAGTGGGGAGTCTGCTTCTCCCTCTGCTTGCTGCTTCCCCTGCTCGTGTTCTCTCTCTCTCTTTCACAAATAAATAAAATCTTTAAAACTAAATAAATAAATCTTTTTTAAAAATCAGTGTAATCAATATTACAAAGTTCATCAATACAAATTTGACTCACTGTAGTAGTATAGTATAGTGGGGTTGAGCTCCAACTCTAACATCAGATATATAATCCTAGCCCTGTCATTTACTAGCTGTGAGACCTCACCAAGGCTCTTTCCTCATCTGTAAAGTGGAATTAAAATTTTTTTTTACTTTACAGTGTTGTAATAAGAATTAAAGAACTCAAGAAACATAAACTGTTATGATTACTATCTTTGGGGAATATTACAATATGCGCAATATTACTAACTGTATTTTCACTTTACTCAGTTGTAAAAAAATTACAGACGATACTCTACCAACCTTCCATTGATACCAAAGCTTTGTGGCAACTGGCCTAATTCTGAGAATTATAGAAGATACATAGATGGGCATAACCTCAGGCCATGGAAGCAGATTTATTTAAGATTCTCTACAATCCCCAATTCAAATATCAGGTCTCACATGTGATGTGAGAATGAAAGCCATTTCTTTGGCAGCCAGGAGATAGACTCAATTTCAGAGTTGTACTTTCCATTCAAATAAGACTTCAAACAGACATTAGAGTGTTGCAAGACATGAAGTCAACACTCTAAGCCAGTCCACTCTTGCCAAACTTATTTCTTAAGTACAATGAATCATAGTAAAACAAAATTCATCTCTAAGCACAATGCAGTAATGTATACATTTCCTTATTCTTCTGCCCTTGCAATGTCACTTAGCAATCCAGAACATCTTATTTATGATAGTCAGTAGATATAAAAATGGCCTTTCGAAACCTTTGAGAGATATTAGATGTAAAGATTTGGTGGATTCAAGTTAAACATTTTGGGCTAGAATAATTATAGGTAATGTAGTATATTTTGTATAGCATCTTTCATGTTATTTGATTAATGCTCAATTATTGATGCTTAGACTGATATTGAAATAATGATATGGCAGTCTTTTTTTTTTTTTTTTTTTTTAAAGATTTTATTTATTTATTCAACAGAGATAGAGACAGCCAGCGAGAGAGGGAACACAAGCAGGGGGAGTGGGAGAGGAAGAAACAGGCTCCCAGCGGAGGAGCCTGATGTGGGGCTCGATCCCATAACGCCAGGATCACGCCCTGAGCCGAAGGCAGACGCTTTAACCAATGTGCCACCCAGGCGCCCCTGATATGGCAGTCTTATCCCTACTTTATAAACTCATGACTAGGAAGTAATTTGTATGGTATTACTTTAATACCATGCATATGACTAGATCCTCTTCAAACATAAACCTCATGTTTTAACACTTGTTGAAAATCTTTGTACAAGTCAATAATTTCAGTCAGAATTGCAAAATAATTTTAATACCGTCATTCATTCTATATTCTGACATTTTTTCCCAGTAAAATAGAGCTTGCCTTTATACCTAGAACTGTTTGATTACCTTAAAATATGGTTCATACAGGAAAGGAAAAATAAATAATTCCTTACTTTTAGTTAGTAATTTTCAGAGTAAAGATAATTTGGAGACAAATGGGGAAATCTGAATTTGGGTTTTAGATAAGATGAAAATTCATTGACTTGGAAAGGTAGAGATTGTTAATTTTAAAAAAGTAAATATGTTGTAAAACTGCACACCAGGTATGAAACCATTTTGGTTAAAAATACATATATATATTTATATGCATATATAGGGATAAATAAAGGTATGGAAAGATATACAGTAAGCTGTTAACAATAGTAATAGATGGGAAATATGTTTTTTTTTATTTTTCTATTTTACTTATATATAGTTTCCAACTTTCTACCATGCATGTACTACTTTCATAGTAACAGACGGTTTTTGTTTGTTTGTTTGTTTGTTTTTTAAGAAAATCACTATTTCCTACTGGGCCTATATGTAACTTCTGAGTCATCATCAACATGAAACTGTAAACATTCCAGCATGCGAGACTACCAGGGCACCAGCCTAGCTGGTTATTTCTTTAAAGCCTCTCTGCTTGCAGATTTCCTTTGCCTTTGTCTCTTACCCATGGTTCATAGGGCTGCCTCAGCACTAGATCATGTAGCCTTTGCACTGTAGCTGTCTTCACAAATTGGCAGCTTATTTGTGTGCCTCTGTTGGCCTTGGACAGAAACTCCTTTTGTTTTTATGTCATCATATTAGTTTTTTTCTTACCTTTCTGACTCTTCTTCATTCCTACAAGTTTATCTTTCTCTGCTATTTGTTGCTCCAAAATTTCATACTCAGCCCTCTTCTCTTTCCACTTTACATCTTCTTCCTAGGAAAGAGGAGAAAATGGATCTTGTGTTCTGATTCTTTTTAATCTAATATGTAGCTCTAGCCTCGTCCTCTCTCCTGAGCAACAAAATCATATATATATGTATATATATATATATATATATACACATATATACATATATATATAATCACTAATTATTGTACTCTCTAGTTAGACATTTATATATTTATAAATTTATATATTTACATATTGAGGTGCTCCCCTGCCTGGCTCTTAGAATAGGAATATGCTACTTTCAGAACTTTAGGGAAGAGTAACTTCCATTTTTATTTCTGCCACCTTCCCTGAGAATAAAGACCCAGCCCCTTTCTTGCCATATTTTTCAAATCTACTTACCCACGACAGATTATGTTCTGTTCTGTTTCTCATTCCATGTAATAAACTAAACATACATGGATCAGAGCCTAGGCTTGCCTTCTAGAGGCGGATCTGAGTCCTAACCCTCATTTTTTCCACTGTTGACCTCACTGAGTGTGGAGAGCAGTGATTCTGCCCAAGTTTATCTGTCCTGCAGACCCAATTTTCCTTTTATCATGCCATATCCCATTTGGACTTGGGGAGGAGAATTGAAAAGCCCGGTCGTGGCTGTACATTGAAGTCATAATGTCCATGCAGCTTTATCAGTAAGAAGGTGGTTTTTCATCTTTCTCTATCTGGCTCCCTATTAATTGGTTTTGAATTCAGAAGAGAGTTAAGACATAGGAGCAGCTGTCACTGCCTAAGCCCCACTAGTGATAGGACAACTTTATCCAAAAATAGCTGTTTAATGAGAACCTAGGTCTGAGAAAAGGAATGGAAAATGAAATCTTGCCAATCTAACAAGGGAATAAAAGATCCTAGAATAAAATGATAGCAATTATCAGATAATCAGCAAAATAGGACTTTGTTCATTTATTCCCGAATGCCTACTCTGTGTTAGGCATTGTTTCAAGAAGTTTAAAGAGTTAGAATACTTTAAACAAAAGTTACCTGGTAGTCTATGGGGCGCCTGGTTATTGGTTAAGTGCCCAACTTTTGTGTTTCACTCAAGTTGTGATCTCGTGGGTCCTGGGATTGAGCGCTGCTTTATCGGGCTATGGAGATCAGCAGGGAGTCTGCTTGAAGATTCTCTCCCTCTGTCCCTTCCCCCACTTGAGTGCACATTTGTTCATGTCCTCTCTCTCTCATATAAATAGATTTTTAAAAAGTTACCTGGTACTCTAATTTGACTGAGTTTTGAATCATTATAATAATCAACAACAAAGCAATGCTTTATATTCAAAGCCAGTATGATTGATTCAGCATAATTATAACACTGAGCACTTGTTTATCAAACAAGCAATTCCCATACCATATCTGATTGAACCATCAAAACAACTCTATGAGGCAGAACAGAATTGAAAAAAAAAAAAAGTCAATGATTTAACTGAACAGAGATTTATTTCTTACTCCAAAATGTTGGCTCTGGCTGCAGACAATTGTCTTCCATGCAATGGCATGATAATCTAGGCTCTTTCAACCTGTGGTGCCGCCATCTTTTTTTTTTTTTCAATTTTAATAATATTTTTTTATTATATTATGTTAGTCACCATACAGTACATCCCTGGTTTTTTGATGTAAAGTTCAATGATTCATTAGTTGCGTATAACACCCGGTGCACCATGCAATACGTGCCCTCCTTACTACCCATCACCAGCCTATCCCATTCCCCCACCTCCCTCCTCTCTGAAGCCCTCAGTTTCTCAGAGTCCATAGTCCCTCATGCTTCATTCCCCCTTCTGATTACCCCCCTTTCTTTATCCCTTTCTTCTCCTACCAATCTTCCTAGTTCTTATGTTCCATCGATGAGAGAAACCATATGATAATTGTCTTTCTCTGCTTGACTTATTTCACTTAGCATTATCTCCTCCAGTGCCGTCCATGTTGCAGCAAATGTTGAGAAATCGTTCTTTTTGATAGCTGAGTAATATATGAGTCTTCTTCCATGATTGCCCCAGTAGGAGAAGGACTGGGGGGTTTCATATTGGCTTTTCATGGCCTCATCCGGAAACTGACACATGTCAATTCCACCGTATTTCATTGCCAGACTGAGTCACATGGACCCATCCAGTTGCTGGGGTGCTGAGAAGGAACAGTCAATCCACTGAATGCCCAGAAGAGAAAGAACTGAATATTGACTAACATTAGCAATGTGTACCATAAATAGCTATCATTACTGTTCTTTTTGTATAGGTGAGGAAATGGAGGACTAGCAATGTCAAGGAACTCATTCAAGGTTACATAGAAAGTAAGCAGAGGGAGCATTATGTGAACCTAGATAATCTGACCCCAGAATTCATGCTTAACCTCTAGCCTATAATACTGCCCAACTGCACACTGGAACTCTGGCAGAGTCCAACCACCACTAGAGATATTTAATTCAATTTATATAAATTCAGTTCAATTCAGTCCACATACATTTACTGAATGCTCTCTTTGTGCCAGTCATTGCAGTTGCATCTGAAGGAAGGTTGGATTATTTGACCATATAGATCTCTTCCAACACAGCTGCTTCCATTTCTATGGAGAACCATGACTAATACAACAACCTTAAAATTAGTCTCTATAAAAGAAAGTTAGGAAATGATACTTTATTAAATTTTAAGTTAAAAATGAGATCCTATGCAAATCTTAATTACTTTGATCTTAGAATGTCAACTGAAATAGAAGAATCCTAGAATAACCTACAGAAATTAGTCAATGTTTATTGTATTTTCTACAACACAAAGTTAAAAAAAAACTCATTGGATACGAAATATATAGATTTTTGCGAAGAACCTTGTGAACTGTAAGAACAACCAAAACAATCTGTCAAATATAGGCCTTAGTATATAGATTTTACTTAGGGGAGTGTTCTAATGATCTTCACAAATTCAATATTGTGAGAATGTGTGACTCGGTGTTAATTATAATTTTTGAAGGAATTTAGTTCTATACAACCGAGAATGCTCAGGGTCTCTCCAATTTTAATGTGTTTTCCTATACATGATGCTGTTTCTGAAGTATTTAGTTGCCCCCTGCTGGTCATATAATTATAAAATTCCTAAAGATAAGTATTTCTCAGATTGCATGTGATGACAAACTCCTGAGATGCTTTAAACTTTTTCATCAAATGAATTCACAGTGGATTTCCAGTGCTCAATTGAGATATATAAGTTAACCCAGAGTTCTTAAATACAATCTTCTTCCTATAATATGCATTTCATATTTTATGTCTCTTCAGGTCCTTTTTGGAACCATGTAGGGATAAATTATCAAATTGAGAGGGGAAAATAGCACTTGTTCAAGTATTTTTTTTTTTAAGATTTTATTTATTTATTTGACAGAGAGAGACAGTCAGCGAGAGAGGGAACACAAGCAGGGGGAGTGGGAGAGGAAGAAGCAGGCTCCTAGCGGAGAAGCCTGATGTGGGGCTTGATCCCAGAACACTGGGATCACGCCCTGAGCAGGAGACAGACGCTTAACGACTGAGCCACCCAGGCACCCCTTGTTTAAGTATTTTAAAAACTATTTTTATCCTGTCTTTACTACCACCTCTCTGGCTAATGTTGGACAAGGAACTTTAACTTCTTGGTATTTATTTCCTCATCTGTAATATGAAGAATAATTGACATACAATCAACTGTACATATTTAAAGTATAATTTGATAAGTTTGACATATGTATTCAACTGTGAACTATTGCTACCATAGTTAAAGATAGCTCAAGATAGTGAACATATTTATCATTCCCAAAAGTTTTTTTTTTAATTATTTATTTTGAGAGGGAAATTGGGAGAGTGCGTGCGAGCAGGAGGAGGGGCAGAGGGAGAGAAAGAATCCCAAGCAGACTCCCTGCCAAGAGGGGAGCCTAATGCAGGACTGGATCCCACGACCCTGAGATCATGATCTGAGCTGAATTCAAGAACCAGAGGCTTAACTTACTGAGCCACCCAGACACCCTATTTCCAAAAGTTTTTTTGTGCCACTTTATATTTCCTTCTTCCTGCCTCCTGCCCCTCCCATCCATCTCCCATCCTCCAGTAACCACTGATGTGCTCTCTGTCACTATAGATTACTTTGCATCTTCCAGAGAAAAACAAATTTTAAGCTCACCAGTTTAAAGACTAAAATGAGGTATGGAAAAACTTAAATTCTTTTTAAATATTAAAAACTTTATTTTGAGGGTGCCTGGGTGGCTCAGTTGGTTAAGTTTCTGCCTTCAGCTCAGATCATGATCCCAGAGTTCCAGGATTGAGTCCTCATCAGGCTCTCTGCTCAGCGGGGAGCCCTCTTCTCCTCCTCCCTCTGCCTGCTACTACTCCTGCTTTTGCGTGTTCTCTCTCTCTGTGTCAAATAAATACATAAAATCTTTTAAAAAAAAGCTTAAAAAAGAGGACTTTAACTTTAGAGTCAACAGATATAAGCTTGGGTCTTGGCTATGTTGTTTACTAGCTGTGTGACCTTGGTCAAGTTACTCAACATCCTAACTCCGAGGATAACAGTTTCCCACACTTAGGAGAAAGGATAAGAATATCATCTATCCCCATAAAGATGTTGGGAAATTGCATGCAGACAATTAGCTCAGTGCTGGGCCTGTAATATAATACGCTCAACCAATGGTAGCCGTATGTCTCTAGACATTTCAAAGAGCACCAATCCAGTTTTAAGAAAAGGAAATGAGAACCTTCACCATGTAGCCAGTGTAATCTTAAGGCAACCATTTTAGAAGTTTTACGTGAGAATAATTCACTGTGCTAGCTATGATATCCAGATGACTCTGACTCAGGTCCTTCTCTTAAGCATCTCATTGATTTTCTTTCCTCATAACTCCTTCCCCAAGTGTCATAGTTTTCATTTCTTTGTAATTCCATCCCTACCTCACATATGACCTGACAGTCTTCTCATTTCACCTTTATGATTTGACAAATAACTTGGCCATAGTAAAAAAATAAAAAACCAAGGTGCTTATTCACACAAAGGGCTATTTCAGGAGATTGAGGCTGTGCCTCAGATCTTCTCAATCAAACCATTGGGCCTCTAAGAAGTTTAAAGGTGCTTTCCTCAGCCCTAGGCTCTCAGTAGGAGCCAAAGATAGAGATGAGATTATTTTATAGAAACAAACTGTAGATTGAGTGGTCTTTGTCTAACAGAGTGAACCCCATTGAAATACTTGAAGACGCACCAAGTTCTTGAGAAATTTATTTCAGCAGAAGCAGTGCCAGCTTGGAATGAGAAAGAGAGTAAAACAAAAGGAGGCTGTCAGACTGCCCCTCCCCAATTTTATTGGCAGGATGTAGTCTGATAAACCTACTCATCTGTGAACACATGCTACCTTCCATAAAAAAGGAAGGATGACTCAGAGGGCTGAACCAAGAACCCAGGAGGCAGAGCCAGGAGCCTTGCAGGATTATTCCCAAGCCAAAGAACCTAATCAAGAAACTCCCAACATTCACCCAGTTGTATTTCAAAATGCTATGGGGGTGCCTGGGTGGCTCAGTTGGTTAAGCATCTGCCTTCGGCTCAGGTCATGATCTCATGGTCGTGGGATCAAGCCCTGCATCAAGCTCTCCACTCAGTGACAAGTCTGCTTCTCCCTCTGCCTCTGTAGTCAATTTTGCTCTCTCTCAAATAAATAAATAAAATCTTTAAAAAACAAAACAAAACAAAATGCTATGGACCAAGAAATATACCTTTCGTTTTACCTTTTTTTAAGCCTTTCATTTCCCCTGTTTGAACTTGAATGTCTTTAACTGTTATACTCAATCTGTGCCACCACTTAATGTTGGAGGCAGATCACTTGTTTCTTTAGTTTCTCAGGCCCATAGATGAAGAGTAATTGTACCCAGGAACTAACTTTTTCTGAGTCTACTCAAGACTGGCAACCTTCCAAGTCACCCCAAGTGTTGTACATGACGGTTCTCTGTTCCTTTTTCCTAGTGGTAGAATACTTCTCCCTTCAGTCTCCCTTCTAGTCTCCCACCAGTACCTTCTATTGGTTGAACCTAACTAGAAACCAGTTGGCAAATGGTTACTGGGAAGTATGGTTTAACCTGGTCATGTCCTGTGATTCAGAGTGTAGAGCAAGGAAGAGTCTGGGAAGGATGGATCTGAGAGAAAATAGGCTAATGACCACTGTAGAGTCTGCACTTAGAAAGCTTTTTACATCTGGAAATTTGTTACAGCTCAGCTCTAATTTGGTCTGTTCTCTGATGAAAGATTAGACCCTCCTTCCCATTTCTATCCTGTTTTTGTCAGTGTTTTTTTTTTTTTTTAACATCTTAGGTCAACGTTTGCTTTTTCCTTTATCGACTTTGTCTGATTGATGGGACCATTGTCTACCATCAAGACAAGTAATTAGACCATTTTTCCTTTTCATTATTGAATTCCCCCAATAGCAATAATATAGCCCACCACTTTAGATGTCAAACCCTCCTTTTCACATTACCTATATTTTCCATTTTCCTTGTCCTTCATCTCTTTTGCTATACTTTAGCCATGTACAACTAGTTTGGGGAGCAACAAACTATTTAAACTGGCATACAGATGTTCTTGCATCAAATTGATGCAGTTCCCAAGGTCTACTACAACTTATATCAGGGAAACTCTTGCATACAGGAGACCAGATTTGGAGCTGGTTATGAAAATCTCATTCCTAAAGCCCTCTATACATTATCCAATCTCTTCTTGGGCCTCCTCCCCACCACCAAGATCATAAAGCTAAAACTCCTCTTCATTTTCTCTATCTATCCCATATTCGATCAGTCTGTCTTCCTCTAAAGCAAGATAAGCACCCCAGTTTCTTGCAGCCCACAATTTCCACTCCAATTGTAGTGGATGATATAGATTATGAGCTTAGACCACCTGATCACCTAACTATAGTGAAGATAATTATAGTTTTCTTAACTAGAAAGGGTATGCTTCAGAAGAACAGACCTAGGACCTCAGCACCCAAATCCACACATTGCAGCCGGTGTGGGAGCTCTATTCCCATTAAGCCTAGGCCCCCGTCTGTCATGGAGGGGCTACCTTGAGGTGGGGGCATCAGAACTCTGACCAAATAGAGATAAAGTTTGGATCAAACATCAATAAACCAGGGGATGCAGATAATCCTAACCTCATCTGACTCTCTGCTACTTTGACCAAAGACAGATTTGAACAATTTCTTTTTTTAAAAAAATATTTTATTTATTTATTTGACAGTGAGAGAGGGAACACAAGCAAAGGGAGCGTGAGAGGGAGAAGCAGGCTTCCCGCCTAACAGGGAGCCCAATGCAGGGCTTGATCCCAGGACCCTGGGATCACGACCTGAGCCAAAGGCAGAGGTTTAACGGCTCAGCCATCCAGGCGCCCCAGTTTGAACAATTTCTGAACCAAAAATACATAGTCATTTACACAGGGGAGCTACCCATTCCTTAACCTCTGTTTCCTAAGAGTCCTAAGAAGACTGCGCTGGGGGAGGCCTGCCAAGGGCAGCAGTTCTTAAATGTTTGGTCTTAGGTCCCACTTATACTTTAAAAAATTATGGAGAATTCCAAAGAGCTTTTGTTTATATGGATTACATTTGTTGATATTTACCATGTTATAAATTTAAAGCATAATTTTAAAAAAATTTATTGATTCCTTTAAAATTTACAATAATAAACCCATTATATTTTAACATAAATAACATACATTTCATAAAATTTAACTGTATTTTCCAAAATAATTTAGTGAAAAGAGTAGTATTGGTTTTACATTTTTTTGCAAGTCCCTTTAATGACTGGCTTTATAGAGGACAGATCAATTCTTTTATTATTTTATTTTATTATTTTTTTTTAGATTTTATTTATTTGTTTGAAAGAGAGAGAGAGAGCATGGGGGTGGGAGGGCGAGGGACAAGCAGACTTGATGCTAAGTGCAGAGCCCGATGCAGAGCTCCATCCCACAAACCTGAGACCATGACTTGAACCGAAATTAAGAGTTGAGCCACCCAGGTGCTCCCTTCTATATATTTATGAAATATAATTGACATACAATATTAGTTTCATGTGTACAACATAGTGACAATTATATACATTACAAAATGCTCACCACAATAAATGTGGTTACCATCTCTCATCATACAAAGTTATTAGAATATTATTGACTATATTCCTTATGCTGTATTTTCATTTCTGTGACTTACTTATAACTGGAAGTTTGTACCTCTTAATGCTCTTCCACTATTTCATTTATACCCCCAACCCCTTTCCCTCTGGCATCACCAGTTGTTCTTTACATTTTATGAGTTTGTTTCTGTTTGTTTTATTTTTTAGATTTCATGTATATCATATGATACTTGTCTTTTTCTGACTTATTTTACTTAGCATAAACCCCTCTATGTCCATCCATATTGTGAATGGCAAGATTTCATTCTTTTTTATGATGAGCAGTAGTCCATTGTGTAGATATATCACATCTTCTTTATCCAGTCATCTATTTACACTTAGGTTGCTTCCATATCTTGGCTATTGTAAACAGTGCTATAATAAGCCTACGACTGCATATATCTTTTTGAATTAGTGTTTTTGTTTCTTTAGGTAAATACCCAGAAATGGAATTACTGGGTTGTATGGTATTTCTATTTTTTTAAAGATTTATTTATTTATTTGAGACAGAGAGCGAGCACATGAATGGGGGAAGGGGTATTGAGAGAGGGAGAGAAGCAGCCTCCTCAATGAGGGAGGCTGACCCGGTGCCAATCCCATGACACTGAGATCATGACCCAAGTCAAAATCAAGAGTTGGACACTTAACTCACTGTGCCACCCAGGCGGCCCAGGTATTTCTATTTTTAATTTTTTGAGGTAACTTTATACTGTTGTCCATTCCCACAAATTTACATTCCCACAAATAATACATAAGCGTTCCCTTTTCTCCACATCTTTGCCAACACTTGTTATTTCTTATCTTTTTGATATTAACCATTCAGACTGGTGTAAGGTAATACCTCACTATGGTTTTGATTTGCAATTCCCTGATGATTAATGATGTTGAATATCTTTTCATGTGTCTGTTGACCATTGGCATGTCTTCTTTGTAAGAATGTCTATACTGGTTCTCTGCTCATTTTTTAATTGGATTATTTGTTTTTATGTGTGTGTTGAGTTGCATGAGTTCTTTATGTATTTTGGATGTTAACCTCCTATTAGATATATAATTTTCAAATATATTCTTTCATTCAGTAGGTTGCCTTTTCCATTTTTTAAAAATCATTTCCTTCACTGTGCAAAAGCTTTTTAGTTTAATGTAGTCCCAACTTTTAATTTTTACTTTTTTTCCCCTTGCTTGAGGGGACAGATCTGGAAAAATAATGCTAAGTCCAATTTCTAAGAGTTTACTGCCTATGTTTTCTTTTAGGAGTTTTATGGTTTCAGGTCTTACATTTAGGTCTTTAATCCATTTTCAGTTTATTTTTGTGTATGGTGTAAAAAAGTGGTCCCATTTTGTTCTTTTGCATGTAGCTATCCCGTTTTCACAACACCATTTATTGAAGAGACTGTCTTTTCCCCATTGTATATTCTTGTCATATTTACCATAAATTAATAGACTATATAAGCATATTTCTGGGCTCTCTATTCTGTTCTATTGATCTATGTGTCTGTTTGTGCCAGTACCATATTGTTTTGATCACTATAGCTTTGCAGTATAGTTTGAAATCTGGGATTGTGATACCTCCAGCTTTGCTCTTCTTTCTCAAGATTGCTTTGCTAATTCAGTATCATTTGTGGATTCCATACAAATTTTAGGATTATTTATTTTAGTTCTGTGAAAAAATACTATTGGTATTTTGATAAAGATTGCATTGAATCTATAGATTGCTTTGGGTAGTATGGACATTTTAACAATATTAATTATTCCAGTCCATGAGCATGGTGTATCTTTTCATTTGTGTCATTTTCAATTTCTTTTATCAGTGTTTTATAATTTTCAGAGTACAGATCTTTCACCTTCTTAATTTTTTTCCTAGGTATTTTTTTGGATGCAATTGTAAATGAGATGATTTTCTTAATTTCTTTTTCTGCTACTTTGTTATTAGTGTTTAAAAATGCAACAGATTTCTGTGTAATTGATTTTGTATCCTGCAACCTGAAGTCATTTATTAGTTCTAATAGTCTTTGGTGGAGTCTTTAGGGTTCTGTACATCCTGTATCATGTTATCTGCAAATAGTGACAGTTTCACATTTTCCTCACCAATTTGGATGCCTTTTATTTCCTTTTCTTATCTGATTTCTGTGGCTAGGACTTCCAGTATTATGTTGAGTAAATACAGTGAGAGTAGGCATCCTTGTCTTGTTCCTGATCTTAGAGAAAACACTTTCAAACTTTCATCATTGAGTATGGTATTAGCTATGGGTGTCATATATGGCCTTTATTATGTTGAGGCATGTTCACTCTAAACCCACTTTATTGAGAGTTTTTTATCATGAGTGGATGTTAAATTTTGTCAGCTGTTTTTTCTGCATCTATTGAGGTGATCATATGATTTTTATCCTTCATTTTGTTAATGTGGTATATTACATTGATTAATGTGCTGATATTGAGCCATCCTTGCATCCCCAGACTAAATCTCACTTGACAAGCTGAATGATCCTTTTGATGTATTTTTTTAAAGTTTTAATTATAATTCAAGTTAGTTAGCATATTAATATATTTTTAAATTCAGTTTGATTATATTTTATTGAGGATTTTTGCATCTAGGTTTATCAGGAATATTGGTTTGTAATTTTCTTTTTTTGTACTGGTTTCTTTCTTTGTCTGGTTTTGGTAGAATGAATTTGGAGATTTCCTTCCTCTTCTATTTTTAAAAATAGTTTGAGAAGAATAGGCATTAATTCTTCTTTAAATGTTTGGTAGAATTCACCTGTGAAGCTATCTGGTCCTGGACTTTTGTTTATTGAGAGTTTTTTTTTTATTTTTTATTTTCATTTTTATTTATTTGCTTTTTTTAAATTTTATTTATTTGTCAGAGAGAGTGAGCAGAAGCAGGGGGAGCAGCAGGTAGAGGGCAAAGCAGGCTCCCCGCTGAGCAGGGAGGCTGATGTGGGATCAAGACCCTGAGATCATGACCTGAGCCAAAGGCAGATGCTTAACCAACTGAGCCACCCAGGCGTCCCCAAAAGGGTTTTTTTGTTTGTTTGTTTGTTTGTTTGTTTGTTTGTTTGTTTGTTTTACCAACCGATTTCATTACTAGTAATTGGTCTGTTCAGATTCTCTATTTCTTTCTGATTCAGTCTTGGGATATTGTATGTTTCTATGAGTTTATTTCTTCTAGGTTATCCAATTTGTTGGCATATAATTCTTCATAGTTGTCTGTTATAATCCTTTGTATTTCTGTGATATTGGTTGTAACTATTCTTTCATTTCCGTTTTTATTTATGTTATCTCTCTGTTTTTCTTGATGAATCTGGTTAAAGGTTTATCAATTTTGTTTATCTTTTTGAAGAACCAGCTCTTAGTTTCATTGACAATTTCTATTGTTTTTTTAGTCTCTACTTCATTGTTTCTGCTCTGATCTTTAGTTACTTAATTAGAGCCTTCTACTAACTTTGGACTTTGTTTTCTTTTGGTAGTTACTTTAGATGTAAGGTAAATTATTTATGTGAGATTTCCCATAGCACTTCTGTTCCTGAGAAAAACTCTTGCAATTACCGCCCCTCTGGCATATGTCCTAAAATTAGTAAATCTCCTCCATGTATAACGTAGCCAGTTTCAAACTGCTGCTTCTCTCCTGGATCTCGGACCTATTGATACAGCATGCTGGTCCTTTAGGAACAGAGACTTGGTTTTCTGTAGTTCCCTGGCTCTTCCAGAGGTAAGCCCCACTGATTCTCATAGTTCATGGAAGTAAACTCACTGATTTTTAAAACCAGACATTGTGGTGGCTTGTTTTCCCAGTGCAGGTCCCCAGCGCTTGGGTGCTCAATGGGGGGCTTGATCTCTTGCTCCTCCACACCTGTGGGTTGGCTGTACTGGTAGTTTGGTTCCTCATCAAGTCTCTACCCTTCCTATCCTTCTTGATATGACCTTCTTTTTATGACTTTACTGTGAAGATCCATTCTGCTAGCCTTCAGGTCATTTTCAGAGTGAATTACATTACATGTAGTTTTTGCCATAATATGTCTATGGGAGGAGGTCAGCTCAAGATCCTCCTACTCTGCTATCTTCCCCTGCCTATTGGCAAACTCTACTTTCTGAAACCTAAAATCATTCTTATTCAGACATCATCATTGTTAATATTTAAGTAGGAGAGTATTGTTAACATTTTACTTCCAAATGAGGCTACCTTCTGAGTACAGTTGCCATAGAGCAAATTCAGGACAACTCAATTCTTATATCTACTTCTGTATTCAGTCTGTTCTGGTATTTGTTTTGGTTGAAATAAGTTTAGAAAATGCAGTCTCACACATATATGTAATTGGAAAAGGAAGGAATGTTTTAATAGTTTTTTAAAAATATAATTATGAATATTCTTCTTTGATATCATACTGCGAAAACCCTACAAGTGATAGTTTCTTAAAGATTAGTAGCAATGTGGAATCTGAAATCATATGTATGGTCACTTATATACTGTAACATTAAAATCTACTGATATATTATGGTGTATCTTGAATTTTGAATGGATCTTTTACCTATGCATTATTTTGTAAGATCATTCATTGGTCATTTGGAAAATAGTGGTTTACTGAGGTATGCATATCTTCCAAACGTTGATACATTTCATTTGAAATATCAAGACTCACATTCATGATTATCACCACTGATCTCATTAGGAAAGTCCTTAAGAATTAGGAAATTGTCAAACTCATGGGTAGATAGAAGTTTTCCAAAATTCTGAGTTTTTTCTTGAGAGCTCAAATTTTATCTTTAACAACAAACGCTGTAAGTTGTTTCCATTGAAGTAACAGACTTCACTAAGTTTTGAGACAATGTCTGCCAAATACCCAAGTCTGAATAACCATATTTTGTTTGCCTGTCATTCTTTTTTTAATTTTTATTTTATTTAAATTCAATTAGTTATCATATAGTTCATTAATACTTTCAGAGGTAGAGTTCAGTGATTCATCAGTTGCATATAACACCCAGTGCTCATTACATCACATGCCCTCCTTAATGCCCATCACCCAGTTACCCCATCCCCTCAGCCACCTACCCTCCAGCAACCCTCAATTTGTTTCCTATAGTTAAGAGTCTGTTATGGTTTGTCTCCGTCTCTGATTTTGTCTTATTTTATTTTTCCCTCCCTTCCCCTATGATCCTCTTTTTTGTTTCTTAAATTCCACCTATGAGTGAAATCATGATAACTGTCTTTCTCTGATTGACTTATTTCACCTAGCATAATACTCACTAGTTTCATCCATGTCATTGCAAAGGGTAAGATTTCATTTTTTTTGATGTCTGAGTAATATTCCATTATAGACACACACACACACACACACACATACACACATATCTTCTTTCATCTTCATCATCATCATCTGTTGATAGATATCTGGGATCTTTCCATAGTTTGGTTATTGTGGACATTGCTGCTATAAACATTGGCATGCAGATGCCCCTTGGATCACTATGCTTGTATCCTTTGGGTAAATACCTAGTAATGCAATTTCTGGGTCATAGGGTAGCTCAAATTTTTAACTTTTTGAGGAACCTCCATGCTGTTTCCCAGAGTGGCTATACCAGCTTGCATTCCCACTAGCAGTATAAGAGCATACCCCTTTCTCTGCATTCTCACCTACATTTGTTGTTTCCTGACTAGTTAATTTTAGCCATTCTGACTGGTGTGAGGTGGTATCTCATGGTGGTTTCGGTCTGTATTTCCCTGATTCCAAGTGATGTTGAACAATTTTTCCATATTTTTTTAAAGATTTTATTTATTTATTCATTTATTTGAGAGAGAGCAAGAGAGCACAAGCAGGGAGAGCAGTAGAGGGAGAGGGAGAAGGAGAAGGAGGTTCCCCACTGAGCAAGGAGCCCCATGTAGGGCTTGATAGCAGCACCCTGGGATCACAATCTGAGCCGAAGGCAGACACTTAACCGACTGAGCCACCCAGGCACCCCAGCCATTTGTATGTCTTATTTGGAGAAATATCTGTTCATGTCTTCTATTTCTTGACTGGATTATTTGTTTTTTGGATGTTGAGTTTGATAAGTTCTTTATAGATCTTGGGCACTAGCCCATTATCTGATAAGACATTTGCAAATATCTTCTCCCTTCTCTATGTTGTTTTTAGGCTTTGTCAACTGTTTTGTTGTGCAAAAGCTTTTTATCTTGATGAAGTCCCAGTAGTTCATTTTGTGTGTCATTCTTTCAAGTAAAAACGGTGTTACATATAAAAAGTGGCTTGTTCAACCCCAAAACTGAGTCACATAAATCCTCTTTCTCAGGACAACCATTGTGCCTTGGTATTCAGCAGGAATGTTTTGTGCATTTTGTATCATAGAATTTTTAAAAGACATGGAATCAGCAGTTCAAATTAAATAAAATTAGTAATTGTTGCTATTTTATCAAGCATATTATTAAATGAAACTCTTTTTTTTTCTTGTGAGTATATAGCAGTGACCAATACAATGACTATTAGTCTAGATTGGTATTACTGTCTTGATTTCTATTAATGCACCAGCAATTTTTCCCACCATTACCTTTGTATTATAGTACAAATGTCAACACAGCTTGAAAGGCAAATAATGTCTTAGTATTATTTTGACAATTGTTTTGACCTTGCAGATACTTGAAAGGTTTTTAAGGACTCCATGGGGTCTACAGACCCATTTTGAGACCAAGAGCAAACCTAACTTGTAAGTGGTAGCAATCCATTTTTCACACAACTTGCAATCACACACAATTTTTCACACTCTGAGAAGAGTCTATGGTGTTTTAAGCAGTCCTGGCCTAACTCCTCTCACCAACATTTTCTGCTTAGTGGTAATCATGACCCATCATATTCTCTTCTGGTTCTAGCTTATTTCCCCATTTCTAACTCTCCATTCTTCTTGCCAAAAAAAAGACTCCTGGTCTCTCTTTTTGTCTGCCTCATCAAACCCCACATTATTTTCTAATGATTCCAGTTTAATTCTTAACCTTATTGCCAGGAATCAACCTACCCCTTCAGGGTAGAATTTTATTTCATTGTATGTATGCATGTATGTATGTATTTAATGAATTGAATAAATTCATTGATTTTAAAATGAATTTTCTGCAGATCTACTATTTCACTTGCTAGAGAGATAGCATTTGCTTTGGGCCTTAAAGAGTGACATGATTTGGACAGGTGAAATGAGACTGTACTTTTTTCAAAGTATAAGAAATAATAATAGTTGTACGAAGGTAAAAAAGCATAGGGACTGCTTAGGAAAAGGCAAGAAGGATGCAGATAATAGAATAATTGAAAGACAAGTCAGAAAGGTAGTAAGGGGTCATCTCGTGGAAGGTGTTGAATGCCTAGAGTTCATTTTGTAAGCAGTGGGGAGCTACCAGGGATGTTTCAGAAGAGGCAGAGGTAATGGGGTAAAACAGGCTCAATAATCAAAGCATTATTTGTGTAAGATTTATTTGTCAACTCCAGATGAAAAGAATTTGATGGAGAAAAGAGACCTAAGGCAAGAAAACCAGGTTAGAGGCCTGACCTAGGATGGTGGCCCTAGAGGTGGAGATGTGTGGAAATAGATTTTGAGAACAGTGAGGAAGTAAGATCAGTAAGTGGTGGTGAGGGAAGAGTGGTTGTGAAAAAATGATTAGAGCTTTAAGTATGAGTTACTGGGAGAACGGCGATGCTCTTCACAGAAATCAGGAAGTCAGAAAAAGGAATGGTTTGTGTGAGGCAAAATGATGAGTTCAGTTTTCTACCTATTAGGCATATAAGTAGCATACCCAAAGGGAACTAATTTTATACATTTACAAGAACTGGAACCTAACAGATATTAGAAGATTGTGGTTATTAGGTGTATAAGTGGCTATGCTCAAGAGGGAGCTAATTTTATAGCACTTACAAGAACTGAAACCTAATATATTAGGATGTTAGAAGATGGTGGTTATAGCTGGACTGGCTTTATATTGTCTCTTTACAATATAAGTGTAAAGAGGAAAATGCAGTCAGTATTTTAATTCTCTGTGGAGTTTCTTTCTAGACATCTGTAGCTTTCTTGTGGTCCATGTAACACAAAGATAGCTCTAATAAAGTGATACATATTTATCAAATGATTTGCATGTATTATTTATTATGCTAAATTTTGCCAGTCAGTCCTCATAACAACACTTAGGTAGTAGTATCTGGATTTTTCATAAGAGAAATCAAGATGCAAAGAGGTTAAGTAACTTTCTCAAGGTCAAACAAGAAATGGTGGAATGACATTTGAAACCAGGTTCTATGTGGTTTCAAAGTTCTTGTTTCTTCTACTCTATGTGGCTGAAGTATTCATTTGCCTTTCTCCCTTTTCCTTTTCACAAAATGAAAAAGAAATAGTGCCTTTTAGCATGGACTATTAGTTCTTACTATATGATTGTATCCAGAGATACATTTAATGCCTGCTTAGGACATCTATCTTAAGAAAGGCTTGTGCTCAAGGACTTTTTTTCCTTTAAGTTTTATCAAGATATATTTGATATACATTACTGTGTAAGTTTAAGGTGTATGGCATAATGATTTCACTTACATATATTGTAAAATTATTACTGCAATAAGTTTAGTTAGCATCCATCATCTTATATGGATAAAATAAAAAGAGAAAGTAAAACAAACAAATGAACAAACATTTTTTCCCTTGGTGAGACGAACTCTTAGGATTTACTCTTTTAACAACTTTTCCATAAATCATACAGCCATGTTGACTATAGTCATCATAATGTACATCACATCTCTAGTTAGTATTTATCTTGTAATTAGATGTTTTTACCTTTTGACCATCATCCTCCAATTCCCTTCTCCTTCTCCCCTACCTTGGTAACCACAAATCTGATTTTTTAAAATGAGTTTAATTAATTTATTTTATTTTTTAATTAATTAATTATTTTTTAGAAGATTTTATTTATTTATTTGAGAAAGAGAGGAGTATGAGCAGAGGAGAGGGGCGGAGGCAGAGGGAGAAGCAGACTCCCCAGTGAGCATGGAGCCTGATGCAGGACTTGATCCCAGGACTGGGATCATGACCCGAGCCTAAGGTAGACGCTTAATGGACTGAGCCACTTAGGCGCCCTATTTTTAAATTTTTTTAAGTTTGATTTTTATTTTTAAAGATTCTGCATATAAGTGAGATCTTACAGTCTTTGTCTTAATCTGTCTTATTTCCCATATCATATTGCCCTTAAGGTCTACCCATGATGCCACATATAGCAGGATTCCCTCATTTTTATGGCTAAGTCATATTCTATCGTATATATATGTCAAGCTTCTTTGTCCATTCGTCCATTGATGGACACTTAGGTTGTTTCCATGTCTTGGCTATTGCAAACAATGCTATGATGAACATAGGGGTACAGATAGCCTTTTGAGTTAGTGTTTTTGTTTCCTTTGGATATATTCCCAGAAGTTGAATTGCTGGATAATATGGTATTTCTATTTTTAATTTTTTGAGAGTCCTCCATACTGTTTTCCATAGTGGTTGTACCAGTTTACAATCTCACCAACAGTGCACAAGGGTTCCCCTTTGTCTGCATCCTTGCCAGTATTTGTTATCTCTTGTCTTTTTGATGATGGCTATTCTAACAAGCTTGAGGTGATATTTATTTGCGGTTTTTATTTGCATTTTCTTAATGACTAGTGATGTTGAACATCTCTTCAGGTACCTTTTGGCCTTTCATATATCTTCTTTGGAAAAAGGTCTATTCAGATTTTTTGTCTATTTTTAATTGGATATTATTATTATTATTATGGCTATTGAGTTGTATGAGTTCTTTATATATTTTTGGATATTAACCCCTTATCAGATATATGGTTTGCAAATGTTTTTTTCCCATTCTGTGTGTTGTCTTTTCATTTTGTTGGTTGTATTTTTGCTGTGCAAGAGCTTTATAGTTTGATGTATTTCTACTTGTTAATTTTTTATTTTGTTGCTAGTGCTTTAGGTGTCATATCTGAAAAATTATTGCCAAGACCCATGTACAGGAGCTTTTATCCTAATTTTTTTTCTATGAGTTACATAGCTTCAGGTCTTGTTTTTAAGTTTTAAATCCATTTCAAGTTAATTTTTGTGAATGGTATAAGATAGGGGTCTAGTTTCATTCTTTTACATGTGAATATCAATTTTTTTATCTTTTACATGTGAATGTAAAATGAATCATCTTTTACATGTGAATATCAAAAAGTATTTATTGAAGAGACTTTCTTTTCTCCAGTGAGAGGCTGTCCTTGGGGCAACTACCACACTTTTTCCACTGGAATGACAATTCCTCTCCTTTATTTAAGTTTTAAAATATGACTATAGTAAAGTCATTAGAAAATAATAAAGGGCTAGGTAAGTTCCTCTAAAGCCACTTTAAATTTAGGCAAATAATAGAGAATGCTCTTAATAACAAGTTTGAACATTCAAGTGTGGAAGTCTTCCTCTAGACAGAGGATGATGAGTCTAGAAATTAACATTATGTTTAGATACTCCCACAGAGTGCAATGAGCAGTGATCCAAGAAAGACATGCCTGTGCTATGTCCTTTACATGCGTCACCTGGCATTTGGTGCTCAAGGGATGTAAGTCCCTTTCCCTTTTGCATTTTACAAAATACTTCCACACATCTCATTTCATTTTTCTATATATTAAAAAGAAAATCCCAAGGAATAAACCATTATTCTTATTGTACTGATATATAAGAATCTTTATGTGTTGAGGCTGAGAATAACTTGATAATTCTGCAGTTCGGTCTCTCTAAACTGAATGTTCCAGATTTATTAGATTGATCATGTAGGAATTGATCATGCGTCCCTCTGACCACTTAGCTGTGATAATGACAGAAAGTCTGATAGGACAGTTCTTCTTGTTTACAGTCCGAACTGAACATGGTTCCCACTTAAGTGAAGACCCAAGACACTTTCTGTGTAACAACACTGAACTTCCCTTGTGCAGTGGCTGAGGACACTACTGTTAGTCCCTTTATCCCTAGGGTTGAATGGGTAACATTTTGTAGTGCAAAAATATACCAGTTGTTTAATTCGACAGAGTTCTCAAAGAAAGTCTTATAGAAAGTCTCAGATATGAGGTGGAGAAGGTGGAGTTTCTAGAACTGAGCATTTGTGTAAGTTAAAAACAGCTTTGAAAGTGTATCAGACATGAAGAAAAGCAAAGCATGGTGTGATCACGTCACACATAGGAGACCTGCATGCAAACAGCATAAAGGAAAATAGAAGATGAGGTTAACTAGATATTTAAAGTTCAGATGGATAGAAGATACTGACCAGGAAAATTATAAATTTTGACTGTAATGTATTTAAGAAACATTTGACTATTAAGAAGGAAAGAAATTATTTACAAGTAAAGCCATATACTTAAGACATGTTCTTATGCCTTTATTTCATGCACCTTCATTCTGTGAAGAGAAAAGGGAAGGAAAGCACAATGACTGAGTAACTCAGGAGAACCACAGACCTCATGTTCTCTAAAGGAGAGTAGGAAGAGTAACTCTCAGAACAGAATGGATGATTGGGGTGCCTGGCTGGCTCAGTTGTTAGAGCATGCGACTCTCAATCTCAGGATTGTGAAACCCCACCTGGGGTGTAGAAAAAAAAATCTTTTGAGAAAAAAAAAAGAACAGGGGCGCCTGGGTGGCTCAGTCAATTAAGTGTCTGCCTTCGGCTTGGGCATGATTCCAGGGTCCTGGGATTGAGCCCCACATTAGGCTTCCTGCTCTGCAGGGATCCTGCTTCTCCCTTTCCCTCTCCCGGCTGCTCTCCCTGCTTGTGCTCTCTCTCTGTCTCTCTGTCAAATAAATAAATAAAATCTTTTAAAGAAAGAAAGAAAAAGAACAGTATGGGTGAATTCTCTCAACTAGTGTCTGACACTGGGAAAGAGAATTCCCTTACTACACAGAATTCAGACCCTTAAAAATCAGAATCCTGTATATCATGAGATAGTTAAATTAAGCCTCCTAGTCTCTTTTATATAATCACCTAGAAAAAATAGAATGGCATTCTAAGTAAGCTAGAATACATGCAAAAAAAGTTTAAGTAGATCTGCATTGGATCCAATATCTATATATCATACCTAATATCTATATTCTATTAGTTCATTCAATCAATATGTATAAATTCCCTGCTATATGCCAGGCACTGAGGATACAGTGTTTATAAGATGGATATGATCCCTGACCTCATGGAACTTGTAGTCTCCTTGGGAAAATAGGCATTACGTAAACAATGCATTCATTTTTACCTCTATAACTTTGTAAAAAATGAACAGATATCTTTTGAGGTTTTAGGCTAGGTGTAGAAGATACCAAAATCACCATCTTTAAGAAAGTGAAAGTTGAATCTACTCAATGGGAATGCATTACATTGGTAAAACTTCGCTAATTGTTACTTTCAGTGCCCAGTAATGCTGGACATTTCCATTACCTCATAACATGATTCATCTCAAATCCTCTTTCTGTTCAAAACCCCATCTCAATCCACTTGCACCTGTTATAGAATACTATCACTTATTACCACTGAAAGCTAATCGAAAGGGCCTGTGGATTCTTCCACCGAACAGAATTTCTCTGCCATATTGAACCTCAGCTGACATGAAACAGGCCTATTTGTTTCTGTTCCAGAAAGCAGAAAGCTGCATTTTCTTTTATCTGAGGGTTTATCTGAAAAGCCTGTTTCAGAAAATGGCACAGTGAAGAACTGAACATTAAGACCCTGGTCCAATAGTTTCATGTCTAGGACATATGCTAATGTGTTAACAAGAGTTTTGGATTGTAAGAAATGAATTACCTCACATTTATAGTTTAGACCTCTTTAAGGCAATATAACTAGAGGCAAAGGTAAGCATACTGCCCTCAAAAAACATCAGAGGAACTATATCTGAGTCATTAGACAAATACAATAAGAACTTATATCTCTTATATCTCTGAAAAATAGACCAGGAAAGTCTCAGAGCATATAGAGCATTTAGGTTTCTGGTCTCAATTTTGGAGCTACATAGTCATTCATCACATTTATTAGCTGACAATCATCAGTATAAGAAATTCAAATGTCAGCATCGGTAAAGGTTCGACTAAGACTCCAACAATTTGAGATATATGCCTTTATGCAATAATTTTAATAGTGAATAACCTTTTAAAAATTCAGTCTGGGCTTCTCCAACTAAAAGAAGAGAAAAATACAAAAACTCAAATAGCATTTCCTAAAAGATTCCATAGTGTCCCAAATTTGGGAATGTGTATTTAAATAAAATTATAAAAATGTTAGCAACTGTTCCATGGAATGCTTTTTATTTTTTTTTAATTGGTGGACAGAGATATGTATGGTATGCTGGTAAAATGACTTTCTGAAAAACAAAAACCCAACAACTCTGATTTCAAGTCTTTCAAGTTACCAACCTAAAATCACTGAACTTAGAGTTGGAAGAAATGTGCACAATCAGCTCTTATGAGCCTGTGAAAGCTGGCTCCAGCACCCACTGACTGTGATCTGGGGAAAGATAAATGTTAATTTATTTTCTGTTAAGGAGCCTAAAGACTACACTTTTTCTTTCTTTTTTTTTTTTTAAAGATTTTATTTATTTATGTGACAGAGAGACAGCCAGCGAGAGAGGGAACACAAGCAGGGGGAGTGGGAGAGGAAGAAGCAGGCTCCCAGCAGAGGAGCCCTATGCGGGACTCGATCCCGGAACACCGGGATCATGCCCTGAGCTGAAGGCAGATGCCCAACGACTGCGCTACCCAGGCGCCCCAAGACTACACTTTTTCTGATGTAGTTCCTAGAAAATCCAGTTTTTGGAATTATACCTATGTTTGGTTTTAATATTTTATCAAACTGGAGATTCCTTTTATAAATCTTTTCTATGCTGCACACTTTGATGTGATTTAGGTTTAAATGTGGCAATCAGTTTTCCCTAATAAGAAATATAAAGATATAAATGTTTGTTAGCAAGACAATGATATTAGAAAGATTTCTAATAAAACTTCAAGTTGCTCAACTTGACAGTAATGTTTCTATTCCATTAGATGAGGTAAATTTATATTTAAATTTTATTTATTTATGCCCACCAGATGGCAGACATTTCACAGCAACCTTACAAATAAGGCACATCTTCATTTCTGCAAGGCTGAGCAATAATCTGTTAAGATGCTAAAGGAAATTAAAAACACTTTGATTAAACAAGAAATGAAGGAGCACATTTGTAACTTGGATTGTACTCTTATTTCCCCCCCCTCCAGCCCACACCACTCTTTGGGTTCCAGAGGGCATTGTCTGGACTGCTCTCTTCTGATATTTTCATTATGGAAACATGTGCATTTGAGCATAGTTGAAACAGAACTACACATGTCCTTTCTATGTGGTTTGGGCTTCTTCAAAACAATTGATCAACGTGGAAGCATAAAGACCATCTTGGGCCAAACCGGACAGAGCAGAAGGGCCATTACAGCTCTAGAGCTCCCTGTAGCATCAGCCAAGTCTGTCACTGGGACTGCATCACAGCTCAACTTCTCCCTCTGTCTACTGTTGCTTCCTTCCCTTCCACTGGTGCTAATCCCAAGGCATTCCTCAATAAACATCATACACATTAACTTAGTCTTAGAGTTGACTCCTGGGGGACCCAGCTTACAACAAGGGAACTGTAAATTTAGTAGGGAAGACTAGCTAGTGAGAGTCATATAAACTGTAACCATATAAGGCCAGTCAGTGTCGTTGCCAGAATTTCCATTTGGGCACATTGGGAGCAGCATTCTGTTTTTTTTGTTTTTTTGTTTTTGTTTTGTTTTTGTGTGTGTGTGTGTGTGTGTGTGTGTGTGTGTGTAAGGATATTGGGGTGGGGGAGAGGAACTTACTTTGGGGGCTTCTTTTGAAGTTGCTTGTAAGTACACTATGACTTCATTGTAAATTTATTTGTGGGGCTTGTCTGGGTAGCTGATGGAGATAAAGGAATGAGAATAAAAGACCCCATGTATATGTACACATCCCCCCACTCCCCACTTGTCACTCTTAGGATAACCATCTAAGGTTGGCTGAAAGAGCTGCGGAATTCTCCAGAAAGTCTTATAAAGAACTGAGGCACTTAGCATTGTTGGTGGTGTTTTGTGGCCAAAGATGAGCAGGAGAATAATCATGGGGGCAGAACCAGAAACCTCAAGAGCTGATGGAGGGCCCATGAACCAATAACATTCACTGCTTAAATTAAGATTGTCCTGTAGGAAAATTCACTTGATGATGTTAAGAAGCTTGTTAGAGTATATTTGGGAACCAAGCAAAAAAATTCAGAGCTTCAAAACTCATTGTTTCCCAAATATTAACATAGTTTACTCACTTTGTTTCCTTTAAATTTGTGTTAAGTATCACCTTCTCAAAGAGGTTTGCTTGACCATTCTCTCTACTTAAACTAGCACCTCTTCTGATGGTGGATATTTTCTGTCCTGTGGCCTACAGAACAGAGACACCTAGTGTGCAGGAAGAGAGAGAGAAGAATGGAGACTTGGAAGGTAAGAAGAGACCCCCTCCAGGATTGAGGGCCGGTTTTGATTTCCCATTGGTGGTTGTGGCCCCTTAATCCTGTATCTCTGCTCTTTTTCCCTTTTTTCTCTCTTCATGTAGCTCAGTTGGGTTTCTATCAATTGCCATAAAAGGTTCTTTTTTTTTTTTTTTTAAGATTTTTATTTATTTATTTGACAGAGAGAGACAGTGAGAGAGGGAACACAAGGAAGGGGAATGTGAGAGGGAGAAGCAGGCTTCTAGCAGGGAGCCCGATGCAGGGCTCGATCCCAGGACCCTGGGATCATGACCTGAGCCTAAGGCAGATGCTTAATGGTGAGCCACCCAGTCGCCCTGCCATCAAAGGTTCTAACAAACATGTCTTTCTTTAGTAATTTTTAGGTTTTGCCCTTTTCCCTCTAACTATCCCTGAGATTTTTCTGAAAAGCAAAAATGGGGAAACGTGTTCTTTTTTCTGTTATAGAGAAGCAGACATGGCTCAGCAACATAAAGGTATTTCTGATAAAAGGTTGAATGATGTTCAGGAAAGTATCAGTCTAATTTTTCTGTTCCATTTGAGGATACTTATAAAAATGTAATCCGGGGGGCACCTGGGTGGCTCAGTTGGTTAAGCGTCGGACTCTTAATTTCGGCTCAGGTCATGATCTCATGGGTCATGAGATTGAGCCCTGCTTCCGGCTCCAGCCTCAGTGGGGAGTTTGCTTGAAGATTCTCTCCCTCTGGCCCCCAGCTCATGTGCTCTCACTCGCATGCTCTCTCTTTCTCTTTCTCAAATAAATAAATCTTAAAAAACAAACAAACAAACAAAAAAAAAACCATAATCCTGTACTGTTTTCTGTTGTTACAAAACTCTCTGAAAGATATTGATACAAAGGAGTCTTTTAAAGGCGGGTAGACTTGAGGAGACATTGCTATATCCTCTGAAAAGTTCTCTACAACCTGTGACACTCTGCAGATCTAACTGGTTATCTTAAAAATTTGCTTCCCTAGTAAATATCTTAAAAATGACATCTCTACTTTTTAAAAGGTAATTAAATATTTGTGAGGTGTCTTTGTTAAACCAGAAAAAGAGTTTTAGAATGTTTTTTTCTCTTGATTTTAATTTTTTTATTTTTTAAAGATTTTATTTATTTATTTGTCAGAGAGAGAGAGAGAAAGCACAAGCTGTGGGAGCAGCAGGCAGAGCGAGAAGCAGGCTCCCCACTGAGCATGGAGCCTGATGCAGGACTCCATCCCAGGACCCTGGGATCATGACCTGAGCCAAAGGCAGACGCTTAACTGACTGAGCCACACAGATGTCCCAAGAATGTCTTTTCCCTTGGGGTGCCTGGGTGGCTCAGTCGTTAAGCATCTGCCTTTGGCTCAGGGCATGATCCCAGCGTTCTGGGATCGAGCCCCCCATCAGACTCCTCCGCTGGGAGCCTGCTTCTTCCTCTCCCACTCCCCCTGCTTGTGCTACCTCTCTGGCTGGCTGTCTCTCTCTCTGTCATATAAATAAATTAAAAATCTTAAAAAAAAAAAAAGGATGTCTTTTCCCCTTTATGCACAAATGAATAGCATCTTTGACCCTTGGTTTCCTTATTCAAATAAGTGAGAGCTTTTGTCTCATTAACTGAGACCAGTCAAGGTTGCAACTGCTTCCCAATTCAAACTTATCTTGTTATCGCCCAATTTATTTTCATTAACTGATCTCTAATACTAAGGAAAATATTTTAGTTCCATGGGTCTTTATTTCCTATTATTTCCCAAACAATATTAAAAGACAAGTGTTTTTATATCTGTAGTATAAACTTACTGCTTATCAGGATCCTAGGGGGCTGACTATGAGTGCCACTTGAAGAAAAAATAATTTTATTTTTGCAGTCTCTTAGAAAAGCATAAAACTCTCTGTAAAATCATTTTATCAGGAGAGCAAACTTGTTTTTGGGTGCATCTCCTAATATTATTTATCTTATCTGGTGTACTTGAATGGTGTCTCCTGAATTTTAGAGATCTGCTTGGTTCTAGGATTGTTTGAATACATGGTCCAGGCCTAGGGAACACAAAGTAAGGAAGGGGGCTAAGTTGTTGGTGAACTGGGGCCTTGGATCTTTGGTAAAACTAGGCACAGGTATCCTTTAAATGAAGGCTGCCTAGCGTTTCTCAAATGTAGGTGTTGTTTTTGTTTTTGCCATGTTTATCCAAAGAATGGATTTTGTCTTCTCCTTTCTTTATTACTCTTGGTCCATACTGGGTCATCTACCTATTACATCTTAATCATGAAATTAAAGCACAAAGCTTTTGTAATATATATGAGGGGAAATCTTGACACACTTATAAAAAGGTAATCTGATTCACAACTAATTTCTTCTTTTGCTTCCAGTCCATATAGAGAACTTTCTTACTTTTCCTGACTTCCTAGGAAGTGAGATTTCTTTCATTCTCTATTTTTCTAGGTTAACTTTTGGGTTCAGAATGAAGTTCATTTGATGGCAGCTTGTAACGAGCCTGTATACTTACACACTTTAAGTCTCTTACTCATTGAAGCTTATTCTTTTTTTTTTTTAAGATTTTATTTATTTATTCGACAGAGATAGAGACAGCCAGTGAGAGAGGGAACACAAGCAGGGGGAGTGGGAGGGGAAGAAGCAGGCTCACAGGGAGGAGCCTGATGCGGGGCTCGATCCCAGAACGCCGGGATCACGCCCTGAGCCGAAGGCAGACGCTTAACTGCTGTGCCACCCAGGCGCCCCCATTGAAGCTTATTCTTAACCAGTCTCTTTTTCCCAGACATGTAGGCTCTGAACAATAATCTTGATTTTTTTCTCTTTTTTAAAAAGAATTTCCCAAGGGCACCTGGGTGGCTCAGTCGGTTAAGGTCCAACTCTTTGATTTCAGCTCAGGTCATGATCTGAGGGTAGTTAGCTGGAACTCGCTTAGCAGAGAGTCTGACTGAAATTCTCTCCCTCTACCCCCCCCCCGCCCACTCACACTTGTGCTCACTCTTTCTCTTTCAAATAAATAAATAAATAAATCTTAAAAAAAAATTCCCATTTCTTGAGAGTTTCAAGGCCACCTATCTAATAGATGAAGAAGCCATAATTCAAAACCAGGCAGTGTCTTTCTAGAGCCTAGAGTGTTAGTCACTTTAGTACCTCTTCTAAAGAACAGACATGGGATGGGCATGAGGCAGAGGACTGAAGATAGGAGAAAGGTTCCAGTGCAGTTATTCCAAACACCAGTTCAGGGATCCTCTTGAGAATAGATGGGGTAATACAGCAGGCTAGTTTAAAAAAAAAAAACAAAGGCAGGGTGGGTACAGTTTTTGTTTCATCACTGTCTTGTAGTAAGTATTAATTGTGGAATACTATGAACCTTAATATCAATTCCAAATCTTCTTTATACGTTATTCTTATAGATTTTTGGGTCTACATGAAAACAGAATTCTTAGGTAACCTTTTTTTTTTTTTTAAGTTCCCAAAGTAGAACATGCAGATTGGTACCCTCCTCCCCAACTAAGCACATACCCATGAGCAGGCATGTGCACGTGCACACACACACACACACACACACACACTCACACACACAGACACACACAAATCCATTCTTTATATGACATATGCTGTAATTAGCTCTTTAAAAACTACCAAAGTGCAAACATCTCTCATTTTCAGTTCTTTCCCTCCCAGGTCTTCCCAGTGCTTATTTCTCCAGTAATACTAACATACCTGTTCCAGTCATAATTGCTGTGTAAGAAACCACCTCCAACTTAGTGGAGTAAAACAACAACAATCATTTTATTATGGTTTCTATGAATCGGTCTCAGAGACTCTCATGGTAGTGACATCAGACACTGACTGAAGTTGTAACAGTATTTGGGGTATTTTAGGGTTACAAAACAAGAGTGTTCCAGCTAAAAAGACAGAAACAGCATCACCTTTGATGACTTAGGCTCAGAAGTCATATACTGTCTTTAATTACAAGCAAGTCACAAGACTGCCAAGATCTGTTATCTCATTGGTTTCTGCCTCTTCTTTGGTAATAAGATCATGATGGAATCATAGGCCGAAAAGGAACCTCAAAAGTCATCTAGTCCAATCCTCCATTTCATGCAAGGGTTAATTACTCTCTGGAAAAAAAAACATTTCTGTTATTTACATTGACTTTCTCTTCAAATTTCAATCATTTTTTAAAAATGTGAATTCTAACAAGTTTTACACTTCATTTTAGTTTTAATAATCCTACATGTTTTTGCAAAACTACTAAAAAAACTCAATACAGTCATAATTACTTTCAAGGAGTTAACAGTTTAAATGAAACAGGATAACGATACACACAGGAAAGGGACAAGCATAGGCCTGTACTATAAATAAGTGCTCAAGGAAAGGACAGTTTAGGGAATAGTCAGAAACCTCTACTTAAAGACCACATGAGGGTGGGGTTCTCATGATGAGATTAGTACTTGTGCTCCTTCTCTCTCTCCTTTTCTCTCTCTCCCTGAACCCCTCAACTCCCCATATGAAGATACAGCAAGAAGGCAACCATCCACAAACTGTAGAATCTACTGGCACCTTAAACTTGGAATTCCTAGCCTCCAGAACTGTGAGAAATAAATGTCTGTTATTTAAGCCACCCAGTCTACAGTATTTTAGTGGCTTGAATTGACTGACACTAAGGAAATTGAACATTTGGATTTAGAAATGCATTTTCCCATAGGAAACTTGCTTTAAATAATGATTCATTTCTGAAGTGAGGCCATTAACTGAGTCCATAATGTAGTTGAAATATCAAATATTACAAAATAAAAAGACAGTTATAAAAAACTGTTACAATATTGGTTTTAAATACAACAAGCTTTGTCTATGAAGCAGGAGCCCTGGGTTCAGTCCTCTCTTCTGCTATTCTCTGGCTGTGTGAATCTGACCAAATCATTTTACCTCACTGGCCCTCAATTTCTTCATTTAAAAAATGAAAGTGTAGGAAACGTTGTGGAAAAATTTTATTTAAAAAAAATTCCTTCCCATTCCACACCCACTAAAAGGAACTCAAAGAAGCTAATTAGGGCAACTTTATCCACACTGAAACTTGGAAATGCCCTAACTTCATACTGCAAACTCTGAAGAACAGTATCCACAAGTTATCGGAGAAGCCAGGCTATGTTATACGGTTCTCTTCCTCTTGCACAAATGTAAACCATGTAGATAAGATTGAGGTACCTCTGACTCTATTCAGTTTAGAGGAGTGAGGGTGGCCCTCAGGAACAACAGCTAAAAAACAGCTCAAAATGTTCTGAGTCATTACCTTGCTAAGATCTCTAGGAGACAATGGCATATCTAGAAGTTCTATTTAGGATGGATGTGAGGCTGCAGATTGGTTAGAAGGGGAGCCTTAAAGCTGATTTTGCAAAGCACTTTATATCAGACTGAGGAAACATCAACGTTCAATATTAAAGAGTTGGGGAAAGGATATCTCTGAAATTATGGGACCAGCAATCCCTAGGTACCTTTCAGCTCTGCCATTGCCAAAAACAATAGGATAGGAGGAGAAAGCCTTCAGTAAAAAAGAAATTTATTTTTTCTTCTTAGAAACTACTTAGAGGGCAGTAGTGGAAACAATGCTGAAGCCCCAAGCTCAGAGCAGCCATCCTTTGCATATTGCTTGGTGTCCCTAATGTAACAAGAGGAGTGAGAATTGAGGCCATGGAAACCTAGCATTTAACCCATGTCATGGCTAACTTCTAACGGCTGGACAGGAGAGTTTTGCAGGTTTTGACATGACTCAAAATAATTATTACTGGTACTGGCAAAGAGCAAAGCCAAGTTCCAGCCCTGACGGGATTACCCCTTTGGCAAATAGTATGAGCAACAGCATGACTGTTACTCTCTTTCTGGCTACAGTTACAGTTGTCATAGATGGAAGTAGACACCACCTTATTTCTGCTCATGAGAACTCTGGACACCCAGTTGAAGAAAAATGTAGAATCAGGAAGGCAGCCCAGCCAGACAATTAACAAATAGTTCCCTGTGAAATATATTTTAGGTGGCAAACAGAGTAGAACCTTAAACAGAAGTGTTGAACACTAGGGGCACCTAGGTGGCTCAGTCAGTTAAGCGTCTGCCTTTGGCTCAGGTCATGATCTTGGGGTCCTGGCATGGAGCCTCTGGAACTGAGCCCTGCATCAGGCTCTCTGCTCAGCAGGGAGCCTGCTTCTCCATCTCCCTCCATGCTGTCTCTCTCATTCTCTCTCAAATAAATAAAAATCTTAAAAAAAAAAAAAAGGTTGAGCTCTAAATGGTCTCTACGGCTCCTTCCAACTCTAATATTCTAAGATGTGATGGATAAGAAATCTTTACCTTGAATGTTGGTATTTAGCAAAATATATATTTAAGTGAAAGTGAATGAAGTGGTCAGTAAGGACTTCATGATAATTCTGAGGGGGACTCTAAACAACTTTCAAATATATTAGATTCGAATTTTCTGTTATCATTGATTTTACCCCCAATATTGAGACTCTACTTCAGAAAGGTCAAGAGCATGATCCTCAAGGTGGTAGGTACATGGAGAGTACTCTTTGAGTTTGTAAATGGAGCAAAGAAAGTGGGAGTGGAATTTTTCTATGAGTGAGCCAAGATTTGGAAGCAAAAGGACCAGTTGAAAATGGTGTGTAGGCCATGGCCTGCCCCTTGCCTCCAGGAGGGTCCTCTGCTAAAGCCAAATGTAGATCAAAGTGGCTGCAGAGATGAGAAGTTCTCTTGAGGAGGACTCTGCCATAACCTATTGGTGCTCACACCTTTGATGCCTTGCCCTCCCTGTCCTCTGTGTCCTGGTCCTGGAACCCCACCAGCCCTGCGTGCAGCCTGCTCACCAAGGAGAGCAGAGGAATCCAGAAGGCAAGCTGGCTGAGCAGGCTGAGTGCTCTGACATGTCCATCTTCATGAAGGCCATGACTGAGCCCGGCACCAAGCTGCCCAGTCAAGAATATAACCTGTTCTAGGTGGTCTATAAGAACATCTTCAGGGACTGCAGGTGCCCCCAGAGGATTTTCTCAAATATGGAGCAAAAGATAAACACCTCTGACAAGAAGTTGTGACTGATTAAGAACTATTGGGAGAAAGAGTCTGAACTGAGATTCATCTGTACCACTGTCCTGCAATTGTTGGATAAGTACTTAATAACCAATAAACTAATCTGAAAAGTAAAGTCTTTTATCTGAAAATGGAGTTTACTTCTAGTAACCTTTGTTGCACATGGTGGTGTTTGAAAACAAACTATAGATAATTCTGGAGGAACTTTCTAAAAGGCATTTGATATAAACTATAAAGAGATGCAACCCATACACCCAGTCCACATTGGGCTGGCTCTTAACTTTTCTGTACTCTACTATAAGATCCTTAATAACCCAAAGCTTGCCTGCACACTGGCTAAAACTACTTTTGTTGTTGTTTTATTGTTTTATAGAAGCATAATTAACATACAGTGTTATATTAGTTTCAGCTGTACAATATCATTTTACATTTATATACATTACTCTGTGCTCACCACTATAGGTGCACTTTTAATCCCCTGTATTTCTCTCATCTCCCCACGCACTCCCCTCTGGCAACCATCAGATTGTTCTCTGCTTTCAGGAGTCTGTATTTTTTGTTTTTTTGTTGCCTCTTTTTTCTTTGTTTGTTCATTTGTTTTAGTTCTTAAATTCTACATGAGTGAAATCATGTGGTATTTGTCTTTCTCTGTCTTACTTATTTCACTTAGCATTCTACCCTCTAGGTCCATCATCTATATTGTTGCAAATGGCAAGATCTCATTCTTTTTTTTTTTTTTTTTTGGCAAAGTAATATTTTACCCCACATCTTCTTTATCCATTCATCTATTGATGGACACTTGTGTTGTTTCCATATCTTGGCCACTATAAGTAATGCTGCAAAGAACATAGGAGTGCATATATCCTTTTGAATTCATGGGTAAATACCCAGTATTTAGTGGAATTACTGGATAATATGGTAATTCTATTTCTAATTTTTTAAGCCACCTCCAAACTGTTTTCCACAATGGCTATACCAATTTGTATTCCAACCAACAGTGCAGGAGAGTTCCTTTTTCTCATCATCTTTGTCAACACTTGTTTCTTGTCTTCTTAATGCTAGTCATTCTGACAGGTATAAGATAATGATATTGCATTGTGTTTTTGATTTGCATTTCCCTGATGATTAGTGATGTTGAGTATCTTTTCATGTGTCTGTTGGCCATCTCTATGACTTTTTTGGGAAAATATCTATATGAGTCTGCTGCCTTTTTATTTGGATTGTTGTTTTCTTTTTGGTGCTCAGTTGTATAAGTTCTTTATATATTTTGGATATGAACCCTTTCCTGGACCTATCATTTACAAATACCTTCTCCCATTCAGTAGGTTACCTTTTCATTTTGTTGATGGTTTTCTTTGCTGTGCAAAGGCTTTTTAGTTTGATGTAGTCTCAATAGTTTATGTTTGCTTTTGTTTCCCTTGCCAGAGGAGACATATCTAGAAAAAAATATTTCTATGGCCAATATCGAAGAAATTACTCCCTATGTTTTTTCCTAGAAGTTTTATGGTTTCAGGCCTCACATTTAGGTCTTTAATCCATTTTAAGTTTATTTTCGTGTATGGTATAAGAAACTGGTCCTGTTTTATTCTTTTGCATGTAGCTGTCCAGTTTTTCCAGCACCATTTATTGAAGATTCTTTCTTTTCCCCATTGTATATTCCTGCCTCCTTCATTATAGATTAATTGACCATATCAGTGTGGATTTATTTCTGAGCTCTCTATTCTGTTCCATTGATCTATGTGTCTATTTTTGTGCCATGCTTAAAACCACTTTTGATGAAGCCATCACAGAACTTAATGCATTGAAAGAAGACTCATACAAAGACAGCACACTTATCATGCAGTAGCTTAGTGACAACCTAACATTATGGACATTGGACAATGCAGAAGAAGAAGGTGAGGTGCAGAAGAGGCAGAAAACTAAATGTATACTAAATGTATACACAATTATCCTTTTTTCCTGCAAGAAACCTTTTTACACATCTCTATTCCTTGGATTTTCTTTTTTTTCTTTATTTTATTATTTTATTAAAGATTTTAATTTTTTATTTTTGAGAGAGAGAGCCCACAAGCCAGGGGGGAGGGGCAGAGGGAGAAGCAGACTCCTTGCTGAGCAGGGAGGCCCATGTGAGACTCGATCCTAGGTCTCTGGGAAAATGACCTGAGCCGAAGCCAGATGCCTAACTAACCGAGCCACACAGGTATTTTTTAAAAAAGATTTTGTTCATTCACTTGAGAGACAGAGAGAGCACACAAGTGAGGGGAGGGGCAGATGGAGAGGGAGAGAGAGAATCTCAAGCAGACTCCATGCAGAGCATGGAGCCTCATGCTGGGTCATATCGCATGACCCTGAGATCATGACCTGAGCCGAAACCAAGAGTTGGACACTTAACTGACTGAGCCACCCAGGTGCCCCACTCCACTTGGATTTTTTATAGCAAAGAAACCCATTCATGTTTATGGAATCGTCCATTTGATATTTCACAATGGATTATGTTTCTTAGAGTTGGTGTTTTACCGTAGATGTCTCATAAGCCATCTCTTCTTCAGATGTAAATGATATATGTTGAGTATCATGGAGAATAAAGTGGATATTTAAAACTAGAAATAAAGGGGTGAGGGGGATGTAGGACAAAATCCCACTAGAATAGGATTATAGGAAAGGTACTGAGTCAGACAGTTCCCCATGCTGGTCAACAGGTGGCATCAGAGTAGCTTGGATGCCAACTAGAACAGAGGGTGGAAATATTCAGGATCAAGGCAGCCTTTGGGTGAATGTGTGGGGAGGCAGTGTGACTTGTTGTCTATATTTAGTTATGTCTTATCTCTCTAAATTGTTTATTGCCTGAAGCTAGGAACATTTCCACATACAGCTAAAAGTTGTACTGAACTTTTCTGTGCTTTATTTTTCTCCCTTTAAAATGAATATAACAGTGATAGCTACCTCATAGGATTATTGTGAGCAATGAAGAGTTAATGCATGCAAATGAACAATGCAGATTGCAGGGTAAGTGTTCAATAAATGTTAGTCAGAATGACTGCACAATGACCTTGAGGCACATAGTAGGCACATGTAATATCAGCAGGTATTAGTGGATGCATAAACGGACAGGAGACATAAGCCTGATAGTTACAACTCAGAGACTACCTAGCATTAAAATATATGTAGAACATATTGGTAAGGGAATAATCGTTCACATTGGTAATATGATACTTTACTTTAAAGAGTATATAATCTCAGGGTGCCTGGCTGGCTCAGTTGGTAGAGCATGTGACTGATCTTGGGATTATGTGTTTGAGCCCCATGTTGGGTGTAGAGATTACTTAAAAATAAAATATTTTTTAAAAAAGTATATAATCTCAAGAGTCCATTGAAATGGTATCTCCCGGGGGCGCCTGGGTGGCACAGTGGTTGAGCGTCTGCCTTCAGCTCAGGGCGTGATCCTAGTGTTGTGGGATCGAGCCCCATATCAGGCTCTTCCACTGTGAGCCTGCTTCTTCCTCTCCCACTCCCCCTGCTTGTGTTCCCTCTCTCGCTGGCTGTCTCTATCTCTGTCGAATAAATAAAATCTTAAAAAAAAAAGAAAAAGAAAAAAAGAAATGGTATCTCCCTGAGTATCATGTAGAGTTTATGTATACTTCATTGAATCTTTCCAGAGAGGTGTGGTATCAATATTACAAAGCTAGGCAAACTTATTTTAGTTTATTCCTCAGGTAAGAAGGCCAGTCCCTACAATGTTCAGCTCTATTCTGCTCAGATTAATGAATTCAGTTCTATCATTACCTAGAAGGCTACTCAAAAGAGAGGCTGAAATTAGTCTTCCTGTTCTAAGCTTGATAGTCAGTGGACCAGTTGAGGACTCTAGACTACTTGCTTAGCCATCAAGCTACATTTTCCTTTCCTAAATTTTGACTCTGGGAGTTCAGGTCTTAGAGTGGGGCTTCCACCTAGATGCTTAGTTTTCATGTCAATGTTTCCTGAGAATGTCACTCAGTCCTGGACCCCCAGCTAGGGCCTTGACAACCTACCTATCCATTTCTTACCCTCTTATCCTGATACCCCAAATATGCCACTGTTCCTTCCTTAGATGACCTGAGCCGAATGAGTAAGATGATACTTTTTGGATGCTAGATAAGAGTCTGCTAGATGAGAGTCTGCTTCAAACACCATGGATCCCTTTGGAACAACTATCACTGTCCCTTTGACAAAAACTTCTGTAGTCTAGGAGACAGGAATAATCATCACATCCCCTCTTGGATGTGGATCCCTGCATTCCCCACACCACTTCAGACTCTTATTGGGATTTCTGACAGGGCAACAAACGCTCGTCAAGCTGCTGAGTTATCCTTCCCTTCCCTTGTCTGTGCCCATTTCTACCTTCCATACTGGCTCAGAAAGCCTCATTCACGGCTGATAGGAAGGGAAGATTGGAATGGAATAAGAGAAAGGTAGATAATGCAAGGAAGAGGAGTGATAAGAATACTTTTAGCTCCAGAAATATAAATGTTATATGTAGGAATGGAAAATAGTGATTCTGAAATTTTAACATAATTTCATAGAGGCAATATGGAAATAAAATGGGATTTAGCTCTGTTTGAGTCCCGCCTCTTCCACTTACAGGTTATATGACTTTGTGCAAGCTTAAGCTCTCTGAGTCTCAGTTTCCCCATGTATAAAATGGGATTATAAAAATGTTTATTTTGCAGGGTTGTGAAGATTAAAGAGATAAGGCATGGAAAAATGCTCCATTTTGGAATGGTGCTTGTCCTGCCCATGACCAATTCTTAGATTAGAGATTAAAATGTAATACCCTGTGGGCTGACTTGGCTCAGATATAAGTTTTGTTATGGCCTCTGTCAGGGTCCCCAAGCCCATCCCTAGGTTTGATAATTCACTAAAAGGACTAAGCATACAGTCGTACTCAATGGCTATGATTTATCATGGCAAAGGATATGCAGCCAGATCAGCAAAGAAAAAGCACATGGGGTAAAGTCCAGGGTAAACCAGGAATAAGCTTTCAAGGGTCCTTTCCCATGGAGTCACACAAGACGGGCCTGTTTGCCCCAGCAATAAGTTATGACAACACACATGAAATGCTGCCAAGCAAGAAGCTCATTAGAGACTCAGCACCTGAGTTTTTACTGGGGACCGGTCATGTAGGCAGCTTCTGCCAGGCATATACCAAAATTCCAGACTCTCAGAAGGAAAGCAGGTGCTTGGTATAAACCACATTGTTTGTACAAACAGTTCAGGCACAGTGAGTCATTCTTACCAGTTTTGGGAAATGGTGGGAACCCTCCCAAAGTTCAAGTTCCCAAATGCCAGCCAACGGTCAACCTGTAAGTAGGCCTTTCTAAGAATAAGCAGGTCGACCTGCTATGTTATCCATTTTTGCACAGGCACACACAGGGTTTGCCCATGCAGGGTTTTTTTTTCCTTTGCTTTTTAAACTTTCCCCTCCTCCTCCTCCTCCTCCTCCTCCTCCTCCTCCTCCTCCTCCTCCTCCTCCTTCTTCTTCTTCCTCTTTTTTAACTTAGTTGCCATCCTTCAAAAATTAAGAAATTTCACTCAGGATTTCTAGATCCTTGTGAAAAGTCAGATATTGTGGCAACGATAGATTCATTTTCCCACAAGGCAACAACTGGCAGTCCCCTTTAAATAAGGCTTTAATTCCCTTAAATTCACCCCCATCTCCATCACTGTCAGTCTTTCCCATATTGAGTGCGGATTGCCGTTTAATGACATGTTTTTGTATTGGCCATAAGCTGCTTGAACCAGGAGTGGCCAATTGACCAGAGTACTAGAGAAAGAAGCAGGCATGTGGAATACCAGTGAGTCATGGTAATTAACAATAATACAAAAGGATCGTGTTTATGAATTTTTGCTGTTGAGGTCCCAAGAAATGCCATGAATCCAGAACTCCTCTCTGACACTATTACAGCGATTACTTATGGGTATTCTTGGATTGATATGACAACACTTTTGTTGCAATGTACTATAAACCCCTTTCAATTAAGTTAACTTGAATTAGTCTTTGTTCCTATCCACCCAAAGATTACTGACTGGAATAGTGAAAACATAAATGAAACATTGTTTTTATTGTCAGTTAGTACTTTATAAATCAACGTTATTGCTGTCATCATCACTGCCAAGAATTGTTGGAATGGACTAAAATATGTCAATAGAAAGGTAAATCTTGTTCAAAGGAAATAGATCCAAAGAATATTCAAGTTGTTCTACATATCAATGCATCCACTTATTTACTAACTCAACAAATGTTTACCAAACACCTACTGTGTCATAAGGTAATACTATATAACAAGATAAAATTTCATCTTTATATTCCTAGCATCTAGAAAAGTACCAGGCATGAAGTTTGGATTCAATAAATGTTTCCAGAGTTCAAAAATAATCTTCACTTATAAGGAGATCTAAGGATAGAGATAATGAAAATAATTTTGTTCAGTATGAAAAGGGAGAAATGAAAGTGATATTACTGTAGGATTATGCTGCATGTCACCTAACTAGACAGATGTTTGAGATCCTGCTTTCTAATTCCAGTTACAAAACTGGCAATTTAGAAGAGGGACTGCAACTATTCCAATGTGTATTGAATGTTCCATTTTACTAAAGGCAAAGAATTAGAAAAATTCTTTACTTGCCTACCTGATAATTATTTTACTCAGAAGCCTAAAGCAGCAATTAGGGAAACTTACACTCTAGACTTAACTTTTACTAATAAGGAAAAACCAGTTAGTGAAGTATACAGAAGCTACAAAAAGATCAATAAAAGAGGCAGTGTCACATTAGAGTTGGACACTGGGAGAAGAGTCCGAATTTGTTAGTATTTTTTAGTTGTCAGTGGCAAGAATCCAATTCAAATTGACTCAGTCACAGTTGGATCCGGGTTTTCAAAATAAGTCATCAAGAACCAGTATTTCTCTTTTGTTATTATTTGCTTTCCTGTCTGCTGACTTCATTCTTAAGACAGGGTCACCTCTCATAGTGGCAAGATGACCTCCAATAGCTCTGAGCTTATGTCCTACAAGGTTAGCAAGCTCATTAGAAAGAGAACATCTCTTTCTGAACATTTTTCACAGAAGTGTGGGATTTGAGAGTCATTTGGCAGCCTTGTGTTATGGGCCCATCCCTAAACTAATGATATGACCTGTATGAGGGATGGGAGTAGGAATGTATTAGGCACGTACTACATCTGACGCTGAGGAACTAAAGTCAGTACTAATCGATGAAAAAGGAATAGTTCCACGAAGGAAAATTGAGGTGCTATTTCAAGAATTACAGGTGCTGGGGAGTCATTCATTCAATAACTATCTACTCAGTGCCTACTATATGTAGGCTTATTTTATTTTATTTTATTTTATTTTATTTTTGTTGTTGTTTTGTTTTTAAAAGATTTATTTATTTTTCTGGTTCCCAAGCTTACATTTAATGTAAGAATAACAGAGGGATGATAGATATGATTACATAAAAATGTAGAGGTTTTACACATCAAAACACAAAATAGAAATAAAATACAAAGAATTGACAATAATATTTACCATATATAATAAAGACAAAAACTTAATGTAATTAGTATGTATAGATTGCATACAAATCTATGAGGAAAAAGTAGTGATAGCCCAATTATAAGTGGGTAAAGGGTACCAACAGACTAGTTCACCCCCTCTTTGAAAAATGACTAATAAACATAAGAAAAACGTATTCAACTCTAAGAATAATCAGAAGAATGTAAATTTAAAAAGCTTTAATTTTCACCAATTAAAGTAGCAATTGTTTTAGATAAATATTCCATACCGGCTTAGGTATGGTGACACAAATTCTTGTGTGCTCTGTTGGAGTAAATATAAATAAGGACATCTTTTCAGGAAAACAATTTGGTTGTTTGTCTCAGAAGTGTAGGCTTATTTTAGATTCCATATATAAATGGTGAATAATAAAGACAAAAATTTAAAAATCCTTGTTTTATTGGACCTTGCCCTCTAGTTGGGGTGAAAAGGACAATAAACAGCTACATTAATAAAATATGTAATATTTCAGGTAGTGATATGTGCTGTAGGAAAATATCAGGGAAGAGGAATAGAAATTGCTGCAATTTGATGTAGGGTCATCAGAGAAGGCCTTATTGAGAAGGGAACATTTGAGCCAAAGCAGACAAGAGAATGAGCTCTGTAAATATCCGGGTAAAAGGGGAGAAGGAAAGCAGTGCATATGTGGGTTTGTATCTTGAAAAAGTGAGCCAAGGAAGAGTAGGAGATGAGATCAAAGATTGTAAAAGGTCTTGAAGGCTATTGTCTTTGATTTTAATGAGCCGAGAAGCCACTGGAGAGCTTGAGCAGAGTAATGACAAGATCTAGCTGACATTTAAAAATGTAAACCAAAGGAAGGAAGCAGGAGATTAGGTAAGAGATCAGTACAGTAATCCAGATTAGAGATATTAATAGTTTAGACCAAAATGATAACAGTGGACTCGATTAAAAGTGGTCAGATTCTGGATATATTTTCAAGGTAGTGAATTGTGGGGGGCAGGAGAATTTAAAAAAAGTATCAAGGATAACTCTGAGGTTTTTGGCAAGAGTGATCAGAAGGCTGGAGTTGCCATTAACTGAGATGGAGAAAACTGTTAGAGGAACAGGTTTGTAGAAGAAGGAGTTCCACTGCATTCTTATTAAATTTGAGATATTTGTTAATGATTCAAAATGGAGATGTTGATGGGCAGTTGAATATATGAGTCTAGAATTCAGGTTAGAGTTCCTGGCTTCAGAGTCTATCAGTATACAGATGATATTTAATGCTGTGAGACTGCATGAGATCACTGAAGGAGAGAGAGAGTATAGAAGAAAGAACTCCAATAATGAAGTACTTCAATGTTCAGATGTCAAGATGATGATAAGAAATCCCTAAAGAAGACTGCAGGCTGAGAAGCAGCAGCCAATGAGATAAGAGGCAATCTAAGAGGATGAGATATCCTGGAAGCAAAGAGAATAATATGCTTCAAAGAGTGAGAGATGACTGTCAAATGAAGAGAGGTCAAGTGAAAATAAGGACTGGCCTTTGGATTTAACTACTTGGAGGACTTGCCATGAGCAGTTTAAATGATCTGAAGATGAGAAAACCCTACAGAGTCTGTTCAAGAGACAATGAGAAGAAGGGAATTAGGAGATTGCAAATATTAAAAACTACAACATAGTTTATATATTTGTGTTTTGCAATAAAGCAGAGCAGAGAAATGGGGCAGTAGCTAGAAGAGGGATTTCAAGAGAAGATTTTTTTTTTAAATGGGAGAAATTTATATGTTATAGACTGATTCAGTGAAGAGAGGAAACTAATGATTTAGGAGAGTAAAGGTAGAGTTGATGGAGCAATGTTCTTGAGAAGACATGCAAAACAACAGATGTCCACTACAAAAACATATGGGAGATTTTAGAAAAACGGATTTCTAAAAGCCCAGAGAAAGACAACTATGTTTTTATGGCCAAAATCATTTAAAAAGGACAATAGATTAAGAAAACTGAGAGAGACTAAGGGGTAGAATTCTGATGCAGTGGGGGATTCTGGCTTGAACCTAAATTTTAATCACCATTGGCATTCAGACATGCCTGCATGTGTAGTGTCAGGGCATGAGTCCTCCATTATTGTGCATGACAGGAAAAGGAGTCCCCTGGGAAAGAATTCATTCTAAAGGAAGAGAAAGCAGTGCTCTTAGGTTTGGACCAATAGCTGGTCACACAGGAGGGGCAATTAGTAGAGCATGATGTCTATCTCTCAGGTTTAGCCTCTGACCCAGAGGCTATAAACCCATCTCAGAATCCTAAGGAGAGGGGAATACAAGAGATGAAAGCTCTGTTTCAATAAATTATGTAAAGTACTACAATAACAAGATCTTGTTACTCATCTGTTAATGCTAATGCACAAAGGAGAAAAGCCTTGACCCTACTTTGGTGCAGCAGGCTTCAGTGCATTAAAGATTCTAAAATTTGCTTCCTCCAACTTCAACATTCAATGAGTCTGAAATGGTGACCAGCCCTGATAGTGGTGGCCAGTAGAGGCCAGCCCCCATCACCCTGCAGCAATGAAAACCAGTTCCAAGAATGGGAGAGAATTTAATAGTTTGTGGCTTCAGAAGAAAATACCCTTAGCAGGAATATCACCTGCCATAGTGGCAATGGTCAGGCACTACCAAGTAACTTCATGGGAAGCAAAGGTTTTGTCAGCAGGTATCTCCAAATGTGGCCTGGGTGGGAGAGAATCATGGCAGACAGAGGGGACAGCTGACATGACTTGTCGATGAGCACATGTGTCGTATCACCTATAAGCTTCATAGAGACAATTGGATGAGACTTTAAGAATAACTGCAAGTCCCGCAATAGGGTTGGGGTGAAAATCAGAAAAAAACACTATTTATTACTGTTATATGATTCCATTTTATCCTTAGGTTGGTGTGGCTAGGGAAATGGGTGATAAGAAATTACAACCACACATAAAGCTGTTGAGGAAGAAAATACCAAAGAAACAACATGTGGCTAAAGAGAATGGGCTCTGTTGTGATAGATGCTGATGATAGAGATGTGCACAACCAAGACACAGATGGAGGGAAAACTCAGGAAGGATAAAGTACAAACCAGCTGAAGTTGAGGATAAAAAAACAGTTCAGCTAAAACAAAACAAAGCTATGTTTGGAGGAAGAAAATGATGTAATGCTGACAGATGGCAGAGAAAGTATAACCACTTAACTATTGTTTTATTTCCTTTTTGTTGTTTAAGTAAAGAAAATGGTCTTCAAAGGGGAAGGTAGAAAACATAACTAAGTAGGAAAATGAGAGATCCTCCTCATTTTTACTTTTCTCCATTTTTTGAAAGTTTTAGAATGAGTATTACCTTTCTTTTACTTAAAAAAAGATTTTTAATATTTTAGTGAAAAGCAAGGAATTAAAATTCGATATATATAAAAGATTTAGCAAGAGTCCAAATCAATGCTTTAGATGATGCCAAGTCCATAGTTCCAGATGAATTATAGCCTAAGGTATTGGGAGAGGACAGATGTAATAATGGGACAACAGCTGTATAGTCTTTAAATCATGATGAAGAACAAGAAAGTTGCCAATAGATTATACCTAATATTAACATTTTATAAAGCAACTTTATATGTCTAATATTAGCTACTGGTATGTGCTACATGTTAGGCATTGTACTAGACCAAAGGTCAGTAAAGTATGGCTCGTAGGCCAGTTTCAGCCTACTGCCTGTATTTGTGCTAAGAATGGTAAATTAAATTGTTTGAAAAAAATCAAAACAAGAATATGTCATGTGAAATTTATATGAAAACCAAACTTCAGGGTCCACAAAGTCTTACTAGAACACAGCCATGCCCATTTGTTTACATACTGTGTATGGTTGCCTTTGTGCATCAATGGGAGAGTTGGGTAGTTTGACAGAGGCTTATGGCCTGCAAAGTCTAAAATATTTACTATTTAGTCTTTATGAAAAAAAGGTCACTGATTCATGGGCTAGATATCTACCTGATGCTATCTCTAATCCATGACAACTGTGAAAGTTTGTATTTCATTAGGTCCTCTCCAGGTCTTACCCAGGGAGGTGGGCTGTGCAGCTACTCTTATCACTGTGATAAAATGGAAGCTCAGAATATTTAAATAACTTGTGCAAGGTTACAAGGCTCACATGGGACTTGGATTGGTCTTCTGTTCTCAAAGCCCATGCTCTTTATAGCATACCAGATAGCAAGAAGATGAGTGATGGCAAAATGATTCTTTTTTTTTAGTGGATAAAAGGACACTAGAAATTTTATTCTAGTGAGTTTCATTTTATAAAGATTTTATTCATTTATTTGACAGAGAGAGAGAAAGCACGAGCAGGAGGGAAGAGTAGAGGGAGAAGCAGACTCCCTGCTGAGCAGGGAGCTTGATGCAGGACTTGATCCCAGGATCATGGGATCATGACCTGAACTGAAGGCAGACACTTAACCAACTGAGCCACCCAGGCACCCTCTAGTGAGTTTCATTTTAAATCTCAGAAAAGAAATTAAAATAAATTGCTAAATGAGTGACTATAAAAATGCAAGAAAAAGTATTCACTAAGAATACTTTCCTGCTTTCATCATGTTTCTATTTTATAAAATACTTCATATAATATAAATGCATTAAAATAAGATTTATGATAAAAGAAAATTATAAAGGAGGACTTTGACTCTTACATTTAGATAGTGCTTTATAGTTTTCCAAAGCACATTTACATGTACTATTTTATTAGAGATCACAATTCTATCAGCTTGGCAAAGCAGGGATTGTGAGCCCTGTTTTGCGGACAAGTCTCAGAAAGATTAAGTGGCTTATGTAAAGTCCTAAAACTAGCCAAGATTTGAACCCAGGTTTCTGACTTCCAATTCAGTGCTCAGGGCATAATAAAATAGCTATGTTTATTGCCTTCTTAATTTGTGCCAGGAACTGTTCTAAATGCTTTACCCGCATTAACTTGAGTTTCACAATGACACTGTGAAATACACTCTATTTCTATTCGCATTTTACAGATGAGGAAACTGAGGCACAGAGTGATCCAGTTACTTGCTTAAGACCGCAGAACTTATAGTAGGTGGTAGAGCCAGGATCTGAATTATACTATCTGGCTCTAGAGCCAGAGCGCTTAGCCACTACAAATTGCTTCCTCCTGGGGTATCTGCCACAGCTTCCCATGGTTTCACTCTGGGCTAATAGCAAATCTGTGTGCTGGATGAAAATGCAGCTACGTGACTACATTGCCTACTGAATAACAACACTGAAAGTAGTGATTAAAAGTTTGCAGTATCCTGAGTGGTAGGTCCTCAGAGGACAGAGGTTTATAGTGAAGTCTTAGGTTGATTGTTCATTTTTTGCCTGTTGCGTTGTATTGCAGATTACAAATACAGGAAGTGGAGATTGTATTATCTGCTTTTAACTAATCTTTTCAAAATGAGAAGATTGTCTGAAAGGATCCATACAAAAAACCTGTGTGTGGTGAGTAGTTCATACAAATGAATATGTATATATTTGCACATTCTAAAAATGTAAGCACAATCAACAAGATGATGGCAGAGCCACTCCTTGTAAAGTGAAGGACAATCCTTAGTGAACAGCAATGAGATAAAACAATTGATCATCTATCTAAGCCTATCTCATATATGTAGCTTTATTATTCTCTTTAGAAATATAATTAAAAATATACAAAATTATAGAAAATCATTAATAAAATAATTATGGAGTCAAAACAGAGAACACTGACATACATCGTATATAAAGTAAAAACGAACGTTGGGCAGTGAGCTGGATCAGCGAGTTCAGCAAACAGCAGGAACATTAAGATAGTTAAATGTTTGAGGCTTGTCCTGTGATCTGTACAATTCCCATCTTGCTCTTTGTTTTGAAAATATTACAAGCAGAATGTCTAATTTGGGTATTGTAAGCAACTCCCTGGAAGTTATTTGCAATCATTCTAAACTAGTGATTAACTGAGTATATACTGGACAAACAACATTAGCATCACCTGAGAACTAGCAAGAAAGGCAAATTTTTGGACCACACCCCAGATGTACTAAAAGAAAAACTCTGGGTATAGGGCCCAACAATTTCTGTTTAAACAAGCACTCCAGGTGATTTTATTGGAGAACCATATATTGTATGTGTCTAGAACAGTTAAATTAGAAATAGCTGGAAGGATAGGGAGGAGTTTCTCAATACTCAAAGATAATTAGTATTGGATAAAGACCATTTAAGGTGAATTTACTTAAACTACAATTTAACAGTCTTACTATTCAAAGTAAAGACCAGAGACTACAAGCATCAGCATTCCTGGGAGCTTGTTACAAATGTGGACTGTAGGGCCCCTCTGCTGACCTAGTTGAATCATAATCTATATTTTAACAAGATCTCCAGGTGATTTCTATGCACATTAATATTTGTGATGCTGTTATAGAAAATAGTTTTTAAAATGTTTGATTGGGAGGGGTGCCTGGATGGCTCAGTTGGTTAAATACCCAACTGTTGATTTCAGCTCAGGTCATGATCTCAGAATCATGAGACTAGGCCCTGTGTCTGGCTCCACACTCAGTGCAGAGTCTGTTTGAGATTCTCTCTCTCTCCGTCCCTCCCCCCTACTTGTGTGTTTGTGTGTGTGTGTGTGTGTACACTCTCTTTCTCTCAAATAAATAAAACCTTTAGAAAATGTTTGGGGAAAAACTTAAAATATTGATATTTTAACTTTTTCTCTTGAATAAAATCCTATGGCAGTATGGTATATTGGTCACCATTTTATGGCTGACTTTTGTAGTACTATCATAACTTCTGTAACAAAAATAATTTGAGGGCTTCATTATTTCCAAAGAGCTTCTTCTAATCTTTGTAGCTGAATCACTCTCTTTTGAAGTGTTTGTCGTCATACCTATTTATTTTCTTTTAGTACATGCAGGTCAGGTGGAACTCCTTGCTTTTCCCATGACTTTTACGTGATTCCACAGTTTTCCAACATTATGTTCACTGGCTTTATGAAGTATACCTAGTTTTTTAAAAATTCACAATCCACTTTAGGGTCAGTTTCCATTACATTTGTGGATGTTTACATCCAACATTCAGGCAGTGGTGGCCGGACAAGCACTTTGACAGGATGGGTGGGGACAAAACCTGTGTTAAGACAGAGGATGTTGGGTGGGGACAATTTTTATAAGTGGTTAGGTCATTAGTTGAATATGTGCATATTATGATAACTACCGCTTTATTAGGTAGCCTCCTAAATGGGATGGTGAAATAATGGAAACTCAGATAACAACAACACAAATGTTAAGGATGATTGTCTCCAGGCAATAAAAGTCCACGTAATTTTTATTTCCTTTTTTGTGCATATAAGCATTTTCTAAACGTTCTAGAATGAAAGCATGTTATTTTTGCAACCAGAAAAACTCTATTACTTAATAATTTTTAAATTTGAGGTATAATTTATGTGACACGACCTGATCCAGTGGAGGCCGGCAAGGCTGGCAGTGAAAGAATTCAACCTAAGCAGAACAAAAGAGAAAGAAATTTACAGAATACACTGAGAGGGAATAGGGGGCAGGACAGCAAAAGAACAACAGTCTGCCAGGAGGCAGTGAGGGGTTGGGGGCTGTAGTTTAGGGGGAAGGTGAGGAGGTATGGGAACGTATGGAATTTTCCTTTTCTTGTACCTGTTGCTGGGTGTAAGTAACCCATTGGTCAGCTAGGGCTTATGGGTATTTTGCGGTGGGTTGCCTAATGGGCCTGTTTGTATTCAGCCCAGTGGCCCCTGTGGACCCTTTTACCTTACTCATGTTTCTGTTGCTCAAGTGGATTGCCTAAAAGCAGCCTCCACAATTTACATTCAATAAAATACACAGAGTTGCAACAGTTGTATACACCTGGGTAACACCAAACAAGATATGAACTATTTCCATCACCCAGAAGGTTCCTTTGTGCCCCCTTTAAATCAGAAATTACCCTAATATAGTGCTCGTCCTGGAATATACACTGCTTCCAAGGCTTTCTAACCTCTGCAGTTATTTCAATGCACTGCTCTGGAGCAGCACACTGTATCGAATTCTAGCAAATACATTTGTGTTGGCCTCAAGCATAGAGCTTAGGTATACAGAGGGAGTCAATGCTGCAGTTTGCATTTCTTTCCATATATTCCCCTTTGTGTATTTCCAACTCCTATTTTATAGAAAATGAGAAAAATAATTTCCCCTCCCCCACAGCCATTCCTTTTTCTCTTGTTCCTTCCTGCTTTGAAACAGCTACTTACTGCACGGCCAACAGAGGATTCTATTAAGATGAAAGCTTTGTACTTGCCAAGGCAGACAAAGGGCTCTAAATAAAGCCTGCTTGCCAGTGTCTAGGAAGAGGCATGTGTCGCGCCTCTCTCCCATATCATGTCCCCACCGACGCCCACATCTGCCCCTCAAATGTCTCTTTCTTATTGTTCTGGTTCATGGTAACAGTTAAATAGCAAAAATAATGTTGACTATAAGATAATAAAGTTTAAAACACACAAAGCACTTTCATAAAGGTTATCTCATTTTGTTAGGCATCCCTGCAATACCACTTAACTTTTGTGGGCAAATACTAGCATTCATTAATTTGTTCCTTTGTTCATTCACACAGCACATACTTATATTAGTAGATACTATGTCCTAGACAAAATACTAGGCACTAAGTAACAGTGGCAGAAAAAAAAGGCCCTCACAAAACTTATTGTCCAGTGGGGGAAACAGATGAGGAAATAGGCAATTCTGACTTCGAATGTAACAGTTTGTGTAGTAGCATACTGAACTCAGGTTAATTATAATACTGAAAAATTGGAAACAACTGAACAGTCTTAACAACAGGAAGATGTCAAATTACTGCACAGCTGCTTGATGGAATGATTTGTAACCATCAAAAGTCATTTTTGGGGAAAGATACATTTGAGGATATATTAAGAAATACACATTACTTTTATAATCAGATAAAAAATTGTAAGGTGAAAAACACAATTGTTTTAAGTGTGCCAAGGTACTACCTAACCAGCACGTAGTGATAGAAATATTTATCTTCATATACACCTTAAATTGAAATATATTTTCTAATGAAGTTTTAGTTTTAAAATATGCCCTTATAATTCTTCTTTTAATAGGTTATCTATGATTACCGCTTTGGGTTTGGTTTTTTTTTTTTAAGATTTTGTTTATTCATTTGAGACAGAGGGCTACAGAGAGAGCAAGAACATGAGCAGGGGGAGAGGCAGAGGGAGAGGGAAAATCAGACTCCCCGCTGAGCTGCGGGCCAAATGTGGGTCTCAATCCCGGGACCTGGAGATCACGACCTGAGACAAAGGCAGACGCTTAACCATCTGAGCCACTCAGGTGCCCCTAGTTTTTTTGTTTTTAAATATAATATTTAAAACAGAGTTTTCAAATAGATATCTATATTTATGTAACTGTTTACAGTGCTTTCATACATTATTTCACTTCATCTCAAAAATAATCCCTGTGACATCAGTGTTGTTAACCCTCTTTACAGAGGGAAACCAAGGCTCAGTGATTTTCAAGAACATAACCAATATCAGAGTTAGTGGGTGGCAGGTTAGAACTCCAATTTAGCCCCCCCCCTTTTTTTAGTTCCAGAACCAGAGTTTCTTGCATTTCACATTGGTATCTCACTAGTTTTATTTACATCCCAATGGGCCACAGACTTTTCAAACAGGGGTGTCTGAACTAGCATAGTATGTGTTCTTAAATTTATTTTCACTGTTGCTTCTTAGAATTAATCACTGAAATAAAATAAATTTAATAAGTGCCTAATACATGGAAGCACCATATCAGTGAGTCCAACTCACATATGCTTTATTTATGTATTTTAAAGTATTTTTAGTATGTATTTGTATTTTACTGATTATATAACAACTCTTCATGCAGATTTTTTTATAATTAGGATTATTGTCATATCTGTTAAAAAAAAACAAAACCTTTTTCTTCCTCAATGTGGTGGGTCTGCTATATAGTTTTTTCAAATTTAATGTTTTATCAAAATAATACATGGATTCCGATTTAAAAAGTCAAATAGCATGATTTAGTTTGTAGTGAAAAAGGGCAGTCCCTCTTCTATTGTTCCTAATCCCAATTCCCATTCTCCAACAGGTAACTTCTTTTGCAATTTTTTAACTATTTGGGGGTGTATACCTTGATAATCTGAAATAACATGTGAATACCACTATTTTCTTTCTTCTTCTTTTTTTTTTTTAAGATTTTACTTATTAATTTGACAGAGAGAAACAGCCAGCAAGAGAGGGAACACAAGCAGGGGAAGTTGGAGAGGAAGAAGCAGGCTTCCAGTGGAGGAGCCTGATGTGGGGCTGGATCCCAGAACGCTGGGATCACGCCCTGAGCCAAAGGCAGACGCTTAAGGACTGCACCACCCAGGCGCCCCTCTTCTTCTTCTTTTTTTTTTTTTTAATTGCAGTATTAGCTTTTATATGTTGATTTTTGCTGGGGCCTTCCCTCTCTCTCCTCTGACGCTCCCTCTTCCAGGAAGGAGCGATTTACCTGACTAGCAAGCAGCCTGCCTCAGTCCACTCCTCTTTTCTCTTGCATGCACCTGCCTGAGGCAAGGTGCCTTCTGCTTCCATTCCATGAGCAAGCTTACTGGGACAGAGTCTGCCCTGTGCCTGAGGCCAGTGATGGAGCAGCTAAGTAGGCATAATTCATAGTTGAAATATTAGAAACTGTTAACACCCCACCCCATATGCCACCCCACCTCTAAGCTCACCTGTCTGCAGCTGTAGGAACAGCTTCCATCTGACTGACACCTCCTGACATCCTATGTCTTTGCTTCTCTACAGGAGGCCTTTCTCCTGCCCCACAGGTGCTCTTAGTACTACTGGAATCAGAAATGCAGTCAACACCATCTTCAACTAGTGGGACCAGCTTTCCTATTCCCTGGTGGGACAACTAAGGTGGGTTCCACACAGTTTTTCAGAAGGTTCCCTGGGGGATTGAGTTCACTGACACATATTTTATTGGCTTTTTTTCATTCTCTCTCTTATTTTTAATTGGCAAGTTAAAAAAAAATTGCAATAATTAGATACAACACATTTTTTGGCATTTATCAGCCATTACTACTTCTTATTTTAAGAAAATACCTTTCATAGTTTTTTAGTAGGCAAGAAATTAAAAGTAAACCTGAACAAATACTAAAATGCTTCTTTGGCTCACAGAAAAGGTTTTCTTCTTAATTGTATTTGTTTAAAGACTTCTAAAGCTTTGCAAACTGAAATCAAAATGATACAGTGAAATATAAAAACACAAAAATTCTCCAATTCAGCCAACCTAAGATTTACTCTTTTTCTTCTGGCAGAGTCTAGTATTTATAGCCTATATTTCTTTTAAAAAAGAGAATAAATTCCCACAAAATTCTTCTTAGTACAATCATTACTACCAAGTGTCCTATTAAATTTCTGGATATTTGCACTGCCAACAGAGTTGTTAGGTAAAGTCCAGTGTTTATTGATGAAACAGTCCTTTAGTGAAGCAGCCACAGGGTGCTTAAGAGGAAGCAAGTACTTGAATTGAACTAACAAAAATTACCTGAATAACTTGTGGCAGTTATTTTTGAATTGTGAAGACCTGACCAGAAGTTCAAGGAACAGCTGGAGGCACTAAAAGGATTTTTCTCGAAGAATCCTCAAAGAAAATATTGTCCACAGGTGAACGCCAGTTTCCAAAAACACTGAGCAGTCTGAATCTAATTACTGGGATCCAAATTCCATCACCAGCACCCACCCACCCCCTCACTCCCCGCCAATCACTCTGTCCAGTGACTTGGCCTAGTGGTTTCCCTCCTCTCAGGAGATCCTGAGATGGGTATTGTAGGATGTCTTAGCTGTCATTGAGACAAAGCCAGCATTCAGCTCATTATCCCAGTGATGATTCAGCCAGACTCAACTGGATCCCATTGAAGGGTAGCTGATGTGGCTGCATTTATGAAATTGACCCCCAAAAAAGACTTCTTGCTAAAAGTAACTGTTCTTGCACTAACCAGCACATGGATGGTGCTCAGGAGATAAAATAACACTCTGAAAGGATTGAAAGGCACAGAGCGTGTCTGGAAACGTAGCTTGGGGTACATTTTTATAGGTGGGTAGAGGACTTTAGTATATAGTTATAAACCAGTGTTTCAGCAGTATTTGCCAGAGGCCTGTCTGGGTTATTGAGAAACGTCCCTGATAGTTGAAAATAGAGGGTTAAGAACTTGAGCAAGGCATCTGACAGACATGGATTGAATTCCAGTTCTACCACTCAACAAAGGCAGGCCCTTTGGTAAATTGCTTGACTGCTTTGTTTGTTTCATTCATATAAAATGGGGACCAAAGATATTAAAACCTCAAAATTTTTATAAGGATCAAACGAGAAGATGTATGTGAATGTTAACACACTGCTTTGCAAGTAGAATTGTAACACTGCTTTGCTCTCAGCTTATATCCATGTATGAAGATTGTCATATAATTACTTAAAACTATAGCTTTTAAGTACCAAGAGAGACATGTGAGTGACTCAAATAACTTCTTGAGAAAAATGACAGAAATAAATATTTTGCTTGTCTCTTTGAACTTAGCAAGTCATAAATCTCAGCTTGCGAATCACCATTCTGGAGTCCCCTATAGGACAAAGAAACCGGGCTTAGCAACAATCAAAGCACCAATTTACAAAGCTTCCCTGAGAGTGGGTGGTTCTTGTTTCTTCCTAAGAATACATTGTCCGTGACCAACCATGAACAAAAAGTCCTCAGAGATTATAAATAATAACATTAATGATTAAAAGAAACAGGCAACAGTGGCAAAACAAGTTGGTTCTGAATCAAACTGATAGGAATGGATCCTGAAAAGTCTTGTACTTTTATTTCATTATTTTGAAATTTTCATGTTTCCTTTTGAAGAGTCTTCCCTGCTGTGGTGAGGGAATAAGGCCAATATGGCAGGAGGGCAGGGGAATCTACCAATGAAATTGTAAGTTTCTTTTAAATGATTATAGTCTGTGTTGCAAAGGGATTTAGGTAAAGCTGATATTTGTTGCTGGATCTACCTCTAGATTGGAGAGCAGATCTCCCAGATTTTTTTGCTTTGTCTCCAAGTCATTTGTTTTTGACTCATCCAACAGCCCTGACAGAAGTAGAGGAATAAGAATCAAGAAGTGAGAAACTCTATCCTGCTTAGATATTAGCATGTAAAGTAAATGTAGGTTAGGATGACAGTCTGAGATCTTCAGTACAGAACATTTATGGGATGTGCAGTGACAAATAAAAAACTATAGGCCTCTTTTGAATTTATATGTCCCAAACAAGCCTAGTTTTATTAAGGCACTTCCATTTTTAAACCTTGAACAATAACTGTCTTGTTGGGGAGAGAAATCTTGCAAACACATAAAACAAATTGCTTAGCGCCATGTCTGCTAGCATAGCATAGTAGTTGTTAGGAGATAGTTGGAGAGTTAGGTAATCAGGGCCATGGTTCCCAACAAGAAAATATGGAGGTGGGACAGCTAAGACAAAACAGCACTAACATTCTGTTTTGCAGCTAAGACAGGAACACACTAGCATTCTGCTTTGCAGCCTTTGCAGAAATGACTTCTGCAAAACATCCCAAAATAAAACAATTAACCACAAAGCATTTGTCACTATCACGAGCAAGGGGCAATTAAGATATAAGCCCCCAGATGTCAGTCCAAAAAGACAATTAGCACATAAACATTAACCTAATAGGTAGACAGATACGTGATCAAAGCCCTGTTTGGCATGACTCAGCATACCCTGATTGCTTAAGATGGTTCTGCAAAAGAGCTCATAAAAACCCCTAAACGTAGACACTCCAAGGGCAACCCTCTCAGGTCCCCTCCCTCTTTAGGAACTTTGTACTCTTGCTCAGTAAACTTTGCTTTGCTACCCAACACTCTTCATCTGGTCCACCTCTTCATTCTTCAAAGTGGGGTGACCAAGAACTATGGGCACTAAAGGAATAGAAATCCTGTAACATAGTTACCAACTTGGAATCTGGAGTCAGACTTTCTGGGTTCAAATCCAATTACTGCTTGTATAACTTTTGGCAAGCTGTTCAACATCCTAGTGTTTCTGTGTTCTCTTCTGTAAAATGGGGATGATAATATCTACCTCATAGAGTTGCTGTGAAGATGAAATGAATGTATACACGTAAAGCACTTAAAATATTATTATCCGTGATCATCTGGCATATGCACTTGTCATATATTATTTTTTGAAGTCTTCATAACAACTCTAGAAGTACATGTTATTAACTCCAGTTTTCAAATGGAAACTACTAACCTTTGGGGCCTGGGAGACCTTGATTTGAATTTTACGTCTTAGATGTTTGGCCTGGCCAAGATATTTGAAAATAACTGAGCTAATATTCATGAGATAATGCCTATTTCCCAGTATTCTGTTAGAATTGAATAAGTTGTGGGATGCCTGGGTGGCTCAGTCTGTTTAGTGTCTGACTCTTGTTTCAGTTTAGGTCATGATGTCAGGGTGGTAAGATCAAGCCCTGAGTCAGGCTCCATGCTGGACGTGGGGCCTGCTTGGGATTCTCTCTCTCCTTCTTCCTCTGCCCCTCCCCATGCGTGTGCTCTCTCTCTTTCTCTGTCTCTCAGAAAAAAAAAAAAAAAAATGAATGAGTTGATGAATGTAAAGCACCATGCCTGGCAAATGTTACCAGACCTTCTGCATTGCAAGTCTCTAGAAAACATCGTTCTCCTTATATTTTATGAAATTGGGACCCAATTTCATTTCCAATGCAGAAATCCTATTTAATCATATTCAACCTATTTGAAGTTTGTAGTGGTGTATTATTTTTCAGGATTTTTAATTGTTGAGAGGCTCTCCATTATGATGAACTGAAATCTGTCTTTTTGGGGGGGTAGTTATATAATCCTGGTATTTATTTCTAAAATAGTCATTGGAAATGAAACACATTGTTATTCAAATGCTTTTACTGGTTGGTGTGGGCTTTTTTTTTTTTTTTTTTTTTTAATTCCAGTGTAGTTAACATACAATGTTGTATTAGTTTCAGGTAGAAATCTGTCTTTTTATAACATAAACCCACTGAGCATAATTCGTTCTTTTGAATGGTACAGAATGAGTCTAGTACCAGGTCCTTATAGTCCTTACACAGCGTGGGTGAAAAGAAGGCATGAGCCAAGGATAACTATGCATTCATTTCAGGGGTCCATGAACCTAGATGAGAAAAAAAATGACATCTTTATTTTCATTTATCTCTAATTAAATTCAGATTTCCTTCAATTATGAATGAAGGCAACAAACAACAGCCGTCTTAACAGTTCCTATGAATTTGTCAACAGAAATTACACCTATTTATATATCACATTCCAGTTGTTCCAGAAATCTTAAAATATCATTCGCAGCATAATTTGGCAATTTCAGAAGTTATTAGGTCTGTCGCTCCATCGAGTCATTTATTATGCTAATAAAAAATCATATACGTTTCTGTATCACAAACCTGACCCTTTCACCTCTGTGTCTTTGCTCCTGTTCTTTCTTTGACTGATTCCTAATAGAGCCCCCTTTTTGACAACCAAACTCCACCAAATGCCTATCAATGAATCATCTCTCTTCAGGGGCCTCATGCAATTTATAACACCCTTCCTTGCCTTTCTCTTAGATATTTTCTCTCTCAACCTGGTGTAATCTAATAAAGGAATGCAGAAACAAAGCATTCATCTTCAACTGAGATTACTCGTTTACCTATAAAATCACAATTAAATGACTAACAAGAGTGTCAATGAGGGTATTTCTAATCAGTCATTATTTCATCATTGACTTTTCCCTCAAGTATTTTCACTCACTTGTACAAACTATAAAAGATAATATTAAAAAATAATATAAGATAATATAAAATAATAATATAAGGTAATAGAATATAAGATAATATAAAAAGATATTAATTATTGTTTATGAAAAGATGTGTTGGATGTACATTAACGAGGCTGAAATAGTATATAAAGGATGAAGGTTTCCTTCTATCATTGGTGTTTGGATGCACCATAATAGTAACAGAATTCATTTCAAGAAGCATTTCCTGAGCAAATGCTATTAATGGAAGGTACTTATTCTGGGAGATAAATCAGTAAACAAGATACGTTCTCTGCCCTTGAAGAGCTTTTCATTTAATGGCAGAGACAGGTATAATATCAAAATGTTTATAGAGGCTAAACAAAGTGTTTAAAGCAATACCTTCTTTCCAAGTAAAAATAAGTTTTTGGAAGACAGGCATTGCTTTTACCTTTCCTTCCTCCTTCCTCCCCTCCCTGCTTCCCTCCCTTCTTCTTTTTATTAACTTTAAAAATCATTCATGGCATCTAATATACATGTTTCCGGTAAAACATTTCTAATAAATTTCAGGCTGATATGTTGACCCCAAGTATTCTCATTAAACATTTTGAGACAGTAGGCCTTAATCATTAGAGACTATACTGTGTGTGTCTACATGAACACTGTAAGAGTAGTTCTTTCTGCAAACGACTAGTTGATTTTCCTTTTAGCTATCTCTTTGATGATGATGATGATGATGATGATGATGATGATATCAGACTTTACCTTTAGAGACAGCGTGAGTGTTACAAGTTAGGTTGATGTCTCTGAGCCTTTGTTTGTAAATGACAATGCTAGTCCAAATGATCTCAAACATCTCTAACATATCTGTACTTGACATGTATCAAGAGAGGACCATTTTGTTTATGTATTTATCACTGAATTTCCTAATAGTCATTTGGTTCTATAATGGTCACAAGACCATTAAAAAGGAAATGTCAAGATGTTTTAAGTAGAACTATATTATAACATGGTTTAGCATAAAGAAAAGTGTGTGTGTGTGTGTGTGTGTGTGTGTGTGTGTTATTGGTCAAACCACAGTCTGAAAAATGCCCACATAAAATAAAAGCTCTTTATAACTTTGTTAACTGATTATGCTGGTAAGAATCTTTTTACATAATACCAAAAAGACTTTTATGGAATTAAAATCAATTCTCCTGTCTACATTAGCATGTGAACTTTCAACCACATAAATGAAAATTACTTTTATGTGTATTTGGAAATGGAAAGAGGTCTTTAATATTGAAGCAGCCATGGCTTTCACCTTCAGGACATTTAAAATTCCAATTAAAATGTAAATTATGAATAGTTTGAAAACTGAAGCTTCTTTCTTAAAAATCGGTTTCTTTGAATTAAAATACTGAGTGCTTGAATAAAGTGGAAAATATATTGCACACTTATAGTGATTTCTTCTCAAGTTTCACAGAGATTTATAAGTGTGAAATAATGTGCAAAAGCATTAGCTCTTGTTATTTATGACAATTCAGTTAAGGAAAGGTAAAAGAACGGTCTTCAGGACATCTTTTTTAAAAATTAAAGTTCTTCAATTATTGATATTGTGAGTTTCAGTTAAGTGCTGTATGTTGGGGTTAAGCTTCTAAACTTTCTTGTAATGCAAGTAAATCCTTGAGGAACGTGGAGGCAAAGGAAAAGTAGTTCTGCTGAGATGTGTAATAGTGACACAGGAGAAAAGATGTGAAGCTAGAGGAAAGGTCCAGACAACTGAAACTTCCTTCTTGCCACTCCCAAGTTCCTCCAAGACTTAATACCTCATGTCCAGAACAATCCCAATCCCTATGCGAATACACCTATGACTACCATTTGCTTAAGAGCTAACTCCTGTGCCTCTTAAAGAGGGATATTTGAACGTTTAATATGTAAATGGAATGATGACAAGAAAGTGTCATTTCTCAAGGTGTGACTATGCCCTAGGCACTATAAAAATTTAACAAATGATAACTCTCCAGCAGAACATTTCTTTAAGACTTGCACTCTTTTGTATCATTTGGTCCCTATGTGTTTTCCACCAGGCACCTACCAGAGGAAAGAATTTAAAAAATTAAAGTGTGATTCAAATAATATTAATATTCAATAATCATTAGCAGAAATAATAGCTCTAAAATATCAGTGTGATGTTAGATATTCCAAAGATACATGAAAATGTAGTATATCAAACTTTCTCAAAACTGGGAGCTTCAGTAATAACTACATATATTGTCAATTGAAGTAGATAAAAAAAATAGCACGAGAAACCACCACCACCCCCCTTTTGTAGGTCAGTGCTCAGGGCTGAGTGTGCTGTAATTATGTACACTAAATGAGCTACAGCTTGAGCTAATAATACCATACTGAGTACTAGAAAGCTGTAATTATACAACTACATAATGTATGCTTGGCAAGATTTTCAGTATTGGAGAATCTACTGTCAAATAGCATCTGGCAGAGTTAAAAGTCCAAGTGGGAGGTTAGAATAATTGGTCTAGACTAAACTAATGCAGGGTATTGTGGCTCAAGCGGAGTAAGTCATATGGCTATTAGACAAACCCGGTGATAATGAATACGTCTAGAAATAGTGCAAAGTCCTAAATCATATAATCACATTACTTTAAAACACAAAGCATCTCCAAGACTGAACATCTACTGTACACCTATGTACCATGCTGAATGCAGGAAATTTTAAAACAAACAAAACAGGAGAGAAAGAGATAATTTCTGACTGCCAATTGCTCAAGATTATGACATAGGGTGAATTTGTGTTTTCATAGAGATATGTACAAAGTAGAATGAGTTAACAATACCATCGACAGCTCCACTGCCTTTAATGATGACCTACATTAAGTCACTACTGTTCTGTTTGAAAAATGTTTCCATTAAACCTCATGTTCTCACGTTTCCTGTTAGAATTACACATGATCACCTTCAAAAAGATATTTCTATTATGATTTTCTCCCTTCTTGCTAAGCCATTATATTTTACTTTGAGTCCTACTCTACTAAGGGCAACTAAGATTATCCCATTGTTATACATTTGTCTCTCTGTCCCACTTAATGGACACAGAGGAGTCTGTTCTCTTTAATAAGAGCTAGTCTTAGTGTTTCTTTTTATGCCTTAGCTCTGAATTTAATTTAGCTGACAAAAAACTTTATGTAGAAATCCAATTCACGCTGTTTAAAATACATATGCTTAGGATACCGGCTAGCTCAGTCAGTAGAGCATGTGACTCTTGATCTCAGGGTTAAGTTCAAGCCCTACGTTGGGCATATAGCTTTCTTTGAAAAATCCAATTTTTTATTTTTTATTTTATTTTTTAAAAAGTTTTTATTTATTTATTTGAGAGAGAGAGCGAGCGAGAGAGAGCATGAGGTGGGGGAGGGACAGAGGGAGAGGGAGAAGCAGGCTTAGCCGGGAGCCCTATACAAGCCTTGATCCCAGGACCTGATCATGACCTGAGCTGAAGGCAGACACTTAACCAACTAAGCCACCCAGGTGCCCCAAAAACCCAATTTTTTTAATAATAATTTTTTATTATAAAAATTAAAATACACATACTTAAATTTTGCCAAGTGCTATACTTTTATTCTGGTAGAAACTACTTGTTGGTCAAGTGATTTCTTGGATTTTTTAGGTGGTGAAGAAATTTTCAGTTCAATTGATATGATCATTTTCAGGAATTTGTTTCTAAAGGCATCTAGGTTTCTTGTGGCTATTTTGGGAAATTTCCAGATTCTACAGACACATAGAAACTTTGTCCAAGTTTGTTACAATGGAGCATAATTTTATTTTGTAGCTATTGTTGATTTAGGGAATGGTGTGTATATTTTGATGCAACTAATTTCTTGACGCTCTTATTAAGCAAGAAATTTGAATCATCAGGCAAAAATGATCATTTTGACTTAGCCATTTTTGGTCATCATTTAGGAAACTACTTAAGAGATTTTCTCCTCCTCTAATACGTATGCTTAAAGTTTTTCTTCATTGTGAGTACTGGTGAGAATGTTCAGAGTTATTAAGTACAGCTATTCAAAGAAAGCCACAGAATATTGATTACTGCTCTGCTCACCAAGATAAGGCAGTACAAGTGTTTCTAACCTTTTATAACAATACATTTCTGAAATTCATAATTATGTAGGGCAAAAAGGGCTGAGCATATGAATAAGGAAGCCAAAAGTAATTATAGGTATTAGGCAGAATTGAATAAGCTGATCAATATAAACGCAAAGCAGAAATTACCTGTGCCATTAAACCGCCCAGCTGATTATTTATTTATTTTTTTTAAAGATTTTGTTTATCTATTTGACAGAGATAGAGACAGCCAGCGATAGAGGGAACACAAGCAGGGGGAGTGGGAGAGGAAGAAGCAGGCTCATAGCAGAGGAGCCTGATGTGGGGCTCGATCCCATAACGCCGGGATCACGCCCTGAGCCGAAGGCAGACGCTTAACTGCTGTGCCACCCAGGTGCCCCTGATTATTTTTTTTAAAGATTATTTATTTATTTATTTATTTATCAGAAAGAGAAGGGGGGAGAAGCAGGCTCCCAGATGAGCAGGGAGCCCGATGCAGGACTCAATTCCAGGACCCTGGGATCATGACGTAAGCTGAAGGCAGATGCTTAACCGATGAAGCCACCCAGGCATCCCAGACCAGCTGATTATTATAGTGTGTTCCACAAGCGTTCAATTCTCTGTTCTTCTTGCTACATACAGGTTACTAGATTATTGGTTTCTCCCTATCTGCTTCAGAGAAAGTATCAATTGTTTTTCTTTTCTCTTTCTTTCCTTCTTCTCCCCTCTCCTTTTTTTTTTTTTTTTTTTTTTTTGTCGTGTGGTGGCACAGGGATGGGAGAGTGCTAATGCAGTCTGCTGCTACCACAAATTATGCAGCCAAGTTTCCCACATTTGGAGAAATCAGCACATCCAGAGTGAAATGGATAAGCCTTGCCCTGGGAAAACCACTCTCCTGACAGGTAAGTATCCCCCCCCCCTCTTTTTTTTTTCCAGATGAAATAATCCCAACTGAATTAACAGAAAAACTATAGATCTAATAAGGATTTCACAAGAATGTCAGATACAAGATCCATTTACAAAGATCAGCAATGTTCCTCTGCATCAGCAATAGCTAACTAAAAATGTAACATTCTGTGATGCTGTTCCTACTAATAATCAAAACTATAAAGTATGAATTTAACGGAATAAACAATGTATATGATCTCTATGGAGAAAAAATTTTAAATTTATTAAGGACATAAAGGTCTTAAATAAATGGAGTGCTATATACCATGCTCATGGAATGGATGACAACAGGGTAAAATGTCAGTTCTCTAAAACTAATCTGCAAATTCAATTCAATCCCAGTTAAAATTCTATTAGGACTTTTTAAAAAATGAATTCAACACACTTATACTGCCATGTATAAGAAGACTAAATATGTTATGAATGATTCAAGCAATTTTGAAAAAGTGTTGCTTGGCAACCCTCGTTTTGAAAAGGGGCCTTACTGCAGGTATCAGACAACTGATATGTACAGGTGGAGAAAGGATTGATAAAGCATTTAACAGATGATATTAGGAAAGTGTCATTTTATGGAGAAAAGTAATACTGGATTCCTAGCTTATAGCAAGCAGTGTTTCTCAACCCTTTTTTATTATAGTCTACTTAAACTTTTTTAGACTTTTCCCCCTAATTTTCTACCTTTTCCAATGAAATTTTAATACTGCAAATATTTATATATCTATATCTGTTTATATGCCTTGGGAGAGTGAAATTTAGTTGGATTAAAGTCCTAAATGGACAATGGAAATCTGAAAAGTCAATGGTAAAAGAAAAAAGAGAAACATAGATTATTTTTCTGGCTTTGGGGTGTGGGAGAACTTCTTAAACCAATTCCCCAAAGCACAAACTCTAAGATAAAAAAGAAATGGATGGAAAAGACATTAGAATTAAAGACTTTGCTTCATTGAAAAATATAATAGGGAAAGTTCATATACAGACCACAGATTGGAAAGGAATATTTGAAATAACTAAAGTCAATAAGGGATAAATATCTACAATAAACAAGACATCTTGTTAATTACAATGTAATTACAATTACAAATGGTAAACCCGGGATGCCTGGGTGGCTTGGTCGGTTAAGCGTCCACCTTCAGCTCAGGTCATGATCCCAGGTCCTGGGCTAGAGTCCCGCATCTGCTCCTTGCTCAGTGGGGAGCCTGCTTCTCCCTCTGCCTGCTGCTCCCGTTGCTTGTACTCTCATGCTCTCTATCTCTCTGTCAAATAAATAACTTAAAAAAAAAATAAAGAAAAAGAAAAGAATATGGTGAACCTAAGAGAAAAATGGGTGAAGGATATGAACATGACCTTCACATAAGGGGAGACACGAAGGGACGCCAGGGTGGCTCAGTCAGTTAAGTGTCTGCCTTCAGCTCAACTCATGATCTCAGGGTCCTGGGATTGAGTCCTGCATCAGTCTCCTTGCTCAGCGGTGAGCCTGCTTCTCCCACTGTTTGCTGCTCTCCCTGCTTGTGCTCTCTCTCACTCTCTCTGACAAATAAATAAATAAAATCTTTTTTTAAAAAGGGGAGACACTAATAACTAACATATAAAGTGATACTCATTTCAACTTCAAAAATAATCAGAAAAGAGAGGCTAAGATCATTGAAGGAGCACCACTATTATTCAACGTGGTACTAGAAGTCGTTGCAACAGCAATCAGACGACAAAAAGGGATCAAAGGTATTCAAATCGGCAAAGAAGAAGTCAAAATGTCTCTCTTCGCAGATGACATGATACTCTATATGGAAAACCAAAAAGAAGCCACTCCCAAACTATTAGAAGTTATAGAGCAATTCAGTAACGTGGCGGGATACAAAATCAATGCTCAGAAATCAGTTGCACTTCTATACACGAATAACGAGACCGAAGAAAGAGAAATTAGGGAATCCATCCCATTTACAAAGCACCAAAAACCATACGTTACCTTGGAATTAACCAGAGGCGTAAAGGACCTATATTCTAGAAACTATAAATCACTCTTGAAAGACATTGAGGAAGACGTAAAAAGATGGAAAGATATTCCATGCTCATGGATCGGAAGAATTAACATAGTTAAAATGTCCATGCTACCCAGAGCAATCTACACTTTCGATGCTATCCCGATCAAAATACCGAGGACATTTTTCAAAGAACTGGAACAAATAGTCCTTAAATTTGTATGGAAACAGAAAAGGCCCCGAATCTCCAAGGAACTGTTGAAAAGGAAAAACAAAGCTGGGGGCATCACAATGCTGGATTTTGAGCTGTACTACAAAGCTGTGATCACAAAGACAGCATGGTACTGGCACAAAAACAGACACATAGACCAATGGAACAGAATAGAGAACCCAGAAATGGACCCTCGGCTCTTTGGGCAACTAATATTTGATAAAGCAGGAAAAAACATCCAGTGGGAAAAAGACAGTCTCTTCAATAAATGGTGCTGGGAAAATTGGACAGCTACATGCAAAAGAATGAAACTTGACCACTATCTCACACCATACACAAAAATAAACTCCAAATGGATGAAAGACCTCAATGTGAGACAGGAATCCATCAAAATTCTAGAGGAGAACATAGGCAGCAACCTCTACGACATTGGCCAAAGCAACCTTTTTCATGATACATCCCCAAAGGCAAGAGAAACAAAAGATAAAATGAATTTATGGGACTTCATCAAGATTAAAAGTTTCTGCACAGCCAAGGAAACAGTCAGAAAAACTAAGAGGCAGCCCACGGAATGGGAGAATATATTTGCAAATGACACTACAGATAAAGGACTGGTATCCAAGATCTACAAAGAACTTCTCAAACTCAATACACGAGAAACAAACAAATCATAAAATGGGCAGAAGATATGAACAGACACTTTTCCAATGAAGACATACAAATGGCTAACAGACACATGAAAAAATGTTCAAAATCATTAGCCATCAAGGAAATTCAAATCAAAACCACACTGAGATACCACCTTATGCCAGTTAGAATGGCAAAAATAGACAAGGCAAGAAACAACAATTGTTGGAGAGGATGTGGAGAAAGGGGATCCCTCCTACATTGTTGGTAGGAATGCAAGTTGGTACAGCCACTCTGGAAAACAGTGTGGAGGTCCCTTAAAAAGTTAAAAAGTTAAAAATTGAGCTACCCTATGATCCAGCCATTGCACTACTGGGTGTTTACCCAAAAGATACAGACGTAGTAAAGAGAAGGGCCATATGCACCCCAATGTTCATAGCAGCAATGTCCACAATAGCTAAATCGTGGAAGGAGCCGAGATGCCCTTCAACAGATGACTGGATTAAGAAGTTGTGGTCCATATATACAATGGAATATTACTCAGCTATCAGAAAGAACGAGTTCTCAACATTTGCTGCAACATGGACGGCACTGGAGGAGATAATGCTAAGTGAAATAAGTCAAGCAGAGAAAGACAACTATCATATGATTTCTCTCATCTATGGAACATAAGAACTAGGATGATCAGTAGGGGAAGAAAGGGATAAAGAAAGGGGGGGGTAATCAGAAGGGGGAATGAAACATGAGAGACTACGGACTATGAGAAACAAACTGAAGGCCTCAGAGGGGAGGGGGGTGGGGGGAATGGAATAGACCGGTGATGGTTAGTAAGGAGGGCACGTATTGCATGGTGCACTGGGTGTTATACGCAACTAATGAATCATCGAGCCTTACATCGGAAACCGGGGATGTACTGTATGGTGACTAACATAATATAATAAAAAATCATTAAAAAAAAAAAAAAAAAAGATCATTGGAGGAGAAGTCATGGAACCGAAAGGCCATTGTAGTAAAGGATCATCAATACACTGATTTCTTCAGAAATCTTCAGAAAATGAGAGGGAGTAACATAAGGCTTGTAAATGATTGCAACAAGAAAGGGTTATCTGATATTATAAACTTCACAGAGGGGTGTTTAAGAAAGAAAGAAAATTGCACAGAAGGAGATTTGGGAGACAATCTCCAAGTGTCTCTTTAATTTTGCATATCTTGTGAGCAGACTGCCTTTGTTCTCGACTATCTTTTTAAGGATGTTATTCTCTGAACAGTTTTGGAAGATAGGTAACAAAGGCAGGTTTGTTTACTGTCCATTATAATAAACATACTGTTTCCCTATATGGGAAAGATCAGAAAGGCTTATTATCCATTTTAAAAGATTTGTGTTCGCTAAGCTCAGGTTTCCTCTCCTCTACTGTATCCCCATGTGTGCAGGTATTACCTGACCCTCAATACCGTACGGGAATTGGTCTTTGGGAAACTGGTACAAAAAAAAACCCAACAATACTCTGGCGGTTACTATTGCTGTGAATAATAAACTGTCCTTTGTCCCTGACCTGGGAGACTCATGTCTTCTGCCAACATCCATGAAACTGTGCCAAGGTAACTTTTAGCTTGCAAGTAGGGGTAAAATCTCAGTCCCTTACAATTTTTGACATGAACATTCTTAGGCACCTCCAAGCCCAGTGGAGAAAGTTATGTGGGCCAGAGAAAAAACCTCACAGGTATGTGGGATTAGCTCTGTTGGTCTATCTATAGGTAGACTATAGTGAGTACGGTGAGGTAAGGAGTGGAAATCTTTCCAGATGCACAGGGCTCTGGGAACTCATATTCATTCCTGGAGCACAAGGTGCCATCTTCCTTTGGGCATATTCAGGACATATTTACTATCGACAACGAAACTGTAAAGGTCAGGAGAATGGGGGTCTTATCTAAATCATGTGGAACTCTGCATTCTCTATTTAGTTCTTTCACATAATCACTTTACATAATTTGGAATTTACAAATTACAAATACACAAAATGATACTATATATTTTACAGGGATGTAGACATACTTAAGGACATATATTGTTTATACTTTAGGGTGGGTCCTTATGTTGGAGAGGGGAACAAGGGTGGGAATCAAGGGTTAAAGAGGAAAATCAAACAAAACCAAATAAGGGGGAGTCCTTGCCCGACTGATGATAGCAGTATGCCATGACTAAATAAGTTCTCTCTACCTTAGGTTCAAAACCAAAACCAACAAAGTGTAGATTTGATCACATTCCAGCAAGCAACTTGAAATGGTCTGAAACAGATGAACCCTAATTCCAACTTCAATTTGAATTGTTTTCATTCTTTTTTTTTTTTTCTTAATTTTTCAGCTCTGTTGCCTTTTTATGATGTCACCTCAAATGCCCTAGGCCTTTGACTTTCTGCTCTCTGTAAAGGATTTTCTACCAAACATGTCCCTCAGTTTCACGAATGTTTATTACCTCAGGATAGGATACTCCTGGACCTTCAGGGACCTACCACTCTGCCCTAGCCCACATAGCTGGCACTGTGGCTGGGCTATAGAGGACCTACAAGTGGAACCACTCAGTACATGGAAAGTATCTTGGGTAAGCAGGGGTCTCAGGGTTGGTTGGTGATATAAAAGTCTCTTAGGGATACTGTGAGCAAGTTTTTCTGAAACAAGGCAATGGTGGTGGCAGGTGATGGGAAATAATTGAAGTTTGGGTGATAGAGGATTAAAGAGTGAAGGGAGGAGCATAAAATAATGAGAAAGGAGTAAAAGAGGTGACTATGACAAAAACTAAAGTTTGTTTCTCATTACAGTTGGTCAGAGTTCACATGTAATCTGTGAGTTTCAGAGTAAGCATGTTGAGAGTAGGAAGGCAGCCATACCTGAATGACCTGAGGGCAACAGAAGGACAGGAACTAGAACATTTGACTTCTGCCCTTTTGGAATTGGACCAATGGATATTTATGTGGTAGACAAATAGGCTGTGGAAATGAATGTGAAAAGGGGAGGTTTTTCTCTCACTTCACAATTAAAATATTTAAATTTTAGGAATTTGATAGCTTATCAAAGAGATCCTGACAATTTCATGTACCAGCTGCTGACTTAATATGATTATTTTTTTTTAAGATTTTATTTATTTGAGAGAGAGAAAGCACAAGTGGGAGGGGTAGAGGGAGAGGGAGAGAGAATCTCAAGCAGACTCTGCTAACCATGGAGCCCTACATGGGGCTCCATCTCATGACCCCAAGATAACGACCTGAGCTGATACGAAGAGTTGGACCCTTAACCAACTGTGCCACCCAGGTGCCCCAGTATGATTATTTAGATATTAAACTTCTTATTTTGTGCCAAGAGCATTTGTAAGGTATGACAAATAAGAAAATAACACTGGCAAGTTCCATGGAATAAATATTTTAATGTATACCACACACCAAAGTGGTTATTCAGTGATTTGAATGAGAGAGAAGTTTATTTTTCCCCTCACATAATACATAGTTTAGGGGTGAGCAGTCTAGAGCTATTATGATAACTGTGTTCTCAAGTCCCAAAATCCTTCTAGCTTTTTTTTCTACCATGTCTAGAGGAGGGTCTTTGTCTTTAAGGGTGGAGGTGGTTCATCACTCTATCCTTCATCCAAATAGTAAGATACAGGATGTGGAGGAAGGAAGGTATTCTCCTCTTTCCTGGCACAAACCTGCAGGGACAGTGCATACTTTGCTCACAACACAATGGCCTAAACTTCATCATAAGACCACATCTAGCTACAAGAAAATCTGGGAAGTGTATTTACTGGATAGTTTTATGCCCACCTAAGATTTCTGTTACTCTTGAAGAAGAGGGAAATAGTGTTTGGTGATAACTACTAGTCTTAGCCATGATGTAGAACATTCACAGAAAAATTTGATCTGAGTTTTTTGGGGGGCAGAGCTTACTCTGACAATGATGAAAGCTGTGAAGAGTTCAGTTCAAATAATTCAAATGTCTGATAACAATCCCTGTCCCTGTAAGTTCCATGAAGAGCCTATAGCTTCACCAAGAGAGATAGGAATATGAACCAATTATTTCAATATAAAATACACAAAATACAATAGAAGACAAACATGGAGAATTGATTCAGATATGAGCTCTTAGAAGATGCTCTCACTGAACACCAATGATGAACCAAGTCTCTCAAAAGAATAAACACATAAAGAGCTACAGAAATTAAATGTTAAAACAAATTTTCAACAATACTCCATAACTAATAACTGTAGTTTAATTCCTTCAGTGGAGTGCTAAATTTATCAGTAGTCCTGGCAATGTTCTCAGTGACATCTTCAGTGGGTCAGCAGCACCCCAAAAGCAAGCAGCACATTCCAGTTTTTGACTCCTGGTGCCAAAGCTCGTCAGGAGCTAGGCCTGAGCAACATGGATCTCCATCTGTCCTTTGAAAGAAAAACAGTTAAGGGTGTTTGCTTGGTTATTCCCTGCAAAGTCAAACCAAGCTTAGGAAAAGAATCAACTGTCTTCCTGGTTTCACTGGCTCAGTGTTCTGTAAGTGTTCCTTTCAAACCAAGTATTTATGAGGGTCCCAAGGGTGTCTCCAAACAACGCTGGTCAGTTCACCTACAGAAACAGCCATTTTCTTACCATCCTCTCACCTCCACTGAGCATGTCAACCTCCTTCTCTAGATGGAACTTGTCTTAGAGACCCTGCCCTCACTTCCACTGGCTGTGCCTACTGGGCAATACAGATCCCTCAAACTTGATGCTTCTAATAGAGTGAAGCCCTGTAAGTACCAAGGGTGTGTGGAAATTGTCTCTCCTTTTAATGATGGCCAATACAGTTCTGCTGTCTCATCAAATTTTTGTGAACAAATAGTTTTTACTTAGAGGTTTTCTCTACTAGCCATTCCCACTTCCTAGGTGGAATGTGAGTCTTTGGTGCCTGATCCGATGGGCAAGACTGGGTTGAGGACACTATGTAGTACTCGGAATTGCCCCTCCCCTCCTGCAGCTGTGATGTCTACTCCCTTTTCTCTGGGAATGATTCTCTCCAGAGGGCTCTTCCTCTTGCAAATTCTTGAAGCCCCACCCATGTTGCTCACCAGAAGAGCCCTGAAATGTCTGAATTCCACTTGAGTTCAAAGTGGGACACCTCCCAGCAGCAAGTTAAGGAAGGAGGAGGCACAGATTAAATTATACTCCCTGTTTTCTGACATTGACTGTGAGCCACAGCTCCTCCCCCAACCTCGCTGTAAATAGCAAATTTCATTGGAAACCTTGAAGCCCATCTCTTTGCTGTTTGGGCACAGAAGAGTCATCTAGATATGTGCAATAAAGATTTAAATACTCAGTGCAGGGGCGCCTGGGTGGCACAGCGGTTAAGCGTCTGCCTTCGGCTCAGGGCGTGATCCTGGCGTTATGGGATCGAGCCCCACATCAGGCTCCTCCGCTATGAGCCTGCTTCTTCCTCTCCCACTCCCCCTGCTTGTGTTCCCTCTCTTGCTGGCTGTCTCTATCTCTGTCAAATAAATAAATAAAATCTTAAAAAACAAATACTCAGTGCAATAAAGATTTAAGAAATAGCTCCTGATGTGTTTTCCCTTTGCCAAACGCCATTTTGCAAAAGAGAAGGATGTGAGGTGTGGACAGTGCCTGTTGCACAGGAAAGGGAAATTGACAGCCTCTCCTCTATTAGGTGAGGTGAAAAAAAAAAGCAAAGATTACACCGTTGGAGGAAAGTCCAAGCACAGTAAAAGAAAACAAACAGTTCCCGTAGGTAAGCCAATAAAGGCCGGGAGTCAAGAAACCAGTGGGATTTCAAAAGCCCTTCTTTTTCATGCTAATGACTCTGTGGTTGAATGGTGCTGATTTCGGCAGCTCTCTGCAGAGATAATTACCTGTTGTCTTTTTTTTTCTTTTCTTTCTTTTCTTTTCCTTCTCTTTTTTTCCTTTCTTCTCTCTCTCTCTCTCTCTTTTTTAGTAATCGCTACACCCAACGTGAGGTTTAAACTCATGACCCTGAGATCAAGAGTCATATGCTCTACCAACTGAGCCAGCCCGGCCCCTTTTGTCTTTAATTCTAGCCAAAGCTGTTGCTATCTGGCCCTCGACAGCAGCTTGCCCTTTTATCCCTGATTAATCTGAGTGATGCAAAACTAGAGTAAATCCACATTGGTTTAACAACATGGATTCATGACTTTTACCAGCGGCATCATTCAGGCTGGCAGATAAACATTGCTTCACTTCTTAGGTGATTCTGGAGCTGAGTTATTCAGAAAGCGTCAGCTAACTCCCAGGGGTGGCCTATTAACATTGCACTGAACGGTAACAGAAGCCAGCGGCGAATTGCAAACAGTGACTGTGCAATCAGCTGTGAGCTCATAGAGCCCAGCTTCTGTGACCATTTAACTACCTACATTTCTGCCACACATTTTTTCCAAGGAGATACTGCATGGTCCATTTAGCTGGTCAGGATAACAAGGACCCTTAGCTGGAAAGGAAATAATGATTTAATAGTTTGTCTTATTCCTATGAGGGAGAAAAACATTGCTTTGGTGAATTCAGCATTTGGAGCTGAATATGCAATTCCCATCATGGCAACAAAGAACAATAAAAGCAATTCTACCTGTTCTGAGGCTTTGCTTCCCCCCTCCCCCTCCCTGCGGATTATCCTGAGGATTACAAAAGACTGTACCGGATGCTTAAAAGATGGGGTAATCTGAATCCTTTAAAGAAGGAGAAGAGACAGTGGTCTCTGAATTTCATCAACAATCTATAGTCCTCAAATAGAATCAGAAATGCTTCTTATGTAGAAGAATGTTTACCAAATAGGAATTTTACTATCTGAGTATTGAATTCAGTGATACCAAGGGCATTCTTTTGTAGACAAAGGTCCTGCCTAGGTTTGCTTTCTAACCTTTTACTAACCTAAGTGCATTGAAGAACACCTTTGAAACACTGTTCAATTTTTTTGGTGGGTGGGGTAGCCTTTTTTTTTTTTTTTTTTAAAGCCAGTTGAATATTTCTTTTGGAACATCAGTTCTTTTATAGACACTTTCCTTTTTTACCCACTAGTAAGCAGAGATTTACTAAAGGTCTGTCATCAGAGGGAGGATAGTTTGTGTAGACATGTGGGGGTGAGGTTCATAAAGAAGGCACCTCCCTTGGACTCTTCTTTCCTGAGGTTGACTCTGATTCCTCCAACATTTTTTCATTATGGTCTGAAAGGCAGTGATTTCTGGCGCATTAAAACTGGACTGGTGAAAGTAAGTCACTTTTGGAGAAGGTGCTCAGGAGAAACAAGTGCAGTGCCTGCTTCACCTTCTGATGCCTTCTGCTGTCTTCCCTCCCTTCCCTGCGGGCAAGCAAACCCAGATGTTCATCATCTTTCCTTGTCTAGCATCGGTTTAGTGACTAGATAGCTGGTATGATTCACTCTGATTCAGGTTTTGCTTTGTTTTAATAACATAATTCTTCCCTAAGTATTTTGAACTATTTTGAATTGCTGGGGGGAGGGTGAATGAGTGCTCAAAAAGATTAATACTTAGTGTACATGCTGTGGATAAAATTATATCTAGATTAACAAAACATTTGAATTTGTGTTCAACTAATAACAAATTTCTTGTATTTCTTTAACTGCCTGTGGGTCTTGAGCAGTCATATATGAAATCCCCTTCTTTCATGCCTCTCTTTACTTTTTGTTGGCTCACCTAAACAAACTGGAGATTTACTCTTATTGAGTCTTATGATGTCCATGTCCAGGGTTATTCAAAAATTCTCTCCAAAGAGCTTGAAATCCAGTCATTTGTACCATCCTTAGGCCCTTGTTGGCCCTGGGAAACTTTTTTGTTTCCCTACTTTGCCTTCTTTCTCCTTTTCCATTTTTTTTCCTGCTTCCTTTTTCCCTTAGGTTCCTCCCTCTCCCCTGTACTCTACTCTTAAGAGTGAAGAGTGCCTATGTCCACTGCTTGGTACCTTTGCTCTCCTCCTAGATGCACTACCGACTTAGATAAAATTCCTCTAGGTTAGTGGGACTTCTTGGCCATCTTGGGCAGGTGGGACTACATATTACTTCGACATAGAGCCCTGTGATTTGGATAGGAAATAATGGGAGTCCAAACTGTATTCCCCAAAACCAGATCCGGTACTCTTATCAGAAAACGAGGCTTCCGTCTCTGTAGTTTGCTTGGGCAAAGTATAATTTTCAAAAACTTAAAACCATGTCTCTCATACATAGAATGGCCATGTGTCAGAGATTTGTTCAATCATTAGTGAAGGAAACAGTAAAATGTGAAAGCTGATTCAAAGATCATTTAAGTAAATGGATATTTTAAGACATTAGAAAAAGAGAATATTAGAATAAGATTGTTAGGTTAGATATAAAACTGGTTAATATCCTACAAGGCAATAAAATTGATAATTCTTCCACTGGACAGAAATTGTTTGTATCTGTCCCAGAGGAAAAAAAATCTGTAAGTTAAGACGTGGCTTCACAAAATCTGGGTTTTTTAAATCAGTGCTAGATGGTGAGTCAAACAAAGGTATATTCTCTTAGATACTTAAATAATCCTTGCGTGGCTTTGTTAAACTATTTAATATCGAAAGAACATGCTCCTTTTCCTTTGCCTTATTTCTAAGTTTTGGATGTATTTTTTCTTAACACCTCTTTCCTTCATTTTAAAGTAACCCAGGTGCAGGGATTAAACACGCTAGGCTGTGCTACTTGGCTCCACATGGTAACTATTTCTCAATATATCTGCTCTAAAGCTGTGATGACCTACTTCATGAAGTGGTCCATTATGGCCAAGGTATTGTTGAAGTGTGGTAGGGAATGCAAGAATGACACAGAAGTGATCCCTTTGTCATATCAATATTTTACCTTTAAAATTTTGTTGTAAAGGAGCCACTTTTGAAGATTATGCTCCAGAAGACCACATGTTACCACTGCATCTGATGTGGTAGATAGACAAGAGAAGTATACAGCTATTTATTCAATAAAAGAGCATGAGCACATTTCAAGTGTCTACATACTATAGTGGCTAGAGAAACAGATCATTTCTAGTTGTGGTAATTCAGAGAGGCTTTTGCTGATAGAAGAAGGAAGGAAGGAAGGAAGGAAGGAAGGAAGGAAGGAAGGAAGGAAGGAAGGAAAAGTTCAAAACAATTTATAGAAACCATTAGTTCGTATTTAGAATCTTTACCATATTTGAAACTCTAAATGTCTCATTTTTTTTCTTTTAAAGATTTTATTTATTTACTTGTCAGAAAGAGAGAGCACAAGCAAGGGAGTGGCAGGCAGAGGGAGAAGCAGGCTCCCCACTGAGCAAGGACCCCAATGTGGGATTCGATCTTACGACCGTGGGATCACGATGTGAGCTGAAGACAGATGCTTAACTGACTGAGACACCTAGGCATCCCTAAATGTCTCATGGAGAAACAAAACAAAAATAACAATTTTGAACTGGGCTTCAGGCAGCTCTTAGTGACAGTTTCTTATGATAGCCCAAGCCAACTGCAGTCAAGCTGCAGTCAAGTCAAGCCTCTGTGGTGGCCCTTTTAAAAACCAAAGCTTCTGAAGGTAACAGATGAAAAGAAAGTCTTATTTTTATAGGATCTGCAAAATCCAGATGGTACAAAATCTTATGGTCCACACCTAGCACACTGCGGGAGTTGGAGCTGAAATTCAATCATTATTGATTTCCTTGAACCAAATGTGCCTAAGGGCGCTTAGTTGTGAGTTCCAGACACCTAAAGCTATCTATCCCTCGGGTAGTGGGAGAGGCTGAACACAGGTGAAACACATTGTGTCTCCCTACCCTCTGTGGTGAACTCTACTGTAGGTGCTTGGTGGTGGAGGAAGGAGGCAGGGCAAAATGGTGCTGGAACTTAAGAGCAAAATGTGTGCGTGACAGAGGTGAAGTCCGGTCCCAAAACTGGAAGTGCCCGTGAGGAGCAGTTATTTGATGTCACGGTGTTTCCAGAAAAAGCCTTTGCCAAGTCCATGCTAGAAGAGAGCTCCTCTCTGTGAGGCTCTGCAGGACACCTGGAATTGGGATTGAACTGGTCACAAATAAAACAGTAAAGCAAAGAGAATTGTTGTGATACTCTGGTTTTCACACCACAACATAGAGGTTAAGAATATGATCTTTGGAGCCAGACAGTCCGAGTTCAAAATCTAGTTCCTTTGTTAAGGATTGGAGCCAGAATATCCATATTAAAATCCTGGTTTAGCTGCTTATTATTAACCCTGTGACCTTACTTAGGCAAGTTCCTTAACTTCTCTATGCCTCTGTATGTGTCCATCATAAAATGCGGATAATCAGTGACTATCTCATTGGCTTGTTTTTGAGAATTAAATGAGTTAATACATATAAGGTGCTTAGAAGATGCTGGGTGTGAAGTAAGAGGTAGATAAATGTTTGGCTTTTCCTTTCCAACAGCTTAACTTAAATACCTGTGTAGGAGGCAGAAACCACGTGCAGTTAGCTGAAGCAAAAACAAAAAAGGTGATTGGGTTTATTATGAGAATATAGGGATGACTTATGAAAACCTAAGGACAAGAATGAAGATGGGCCTCTGATGAAGCATAGGAACTGAGAGGCCATCATATTTTTATCCAATACCTTAACCTCTAAGATTTTGCCCTTCACTCCCCAGTTTTTAATCAGTAATTGATTTACAAGTATAATATGATCCAATAACGTTTTTTTCCATTTGGATCACCAAATGTCTGAGCACTACTCATTGAATATCTTGTCCTTTTCCCAATGATCTACAATATCATCCATGTAAAATGTCAGGAACATTACATATGTGGGTTCTACTTCCAGGTTCTTCATTTATTCATTTGTTGTCTATTCCTATATCAGTATCATATTGTCTTAATTAATGGTTTTATAATAATCTTGATATCTGATATAACAAAATTTCCCCAGTTTGTTATTCTTTTTTCAGGATTGTCTTAGCAATTCTTGGGTCTTTTTTCTTTGGGATACTTTAAAAATATAGGTGTACAGATTCTTTAAATACTTCCCATTGAGAGGTGGGATCTATATTTCTTCCCCTTGTCACATAGCATCACTTCTGTTTACTCTATTGGTTGAAGCAGTCACAAGCCCACCCATATAATGAGTGATCCTGGACTAGAAAAGTACATTAGCAACACAATTAGTAAAAATTGAACAAAGTTTGTGAATTAGTTTATAGTACTATATCGGTGTTAATTTCCTGGTTTTAGTCATTATAGTATGATTATGTAAAATGTTAACATTTGGGGAGAACCTTAGAACACCATAACTCTGATCACTTCCCTCCTGATTTTAATGATCTTTTGTCCATTATTTTACCCTTTAAAAAAACCCCTACAAATTAGATAATAATATTTGTTTTTCACAGAAAATATTTAAATATTTCTAGATGTTTACCGGTTTCTTTGCTTGCCATTTGTCTTGCATCTCAGACACTCCTTCTGGGATCATTTTCTTCTTTCTAAAGAACATCCTTTAAACATTTCTATAGTATAAATCATTAAATTGTTTGTAATATCTGGTTATTATTCTCATTTGTACAATAGGCAAATATAGGAAGTAACCTGATGTGGTGAAAAGACCCCTGGGCTGGGCATATATTCATATAAAGTCTAGTTTCAGCTTTGCTACCAATGATTAAACTTTTGTGGGTCTCAACTTCCTTGCACTTAAACTGAATGATTACTTCAGTTCTCCCCAGCTGTGAGATGATACAGTCACACAAACTTTTAAAATGAAGTATTGGCCCTTCTGTCTTTATCAGTTACATGCAATTTCTCTGAGAAAGCACAGTTGCACGAGAGGATTCACATATGATAACTTGTAATCTTTCTATAATTATAGAAATGTGAGATATATACTCAATTTCCGATTATTAGACATTTTCCCCATAAAGATCTACTGTCCATGTAAAAACACTTGTCAAATATAAGAAAGGATAAGCATTACAATACATGTCTTTTCTTAAAAATAATAAAAAACAGAACATGCATTCTCCTAAAAAAAAAGTGAAGCCAATTTATCTCCCTATAAGTAGAAATAATGAATAAAGAGTAATGAGATTCCCCCTGAAATACTACCATAGATACAATTAAATATGAAAAAACTCAGAAAAGTCACATCTTCAAGTCAGGGAAGCTTTGTGGTAAGCTCATTATAATTGTTCATCTCATGTTCCTTAGAGAGCTGGCAATGAAGATATCCGGATGGATTTCTTTTTCCCTTTGCCTATTTATGACTATTTCTGTCCACAATGAATTTTATGCATATTTTTCTTATTATAAATGTTCCCTATACTTTAGCCAGTTTCTCCAACCAGGCTTCAGACAGAACTTGGATGTGGAAATGGTTCATTTCCAATGGCCTTACTGCCCCGTTTTACTTGGAAAAGAGAGTCTCTTCTCTGGAGGTGCTCTGCGATCTTTGTCTCCTTTTCCTTTCCTCAACCAATTAAAACTAATTTCATAGAAACAAAATAGAATGTTGGTTGCCAGGGGCTGCAGGGAAGGAGAAATGAGGTGATATAGGTCAAAGGTACAAATTTGCAGAGTAAGTTCTGAGGATCTAATATACAGCATGGTGATTATAGTTAATAGGGTATTGTAAACTTGAAAGTTGCTGAGAGTAGACCTTAAGCATTTTTACCACACACACAAAACTGAATACTTTATGTGAGGTGATGGATGTATTAATTATCTTGATCATGGTAACCGTTCTACAATATATATGTATATCAAATCATCACACTCTTCTAAGATCTACAATTATATTTGTCAATTATTTCTCAATAAAGTTTAAAAAACTAGACAAAAGGATCTAATTGCAGCCATTTGACAATTTGGTGTGGATTTGAATTAATAGGTTACATTCCCTGAGAGTATTTGTAGTTTATTTATCTGTAGCTTTATTATTCATTGCAGAAATACAAGTTTTGTCTTTTTGATAATGATATTTTCTGATCTCTGAAATTCCAGGCATCAGAAAAGTCTATATGGTGAGACTTTTAAATTTTTCTTCTGATTCTTGTGGGGTGGGAGGAGGAGGAGGGTGGTCCCAACATAGTATCATGTGGCATGTATAGCCCAGCACAGTCCTGTCCTTCCTGTGCTTGACATGTGAGCAGAAGCCAAACCTATTCAATATCTTGGGAAAATTTCTTCTTTTTCTTTTGTCCTCCTGCATATTTGGTGAGAACATTTCCACAGAGAATAGGTCATTAGGATCTTAGAATTTGAGAACTGAAATTCATCAACTTTTTTCTCCTGTCTCATGCTATTCATAGGTACAAGTCACCTATCAATACAATCTCTCAAGAGAGTGGAGTTAAGAATCCCTGGTGGACTCTCATCCAAACAAACTTCCTCAGTACACAGACAGGAAAGGAGGGCTAGTTGGACCCAATCCAGGTTAGTGGAAAACCTTATACAACTGGGGGATCTTCCTTAAGAAGAAGAATGCACAAACATGAATGAAACATCAGGTATACAAGAAAATATCTACTTTTAATGAGACGAATAATCACAACATATTATAAATTTTAAAAAACTGATAAATACCACAAATACTACAAAATCCAAAAAATATCATAATATTCTTATTAACCATCTGCTTGACACACTTCTGTTATTCTTTCATACCTTTTTTGACTGCACACTTCTTAATCACCTCTCCAAATGATAGTGTCATAATATTTTCTTTTTTAAAAAAAGATTTTATTTGTTTATAAGAGAGAGAGCAGGGGGAGGAGCAGAGGGAGAGGGACAAGCAATCTCATGCTGAGCACAGAGCCCAACACAGGGCTCGATCCCGGGACCCCGAGATCATGACCTGAGCCAAAACCAAGAGTCAGAAGCTCAACGGACTGAGCCACCCAGGCGCCCCATATCATAATATTTTCTTCTTCTTCTTTTTTAAAAAGATTTTATTTATTTATTTGAGTGAGAGAGAGAGCATGAGTGGGGGGAGGAGCAGAGGGAGAGGGAGAAGCAGACTTCCTGATGCAGGGAGCCTGACTCGGGGCTCCATCCTGGCACTCAGGACTCTGGAATCATGACCTAAGCCAAAGACAGACGCTCTTCGGACTAAGCCACCCAGGCATTCCCATTATATTTTCTAATTGGAGAGAATTGAAAGGTAATTTGATCTTTTCTCCAACATGGCTGACCAAAGTTTGTTTTTATTATAGTTTAGAAAAGTTTTTTTTTCAGTTTCATAATTCTTATTAGTAGGATTGTATACATTTTTAGGATTATCAATTTTGAAAAAGCCACTATCAAGTTTCTTTCATGTATAAATTGGAAGCTTCTTAGGGCATTTAAGTTTTTTTGAATAATGACTAATTTTATACTCTTTAAGCTGATGATAGACGGGTCACCTGGGTGGCTCAGCGATTAAGCATCTATCTTCGGCTCAGGTCATGATTCCAGGGTCCTGGGATCTAGCCTCACCCCGTCTGGGAATTTGTTTCTCCCTCTGCTTCTTCCTCTCCCTCCACCTCTTCCCCTGCTTGTGCTCTCTCTCACAGTCTCTCTCAAATAAATTAATAAAATCTTAAAAACAACAACACAGGACAACTTAAAAAAATAGACAGCCATGAACTACTTTATCATCAGTGTTCTCATTGTAGTTGTGTCAAATGAGTTTTGTGTTGTTTTCATAGAGATCAACGTTTCATGTTGTATCAGTCTGGGTCCAGCCAGGAGAGAAAACCCACACAGTAATTTGATAGGAAAAGCTTAATAAAAAGACATAAAAAGAATATAGAATATAGAAATAGCAAATAAATGAGGCAACTACTACCTTCAGGGCTGAGATAGAGAGCATGCCTGGCCCCTTTACCCCAGTCAAGACTGAGATACATTGTCCAGCTGTGACTCACTGAATGGCAGAGAAGTTGCTGTGGTGTCCCCTAGTGGAACTAGCTGGATATCTGCCTACAGCGTGTTGGTGGAAGTCGATCCTGGGGCTACACCGCACCAGAGGCATTGCTTAACAAAACTGCCCAAGAGTCTGGGCTTGCCAGGGGGAGCTCCAGGCTACACGCACAGCAGGAGCTGGCTACGGGAGAAGCTACAAGCACTGTAGGACTAGATGGTGGAGAAACCATGCACTGCAGGAGTCTGGGGCTGGAGAAGCTGGGAGAAGTCTCGTGTGCTGCAGGAACCTGCCAAAGCACACCAGAATTCGGAAGTGAAAACTCTTTTCCCCCTGCAGTGTTTCTCCAGCACCCTCTACTGACAGAGCCTCAGTGCTAGCGAGGAAAGAAAAATCATTTTAAGGGCCTACATCCATTTTTCAAAGAGCAGACAAAAAAGGGTGATTTGAAACCGACAGGCAGTACATCAAATAAGTGAGAAATTTCAACTTTTCTCCCTGTGATCAACTTCTCTTAATAGAGTATCAAACAATCCAAGAGTCTTATTTTTTTCTTCTTTTTCCTTAACAAAAATAAGTGCATATGTTATGCTCAAAAAAATCTTGTTACCATTTGGCTCTCAATGTCAGAATAATTTCCATTGGTTTCGCTGCTCTTCTTTATCCCTTTTGTTTCATACTGCATTAAATTTTTATGACTTTTTATCAGCTCTTTAATAAATTTAAAGCTGATGAAAGAAGATAACTGTGTATTTTCAAATTAAAAGTCTATCATTTCTGGCTAGTTTTGCTAAAACATTCAAAAATGACTTTCCGAATTGTCGTTGAAGTGGCCCCGTTCTAACTCAGCTTTCCTTAGCTGGATTCTCAAGATGCCTATTGCCATTCCAGTGTTGTCTGACATTTGAGAAAGTCTAATAAATGGAAATTTTGAGTGGAAAGAAATAGTGGTTAATTATCTTATTTTTCCCAATTTTGGAAAGAACCATATAATCATATAAAAACACCAATCATGTAAAATTATATAGCTACATAGCAGCAGAACCTGACCACCAGTTCATTCTTTTTTCCATCTTACTAAAAACTCTCTGGTCTATTCTGCACATTTTTTAAAAAACAGACCCTATATACCATTACAAGCCCATGGTGGGACCAGGCAAAAAAGTAATCTCAGATGGCTACATAGATGTCTAGGACTGCTCCCCACTGCTTCTGCTCATGGCTTTCTAGATGCTTTGGATCCATTCCATACCATATCCTGGCCCCTATTCTTTTACTAGCCTAGGGTTTGAAAATTTTTCAGAATTTAGAAGCAAGCAGGTATTGCAAATGAGAGCAGCAGCTCTGTTAGGAAAGGAGGAGTTATGAAGCAGAAGAAAGACGTTTTTAAATTATATCTTCTGATTTTTCAAGAGAAAGTAAAAATTTAGATTTTATGTGAAATCTCCCAAATATTAAAGATTGGCAATTGGTGTTAAAATATTTAAAACACTGTGGATCAAACAGTTTTCTTCTGGAATAAATCTGATATGTGACAGACCACTCAACCAAAAGTGGCCATCTTCTACCCTTCCAGTCCCACCTTCTAATTGCATCATCTTGTTTTATTATAATAATAACACTTATTACTATCTGACATTTATCAATTACCTGACACATACATAGCCCATGCAAAGAAAGCTCTGTAAGGACCATATATAAATTGTTCACAGCTGTACCCCTAGCACCAAGAAGAGCACCTGACATCTAATATACTCAGTGTGACTGTTGAATGAATGAATGCATGATATATGATTTAATGCTTTTGAACTGCCCATCTTTGTTTCTTTTCAATACGAGTGTAAGGGTATTCCCTCTGGTCCTAGGAACACTGGCAGCATGTTCCCCTTCTGTTTAGGCCCCAAACTAACAGAAGAGGAGAAGCAAACATAATTATTTTCATCTCCATTTCAAAAGGCACAAAGTTTTTAGAATAAAGCATTATAGATCAAGAATTTAAAATTTATATTTCAATTGAACTTTCATTTAAATTTTTAATTATATTGAATCAAGAATGTCAGTGTGTTGATCAGAATCTAAGATTCAAATATCTTTAGCCAAAAATATAAAAGATAACTGATAGAAAATTTAATAAACATAAAAATCAAAAGTTGTTATGGTCGCACAAAAGTAAGATTTTTTAATTTTGTTTGCTTGCTTCATCAGAACCAGTGTGTTGGAGGTCCCCAAGACCTCCTCCACATTCAGAGATGAGCTAAGAAGCACTTGTGGGACTTACCATGTAGTTGTAGTCACACTAAGATTTATCAAAGCAATGTAGTAAAGATACACTGTTGAGTAAAGGAAACAGACACAGAGTCAGAGGAATCTATTTGTAAGATCCCCTATGCTCTCACCCTCCAATAAAAGTTTGCACAGATTACAACTTCTCCCAGTAAAGAAAATGTAGCAATATGTGTGCAATATTTCTGTCCAGGAAAGCTCAAGAAAGATTTTATTGGGGGCTGCTCATACAGTTACCCTCTGCCTAAGGTATACTGAAATTCCAGACTCCCATGTTGAAAGCAGGTGTTCAGCATAAGCATATTGTTTGCACAATCAGTCTAGGCATAGTGAGTCACCCTTATCAGTTAGGGAAAGTTTTATAGCAGTGTAGGGAACTGTTTACTAGCCAAGTTCCCAGATGCTAGCCAAAGGCTAATCTTACAAGTTGGCCCTTTCTAAGGATAGCTGTTTCAGGCCTGCCATGTTAACTTTTTCTGCACAGTGAAAAAATAAGACAGCAAAAAACACCCAGGACCAAAGCCAACCCAATACTGGCAGTGACATTCCACTACCTCTGCCACATTTTATTCATTAGAAGCTAGTTTCTACATACAGCCCACACTCAAGGGAGGGGAATTTCATAAGGGTGTACACATCAGTAGACAGAGATCATTGAAAGCCATCTTAGAGGCTGCCTACCATGCTGGCCTACTTTTTATTCCTCAAACACCCCCAGGATTATTTCTGCCTCAGAGCCTAAAAATGTAATGTTTCCCCTTTCTGGTATTTTCTTCCCTCACTTAATTCAGGTTTCAGTTTAGATGTCCCTCCTGAGGGACACCTTCCTGATTATCCAATTTCAAATAGCACACGCTCCTTCCTAACAATTTTCATCCTTTCATCCTGCTATATATATATCTTTTTATAACAGCTACCATTATCTGCATTTATATATTTGTTGACATAGTTTGTGCAAATTGCATGACAGTAATGATCTTGTCTGTTTGTTCACTGTTTACACAAAGATATAGCAATACCTAAAACATAGTAAATACTTAAAATTCATTAAATAAATGAATGAGCAGAATTCTGGGCCACCCAAAAACTATATTTCTTAGAGGAAATAAATATAGTTTATACATCAGATTCTTAAGAGTTTGTTTAGTCTGAGGCTACCTCCGAGACAATAATGAACTTTGGCTAAGGCCCAATATTGAGTTCCTAGGTCTATGGAGCTGAGGACCTATCCTGGACCAAACCATCTCACTGAGATAATGCCAACCTAGAGGTCTGCCCAAGCCCCAAGCCACACACCTGTGAGATGACACCTCTATTTCATCTATTACCTCACAATGTACCTCCTTCACAAATATTTACTAAGGATCCACCTGCGCCAAGCACTATGCCAGAAAATAAAGTCCATTTGTGAACAAGACAGTATCTGCCTTCAAGAAGCTTATAGTCTAGTAAAGAATCTTAGATTAATTAAGATGTAATTCAGAATATAAATAGACCATTTCAAAAAGACATACCAATAAAGGTAATATTAAATATAGCTCTTAAATGTGGAGCAAAATCACTAAAACATCATTATAAAATTCAATACTTGGATGAGATTAGGGACATGTTGCTAATAACTGTTATTCATAGACATATTTATTGAGGACTCTCAGCTAGTCACTGTGCTGAGTCTAGGAGTACAACTAAATCAGCCAAAGCTCTTGGTAGCCAGCAACAAAGCTCACTCTGGCTGGTTACACCATAAGAGTGTAGTCAGTGGTGATCGGTTGCTTGTGGAATTGCCTGAAAACCGGGAGACACAGGCTCTCAGGTGAATTTCCAGGAGTAATGACAGACACAAAACTGGGCTGATAGAGCAAACTGCTATCATTATCACAAAGAACGAGATGGTAGAGTTGGCACTGATGTTGCTTCTGCTCTGGAAGCAGTTTTAATGAAGCCAGTGAGGCCCGTGTCACTTCTGTATCAGACCTCTGACTGGGAGCCTCCACTGCCACCACTGCCCGGCGGCTGTACCTCTAGTCCTTTCCCTCCTGTGCCACGAACTCCTACATCAACACTTCTTTAGAGCTGCAGGGGGAAGTGCAAGGTACATGCTTATGGCCTCCCTTCAAGGAAAACCAACAAACAAAAGTGTGAGCACTTGTAACACTCACAGAGTAAGACGATCTCTTTTCCACCCAAGCTCATGAATGGGAACTTCTACAACATAGAATTTAGATGCTGAGAAGCCTAAAAGAATAATAGCATTTCCTCCGATCCTCAATACAACTCTGGGCATGGGTATTATTTTCCAAAAAATCGTAGTTGAGGAAATACCTTACCCAAGATCACACGGTTAATGAGTAGCAATGTTGGGACTCAAAGTCTCGTATGTTTGGCTCCAAAGTCATATTCTTAACCAAAATTCTATACTCCCACTGCTCTGGAGGAGTAGTTATTTCCTGGAAGTGTGCTTTAAAAAATTTGAGACTAGTTTGCTTTATAGAAACAGAATATGCCACTGGTAATTCTAAATAGAATCCTCTCTAAAGCTTCATTCTTATTAGCAGTAAAAATTCCCTCAACATATGTTATCTTTTTTGTATGTGATGATAATGTTACTGTCAAGTAAAACACAGCGCATATCTCTTTGCTATTAATTTCTAGTGGGTGACAGATTCATACTGGATTATATACATAGAATTATCCAGACTCCACTATGGCAAAAGGCAGTTGTAAAACAAATAGGTATTACCACAATTGCCGTAATTACAATGTAACCATGATTTGTGACTATGAAATAGCCCCAAATTGAATTGATCCCCCATTGTGACTGAACCCACAGCTTAACATTATCCTTTCAGCAACTGAGTTTCCTGACTGACGCCATGTAAGCACAAGATGCTCCAGCAGACATTTGTTCACTCAAGCACTGTTCGTAAATGCCATTTCATCTTCACTGAATACCGGGCACTGGCTTGTGTTAGGGATTCTGTGATAAACAAGCTGTAGGTGAGCATGGATAGAGCTTGAGCTCAGGAACTTTTCATATCTTGCCCAATTTAGTAGTTTATACCCTCTTTCTGGACTTTTGCTGCCCGTTTTTCAAAGAGCAACCACGTGAATGAACTTTTTAAAACGTGTCATATTACACTCCCCCACTCCTGCCTTGGACTTTGCCGCTGTTTCCAAATGCACTTTGAATGACATCCAGACTTCTTACCACAGCTATAAGGAGCTAGGTTGTCTGGCCCCTGCTTGCTTCTCCAAACTCAACAAATACTCTGTCATTACTTATTCAGTGAGCCAGGCACAGTGGTCTACTTCCTGATCCTTGAAGTACTAAACATAGGGTCGCACTTACCATTCCCCTTAATTGAAGCCTTCTGTCCCTCTGACTTGCCTGTGGGGGCCTCCTTCTTGTCATTCGGGTCTCTGTTCCACGCTGCCTCCTCAAAGAGGCCTTCCCTGGGTCACTGCCACTGCAACCGACCAACAATCCTATTTCTGATAACCTTGTTCTACTTTCTTTATAGCACCTACCACCGAGTGAAATTATTTTGTGTTAATTTGTTTACTTCTTTATTTTTTTTTTTTAGTCAACTAGAATATAAGCTCTCTGAAGGCAGGACCTTACCTGTCTTGTTCACAAATATTTCCTCGGTGCATAGAATGGTGTCAGGATTATCATATGCACTCAAAAAATATTTTTTGAGGGGCGACTGGGTGGCACAGCGGTTAAGCGTCTGCCTTTGGCTCAGGGCGTGATCCCGGTGTTATGGGATCGAGCCCCACATCAGGCTCCTCCGCTATGAGCCTGCTTCTTCCTCTCCCACTCCCCCTGCTTGTGTTCCCTCTCTTGCTGGCTGTCTCTATCTCTGTCAAATAAATAAATAAAATCTTTAAAAAATATATTTTTTGAATAAACCTTGGACTACAGTAGTCTTTTATCTTATTTCTCAGCCTTCAATCTTGCTTGCCCTAATTCATCTACCGTACTCCACCAAAGTCTTTCTACAGCATAAAATCGATCCTGATTACTTCCCCTATGCATGGCTTGTATGATGAGGTTAAAAACTACTGAATGCAGCCTGGGAGACAGATAGCTCTGATATGGCATTTTTTATAATATGTGTGTGTATATGTGCATGTACTCTTATTAAATTTATTACTCTTATCTCCTTTTTAACCTCCACTTTTTACCTTACTACTCTAGTAAGTACCTCAAGGGAAAAAATTTGCCTGATTCATCTTCGTATTAGAGAGCCCAATGGGATACCTGATAACGATGACCTTATTGATGGAATTCACTCATTTATTCATTAATTCATTTGAACATTCAAGAAATAGTTGTTAAGCCCCAGGTTATGTTATGAACTAAGCACTGCGCTCTGGTCACTGGGGATACAGCAATGAATCAAAGTTCCTTTACTTAGGAAGCTTGCATCCTGGTAGGGAAACTGGCCATAAAATCATAAACAAGTAATTATATAATATACTGTTGGGTAGTGCTATGTGCCTTGAATCAAATGAAAAAATTCAGTTATTGTGAGGGAATTTTACTTTACAAAACAACTAGATCCCACATGAGAAATAGACCTTGCTGGGCTTATAAGCAGTGAGAAGGAGAAAAAGACCATACGCTAAAATAAGACTGGTAAGCCCCAAATACAGGAAGGACAGATAAGATTTCCTGAAAGCAAATGCCCACATTGGCACTGCAGGAGAGGAGCTCTGGACTAGCAGCAAGGTAGGGGAGATGAGGCAGAGACTTTTAGGCTGAACTGAGATCTCAAAAGGGAACTTGTGTGGTGCCAGGCTAATAACATTTCTGGATCCCAGCAAAACATCACAAAACCTCTCTGAAGAAAGCGTCCCCCCAATATATGCCCTCAATATTAGCTCACAATGAAGTTCAAATCTCAAATTCGTACACCATGAGTAAGAGTCAGCAGAAACAACAAACGCAGTAGACCCAAGGGCTATGCAAAAGCCACATATAAAATATTTAAAGAAATAAGAAAACAATTGTAAAATTAAGCTAGAAATAAGACTATAAAAATTATTTGAAAAAGAACAAAGTAGATTATCATAATTGTTGCAATGAAAACTCAAGGGATGAGTTAACTAGCAGATTACATATGGCAGCAAAAAATAGTAAACTGGAAGACAGATTTAGAAAATGCACCATAGAAGATGAAAACAACGAAATATTAGTATTAGTATTCTCCAATTTTGTGGAATAGTCCGTCAATGCAGACAAAATAACACTAATAAAAATGGCTGCCCTTAAGAAGTACCTTCTACTTGCTAGGCATATATGACCTTAATTAATTTTCACAGTGACCTAGGAAGTACATATGACTCCTGTTTTACTAGTGAGAAAGCTAAAGGCAGAACTTGAAACTGAAGCTAGTTTATTTGACTCTCAAACCTGCCATTTTAAGGATGCATGGCTATGAATTGATTATAACCAATTTTACTTGTTTTGTTTTTACTATTTTAAAAATATGCTATTTGCTACTTTTTACTAACATTCAAATAAGTGATAGCATTGATACTTTAAAAAATCCTAGCTTTCTTCATACTTTCGTGTTATAAATAGTACAACAAATTCACTGAATTTTTGATTCATAAAATTGTTTCACTTGGATGCCTCCTTTAAAAAGTAAGTTAGGTCATGTCACTGCTCTGCTCAAAACCTTCCATGGTAATAAAAGGCAAGGTAATTACCATTGCATGTAAGGCCTTCATAATCTGGCACCCCTCACTGCTCTCAGGCTGTGCTGGCCTCAGGACCTTTGCATTTGCTGTTTTCTCACACTGTAATATTTTCCTCTCAGATATACACATTACTGGCCTCTAAATTCTTCCAGGTTTCTCAGATGCCATTACATCAGAGAGGTTTCCTGACCACCCTGTCTAAAAGTAGCATTTCCTCTCTCTCAGTCCATTGCACTTTATCTTCGTGTCCTACCATATTTGTGTATGTAGAACTAACTCCATGCCATGTGTTCTGTAGTCCTAGTATATGGTTATTTACTAATTATTGCCTGCCTCCTCACATTAGAATGTAAACTCCATGAGCACACTGGACACATGTTTCTAATGTGGAAATGTCTAGAGTGAGTTGTTAGGCAGCTTTTATCTACTTGGTGGTTCCCACGGTCTGTCTATATTAGAATCAACAGGGTACATCTTAAAAATGCAGATTCCTGGGTCCCATACCTAGAGATTCCCTAGGTCTGAAAGCAAGGACCCAAGAATTTATATTTATCCTTTATGGACTACTTGTTAATGGTTTGTATTTTTTTTAAGTAGGCTCCATGTCCAGTGTGGGGCTTTAACTCACTACCCTGAGATTAAGAGCCGCATGCTCTACTGACTGAACCAGCCAGGCACCCCAGTGGTTTATATTTTTCAACTGATTTCTTTACCAGAAAATTCCTTCCTACTTAGTTTTACATACAGAGCAGCCAGAGGTCCTGTTCAGTTGTTTGCATGTTTTGGTAAATCTAAAAATTTGGATTAGATAGTTCTAAGATAAAAATTTCCCCTGGAGATGGTACCCTATAATCAGAGATATGCCAAGAAGGTACCAGTATTAGATATTCTTTCATGTTTGTACACAAACTATTAAGCTATTAGCGGGGAGGAAAAGTTTCCAGCACTGCCTATGTGATAAGTTTCTTTGAAATTTCTTTATGCTGCAGAGTCTTGTGTCGTGAATACTACAGCAGTGGGTGCCCTACTAAGTAAAGTGGCCTGTGGACATCAGCTGATTGCAGGAAGATCAGAAGTTTGAGTTCTGTGTCTTGGGCCAGTGCAGCATAGTCCAAAAAGAATTGCATTTTTTTTTCACTCAGCCACCTAATGTGCCAAAATTATTTTTGAGGTCTTCATTATCTTCAGTCAACTCCCCGATGTCATTTTTTGGGTTGTTTTGATTTTGGTTTTTAAAGTGCTATATCCTAGAATCTAGAAAGCAGGGTTAGCATGGAAGACCAGAATATCACAGAGACCATAAAAATTGTGGACGAAAACCACTTATTTTACAATGTCTCTTAATGATCGTGCCTGTCTGTATTGTATAAGCAATGCCCACTTCCCCCCCGCCCCGTTTTTATTAACTTGAGAGAGATTGATTTTTGCAAAGTCCTTCCTCCTTGAGCATGTTCAGTAATTGATTTGATTGGCTAAGATAAGTGGAGCTGGATGAAGGTCCAAGGCTTTCTTCCCCATGTATTTGCAAGGACCTGGTAGATGGATGTACTGGTTGTATCCTGCACTAGGGCACCAGGCCTGGCAGGATGCAAGCGAAGGCTGACATCAAACCGTGCTCTAATCATCAAGCTCTATGCCCTTGGAAGCGACTTCAGTGGCTGAGAGAAAGAGGTATTAAAGCCTCTCCATAGTCCTGTATTAGACTTCAGTTTAGTGTCATCGTGATTCTTGTAGACTTCTATGTAGGAGTGACTGGTTCTAGGACCAGACCACCACAGTAAATAAATAAGACATCAAAGGACCCAAGAAACTCATATAGTTACATATGTATAGCCTGGCAAACATCCCCCCTTACAAAATGCCCATTTTTTATACTCATTGTTTATTGGTTCAAATTAGATATCAAAGAGTTCATAGTGGATAGTAACCACATTCATATGCGGAGAGTGGAAAAATCAGTATAAATCAGGTCTTAATTCTGGAAAAAAGATAGGAGCAAAATATAAATGTAATGAGTGTGGGAAAACCTTTGATTCTAGTTCATACGTTATGTGACACTAGAGAACTCATACTCAATTAAATATGTGGGTATGCAATAAATATGGAAAAGTGAGAATGGAAAATCTCCCATTTGGATTCAAGGTCCTTTAGATTTTTAGCTTATCAAGAATAAACCCCATGTTTTTCTAATTGTATTTTGATTTTACCCAGCAAAATGCTACTCAATGATTATTGGTGAAGGACCAAAGATGAATGAGAAGTCTCTTATCTCCTTGAGATTTTTGTTTTTCCTAAATATCTGTTGCCTGAGGCATAATCCCTTGCCTTTTCTTATGTTGTTTTCTATGCCTGGAATTTTTTCTTCATCTCTCCAACTTAAAATTTTTAATATCATTTTCTTTGTCCAGCTGCTTTTAACTTAGTTCTAAGATGAGTTAGTGACTATCTCTAATCCGAATTTCATTCTTTATTCATAAATGTACTTCAGCTCTTGGCACTATAATGGTTTGTTTATCACTGCTACTCACTTATTAATTGTTATTGTTGTTTTAGTTGTTGGATGAATGGATATTTTGGCAGTACTAAAAGAAAATGTTTTCTTGTAATTCAATGTTTTTAGAAACATTTGTAGCTAAAATTAAAAATAAGAGTTTAAATCGGTATTTTTTATTGTGATCATACTGTATGGAAAGCACTACAGAGAAATAGTTGGATGGGATCTTTTTCCTTAAAAGAAGTAACAGCAGTAGGGGAGATAAGACATTATTTTATTTATAAGATAAATAACTACAGGGGCCCCTGGGTGGCTCAGTCAGTTAAGCGTCTGCTTTCAGCTCAGGTCATGATCCCACGTTCCTAAATCAAGTCCCACATCAGTCTCCCTGCTCAGCAGGGAGTCTGCTTCTCCCTTTATCTCCACCCCCCCCACTTGTGTTCTCTCTCTCAAATAAATAAATCTTAAAAAAAAATAACTACAAAACAAGGCAAGAAGAGTGTATTAGGTTTGTCAAGAGAAATATAGGTAAAGTGTTATGGAAGAGCAGAAGAGGAAGACATTACTTCCCACTTTGGGTTGGGAGTGGGAGGATTAAATGAAAACTATTGGCTTTTTGTCTTGTGTCCCTTTTCTGGTCTTTTATTGTAATTAGTTTAATAGGTGAATATAATATTGTGATTTATAATAAGAAATATATATTTAGTCTTTGTTTCCATTTCCAGCACAGAGCTCCTAATATCCTTGGAATTTCCTGAATGTTGAGAACAATTAAAATATATTTTGTTATGTTAATGAGGTAACTTGGAAAGCGGCTCTGTAACCAAAGAATGGGGGCTGGTTTCCAGTGAAGCCAACCATGTCATTAGAGGGTTGGAACTTTCAATCTCCCCTGCTCCCCACTGACCTCCTAGGAGGGAAGAGAAGCTGGAGGTTGAATTCAGTCACCAGTGGCCAATGTAATGAAGCCTCCATAAGCACCCAAAAGGATAGGGTTCAGAGAGCTTCCAGGGTTGGTTAACATGTGGAGATTCAGGGAGAGTGATGCTCTTGAGTGTATGGAATCTTCGTGCCCTTTCCCCATACCTTGCCCTATGCATTTCTTCCAACTCATTCCTGAGTTAAATCCTCTTATAATAAACCAGTAATCTAGTGAGTAAAATGTGTCTCTATGTTCTCAATAATTAATGAGCCACTCTCAGAAATTAATTAAACCAAAGGAGGGTGGCTCATTGGAACCCTCAATCTATAGCTGGTTGGTCAGAAATACAGGTGAGAACCTGGACTTGCAATTGGCATCTGGAGTTGGAGGAAGGACGGTCTTGTGGGATGGAGCCCTTAGCCCATGGGATCTTTATCTCCAGGTCAGTAATATCAGAATTGAGTTGAATTGCAGGACACCCTGCAGGTGTTGGAGAATTACTTGATGGTGTTGGGAAAACCACCACACACTGAAATCACAGGCAGAGTCATTAGTGAAAAAGTTAAAATATATGTAATGACAAAGGAATGTTTGGAACATGGAGAAAATAAAGGAGCATTCCTGAACATCTAAGCAAAATCTAAGAAGTTTTCTATAAGGATACCGTCATTACAACCTTTGTTAGCACATAATCTTCTTCATTAATATGTAAATTTCTGTGGGTAAAAATGGCATTGTTATATATTTGTCCACATCAGGGCATAAAATTTTAGGCATCAATAAATTAAACAAGCATAACAAGATTGTAAATGTTTTATCAGTTAAAGTTTAAAGGAGTCTTTATAAATGTGAAAGCTTTACACCTTTCTGCAAGATATAATGCCCTATTAAAGTAGTAAAAAGGAAAGTAATGGAAAAAGTTACAACATTATCAGAGAAGAGCTATTTACTTTAAGACCTTCAAGAAATGAACGTAGAACTTTTTCTCCATAAGCACACTGAATGTGAAAGAAAAGGAGTCACACAGTATGTTTGACCCGAATGTAAATTTTACATGGGGAAGAAAGCAAGGTTATCCTCAAATGAAAGTTCCAGTTTCTCTTTGAGAGCAAAATTGAGAGAAATCATGTTATGAATGAAATCAGTTGTGGTAGAGAGGCTAGCTGCGCGCTTAGCTAGGCAACTTTTCCCAGTCTCCCTTGCAGTTAGATGCAGGGGGGTGACTGAGTTCTAGTCCATCAAATGTGAGTTGAAGTGATGTATGCCACCTCTGGAACTGGCCCATAAGTCTCCCCCCAGCACCACCCCTGGCATGTTCTTTTCCGTTTCTGTAGTTTGATGGAGACAAACACTGGAGTTTGGAAATCATGTTTTGAAGATGAAGGAGACACAAGATGGGCTGGCTCTTAGAGGAGAGCCATCTGCCATCAGGAGCAATCATTCTGGACTTCACGTATATGTGAAATAAATATTTATTGTGTTTGAGCTATTGTACATTTTGAGGTTGGTTTGTTACCGCAGCTAGTGTTACCTTAACCAATACAAAAGGGGTCTGTAAATAATTTCTTATTGATTGTGGCACACTTCAAACTAGATTAACTTAAAGTCTTCCCAACCAAAATGGCTGCTATCCTGTCTTTAGCTGGCTGTCAATCCAACCCATTCCCAGTATTGATATAGGCCTTAGCTAAAGGTGTAATTGGTTAGGCTATATTTAACATCAGGAAGTCTTGAATCAATTAGCCTGAGTTGGATCCCACCTCTGCAACTTACTAACTGTATGGCCTTAGGCATGTTATTTAACCTTTCTATTCCTCAATTGCCTTATCCATTAAATGAGGATAATAACCCTACTCAACAGTTTGTTGTAAAGACTAAAAGAGGTCATATAAGAAAATTTCTCAGAATAAGGTCCTTGCAGAATGTTTAGTAATTTGGTTAGTCATTATTAAGATCATGTGGGAAAATGCATCCTTGCATTTGTGTGTTTCCCCCCTTTGGGTTCTCCTTTTATCTTTATATTTCTCTTTTTGGATTCTCCTCTTTTGGAATTCCATTTAAGACCTTCTGTGAATTATCGTTCATGGAACTCCATGCGGCTAGTGCCATAAACTGGGCATGGCAGAGCCCATCCTGTCCTGCTGGTCTATGGGAAAGGAGACCTCTCTAGCACCTTCTTCCAGCCCAGGCAAAGGAATAATCTTGATTCAGCTTAAGTGCTAAGTTCCATTGGAGCTTCCATCCACAGCTCCAGAAAGAAATATTGAAGGATTTTATGACCTAATAATGGTTGCTGTGGCTTTGGGAAGTAGCTGGCTCAAGATACCAGATTTGGGGCATTTTGCTGTCTCTTCCTGTCTAGATGACATGACTACCATTCAGAGATATGTTTCAACCTTGGTGCCCTCAACTTCAAGGAGTTAGACAAAAATGTTATTTTAATTAAAGGGAATAGTTGATATGAATTGAATATTTAGTTTGTGCCAGCTAGTGCTTTTAAGAATTTTGAAGTATTCTTTATTGTTTGAGATAAATGGGAATTTTTCTCCCCATGATTCATATGTTTCCCAGTGTTCTCTGTACACATCACTACGATTGATCCAGGCATTCACATCAAAATCCTGAAGATGTCCTAGATTCCTTACTTTCATCACACCTTATATGCATCAGCAAGTCTTCTAGGCTCCACCTACAAAATATATAATTTCACCATTTCTTAGTTTTTTGTGGTCACCACTCTAGGCTGAGAGTCTCTCTCTCTCTCTCACCTAATCTACTGCTCTAGCCCTTTAACTCTTCTACTTCTTCTGTTGACCTACTAGAGTGTATTCTTTATATAGCAGTGAGAGTGGCCATGCTATAAAATGTAAGGCACATCATATCCCACAACTCATCCTCCTTACTCCAGCCTTCCAGTGTGTACTTTCTCATCCTGCAGAGACTGGAAAACTGAAAGACAAGTTTCTTAGACTCTCTTGCAGCTATGGCTTGGACATGTACAAGAAATTGGGAGGGTGAAAGTGAGGTGGAAGCCATGTTCTGTGATAGCCACTAAGTGATCACAGAGACCATGCTTGCACTGATGTGGATGTTCAGAGATGGTTGTGGTAGCAGCAATGGAGGCTTCCTGTTCCCTGGGTCACAGCCATAGCATCTATTTGGGAAATTATCCATTCCTTTGCAAACTTTTTTTTTTTTAGATTTATTTATTTATTTTTGAGAGAGAGTGTACAAGCAGGGGGAGGAACAGAGGGAGAGGGAGAGAAACAGACTCTCCACTGAGTGCAGAGCCAGATGCAGGGCTTGGTCCCACAACCCTGAGATCATGACCTGAGCCGAAATCAAGAGTTGGATGCTTAACCAACTGAGCTACCCCGGCGCCCCCATTTGCAAACTCTTGATTGCCCACCTTCCTGATGCTGGCAAAGATAGTAGCTTTTCTGGCAGGCTGGTTTGGTGGTGGTGTTCTGGATCTCATTCCTGGGGATCAGCTTAGAACTTGCTTTATAGCCTTTTTAATGGTTCTATAAGCACCTGAATCTCTTTCTCATTAAATAATGAAAGTATTTTCTTTTTCCTGTGACTGAAACTTAATTGCCACACTCTAATCACACTTAGGATCAATCTAAAGTCCTTATGAAGGCCTGCAAGCCCTGGATGATCTGGCCCTTAGCTACTCTCTCCCACTTTCTCCATGGAAGCCACACTGCATTTTGCACTGTGCTCTTCCTTGAGCACGAGTCTGCTCCTCTTTAGGGCTTTTGCACCTACTCCTCTTGTCCCCCTAGAGCTATAACATGACTCATTCACTTCTTTTCATGTTTCTGCTCCAACACTACTTCTTTAGAGAGGTCTTCTCTGACCATCCATCTAAAATATCACTCTGTCACTCTTGTCCCTTTAACTTCTTTTATTTTTCTTCAGATACTTAATATCTGTCATTATAGCATATATTTGGTTAAAGTGTGTCTGTCCCATTGGAAAATAAGCTCTCTGTTTTGCTAATGGCTCTATCCTCAAGAGGGTCAAACAGTTCTTGGCAAACACTAGGCATTTCATAAATATTTTTTGAACAGATTCCCACTTTAAAGAAGAGGAGAGTTGAGGCAAAGAGTGATCAAGGAACTCGTCCAAGCTCATACAGGAGTGGCACCCTGATGTGGGAGCGTTTAATGTCCTCTAAAGCAGGATACCACACTACCTGCCCAGCATGGCTTGCCTCCAATCAAGTACTCACAGACTCCATCTGAAGAAAACTGGTAACACCATTGGGGGTGGAAAGTGGGTACAGCAAAAAGGTTGCAAAAGAAAAGGAACAAAAATGCGTAAGGGTTTGCCTGTCCAAGAGAGGGATGTCCTGACCCACAAACACAACTGCCTGCCTGTGAGGCAGGTGCATCCCTGTGGTGGGGTCAGGTGGCAGAATGGAAACAAAGATGGCTCAGTGCCTCACCTGTGGGATCATCCAACTAACTCCCCAACTCAGCCTGATTCTAAAACCACCTATTCCTCTGCTTCCCAATCTCCAAATATACTGAAATGCCCTCAAAATTACCCTGGGACGCCTGGGTGGCTCAGTGGGTTAAGCTTCCGACTCTAAATCTCGACGCAGGTCTTGATCTCAGGGTTGTGAGTTCAAGCTCAACCCTGGGCATCACACTGGGCATGGAGTGTACTTAAAAAAAAAAGTTACACACTACCCTACTCAGCACCTGGACATTCTCTAGGTCGTTGTGGATTTTTTTAATACTGCAAGGGCTGGTTTTTACTACTCTTTATTCATTTTCCTTTTTTAAAAAATGTCTTTCTCTTTTGTTTTTTGTTCTCTCCTTATAGTTTAACAAACAAAAGCAGTTCAATGCTAATGTTATAACATATTAAAGTTCAAAGTAACAAAAAATGTTAACTTGTTCACATTTCCATTTCAAGCCACCAGAAAGGGAGGTTGAGATTTTGTATCATCTGCCCCTTTTGTCACTAGCTGAAGGTCAGGATCCCCATCATTTTCTTTCACATGAAACCCATTGTATCTCTCTGGGAGTCTCTCTGGGAGTCTGTAGGCCAGTTCAAATACTGGCCTACAAGTTTCTTACCTCAGCCTCATTCCTTATCTCTAAAATTAGAACAAAAACATCTTCCTTGGGGGCACCTGACTCACTCAGTCAGTAAAGCATGCAGCTCTTGATCGTCATGGTCATGAGTACAAGTACCACGTTGGGTGTGGAGCCTACTTAAACAAAACATTTTTTTAATAAAGTAAAAAATAAAATCTTCCTTGCTGAGATTTGTATTAGAGATCATATACATAAAGAACCTGGCACAAGCAAAAAACAAACAAACAAAAAACAAACAAACAAACAAACAAAAAAAACCCAATCAAACTATGAAAGGAAGGCAAGAATTTTTCTTTTTCCTCCATGCTAAAGCATAATAACATGAAATGATTATTCTGTGATTACACACGGAATTAATTTGCACAGTTCACTTCCTGAACATACATGCTTTCCACTAGAGATTACACATACTTTAAAAAATTTTCCTCAAGTGCCTGTTGCAAGATATTTCTCTTAAAGATGATTTAAATTGATACTCTATTGTCTTTTGTACCTGAATTTTCTAAAAGGAAGACTTTCGTAAAAAAAAGATAGATTATTTTTTTGTGGTCTGAATTTTAGTTTTATCATGTAACACTGTGCTAGTATAACCTATTTATATTTAGACTGAAAGATCTCTATTGTTGTCTTCTCCCAGAATGAAGGCAGATTAGTCAAAATAACATTATATGGGGAGCAATACTATTCTGATGCTCTGTGCTGACTTTAGCTCCTTCCACAAATAGTTTTTTAATTGTAAATGCTCGATACTTAGGGTGCAGGGCAATAGGCACTTTTAAACATTCTGATAGAGATATCAATTGAAGCAATCTTCTTGAGAGCTACAGGAAAATGTTAACAATACTCTTACCAGGGTAGTAGAAATTTTATTTTTTCTTTGTCATTTTCTGTATTTTGCTAATTACCTATAATAAAAGCATATTATTTTGATAGTCAGGAAAAAAGTTATAAAACAGAACAAAAAATATTCCTGTCTTCTGCTATGAAGGTAAAGACCTTGTGAATGAGATTAGTGTCCCTCAGAAAAAGACCTCAGATAGATCCCTTGCGCCTTTTACCATGAGAGGGCACAGCAAGAAGGTGGCCAGGAAGCAGGTTCTCTCTAGACACCAAATCTGCCAGCACCTGGATCTTGGACTTTGAGCCTCTAGAACTGACATAAATTTCTGGTTTTTATAAGCTACCCAGGCTATGCTATTCTTTTATAGCAGCCCAAATGGTAAACGAAGGCATTTTCCCTCATTCCTTCCTGGCACTCTCAGTTTCCCTGAGATCCAATAGTGTCAGGCAACTGTCCTTGGCACTGGAAATATGTTGTTGACTTCTTGGAGCTCTGGAGAGAGAAACAGAAGAAACGGTAGAACAACGTGCTGACTGCCACAAAGATAGACCCTGCATGCTGCAAGGAGTCAGAAGACACCATGGCCCCGCCTATAATTACCAGGGAAGCCTTCTTGAAAGAGTATATTTATATTCCAAATTTACTCCAAACACATACACGTCTCTAACCCCTGCAGTCCCACATCCTAGCTTAAAAATTCTTTTAATTGTTTTTAGTCAGTTCCAGCTCGCATTCCACTTAGGGACTTCTGAACCTTCACCCTCTTTGCTAACATAGCTCACAACCTCTTCACCCTCAGCAGTCAAACCTGTATTTCCAGAAAAACTTGCATTCTTCTTTTCGTGTACCACTCAGAATTACATAATTTCCAGCTTTCCATTTTTGCCTTTGCTACCAAGAAACTCAATGTTAAAATGAGAGTTCAATTATTTTTTTTTAAAGATTTTATTTACTTGACAGAGAGAGAGAGCCAGCGAGAGAGGGAACACAAGCAGGGGGAGCGGGAGAGGAAGAAGCAGGCTTCCAGCGGAGCAGGGAGCCTGATGTGGGGCTCGATTTCAGGGCTCCGGGATCATGCCCTGCCCTGAAGGCAGACGCTTAACGACTGAGCCACCCAGGTGCCCCTGAGAGTTCAATTATTATTAGAGTTTCATACCAGATTCTCTGCCTTGTAAATGATTTATGGTTTTTGATAACAATGATATCATTATTTCATTAGGAAGACTGAGACCATCATATGTCAACTACCTCTCCTTTTTTCCAAACCCACTACTTTTCTGTCTTTGTACTTTCCCTCCTGTCCTCCAGTCTCAGGGGAATGCACTCAAATATATGAGCAGTGCGAGTGAATTCTGATGGTTTCTTCACTTGGTTTCCTAGCCTCTCTAGTAACCTTGTTATGTGACTAATTCTTGTCTGTAGATACACACATAACTTCTGTCCAGTGGGCAGAGAGACAACCCTTCTCTTCCCTACTGCTCAACTCCCCCTCCCCACATCCCATAGAAAAAGCCAGTTTTGCAGTCATTTGTTAAATTCATTTCAATATTCTTTTACTCCACATAAATTTGTGGTTTTCTGACTTGAGATTGTTTGTAACATCTTTACAATTTCCTCGTTAAAAATACATAATAATTTTTTACATGTCTTTACTTTATAGCTATATGTGAGTTTTGATTTTAGCCTTTTTGAAAATTATTCTTAACATGTAGATAAGCTTTTGAAAAATGAAGTCTATCTTTTCTAGTTCCATTTTCTCACTTTTGAATTACCCATTTAAATCTGTCTTCTGCCTCCCATCCCACACCAAATGTATATATACGCTCATCAACCCTATGCCGAAACCATTCTGAAAAAGATCAGACAGGGTAAACATTTTTTAGTCTTACTGTAATTTGCTTCATTGATAGTGTTAAATCCAAGTGATATTTACTGGTGGGAAAGACGAAGAGTCTATCTCATGGCCTCATTTGTACAACCAAAACTGTTCTGGCACAGACATTTCTGACCTTGTCTTCAGTATTTTATGTGATTCTTTTTTTTTAATTCTGGAGGAAGAAGCTGGGATAAAACAGTGCAGATGTCTATGTAACCACAACTGTCCCTCATTCTGTGCTTATAAAATCGCTTCGTCCTGGTAGGGAGAACTGCTCGAGCTATGCAACTGAAAAACCCTGAAGCTTTAGACTTTTGGAAAATAATGTGGTCCTTTCCCATAATATCCTGCAAAATTTTTAAACTCCATTAATGTTAATGTCCTTTTTCAGATGGAGTACCCCAGGACTCAATCTTCAGGTGTCTTCTCCATCTACACTCACTCTTAGTTGTTTTCATCTAGTCCCAAGGCTTTATATATAGTCCTTTCACTGAAGACTCCTAAATTTACTTCTCCAGCCCAGACTGTTCCCTTGAACTCGAGCTTTGTATATCTAATTGCTTTCTCAGTGTCTCCTCTTGGAAATCTAAATGGCACATCTAACTACTGAACATGTCCTTAACTGAGCTCTTGATCTTCCTCCACCACCTCCTAAACCTATCCCACCCACAGATTTACCCATCTCAGCAGAAGGCAACTTTGTCTTTCTGGTTGCTCTGATGAACACCTAGAGTCATTTTTCATCCCCATCCCCACCCCACCCCTTTCTCTTACTCACATTCAATCCATCAGCAAATCCTGTTGACTCTTCTTTCAAAATGTGTCAAGACTCCCACCCCTTCTCACTACTACCACTGCTACCACCCAGTTTCAAGCTGCCATTGTCTCTTGCTTGGATAATGGCCTCCTAACTGATCTCTTTATTTTGGGGCTTGCCCTCTACCATCTATTCTCAATACAGCAGACAGGGCAATTTTTATAAAACACAAGGCAGATCATGTCACTCCTTTGCTCAAAACCCTGCAATGACTGTCCATCTCTTTCAGAGTTAAAGCCAGAGTGCTCAGAGTGGCCACCTCTGATCCCTACCAGAATCTGGACCTCATCTCCCACTTCCACTTCCTTATCATTCATGCCTCCTCGCTTGTCCTTGGATATACTAAGCACACTCTCACCTACAGGTCTTTGTACTCCTGAACTCTCTGCCTGGAAGGCTTTTTTGTCCAGACATCTACAGACATCTCCCTTCTTTCACACCTTTGCTCAAGTATCCCTTTCTCAGTGAAGCCTTCCCCGACTCCCTTATGTAAAGCTTTAACTGCCCACTAGCCCTACCATCTAGCCCTCCCTGTCCTACTCTTTGCTTTTTATTTCTCCTTAGCACTTGTCATCATCACCTGACATTCCATGTATTTTACTTTATTTGTTTATTGTCTATCTTCCCAGAGAAGGTTATCTACAACACAAAATTGACCATGTTTTTTCCTCACTGAAAGACATCAGAATGTCATGTTTATGATCCCAGGTTATAGAGTCTTCTCTCTCTATAGATATAGAGATATAGTCAGACTGCATGGGTTGAGCCCTGGTTCTGTCACTCAAATTTTCTATGCCTCAGTTTTTTTGTTTACAAAATAAGGATAATAAAAGTTCTTTTCTCATACATTACAGTAAGGACTAAATAGGACAATGCATATAAAATGCTTAGAATAATGCCAGGCACATGAAAAATGTACAAATGATAATTTACTGCCTTGGTTTCAGGGCATAGGGTATGGGCAGGTATTTGATAGTGTTTCCTTCTTAGTACCTTTTTTCTTTTCTTTTTATTCTTTTTAATTGTCTGATGTTAATTTGGTGATTAGGGTGGATAAGTGAGGATTGGTTTGAATAGCTTCAACCACCATTTTTCCTTGGGCTCATAGACACTGCAGAACACCGAAGCAAAAATGTGGCCTCTCTTGCTCCTTGGGGCAGATAGCAGAATACAGCTAACAGCAACTCCTGAGTTTTACACTTTTATAATTTAGGCAGTGAGAGGCTGATTTGACCCTTTTGGTTTCCAGTCATTTGGCCCATTGGCCCAACATGAGCCACGTATTCACCTCTAGTTCAATCACTATGGTGAGGGCATGGAGTCATGAAGCCCTGATGGCATGGAGTCATTGTGGAGCTGCTCCCACTGTCATCATATGGATGGGGTTGGCAAAGATGATTTATGAAATAAAGCTATGAGGAGGAAAGAGTGCCATAGGCATCCACTGCATTAGTACAGTATTATTACAGAAAACGTTCGAGATTTCCCACAATGTTTACCAGATTTGAGTCAAAATGATAAGACGTACTCATAACAAATCTGGATATTTCAGCTTCCTCCAAGGGACTCCATATCTTGAGTATTCAAAGAGGCTCTAACTTCTTGAATATTTTACATGGCAAATCCTGCCCTCTGAGAAGGATATGTCATTGATTTGGTGAATTGGGATTTTCTCAATTGTTGTTTCTTTGTGCTTTTGTTTTTGATCCTTTCCTCTATATATAAAGAGAAAACTGCAGCTGTATTAGGAACTGTATGATTGGCAGCAGGTGTTTCTGTATCTTTCTGCTGATTAATGAGCTTTCAATATCTGAATTTTTGGTAAAATGTAAATTAAAATTTACTAATATCTTTATAAATGCATGAACTTGGTGCCTTAGCCAGCCTGGCAAGCAGTACAAAAGCATTACAACGACAAACAAAAATGAAAGCAGTCAGACTGCTCTCTCACCTGCTAGGAAGCTTATAGATAATAAAATATAAAAATATAATTTATTTCATCTTGCTTAGCATGAGCTTATGTATTCTCCTATGACGAGTGTTAGACTGTGAGTTATAAGTCTTATGATCTAGTAGCTACTCTCTGTGACACTAGACAAGTCACAGTTGCTCTGGCTTCAGTTTTCCCATTGGTAAAATAAATTGATTAGAATAAATGTCTAAGGTCCTCCCAACTTCAGAAATTTCATTTTGCTAATTGTGAGTCTCAGAGCAGGTGGGTAAACAGTTATTTATAGGAGTACTATACACCTACTATAAAGGCAGGGAAGCAAAAACAGCAAAGAATCTTGAACTCCTCCAAATACAAGGAGACAAACTGTTAACAAGCAAACATCAGTTTATTTATCAGTTTAAGTCACTGAGGTCAGGGAAAACAGTGCATTAACAGAATCAAGAGGGAAGAGCCAGAGAAGGATTGTAAGAGATTTGGGAAGTCTGGACTCAAGGGGATTATGGCAGGTATTTCAAAGTGAGGGCCAGATTGGGATTGGGCAAATGTGTGAAATAATAGCTGAGGGTTGGTAGACATGGTGAGGTGAGAATTTTGAAGTGAAATTTTTTTTTTAAGATTTTACTTATTTATTTGACAGAGAGGCAGTGAGAGAGGGAACACAAGCAGGGGGAGTTGGAGAGGGAGAGGGAGAAGCAGGCTTCCTGCTAAGCAGGGAGCCCAATGCGGGGCTCAATCCCAGAACGCTGGGATCATGACCTGAGCCAAAGGCAGACACTTAACGACTGAGCCACCCAGGGGCTCCTAAAGTGAGTCTTGATAAAAAAACGATGGTTTAATAAGGGAGACTGTTGTTTCAGATAAACTCGTTTGCAGGGATTTCCTAAAGCAAACAGTGAAGTTATTTATTGGCTTATGGTTTTATCTTCTTTGGGCAAAGTTTCCTGGAACAAATAGCTAAGTTGTGTTGACACAGGTGGTCTCAGTTCTTAGGCCTTCCAGCAATATCATATTGATGCAGGTGGCCACAGTTCTGAACTTTAAGTTGATACAGAGCAAAATAGCTTGCAGCAAGAAGTGTTTGATGAAAGCTCTACTCCTGGACTTTCTTGAATTCCATACTCATATATTCCACTTCCTACTTGATATTTCTTTTTGGATGGTTTATATATTTGTCCAATTCCAAGTAGAACAAATAAATTCCAAAGAGAACTCTCCTCGACATTCTACATTTCAGCAAATGGCACCTTCACCTACCCAGTTACTTAAGTCAAAAATGTAGGCACCTCTCTTTTCCTCATATCCCCACATGCCTTAACAAGTCCTGTTGGTTGGATCTCCAGAATATATACCAAATTTAACCCCTTTACATCTTCAGTGTTGAAACTAATTCATTCCATCATTATGTCTTGCCCAGGCACAGAGTCTTTGCATAAAATGTCACACTGGTGTGTTTTTTTTCTAGAATATGCAATATGCATGTTTATTCCTGTGTCAGGGTTCTTGTACTTGTCTCCCCTGTCTAGACCACTATTCCTCTGTATCTTTCCCCAGCTCCTTCTCATTGAGGAGATCTCATTATTGAGAGCCTTTATTTCCTCAGAGAAATCACTACCTAAAGTTGGCCTTTCTCCTGTCATGACTCCAACCTATGGTCATACGTTATTTATTTTATAGTAACCAACAATTGCTGAAACTATATTATTCAATACTTAATTTCCCATCTGTCTCTACCCTATGAATATAAACTCCATCAGGGTAGAGATTCTGCCTATTATGTACCAGGCCCTATATCTACTGCCTTGAATAGAACCTAGCACATAGTAGAATCCCAAGAAATAACTGAAATGATTCAACAAGAAATGTTCAGCAAAAATAAATGAGTGGATGAATGTAAGTATAGATTAAGACATTAATTATTTTAAAAGTGATAATCATTTAATGGTAATATAGGCAAAGATGCCAAGTACATATGGAGACTTAACAGTGTCTAAATCATGCAAGGCCTCATGTGGCAACCTTTGGGGTTTAAACTTTATTCTGAGAGCACTGAAAAGCTGTTGAAGGATTTACGTAGCAGAGTGGCATACTTAGCTTTTTGTTTCACAAAGAATAAGTGGTCTGTTAGAATTTTAGGGGATGATTGTGGGTAAGAGCTTGGTAGTAGAGGTCAGAGGCAAAGAACCTGAGAAACCATTTAGGAGGCTGCTATAGGAAAGCCAAGCAAAAGATGGTGGTGGCCAGAAGTATGAGAGCTAACTGCACCAGAGGCAGACATACACAGATGGGAATGTTAAGGATACGGAATTGGCAGGACCCAGTGAATGGTTTGATAATAGGAAGCGCAGAATTAGGGAAAAGGGGAAGTCAAGGTTGAAAACCGTCTGGCAGAGAGAAGGTAAAAAGTTCATCAAAAGGATTTTGGCTTTTTTTTTTTTTTAAGATTTTATTTATTTGTTTGCGAGAGTGAGCAAGAGAGAGAGATGGAGCAGGGGGAGCGGCAGGCAGAGGGAGAGGGAGAAGCAGACTTCCTGCTGAGCAGGGAGCCCGACAGGGGCTCAATACCAGGACTCTGGGATCATGACCCGAGCCAAAAGGCAAATGCTTAACCGACTGACCCACCCAGGCGCCCCAGATTTTGGCTTTTATTTATGTATTTCTTGATGTTTTACACCCTGTAGGTTTCTGAGATAATTTGTATTCCAAACAAGCATTTAAAAGAAATCCCTACTGTATTAATTTATTCCGATAAACTTACTATTACAGATTGTGTTTGTGATTAGAAATCAGCAAATAGTAAGAAGGGAACTTTCTTTAATTACAAATTTTCTTATCATCCTGCTTAAGATTTTGAAGTAAATTAATGAATATATTTAACAAAAGGACTGGTAAAGATACCTGTACTTTATGTGTGTGCACTAAGTATATTCTTCGTGTGGTTGGCAAATGTATAGTTCTCAAATTTTAAAAGAATGCTCTGAATGTAAAGTCATGGGTGGTAGTGATGAGACCACCCACATGGGTTTTATATAGACGAACTCTAAATTATCCATATTAGAAATGTTCTAACCACAATCTTTTCTAATTATCGTGTTCTCAAAAAGTACCCTTCAATTAGTCAAATGGTCACATTCAGTCAATTCTTTCATACATCAGCATAAAGCAGTTTTAATAGTCTCTAAAATTAAAAAAATAATAAAAATTGGACTTTTCTTTATACAATAAGCAAATGAAACAAGGCTTTTATTTAATCCATAGGTAGAGAAAAGTGATTATTACTATTATATATAATATATAATATTTCCCGAGGGACTTTCTCTACTAAGACATGATAACTCACAAGAAACCTGTGGTTGCATCTGTTTACATTTTTAGCAGAATTCCTACAGTTTATGAATTCTTTCTTTTTTTTTTTAAGATTTTTTTATTTCTTTCTTTGAGAGAGAGCGTGCGTGTGCATGCCCCTGAGCACAAGATAGGGGGCAGAGAGAGAGAGAAACAGGTTCTCTGCTGAATGGGGAGCCTGATGTGGGGCTCGATCCCAGGAGATCATGATTCCTGAGATCATGAACTGAGCCAAAGGCAGATACTTAACTGGCCAGATTTTCTACACAAATGGACATTGACATAAGCATTCATTGTGTAATTGTTGTACAGGCAATAAATTGGGCAATGGTGAGGTAAAGCACATAAGACTGGACATAGAGTTTCATTTAATTATAAATTTATAAAATCCGTAAGAAATGGATGCACTGATAGATGCAAAATCATCTTAAAAGGTGAGCTCATTGCCTGAAGTAGCCCTGATTAGGGTCTAATTGATTGCATTAATATTTTCAAAGGATAGGAGTTACTAAACATACAAAATATGAGAGTAAAGGCAAGCCAGGTCCTCAGTATTTAATTGTCTCAGTCCATGGCAAGTGGGAGCCTACACAAAGGACTCAATCTGTGGACAGACTGGGCAGCTTCAGTATTTCCAATGGAAAGGACTTATAGAAGGCAGTCCTTCTATCATGAGAAGCTGGGACCTGTTTTGAAAACTACATTTGCAAATAAGCATACTATTTTCACTGCAATTTAAATTCTTTAGGAATGCGGAAGGATATTGGGGGAGGCTAAAGGGCCATCCCTTGGTGCTCAATAGAGCTGAATGTCTCAGGATATCTTGAGGGCACTGGGACTTGGAAGAATGTGCCTTCATATCCAATATCTATTATAGCAATTATTGGCACGATACTTTCATAAAATTATTCAATCTTTCTGAATCTTAGTTTGCTTGGTATAATAGTATCTTGATCTTGGTTTGGATATTTGAATCAAGACTGAATGTATAAAAATGCCTAGTATGTAGCAAGCAATGAGTAAAAGCTAGTTATTATTATAACAGCTTAATATATTAAATATTTGTCATTTTGTCACTCAAAAATTTTCTTTACCACTGTATTAGTTTCCTAATGCTGCTAAAACAAATTACCACAAGCACACTGACTTAAAACAGCATAAATTTATTATCTTACAGTTATGGTGATGAGAAGTAGAAAATGGGTCTCACTGGGCTAAAATCAAGGTGTTGACAGGGCTTTGTACCCTCTGAAGCTCTAGGGGAAAATCATTTCCCTGTTTTTTTCAAGCTCCTAAATACTATCCTTGGTTTGGGGCCCCCAGCTAGCAGCTCTGTCATTTGGCCCTCTGCCTCTGTCATTACATCTTCTTCTCTGAGTCTGACACTTCTGCCTCTCTCTTATAAGGATGACATGGGGCCTACTGAATAATTCCAGATAATCTCATAATCCTCCCATTTTAAGACCCTTAAATTAATCACACCTGCGAACTCCCTTTTGCCATGTAAGGTAATGCATTCACAGGTGTGGTAGCCAGGGTACCCCATGGAAATAAAATCAATATATCTATGTAATTTATTATAAGGAATTGGTTCATATGATTATGAAGGCTGTCATGTCCAAAATCTACAGTGTGAGCCAGCAGGCTCAAGACCCAGGAGAGTGGATGGTGCAGATGAAGTCTGAAGGCAGTCTGCTGGAGAATTCCCTATTGCTCAGGGAGGCTTGTCTTCTTTTTCTACTCAGGCCTTTGACTGGTTGGATGAGGGCCATCCACATTATGGAGGACAATCTGTGTTCACCCATTTAAATGTTAATCTCATCCAAAAACACCCTTCTAGTTTGTAGAGGTGGTTTTAGGCAAACAGGCTTGAGCAATGAAATATGGACAGGGCCATCAGGAGACCCACCCCAAAATATCCGTAGGCTCTAACTGACCAATGAGCTACTTACAACCAGGCCAGTTACCAGAAAAGGGAAAATTCCATACTTCACCCTCCTCCTCACCTTCCCTCTTTAAAAACAGCCCCACCCACTACCTCATCGCAGAGAGCCTCTCCTTGGCTGTCCTGCCCGAAGCTCCCCTTTGATGTATTCACTACACTTCTATCTCCTCTGTTACTGCCTCAGGTGAATTGTTTCATCTCCCGGGCCACCAGCTTCCACCAAATCGTTGTCCCACATTTGGGGGCCCTCATCCAATCAAGAGACACCCCGTTTAGGTACCACATAGTTGACATATAAAACTGTCACAACAGGTTTCAGGGATTAAAATTTAGAATCTTTTGGGAGAGGGGTGATTATTCTGCCTCCCACAAATATCTATCCATATACTGAGCTCTGTGCTAACCACTAAATCTATAAAAACAAGTTAGCCTAGTTTCTGCTTTTAAGGAACTCACATTAAGTGGAGAGGACACATAAATTGATAAGTACAATACAATGGAGTAGGTGTAATGATATAGTTATGCACAGTATGCCATGGTAATACAGGAGACAAGCAAGTAAGTCAGCTTGGGGGTGGGAAGTACAGGTGGAGAAGGTGGGGGTAACAAAAAGAGCTTTCTAAAGGGATAATGCTCAAGCTGAATTTTAAAGGATATGTGGGAGTTTAAAAGGTTTGAAAACGCATTGCAGGCAAAGAACTCAACCTGAGCATAGAGAAATAACTACTCCTCTATGTCTGATTCTAGTAGCTTTTTCATTATATTTTAACTTCACTTGAAGGTTTTTTTGTTCTAGAAAGAAATGATATGTTGGCTACAGAATTCAAGGGCCCAGTTCTCTTGGCAATAATACTTTTCAGTATAAATGAATAAATTGGCATTCAGGTGTATATACCAGGCTTTGTGGTATAGTAAGAGCTATTGGTTACTGACCAAACAACAATCTCACCCTAACCTTCCTAATAGAAATCCAGTTTTGTTCAGAGATTTGGTAGCAGAATACTCAGGGAAGGTAGGTCCCTCCTTAGCCCCAGGAGACAAATTGTGAGTTCTTTCTAATTCAATGGAAGTAATTCAGTGGAAATATCCATTCCTTTCTATTGTGATTCCTTTAGGGGAGGCAGGTGACATTGTTGTTGTGGCCCTTGAAACAAAAGAGAAAAGAGAAGTTGGCTGGGGAGCTTCTAGAAAATAGTTTTCTTCCTGATAAAAAGATATATATATATGGGGAGATATATATTTTATATTATATTATTTTATATAATATATTTTATTATTTTATATTAATTATATAAATTTTACTTATATATTTAGATATAAATTATATAAATTTAGATTTTATATTATTATTTATATTAATTATTTTATATTATACATTATATTATATTAATATATCTATATATATGGGGAGAGGCTCTTAGCCCTCCTTTCTTGTTTGTTTTTTGACTTTGTCATTTGTAAATGCGATGTTTGGAGCTACAGCAGCTGTTTCGCAACCATGAGAAAAACACTATTACATACCAAGCATGAGACCAGAAAGATGGAAAGAGCCTGGAGTTTTAGTGACGTCCTTGAGCAGCTAGACCAAAGGTGCAGGGTGGGAGCCAGTGAAGACTTCATGTTGAGTGCCCCCAGACATCTGCAAAATAATCAAGCATTGTCTAGATTAACCTCCTCTACATTATTTATAAGAGCATTTGCTTTTTTGTCTTATCATATTCTAGTATGCCAGACTCCAAGAGGGTGTAAGAGGAAGAAAGAAAATTCCATCCTAGGAAAGGTATATTTATCTTAAACATTTTCTAAACTCTACAAACGACTCAGCTTTGGACTTAGAATTCAGAAAAAATTGTCCCACCTCACACTATCCACTTTTCCCTCCTATTTTTTGGAACTTTTTTGTTCTAATCAGGTCTTAGACGCTAAGAAAACTTTTTCACTTGGAGTATTTTTGCTGTTACCCATTATATTCGAAAGTTTTCAACTGTGCACAAAACTGTTTTTAGGGACATGCAGAAATGTTTAAATTTAGAAACAATTTGGCTTAATTTTCCTTTACATCTTAAGATTTTTTTAAAGTAAGCTCTACACCCAGTGTGGGGCTTGAACCCACAACCCCGAGATCAAGAGTTGCTTGCTCCACTGACTGAGCCTGCCCGGCGCCCTGTCCTTTACACTTTAATTCATGTTTTTACATATGTAATTATATCCTCCCTGCAAGTCTCTAAAAAGTGTATTTATACATACACATCTTTAAAATCATGGATTTCACTGTTCTGAGTATCACATTAACAAATAGTGAATAAAGAACTAGAGAATATACCTACAATGAGTATTCCATTCAATATTTTGGATTTTTAAAACTATTTCTATTACTATTAAGAAGTATAATATTTTGAGCCATTATTGTGCATCTTTGCATTATGTATTGACTTATAGCACATTTAAGTAGCAATTATTCTCACTGCTGCAAAGTGCTTGTGCTCTGCTCACTCAACATGCAAACATTTCAAATTATAGTACATTAAGATGTCAATGACAGAAGGGAACATTCTAAAAATAAAGTGATTTTTAAGCATTTTATAAAATGACTAACTCCTCCTTCACCAGTGAGGACATATTTTACATTCCTTCAAATGCTTCTTAAAAACCTTTATGAAACAAACAGACATACTTCTAATTATTCTATATTGGTAAAATAATATCAGGAAATACTGTCTCCCTGATTCTTAAGCATTTTTTACCATAGAATTAGACTTTTCAGGCAAGAATGCTTTTCAGGCAAGAATGATACTTGCTATGTACAAAAAGATAAATTAATGTATACCTTGTTGATCTTCTTGATGACCTTTTCGTTTCCATTTTTGCCTAAAGCAGTATATTGATCTGATATCCTTTTAAAAAAGATTTTATTTTCTTTATTTGAGAAAGAGTGGGGGGTTGGGGGGAAGAGGGGCAGAGGCAGAGGGGAAGCAGACTCCCCTCTCATTGCGGAGCCTGACGCTCATGACCCTGAGATCATGACCCTGAGATCACGACCCTGAGACAACAGCCTGTGCAGAAACCAAGAGTCTGCCACTCAACCAACTGAGCCACCCAGACACCCCTGATCTGATGATATCTTTAGGCAAGATTTATAGGGATTCTCAATTCTCGTTCATGGAATGAAGGAAACATTCAGAAAGTTCCCCTTCTGTGTGTCAATAAAATTAATTTGCCATTTCCTTGTCCCCATTATAGCCTTGAAAATTTTCTCTGAAATGCCCATGAGCCAGAAATTTCAATACCATTTTTAGAGTTTTCTGGAGTCTAATTTATTTGATAAAACATTCCCTTTTCTGGATGGGTTATGAAAATATTGTTTAAGGCAAGTCTGATCCCTGGTGAGCCCAACATTTTGGATTGCCTTACTCAGAAAAAGTTTTATTAATTTATTCTTTCAACAAGTATTTATTGAGTGCCTGCAATGGAGTAGACACTAGAGATATATCAGGGACCAAGACAAAACTAGTTCTCTTTGTTTTGTTTCAACCTGGAGGGAAAGAGATATGGTGAGACAGGATGTAAGAGAAGTAAACAGCTCACATTAACTGAGGGACCTCTCCCTCTGTGCCACTTATTGTCCAGGTGTGATCACATTTAAACCTCACAGAAACCTTATGAAAAAGGTATTTTTCTCATTATCCACATTTTACTGATGAAGAACTGAGACTTAGAGGAATATCTAACTTGCTCAAGACTAAAGAGCCTATAAGTAAGTAATTCAACTCCAGTTTGCCTGAATTCAAACTCTGTCCACTTAAACACTATGCCAAAGTGTCTGTCTATTATCTCATGGTGATAACTACCACTGAAAGAAAATAGATTTTGTTTTTCTTGTTTGAAAATAACATTTTCCTTCATATTGAGTTAAAGCACTTTATCTATTGGTTTGGCAATCCAGTTAGAGGTCTTTGGGCCTGAGTGCTATCCTTTCTCACTGAGAGAAAGTGGGTTGTCATCTTAAAATAAGCAAACCAGAGTGGCCTCTGGTGTGTGTGTGTGTTTGTGTGTATACACCATATTGCCCATATAAATATAGAGAGGAGATAAGTCTACAACATATGTGAACAAATGGAGAATTTCAACAAAGAGAAAATTTTAAAAATTAAATGACATGCTAAAAATGAAGATATGATATTAACTATAAAGAATTCATTTCATGGGCTTAAAAGCAATCTGGACACAGTAGAGAAAATAATCACTGAACTTGAAGACATTTGGGTCAATAGACATTACCCAAACTAAAACACAAAGAGAAGAGAGAGAGAAAAATAAAAACAGATTGCAATATCTAAGAACTTTGGAATAATACCATTGATCTAAAACATGTAATTGGAGCCCAAGAAAGAGAGATGAAAGAGTGGAGCATGTCCAATAATTTTCCAAATGTTTTTAAAGACATCAACTCACAGAATCAAGAAGCTCAGCAAATGACAAGCAAGATAAATACAAGGAAAACTCACATATTTATATTATAGTCAAACTACAACATCTTTAAATTGCCAAAAGAAAAAAAAAGTCAATTTATACCCTAATGATTCTTTTAAAAGAAATACAAAATAAAGACATTTTTCAGATAGATAAAAGATGAGAGAGAATTTGTTGACAGCTGACCTAAAGTACAAGAAATGCTAAAAGAAATTCTATGGTTTTTAATATTCTTTATTTCATATATATGCTTACATAGATGATAGATAATAGAGACAGAGACAGAGATACAGACAGATTCCTGTAACCTGCAAAAACTGGTGGGAAAATAGGGTTCCATTTATCGGGACAAGGGAAAAAAACAAAAGTAATTTACAGAACATTACTAAGAGTGGTATGGAGTCCTTATGAATGCAGTTTAAGCGTTGGCAAGAGTGCCCTCACCCTGCAGTCCTGAGTTGCAGATAAGATTGGCTTGAGCCTCCCATTTCCATGCCCTGAATTCTTTCTATTCTCTGCATGTTTGTGTCTATCCCTTTATCTCTCCTGTGACTTTAACACAAGCCAGGGCACATAGTACCTGCTCAGTTCCCCTCTCCCACCCCAAAGTGTTTTGAAATAAAAGATTGTATCAAGTAGCAGAAATTTTACTGAAGATAGAAGCCTGCAATCCCACTTCAATCAACTGAACATTCAGAACATTCCTGTTGTTAATGTCTCACTGCCAAGATTTTTCTCACTGGCCTCTTAACCTATGTACTACGCATCCTTCCACCATAACATAAACTTCTCTTTGGCTACTGTTCTGATCCTTTTCTCTCTTCTTTTCTCTTTCAAGAACTAAATAAAATTTTTCTCATGTTCTCATGCAGAAAAGCTTAGCCATTCCTCTCATTGGTTTGGCTCCTGTCAACATTCTTACCTTCTTCCCAGAACTACTTCACTGCATAGCTCCAGGGGCCTCACTGACATTGTAGCCCATGTAAATCGGGCTCCCTGGACTTGTATCACACACAGATGGAGCAGCAGTATGTGGCAGCCTTACTTCTATTTTATTAAGATATTTTCCTAATCAAAGACTCTGCTGGTTTCAGCTATTATGCTAATAATCTCCACCTATATTACATAAAAGACCTACAGAAATTTTTAGGAGACTGAAAAAAAGTTGAATAAGTGGAAAGCTATGCTATGTACTTGGACAGGAAGTCTAATGTAAAAATGTCTACTTTTGTCACATTACTCCTTTTTTAAAAAAATGTTTTATTATGTTAGTCACCATACAGTACATCCCTGGTGTCATCAATTCTAATTAAGATATCAACAGATTTTCCTTTTCTTTTTTGGTATATGACAATTTTATAAGACATTTGAATTATTGCACAGAAGAGAACAGCAAAAATAAATCTTTTGGGAAAAAAATAATGAGAACAAATATTAGACCTTATAATAAATCATTAACACATGTAACCATCATCTAATTAGCTAGTTTCCCATCAAGCTAGCTATCTTTGATCTATCTTTGGTGAACATTTGAAGCATCTCTCTCTTTTAATAACATCTTTCCCTTCTTCAAGGGAAGGGCATCACCCCCACTATGCATCCCATATGGTTTTTGTGGAGTTGCCAAATGTAGGACACTGCTCCCTGGTCAAAAAGTGTGCATGTAACATAAGCAGGATCAGAGAAAACTATCTTCTTGTCCATAATGATTGGTCCAGGGATAGGTGAATGACTCAAGTCAGCCAGAGTTTTCCTTGGAAAAATCCAAAATGAAGCTAAGAAAATATATCCTCTTCTGGAAAAGATAACTGGGATGATATAAGCCCAAGGCTGCTGGCAGATATGTTTTCTGCCAGTGCAAAAGGCCCATCTGTTATAGGAGAGAGTGAAGCCAAGCAGAAGGAAGTAAACATGAGAGATGGAATGAGTGAAAGAGAAGATCCTGGAGGTATTAAGTCCCAGACTGAATTTCTGAAGATCCAGAACCTATCTAATTCCAGAAGGTCTTCTCTCAATTCTCAAAGTTTCTCTAGTTTATCTCTGATAATATATACAGAGATTTAGTGATAAGAGATATAACGACAGGGAATATTTCACCTCACTGTGCAAACTCTCTCCTGGTTACCATCCAAAGGAGGAAAGAGAGAGACACACCCTGATTGGTCAGGATCCCAGACATATTCTAGGGTTATAATTTGCTATGGGATGATTTCACTCTAAGTTAATGGTAGTGGTTATGGTGATGATGGTAACAGTGGTAATAAGAGTATTCATATTTGCAGGGCGCCTGGTTGGCTCAGTCAGTAGAACATGGAACTCTTGGTTTCCAGGTTGTGAGTTGGAGCCCCATGCTGGGTGTAGAGATTACTTAAAAACAAAATCCTTAAAAAAATGTATTTGTCAACATATTTTTTTCAAAAGAGTATGCATATTTGCTATAATGGCTCATCCTGGGTATGCTGGAAGGTGCCTGGATGTCCCGAAGTTTCTCTAGGTATTATTTGCCTTTAGCGTTGAAGTGGGGATTGGTTGCTCTGGAAAGTAGATGGTATAGAAGCCATAATTGGTATGGAATAATAGAATCTGAACAGATAAATGGCATGAATTATTTTATGCAAACGGTGGGAGTTTTACCATGGGTGGGACTCTCTGAAATTCTCCTTTACTAGAAACACTAGGGTTCTCCTTATTTGGGGGGAAATCTGAGGATACTCTATCTTAGCTTTAAGCATCTGACTTCAACTGTGCATTTCTCTGGGTTATCCTAGGTTACTCAAGGATAATAAGGCCTCCCACACCATTGAGACAGCTCAAGATTCCCATTCTAACTCTTCCTGGCATGCTTTTCTGCCATCCCCGCTCATTCATTTCACCTGTATGTTTTTACCCCCTCTCATTAAGGGAGTTTGTGAAACTTCTATTGAGTATTTCATCTGTCTTGAACATTCATTCATTGATCTATCCATTTATTCAAATCTGTATTTAATGAGTTCCTACTATGTGCCAATCATGATGCTAGTTGTACCCCAGAAACTTTTAGCCTGGTAGGAAGACAGACATGGAAACACTTTAATAAATAATTGCTAAACCCAGCCCCATGTAGCAAGGCCTTGATATGGTTGGTCTAGCAACCTCCCTCAGTATCTCAGTGTTTCCTACCCTTTTTTTCCTGTGTTATATACCCAGTCCCCTCCCAGGAATATAGCTGAGGACACTTAGTTCAACCTTCTAAACATAAGCAAATTCGAGCATCTCCTACCTTCCTTATTTCTTTGCTTACAAAACAGGGAAAGAATAACTGCCCCAACTATAACACATGATACCTTCCTCTATACACTATAGTACCAGAGCTCCTGGCGATAAGTCCAAAGAATCTGGCTTTTTCTAGGGCAGGGATATGAAGTGGGGAAAATTCCATATCCCTGGTCCAGCAAAATACTTCCTACTGCCCTACCAAAGATGGCAGTGGAAGGGCAGCAGGAGAAGATGCAAACCTGAAGACAAGGGATTTCACTGTTAGCCAGTGAAAATACAATTCCATGCAATAAACTTGCTTTCATAAAATAGGATTCAGTAGTTCATTTATTTTTTTCAGTAGTTCATTTATATTACTATTTGTATTATCTATTTTTGTATCTAATAAAGAAATTTAATCTATCATTTAGTATTCCTTTTTTTAAATTAATTAACATATATATTATTTGTTCCAGGGCTTAATGTAGATTAAAAAGTGACTAACCTTGGGAAGCCTGGGTGGCACAGTGAGTTGACTGTCTGACTCGTGGTTTCAACTTAAATCGTGATCTCAGGTTGATGATCTCAGGGTTGTGAGATGAAGCCCCACTTCAGGCTCTGTGCTCATCGTGGAGTCTGCTTAAGATCCTCTTCTCCCTCTGCCCCCCCCCCCATGATCTCTCTCTTTCCTCTAAAAAAAAAAGTGACTAACCTTTAAATTTCACTTTTATATGCTTTTGTTTACTCGGCTCTCATACTTTAATTATCATCTTAAAATACCACCTACTGTGACAGGGGCATGTAAGCTTTAATTACTGTTTAATTTTATAGCAAAGTATAATTGTGTTTTCTATTGTTTTATGGACTGTGTTGTAACCCAAAATTGTGACTGAATTAAAAATGTATTATAAAAGTAGTGTATATTGTACAAATAGAAGTAGTTAGGAAATAAAAAACATTACCCTACTTTTTCCTTTCAAATTCCACTTCCCAGAAGCCACATCACTTTGTTTCAGCATGACAGTTTTTCCCCACGAATCCCACAAATGAGTTTACACACACACACACACACACACACACACACACAATCTTATAATCAGCTTTCTCCACTAAACAATCTGTCCACATCATATAAATATTTCATAGTATTGATGTGCTATGTAGTATATTTAACTGTTTGTTGAAATACAAGTAGAATAATTTTAGCTTTTTCACTGTTACAAACACTGCTATAATAACTTTGTAATATATAATCTTGCATGATTATGTGATATATCTCTAAGGCAGACTTCTAGAAATGGAATTTCTGGGTCAATGAGTGAATATATTTGAAATTTAGATAGATATTATGAAAATGCCATCTAAAAAGGTCGTGCCAGCAGCATGTATCTGAGAGTGTCTGTTTGTAATCTTTGCCAATCTGGTAGTCAACATGGTATAACATTGTTATTTTAATATGCATTTCTTTCATCATGAATGAGATCTAGCACCTTATCATATATTTATTAACCATTTGTATTTCTGTTTCTTTGAACTATATTTTTTTGTGGCTGGATTTTTTTTTAATGCAGATAACTTCTAAGAATGTATATTATGTACATGTTTTTGAGTTTCACATTAAATGACTAAAATTTTTTTAAGCATACCATTAACATTAGACAAAGATAGATGCCAGGGTCTTATTGAATGAAATAATGATTTTTGATACGAGGAAAAGATCCCCAGTCCATCTGGGTCCCTGGGATCCTCTTCCTTCCCACATTGCAGAGCAGCAGTGTGCTTGCATTTGCAACGTCATTTTTCAGTACCCGTGGATGATAGTCTCAGACATTCACATCCTCTTTAAACAGCTGCACAGCATGGTTTTCATGGTCTCAAAAATTGTAGCTGAAAAATATAAAAATTGTAGAGGATGGGCTAGCTCAGCGCAAAAAAATTTTCAGAGATTATGTAAGAAGGAGGTAAGAAAGAATATAATGATGCCACGTGTGACACTAAAAAGCTGGGATTGGCCCAGCTCTCAAGTGCACCTGTGAAAGAAACAGGAGACATGAGTCAAATGCAAGGGAGAAGATCGCTAGTACTGGGGTGAGTCTGATACTGGCACGCCTCGCAAAGATTAAGCAAAGGACCTATTTATCTTTGTTTAAAATTAATTTAAGTAGCTCGCTAACATAGGGACACCCCTGAGCAGAACAAACCAGCTGTTTTAGTTTAAGTTTGTTTGTTGGTACTGGTGGTTTTTGGTTGCAAGCTCAGGTCCTGACTCAAATGAGTTCAGGCTAAAAAAGAATTCACTGGTTTATATAAAAGGAAATTGAGGATTAACTACTTTCGAGCATCAGTGAGTTCAGGGCTGGCTCTTGAGGCCTGTCCCTTATTTCTGGCTCTGACCTGCTTTTCTCCACATGGGCTCCTTATCCTGTGGGCTTTCCCTAGGGTCACCAACACCATTAAGGTTTTGCCTAACAAATGCCAGGTGACTTCTTAAGTGCTGAGAATATAAATATGAATGAGAAGACATCATCCCTATTCTTTATTTTCATTTAACAAGAATTTATTATTAATTCCATTTTTAGAGAACTCATCTCTATTCCCTTTACTTAAGCAGCTAATTCCTTCTCTTCTTGGGCTATATTTGTTCTTTTTCCACCTATAACCTCTTTAGTAAATTACAAAGTATATACAGTTTTTTGCCTTTTCACTTGGCTATTTCATTTCAGCTTGCCCAAGAATATAATCTTTATATTTTTATGGATGGCTGCCTATTTGTCCATTGTATCAATATTTTCATAGTTAGGCACTTTAGGGGCTTTTTTAGAGCAGTTTTAGGTTTGCAGCAAAATTGAGGGAAAGGTACAGAGATTTCCCATATACTCTCTGCCCCAACACTTGCACAACTCCCCCATTTATCAACACCTGGCACCAGAGTGGGACAATTGTTACAACTGATGAACCTACATTGACATATCATTATCACCCAAAGTCTATGGTTTACATTAAGTTTCACTCTTGGTGTTGTATATCCTATGGGTTATTACAAATAAAAATGACATCCATCCATCATAATAGTATCACACAGTGTATTTTCAATGCCCTAAAAATCCCTGTGCTTTGCCTATTCATCCCTTATCAGTACCCACTGCCCCCAACCCCACAAAACCTGACAACCACCGATCTTTTTATTGTCTTCATAATTTTGCCTTTTCCAGAATGTCATATAGTTGGAATCATACAATATGTAGCCTTTCAGATTGGTTACTTTCCCTTAGTAATATGCCTTTAAGATTCTTTCGTGTTCTTTTCATGACTTGATAGCTCATTTTTTTTTTCAGCCCTGAATTAGATTCCGTTGTCTGGATGTACCACAGTTTATTTATTCATTTACCTATTGAAGGACATCTTGGTTGATTCCAACTTTGGCTATTATGAATAAAACTGCTATAAATATCCATGTGCAGGTTTTTGTGTGGACTTAAATTTTCACTTCCTTTGGATAAATACCCAAGAGCACAATTGCTGGATCACACGGTTAAGAGTATGTTTAATTTTGTAAGAAATGAACAGGCTTGGGCGCCTGGGTGGCTCAGTCCTTAAGTGTCTGCCTTCGGCTCCCGTCATGATCCCAGGGTCATAGGATCGAGCCCCTTGTCGGGCTACCTGCTCAGCAGGAAAGCCTGCTTCTCCCTCTCCCTCTGCTTGTGTTCCTTCTTTCACTGTGTCTCTCTCTGTCAAATAAATAAAATCTTAAAAAAGAAAAAAAAAAAAAGAAATGAACAAGCTGTCTTTCAAAGTAGAGGTACCAGTTCGCATTCCTACCTGCAATGAATGTTGGCTTTTGCTGTTCCACATTGTAGCCAGCATTTGCTGTTGTCAGTGTTCCAGATATTGACTATTTCAGTAGGTGCGTAGTGGTATTTCACTGTTGTTCTGATTTGCTTTTCACTGATGACATGTGATGTGATGCATCATATGCTTGTTCGCCATCTGTATATGTTTGGTGAAGAGTCTGTTAAGATCTTTGGCCTCTTTTTTCATCACGTTGTTTGCTTTCTTTTAGTTGAATTTTAAGAGTTCTTTGTTAATTTTGGAGAACAGTCCTTTAATAGATGTTTTGCAAATAGAAATATTTTGTAAATATTTTCTCCTAGTCTGTGTCTTGTCTTTCTTTCTTCCTTTCTCTTTCTTTTTTTCTTTCTTTCTTTCTTTCTTTCTTTCTTTCTTTCTTTCTTTCTTTCTTTCTTTCTTTTTCTCTTTCTTTTTTTTAGAGCGGGGGAGAGAGGGAGATGGGGGAGGGACAGAGGGAAGGAGAGTCTTAAGCAGGCTCCATGTCCAGCACAAAGCCTGACACAGGGCTTGATCTCACAACCCTTGATCTCCCAAACCTGATCTGGCATTAAGAGTCGGATGCTTAACTGACTGAGTTGTCCCTCTTCTCATTGTCTTGATATTGTTTTTCACAGAGTAGAAGTGAAGTCATTAATTTTAATGAAGTCTAGCTTATCCGTTATTTCTTTTATGGACCATACCTTTGGTGTTGTATGTAAAAAGTCATTGTCATACCTAGACATCTAGGTTTTCTCCTATGTTATCTTCTTTTTTTTTTTTTTAATTTTTATTTATTTATTCGACAGAAATAGAGACAGCCAGCGAGAGAGGGAACACAAGCAGGGGGAGTGGGAGAGGAGGAAGCAGGCTCATAGCAGAGGAGCCTGATGTGGGGCTCGATCCCAGAACGCCGGGATCACGCCCTGAGCCGAAGGCAGACGCTTAACCGCTGTGCCACCCAGGCGCCCCTCCTATGTTATCTTCTAGTAGTTTTATAGTTTTGCATTTTCAATTTAGATCTGTGATCCATTTTGAACTAATTTTTGTGAGGCGTGTAAGGCCTGAGTCTAGATTCACTTTTTAGCATGTGGATGTCCAGTTGTTTCAGGACCATTTTTTGAAAAGACTATCTTTGCTCCATCGTATTGCCTTTGTTCCTTTGTCAAAGATCAGTTGACTATATATATTTGGGTTAATTTCTAGATATTTTGTTCCATTGATATATTTGTCTAGTCTCTTGCCAATACCGCACTCTAGATTACGTACTTTATAGTAATTCTTGAAGTTGGATAGCATCAGTTCTCTAATTTTTTTTTTCTTTTCTTTCAATATTGGCTGGTTATTCTGGGCTTTTTGCCCCTCCATATAAACTTTAGAATCATTTGCCAATGTCCACAAAATAAGTTGCTGAGATTTTTATTGGAATTGCATTGGATTTATATATCAAGTTGGAAAGAACTAGCATCCTTTCAATATTGAATCTTCCTATCTATGAACATGGAATATCTCTCCACTTATTTAGTTATTTGATTTCGTTCTTCAGAGTTTTGTAGTTTTTCTTATATAGATCTTGTACATATTTTATTAGATTTATACTGAAGTGTTTTATTTTGGGGGGGCTACTAATGCAAATCATATTGTGTTTTTAATTTTAAATTCCACTGGTTTGTTCTGGTATATACAAAATGATTGACTTATGTATATTAATCTTGCATCTGGGAAACTTGCTAAAATCAATTGTTAGTAACAAGGGTTTTTTTGTTGTTGATTCTTTTGGATTTCCTACATGATCATGCCATCTGCAAAGAAAAGACAGTTTTATTTCTTCCTTCCTAATCTGTGTACCTTTTATTTCATTTTCTTATCTTATAGTATTAGCTAGTACTTCCAGTACAACGTTAAAAAGGAGTGGTGAGAGGGAGTGTCCTTGCCTTATCCCTTATCTTAGTAGGGAAACTTTTTTTTCTCACCAGTAAGTATGAGCTGTAGTATTTTTGTAATTTTTTTTTTAATCAAGCTGAGGAAGTTCTGCTTTGCTCCTAGTTTACTGAGAGTTTTTATGATGGATGGGTGTTTAGTCAAATGCTTTTTCTGAATCTGTTGATGTGATCATGTGATTTTTCTTTTTTAGCTTGTTGACATGATGGATCACATTAATTGATTTTCTAATGTTGAACCAGGCTTGAATACCTGGGATAAATCCCACTTGGTTGTGGTATATAATTATTTCTATACACTGTTGGATTTAATTTGCTAATATTTTGTTGAGGATTTTTACATCTATGTTCATGACAGATATTGGTCTATAGTTTTCTTTTCTTGTAACATCTTTGTCTGATTTTGATATTAGGGTAATGCTGTCCTTAAGAATGAGTTAGAAAGTATCCCTTCTACTTCTATCCTCTGAAGGGATTGTAGAGAATTGGTATACCTCCTTCCTTAAATATTTTCTCAAGGTAAAATTTTAAAGTACGGTTTTCAATTGGAAATTATATAGTGTCATAGAGTAAAAAGAGCTCAAATCTTAAGCAGATTTCCTGAATAATCGTCACAGGAAAATGAAGTGCTCAATCACCTAGAAACCTGTCCTAGGCATTGTGTTAGGTGTTTAATAAACACACATATATACACACACACACACACACAATTCTATATATTTCCTACAGGAACATTCTTTCATAAAACCAGAGTACAATGATTAAAATTAGGAAATTAAAATTGATCCAAGAGTATTGTCTGATATATGAATTATATTAAAAAGTTGCCATTTGTCTTAATAATGTCTGCTATAACAAAACAAAAGTCTGGGTCATGTGTTGCATTCAGTTCTTATTTAATTTGAAATGATTCCACAGTCTGTCTTTGTCTTTCATGACATTGACATCTTTCTGGAGTACAGGCAATACACTTTGTAGAATATCCCTCAAATAAGGTTTGTCAGATGTTTCTTCGTGATTAGATCTAGGATGTGGCTTTTGGTAGGAACATCACAGAAGTGATGTTTTCTTCTCAATGCATCCCTTCAGGAGGTGTATAATACCAATTCATCCATGTCCTTCTTTTTATAGTACTTAGCATCTAGGATTGGTGACAGGCACACAGAGAAATAACTGTGATATAGTCTGATTAGCACAGTAAGAGAGGCATGCTTGTGTGTGTGTGTGTGTGTGTGTGTATGTGTCTAACATCTTTTATTCCTTCCTTACATTCTATTGGCTCCTCTTCTTGCCCCAGCCTTTGCTGCCACAACCAAATATGTATGCCCTGCCATGGCCTTGCCTCAAATGCATAGATCATCTCTTGCTTTTTTGCAGTAAGGGCTTTTATGCGACAACCATGGGGAATGCCTGCAGAAGCCCATCCAGTTGTTTTGGCATAGGCACAGACTGGGGAGTGTGAGAGAATAAACACTCACTGAGGCAACCTTCTACCACTGAGATGTAGAGCCAGTGAATCCATCATCTTCCCTTCTGTGTCAGACAATTCTGATGATTCTGAAACACAATTCACACAGCTTTCAAAGGACTCCTCAGTAAGATCAAGCTCTGGGTGGCCACAATGGTGACCAGCTCAATAATGCACCCTTGGATTAGCTTTCTTTCTTCCCAGACCCGTTTCATCCTTCTCCAGACCCCTCTGCCCTCTGCTCCTGCCCTCTAGAATTATTTCCCAGAGTAAACCAACTGCATCAAAGTCCTTGTCTCAGACTCTGCCTTTTGAAGGAACTCAAGATAAGACATTTGATATGAGGCGTAGACCTAGAAAGCAGACCATCAGGAAGAGATTCTGGAATTGAATCCCTTGCCAGTCGAACACTTCCAGTGTGGGCAGAAAGTGTAGGTGGCGATAACCCCTAGCCTGAATCAGGACACTAAGACTTTCATGGGTAGATGTTTGGGATGAGGTATAGATGGAAAGTCAAGCATTTGCTTATGGACTGGGAATGGTCCTTGAACAGTTTAAAGACAGTGGTACTTTTTTAATTCAAGTATAATTAATGTACAGTGTTGTGTTAGTTTCAGGTGTACAATATAATGATTCAACAATTCTATACATTTCTCAGTGCTCATCAGAGTACCTGTACTCTTTATCACCTTGATCTGCTTTCCCTAACCTCCTACCCACCTCACCTCTGGCAACCACCCGTTCATTTTCTAAATGTAAGAGTCTGGTTTTTTGTTTGTTTCTTTTTTGTTTGTTTTGTTTCTTAAATTCCACATATAAGTGAAATCATATGGCATTTGTCTTTCTTGACTTATTTCATTTAGCATTATACCTTCTAGGTCCTTCTGTGTTGCATAAATCTGTTCGAATTAGTGTGTTTCATTTTTTGGGGGGTAAAAATCCAATAGTGTAATTACTGGATCATGTGGTAATTCTAGTTTTAATTTTTTAAGGAACCCACATACTGTTTTCCATAGTGGCCATACCAATTTGCATTCCTCGCCAACACTTGCTATTTCTTGTGTTTTTGACTTTAGCCATTCTGACAGGTGTGAGGTGATAGCTCATTGTGGTTTTGATTGCATTTGCCTTATGATTAGTGATGTTGAGCATCTTTTCAAGACAGTGGTATTTATAAGACCTGTGGATTGCCTCACTTTTGTTAAGGGCTTTTGAAGAATTTTTTAAAAAGAAAAAAATAGGCTCAAGTTACCAACCTTCAATTCAAGACAGGCTGTGAAAATCAGAAAGCCTCCAAAGCAGTATTTAAAGACATGCTTATCTTTTGCACCCATAGAGGAAACTGTGCTGATAATCAGATCCAGGACTGATCAATAAGGTAGTATAGCTCCAAGGAGACTGAATGCAGTGCCTTGACAAGTCCTCTATGCCAAAGGAAGGGCCTTGGTACAGAAAGAAAGGAACCCTAAGACTTGCTACTGTAGCATGTAGGTGGACAAGCCTGAGAAATTTGAACCCCCAGATTCTTTTGAACTCTGTATTAGCACAAGTGGCTCCCTGTGCCTTACTTGAGAATAGCCTCCTGTTTCTGGAGACACTACAAAAACCTCAGATGAGGAAATAGCATATAATTAAACAAAAAATGTTAAGACTTGGTTAATATTTTACCTGAAAGGACAGAGGATAGGAATTAATTTTTAAAATGTTGGGCCAAGGAGGGCAGAATATAATGGTGGACAGGAGAGAAGTTATTGACGTTGAAAAATACTTTCATGACATAGCAAGGATACATGGAGCTAGTCCTAATATATTGCTGGGATGGTTCTCTAAAGTTTGGATAGAATGAAGGGCTATAGGAAATGAAGGAGAGATTCTAGAAGTGCCTTAACTGCCTTAAGGAAGGTGTCAGAAGGCTCAGGGAGGTTTTAATTTAATTTAATTTAAAATACGAAACCTGAGAATCTTCCATCTGACTATGTTCCTTGTAAGGGCCCAGAAGACATACCCATCTCCAAGGCAGTAAGTAATATGATAATGACTGGCATCTTTGAAAAGCTCAGTCATAGCTATTCACTGTGGTTGACAGTAAGAAATGCTGCTGTGGAACTGGGCTCCCCAATATCAATTAGGCTGATAAAAATCCAAAATAGCAGAGGCCAGATGGATCACATGACTGACAGAAGGAAAGTTCACGTAATTATAATAATAGACTGCAAAGTCAGAGTGGCAACCAGAAGGTCTTCACCCACAGGGCTCTGTGATAATGATTAATAGACCATGATGTTCCTCAGGGCAAGTTAACTGAATGTCCACTAGGGTGTTACTTGACATTTATGTATAACCAGGAAGAGTGAACAGCTGGTGATGCCAGCTAGCTCAATGAAAAGTTGCAAGCTCTCACCCACTTTACAGATTAGGCAAGTTCTCAGACCTAAAGCTCATCATTTGAAGCGGAGACTGAGTAAAGACCCACCAATACTAAAACAAGTATATATACTACGTAGTCTCCCAATTATTCTCCAAAAGGAAATTTGCCCACTTATGGGGAAATTGTACATTGAAAAATGGGAAGTGTATAGGCATTTCAAGGCTTGTTGGATACAGGTTCTGAGCTGACACTAATACCAGAAAGCTAGAAGCACTATCATAGCTTTTGGGAAAGTGGGAGTCCATGGAAACCAGATGGCTCAGGTTCCTCTTACAGTGGTCCCATGGAGTCACAGACCACTTTTTTTATATCCCTGGTTTCCAAGTGAATGATTGGAATGGATATAGTCAGAAACTAGCAGAACCTTCATTTTGGTTTCTCCTCTTGTACAGTAAAAATTATTATAAGAGGAAGGACCAGTGGCAGCCCTGAAACTACACATTCTTCCTGGCTAAGATAGTGCATCAGAAGGAATACAACATCCTGAGAGGAAATATAGAGACTAGTGCCATCATCAAAGACTTAAGGGATGCATAGGTGTTGGTATTCATCATATCCCTATTCAACTCAGTGATTTAGGCTGTTGAGCCCCTGGAAAAACCATCATAGAAAGTTATGGTGGACTACTATAAACTTAACCTAAGAATAGCCCAATCACAGTTGCTGTGCCAGATATGGTATATTTGATAGAATATAACTACAGAGCTTTTGGCACCTAGTACATAGTTATTGCTCCAGTGAATAGGTTCTTCTCAATCCCTGTCAGTAAAAGGAGCACAGGTGGTCACCACTTATGTGGGAAGGAGAGCAGAACATATTCATTATCTTGCCCCAGAGCTATGTTAACTTCCCTGGTATCACAATATGTGTAGTCCACATAGACATTGATCAAGTTGACACTCCATAGAACATCATGCTACACTGATAAGGTGAGTAGCAAGGTGCTTCCACATCCAGTAATAACCATAAATGGACAAATGCAGCCCAAACAGGCTAAAGCAACTAAGGGCTTTATCCCCTCCAAGATGAAGAAGTGGGTAACCCACATGGTAAACAAACTAGGTAAAGCAAAGTGGTGGAAGAGAGAGAGGAAGAATATTAATTATGGCCTCGAGATCAATTACAGCTTGTAAGGGAATGCTGCTTGACTCTCTGACACTCCTGTATCAAATGTTTAGTGGGCATTGCTGTCAGCTACCACCTTGAAGGATCTCTGATAGACTACATATGAGGCAGGCTACTAGCATATCTGAGGAATACACATAGTGGAGTATATCAGACATCTCTTCTGCCCATTTCATATCCAGTTGAGTCAACGTGACCTGATAGATGATAGCTGCTAACTCTTACTTTCTGCCCTGGGGCTTATCTGCTCTGCAAACATGGAAGTATGAGAGTGAATAGTCAGTCCCTAAGGCAACAATATCAGGAGGGGACAAGATGTTTTCTTCTGTGTGTCAGCAACCAATTCCTAATTCTGCCCTCTCAAAAGCTTTCTAGCAAGGCAGAGCCCCTATTGCCTGTAAAGGTAAATTGATCAATAATGTACCTCTGTACTGATTTTTTGTTATCCTGTTTTACTTCTAGTATTCTACCCCCAACTCTTTTTCCCTGGGAACATGTCCCAAACTAAGTGAATATGAATATGAACCTTGTCACAGGTTCTTCTTTTTAGAAAACCCCAGCAAAGACAACAAAGTAAGATAGAGCCCCAAATATGGTGCTATAAGGATTTTCAGAGAAAATAAAAATTGAGTTATACCTTAAAGTTTCACCTTAAAAATTTTCCATGTGGATAGGAGGGAAGAGTGTTCTGGGTAGAAGTAAAATCATGGACAAAAGCAAAGAGGCAGGAAAAGACTTGGTAAATTCAGGAACTCTTAAATGTTTCACAATGGTTGGAGCAATAGAGTCATGCGCTGGATGTGGGAGGGGATGCACAGAGATAAGCAGGACTCTGATACAGAAGACTTTGTGTGCCATGCTTTTACAAAAAGCAGACTTCTTTTTGTAAACAATAAAGAAACAGTTACACTAATCCTTATACCAAACTTTTTGCCTAGCCTGAAGGATCGTGAAAACCAGCTTACTTTTTAATTTCCAGTTGAAACATGAGTTCCCGTTACCTATGAACATTTAGAGATGAAACTATTCTGAGAGAGCACATCGAAAATTCTAGAGAAAATGTGTGGTAACATAAAACAGACATTGTTGGTGTGCCTGAGTGGTGCAGTCAGTTAAGCATCCAACTCTTGATTTCAGCTCAGGTCATGATCTCAGGGTTGTGAGAATGAGCCCTGTGTTGGGCTCCATGCTCAGCATGGAGCCTGCATAAGACTTTCTCTCCCTCTGCTCCTCCCCACCACTCTCTCTCTCTCTCTCTCTCTCTCTCTCTCTCTCTCTCAAATAAATAAAAAAATCTTTTAAAAAAACCCCAAAAAACCAAACCAGACACTGTTGACTGCCTATCCAGATCCATTTCTTCTCCCCTCTCCTTTCTTGCTGAGAAGAGCCCCACTTTTGTTTGTGCAATTTTGTTCGTCTGACCATATAGTTTGAACAAGAGAAGGCCTTCCTGACTTCAGGTGATAGTCTAAGCCAGAGATTAGCAAACTTTTCCTCTAAAGAATCAGATAGTAAATATTTTAGGCTTTATGAGCAATATGGTCTGTATTTCAACTACTCAACAACACTGTTGTAATGTGAAGAGCAGTCTTTAAGAATACTAAATTTTATCTATAATATTGAACTTTGAATTTCACCTAATTTTTTCAAAAAAATCTGTTATAAAATTTTAATTCCAGTATAATTAACATACAGTGTTATATTAGTTTCAGGTGTACAGTATAGTGATTCAACAATTGTATACATTACTCAGTGCTCATCATGATAAGTGTACTCTTAATCCACTTCACCTGTTTCACCCATCCTCCCACCCACCTTCCCTCTGGTAACCATCAGTTTGTTCTCTATAGTTAAGAGTCTGTTTTTTTGTCTCTTTTTTTTTTTTTCTTAAATTCCACATATGAGTAAAATCATATGGTGTTTGTCTTTCTCTGATTGGTTTATTTCACTTAGTGTTATACTCTCTAGATCCATCCATGTTGTGGTAAATGGCAAGATTTCATTCTATGGCTGAGTAATATTCCATTGTATATACATATACCACTTCTTTATCCATTCATCTATCAATGGACACTTGGGCTGCTTCCATAATTTGGCTATTGTAAATAAGGCTGCAATAAACACAGGGGTGCATATATCTTTTCAAATTAGTGTTTTTGTATTATTGGGGTAAATATCCAGTAGTGGAATTACTGTATCATATAGTAATTCTATTTTTAATTTTTTAAAGGAATCTTCATGTTGTTTTTCACAGTGGCTACACCAGTTTGCATTCCCACCAACAGTGCACAAGGGTTCCTTTTCCTCCACATTCTTGCCAAGGGAGTGACAGGCAGAGGGAGAAGCAGACTCTCCGTTGAGCAGGGAGCCCTGCTCTATCCCAGGAGCCTGGGATCGTAACCTCAGCTGAAGGCAGATGCTTAACTGACTGAGCCACCCAGGCATCTCTTCTGCCAATTTCTTAATTAGATTATTTGTTTTTTGGTGTTGAGTTGTGTAAGCTCTTTATATACTTTGGATACTAACCCCTTATCTGATATGTCATTTACAAATATCTTCTCCCATTCAGTAGGTTGTTTTTTTGTTTTGTTGATTGTTTCCGTGCAGAGGCTCTTTATTTTGACGTAGTCCCAATAGTTTATTTTTGCTTTTATTTCCCTTGCCTCTGGAGACATATCTAGGAAAATGTTGCTGTGGCCAATGCCAGAGAAATTACTGCATGTATTCTCTCCTAGGATTTTTTTTTTTTGGAAGATTTTATTCATCTATTTTATTTTAGAGAGAGAGAGAGCAGGGGAAGGGGGCAGAGGGAGAGAGAGAGAGAATCTCAAGCAGACTCCATGCTGAGCACAGAGCCTGATGTAGGGCTCAATCCCACAACCCTGAGATCATGACCTGAGCCAAAACCAAGAGTCAGACACTCAACCGACTGAGCCACCCAGGTGCCCCTCTTCTAGGATTTTTATGGCTTTGGGTCTCACAATTAAGTAATCCATTTTGACTGTATTTTTGTGTATGGAGTAAGAAAGTGGCCCAATTTCAGTTTTTTACATGTAGCTATCTAGTTTTCCCAGCACCATTTGTTGAAGGTATTTTTCCCATTGCATAGTCTTGCCTCCCTTGTTGTAGATTAATAGACCATATAAATGTGGGTTTATTTCTGGTCTCTCTATTCTGTTCTGTTGATCTATGTGTCTATTTTTGTGCCAGTACCATACTGTTTTGATTACTACAGTTTTGTAGTATATCTTGAAGTCTGGAATTGTGATATCTCCAGTTTTATTCTTCTTTTTCAAGATTGCTTAGGCTATTCAAGGTTTTTTTTTTGTGTGTGTGTGGTTCCATACAAATTTTAGGATTAGTTGTTCCAGATCTGTGAAAAATGCTGTTGGTATTTTGATAGGGATTGCACTAAATCTGTGGGTTGATTTGGGTAGCATGGACATTTTAGCAATATTATTCTCCCAATCTGTGAGCATGGAATATCTTTCCATTTCTTTGTGTCATTTTCAATTTCTTTCATCAGTATTTTACAGGTCAGAGTACAGGTCTTTCACCTTCTTGGTTAAGTTTATTCCTAGGTATTTTATTATTATTATTTTAAGATTTTATTTATTCATTTGAGAGAGAGAGAGCACAAGCAGGAGAGGCAGAGGGAGAGGGAGAAGCAACCCCCACCCCCTGCTGAGCTGGGAGACTGATATGGGGCTCAATTCCAGGACCCTGAGATCATGACCTGAGCTGAAGGCAGACGCTTAACCATCTGAGCCACCAGGAACCCCATATTTTATTATTTTTGTTGAAATTGTAAATGAGACGGTTTCCTTAATTTCTCTTCCTGCTGCTTCATTATTAGTGTATAGAAATGCAACAGATTTCTATATATTGATTTGTATCCTGCAATCTTACTGAATTCATTTATCAGTTCTAGTAGTTTTTTGGTGGAGTCTTTCAGGTTTTCTATATATAGTACAATATCATCTGCAAACAGTGAAAGTTTTACCTCTTCCTTACCAGTTGGATGTCTTTTATTTCTTTTTCTTGTCTGATTGCTGTGGCTAGGACTTCCAGTATTATGTCAAATAGAAATGGTGAGAGTGGACATCCTTGCATTGTTCCTGACTTTAAGGGAAAAGCTCTCAGTTTTTCACCATTGAGTATGATGTTAGCTGTGGGTTTTTCATATGTGGCCTTTATTATGTTGAGGTATGTTCCTTCTAAACCTACTTGTTTTGGGATGTTTTATCATGAATGGTTGTAGTACTTTGTCAAATACTTTTTCTGCATCTATTGAAATGATCGTTTGGTTTTTATCTTTTTCTCTTGTTGATGTGATGTATCATGTTGATTGATTTGCAAATGTTGAACACTTTTGCATCCCAGGAATAAATCCTACTTGTTTGTGGCGAATGATTTTTTTTAGCGTATTGTTGGATTCATTTTGTTAAGGATTTTTGCATCTTTGTCCATCGGTGATATTGGCCTATAGTTGTCTTTTTTTAATAGTGTCTTTGTCTGGTTTTGGTATCAGGGTAATGCTGGTCTCCTAGAATGAATTTGGAAGCTTTCCTTCTTCTATTTTTTGGAATAGTTTGAGAAGAATAGGTAGTAACTCTTCTTTAAATGTTTGGTAGAATTCACTTATGAAGCCATCTGGTCCTGGACTTTTGTTTGTTGGGAGTTTTTAAATTACTCATTCAATTTCATTGCTGGTAATTCATCTGTTTAAAATTTTCATTTCTTCCTGATTCAGTTTTGGGAGGTTATGTGTTTTTAGGAATTTATCTATTTCTTCTGGTTTGTCCAATTTGTTGGCATGTAATTTTTCATAACATTCTCTCGTCATGGCTTATTTTTTTGTGGCATCAGTTGTTATTTCTCCTCTTTTATTTCTGATTTTGTTTATTTGAGTCCTTTCACTCTCTCTCCCAACTTCTTCTCTCTCTCTTTTTAATCAGTGTGGCTAAAGGTTTATCAATTTTGTTGATCCTGTCAATGAACCAGCTCCTGGTTTCATAGATCTGTTCTATTGTTTTTATAGTTTCTATTTTATTTATTTCTGCTCTAATCTTTATTATCTCCTTTCTTCTACTGGCTTTGAGTTTTGTTTGTTCTTATTCTGTTCCTTTAGATATAAGGTTAGGTTGTTTATTTGAGATTTTTCTTGCTTTTTGAGGTAGACCTGTATTACTATAAACTTCGTTCTTAGAACAGTTTTTGTTGCATCCCAAAGATTTTGGATTGTTGTATTTTCATTTATCTCCATATATTTTAAAATTTCCTCCTTGATTTCTTGGTTGACCCATTCATTGTTTAGTAGCATGTTATTTAACTCAATATATTTGTGTTCTTCCCAGATTTTTTCTTCTGGTTGATTTCTAGTCTATAGCACTGTGGTCAGAAAAGATGCATGGTATGACCTCAGTCTTTTTGAATTTATTGAGACTTGTTCTGTGGCCTAAAGTGTGATCTATTCTGTAAAATGTTCCATATGCACTTGAAAAGAATGTGTATTCTGCTGTTTTAGAATGGAATGTTCTGAATATATCTGTTAGATCCATCTGGCCCAATGTGTCATTCAAAGCCATTGTTTCCTTGTTGATTTTCTGTTTGGATAATCTACCCATTGTAGTAACTAGAGTGTTAATGTTCCCTTCTATTATTGTATTACTATCAATGACTTCCTTTATCTTGGTTATAAGTTGCTTTATGTATTTGAGTGTTTCCGTGTTGGATGCATAAATATTTATAATTGTTGTATCTTCTTGCTGGATTGTTCCTTTTATGATTATGTAGTGTTCTTGTCTCTTGTTATAGCCTTTGTTTTAAAGTCTATTTTGTCTCATATAAGTATTGCTACCCCAGCTTTCTTTTCACTTCCATTTGCATGATAAATGCCTTTCCATCCCTTCACTTTCAATCTGCATGTGTTTAGGTCTGAAATGAGTCTCTTGTAGGCACATATAAATGGGTCTTGCTTTTTTATTCATTCTGTCACCCTATGCCTTTTGATTGAAGTATTTAGCCCATTTACATTCAAAGTAAATGTAATAATTGATAAGTATGTATTTGTTGCCATTTTGTTACTTGTTTTATGGTTGTTTTTCTAGTTATTCTCTGTTCCTTTCTTCTCTTGTTCTCTTATCTCACAGTTTGCTGGCTTTCTGTAGTGATATGCTTGGATTCCCTTCTCTTTATTTTTTGAATACCTATTACCAGTTTTTGATTTGTGATTACCATTGTTTATATATAACATCTGAAGATATAGCAGTCTATAGTAAGTAGATGGTTGCTTAAGTTTGAACCCACTTTAAAAGCATTACATTTTTAGCCCTCTCTCCCTCCATGTTTCAGGTATATGGTATCATACTTTACATCCTTTTATTTTGTGAATCCCTTGACAGATTTTTATAGTTAGACTTAATTTTACTGCTTTTGTGCTCCCTACTTTTCTTACTCCTGCTTATGGTCTATCCTTTCCACTCAGAGTCCTCCTTAATATTTCTTGTAAGGCTGGTTTAGTGGTGATGAATTCCTTTAATTTTTGTTTGGGAAATGATTTCATTTTATATTTGAATGATAGCCTTGCTGGATAGAGTATTCTTGGTTTCAGGTTATTTTCTTTCAACACTGTGAATATATCATGCCACGTTCTTCTGGCCTGCAAAGTGCCTGCTGAAAAATCAGCTGGTAGGCTTATAGGGTTTTCCCGGTAACTGTTTTCTCTTGCTGCTTTAAAAAAAATCTCTCTTTATTACTACTCTTTGCCATTTTAATGACTATTTGTCTTGGTGTGGACCTCCTTGGGTTGATTTTATTGGGGGCTCTCTGTGCCTCCTGGCTCTAGATTTGTTTCTTTCCCCAGATTTGGGAAATTTTCAGCTATTACTTCTTCAGATAAATTTTCTACCCTCTTTTCTCTCTCTTGTCCTTCTGGGATATCTAAATGTAAATGTTATTATGCTTGATGGTGTCGCTGAGTTCCCTGAGTCTGTTTTTCTTTCTTTCCTTCTTTCTTTCTTTCTTTCTTTCTTTCTTTCTTTCTTTCTTTCTTTCTTTCTTTCTTTCCTTTCTCTTTCTTTCTTTCTTTCTTTCTTTCTTTCTTTCTTTCTTTCTTTCTTTCTTTCTTTCTTTCTTTCTTTCCTTCTTTTTCTCTTTCTTTCTTCCCCCCTCCCCCCTCCTGTTCAGCTTGATTGCTTTCCATTACTCTGTCCTCTGGTTTGGTGATCCATTCTTCTGCTTCCTCTCGTCTACTCTTGATTCCCTCCAGTGTATTTTTTTTCCTTCTACTGTATTTTTATTTCAGTAATTGAGTTCTTCATCTGTGATTGGTTCTTTTTTTTATGTTTTCTATCTCTTTGTTGAGGATCTCATTGAGGTCCACCATTCTTTTCTCCAAGCTGGTGTGTATCTTTATGACCATTACTTTTAATTCTCTACCAGGCATATTACTTATCTGTTTTGTTTAGCTCTCTTTCTGTGATTTTTATCTTGTTCTTTAATTTGGGATATATTCTCTGTGTCCTTATTTTGTGTAACTCTGTGTCTGTTTTTATGTGTTAGGAACATCAGCTATATCTCCTGCTTCTGAAAGTAGTGGTCTTATGAACAAGAGGCCCTATGGTGACTTGAAGAGCAACATCCTCTGGTCACCAGAAACTGGCACTTCAGGGGTATCTCCTATATGTGTTGTGTGCACTCTACTGTTGTGGCTGAGCCACGTTTGCCTTTAGTCCAGTCATCTGCAATGGCTTTCTTTGCCTTTTGGTCCCTGTAGTGTTAGTGGTCCAGTCTGGGGCCACCTTAGGCTTGAGTTGAATCAGACTCAGCATTTGCCAGAGCTGTGGTAGCACCAAACTGCAGGGTGCTCTCCCTATGTTGTTCCCTAAGAAGATTTCGTTGGTGGTTAGAGCTGCAATCAAACCAGATGTCTGCCCCCTGCCCACTGCTAGGACCCCAGTTGAACTATTGTGTGTGGTTTTCTTCCCATCTTCCTGGGACAGAGTCAATTCGGGGTGGTGATGGCCTCTGTCATGGCCGTTTGCACACTGCTATGTTTGTGTGGCTGCTTTGGATGGACACCTGCCATGTGTATTGAAGGGGGTGGGTGTGTAGGAGAACTTGGGGGTAGGGTGCGCAGGAGGGGACATGCAGTAGTTCAGGAAAACTGCTGAGGCCAGACTGGAGGGGGCAGGCCTGCATAAGAGTTTGGGGGACAGGGCATACTGTTTGCAAACTAGGTGGAGAGTGTTTGGACTATGCTATTTCCTCAGGTATCAGTGTACCTAGGCTGGGGAGCAGGGGAGGGAAATGGTGCCCTCCAGCTCTTTTGTTCTTGGTGAAGTTTCCCAAAGATCCCTGCCCCTCCAGCATAGGCTCTGAGAGGCATTTTTCAAACTGTTGCTTCTATGCGATATCTGCATGGGGCTGTTTATTGTGCTGTCTTTTTAAGGGTAGAGACTCGTTTTCTATCACCCTCTCTCTCAGGTGTTAAAGTTCCAGGTGTTAAGTCCCACTGATTGCAAGAAGTTGCAAAGTTAGGCCCCTCAGGTTTTTAAAGCTAAATGTTATGGGAATTCATCTTCCCAGTGCAGGTCCCCCATGGCTGGGATGGGGTCTGCTCCTCACCCCTCTCCATGCCTGCAGCATCCCTCCCTCCTGTGCCAGTCCTGCATGTCTCTTTGGCTCCTGATTGTGTCTCTGCCCCTTCCTATCCTCTTTGATGTGGCCTCTTCTCTGCATTTAGCTTGGAGAGTCTGTTCTGCCAGTCTTCAGGTCATTTTCTGGGTTATTTATACTGATGTGGATTTTATGTAGCTGTATCCATAGGATGAGGTGAGCCTAGGATCTTCCTACTCTTCCATCTTCCCTGGAAGTCACCTAATTTTTCTGTATCACAAAGTAATATTTTTCTTTTGATTTTTTGCAACTATTTAAGAATATAAAACCCATAGTCCATGGCCTATACAAAAACAGGCAATGAGCCAGATTTGCTCATATGCCATAGGTTGTCAACCCTTTGTATAAGTTAATCAGGGTGGTCTAATTTCCTTTGCCAAATATTGGCTTTAGCATGGACGGGTAGCTGCATCTTGACCAATGCAACTTGAGCGATGGTATGCTGCAGGCTTTCCTTGATTTAAAAAAGAGGCACATGAAAAGGAAGAGTCCTTTTATTGCTTGTAGATACTGCTATGTGATAAATAATGCCTACAGCTGCTGTAACCATGTTGCAACCATGAGACTTCTTGACTTTTTATTGAGAATAGCAGAGTAGAAAGAAAGAATCTGAATCTTCATAATATCAATGAGCTGTGTAATTAACCTGGAAAATACTTGAATCTTTATGAAATTACTCAAGTGTTGAATTAACTTGATGCTAGATGTCTTGTTGTAAGAAACAATAAAGGTCCCTATCATATAAGCCACTTCTAGTCACATTTTCTGTTACTTGAAGCCAAAAATATTCTGATACTAAAGGACCCAGGGGAATACTACTTAAGTCATTAAATAGAACAAAATAGAACTATAAATGCTGCAGTGGAAGGATATCCAAGTCAAATTCTTTTTTTTTTTTTTTAAGATTTTATTTATTTATTTGACAGAGAGAGAGACCGCCAGAGACAGAGGGAACACAAGCAGAGGGAGTGGGAGAGGAAGAAGCAGGCTACCGGCCGAGGAGCCTGATGCGGGGCTCGAACCCAGAACACCGGGATCACGCCCTGAGCCAAAGGCAGACGCTTAACGACTGCGCCACCCAGGCGCCCCCCAAGTCAAATTCTTAAGTGGAAAAAAGCGAAGTATGGAATAGTTTGCACAGTGAGGATGTCATCTTAAGGATATACAGGTATATACATTAAAATTTGGGGGAAGACTATGATTGATTATGATTAACTCTAGGAAGTGTTATTGGAATGAATGGGGAGGAAAAACAGACTTAATTTTAATTGTAGGTATTACCTTATTATTTATATGTTTTAAAGGATGTGCAATTATTACTTTTCAAATTGAAAAGCTGATTAAAAAATAGAAAATTGTTAACGTATGGATAAGCAAGTATTGTGAATAGGATTCTGCAGGATTTTGGAGATGTAGCAATTCGATGCTGATGTCTAAAATGTAGTAAGGCCCTAGATTCACATAAATGATTTCACTTCTGGGTGCCTGGGTGGCTCAGTTGGTTAAGTGTCTGCCTTCAGCTCAGGTCATGATCCCAGGACCCGAGCCCTGCATTGGGCTCTCCGCACAGAAGTGAATCTGCTTCTCTCTCTGCCTCTGTGATCTCTCTTGTTCTCATTCTCTCATGAATAAATTAAAAAAATGATTTCACTTCTATTTTATTTTCTTACTGTGGTATCTTTATGCTACCTTCTCTCTGAGTGAAGCTTTGAAAAGTATAATCTAGAAGAGCAGAGAGTAACATACTGCAACTACAACTATTTAGCTCCTCTTACCTTTCTGAGAGACAGAATATCTAATAGATTGCCTTTGGGTGTTACGACTGTGTCTTGTCTCAGTTACCATGTGTGTTAATGATTTAAAAGTGGGAAAAAGGGTACTCAGTAATGGAAGTTTCACTTCCATTCACTTCCTCCCCATTCATTCCAATTACACCTTCCTTAAGTTTCACTAGTGAGACTTAACTGGGAATGATTTGAGTAAGGAAGATAAAAGAGAATATTAAGACTGAGAAGAAAACAAAACAAAGACCTACAGCATGAGGGATTTAGGACAGCAATAAGGAAGAAATTTCTGATAGTAAAAACTATTACAAACAGAACAGAATAGAGATTAATTACACACACTGTGGACTTTTCATTATGACAGTTTAAAAGGAAATTATCATCTGTGTAGGATGGTATTATCATTAGAATCATAAAGATGAAAGAGAGTGTAGAGAGCACCTATTCCAAGCCCCTTCATTTTACAGATGACACAACTGAGGCTGAGAAATTAAAGTGACAAAGATCATCCAGTTAATTAGCTGTAAATCCAGAACCGGTGTTCAGTTTCTTATAATAGACTCTATACCACATTTACTGAGAATTAGTTTGTCTGAAGGCAGTAAAATAAACTACATGACTTCTCAAAGTCCTTTATATCTTAAAGACATTACTCAAGAACTAAAGCTGATTTATCACAACCAGGGATTTTTTTTTTTTTTTCTCCACCTGGGGTCCTTGCTCAGGGAGTCTTGAACCTTTTGATCTTTATGCAAAATTATGTGTATGTATGTTTGGAAATCTGTAGTTTCCAGTGCTTTCCTTTATGATGGACTGATTTAACAGCAGGTATCCCAAAAGCTGAATTTGAGATTAATCTCAGAGACTGAAAGTAGGAAAAATCATGCAATCAACGAGGTAACTAGTTAGAACCCAACCTCAGCAATGAGGGGTGGAGTTAAGGGGACTCTCCAGGTTCAGTGATAGGGGAATGTTCTCTGGAGCATCTGATTATATCAGCATACCAAAAATTGACTGCTTATGGAGGAAAACTTTCATGGGTTGGGGATTTTTGAAAGTCCAGGTGTCCAACTAAAAGTGCACAACAGACTTTTTCTCCTTAATACCTGACCCCCTCCCCCCCCCAAAAAAAGGTCTAGAAAATTCACCAGTTCAGCAACCAAAAAATGAAAGGGACATACCCTAAAGTTAAAAAAAGAAAAATCAAAAACTTGCAGACACACAAAAAAAATAACATTCTGAAACAAGTACCAAAGTATGAGATTAGCAAGAGTATCCCCAAATTTGTAGAGAGAGAAACCTAATACATCTCCTTACATTCATTTTCTCACTGTACATTACTAGAAATAGCTGAAAGAGAGGCTGCTGATATGGGGAAAGTGAACTATGGGTCTGACTCTAAAGAAGAGTTACTCACTAAAATGGGGAGATTATCTCATGTCTGAGGACATATTTTTTGATGGAAATAAGATGTAATCCTCAGCTAGGACAAACACTCAGCAAAGAGAGTATGGCCCGACTTGTCTAACACAAGTTTTATCTTTCAGAGCTTATCTCTCCTTCCTACCATTTCCTTTAGGTACAGAAAAGTAACAGAAGATGAAATACTCTGCTAACAGAAACTGAGTGGAAGCCAAACTGGACTCAGAGATCAAGGAAAGGAAGTAAAAACGTCATCCATGCCATATTACAGCAAACAGAATGTCTGTCAGAGCTATCCAAGCCAGAGCAAGGGGAAAAGAAATGACATAGTTACCATGTACACATGGTATGGCCAGAGACTGTATGTAACTTTTCTCAGGTCACAGAATTAAGATGGTAGAATTGGAAGTCAAACCCAGGTAGACTGACTAGCCTGGAAAATCTGGAGAGAAGAATGTTTGATTTACTAAACTTTCCTAAATGAGATAAAGCTGTTGAGCCAACTGTAGTTAGATTTCCAAATCTGATTCTTAGGTATAAATAAGATAATAAGAGAAAAGCCTCTGGTCCCTGTTCTCATAGCCTTAGAAGACAAAAATCATTCAGGATATCTCTCTTCAATGATGGGTCAGTAGCCTGGGGAAGAGGACAGGGACAGCAATGCTGGGGAACATTATGGGTGTGGCCTGGTCACAGTCTAGTTCTACAATAGCTACCATACATTCATATTGTCCAAATGAAGTCCTGCTATGAAAGTTTACGTCTTTTAATATTCTCTTAAATAGCAACCTCGGCAGGGGTCCAGCATAGTGAGTCAAGGCCCTATTAGCACAACTGTAGTCCCTTCCATTACTAAGTTAAACATGTCTGAAACATGAGTATCCTGTTCTAGAATCTGGGTGACAAGAGAGTGGATGTCATAGCTGGGGCCATTTTCTTCATGCATGACAACCAAGGCCCTGTTCTTTTTTTTAAGACAAAGCGTGAAGAACACCAAATTTGTTCCTGGCATGGGTTTTATCTGTAGTCCTGCAGTCCAGCAGTCACTCTGAAAAACATAAATGACACTAACTATATGGCAGCATACAGGGGGCAAGCAGAGGGTGGGCAGAGATGTGGAAAAGATGTGGAAGATCACTGAAAACATATTTTGACTTTTCCGTATTTCCCCTGATTCAAACAGAGGGCTAAGCCGCAAAGCTTCTCTCAACTGCTTTCATTGCCTAATGGTAGCAACATAAAAGATGCATTTTTAATAAGAATTAAATTCATTTCCTCTTAAAGTTGTGACTAATTTTAAGTACTATGTAGATAGTCAATGACAAAAAGTTTTCTGGGATTGTTGAATTGTCATGGAAAAGCTAATAAATAGTGTATTTGACATTGGATCAAAGAGGTAATTTTATGGCAACAGAAGTGCATCTTTCTATCCTGTCATGATAACATAATCAACTACCATATATCAATCTAATAGCTTATTAGCTGTTGTCTACATATTTGATTTCAGGGCCTGTTGATGCATCATTCGTTATTTGCAAACTACCTAATATGTAGAAGTCCTACAGAATCCCATGTAGCCATCATATTAATTCACTGTAAAGGGCAAATTTACCTGTAAAAGGGAGATATTTACAGTACTTCTTAGGCTTCATATGAGGATTAAATGGGATCACGTACATGATGGATTTAGAATAATGACTGGTACCTAGAATGTGTGTCAGGGCCCTTCCAGGAAATAGCATTCCCTCCATATGACCCAAAGGAAGAGGTGTTAGTGAAAGTACTACATACAGGGATGTGGGTAGGGTGAAGGGAACAAGAAGGGCTGGTCGGCACCCACAGACTAGCACTACGCCTCAGGCTGAGGGGACATGGGAACGAGAGCCAGCTGCCAGTTGGAACTGTAGAAGAGGGACCACCAGGTAGGCACTATAGCTTAAGAGGGATGAAACTGCTGACAGATATAGTCTGTCAAAGCAGAGGGGTGGAGTTGGAGGAAATACTCTGACCTATTTCTTATGCCAGTGCCTCCCATCAGCCAAACTCAAATAGCAGCCAGCTTGGCCTGATAGCGCAGGACATGTAGTCCTTGGTGATCAATTTGCTAGAACATAAGGCAGAAAGAGCAAAAAATGGATTGGGGGGGTAGTAGGGAGAAGGGGTAATGCAGATTAACCAGCATACTCTGGTTCATTTTCTATTTTAAACCAAAACATACTATCTGAATCCCACAAAGCTTGTACAAATGCATCTTTTCCCTACTGTGAGAAATAAATTATGTGGAGTTTTATTCATATAAATGCTCATATACTTTTTTTCTTCATTTATTATCTATTCATGTAACATAATTATGGAATAACTACTTTGAGAAAGCAATATGCTAAGCATTGTGTATAGGATTGGTATTCTTGTCCTCATAGAGATTGTCATTTACAAATCACTCACGTAAGTTAATATCATCTAAATAATATAGTAAAAATGCCCAATATAAATTTTCGTTTATGTAAAAGGGAGCAGTACGTCTAAAAAAAAATGGAGATTTTACATTTTAAATGTTCCTAGATTTGAGCAACTTTTTTTGGATCATATACCCACTTGAAAATCTGACGAAAGCTATAGATTCTCTCTCCAGAAAAAAAAGTGCGTATGCATACAAGAGCTTTCATCGATCACTGTCTTAGTTTCAAGCTTGTTCACTTGAGCCTTTCTTAGACACTCTTCCTTTTTTTTTTTTAATAATGATTTTTTATTATATTATGTTAGTCACCATACAGTACATCCCCGGTTTTCGATGTAAGGCTCGATGATTCATTAGTTCTTAGACACTCTTCCTATCTCCCCACTGGCAGGTGCTCATGGGATCTTTTTGGGCTTAGAGGTGCCCAGGAACACTGCAGAGGATCGAGGGTCAAAAGACAAAGAGCAAAATAAAACTTAGCGGCACTGCCTGGCATGGCCATACCTTGTTATTCCCAAGGAGTAATAAAATGATGGAGCCCTGGTGCTTAACAAGAAAAATTCGCTTCCATGTACAGAATGGGTGTTGCAAGGGCTCTGATCCATGAGGCTCCTGGGCACTCAACATGCCTTCACAGGGGACTCTTCTCTTGTTCTATGAGAGCACTTACTCCCCCCAACTCCCCATTTTCTGGTAGCAGGATATTTTCTCAGATCCAGCACTCCATACTCTTGCTACCTGGACAATCCTTTTTCCTTGCTCCCCCTTCAATATATACACTGTCATTTCAAATCCTCATTATTTTTCAACACAAAGTTCCATTATCTTTCACACTGATGGTCCTTGAGGGCAGACCCCAAGTTACTAGTACTGATTTCATTCTCTTTAGGGATGTGACCAGCTCAGTTTTTAAACATTCCCTGGAAAGGAAGAATTTGCATGCCACACTTCCCTCTCCCCCACCAAAAATAACAACAGGGGCACCTGGGTGAGTTCATAGGTTAAGAGTCTGACTCTTGATCTAAGCTCAGGTCTTGACTTCAGGGTCAAGAGTTCAAGCCCCACATTTGGCTCCATGCTGGGCATGGGGCCTACTTAAAAAAACAAAAACAAACAAAAAACCCCCCAAATTTGGTTATACATTCCTTTTAAGGGAGTAAAACTTAGGAAAAAATTGAACTGTTCTATTAAATCTAGTTGGATGTTTCAATTCTGCTGTATTCTTGTAAACACATAACTCTGTAAATGATTCCAGGGGTTTCAAGCTTTATATACCATATTATCTACTGCTGCATAATATATAATATATAATATATAATATATAAATAATAAATTATCCCAAAATTCAGCAGCTTAGAAAAATAAACAATATTTCACACAATTTTAGTGGTTGAGGAATCCAGGTACAGTTTAGGTGGGTGGTTCTGGATCAGGGTCTCTCCTGAGCTTACAGTAAAGATGTCAGCTGGCGTTGCAATCATCTGAAGGCTTGACTAGGGCTGGAAGATCTGCTATTAAGGTGGCTCATTCACATGCCTGCCAAGTCAATGCTGGCTGTTGGCAGGAGGCTCCACTTCCTTGCCATGTGGACCTCTCCGTAGGGGCTGCATGAGTGTCTTCATGACATGGCAGCTAGATCCCCCAGAGTTCGTAATCCAAGAGGAAATAAGACAGAATCCACAATGCCTTTTATGATGAAGCTTCCAAAGTCACACAGAATTTTTCTGCAATATCTTATTGGTTATGCATATCAGCCCTATTCAGTGTGGGAGGGCACTACCCAAAAGTATGAATACCACGAGATGAGAATTGTTGGCTTAGCAGTTGACTACTGCACATGTCAAATTCCATGTATCCTTTAATTCTCCAGCTTAATTTTATTTACATCAGTGATTTCTACAGAATATGAATGCAAAAATATTGTTCTCGTTTCATTTAAAATGAGATTATAGGATATTGCTAGATGTGCTTGCTTTTCTGTGTTAAAAGAGCAATACCTTGCCCCATCCCAGGTTTAGGTGGGTAGTATCTTCTTTGGTTCTAGAGTCCACAATTTTAATGAGATACAGAAATTTATAAAATGGCTTAAAGGAAACTCTTATAATCAATGGCTCTCATTAGAATTCAAAGGACTGTAACTATGGAACAGCATTTAGCTAAATCAAATAATCTGCATGGTATCTTAAAACTCATCTCTTTGTTGTGGTTACTAATTCTAGCATTTCATAGAACAAGTGTTTAATAAAGTACTAAACAGACCAAATAACAATTCACTGAGGATAATTACAACAGAAAAAATGTGGGGTAGAACCAAGAACAGTAGATGGGGAAGAGTTAGGAGACTCCTACACATGGTTATGCTACTACCTAGTTTTATGAGTTTAATCAGGTTTCTTAAATTCCCCAATTATCATTTCCCTATTTGTAAGATGTTAGCGTTTGACTAGAACTGGATGACCTCTAATGATGTCTTTAGCTCTAGTAGTCTCTGAAATTTCATATGAAGCCACATCTATATAGTAATTCCCCATTTCTCTCTGTCTGCTTCTAAATCCATTTCATAATTCTTCTCTGTCAAGGTCCATTTTCTCTTTGTATTTTATTCTCTTTCAGCAATTATTCTGCATACCTTCATAATTCTATGCTATTCTTTTGCCAATTTATCCATTGACATGTCTGCTTTCTTGGCTGTCCTTCACGGTACCCTGAATATACTGTCTCAAATCTGCATGTGGATAAGAACTCTGCAATTACCAAGATGGACTCTGATTAAATCTATAGGGTTCATTTTGGTCCATATTGAACCTCACCCAAGCCTCAACTTCAATATATTTTCCCCAGAATGGCTGCTCTTACTCCTGATTTCTTTCTTAATAACTATTGTTTTCAGTCAGACAGCAGTGATCTGTGGGAAGGCTAAACATCTCCATTTTTTGAAAACTCATACACCCCAATGTTTCTAATATATGGGCACCCATGAAACATTCCTTCCTGTTATTTATGCTTGTCACTATGTCACTCCCCCACAATTCAAGATCTTCTTTACCCCATTTCCCCACTGTTTCTTTCCGTTACTCCCATCCTCTATTTTCAGTAAATGCATGATGTAGGGTAAGGAGGAGCAAGATGAAAATTGAATTGTTGAAGTGAAAATTACTTCTGTCCACGTTAAAATGCATCTAAAAGCAGTTTGGAGCTCCAAAGGGAGAACCTTCATTCTGTTTAGTTCAGCATGCTGGGTGAAAGAGTTAAACCAAAATTCTTTGTTTGGGCTAGGACCAAAAGAATCAAAATCAGCTCAGACTGAAATGAGAGAAAGCAGCAGTGCTGGGAGGGCAGAGATAGATAAACCAGCTGCAAAGTTAACAGAGAACCTTGTTCTTCCCACGGCCATGCAGCAGCTATAAAAAGCAGTATACACCTCTCTGAGTGATACTGCTCATTTACCAATGACGCTGAGGCTACTTATTAGTTATCCAGCTATTTAATAGATAATATCTAGCTATTATTAGCTATTTATCTATTTTTATTTATTACTGGGTGCACCCAATTAGTGAACGGTCCTCTTCTCATGATAGCATCCAATCCCCAATTAATCCCTGCTTTTCCTAATCCCACCTCACAAAGAGCGTCCAATCCAGAACCGGTACTCGGTCTCCCTAGACCCTCCTGACTCCCTTTGGCGGGAACCTAAACCTTACAAAAAATACTTCATCCTCCTCTTTCCCTTGAACCAGGCTTCCTCTGGAGTGCCCTTCCTCCTGATTTACACATAAATTAGACTTTACCAGATGGCAGGCTTCTTCCCGGTGGTCTTGGCTGATTTGGCTTTAACAGGAAACAGGTTAGTATCAGGATCTCTAATAGACTTGTTTCGTTATGTCTGCTAAATCTTCCTCTGAGCAATTTAGATTTACAGTTTTTAATTGCTAAAAGCAAAGATACATGTTTTCTGTAATTGTTCCATCAGCACATTTCTAGGAAGGAATTCCCCACCCCTCCATCATACAGCCCTAATATCCGTTTAAAAATGGCTTTAGTCATTTTATCAGGTTCCAATTTCAGCGAATTCAGTTTAAATGACTTCGACTCTGTATTTCTGGGTTACATTGAAACGTAGCAGATGGGGGTCTGTGGGCTTTGAGGGTGTAAATTTTTTATGTAGTTACTGTTAATTCAAAACCAACGAAAGCAGGTTGGGTCATTTTAAAAAGGCTTCTCTAGGAGGAAGTCCCAAGCTTCACCCATGTTTTTCCGGGTGCCCACCGGAGGTATAAATTGCGGGATGACCTTTCTCAGCGTGGAGGAAAGAAGCGCGTCTGTCGTCTTCAGGAGCGATGTACGTCTGGATTCAAGCCTAACAGCCCAAAGTCTTGAACCTGGAGCCGGGTAAAGGTTCCGCCCCTGGTCTCTGGGAAGGAGTACCGGGGGTCTCGGAGCCGGACAAGGTGCTCGTGGGCGGGCGCCGTCACTGCAGCCTGGTGCCCCCAGTTCTCTGCGGCGCGGCGCCGCAGCTTCGTCTTGCTCCCACTGGGCCGCCAGGTTTCCCGCGTTATTGAATCACCCCTTGGCCGCCTCCCTCGAGCGGACAGTGGCGCACATCTGCCTCGTGCCCGGGGCCCGCCCCCGGGCCGCGCTACCCACGCCCAGAGCCTTCCGCCCGGCTGGCCAGGCGCAGTGCAGCAGAGCGCGCTCCCGCTCGGGGCCGGCCGGGCTCGCGCGCACGCTCGCAGGGACCCCCGCCCTCAGAGGAGGGGGTGGGGGCTAAGGGGGGAGGGGAAGGAGTCGGAGGAGGCGGCCGCATCGCCTCCGGCGGGGCTCGAGCTCGCCCTCGCGCGTGCCCTCCGTCGCGCCCGAGGCCCGCGAGGGTGAAACGCTTTCTCCCGGCATGCAGCGGGAGGAGGGATTTAATACCAAGATGGCGGACGGCCCGGATGAGTACGATACCGAAGCGGGCTGCGTGCCCCTTCTCCATCCAGAGGTGAGGAACCGCATCGAGTGCATTCCTCGCCCTTGGGGCCCCGACCTTCTCCCCACCCCCCAGGACTTGCGGAGGGCTGTGGCCTAACCGTGTGAGGGTAGTGGAACGTGCCGAAGTTGGGGAGGGCGGGGAGGCAAATCCAGGCCCGAGCGCAGCTGCGAGCGGATAACGGGGTGGAGATAGCGGGGCGGGCCTGGTCGGGGCGGGCTCTGGGACGCAGTCCCTGGCTCTGCCTAGAGGACAGAGGTGGAGATGTTGTTGGTTCTGCTCTGTCGCCACGCTGCTCGCGGCTGCACAGACGACGGGGGCCTGGTGCTGGTTTGGAACCGCAACTTACGGCCCTAGTCCTGCTCCAAGCTTCTCCGGGGCGAGGAGGGACCGCGTCTGGTTTTGATTTCTTCTCTTTTGCTTCGCTAGGGTGAATGACAGTATCTGTTCCTCCCATTTAGCTCATCACCGTGGGGGAGAACACAGTTTTTGGATAAAGTGGTGTCCTTCCAGGTTATGCCATAGGCAGCACCTCGGGGCACCTTGTGTCGGATGTCCTTATTTGAGCGTCTGTCCTTAAGCGATTAAAGAGAGAGGTCAGAACTTTTGGGAATAGACCCACGCCTACACTAGATTGTCAAAGTACCGTGTTTTGTTTTGTTTTGTTTTGTTTTGTTTTGTTTTGTTTGTTTTTTGGAGCCAGGGGAGGACAGTGCAACACGTTTCCCATCACAACATGAGTATCTTCCCATGTAAGTAAACAGTGCCCTGCTCCAGGATCACATTCTGTACTTGTTTACCTCTTAGTTTATAGCTGAGCTAGTGCTAGTTCAGTACTGGAAGTAATTTTGATGCATTCCAGTTTTTAATGATCCACAGTTAGGGGCGGATCAGACAGCGGCAAAGCTTCCTGAAGAACTCCTGTAGCTTTTATGAGGTTAAGGGAAGAAGACAACCTTTGTATTGTAGTGGGGGGAACAAACATGGAAGTCTCTACCTGGTTACTTTGCACTGGAATGATTCTACTTATTTCTGAATTTTGGGTTAAAGCATGCTTTTATTATTTAGTAAAATGTAAATAAAGACACACACTTAAACATGCTATATATTAATACTCAACCACCCTCTTATTCATCACTTTGATTTACCAGAAACAGATGGGACAGTTTCTTAGGAATATGCTTGAGCCACTCTCAATAGAAAAGGCTCCTCTGGATTTCTGAGAAACAGAACTGTACAGTAAAACTAAATATTTTTGTGACCAAGTTAGTACCATTTTTAGAACTGGCATTGGACACATACTTCTTTTAGTTCACACTTAGGCCTTAAAAATATGCCAAGAAATAAACAAAGTTTTCAGATGATGCATTGAAAATGTTGCTAAGGAGTATTTCTACTCATCTGTTCCTATGAAAGTTTCAAATAGTTAAATGTTGATTTTATGTATTTTAACATACTGTTCTTTTAATAAACCTTTGCTTTGTGAAAGGTGAAATAGTACGTTGTTTGGTACTTTAAGAATAATTTTAACTGGCAACGAATCCAGAGAGATACTGCTTGTAATAATGAAATGGCCTGTAGGCTTGAAATTGAGAGACCGGTCTTCAGGTTGCCATTTAAAAGAATATTATTAGAAAATCGGCTTGTCTTATCATTGAAAGTGGAAGTTGACATAAATGTTATCTACCTTTCTTTTTCACCTAGCAAACACAAGGTCTGATTAGGTTAGATGTTTTGTATTTTAAGCTTAAAATTACAAGAGCTAAGGTCTTTCTGCATTTTTCCTGTGGTTAGTGTTGCATGCACACCTGGTGCAGATCTGGTAGAGTTCTGCTTCCTTGTAGTATGTTCTTGGGCAAGCTACTTCTCTGAGTTCTGGTTTCATCATTTGTAATAATGGTATGAAATGATAATAACTAATAGGATATTGTGAGGATTGTGATAATGTATTCTTTTTTTGTTGTTAAAAGAAGCCATGTTTGCAGTCTCCCTTGGAAAGAAACCCATTCTATGCCTTGGTGAGCAAATAAAATAATAATTCTTTTAACTGCTTTTAGGAGAGAACATAGACTTTTGGTCAGACAGACTAATTCTGTAATTTGTAGTAATTAGCTAAGGGACCTGAGACAAGTGCTTAATCTCTTAAAGTACGGATTTGTTAATCAGAAATGGAGGTGTGGCCTAGTTCAGTTAGCAGTAAGGAATTAGGTGAGACTCTATGTTGAGGATTAAGAACTGTCACATTGTAGGTGCTCAGTTAATGTTCTTTTTCCTCTACCAGAAGAAGGAGGGAGATGTTCCACATGTGTTTTGGTTTTGGTAAATGGTTTAGAGACTTGTGTGGGTTTTATAGAGTAGAATCTTATAGGAACAAGTTTTATTTTACTTATCTTTAAATTTAACACTGTGTCACAAAAATAGTTTCTCACTTAATATTTGTTGAACAGATGAATTATTTGTTGGATAAAGAAATTAGCTCTTCCTTAAATCTTCTGTTAGTATCCAAATTGCTCACTATTAAACCCTTTCTCGGGATTATGTAATCAGATGAACTGTGAAACCTTCTTTTTAGAGATATTTACTGTGAGAGAAACTTACTTTTTAATTAGTTAAATGACCCATCCATTTAGTCATTCTTTTATTTATTTTATTTTTTTTTCTTTTATCTAATTCTTCAGTTCATCTCTCCCTTTCTCTCTCTTTTTTTTTTTATTAATAATGATTTTTTATTATATTATGTTAGTCACCATACAGTACATCCCCGGTTTTCGATGTAAGGCTCGATGATTCATTAGTTGTGTATAACACCCAGTGCACCATGCAATACGTGCCCTCCTTACTACCCATCACCGGTCTATCCCATTCCCCCACCCCCCCTCCCCTCTGTAGCCCTCAGTTTGTTTCTCATAGTCCATAGTCTCTCATGTTTCATTCCCCCTTCTGATTACCCCCCCTTTCTTTATCCCTTTCTTCCCCTACTGATCATTCTAGTTCTTATGTTCCATAGATGAGAGAAATCATATGATAGTTGTCTTTCTCTGCTTTATTTAGTCATTCTTTTAAACATTTCTTTATTTTGTTTGGGTCAGGTACTCTACTGAACTCTTGAGACTTTGGGATTTTTGTGTTAAAATCAATGAGAGGCAGTATAGGATAGTGGTTAAGAGCCACTGGTGATAAACAGAATCTGGGTTCGCCCCTTGCTGTTACCATGGTCAATTTACATTTGTAAAATTGGGTTAATACTTCTTAGAGTATTTATTGTGAGCATTAAGTAAAAAAATACTGTTTATAAATGTTTATATAATGTTTATAAAGCAGTCATTCGAGACCAAGGCACATAGGCTGCCAAACAAATCTGACCTGAAAGCCCTAGGATATAATGAATACTGGTGCTATTACTTTGTTTTCTGATGAAGTAGGTGATTATTCATTATATCATAATGGAAGAAATTAGAGGCTATTTGGAAAAAGATGAACTGATTATCATGGGAGTAGGGTGTTAATCCTAGCTCTGTAACTTTAGGCTGTTGGACATTTAACTGCTCTTAAGTTTCTTTGCTTTTGAGATAGGCTAGGGGCGCCTGAGTGGCTCAGTCGGTTAAGCGTCTGACTCTTGATCTCCGCTCAGGTCCTGATCTCAGATAAAAAGATAAAGACGCTAGACTAGATCTCTTAAGATTTCTTTAAACTCTAATGTTGCGATTGTATGTTGTGATTTTTCAGAATCAGTAGGTTTGAGCATCTATCTACATGCATAGTACTGTGCTAGGTTATATGGGTGAAAATAAAATAGTTCAGGATAGCTTCTGCTCTGCAGAAGTTAATGGTCTAATTGGGAATGTATACACATGTGAAACACTTAACAGAAGCCAAATAAGTGCTGAATTGATTAGTGTAGCCTATAAGCAGTATCAGATTTCTGTCACCTAGAATGGTTAGAAGAATGGCTTCAGCAGGGAAATAGAGACCATATGTTGGTCTACAGTCCAGCTGACTTGCTATCAACGCTCTTCCGTTTCATCCACTAGTATATCCACAATAAGCCATCCTAGCTCTTTCATAGAATGAGGCCACAATACGTCCTTTTGCCAGAGTATTATTATAGGGGCTCTCTGTTTCAGCAAGATCTGACTTAGAGCTTTGAACTGGATTGCCTAGATTATCTAGGGCTTTCATCTCTTGTTTGCTTCCCTTTTTTCTCAATTTCAAAACTTCTGTTACTGCCTTTTCTCTGGTTTCTCTCTTTTTTAAAATGGCAGTGTTTTTTGCTTCACATTAATTTTGTCCATATTCATGTCTCATTTTTTTTCTTTGTTTAAAACATTAAGCCACAGTATTACTACTTCTCTTGCCATCAGATTTTATAAGATCTCTTTTTTGAAGTTTTTCTTTAGTGAAAATGATTTTGCCTTTTTCCATTACTATTTTTTGCCCTATTATGTAGGTAGAGATATATATGTGTATACAAAAATAAATAATTTGCTTTCAGAAAGTAGATAGAAAATTCCTTTGAAAACTGTTTTTCTTCTTCTGATAGGTTACTGTCATACTCTTTTCCTTTAAAACATATCTTTCTGGCAGTTTTTAAGAATCTAATGCCTTTTTTTATTCAGGAAGAATGCTATAGGTCATGTAGTTGTAATTTAGATTTTAAAATACTGTACCTTAAGCATAGTAACCACTGAATCAGTAGATACAAAATGAAAATGTAACTAATTGGTGACCTCAGATTGTTTCAAAGCCAAAGTTGAAAACTACTGATCTGTAAACCAAAAAATTATATTGGTTGTGAGAAATGCCATTTTACAGTTTTGACTTGTTTGTTTTATTTTGCTCATTACTTTGATTTAGTTTGAGAGAATCATCCCAAAAGTATTTATTTAGAACGGACTGTGGAGTGGATAGGTGTAAGAAGATACTGATTAAAAGTGTGGCTGCTTGAGTTTAAATTCTAGTGTTGCCTCTTACTAGCTATGTGACCGTGGGCAAGTTATTGAACTGTGTCCTAATTTTCCAGACAAAAATGGGAGTATAATAGCACCTACCTCATGAAGTTATTGTCAAGGTTAAGTGAGATAATATATATAAAGTTGAGTCTGGCGCTTAGTAACACAATGCATGTTAGTATTAATGTTGTGGTAAGAAGTTAGTAATTCTCAAGCAATAGTAGTATACATGTACTAGATATGGAGGCAGCTAAGAAGCTAAGATAATTAAAATTGATTGGGGATTGAGGAGAAGATGGGCAGAGGACTTTAAGCTTTTTAAATACTATTTAATTTTCTTAAAAATGTGTGCTTTGATATGAGGAGAGTTTATTGAACATCTGAGTATGATCTTGATGCTTTGACAGGTCACAAAGTAATGGGGAATATAAAATAAGGCATTGTAAAATAACAAAATATTAACTGTAGGCCTTTAGATCCCTCACAATAGATAAAAGTGAGCTTGTTAAAATTTTGTTAAAAATTAAAAACCCATGGCAAACTTCTTTTCCTTTAGAGAGTATTCTAATGTTATGTTAGGGTAGTTAGGATTAGTTAGTTACGGCATCTTGATACAGTGTGCTTTTTGACAGAACCTCTTAACAACCACATAATCCAAAAAGCATTTCAGTATCAGGGTTATGTGAAATGCTCTTTCCTAGCATCATCTAACTCTAGTATTATTTTGTAATTAGATTCTAGTACAGAAAGGTAATTTAAAAATAAAATATCGAATACTTTAAACTTTGGAGTTTGAAAAATTGATTCAAGGCAATATTGTATTTATAAAATATGCAAATAAAATTCTCATGCAGTATAATAATTTTCCAGTGGTAGGATAATATCTTCTATTAAAATATCCTTAAAATAGAACTACACTGGCAACTAATTTGAAAGTGTCGTGAAACTTCAGCTTTCTGTAAAGGAGATATTGCAAAGAACTTAATTTCCTGAGTTATAAAGGGATATTATTTTTTGCTTTTGTTTTAATTGTTGGTGAAAATTTGTCACATGCTTATTGCATTTTCTAGGATTAATAAACACTAAATATGATAGAATCTTTGATAAATTACAATATTATAATGTCTTAAGCTTGTTTTTCTGATTATGAATGTTTATTATTGAGGAGATGGAGGTGAGGGGGCTAAATGTACCTGAAGTGTGTGGTTTTTTGTTTTTTGTTTTTTTTTGCATATACGTTAAACAGCTTATATTTTTAAAAATCAGTTCTTTAATATTAGGAAAAATCAAGTGAAAAATAGTAACTGATTGAGATGTTACTGTACTATACCCTTGTCAACTTTTTTTTAAAGATTTTTTTTGAGAGAGCGTGTTTAAGGGGTGGGGGCAGAGAGAGAGGGAAAAGCAGACTCTCCACTGAGCAGGGAGCCCAATGGGGGGAGACTCCAGCCCAGGACCCTGAGATCATGACCTGAGCTGAAGGCAGGTGGTTAAACTGACTGGGCCAGCCCGGCACCCCTACCCTTGTCAGTTTTTAAAAATAAGTTTCTGGATTACCAACATTTGTTAACTTATGAAGGATTTGATGAGGGATGAGCAAAACCATCCATATTTTCATGAAAAATAAAAAAATAAACCCTTCTGTGAACTGAAGAGAGAGGTTGCTTGTTGTGTTAGAATCCTTGAGTTGCAAACCCTTTTAAAAACTTACTTGGGCAAAAAGGGAAGTTACTGATTTACATAACCCTAACTTAGGATGGCAGGGATGCATTTGGACTCAAGGGTACCTGGAACTTGAGCCGAGAATGTCACCAAGACTGTTTTCTATCTGTTCTCATCTTTGCATTTCAGTTCTGTTTTCTCCTAATGTAGAGAATTTTCTTTCTTCTCTATAGTGGTGACATGGATGCTGACTTTTTTTCCCCCCATCTATCTCAAATTTTAACTAACAATTAGAGAGGGACTGCATGTCTTCCCTTATTCCACAATGGAAAGTGCCATTGCATTTTTCTTATTTAGGTTGTTTCCACTCTTATGACCATGAAATAAGGCCTGTAATTTGCTCAGATCTCTTGGTTGGATTTGAGGGGAGAATAGTTTCCTTAAAGAAGGAATGCTAGCAGGCAAAATTATTTCTGTCCTCTATATTCTTAACTGAAAGAACTGTTTATTTGCTTTGTTTCCAGTCATGTAGTTTTTTACATGCTTTAAGAGATATTGTAATTACATTGAACTCATTCTTAATGCCAGATGGTCTAGTCGAGTTACTGAATAGAGTTCTGTGTGAATAATCTAGACCAGGAGTTGGGAGACTTTCTGTAAAGGCCAGGTAGTAAATATTTTCAAGTTTGTGGGCCATATAGTCTCTGTAGCAATTACTCAGCCCTGTGGTGGTCCTATTAGAGCAGCCAAAGACAATATGGAAATGATTGGGTGTGCCATGTTCCAATAGAACTTTGTATATAAAATCAGGTAGTGAGTCAGATTTGACCTGTGGGATATATTTGTCAGCCCCTTATTGGGACAATACATAGAAACTCCAAGAAATTTATATTATAATGTATGTTTCAGTGCATTGAATCCCATTGGTCACTGGTATTCAATAACTTTATCAGGACTGGATTTGTGTGGGAGATGGGTTGGGTGAGCTAAGAATTGTGTGTGTGTGTGTGTGTGTGTGTGTGTGTATTAGAATTTTATGGAGAACTTTGTTAGAATACACCTGTTTCCATGCACACCTCTTAAAGTTTGTAATTTAGTATGTGGATTTGTGGTATGTATATTTTGAAAAAGTTCCAGAGAGGATTCTTATAAACTATCTCATATTTTGTTCTCCATTCATTGATACATACTTGATATGTGGTAAAAGTTTTACTACAGGAGGAGGAAGGAAGCTGATTTGACATTTAGTGTATGAAGCATTGTACTGTATGCTTTTCATGTTATCTCTTCGGTTTGATAACAATAATGGTAATTGTTAACATTTATCAAATTATAATTGAGCTAGCCACTATCCTGAATAGTTTTGCATGTATATTCATTCAATTCTCCCACTTTTCTATACCTATTTTACAAATGAGGAAATGGAGGCATAGAGAGAGTAAGTTACTTGTTGGTAGGTGGCAGAACTGAATTTGAATCCAGGTTTAAACTGCTTGAATTCAGTTGCTCCTTTTTTATAGCACAGCACAATGTGAAAGTGATTAATACAGTCATAGAGTTGATTGAATATCATTTGCCAGGCACTGGTTAGCTGTGATTGTAAGTGCCCTCATTTACTTTTTAAAAAATTCTTGAAGTTTTTTTAATAGGCTTTATTTTTTAGACCAGTTTTGAGTTTACAGCAAAACTGAGCAGAAAGTATAAAGATTTCCCATATACTTGCTGCCCCCACACCTGCACCACCCTCTGCTGCATATGAACCTACATTGATACATCATTACCACCCAGAGCTCATACGTTACATTAGGGTTCACTTTTGGTATATGTTCTTTGGGTTTTGACAAACATGTAATGACATCTATGCATTGTTACGATAGTATACAGAATAGTTTCACTGCCCTAAAAATCCTCTGTGCACCACCTATATTCATCCCTCCCTCCCTGCTAACTCTGGCAACTACTGATCTTTTTACTCTTTTCATAGTGTTGCCTTTACCATAATGTCCTGTAATTGGGATCATATAGTGTGTAACCTTTTCAGATTGGCTTCTTTACTTAGTAATATGCATTTAAGTTTCCTCCATGTTTTTTCATGACTCAACAGCTCATCTTTTTAATGCTGAATAATGTTCCATTGTGCGGGTGTACCATAGTTTAGTTATTCATTCACCTACTGAAGGACATTTTGGTTATTTCAGTGTTCTGCTCATTTACTTCTTAAAGTTCTGCAAAGCAGGTATTATGGAACTGTTTACAGATTAGGAAGCAGAGTCAGAGGGGTGAAGTAATTTATTCAGTTTCACATCATTAGCAGTTGGCAGTTTATATTAGAACCTAAGCTCTCTAACTCCAAACCCGTAATCCTCACATATATTCTGCCATATAATTTAATAGGTCAAAACACAAATTATTTTTGACTATATAATTGAAAAACTCAGAATTACTCTCAGCTTTTGTTAAAGGTTTTAGGGGAGGACTCAGTTTTGGCAGTTGCTCTAAGTCTACTTCTTTGAGTAACCATTTGACTTGAAATCCTAAAACTGGATTTTCTTAAAAACACTCTCCTTCAGGGGCGCCTGGGTGGCTCAGTCGTTAAGCTTCTGCCTTCAGCTCAGGGCATGATCCCGGCGTTCTGGGATCGAGTCCCGCATCAGGCTCCTCCTCTGGGAGCCTGCTTCTTCCTCTCCCACTCCCCCTGCTTGTGTTCCCTCTCTCATTGCCTGTCTCTATCTCTGTCAAATAAATAAAATCTTTAAAACAACAACAACAACAAAACACTCTCCTTCAGAATTTTTGTTTATTCCATTCTATTTTTTCTTTTCCCCTGCTTATTCTGAACATATAAGGTAAAATATGTTTTCATTAATAAAATTCCTGGAAAAGAAATGAAATAACCCTAGGTGTGATCAAGGGGGAGGGGTTTGAGGCGTTGAAGATAAATATTCTTAGTATTAAATCTGTGGAATAGCTGATGAGAAGACAAGTGTTGCTGGCTTGAGTCCAGGCACCTTGGTTTTAAACCAAGAGTCCCACTGTTGCTTATATTATCACCCTTTGCTGTAATTATAAGTATTCACTACTCTCCATTTGTAATTCTGCAACTATGATCATGAGTAAACTGTAGACATTCTTTCTAATGGAATTTTGCTTTCTGATTGAACACCCATTATGAATATCCAGCATCTTTCACCTGTTTATGTAAGAAGTTAATTGAGTTGATTTCATAAGTTTCCATTATTTAAACTTGTTTTTTCCTTATTTGTCTTCTTTTTTTCTGTGGATAATTGAATGTAACCAAATCTAACAAAGTCCACCCTTGGGGGAAAAAACTTTGACAAACTAGAATCTGGAACCATAACATAGCAGACCAAATAAAAACTTTCTGAACTCTTATCCTAACATCTGATTTGTTCTATATTGTTGAATAGTATATATGAATTTTTAAGGTGTCAGACATTTAAATTCCAGTATGGGTTTTTTTGCTTTTAAAAAAAGTGACACTTGATTATTGTCAAGTATTTAAGTAGTACAGAAGGTATATAGTAGAAGGTAAAAGGAATATAACCAGTGCATTTTTTCTGAATATACTTTGGATGTAGTTCCATCGTACCATATGATCTTTCCCCTTTCTTTGTAATGTCTAGACCTGCCTTGTTTAACGTGGTAGCCACCACCAATGACATGTGGCAATTTAAATTTAAATTGATTAAAATGAATATAATAGAAAATTCAGTTTTTCAGTCACCCTAGTCAAGTTTCAAGTGTCTGTTAGCTATGTGTGCCTAGTGACTACTGTTTGAGACAGCGTAGAAATGTAGAATATATCTGTAATTGCAGAAAGTTCTTTTGGACAATGCTGATATGGATGGTTTTTTAAAAACATATATGCCTTTTAAAAAAATATTTTCTACTGCATAACTCTTTTTGTTAAGGCATATTTTATTTATGATAAATTGTACAAATTTAACATTTTTAAGTTCATTTTTAAGTTAAACTTTTTATTTTGAGATAGTTTCAATTCACATGCAATTGTAAGAAAAAGTACAGAGAGATCTTGTGTACCCTTTACCCAGGTTCCCCCAGTGGCAACACCTTGCAAAATTATAGTGTAATATCACAACCAGGAGATTATATTGAATCACTAAAGATATGGAACATTTCATTACCGCAAAGATCCTTCGTGTTGCCCTTGTATACCATGCTAAACTGTTATCCATTTCTATAGTTTTGTAATTTTAAGAATGTTATTTAAATGGAATCATAGTGGTATGTAATCTTATGGGATTGGCTTTTTTCAATCAGCATAATTCTCTGGAGATTTGTCTGGTTGTAGCAGTCAGTCATTATTTCGTTCCTTTTTATTACTGGGTAGTGTATGGATATATTACAGTTTGTTTAACCATTTACCTGTAGAAGGCTATCTGGATTGTTTCCAGTTTTTGGTTATTATATATGAAGCTACTTTAACCATTTGTGTACAGGTCTTTGTGTAAAGTAAAAATAACTTTTCATGGGGCACCTGGGTGGTGCAGTCAGTTAAGTGTCTGACTCTGGATTTCAGGTCAGGTTGTGATTTCAGGGTCCTGAGATTGAGCCCCAATTTGGGCTCTGCCCTTGGCATGGAGCCTGCTTAAGATTCTCTCCCTCTCCCGCTGCCCTTCTTCCCCATGCACACGCTCTCTCTCCCTCTCTGTCTCTAAAATAATAAATAAATGAATCTTAAAAAAAGTTTTCATTTCACTGGGTTATAGGGTAGTTGTATGTTAGTGTTTTCAGGAAACTGTCAAGGGGTGCCTGGGTGGTTCAGTCGTTAAGCGTCTGCCTTCAGCCCAGGGCGTGATCCCAGGGTCCTGGGATCGAGCCCCGCATTGGGCTCCCTGCTCTGCTGGGAGCCTGCCTCTTCCTCTCCCACTCCCCCTGGTTGTGTTCCCTCTCTCACTGGCTGTGTCTCTCTCTGTCAGATAAATACAATCTTTAAAAAAAAAAAAAAAAGAAAAAAGAAAAAAAACCCTGTCAAGCTGTTTTCCAGAGTGGCTGTACATTTTACATTTCAGTCAGCAGGGTATGAGTAATCTGATCTCTGCATTTTCACCAGCATTTACTATTGATACTTTTTTTGATTTTAGCCCATTTGAATAGTAGATGATGATAAGTCATTGTGGTATTAATTTGCATTTCCCTAATGGCCATTGTTGCTGACTATGTTTTCATGTGCTTACTTGCCATCTTATATCCTCTTGGGTGAAATGTCTCTTTGTAATAGTTTGCTAGAGCATAGAAATACCACACATAAAGTGGCTGAAATAATGGAAATTTATTTTCTCATTGTTTTGGAGCATGGAAGTCCAAGATCAAGGTATTAGCGGGCTTGGTTTCTTTTGAGGTCCCACTCTGGCTTATAGACAGCTGCCCTCTTGCTGTGTCCTCACATGGTTTTTTAACTGTGCTCACAGTGACCCTGGTGTCTGTGTCCAGATATCCTCTTCCTTTAAGGACACCAGTCAGATTGGATTGGGGCCCACCCTGGCAACCTCTTTTAAACTTAATTCCCCCTTTAAATGGCTTAGCTCCAAATACAGTAACATTTTGAGGTACTGGCAGCTTGGCTTCAATAAGTGGATTTTGGGGGACACAATTCAGCCCATAACAATGCCTTTTGCCACTTTCTTTCAATTGATTATTTTACTGTTGAGTTTTAAATGTATTCTAGACACTAGTTCTTTGTTTTGGCTTGCAGATATTTTCTCCCAGTCTATTAGCTTGTCTTTTCAGCCTCAATAGGGTCTTTCTCATGGCATAAGTTTAAAGTTTGATGAGGTCTGGTTTATAAGTTTTTACTTTTATGGGCTGTATTTTTTTGAGTTAAGTCTAAGATTCTTCTTTCCTAGCCATAGATCTCAAAGATTTTTTCTTTTTTACATTATAGTTTCACAGGTAACACTGAAGTTCAGGATCAGTTATTTTTTGCATAAAGTGTGAGAATAGGTTGAGGTTTTTTTGTGTTTTGGGCTTTTTGTGGCCTGTAAATATCTAGCTGCTTCAATACCATTTGTTGAAAAGCTTATCTTTCCTCCATTGAATTGTTTTTACATTGTTGTCAGAGATCAGTTGAGCATATTTGTGTGTGCTTATTTCTGGGTTCTGTGTTCCACTTCACTGATCTATGTGTCTGTCCCTCAGCCAGTACTATACCATCCTGATTACTGTAGCTTTATAAAAGGTCTTGAAATTGAGTAACTGCTTTCTTTATTCATTTTTTTCAAAATTATTTTAGCTACTTTATTTGCCTTCCTATGTAAATTTTAAAATAATCTTGTCTATATTTACAAAAAATCTTCCTAGGACTTTGATAGGAATTGCATTAAACTTGTATATCAGTATGGGGAGAATTGACATCTTTACCATGTTAAGTCTTCCAATTCATGAATATGGTATGTCTGTTTAGTTGTTCAGATATTTGTTTTCTTTCATCAGTGTTTTGTGGTTTTCAGCATGAAAGTACTGTATATGTTTGGTTACACTAATTTCTGTTCTCTCAGGCTGACTTATGGCATCTCTCCAGCAGTTCTTACACTCCTACATCGTCAGTTTTTAGCTTTATTAGATTATATCTACTAATCATTTTTCCCAGCCAAAAAAAAAAAAAAAATCCCAAAATCAAACCTTATTTTCTTTAATCCCACTTACCTCTGTTTTCTGCCCTATTTCTTTGCTCTTCTTTATAGCAAAACTCGTCAGAAGAGTTGCTTATATTTGCTGTTCCCAGTTCCTTTCCTTCCCATCTTTTCTTTAATCAGTCCAGCCTGGCATATGCCCCACCTTGTCAAAGTAAAGCAGCATGTTGGTTGCTAAATCCAGTGGTCATCATGTGGTCCTTATCCTTCTTGAGTTTTCATCAGCATTGATATAGTTGATTTCTCCTGGATACATTTTCTTTGCTTCAGGGAAATGCAGATTAAAACAAGGTCCAATTTGGTACCCATCAGATTTCCTCAAAATTAAGTCTGGTAAATCTAAATATAGTGAAAACTCAGACATTGCTAGTGAAGCTTAAATTGGTCTTACCACCTTAGAAAGCAATTTAATGATAGGAAAGTTGAAGATACTAAAATCTTTTTATCCAGATGTTCTATTACTAGGTGCTTACCCTAGAGAAACTTTTACAGGTGAGATTTGTATAAGATTGTTCATTGTAGTATGGTTTATAGTAGCAAAAAGTCTCAGTAGGAAACTGTATGTGGTTTATTCATATAATAGAGTACTATCTAGCAATTGCATTGAACTACATGTATCAGCACAGAGAGATCTCAGAAACATAATGTTAAGTGAAAAATACTAGGTGTGAAAGAATAAATTATATATGGTATATTTGTGATTTATGTGATTTATGATATATAATAAGATATTAAATGGGACTTTTTGTGTCATCTAAGCATTTTTCCTGGAGTTCAAAGCTGAGGACAGTAGTTGACAAAGGATCCCTGTGGTGTAAACAGAGATGCTGAGCTTGCTGGGAAGTGGCCATGATTTGTCCTGGAACTCTGTTACCTCCAGCTTATACAAAATTAAGAGAGACTTAAATGAGAGGAAGGGCTCTTTGAAGAGTTATTAATCCAAGAGGGAGTGCTGTAGTGTTTATATTGTCCTCTGTGTGTGTTGCAAACAATTTCTCTGAAAGACTGGGGAACTTTTCAGGAGGGAAAATTTGTCTAAGTCTGGATGCCTGCTGGGAGGCTGTCTTAGTGGAGTGTTAGAGAATTCATGGAAAAGTGTGATTTGGGTCCCCTGCAGTTATTGAAGGCCCACAGACTGAAGGCCATTGCTGCTTTCCTGGGGAAGCATAAAGGTAAGGGATACATAAAATAGTATTGCAGTGGAAGAGCCAGAAGAGAGGGCTTCCTCTGTGTGTGTAGTGATGTTAACAGTGTTTCCTTTGGACCAGGAGAACACTTTAGAAGCTAGTTAGGCTAGAGCCATCATGAAAGAAACTTCTCACTTTTCTCTCTCTATTCCTGTCCTGTGGTAGGCAGGATGATGGCCCCCCCCAAAATCAAATCTTAATCCCTGGAACCTGTGTTACCTTACTAAATGGAAAAGAGTCTTTGCGGGGATAATTAAATTAAGGGTGTTGAGATGGGGAGGTTATTTTGGATATCCAGGTGGACTCTAATTGCAGTCACGTGTATCCTTATAAAGGGGAGGTAGAGGGCGATTTGAACACACATGCACAGAAGGTTATATGAAGCAGACTGGAGAGATTGGGAGATGTGGGCCTGGAATATTGGAGTGAGGTTGCCACAAGCCAGGGAATGCCGGAAGTTACCAGAGCTAGAAGAGGCAAAGAATGGCTTCTCCCCTGGTACCTCCTGAGGGAGTGTGGCCCTGCTGACACCTTCTGATACTGATGTCTGATTTTGGACTTCTGACCTCCAGAACTATAAGATAATATATTTGTGTTGTTTTAAGCCTCTAAGTTTGTGGTAACCTATTATAGCTGTAATGGAAAACTAATACACCATCACACAGTATTGTAATTATTTGTTTTCAGAGGATTGGGAACACAGAAAACTGGATTGTTAACTCTGCCTGAGGGAAACAAGGAAGGCTGTGGTGACATTTGAATTGTGAATTGAAGGATTTGTAAAAGTTTGCCAGATCTGAGATGGGGCGTGCCTTCTAAGTGGAATAGCTAACATGAGTGAAAGGACCTTGAGGTTTTTAATATACAAGACTTCTTGGGATGGCTGTTAAACATTTAAGATGCTTAGAAGGAAATGGTAGATACTAAGGTTGGAAAAAGTAAGTTGGGGCCAGTTCATGCAATTTTGCATGCTTACTGAAGTGTTACCACTTTACCCTATTTGCATGATTATAAGGATTTTAAGCAGGGAAGTGATTGGAACAGTAAGGTGGCTACACCATTTGAGAAGATATTGTAGAGGCAAAACAAAAAAGAAGTGATGGATTTGCTTTGAGAAAAGAAGTAGTAAGACTTGGTAGCTAATTAATTGCACCTGAAATTTTGGGGGCTTGAATGACATTTAGTGTGGACATTTTGCTAGTTGGAAATGCCTTTTAGTAAATTATACAGGAAGGTGGAAGAATATATTGTAAAGATGGTGAGGAGGAGAAAGATCATTAGATGATCTTTTAAAATTGTATATCTAATCTGTAATTTCCTTGCTCAAAACTCCCTGATTATCTATTGCCTACTGAACTGGATGCCTAATAAGTACCTTTGTTTATTCTCAATTGAAGATGGGATTTGTGCATTTCTTCTTTTAGGATTTTCAGTGTTTCTTTGACATCGTATTTGCAACTTGGTAAATAAATTTAAAACTTAATGCACACGTGCACTTGACTCATACATTTAAAAAACAAACAAAACTTAAATTGCTTAAAAGGTATTTGCCACAGATGGGACATTTTGTGTCTGCCCTACCTTTCTGGGGCCAAGCTGGAAATGTGGCCAGTACTTGAGCTTGGGTTGCTGGTTAAGAAGAGTTGGCTGTGTGTGTGAAGGGCAGGAAGCAGAGAAGTGGAAAGAGACTTCCGTGAGATTTTCAGGCCAACTAGGAGATGATATGAAAAGAATGCTAGTCAGAATCCTATAGTTGGAGAATAAAATTGAGAGTTAATCTCAAGTGAAATATGAAATTGGACATGTTTTATAGGGGTGGTGGCCAACTGGGTATTTATATCCAAGTACAATGTTATTCATTCTCTGGAATGTATTTGAATACTATTTAACAACTTATATATAATGGAGAAACAATAAAGACATTGCCTTTTTAAAGTGGAAAAAAAGGTAAGGAAATAAGGACGTACTGTCATCATTTTTCCCCCAGTATTGCACTTGATGTTTTTGCCAATGTCATATGCCACAGAAGTGAAAGACCACATTTACTTGCAGGAGTAAATGTTTGGAGTACTTGTTTGTATTCTTAGACTACTCAAAGAAATCATCAAACACAAATGAATATTTTTAATCATGTGTCGAGATACAAGATAAATTTGAGCATTAGCAATACTCCTGTATACTAGTTATTACATTAAAGGTCTTGAGATGCAGAGGTTATCCTGGATATCGAGCTCCAAAATACAGTGGAAATGCTTTATGCTCTCCATTGCATACTCTTTACCAAAATAATTCTGAGTTGTATTAGTCAGATTAAGCTAGGTTTTGCTGCAGTAGCCACGCTAAAGTCTTAGTGGCTTACATGTTAACGTGCAGTACATATGCATTGTGGGTTGGATAGTGGCTTTGGGAATTCGACTGATTATCTACTCTTTGGAATATTGCCATTTTCAACTGATTATCCACTCTTTGGAATATTGCCATTTTCCATGGTAGAGGGAAAGAGAATGAGGAATTGCATACTGGCTCTTAAAACCTATTCTCTGAAAACAACATGTCTCTTTTATTCATATTCTATTAATTAAAAAAAAGCCACTTGGACTCACTTCACTTTCAAGGGGCCATGGTGTATAATCCTGCTATGTACTTGGAAAGAGAATTGGAAATATTTAATGGTTAGCACTAATGATCACAGTAGCATTTAAATATAAAAGTTAGGACCAGAAAGCCCAAGGAAAAGATTGTATGTGATTATAAAGAGCATAATTCTTGAAATATATTGAAAATATAAATAACTCAAAAAATAGAACAGAAGTGTTTAGGTCAGTATGAAAAAGGTTAATATCTAATCTTCTCAATATGTGAAAATCTGATTCAAATCTGTTAAACAAATTTCAGGCCTCAAATAGAATAAAATGGCTAAAGGATAAGAACAGGCAAGTCTCAAAAGATGACATAGAATAGGAAAGTTAAAATACCAAGTATTTTTTTTTAAGATTTTATTTATTTGAGAGAGTGAAAAAGAGCAGGTGCATGAGTGGGGGGGGGGGAGGTGGCTCCTGGAGAGAGCAGGAGGGGCAGAGGCAGAGGGACAAGCAGACTCTCTGCTGAGCAGGAAGCCTGACATGGGGCTCCATCCTAGGACCCCGAGATCATGACCTGAGCCTAAGGCAGAAGCTTAACCTACTGAGCCACCCAGGCACCCCTGAAATATCAAGTATTGTTTACTTTATTTAAATTAAGGGAAGAATTCAATAAAAATAAGAGTGGTGCTAGTGAATTTATGGAGAAATGGTCAATCATATGATGCTGGTGGGATTATAAATATCCTTTTGCAAAACAATTTACATACTGTATCAAAAACCATAAAAATATTCATCCTCTTTAAGAATTCCTCTTTAGGAAGTTTTGTCCAGTTAAAAAGAAGAAATATTAAATGACTTAAAGGTAGTATTGTTTAGTAGTGGGGAAAGTCAATTCATTTGTTCTGTAATTTCCTTTAAGGGCAATAAATACTATGCCAGTCTCTGTTTGTGCTAAGCACTGGGAGTACACAAATGATTTAAGGTGGGCTTCTTGACTTGTCATAGTTTATGTTCAATGGTGAAGAAAATGTTAGGAGAAGACAAAGAATGGAATGCCCAAGAAGTAACATCTGAGCTTAGTTAGGAAATGTAAGAGTAACCTAATGTTTAGTGATTGGGAAATGTTTCAGTATGTTTCAATATATCAATTTAATTAAATATTTTGCAGTGGTTCAAAGCATTACTTATAAAAACTACCTATAATGGCATGAAGAAATGTAAAATGGAAGAATATAAAGTATGAGTACTATGATTACAGACTACATGAAGGTAATTGGATGAACAAAGATTGTTATAGCAGTGTTGAAAGAAATTTTAAAAATTAGGTTAAATTAGGAAACAGCACTTTCTCCTAAAAACACATAACTCTAGACTAATAACGAAAAGAAAAATCAGACAAATCCCAGTTGAGGGTCATTCTGCAAAATACCTAACTGTCATTGAAAACAAGGGGACGTCTGAGAAATTGTTATAGCCAAGAGGAGCGTAGGGAGCCATGACAACTTAAATGTAATGTGATGTTATAGATGGGATCCTGGAACAGAAAAAGGATATTATGTAAAAACTAAGGAAATCTGAATAAAGTATGGACTTCAGCTAACAATAATGTATCAATATTAGTTCATTAATTGCAACAAATATGCGGTACTAATGTTGGATGTTAACTGGGTATGCAGAATATGAGAACTCTGCATTGTTTTTATAAATCTTATCCTAAATAAAAATCCTAAAAATAAAGTTTATTTTTAAAGAGGTATGAGAAGGAGAAAAATGTACATGTAGGCATTTGTTCATCAAATGCCTGTGGGGAAAGAAAAAAATGTATGCCAAATTTATGTATATTGTTACAAATATTTATATATGTGTGGATTAATCCTACAAAGAAATGAAGTGAAAACCAGTTTTTAAAGAAGCCAGAAGGTGACGATGAACATTTTCCTACTCTAACATTTGTTGGAAGCAGCAAGATTAATTTGATAGTTTGGATTGAGGCAATGGTGGTATAACTCCAGTATGAGGAGAACTTGTGAGTGAAGTTGGACTCTCTATTAGAAGCAGCAATCACGTAGTGTTAGGCAGGGATCCGGAACCGCAGCTGAATATGTAATATATGGGACCTGTTGCTTACTGAAAAAATTGATTCAAAATCTTTCCATTTTATTATCAAATCATTTTTGTCTAATCTTCCCTTAAAGAGAGCATCAAAAAAAGTTAGAAAGCATTCTGGCTTGAGTATAGTGCCATCTGCTGGCACTGTTAATTAAATACACTTTTTAAATCATTTTATGATCTTGTAATGGCTACTGCTTTTCCTTATTTATTGTTCCCTTGGTTATATTTGTTTTATGCTTATGCTGTCTTTTTGTTGTATATAATTGATATTACTTTTTAACAAATCCTTATGGTATGCATAGAAGTTCGTTCATCACTACCTCAGGTTTTAGGAAGGTCTCACATTTGGTTTCACAGTTTTAGCTGGGACTTATTAAAAAGAAGTCAAGTATGCATAGAGCTTGTTTCCTTTCCTTTCTTCTTCTTGTTAGTAACCCTTTATGGTGCTCTAATTTTATCTCGTACATTTAATGAAGTTAAATTTGAGCGACTCAAAATTATATAATTAAATACATTTAGCTTCTTGATTCAGAGTCTGCCTTATTAGAGGGATACCTGACAGCAGACATTTACACAGTGCAAATCATAAGCATATAGTTAATCCCTGCTGGCTTGCTAACTCACTGTGTATGTGGGCTATGCACCAAAGATAGGCAGGTAACATGTGCCTTGTAGGTAACATGTTTGTGCCCTAGAATGTTGTTAAATTGATTTCTCCCTTTTTTGGGGGGAGGGGTTTGGGAATGCATTTATTTAATTAATTTGGAATTATGGTGTCTTTTTCATCTCTTTTGCACGTGGGTGTGCTTGCTCTCTCTCTCTGACAATTGTATTTTGCCACCTGTGAATTATCTTCATATCCCTTGCCCATTTTGTCAAATGTGGTGTTATTCATGCTTTTCTCAGAACTTTGTTTTGTTTTGTTTACATTAGGACTACTATTGCGAGTATTCTTATATTTAAGTCTTTGGCCTAGCTGGAAGTTACCTGATATGAGGAGTTAGGTGGGAATAGATAGGCTGGAGCCTGGTCCTGCCAGGGGATAGTCACATCTCTGGGAAGCCTGGGAAATTGACCTGCAATTTACCTTGTCCTGTAGTAAGCATTGAAGAAAATCCTAGAGCCTTTGAACAAGTTACTTAGACTTTGGGTATGGCCAGAGTTTCCAGAACAGTCAGGAGAGTCCAGGAGGGGTACACACTCCCCAAGAACAGGAAGATGTATCCTTCTCTCACCAGGAGAACCCCATCCTTCTCTCACATAGGCATCTGTATGTTCTTACGGAGAATGTGGCTGACCTGGGAAGCCTCCATTCATGCTGCCCTGAATTCTTTTTTTTGTGGCCCTGTTATTTTCAAATACATTTCAGCATCATCTGCCATTAAGGAAACTATATCTTTGGCTATATTTGTTAGCCTCTTTCCTTAGAGCATATCAGCCTTTATGTTGGAGATCGCTACATTTTTTTTTATCCCGAATGGTAGCCAGTTGTCCATTTATACCATTTATTGAATAATCTTTCCCTCATGATTCTAATTCTCATTCTTCAAGCTCTATTCCCTTGCCCTGTTTATTACTGCATTGCTTCTATTTTTGCATGTGTTTCCTTCCTTATATACTGTAGTCGGTGGTAGGACAAATCTCTTCCCTTACCCTTTTTTTCCTGAATATTCCTGAATTTACTCATCTTGCACAGTTATTCTTTCAGAAGTACTCTACCATCGAATCAATTCTTACAGAACCTTATATAAAACATCTGTATTCAGTTGCTAATAAACATAAGCTCTGGGCCGTAGAGGATACTTTGGTCAATGCTGCTTCCCTGTTTTTTTAAAAATAAAAATAAATGTAAACTAAAGATTTAATAGGTCTAGCGTTCTGAAAAAAGTTAACTAGATTGCACACGGACACTTGGTAACTAGTTGATTGGCTATATTCCACCGGGGCATTTGAAAAAACATGTATTAATGGCATCTGTCATCTTGATACACCAGTCAGCATTTGCCTGTACCTGCTGTATAAATTTAGGTCCTGTCATGATTTCCCTTTGCAGCAGTGTGCAGCTGCTGAGCTTATCCCAGCTCTTCTCATTCTTGTCTACTACTTTAGCATTAGATTTTGGAGGTGCTTTCTCCTTCCTTCAGTTCTCTTCAACAACTACCAGGACTTTGGCTGTTGGGGTCCCAGGGTGGCTCAGTCCGTTAAGTGTCTGACTCTTGATCTCAGCTCAGGTCTTGATCTCCGGGTTGTGAGTTCGAGCCCCGAGTTGGACTCCATCCTGGGTGTGGAGCCTACTTTAAAAACAAAACAAAACAAAACAAGGGGCGCCTGGGTGGCTCAGTCGGTTAAACGTCTGCCTTCAGCTCAGGTCATGATCCCAGGGTCCTGATCGAGCCCCGCATCAAGCTCCCTGCTCACTGGGGAGCCGGCTTCTCCCTCTCCCTCTTCTGCTCACCCTGCTTATGTTCCCTCTCTCTCTCTCTGTCAAATAAATAGATAAATTAATCTTTAGAAAACAAAACAAACAAACTGGCTGTTAACTGGGTACCTTAATGATCTTCCTATGGCTGTAATTTCTTTATCCCAATATAGAAAATCATTGTATGTTAGCCTTAGAAGGCATCTTGGAGGACTTGTAATCTAGTAGTTTTTTGAACTTTTTTAAAAAAGCAGCTGCATCTTTTTTTCATTTAAAGAAACCTTATGTAAAACCTCAGTACCTAAAGATAGGATAAATAACACAGGCCTTTGTTTAAGAAGTGAATGTATTGAGAGTGGGGCTTAAGCCTTAGAGCTCTTGGATACCCTGCTGTTGGTCCTTGAGGCACCTTAGAGGAACTGTGTCCTTATTTTATTTATCCTTCTTTTTTTTTAATACAAATAAGGGACCTGAATCCTATAGTAGTGAATTGCCTCCCTGGGTATAGCCTAGATAAGAAGGTGGCAGACTTTGAATTCAGTAGCCTTCTAGTCAAAGACTTTTTCTATTACACCAAGCTGCTTCTAATGAATTTACTGCATTCTTAAAAATTACAGTGTTCTACATATGTATTTTTAAATTGATATTACTTTTCTTGGCAAGTAGCAGTTAAATTGCTTCTTAGTTCCCATTAAAATCAAGGAAAACTTATACAATTTAAAATTATCATTAAATATTTACATGTTGAAAATGTATCGGATATGTAATAGCAGATTTGTAATTAGAAGTTAATATTATCTGTACATTTATTGAAGATGCACTTATTTACAAGAATATAGTATATTTTTTAATGTTTTTGGAATTAAAAAATTATAACTGTTATTCCTAGGCCTAGTGATAGTGGTGATTATCTTGATAGAGAGTGTTGTCGTTTGTCATAGTGACGGGGTTCTAGTTCTACAGATAAATCAGTTTCCAGTCTGTTTAAAAGTGAGAAAGATCATTTAAAACCTGTACTACAATTTTTTTTTTTGGAATGAAACAGGCTGGAGATTTGCTTTAACATCATTACTTCTGTCTTTTAGTGGGAATACTTTATCTCTCTGGAATTACTGTAGGGATATATTAAAGTTATCTTTTAAAAATCAAGTTTCTTGGGGCGCCTGGTAGGCTCAGTCAGTTAAGCGTCTGCCTTCAGCTCAGGTCATGATCCCAGGGTCTTGGGATCGAGTTCCGCATAGGGCTTCCTGCTGAGTAGGGAGCCTGCTTCTCCCTCTCCCTCTGCCTGCCATTCCCCTTGCTTGTGCGTGCACGGGCTTTCTCCCTGTCTGTCAAATGAATAAATAAAATCTTAAAAAAAATAAGTTTCTTTTACTAAAAAGTAAAAACAAAATCTTATAGATGGGATGAAACAGATTTAATTTAAAAATGTAACTAGAAGAAAAAAGTGATTTCTAGAACATTTGGCAATGTCACTGAGACAGAATGGTCTGTGGAGAAACTGAGTACAACTTAATAATTTTGTACAATAAGTGAGGTTTCTGGGGATAAAAATGGAATTAAAGTCACATGGAAGCATTAGGATAATAAGCCTTAAAAAGAGATTTATTTTTTATTTTATGAATATTTGGTTTTTGTCTGTAAAAGCAAAATGTTTGTCCTTAGTAAATAAGAATAGCAGTTTGCCCTAACAGATTTTCAAATTGACATAGGTTTTAAAGTTATGACTTTTTAGATCTTATGTTGTCTTTGTTTAGGTTTTAACTTATTATTGAAAGGTTCTTGTTTCTAGTATTTGACTTAGGTTTCTTACTTACTTTGTCCTTGCACTCTGAATTTTTAACGTCCGTGACAGCTAGTTACTGTATTTGGTGTATGTTTGCAGTGCTTCTCCAAGCCACACTGGAGCCTAGTGCAAAAGGAAAAATCAGCAATACTGATGCTGTCTATATTTAAAAGGTTGATGTTTGGGATTTTTTTTTTTTTTTGCATTGACTTTTTTATTTTTTTGAAGATTTTATTTATTTAATTTGAAATAGAGAGTGAGTGCATGAGCAGAGGGGAAGGGCAGAGGGAGAGGGAGAAGCAGATTCCTCACTGAGGAGGGAGCCACGAGGTGGGGCTTGATCCCAGGACCCCAGGATCACAACCTGAGCTGAGGGCAGTAGCTTAACCAACTGAGCCACCCAGGTGTCCCTTGGCTTTGATTTTTAAAACAGAATCCATTAAAATACATTTTGTGAAATTCTAGTATAGTTAACATACAGTGTTACGTTAGTTTCAGGTGTACAGTATAGTGATTCAGCAATTCTGTACATCAGTGGTCATCATGACAAGTGTACTCTTTAATCCCCTTTATCTGTTTCACCCATCCCCTCTCTCCCCTCTGGTAACCATTGGTTTTTCTCTATAGTTAAGAGTCTTTTTTTTGGTTTGTTTCTTTTTCTTTGTTTTGTTTCTTAAATTGTACATATGAGTGAAATCAAACTACATTTGTGTTTCTCTGACTTTTTTCACTTAGCATTATACCCTCTATCCATCTACGTTGCTGCAAATGGCAAGATTTCATTCTTTTTTATGGCTGATATACCACATCTTCTTTATCCATTCACTGTGCAGTTTTTATCTTGATTACTGAATTTTTTGGCAACCTCTTAAACTTTGTATTGGCCTTACCATGTCCTGGCTTGAGGTTGCAGTACACCATATAGTGCTTTATGTTTAGCAGGCCAAACATGCTTAGTTTTCTGTTGTCGTATAAAAGAAACATAATTGTATCTTAGTGCTGTGTTATATTGAGGGAGCGGACTATGTGTAACACATTTTGTATTTTTTTTAAAAGATTTTATTTATTTATTTGATAGGCAGCCAACGAGAGAGGGAACACAAGCAGGGGGAGTGGGAGAGGAAGAAGCAGGCTCCCAGCGGAGCAGGGAGCCCGATGCAGGGACTCGAGCCCAGGACCCTGGGATCACGCCCTCAGCTGACGGCAGACGCTTAACGACTGAGCCATCCAGGCGCCCCACAAATTTTGTATTTTAAATAGAAAATTACACACAGCATATAAGCTTCGAATGGATGTAAAATTCTGTAAAACTGTTTAAAATTAGGAGTGTTGACCTTTTTAGAAATGTTTAAGCGAATTTACATTTTATCAGAACTGCCCCATTGTTCCTTACTCACCTAATGGTGATGCTTAACAAGCCCTTGGCATAAAGGGTTGTAAGAAAAGATAATATCTGAAGATAATAGGAGAATAATCTGCATTGGTTTTGTTTTTTTACCGCCTTAGAGTTTATTTGGCACGTGTTGAAGGTTTTAGAGTGTTAGGTGTTAAAGTAGAGTTTAGAGTGTTGTGGAATCACTGTGTTATATACCTGAAACTAATGTAATACTGCATGTCAAGTGTACTCAAGTAAATTTTAAAATAAAAAATAGAGTGTTAAAGGTAGGGGTTATGCTGGAATAAAAAAATTGGTTTGAGAGAATGAGAGCTGATTTGATGAAGTAAGAGTTCTGTGGAGCTAAAGATAAATTTCAGTTTCAAATTTGTCACTAATTTCTAGTCTCACAGCTTTTCTGTTTTGAGAGTGTACACAAGGGGTAGATCTAGTGAATGTGTTTTTTCTCTGAAGAATACAGACTTCAGAATAATTAATTTCAATAATAAACATTCTTCAAAACAGTGCAAAAGTGGTAGTAAAATATTGAAATGTTTTCTGTACCTCTTTTCTGAATTTTTGCCTTTGTGTGATTTACTCTTTAACAGGAAATCAAACCCCAAAGCCATTATAACCATGGATATGGTGAACCTCTTGGACGGAAAACTCATATTGATGATTACAGCACATGGGATATAGTCAAGGCTACACAGTAAGTTTTTTGTTGTAGTTGTTTTCTTCTTTGACATCTGTATTTCAGGTGAAATATGAACACATACATTTATTTCTCTTTATTCATAATTCTCTATTTGGTGAGACATTGTTCTCATACTTTAGCTCTTTGTACAGATTTAACATAGCTGATTAAAGTCTTTGTCTAGTCAGTCTAATGTCTGGGATTCCTCGGGGACAGTTTTCTGTTAATTTCCCCCCTCCCTCCACTGTGGGTTATACTTTCTTGTTTCTTTTCATGTCTTGTAATTTTTTTGTTAAAAACTGGACTATTTAAATTCTAGGAGATGATAGTTTTGTTTTTAAAGATTTTATTTATTTGAGAGAGAGGGAGAGAGCACACCGAGGAAGAAGGAGAGGGAGAAGCAGACTCTCCACTGAGTGGGGAGCCCAGTGCAGGGCTTGATCCCAGGACCCTGTGATCAGAACCTGAGCCAAAGGCAGACACTTAACTGACTGAGCCACCCAGGCGTCCCTGAGGTGATAGTTTTTATATCAGATTCTCCTGGGGTTTGTTGTTATTTGTACCATTTCTAAACTAATTCTGTAAAGTCTGTACTTTTGTCATGTGTGACCACCGAAACCTCTGCTCAGTTAGTTTAGTGGTCAGTAAAAGATGAGACAGAAACTTCTAATTCCCTAGAACCGTAAGCCTGATCTTTGTTGAGGAACTCTGTGTGTGTGTGTGTGTGTGTGTGTGTGTGTGTGTGTGTGTGTGTTAGGACACTTAGCACTCTGCCAGGCAGCTTACTAGAGCTTAGCCTTCGCTTTTTGCTTGGCCAGAACCTCAGGGTCAATCAGGTGTGAGAGCTTAGGGCCTTCCTAGGTCTTTGTTGAACATGTGCACACAGCCGTATGCTTGTGCATGGCCTTCTAGATTCCCAGGGATATGTCTGAGCTTTTCAAAGCCTCTATGGATATCTTATTCCTCTGCTTTTGCTTTTAAGCTTTTTGATTTGTCTTGTTGGACCCAGCTGTCACCCATCCTCTCAAGCAGCTGTGATGTTAAAATATTTGACAAACAGCCCCCAGGGAGAAGCTTTTGATGAGTTTAAGTGAGGTTCAATAGATGAGCCTTTCAAGTGGACTCTTACCTGTCTGGGAACCACCAGACAGGTCAAATAATGACTTCTCTTTTGGAATGAGGCTTTGAGAGAACTCCATCCCAGTTCTGCTCACTCTGGTTACTAGTTACGAGTATAACCAAAGCAATGTGAGTTCACTTCTTGGTGAGTCCCAGATACACCAGGTGGAGTTGTTGCACAAGTAAACATTATTTGCAGCAAGTGAGGAGATTACGGGAATAACTTGCAAAGCTGTGACTCCCTGAGCAAGTGTGGATGGGTTCCTTTTATTTAGGGTTATGATGAATATTTTAAAAAGGGATTCTTGTCATTACACGTAGAGGTGGGATAAGATGGCACACTTGGCTTAAGGAAAAGGAAACATGCCTGTGCATACATTTTATGTTATGTAAATGAGGCTTGTGATCCTCCTTGGGCAGAGATTTTAGTATTATAATGAATAAAAGTAATTGTCAGTCACTCTAGAGGTTACTCCATAGTCCCTCTGTATAGGTGCAATTCGGGGGTTAGAATCAAACTAGTCTGGGTGGTCTCGGCCAGCTGGAGGTCTTGTCAGGGCAGTTGCTATCACTTCAGGGGTGGTTTTGGTTCCATTTGCCTGAGTTGAGATAGCTGGAAAGAAGAGCTTAAGGAAAAATGTGGGACAAAGGTCAGTGAGTTCAAGCAGGTGGGCAGTAAAAGGTGGTGTTGGGGTTTAGCTGGTGACACTAGTACCAGGAATACAAACATTTTTTTTCAAGGCTGCTGGGAAGCAGAGATGCTGGTACTATGATATGTTAAAATACCACCAAAGTTCTCTGTTCTTACTGAAATTCAGCTATTTTTTTTGACTGAATGCTCCTTGGATTGCTGGAAGCCTTTTGTTAATTCCCAGAGTTCTGAAAAAGTTGATTTTTACACTTTCTGCCAGGTTTTTCATTACTTTTGTGGAAAGACAAACTTTCGGAGGTCCTTACTTCACTGGTGGCACTCTTACTTTCTTGAATGTTAGGTATAGTCGAAAATCAGAGCACATTGTGCCCCCTGTATTCAGCACACAAATTACACTGCATTACATTCATCTTTCCTTTTGAGACTGCTTCTTATGATATCTCCATTCTCTCATTTGTGATTAATCTATCTCACCCAAATGCATCATTTCCATCAGAAAACAGACTCCAGTATCTTTCATCTTAAGAAAAAAATAACCACCTTTCTTTATACCTCACATACTCTTCTAACTAGTCTATTTCTTGAAATTATCTATGCTGTTTGTAATTTCTACCTTTAAAAACACTTATTTAAATTGTGAAACATTTCAATTCTACAGTAAAGTATAGAGAAGAGTATAACTGTCAGATTAAGCAGATGCTACTAACGTTTTGCTGTAATTGCTACAGGTCGCGCGGTGTGCTCTCCTCCTTCTCCCCAAGGAAATCTCTCTTGAAACTGCTGTGAATCATTCTCATGAACATTCCTGTACATTCATTTCTACAAACATCTACAAATAAGATATGTTGTTGTAATATGTGCCTAAAATTTATTTAAATTGTATTCTTCTCTGCATATCACTTTACAGCCTATTTTTTTAAAATAAAAAAACCATATAGCTTTTGTGATTTATTAGTGTTGATAAATAAGGACCTAATTTATTGTTTAACTGCTTTGTATTATTCTATCATTCCTTACTGAGGGACACTTTAAATTGTTTCTACAGTACTTTTTTATTATTACAAACATTGCATCAGTGAATGTCCTTTTCCCTGTTTTCCTATATACATAAACAAGAGTTCTTCTAGGGTAGACAACTCAAGTGGAATTTCTGGCTTCTTCAGTATGTTCTTTCAACTTTACCAACTATTGCCAAATTGATTTCCAAAATGGCTGTACCAGTTTGTACTTGCACCTGCAGGAAATGAGTTCTTCTTTGACTACTTCTTGCTAACTCCTAGTTGTGTCACATTAATAATTGTTGTCAATTTAATGGTTGTGAAATGGTTTTCTGTTTTGATTGGCTTTTTGCAGATTACAAATCGTGTTGAATTTATTTCCTATGTTTATTGGCCATTTGGGTTTCTTTCTGTGCAAATTGCCATTTTAAATCCTTGACCCATTTTGGGTTCTTTTGTCTTTTTGTAATTGATTTGTAAAAGTTCTTTGTATATTTTGATGGAGTCCACAAAGAAGTTAGTGGGATCTGTGTCCCCTTAGTGTTCTCCAGAGTCCTGTGTTGATGCTTTCCTAGCCCCTTCTCACCCTCCCCACCCCATGTAGCTCACCATTCACTACTCCTCTCCAGTGTGTTGAAACTCCTATTTCTTTTTTGCAATAATGTGGTGGAACTTCTCTGGAAACCTGGACTTCCATAACAGTTCTCTCATCTGTGGGTGGTTGTCTAAGACAGTGTTGTCCAGGATTCCCAGACCACTGTCAAGAAGGACTGGAGCCAGTTCATGGGCCGCTGCAGGGTCCATGGCTGGGCTGAAATCTGTATGCCTGTTACCCAACACATGGTGGGTGAGACTTCTCAGCTCCCTTCGAGGGTGGTACTGGATCCCACAACTCCCACAGAGGCACTTTTGTCCATGACTAGATGCCAAATTACTGTTGTTGGAAGGGGGACAAAACGATGGAAGTCTTATTCTACCCTGATGCTGACATCACTCTGGTCCGTTTCTAAATACTCTTTTTCATTTGTTTCATCTTGTATAGTACCACATTGTTTTAATCGTTTCTTAGTCTTCACAGTTGTCTTAGCTGTTTTTGGCCTTGTACTCTCACAAATAATTTTAGGTTCTACTTGAGAAGTTCATGAGATACTCATTTGTGATTTTAATTAGAATGTCATTGAATTTGTAGATCAGTCTGGGGGAAATTGCTATATATATTTCTTTAGGTCTTTAATGTCTTTCATAAATCTTATTTATGGTGAGAGTAGTGTAATTCAATACGCTTTTCATTATTATTTTAAATGGTTTAATATTTCATATTATAATGATATAGAAATCTGATCCAAATTTTTTTTTTTACTTGGATACTTTGTTTTAATGATTTTTTTTTTTGGCTGGGTAAAAAATAATCTCACAAAGATACATAATTACCTGATGGTTGAATTATAGCATAAACTGGATTTACTAAATCATAGTAGTTACTTTTTCAGTATTACTCAGTAGGCAAGTATTTTACTGAACTTTGTCTTGTAAATATCCATTTCTTAATGCCAGTTCTTGCAAACTATTCAGGTTTTGGCATTTTTACAATTACAATAAATGGGTCTGCAGGTGTTAACAAGATTGTTTCAAAATATTTTAGTGCATTCACATGAGGTTTTTATAGGTGATATATTTAGATCTTTCAGAAACTATATTATAAATTCCCAACATACAGTTGTTTTTTTTTTTATTATTTATTTTTTTTTAAAGATTTTATTTATTTATTTGACAGAGAGAGAGAGACAGCCATTGAGAGAGGGAACACAAGCAGGGGGAGTGGGAGAGGAAGAAGCAGGCTCCCAGTGGAGCAGGGAGCCTGATGCGGGGCTAGATCCCAGGACTCTGGGATCAGGCCCTGAGCCGAAGGCAGACACCTAATGACTGAGCCACCCAGGTGTTCCAACATACAGTTTTTAAAAAGTATTCTCTTAATAGCAAGTTTTTTTTTGAAGTAAAAGATATTTTCTCACTGTGTCTAAAATACCCCTTTGTCTTGGAGGGGAACAGACTGTCTTTACCCATTTTAAGAATATATGGTTGATAGTATACTGTGCATTCATTTGCCATCACTATCACTCCCAGCCCTGCCCCCCCCCCAAAGGCAGTAAATTTGAAATACTTTTCTTTTTTGTTAAAAGAAAAATGCAAGTCACTTCTTTGTATAGTTAAAAAGATTTTCGGGGCACCTGGCTCGCTTAAGAGTAGTGTGCCACCCTTAATCTTGAAGTTGTGAGTTCAAGTCCCACATTGGGTGTAGAGATTACATACAAACGTACATTAATTTTACAAAATGATTTTTGTGGTCACTTGTCACTTACCTCATTTAAAGTATGAGGTAGATTCTGCTCTTTAAGGTAGTGTGTCTAGTTCACTTAACTAGGCACCTGTAGGCAGTTTTCCGAAAAAGAACAAAGAACCTAAGATGCCACTGTCATCTCCTGTGAATTGTGGAACTCTTGCTCTTCCCTTGTGCGCTGACTGAGCCACCCAGGTGCCCTGGAATATTGATATTTTTAAAGTAACATTTTACCTGGAGAAGTCCATTTTAATTTCCAGGTATCAGGATGCCTGGGTGGCTCAGTTGGTTAAGCATCTGCCTCTGGCTCAGGTTATGATCTCAGGGTCCTGGAATTGAGTCCCACATTGGGCTCGTTGCTCAGTGGGGAGCCTGCTACTCCCTCTGCCTGCTCCTCCCCCTGCTTGTGCTGTCTCTCTCTCTCTCCGAGACAAATAAAAATCTTAAAAAAAAATAATTTCCAGGTATCAGAATGGAGCATTATTTTCTTCTGGAAATGTTACTTTCAGCTTTAATTTTGTCAAATAGTAATAACAATCTCATATTTTCTTTCTTTTCCAGATATGGAATATACGAACGCTGCCGAGAATTGGTGGAAGCAGGTTATGACGTACGGCAACCAGACAAAGAAAATGTTACACTCCTCCATTGGGCTGCCATCAATAACAGAATAGATTTAGTCAAGTATGTGTTTTCTGTATTTTAAAGTAATTATTTATTATAAAATTATTAGAAATAATTATAAAGACTAATAATTTTTAAAATCATTGCTTTTAAAATGTAGATTCTGTGTACCTCTTTTTCCTGAAAATTGTTTTTAACATATATTGAATGCTCATTTGCACAAGATACTGTGCTGAGTGCTTTTTCATGTATCTTTCCTTTAAACTTAATCCTTGAGATAACCCTCTGTGAACACTAACAATAATTGCTGTCCTTCGGATGTGCAAACTGAACCATAAAAAGATTAAATATGTTACCAATGACATGCAGCTAGTAAAAGTTGGAATCAGGATTTCAACAGTGTAATTCGCAGCTCACATTCCAAATGTGAATTCTCTGGGGAAAAGCTACAAAAGAAAAGAGGGGTTACAAAGATAATAGGTAATAATCTGTTTTAACTATTCATGCCAGCATGGATGATGAATACCTACTATGTGTAAATGATTTTTGTTACTTACTGCTAATCTGCTTGCTTAGTATTAATGAGAGGTAGTTAGATAAGCAAGGGTCAGGGTGATAGGAAGTCTTAGTAAATCTAGTTTAGTAGTCTCTGACAATTTGGACATAAGTTCTTCAGCTGAAGACATGAATCTGAATAAACTAGTTGCAGATGTGCGCTTAAGCGCAGCATACAGAGTCTAGAGACAACTAGGATATTAAGGCCAGGGAAAAGAATTTGCCCTTTTGAATACTAAAGGAAGGTTAAGCAAGTAATAACTAAAGCACTGACGTCTGAATAACTTTCTTCCAGAGAGCATATCTCCATTTTATTTGTTCCTTTTTTGTTCTTGTATGTCTAACTTTCGTCTGCCTTTGATACGGGTCTCCTGATGTCTAATCTGTTTTTGTTTGTCGGAAAATGTTTTTATTTCATCTTCATTTGTGAAAGAAATTTTCATATGGTATAGAAATCTAGGTTGGCAGTTTTTGTTTGTTTTATTTTTGTGTTTTACTCATTGAAAATAACATTCCTTTGTTTTCTGGCTTCTGTTACTATTGAGAAATAAGTCTAGATATTGTGCTTTTGAAGGCTTTTTTTTTTTTTTTCCTTCTTCTGTCTGCTTTTAAGATTTTTTCTTTTTGTTTCTGGTTTTCTGCAGTTTCATGATGATGTAACTAGGTGTGGATTTCTTTTTATTTACCCTGAATGGGGTCGTAAGGAATTCTTGATTCTTTGGATTTATGTTTTCGTCAGTTCTGGGAAAATCTCAACTATTATTTCTCCAACTATTGCTTCTACCCCATTCTTTTTTTGCTCTCTTTCTGGAACTCCAGTTAAACGTCTATTCGACCTTTTCATTGTGTACTCTGTGTCTCTTTTCTTCTGTATGTACTATCCTTTGGTATGCTTCATTCTGGAAACTTCTGACTTACCTTCCAGTTCATTTATTCTTTATGTATAATCTGCTGTTAAATCTATTCAATGTGTTCCTAATTTTATTTTCCAGTTCTAGAATTTTTTTTAAGACCAAATAATTAGCTTGTCATATTATTTGAAAAACAAAAACAAATTTCTAACTTCAAAACCTCTACATGCATTTACCACCATCATTTGAGAATCTTTAAAATCTCCTTTTTATTTATTTCTTTTTCCATTTTCAAGGTATGCTTTTATTCATATGCATTTCAGTTCTAGAATTTTTATCATTTTTTTTTTCAAACCTGTATTACTTAAATCATCTGTGGCTGAAGTTTTCAATCTTGTCTTGTATACATGAATAAAGTAAATACAGTTATTCTATAATTGTATATGAGAAGATAGTCTGTTAATGTTGTTCCTTCCTGTGCCTGATTATCTTTAAATATGTATTAGACATTGTGTTTGAAAATTATTTGTTGAATAATTTGAGGCCTAAGATGAGATTTCCTTTTGTTTCTGCTAGGCCTACGTTTAATTTAATTTCAGTACTTCAGATTTTCTGTATTCCTCAGGTGGCTGAAGACCAAGCTAGAGTCAGGTTTACTTCTGGTTCATAATTACTGCTACAATGTAACCTTTTGGGGTCCCAGTCTTTGTTTTGCTTTTGTGTGTTTAGCTTGCTTCTTGGCCAACTCTTCTGTATCAGCAAATTATCTCTAGGGCAGATGGTGCCCAAGCAGTTTTCTAACTTCTCTGGATTTTAACCCTCTCCTGAATCTTGGCTTGGTTAGTGCTCTTAATCTTCTTAGGTTTTACTTTTTAGGAAATGTTTCTTAGATTTTGTTGAACTTTTTTCGTTTTCTTTAATGGGAGGGTTGATTCAAATGATTTAATCTTCTATACCTCTGTTTGCTTTTCAGTTAGTGTTATTTTAATCAAAATAGTGTATAAACACTTTGAAAACTCAAATAGTAAAGGCTTACAATGGAAAATGGCAATCCCTCCCCACCCTCTGGGTCCTTTAGCCCAGAAATAACTATTTTTAGCACTTGAGCTGTTTCTTTCAGTATTTTATATATTTATGTTCCTACATTTATCTAGAAAAAATGACAGCAAACATTTTTTCTCCTTTTTCATTTAGTATATATATCTTCAAGATTTCTCATTATCAGAACAAATAAGAGCTGCATCATTCTTTTTGAACAGTTGTATAATGTTCAATTATATGGGTTTAATTTATTTAATGGTTTTCCCTTCTATGGACATTTAGGTTGATTTTGGTCTTTTTACCATTAACAACCAATGCTGTAATTGATAATCTTGGTCACATATCATTTTGCTATGTTCATCTATATCTGCAAAATTTATAGGAGTAAAAAAGAAAGATGAATTTTGAATTTTAATAAATATTGCCAACTTTTATGGTTATTTTTCTTGATTTATCACTTACTGTATTTTGACTTTCTATTTTGGGATATCTAGATGTCCTAGATCTCCTCACCACTAATAATTCTTCATTCTCACTATAGTTTTGGCTAAATCATCATGCAAAGTTTAAGTTGTTGTATGTAAATTCTCAGTGCTAACCCCAGAAGTGTTCTATGATTATCTGTTCTTTCCTTGTGGAATTTTGATTTTTGCCTGAGGTAACAGTTACTTCATTTTTAAAATTTTCTCTGTGTCGTAACTAATTCTTCCCATACTCTTAGTTCTATATGAGAACAGTATCAGCTAATTTATCCATCTGTTTTTGGAGGTAGGGGATGGAGGAAATCATTCCTGGAATTCTCCACTTTTCTGCTCCAACCCAGATTGTTTGCTCTTTAGAGATACTACGCAAAACCATTATTGTGAACTTTTCCTTTGCCATTATTCTGGGAAATCTCTTTGCTCCAGTGTTGGTGTCAGTTTCCTGGGTTTCTGGTTTTTGTCTCTGTTGTGTTGCTACCTGGTTTTAGTAGAGCACAGTTTCTGATAGCTTTCTGAGAGAGAGAGGGTACTTGGGAGGTGAATGTTTTGAAGTTACTATCATTTCTGCCCTTACACCTTATTGGCTGTTTGGCTGAGCATGGATTTACAGATTAAAAATAGTTTTCTCAGAATTTTGAAACGTTAACTTATTATTTTCTTAATTCATATATTACTACTGAGATTATGTTGGTTAAAAAATTCACATTTGTCTTTGTGTTTAAAAATAAAGTCTGAAGTGAGAAATATAGACAAAAAGACTTGATGCTGCCTGCCTTACAAATGTTTCAAGCCTCTTGTGGACTAGTAAGGTTATAGAATAAAGTCCTTAGTTGTAGAATGGGTTAATAATTGGTGTCTGTGCGTATTATATCTTCAGGTATGTAAACTTAATTTTTCACAATGCGTAATCTAGCAAGTTACTTTCCTAAAGCAAGCATGGTGAGTAAAGGCAGTTTTCAGTAACAACTGGTATGCGTAGCCTCAAGATTACTTTTTACTGCTGAACCTGGAATTATACCGCCATCATACTGCCAAAAATCAAAATTAGAAGTTATAGCACATCCATAGCACAGCAAATAGTATGAACACCATATTTGCATAGAGCCCTCGTGCTCCTAGGTCCTATGGGAGTGGCTTGAGCTCATCCCCATGGATGTAGCACACATAGTGGGTTTGTATTACATCTTGGGGAATTCAGTGCTTTTGTAATAAGAGCAAGCTTGCTCTTTGTTCCAAAGGGAGACATTACCTCATCTCTCAAGGTTGCTTGATACAAACACAACTTGGAGAAATGACCTGTGTAAAAGTGGTCAGGGCCTTGCATTCTACTCATATACCTAGCAAGACATGTGGGAACATGAGAGATCCATGGAGAAGTGTCTCTTCTAACAGTTATGTTCCATCAGGGTATATTAAAAGGACTTACTGCAAACAAAGTAGTTGGGTCGCTTTCATGATGGTAAGGTATAAAGTAAGTATAATATGGAAAGGAGGAGACCTTCACCTTAGCCTGGATTGTTTGTATTTCTAATGTTTTCAAGTGAAAGTCTGTATTTCTCAGCTTTTCCTCCAATGTAGTAAAATAAAAAAGATTATCTCAAGCTATCTCAAGCTTTTGTCTTCAACAGTCTCGTTACGTTAAGAGTAACTAATAATACTTGATTTCAGTTTGATTTCAAGTCAAAGGTATATTAAGGAATATGGAGCTTTGTTAAAATACCGAGTTTAAAATTTTCTGAGAACGCATTGTATATGTGGCTTATTCTTCTTCCCTGGGAACATTACATTTTTTTTCTTTATCCCTGACTTTGTGAAAGCTCACGTTAGTGTACTGATACAGCTCTATCTGTCTGTCTATCTATCTACCTATCTACTGACTGACTGACTTAAACTTTAAATCCAGTTTATGACCATTAAGTGGCCAGTTTTTCTGGAAACTTGCTTTTTTGGATTAGGGAGGTGTTCTTGCATGGTGCCCTCAAGAGTGCCTTGCTTTTGTTTTCTGTTTTTCCCCCAGGAACTCAGATACTGAAACCAACCAGATTGATTCTTTTTCTTATCATTATCTCAAGACCCCCCCTCCCCGCCATTTTATTTATTTATTTATTTTAGAGAGAGTGTGAACAGGGGTGGGGGGCAGAGGCAGAGAGAGAATCCCAGGCAGACTGTGCACTAAGTGTGGAGCCCCATGTGGGGCTTGATCTCACAACCCTGAGATCATGACCTGAGCTGAAATCAAGAGTAGAATGCTTAACCAACTGGGCCACCCAGGCGCCCCCATATCCCAAGTGATTTTTATCTCCCAGTATAGATGTTGTACTTTGGGGAGATTTTCTTAATTTATGTAATTTATCTTCTTCCTTTGAATTTCTAATTTTATCTCTTGCATTTTCAATTTTCAAGCATTTTTTTTTCTTGATCTCTGCACCCCCCCTTTAAGAAAATATTTTGATCTTCTTATCATGAGTATATTATCTTCTCTTATTTTTTGGAGGAAATTAATTGTAATTTTTATTTTGTTTCTTTTTTCTTCTCTTTATATTATCTGTTTAGGTTAGGCTTCTTCTCTTTATTTGGTCTCCTTCCATATTTGAAACTTTCCTGAATTACCTGGGCATGTTTAGGAGAGACATAACAAAGCTGATTGGAAGTTGTAGGACTTAGGTCACAACAAGAACCTCCCGTATGTCTGTTTCTAGAAGTTTTTCTCTAGGGTTGTTCAGTGTCTCTTAGAGAAAAATCTTCTGATCTCTTTGTGGGAAGGAGTTCAGTTATCTGTCTGCCAGCTGACCTGACCAAGTTGTTGTTTAGAGTGTAAACTTTCATTGAATTGCTGTATTTTCAGTATGGTGTCTCATATGGTTCTCTGATTTAATTCCATGAGTCTCAAATTTCTCTGGTAAAGGTGCACTGAATACACTTTTCAGCAAATGCCAAATGGTTGAGTGTTAAAATCAGTCTGAGCCTGAGGCTGGAGCCAGAAATCATCATCATACAATGAAGCTTAGGGACATAAGAATGAATCTGAACTTGAAGAGTTTGAGTTATTATTACAATAATATTAAATTTTTGAGTAGTCACATTTTAAGATTGAACATTACAGTACACAAAGAAATACTTGTCTAGCACTGTCAGCTGCTTCATTGTTTCAGTGTCACTGAAATGCCTGTTTGTGATGCTAAATACTGAACTTTCAGTGAGAATGTAAGTTACAAAACAACAGTTTTTTCAGCAATTTTTATTAACTTTCAACCGGTGTTTCTGTTTATACTCTAGTTTCTTCATTGCATTCTACAGAGGTAACAATTACCTTTAATTCCTTAGTCTTTCTAGGGTTTTATAACATTCTGGTTTGCTTCTCATTGTTGTCCCCCTCTGGAGACATTTGAGTTTTAACTATTTACTTTCCATCTTTCAAATACTTGTTGATATCTCTCGTTCATTGATGATCTGGTTTCAAAACCTAGGGATCATTAATTAGTACCTACAGGAACATTCCTTGATAACCTTGTAGTATGCAGGAAGGCTTGAGTCTAAAAATAAGAATTACATGATCATTTCAGAATTGTGTAGTTTTGAACTAGGGTCTTACAGCTATAAAGAATAACATGTTATAAAAAGGTAGTACTTCTCTTCCAGTAGTTTACAATGAAAAGGTGATAGAAGTTGTTCTTCAGTTTGCAAGAAAAAAAAATGTCCTATCCCTGTGGGGTGGGGGGGAGTTGTACTTTAGAACCAGTCTGGAAATCATTCATTGCTGTAGCCCTAACAAAGATTTGAAATGTGAGTAAAAATAACTCAGGAACAAATATATTAACTGTAGAGAAGGTAATAAAATTGCCTTAAAAAAACATCCCAGCTCTTATCAAAACTGTTCTTTGGCTGAGCTATATTTCTCTTTGGGCTCAAAAAACTATTTTCAGCTATTACATAAGGTCTACCGAGTTTCTTAAGAAAGAATTTAGGAATAGTTAAATGTTTGTGTTCAGACTAATGTCTCTGATATTTTAGTCTGGAAATATTTTGTTACGTTACTTTGAACTGTTTTACATGATAGAGTGGAGTTTGGCCCTTCATTACGTAATGCTTTAAAAACGCCAGTTTAACAGATACATAAAGCAATAAATTTCTGAATCAAGCATGTAAGTACGAGTATTTTAAATGTTTTAAACTGTGTACATTAAAAGTGAATGCATTAGTGCTCTAAAGCAGTAATCACTTAGAACAGTTTAAAAATCTCAGTAGTATTCACCGTCAAGCATTTGACATCAAAGGCTTGAAATTATTTATATTCAAGATTCATTCATTGATCAATCCAAAGTAAACATTATGATAAGCAGCTAGATCCTGTTCATTTCAGAAGGTATCAGGATGTTACAACGTTAAAATATTAAGCAGTGAGGTGATTCTTGCTTTTTAAAGCAGCACACCTTCAAAGGTATAACAAGGCATTGTAAAGAATATTGTTGGATTTAATCTACGATGATTTTGTGAGAAAAGTAAAGCTGAATGTCTACCCATGATAGACTGGTGGCCTGTTCTACAACTTTCTATCTGCTGCTGCTCTCTGATCCAACCAAGTCTTTGTGGTTCTCTGCCTTTTTTTTTATATGATTGTTATTTGGCATTGCTATTCTTTATTGTAACTTAAAAAAAAATTACTTTCCTTTTACTTCCAAAACAAAAGAGTGATGTGTTTGATATAAAATTCTACTAAATGTGTTTTTTAAATACCACAAAGGATTGTTTATCATCAGAGGCATAAACTAGCATGAGGTCTACGATAGAAAACATTTTTTTTCTTATTTTTTACATAATTTCTTGAAAATGAAAGCTGTCTAAATTATTTAAAATTTTGTCTTATAGATACTATATTTCGAAAGGTGCTATTGTGGATCAACTTGGAGGAGACCTAAATTCCACTCCTTTGCACTGGGCCACAAGGTTTAAATTTGCTTCTGGATTTTTTTTCCTTTGGTTCCTTTATTAGTTTATAACTAAACTTTTCTTTTTTTAATGATATGCTAAAATGAATGAGAGCACTTAATGCTAATAGTTAATATCAACATTGTACTAATATATTGCTGTACAGTGTTAACCTGTATTGGCAGCAAAGTTTATTGTTCCAAAGTGTCTTTAGGGAATTCACCATGCTGATATTAATCCAGTTAGTTTACGATTGAGTTAAACTTTGGATTTGTGAATGTAATACTTATGCAGCCTTTATATATTTACAATTAAAGAAGTTGCCCAGTTCATGGGACAATTAAAATTATATTTGAATAGGATTAATAGAATATAGTAACTATTTATTACATATTTAAGGAAGTTATAAGTAGCTCTATAAAATTTAAAAGACTCTTATTTCAGTTGAGGCTTAAGAACCATAAAATCCTAAGCGTGTCTTGACATATACATATTTTAAGAAACTGAAAAAAATTGTGTAATCTTTTCCACCATTGCCCTATTTAAGAAAGATCTTTCCAGGAGATCCTGTTTGAAATAACTTCACATATTTAAGTGTTTATTCTTTTATGTTTTAGACAAGGCCATCTATCTATGGTTGTGCAACTAATGAAATATGGTGCAGATCCTTCATTAATTGATGGAGAAGGATGTAGCTGTATTCATCTGGCTGCTCAGTTTGGACATACCTCAATTGTTGCTTATCTCATAGCAAAAGGACAGGTAAAAAAAAATCACAATCGTGTGGATTTTAATTATATGTTCTTCATGGTTTCAGTGCCTAATATCATTGGTGTTACAAGTGTTAACAACCTGGTGATATTTAAATAGTACTTTCTGATGGATGAAGAGAATAAATAAATAATATAGTTAGTTTGATATTGAGATAATAAGTATAGTTAAGTTAAAAATAAGAAAGATAATCGAGAACCACATAATGATCCATTAAGTTGCAGCTTTTATTTCTGAGAATGATAGAGATGAATCCCAGAAAGTAAGAAAATTTAGGTATCTGTTTTTTCCCTTAATTACTTCTTTTGAATATATACTCTGAATTCATTTAAACTTTTTTGAACATTTTACTGGTTCTCTATTAAGTACTTCTCAGAGTGGGGGATAAATTCTTTAGGATCATTTTCTCAGTTTCTGCTGCATAAAATAATGCTACTTCTTATATGTCAGAAAACTTTTCATGATTTAAGTGGTTCTTCCTGATTTTTCATGAGTGTGTACTGACTATAATCTATAGTCAGTCTATATATACCATGTTTTTGTGATAAATGTATGTTGTTGAAATTAATGTCACTCGGTTTTTCTTTCATGCATTTTCTCTGGTTATACTTAAACATTAGCTTTATAGCTGAGGATCTCATAAGAGTAAGACAAATGATTTTAATCTATTGCTATTAATGTATTTATTTTAAATTTTATGCAGATTTGGAATTTGAATAGTATTTATTTTATGAATACTTTAAGGTATTTGTTGTTGGCAATGCCATGCAATGGCAGTTGTGTGTCTTGCATTATAATGTAAGAGGCATAGACTGGCTAATTGCTGGAGTAGGGGGTTATTATCTATTATGGAGTTTTACAGACTACCTCCAAAATCTAATGGCTATAGAACAGTACCAACCATTTATTACCTTGGGTTGACTGGGCTTGGCTGGTTGGTTCTCTACCTTGTGATGATGACTGGGGGTTACAGTCATCTGGGTTTGACTGGAATGGAGGATGGCTCACTCACATACCTTGTGCCTTAATAGGAATGGCTAAAAGGCTGGGTTCGTTTGGAGTGCTGGGATAGCGAGTCCTCTCTCTTTTTCTCCATGTAGTCTCAGGATTCCTTCTCCATGGCACCCGTCGACATAGTCTTTCTAGCAGGGAACTAGACTTCTTACATGGTGGGAGCTCCCAAAAGAACAAAAGCAGAAGCTGTCTGCCTTTTTTAAGTCTTATGTCTTGAACTGGCACAGAAACATTCCTCTTCTATTCTGTCAGTTAAAGCAAGTAACAGGGCCAGTTCATGTTCATTGTGGGAACAGACGGGTATACCAGCAGGCGAGGTTTGTTGGGGGCCATGTTTGGATATTAGCTGCCACAGGAGATTACTTTTGTTCTCCCAAGTTTCTTCTAGACTGGGGTTTGGAGCAGTAGATTGTGCTATAACACATGATAGTGTCGTTAGTCGCCTTTTATTTTGCAGGTATAAATTTATAAGATGCATTCGCTTTTTCTTTTGGTTTTTAACTGGGTAAGAAAAGTGGTAAAAGTTTTTTTGTCTTTTTGTTAGCTAATTGATTTTGGGGTTTGGATGTTTCAGTAATCTTTTTAACTCTGGTATAGGATGTTGGCTATAAAATTCTTACGGGACAGGAATTTCTACCTGTCACAGTACCTTTTGTATAATAAATGCATGATGATAATAAATGTCTGGCAGTTTGTTTCCTTTTTCATGAGTAAGTTTATTTTTGTTTGTTTTTTTTGCTACAAAAGTAACATGCTTATTGTAAAATACTCAAACATAAGAGTATGACTTGGAAAATGAAACTCCATCTCCTCCCTTACCCCTCCCCCCACTGAGAACACTTTCTTTAACAGTTTACTATATATTTTTCTAGAATTTTTTCCATGTATACACTAATTATAAAAGAAAACTCTAGTATTCATCATATCATACTTTGAATGGAGTCCATAGTCCTTCCCTACAGAAGGACTACAGAACCATGTGTGGTCTGGTCCAAGATACCTCTCGGGCCCATCTTTTGTCATCTCCTCCTTAGTCTGCTTTGCACACCAGTCTTCCTGCTGTTTCTTGAATAGCTCTACTATGCTGTTGTCTTTGGGCCTTGTGCTTGATCTTATCTTCCCCTTTAAATCCTTTCCTTAGATAGTCAAACAGTTCGCTTTCTGTCTTATTTCAATCAGATATTTGCTCAAATTTTATTAGTTCTGATTAGTTCCCAATTATAAGTAATAATAAAAATTAGTATATTTTTATTTTTTCTTTCTCTTCCCTGTCTTTCACTGACTTTAGTCTACAATATTGTTTTTCTTAGTGTTGACTTTGTTCTGATAGATGTAACTACATTTCTGTTACTTAATTTTTCAGCTTTAAGTAATATCCTTTGACTCATAGGTATTACAGATTAGGTACTTATACTTTCTTTTCAACCTTTTTCCATCTTCTTCATTTTTTGTTAATTGTATCAGTTTTACATTCTTAGGGCATATAACATTTCCATTTAGTTTGTCATTCTGTTCTTCACATTTGTTTCATTTTAGCTATACTGTTAAAATATATTTAGTGCTCACTACCAATTCTTTTGGATGATTTTCAGGAGAAAAGGGAAAATGCTAAGTTATGGAGCCCTGTTGATCATGGAATCCCCATAAGCTTTTGATCTGGGCTTGTTAATTCTTCCTAATAGAGAATACCCATACGTCCAGGCTGAACTTGGAAAAGAAGTACCAAGTTTTAAACCCCGACCCAAAGAAAGAAAAGGTTGAATTTCATTTTTCTTCTAGTACTCTAGAGATGTGGCATTATTTTACATTTTTAATTTTACTTATTGATATTTTTTAATACTATCACTTTTTAAAAAGGATATGAAAAGACAACTAAGAAGGAAGAAGAAACTAAAACAAGAATTTACATGTTTGTTTTAATTGGATATCAAATTTAGTTGAGCTCTCTTGAATTAGGACCCTGAAGGAAGTAAAATAAGTTACAGTACTTGACTGATAAAAAACAAGAAAGCTTGTAATTTCTGAGAAGATTTTCTTAAAGATTTTTATTGAAAAAAAAATCAATATGTATATCAGAAATACTGAATGAGGTGACATAGGATGTTCCCAACAGTTAACGTAAATCTGTAAATGGATTTTAATGGATAAGGTGTAACTTTTGATTACAGTATTCATGATGAGGGACTAAAACTAATGATGTCCAAGGATGTGTGTTCTAGTTTGTCTAATGTACGGGTTCTCAGCACTTTTTCTGCTTCAGTACACTTGGCTAATGTTCACATTTGAGACATATTCCCATCAGTAATAGTGGCTCACAGAGCTCTGCTGTAGAGAGGTATAGAGTGTTTTGCAGTGTACTCACTATAACTCTGTCCTCTCTGCACTGACTGGTGTATTAGATAACATAACTTGGATTAGAACTGCTGCCTTTGTATAATCCAGGAATGGGCGATGGGGAAGGGAAGAAGAGGAAACTTATTATCTATTGAATGTCTGTTATGTTCTAGGCTATGGACTAGGTGCTTTACACAAATTATTCTATTTAATCATCACAGGGGTTTTATGAAGCCATTATTTATACTTGCATTTTTAGATGAGGAAGCTGAAGCACAGAGAAAGTAATTTTTCAGGTTTTTATAGCTATTAAGTGGTGCAGCTAAGAATTCAAAGCCATGTCTGTCTTATTCTAAAGCCTATGCCTTTCCCAAACAAGTATGTAGATAAACATGTCTTTTCACTTAACAAATGGTTTTTGGTCATTTACTCTGCTGGGCACTGTGAATACAAAGATGAGTTTAATATAAGTTTAATTGTCAAAGAACTCCTATTCTAGTTAATGAGACAGATGCCTTAGGGATATAGGATAATTAGTCCAGAGTGGAGTTAGGAGAGATAATTTTAGGAAAGTGAAACTGATAGAATGTCTGATGCATCAGGATGTCTTGAAAGGAGATTTAGATAACTAGGGAAGAGTTTTGGTTGAATAGATGGTAGTTTTAATTGTAATTTGTTAAAAAACTAAGCAAAGGGGGGGGAAGTACCATGGGAAAGCAAAAAAGTTGGGTAGGAGAAGAAAAATAATCATGGTTTACTACATGATTTTGCTGGGAATAGTATTCATATACATTCATAAAAATATTAATATCAAACATTTATAGAACCAGAACCAGAACCAGAAATACAGTAGATCTCTTGAAAGAACAGAGAGGTGCGTATTTGTGATGGGTCAGGAAGAGTAAAGAGATAAATTCTCATTTTGCATACTGAAGAGTCTCAGAAGATAATGCCAAAAACTGAAAAATCAAAAAGTAGCAATTCAAGCATCTGATTTTAAGATGTGGAGGGCTAAAAGAGGTACAAATAGTGGGGAGTAAGGCAGAGAATTGCTTTATCACCACAAATTTTACAGAATTATTTGACTCTAAAAATGTACATGCAATGTAACAATAAAAAGCAAACAAACATTTTTGAGTTTATTGAAAAGATAGGTCTTTTTATTCTTAGTTTTGAAATGCCTAGAAATAAACAGGGTTTCATTATTACCTCTTATCATGAATTAGTATATATCAGTTTTTCACAGACTTAAATCATTTAACTTATCCTCTGTGGATGAAAGATGAAGAGTAGGTCAAGATCTTTAAATGCAAAACATTGAAAGGGTGATTAAAGTGTCTGAAAAAGGAAGTCTATAAATATATGTTAATTAAATATTTAATGTATAATCAATTAAATTATGCCCATTAATTAAAATATTTAGTGACAATAGTTTTACTTTAAAAAGTTAAAAAGGAAAAATTTTCATGAATCAGCCTTAGAGGAGGAGTGTTATATTGGCTTCTCCTATGATATGTAAATTAGATTTTTCCGAGTAAATTTGGTAGGAACTTAGAAATTTTTACTGTCTGACTTTTTTCTTTTTCTATCAGGATGTAGATATGATGGATCAGAATGGAATGACACCTTTAATGTGGGCAGCTTATAGAACACATAGGTATGTAATCATTATAAAATATTTATTCAGATCATTTTCAACATATTAAAATGTAAAATGATGAGAAAAAGCAGTTAATGTTCTATTAATATTTAAAATTCTTATTATGAGTACATAGTATATAATAAATCACCTTTTTGAATGGTTTGAGTCTCTGTGCTTACCTTGACCTTGGTAGTTGTAGTAGTATTACTCTGTTCCTCTTTTAGCAATTTTTAAGAATGAAAGATGTTACCTTATTTAAAAAAATTTTTTTTTCATGTTACTTGTATATGGGTAGGTTTAATATATTAATTAGTAAGTTGCCTGAAAACATTTTTTGGAACAACCAGATTTAAATTTAAAAATTTAATTGTTTAATTATATAGATATTAATGACCTTACTCCCTAATCAAAATTAGAAAATGTCAGGACCAAGTATGCACCCTTTTGAGGGGCCATACTTTATATGGTGTTATACATAGATATCCTTCATATTAGAATGTTCTCTCATTACCAATTATAAGGTTGAGTATAGGTTAGAATAGAAGTGTTCCAAGATGGAATGCAAATGCAACCACGATCAGTTTAGTGTCTGTAATGATTTCTATAATTGAAATTAGGGTTGTTGTTGTTGTTGTTTTTTTTTTTCCTTTTCAGTGTGGATCCAACTAGATTGCTTTTAACATTCAATGTTTCAGTTAACCTTGGTGACAAGTATCACAAAAACACTGCTCTGCATTGGGCAGTACTAGCAGGGAATACCACAGTCATTAGTCTTCTTCTGGAAGCTGGGGCTAATGTTGATGCCCAGAACATCAAGGTAAAAATATCCTGTATTGATTATGCTATGTGAAATGTTTTTAAGATCTTAATTCCTCGTAAAAAATAGGTTTTTTCACAGACTGTCAAAGATGGAAGAAACCTCTTATTTAAACTCAACCCTTTGCTTCCATGCAAGAATTTCTTTGGAAAGACTGGTTTATTTACTTTTGTCTTTTAGTATTGAAGTAATTTTCAGATTTTTGATGGCCTTTTCATTAGTGAATTCTTACTGACTTTTGAAAATTAAATTATATAATCCGTATCTTTGTAGCTGAAGGGTGTAGTTTTCTGGTTTCTTTAAGAAGATCACTACAGAAAATCACAAGTTTGTAGTTAAACCACATTATGCATAATAACTTTTAGTAATTCTTTGACTTGTTATTGTCTTATTTTAAAGGTCAAGACTTTTAAATTTGGTAGATACCTTTATGATGTCTATAGGAGAGGCCCCACCTCCCCCAGATGTTGGACTAATCCAGGAAAAGTATACAAAATTATCTAAGAACAAAACCCAACTAACATTTACACTCTGAACATTTAGAAATTTGTAGACATTTTATGAGTACTTGAAAGAAAATTCTGTTGGTGGTTTTGAATTTTGGTTAACTATTCTCATTTTTAAAGCTTCAGGATCTACCACGTCTTTCAGCAACTCTTTCTGTGAAATGACTTTAAACTTTTAAACATCATCTTTTAGTAATGTGAATTCATAAATAACTTCGTGCCCTTTGACAAATATTCTTTGACTATAAACCATATTATTTTCTGAATCATGTTTCTTAAATTTCTAAGGGATATGTGCTAATTAAATTTGAAAGAGATTTGAGCCACATAATAATCTGAAATGGCAATCAAAAAGTAGGTTATCTCCTGCTGGATCAGGGCATCTATTTATGTTCCAATGAATAGTTTTTTCTGTATTTGAGTACTCTGAGGTTGAACTACTAAAATAGTAGAGCTTAGATTCTCTATACGGAGCCTAATGTACTTAAAATTTTAACCAATTTTTAAAAATTAGTTTAATTAAAAATAGTTAAAAGTAAATATCAAATATCTTATTGGAAACTATAAGAAATTGAGAAAACCATATATTTTCTTTCTTTTTAAAATTTTGAGTTCTTTTGTCTCTACCCAAAGTGATCAGAGTGGCCTAATATCAGAAAAAGTCATAACACTGTGATTAGTAAATTAGGCCGACCTCAAGGCCTAAAGGATAAGAAAGAATGAGTTTAACTAAGCTAACCAATATCCCCATAAGAAAAAATAAGGGAGTTGACCTTATGTTTTATATCTGAATTGCTTTAGAGCCTTATTTTTCTTCTCTTTGGTACTGGACAGCCATTCCTAAAATGATCATGCCCCAGGAATATATTTCAAATTATTTAGTATTAATATTATTGAAAAGATAGAACCAGTTTTACTATGGCAAATATGGAGTCTCCATAGACTGCCAAGAGCCACACCAATATATTGAAATTACAAGAATACTAAAAACTGTGACAAGTGACTGTACAGTTCTGAAATTTGAAGCTAGTAGTGTGTATTTTTAGACCATTTAAAAATATTTTTTCTATCCGTATAGAATTTAGGTAACTTCACTTGGATCATGATCTTTAAGTATTTGAAGTGTGGTTTGTAAATTTAATGTCTTTTCAAATAAATAGTGAACTTCACATTAACCATTGCATAAACTTTTATTAGACTGAGCAGAAGGAATAATCTGTAATGAATTTCAACAGAAACGTAATGGTAAGAGAGATATTTGAGATGATTTATATGGTTTGATTTGAACCTTGTATTTTTAACGTTTTGTAGGTTAAGGTACATGAATTATTTGGTACCAAGATAGGATAAGGTCCAATGTAGCTTTCTTTTTATTTATTTACTTATTTATTTGAGAAAGAGAGCACTCATGAGCAGGGGGAGGGCCAGAGGGAGAAGGGACAAGCAGACTCCCTGCTGAGTGGGGAGCCTTCTGTGGGACTCAGTCCAGGACCCCAGGATCATGACCTGAGCTGAAGGCAGGCACTTAACCGACTGAGCCACCCAGGTAGCCCTCAAATGTCGCTTTCTTAACTAGTGTGGTTCATATGAATGCCTTCTAGAGCTACAGTGTTGTATAATTATTGTGCATGTAGAACTTTTTTTTTTTCTGAGATCATGAGCGAGCATGTGTGTTGGGGGGGGCTGCAGAGGGAGAGGGAGAGAGAGAATTTCAAGTGGACTCCTCACTGAGCATGGAGCTTTACGTGGGGCTCCATCCCATGAGCCTGAGATCATGACCTGAATCAAAATCAAGAGTTGGGTGCTTAGCCGACTGAGCCATCCAGGTGCCCCCCGCAAAAGAAGTTAATTTTAAATGTAGCTGGTATCTTCTGGAGTGACATCATCATCGTCATCATCATCATCATTATTATTTTATTTTTTTAATTGAGGTATCATTGGCATGCAACATTATGCTAGTTTTAGGTATACAGCATAATGATTTGAACAAGATGTGGGATGACCACCACAGCAGGTCCAGTCAGCATTGTTACCATTACATAGTTCAAAAATGTCCTTTTTTCCTTGTGATGGGAACCCTCAAGATTTACTCTCTCAGGACCTGTCAGATCTACAATAGAGTAGTATTAATTATAGTCGCCATGCTGTACATTACATCCGCAGGACTTATTTTAAAACCAGAAGTTTGTACGTTTCAACTCCCTTCACTCATTTCACCCATCCCCGACCCCTGCTTTTGGCAACCACTTGTCTGTTCTCTGTATTAGTGAGCTTGGTTTTGTTTTGTTTTTTGTTCGTTTTGTTTTTTAGATTCCACATACAAGTGAGATCATATAGTATTTATCTGCCTCTGACTTATTTGGAGTGACATTATTTTTAAAGGAAATAAAATCTAAGGAGTTGCTTCATTTGCTCGGGGAACATTTATACTTTCAGAGTAAAAATAATCTTTCTATCCACACTGGTGGAAAAGTAGATTTTTGTTTTAAAATACACTTTTTGTGGAAGTTAAAAGATGAAATAAGTATCCGCTATTTTTTCTAGTGGAATCTGGCATTCCTAATATGCTGCAGTTTAGTCACCACCTTCTAATGGAAACCATGTATTCATTCATTCTTTTAACAAATATTAGTGCTGAGGAGTCAAGGTGTTTAAGACAGATGAAGTCTGTATTCTCTCAGAATTTACATTGTATTAAGGAAATAGTAAGTTAATTAAAACACACATGCATGCACATAGGCAAATGTGGTAGTGTTGAGGGCTGTGAGTGACTTGTGAATACCTCTGAGGAGATGACATTTGCTTTGAGACTTGTCTGATAAAGAAGGGATCAGTTTTACAAAGATATGTGGGAAAAAACTTTCCGTGTAGAGGAGCCTGCAAGGGCAAGTTCCAAGGCCAGGAGTAAGCTTGCCATGTTAGAGGTGCAGAAAATGACAGCCTGGACTGAGTGCAGTGAGAAAGGGAGTGAAGTCACTGAGAGAGGCGGGTGCCAGATCACGCAAGGCCATGCTAAGGAACTTTAATTATGTTCAGTCACGAGAAGGAGTTGGAAGGATTTGCATAGGCTGGCTTTATAATCTTTGTGTTTCAAATATTTTTAAAAGACTACTTTGGTTGCTGATGGAGAATGATTGAAGAATTAAGAAAATCGAGGGGATGGGTGAAGATCAGTTAGGCCATTGTAATAAATCAGGCAGGTGATGTTAGTTTAGCCTACGATTGTAGGAGTAGAGATGGAGAGAAATGAATGGATTTGGAAATGATAGCTTAGAGTAGATAAGATATGAGGGTGAAAGGAAACCCTGATGACTGAATAAATAAATATCTCGTGATATATATTGAGGTTGCGAAGACTGAAGGAAGACTTTTTTGGGGTGAGGGTGATAGGAATTGGTTCTATTTTAGTCATGTACTTTGGTGCCTTTTAGCTAGGTGGAATGGCAAGCTAATTAAGTAATTCATTAATTAAAAACAACCTGGATTCTTTTTCTAGGAATTTGACAAATACAGTTGATTTCTGCCCATATATTTTCCATTTTTCATTTTAAGTGTTAAGACAGTCTAGTTGATAATCATGAATTATAACAAAAAAGATATAGTCTGCAAATCTGGATATGGCTGTAATAGTAAAAGTTGCATTCTTCAAAGACTATGAAAAATAATACTTTGTGTTATAGTTATACAACTGTTGATCCTATTTCTTCTAAAATAGCTATTGGCTAAATAAGATTAAAGTTTCTTAGAAATCTGTCTTTATATTAGATATTTACTGTTGTAAATTGGTTATTTGAATAAGGAATTCAGTTATTTTAACATATAAATAAATGATTTTTTTTCAAAATAAGATTACCTTAAAATGACTATTTTGATCCTTAGAAGGAACAGGAATGGCCATATACCTTAGACTAGAAGTTCTTTAGTTGGGGACCTACCAGTGAATTTTGGGTAGGGGGTGGGCCCATAAATTGTTACAAATAAATTACTTGTATCAGTACTTTTTGGGGAGAAGAATACTTGATGGCTTTCATCAAATATGATTTAAAAGAATTTAAGAACCATGGCCCCAGATAATAGCTACATGGAATAAATCCAAATCTTGTGAAGTGGTAACAGTAAGGGAAGGAAGAATGACTTGGGATACTAAGAATTTTTTTAAATGACCTATGCAGTAATCCCTTTTTATGGTAGAATCTCTTTTGTGAATTTTTAAAAATAATATTGTACCCCCTTCCACATGTTTTGGTTATACAGATAAATTTAGATGAATTGAATTTTGGGAGAAAAATTAATCTCTGAGTGCCGCCCAAGCATTTCTAGTTTTTTCTTTCTAAAAATTATCAAACAACAGAATTTTTTAGTTTGTGTAGGCTATAAAATTACTGAGCTTTGTTAATAGATTAAAAGACTCTTACATGATTTCTTGAAATGAGGTAAGAAACTTTTTTCTAAAAATGGTTTTCTTTACCTCTTAAGTACCTGACCTAGATAGTCTCTAAGAAAGAATTTTCCTTAGTTTTAGTAATGAGATTCAATCTCAGGCAAAAAGTTGCCTTCCACCGTCCACCTTCGATTATGTTTATCTCACCAAAATCTTTGAAAAATTTCTTTTATTACCAGTTACATAGTCTATAAATACTCCATGATTCTTGTGTTATTATCATTTACTATTTTGGCTGACACATGGAGCAATCAAATATAGACTTAATTCAGAACCTGGGCTTTAGTATCATTCTTTAAATTAATTGCTTGTTTATTTTGCCAGCTGAATAAAAGAACTATACAAAAGCAGTGAGAAGACTAGAGGAGTAGTAGTTGGAAGATTTCTTAAAGCTCCCTCCATCTTTTTATCTAGGCAATCCTTAGGTGTCACATGGCCCTCTAGTGGAAGGGATGCTCAGCTGGACCGAGGCAACAGCAGGATATTCTCTGGGAATTGTTACCCAAGGGATTGCTTTTATTCAGGTAATTTTTATAGTTTGGATTAATTAGCTGGTTCTTACAACTTAGGTGATAGAAGTTTTGAAGAGGTAAGGAGATACTTTACAGTAAATATCCCTATTTGTGGAAGACTCACCTAGATTAGCCCATTCCTTATTAAATACTGTTCACCTTTTCTTAAAGGATTGTTCGGGCTTTTTGTTGTTATTGTTGTGTTGTTATAGTTGTTGCTATTGGTGGTAGTGCCATGCTTATTGTTTGCGTTTTGTTTTTTAGGGTTTTTTTTTTCTAAATAAAGTGTACTCTATACTTGATAATAATCATCCCTCATAAGACACTCCAAGGCTTATTTTTTTTGTTTTTATCCAGTTTTTCAAAATAAAATTTCAATATTCTCTTTTTCATTAATTAATTTTGAATATTCATCCATACATTCTTAAAATTTTGGCACACACAATTTTTCATTCTGCTTTTCTATTTAAAGAAGTAGATAAATAGTGGAGAATATTAAATAGAATAGAAATGAAGGTGTCTGACGAATAAGAAATAAGATTTTAAATTAATAAAGTAAAAAAGAAGCATGGATCTAGAATTGGGGGCACTTATGTCTTGTTTCTTTCTTTAAAACACTTGAGTTCTATTCACTTACATTCTTTGGCATTCTTCTTCTTGAGATTGAAGGGAGCTATAGGCCCGTAACTTGAGTTTCACTATTTTTTGTTACTCTTCTCATTTTCTTTGGAAATTTCTAGATGGTTAAATGAATTTAAGATGATCAGAATGCCAGTACAATATTCGTAGAAATAGAAGTTGACTTTTCCTTTTCTTCCATATTGTCTTCAGACCTTTGTCATTACCAAAATTAAACCGAGAGGTTTCTAGCAATTTGGTATTCTAGTAGGATGTTTTGTAGTAGTATTATTAGTAAAACCCTTGAAGAATATGAAATAACTGATAAGCTGAATGATAGCCTCTGATCCAGCAGGTGCTAAAATACCTACTTTTTGATTTATTTTAATATAAGTCAAAACGCAACCAAAAATAGAATCTATAGAATAAGATGAGTAAATCCATTTACTGATTGTACCTTGAATGGGAAAACATAATAATAATATGTAGTGATTTAGATTCTTTTAGTATTTGATTTTGCCCAATGTCAAACAATATTAATGAACTAATTGTTCAATATATTTTTATGGGAGTACTTTAGAAGTTAGTAACTAAAGTATTTTTCTTTTATTTTTAATGTGAATTTTTTCTGCTTATCAGGGTGAATCAGCACTTGATTTGGCAAAGCAAAGAAAAAACGTGTGGATGATCAACCATTTGCAAGAGGCGAGACAGGCAAAAGGATATGACAATCCATCCTTCCTTAGAAAGCTGAAAGCTGATAAGGTAAATTCATGACTGAAGATTTTCAGTATATAATCTTTTTAAGTAAAATTCATAGGCATACTTTCTTAGCTGAGCATTTTTAGCTTTTAATTTTGCCATTGGCCAGTGTAATTTTTAAAATACTGTATTACCCAGGACAAAATGAAGTTGAATAGCAGAGTTTTTCAGGACTCTGCCTACTTTGTAATTTGATAATTAAGAAGGATGGTTATACGTGAAATTGTTTAAATCTCTGTAAGCTAACGTAAATTTTATTTTATTTATTTTTTATTTTATTTTTTTTTAAATATTTTATTTATTTATATGACAGAGATAGAGACAGCCAGCGAGGGAGGGAACACAAGCAGGGGGAGTGGGAGAGGAAGAAGCAGGCTCATAGCAGAGGAGCCCGATGTGGGGCTCGATCCCAGAACGCCGGGATCACGCCCTGAGCCGAAGGCAGACGCTTAACCGCTGTGCCACCCAGGCGCCCCTAACGTAAATTTTAGTTCATTGATTCAGCTGGCCTTCGTTAAGCAATAGAGAGATAATAAGTCCCTTGTTTAAGTAAATTTATTAATATAGTAATAAATTATGAAAAGTTATAGTCCTAATACATATCTTTTTAAAATGCTCAAACTCTAATTGATTCAAGCTTCCCATTCTTTTGTGATATGTTGTAATTTTTTTTAGAGTGAGAGAAACTTATATTTTTCACTTCTCTGTGGAAAGCCTGTTTTAGATCTTCCGTATACCGCCAAGGTTAAACTGTATGACTGTTGGTTCAATTGCCTAATTATAGTAATATGATTTCAAAACTAAGAATATTTCCCCAAAGAGGAGTCTATATTCCTTAAAAATTTCTTTCTTTTAAAAAAGGAAAAATTAGCTGGACATTTCTTTATAATACTTAAGTAATTGACAAGTTATTTGGCTAATTTGTCAATAATCACAAGTTGAATGGCATTAAGCCTTCAGTACCTTTTTATTCAGTCTGTTCTGGTGGTAATACTGTTTATTTAAAGTTAATGCTCTTTGTGTTATCAGGACAAAATGACAAGATTTGGACAAAGGGAAATGTGAAAACGTGTCTCATTTATTTATAGTTCAGGCTTCCTTAATGCGTTGAAACCATTGGTCATTACTTCAACATGAGAAGAGTTAGATTTATAGTATATAAACTTGCCTTTTGAGGTACCTGGGTGACTCAGTCGGTTAAGCATCTGCCTTTGGCTCAGGTCATGATCCCAGGGTCCTGGGATTGACCCCTGCTTTGTGCTCTCTGCTCAGCAGGGAGTCTGCTTCTTCCTCTCTCTCTCTCTCCACACCCCCTCCCTGCTCATGCTCTATCTCTTTCTTTCTGTCAAATAAATAAATAAAATCTTAAAAAAAAAACTTGCACATTTCAAACCCATAGTTGAGAATAATGAGCAGTTTTTGTTATGTCGTGTTAACTCTTTCATTTTACTATTAGTTATAACATAGAAAATGGCTTATTTTTAATTTTCATTACTTTTGCTCTGTCCTCTAGGATTTAAAGCAGTTTTTCTCAATACAATGAACAAAGGCTGATGTCTCATAATAACTAAGCTTATAACAAAAGTGTCTTATATTACTTTGGAAAGTCCCATAATACTTATGCTTTCATTTTGTTTAGTGTAAATATTCTAAATACTTTAAAAAAATACATTGTCAGATAAAAATGACTTTGTGAATTCTAGATGTTTAATAATATATAGTTATTATAGCAATATGGACTGTATGTTACGTTTATGTGTTTGGATACGATTTCTTTTAAAAAAGAGAGCTTCAGGGGAGCCTGAGTTGTGCAGTCAATTGAGCATCCAACTCTTGGTTTCAGCTTGGGTCATGATCGCAGGCCAACTGGGGCACTGCACTCAGTGTGGAGTCTGCTTGGGGTTCTCTCTCCCTCTTTCCCTCCTGCTCGTTCTCTCTCTAAAATAAATCTTTAAAAAAATAATAAAAAATAAAAGAACTTGATTTAAGAGTTTAGCACAATTTTATTAACGTGTATATTATTGTCATCGGTTCAGAAGTTAAATGTTCCTTTGTTTTTTGTTTTGGTGTTGGTTTTTTTTTTGCATTAGTATTTTTAAATATATTACATTTTTTTAAAAAGATTACTGGGGTGCCTGGGTGGCTTAGTCAGTTTAAGCATCTGCCTTTGGCTCAGGTCATGAACCTGGGGTCCTGGGATCGAGCCCCACATCCTCCCTACGCAGCGGGGAGTCTGCTTCTCCCTCACCCTCTTCCATTCCCCCTGTTCGTGTGCGCTTGCTCTCCCTTCCTCCCTCCCTCTGTCAAATAAATAAATAAAAATCTTAAAAAAAAGATTACTAAATAAAAATGTACAATAGTTGGGTGCTTTGTGAAATTAAGTATTTTAACTACACAGACTGTTCTCTTTTCATCTCATCAGAAATATTTAAATCATAAACATGACTTGCTTTGCTAATCTGTAAAGTATGTTCTGTATTTAAAACGAAATAAGAAATAGTTACACCTAGGATTCAATAGTATTTTACTAAAAATAAATCATCCCAATGCGGGGAAAAACTTTTGGACAGTGCTAGTAGATAGATGTGGAGGGAATCTTAATTTTAGAAAACTATTTTAAAAGCTCTTGGAATTTTAAGGTCAGAAGATTTTAGACATGGGGGAGGGGCAGAGAGAGTGCCTCCTAAATAAATGCTTAATAATAAGTTAGAAATCTCTAAATTGTATTTTTTTTAAAGATTTTATTTATTTATTTGACAGACAGCGAGAGAGGGAACACAAGCAGGGGGAGTGGGAGAGGAAGAAGCAGGCTCCAGCGGAGGAGCCCGATATGGGGCTTGATCCCAGGACTCCGGGATCACGCCTTGAGCTGAAGGCAGACGCTTAGCGACTGAGCCACCCAGGCATTCCTCTAAATTGTATTTTTGAACACTTAAAAACCCACGGTCTCTCTTGTCAACAGTGGAAATCTCACATATTGTCTTCTTTAATATTGTTTATTGATTATGTGAAAATAAATCTGGGAAGATGGAGTAGCTGTACTTTTCCTATTCTTCCACAGTAAGCAGAACTGAAAAACCTGGACATTATGTACAAAACAAATGTAGGAAAATTCTGGGAGATGGAAAGAAGGCGGCAGAGTGGCTAGGGAGCTCAGGACCTGAAGAATGTGTTCCCTTTTTTGCCTCATGTATCCCAAACACAGAGCTGACAAAGCCAACAACCTAGAATCACAAATAGATACAGACAAAAAGAGCTCCAACAAAATCCTGCTCTCTGGCCAAAGAACCACAAAAGAGGCAGCTTAGCAAGATAGAGACTTTTAGAAAATAACTTTCTACCACAGCCAAATGTTGCAGAAAAAACTGTGGCCCCACTTTGAATCACACCAGCAAAGGCCTAGACTTCCACCCTTACCAGGCTGTAATGAGATACCCCAACTTCTTTCCTGGGGTGGTATCAGAGAAGGTTTAAATAGGGATTTGGGACCTTCATCCCCACTGGCTGTTAATGAGGTCCCGTCCCCTGCTCTATCAGGGAAGGCCACATAGGAAACAATAATGAGGCATTCCTAACCTTCCCAGCCAGGGAGGTATCAGTAGAGGTATAATGGGGAGCTGGAAGTTCCACCTTTTCCCAACAGTAATGAGGAGTCCCCTCCTCAGGTGTCATTAAAGTCCAAGTTGAGATCTGAACTTCCACCTGACCTGGCAGTAATGAGAAGGTGCTTCAGTCCCCTCATTCTGCCAAGCTACATCAGAGGAATCCGTCTAAAAGAAAAGGTTTGAATAAGATGCAGTGTTTCATAATACCCCAAATGTCCAGTTTTCAAATGAAAATCACTCATCATACCAGGGACCAAGAAGATGTGAAACTGATGAAAAGAGAATCAAATAGATGCCAACAAAATGACAGAGATATTAGAATTATCTGAAAAAAGATTTTAAAGTAGCCATTTTGAAAAGGCTTCAATGAGTAATTCTGAACATGCTTGAAAGAAAAGTAGTCTCATATGAAGTAGAAATATAGAAATAGAATATACAGAAGAACCAAGTGGAAATTTTAAAACTGAACATTACAATGAACAAAATTTACAAAACTCAGTGAATGGGCTCAACAGCAGAATAGAGGGGACAGAGGAAAGAATCAGTCGCCCTGAAGATAGAACAATAAAAATTAGACATTCTGAACAACAAAAGGAAATAAATTGAAAAAAAAAAATAATGAACAGAGCCTAAGGGACCTGTGGTTATAGTAGAGTATCTAACATCGATATGATTAGAGTCCCAGAAAAAGAGGAGAAGGAGGGTGGAGCTAAAAAAGTACCCAAAAGATACAGTGGCCCATAAAATCCCCAAATTTGACAAAAGACCAACCTACAGATTAAGAAGTGGAACATACCCTAAACAGAATAAACTTGAAGAAATCTTGCCTTAATACATCATACTCAAACTTCTGGAAACCAAAGACCAAGGAATAAAATTCTTGAAATCCCCTTGCCAATAGGAGTGAAACAGTTCAAATGACAGTGGATTTCTCATCAGAAACCATAGATGCCAGAAGAAACTGGCACATTTTCCAAGTGCTGAATGGAAAGAACTGTCAGCCCAGAATCCAGTATCTTTCAAGAATGAAGGAGAAATCAATACATTCTCAGATAAAGGAAAATTAAGAGAATTTGTTGCCAGCAGACCTACCCTAGAAGAATGTCTAAGACATTCTCTAAGGAGAAAGCAGATGATAAAAGGAAAAATCTTGGAACATAAGATCATAGTAAACAAAATTATGGGTAAATGCAGTAGACCTCATCTTATGCCTTCCAAATTATGCTTGGCAGTTGGAGCAAAAATTATAATACTGTTTGATGTGTCTCTAAATGTAGGTATATATGTGAGGCAATTTATAAACAGGGGAGGGTAGAGTGACATAAAGGCAGGTAAGGTTTCCACATTTCATTTGAACTGGTAAAATGATGACACCAGTGTGATAAGTTATGTTTATATAATACTTAGAGTACCCACTAAAAAACCCTCCTATATAGAGAGATAAACTGGAAAACGGTATAGATGAACCAAAATAGAATTCTAAGAAGCTTTCCAGTTACCCGCAAGAAGGCGGGGAAAAGAAAACAGAGAAAGAAGAAGAAATATAGAGAAGAAGAAGAAAAAAATAAAATCATAGACTTACACCCTAACATGTCAATAATCACATTACAGTAAAATATTCTAATATACCAAGTAAAAGACAGTTACTGGGTCTGTGTAAAGCATGACCCAACTTTATACTGTCTCTAAGAAACTCACTTCACGTGTAAGAATATTGGCAAATTGCTTATATAGGAAAGTAACAGAATGAAAACAGTATATGTTACCCTGGTACCACAACCACACAAAGACAGTACAAAACAAAGAGCTATAAACAAATATCCCTCATGAATATACAGTTGACCCTTGAGCAACATAGGTTTCAACTGTGTAGGTCTACTGACACAGTTTTTTTTGGTAAATACAATATTGTAATGTAGTTTCTCTTCCTTACTATTTTCTTAATAACATTTCCTTTTCTCTAGTTTTACTATAAGACTACAGTATATAATTCTTATAACATACAAAATAAGTTTAGTCAACTATTTATGTTGTTGATAAGGCCTCCAGTCAAAATAGTAGGCTATTAGTAGTTAAGTTTTTGGGACGTGAAAAATTATATGTAGGTTTTTGATTGCATGGGGGTTGGTACCCCTAACCCCTGTGTTATTCAGGGGTCAACTATACACTTAAAAATCTTTAACAAAATATTAACAAACAGAAATCATCATTACATAAAAGGAATTATGCACTATGACCAATTTGGGCTTATTATAAGAATGCAAGGCTCATTTAATATTCAGAATTATTCAGCGTAATTTACCATATTAACAAAGAAGAAAAATCTCATGATTATATCCATGCAGGAAAAGCATTTGATAAAGATCAGTATCCACTTATGGTAGAACTCAGAAAAATAGGAATAGAGGAGAATTTCCTGAACTTTATAAAAGACCATTTCTAAAACCTTCAACTAACATCATACTTTTATGGTGGAAGACTGAGTGATTTCCCCCTAAGGTCAAGAACAAGACAAGGATATCCTTTTTACTGTTCCTATTCAACTTAGTCCTGGAAGTTCTAGCTAGTGAAATAAAGCAAAAAAAGGAAATTAAAAGGCATATAGTTCAGAAAGGAAAAAATAATAAAAGTGTCCCTATTTGTGCTTGATATGATTGTCTATATCGCAAGGAATCTACAATATAAACTCCTAGAACTAATAAATGAGTTTAGCAAGTCACAGGATATTTTATTTTATTCCACAGACTTGCAATAAACATGTGGACACCAAAATTACTACATTATTACTTACAGTTGCTCAAAAAAATCTGAATACTTAGGTGTAAATCTAACCAGACGTGTAAAGTACTTGTATACTAAAAATTTTTTAAATGTCAGTGAAAGAAATCAAAGATGATCTAAATAAATGGAGAGACATACTGTATTCATAAAATGGAAGACTCAACATAGTAAATATGTCAATTGTGCCCGAATTGTTATACAAATTTAACGTAATTAAAATTCCAGTAAGACGTGTTTGCATAGCTAAGATTATTCTAAAATTTATATGGAAAGACAATAGATCAAGAATAGCTAAAACAATTTTGGAAAAAAAAAATCATTCTGTGCAATTTTAAGACCTGCCATGTAGCTACGGTAATCAAGACTGTGTGGTATTATTGGAGGAACAAATTCTTAGATCAGTGGAACAGAATAGAGAACCCAGCAATAGAACCAGAGGTATATGCCTACTGACTTGACAAAAGTGCAGAAGTAATTCAGTGAAGGAGAAACAGCCTTTCAACAAATGATGTTGGAACATTCGGACATGCATAAGCAAAAAAATAATAATAAATAAACCTCTACTCAAACCTCATGCTGTATAAAAAAGTTAACTCAAAATGGTTCACAGACTTAAATGTAAAACTATAAAACTTTTAGGAAAAAACCAAATCATCAGAATCTAGGGCTATACAAAGAGACTTGACATGAAAAGTATGATCCATGAAAATTGATAAATTGATAAAAATTGATCAATTAGACTTCATCAAAATGAAAAACTTTTGTCCAATGAAAGACTCTGTTAAGTAGGATGAAAAGACAAACTGCAGACTGGGAGAAAATATTTGCTAGCCATATATCCCAATAAAGGACTAGTTTGCAGAATGTATAAAGAATATTTCGCAACTCAATAGTGAAAAAAATCAAACAGCGCAGTTAGAAAAATGGATTAAAGACGAGATATTTCACAAAAAAAGATATTAAAATGGCACATAAGCACATGAAAAGCTGTTCAACATCATTAGTCATTAGGGAGATGCAAATTACTATAGAATTCTTTCAAACTTACTATATATTTGAACATTTCCATAATAAAATTCAAGAAAAAATAGATTTTTCATATCTGTAAAAGCAGCACATCACCATTACATCTTTTTTTTTTTTAAACATCTTTATGGTATCATGAATCCATATGTTAAATAACATTTTGAAAAAAAAAAACAAAAACTCCAGAAGCCCACACATAGGTATTTATCCAAGTGAAATGAACTTATGTTCACACAAAAACCTGTACACAAATGTTTATAATGGCTTTATTCACCGTCTTCAAATTTGGAAACAACCCTAAACCTTTAGCTGGAGATGAGTAAATAAACAGTGATACGTCCTATAATAGAATACTAGTCAGCATTAAAAAGGAAAAAAACGCTGATATACACAACATGAGTGAATGTCAAATGCGTTGTCTAAGTGAAAGAAGCCAGACTGCATCAGTATGATTCCATTTATAAGACATTCCAGCAAAGCAAAAAATATAGGGGTAGCGATTAGTGTTTGTTAGGAGCTGGGACTGGGAGCACAGGATATTTCAGGGCTTGATAGAACTGTTCTGTGTTTTGATTTTCATGCTGACATAACAGTGTATGTTAATCAAAACTCATAACGGTGTATGTTAATTAAAACTCAGAGAACTATGCCCCAAAGAGGGTGAATTTTACTATATGTAAATTGTATATTTTTAATAATGAAAAAAATAGTGGCTATTGCTGAGGGAGAAGAAGCATCTTAACTAAAAACAAGGCAAATTACAGATAATTTTAGAAAATACTTTTCCAATGGCATATCTGCCTTCTCTCCCACCAGTAGCCACCCTTTACCATACACTCTGTCCTCCCAGTTATAAATCATCTTCTCTAATGTCTTGATATAAAATTCATGCATACTAGAGATGAAGAAAACAGATTGGAAGGGTTAGTTATTTTACTACAGCATAAAATTAAACTCTGAAGTTATGTTTAATTATTTTTCAAGCTAAAATTAGGCACCATTCAGAAAATGAATTACAGTGGCTAAGTTGGGAAAGACGTGGCCATTTATATGAAAAAGTATTTATTTCTCACTGAAAGCCAGCAGTATAAAAGGGGCGCTAAAAAAGTGTCATATCTTAGCCTTCGGAAAGGTAAATAGGGAGGAAAGTAATATTTATTCTCTGAGCTTTGTTAGATCACAGCTGGAAGATCTTATATTGTTTTGTCACTTGAGGTGCCTCCACAGAGACTTGATAGCTGCCTGTCAGTTTGTGAGGGGCTGCTATGTAGAGGAGGCAATAGATGTTACTTTGTGTTGCTCTGAAGATGTAACTGTGATAGATGTTATAAGGAAGTAGATAGGATTTGTACTTAGAAGTAGAGACTTTGTAACAACTAGATCAGTATGAAAATGAAATGGAACTACCTCCAGAGTATTAAGCATTGTGCTTTGATATGTGTTTAGAGGCACCTAGTCTTCATTCGGTGGACTCTGGGACCCTGTAGATTGTTTGGTTTTATTTTCTATCTCATTTTAAGGTTTTAGTATACTGTTTATATGTATCATTCAGAGTGTCTTCAGGCTAAGCATCCTCACGTTTCTTTATCTGATGTAGCTCTTAGAACATTAAGTCATTCTGGTTGTTACCAGTGGCCCTGTTAATGGGCTAGTATCGTCATAAACTATTTTCTAGTTTATCCACGTGTTGGCAGGTGGTACTGCTGTCTTCTGTATCTGAATATCTAGACCCTCTCCTATAACTTATATTCTCATTTTCCACAATTTTGCTTAAGTACTTCTAAATTGTCTATTTAATGCCTGTCTATAGAAGACTGAGACTAGCACCTTGAATAGTACCTGTACGTAGTAGACATATTTGAATGAATGAATTTCACTCTCTGTTGCATGTTTTCACAAAAATAACAATGGTTCACATTCAGATTACTTGAAACATGCAAACTTTCTAACTAATTGTTTTTTTCTGTACAGGAATTTCGGCAGAAAGTAATGCTAGGAACTCCATTCCTAGTTATTTGGCTGGTTGGGTTTATAGCAGACCTAAATATTGATTCTTGGCTCATTAAAGGGCTAATGTATGGTGGTGTTTGGGCTACAGTACAATTTCTTTCAAAGTAAGTGTGTTGTTTTTAACTGTATTTTTAACTGTGCTTTAAAGGATATAATTTGGACCCTGCTGTGTAAAATTAATGTTTTGTATGTTTAGAACATTGCCTTTATGTAATATATTTCATTTTAATTTAATGTTAAAGAATTTTGGCAGATTTATATCTGAAATCTTTTAGGTTTTTTAATGTTGAAATTCTTTTTTTCTCTTTTATTTTTTCCTTTTTTATTTAAATTCAATTAGCCAACATGTAGTACATCATTAGTTCCAGATGTAGAGTTCAGTAATTCATCAGTTGCGTATAACACCCAGTGCTCATCACATCATGTGCCCTCCTTAATGCCCATCACCCAGTTACCCCATCCCCCCCCCCCCACCTCCCCTCCAGCAACCCCAGGTCAATCAGAGAAAGAAACAATCTGAAATGTTGAAATTCTACAGGTACTTTCATTGACCAAAGTCTAACATATACTTTTTAAGGCTAAAATACAATTTTAAAACATTTCAGTAGAAGTAGACTTGAGTTCATTCAATTCTAACTGTAATATACATATTGTGTATTTCTAGGTAATTACAATGCTTTAGCTTACCTTTCCATAGAAATTATATTTTCTTTGGTCATAAGCAATATGCAAGAAAGAGGTTTGATTTTAGTACTAAGGTAGAAAGAGTCTGAGCATATGCAGTAAGGCTTAGCCTTTGTATTTTCTTCTCCTTCATTTTTCTTTAAAACATTGTGATCTTTTCCTTTCTTCCTATCCTTAGATCTCATTCCTTTAAGTTGCCCATTCAGCAACCTAGGCAGTTGTCTATGATCTAGAACTTTCCACGTAATATCCATTTTTTTAGTACTTTGTTTTCATCTGAATTTCAAAAAAAAGAGTTCTGAAAATAATTCACACAGAGATGAGAATGACTGGTAATACACTAATGTGTTAACTGTCAGGAAGAGGCTTAATTTTAGGTAATAAATCTCATTTTAGTGTTTCTAGGAGCTCCAAGGGGTCCTATCAATAGGAAGGCTTCCTATTTAGCCTACATGGATAGTTGATCCTGCTTATGTTTAATAAAATTCATTAGTATATATTTTCCCCCGGTTCTAAATTCTGTACATAATGACCTTCACTTCCATTACATTGGCCAGTTCATTCTATTTGAAAAGCTATACTAAAAGCTTAACAGGAGTGTGTAGGGAAGGAGAAATAATGAAACATAAAAACTTGAGGATTGCTTTGTACTTGTTTGTCAAAATTATAATTCGTCTTTGGTGAATAATATGCTGAATGATAGAGTTACTAAATGTACTAAAGTGAATTGTTGATTTAAGAGAATAGGCGTAGACCGAAATTCTGAGGTTGAAAAGTACATAGAATAGAATTTAATCCTATTTCTTGGCAAATTAGGAGCTTCAGAATCTTGCTGACTGATTCAGCTGTGCACTCACTTGTTATTGATTACCATGAAAAATGGTCTTGGTATTTAAGCATCCTGGAGTTCTGGATTTTGGTTAAACCAGAGTTTACTATGTGGAATGTGTATAATTTTCATTTAAATAATTATTCATTTTTATAAGGAAATGTAGAGCTCAGTTTTATAAAAACTTGTATTTTGCAGATCCTTTTTTGATCATTCAATGCATAGTGCATTGCCCCTTGGAATATATTTGGCAACCAAATTCTGGATGTATGTAACGTGGTTCTTCTGGTTTTGGAATGATATCCTTTGGTTATAAAGGTCATATCTAAAGCAATTTTTGTTACTTAAATGATTGTTTTATAATAATTTAACATTAGGACTGAATTACGCGTGATTTGCTGCAGTAAAACAGTATTTCTAGGAAAATAATAAGTGTGAACCAAAGTAAATATTGTTTTAAAATGTTTCATATTTAATAGGTCACTTTTGAAAGCTGCTTTTAATGACTACATCAGTAATAATGATAGTAGCTATTATTTATTGTGTGTTTAAAGGGCATTTTCTTAAATACTTTAATACTTTGTACTTATTTTATACACACTCTATATTTTTATCTCCACATTTTATAGATGAGAAAATTTAGGCTTAAATAGGTTAAGCTGTTATCCTTGCCCAAGGCCACACAGCTAGTCTCTGATAAGGCTGGGATAGAAACACATACTAGTCTGATTCAACAACACCTGTTCAAAACCTTTCTACTGAACTGTGATTTTCATGTTTTAGTATCAAACTGTTCTCTCTAAATATTTTCTTAATATCACAACTTTTTATTTTGTTGTGGTTGGTAACAGTTTATTTTCTCTTTTGTATCATGAAAAGCATGCAGTACTGTATCTTCAAATATTTGCTGATTATTTCAGTGTAGTATGCTTTAAAAAAGTAATATATACTTTGAAATTGTAAATATGTGTGTGTGCATGTGTGTGTATCAAAGAAATAAGACCATTGTCAGTTTTTGATATTTTTATGTAGGGAAAGCTCAATCAGTAAGACAGTCTGTTTTATTAAAATAAAGGCACATGTTTCACAAATATCTGTTAATAAATCATTTTTCAAAACATTACCATAAAAAATATAAGATAGGTTTTAAATGAAATGCAGTTTTTGTTGACTAACGATTGTTCTGAACAATTTTAGTTAATACCTAGTTTCGCTTCACAGTCTTGCATGTTATAACATGTGTTCTTCTTATTGTCTTGTGTTTTTTAAACAAAAACAAAGTATTGAAAAAAATGCTTATTTTGAGACTGAGGCACAGAATTGTGGCTACACTTGTCATTCTTACGTTTTTATAGCATTATGTAATTACTTTCAGAAAGTATAGAGCTTAAAAAATATTTCCTTAGCATAAGTATCTTTTGAAATATTTCCATGTGGCAGTTTTTGCTAGCTCATTCTGCCTTGTACTAAACTTTGACATAAAAATTGTTCTTTAAACATTAGAATTGGTCTTATTGGAACATTTAGTCTAGGTAAAACAGATCTGCTTATTTTTGTTACCTCATCTATTTTAAATTTATAAAAAGCAGTGACCTCTGAAATGACATTAGTATTCCAGACATATTTTCTCATTTTGTTTCCTAAATTGGACAGTAAATTTTATATCATGAAAAAAGTTAGATTCACATCTCAAAATAATTTTAGACTGTTGCTGTTCTCTTAATCTGTTGTGCATATAAGTGGAGAGAAAAGCAGGAAAATTAGTAAATTACAAATAATGAAAACTTCATGCCAGAGAGTTTTATGGTAGTCCGACTTGAATTTTTTCCTTTTTCTTTTTTTCCTTATTTGGAGATAGAATAAAATAGCTATGCAAGTTTCCAGAGCTAAGGAGTTGAGAATGTAAGAGGTAGATTTTTAAAGGAAGGGCAGCACAATCAAGTCAATTTAACTTGCCCTATTTGAATAATTCTGCCTTTAGAATAGATTGGCATATAGTTCATTTTTTAGATGCTCTGAACAAATTGCATATATTTAATTTTTCAAATAAAAATTGTAGTATGAGAATACCAGGTTTTTATACTTGTCTGTAAAGGAAGGATGATCATAGTACTGTCTCAGAGTTCTTGAGAAGATGAATGAACTAAAACTTAGGACACACCTGACATGTAAGAAATGTTAAATAAGTGTGTGTTATTATCTTATGCATGACTTTTTGGATCATTGTGTCCACATAGGCTTTAAGTGTGCATTTACGGTTTCTTTTATTCAAATGTTTGTGTATGTGTATATGCTGCTCATGGAATGTGGAATGAAATCACAAATAACTTTAAATTCTGATTTAAAAAAAAAAAGCTTTATGTAAGTCTCTGTGTTATAAAAGAACCAGATCTCTATGCCCTATATGATTTTAGAGCTATGTTTGTTTTTCAGTATTAAACTTTGAGACCAGAGATAAGAGCTCAGGAAACTTATATAGGAAAGGAACAGAAAGAGCCCAGAATAATTTATAATGGAAGCACAAAGGATGTTAGACAGGAAAGCGTCATAAGGTTCATGATGTAAGATAACGATTAAGATAATGGAGTTAAAAATGGCAGCTCTTGTCAGGGACTCTCTCTCTTGTTGACCTCAGCCTGTTTGCTATTGATTCCACCACTTCCTCATGCAACTCATGACTACATATGTAATTAAAACTGATCAGACCAGTTGTGAAAAATAGAGTTACAGTCCATTTTCCTTATATGCGGTAATTATGTTCTATGAAGTTGCTGCAAACACTGAATTAACAAATACTAAACCTGTTGCTCCTAGGAGAAAAAGAAATGCAAGCCTCTGGTCACAACATTTTTGTCAGCCAATCAGTATATACCCTTGGTTTTATATGTGTTTCTGTATAAATATAAAATTTAATATTTATCATTGATTGAAATTGAACTCACAGCCAGCTGCATTATAACCCATGCCTGAACAAAGTATATCTGACAACACCTGTTTTCTCTGTAAGGCACATCACAGCCCTCTTGTGTTTAGGAACATTAGGTAGCACTTCAGCACTACACTAGGAGGCCATTTTAAATAGCAAAATCGCCAACAAAAAGCACAAATAGGCAAAAAGTGTGGCACAGAATCGACCATGAAAAGATACCTGTTTTTACAGTATGAGAGAGCTGGAACAAGTAGGCAGACTATTGCCTCATTCAGCTCAGCTGGCATTGCGTACAGAAGGTGCCTCATATTTTTTGCTACTTTGCATATATCCATGAATGACTGTAAAAGCACCATGAGTATTGATTTTGGGGTTACAAATAAATGTCAGCAAGTAGGCGTGAGGATCAACTGTATAAACTTTTAGTTTCTCATAATAGGATACCCAACTTAAGTGTTTTGTGGTGTAATGAATTTTGTATTGATATAAATTATTTGTCCTAACAAGTAAGTTTTTATTCTTTTCTACTGTTCATTAAATAATTATCATCTCATATATACCTTACATTTATTCAGTGCTTTTTGGTTTATAGTTCTTTCAGATCTATTGTTTGACTCGGTTCTCAGAGCAATGCTTTGAGATTAGAAAAACAAACCACATAAATCCTAATCCTGTTTTCTGACTGATGGAAACATTGAGGTTCAGAGAAGTTGTGTCTTGCCCAAAGTCACATAGATAGGTAACGATCAAGAGTCTTGCCCAACTTTTTGACCTGATAACAGTGTATCTTCAAATGTCTTATTTTATACTCTGAACATAATTTTAAGTTTTTAAACCTTCCTGAAAAGCAACATGTAGAAAGAGCTTTAAAAATACCCTTAATCATTCATAAGTAAATCGTCAGAGATAAGATCTAAAGTTTATTTGCAAGGCTGTTGGCCGTAGTACTATTTATAATAGGGAAAAAATGGAAATAACCTAAGTATCCATCCTGAATGGATAATAGTTGTTATCAATTAGCTATGTGTAGTATGGGATAAAATAGCCATTACAGTGCTTTTCTAAGACTTGATGTGGGTTTATACTTAGGATGTAATAAGTGAAAAAATATTGATAATAGGCTATTAGAAATTTTATGTCTAAAATTAGTTTTCAGTCGTGTTTTAAGTTAAATTAAGCTTAAACTAAAGATGGATATAAAGAACTTCTAGAAGCTGGGATGATTACATATATAAAAATGAAGACATTGCTAAATTATCATTTTCACCATCTTCTCCTATACATTTTCCTCTTAAGCATTTTTTCCTGCAGTTTACTGTTAGGGCTTCTTCAGTTTTTTTATGTATCTATTCTAATTTTCTTATAATATTCTCTCAGCTTTTTAAAACTGTCTTCAGGTACCCAGTCACTACTTTCTGTGAATTCTGACAGTGTTGCTGTAAATATTCTTGTATATCATTTGTGTGTGTGTGTGTGTGTGTGTGTGTATGTGTGTGTGCATGTGCGCACATGCAGGTGTTTCTGAAGTCATTAAAGATAATCTGTAATGTATTTCTTAATTCATGTATATTTGACTACTGTGTATAATGAATGATGTGCGGGGGGTGTGTGTCTGTCTTCCTTTTTGCTTATTAGGGAACTCACTGCTCCAGTATACCCTTTCCTCACTCAGTTGCAATATCAACCTTGATATTTATCAGTTTTCCAGTGCTCTATTCAGTTTATTGATCTCTTTGCTTGTGTCAGTACTATTTTATTACCATAGCTTTCTCCTTCCTTCCTTTCTTGCTTTCTAACTTCTTAATTTCCTAACTTCCTTCCTCCCTCCCTTCCTCCTAGTACAGATAACATACAATGTTATATCAGTTGTAGGTGTACAATATGATTCAATAATTCTGTATATTACACAATGCTCATCATGATGTGTACTTTTGATTCACTTCTCCTATTTCCCCCATCCTTCCCCCACCTCACCTCCCCACTAAAGCTTTAGTCTTAAATCATGATATCTAGTAGCCCAAGTTTTCCAGCTTTTTTGTTTCTCAGGAATATTTTTGCTTTCTTAGCACTTTGTTCTTCTGTTTAGATTTTTTAGAATCAGCTTTTTTAAGTTCCATGAAAAGCCTAATGCAATTTTGATTAAAATTCTATTTAAGTTGTAGAATAACTTGATGTTTAGGTCTTTGCCATTACAAAGTAACATAGAGTGATTAGCTTAAACAAAGAAATTGATTTTCTCAGAGTTTTGGATAAGGATGCCAGCATGATTATGTTCAGGTGAGGATTCTTTTCCTGGCCTACAAACAGCCACCTCCTCCCTGTGTCCTACAGAGCAGGGGGAGAGAATGAGGTTTCTTTCTTCCTCTTAAATCTTATGCAGCCACAGTCTTGTTGGATTGGGGTCCTACCCTTATGACCTCATTTAACGTTAATTACCTCCTAGAGACCCCATTTCCATCAATAGTCACATTAGAGATTAGAGCTTCATATGAATTTCAGTGGGAGAGGGGGTCGGGGGTAGGACATGATTCAGTCCACAGCAGAGGGCCAGGAGACTGATGAGAATTCTGACTTTATCTTCTCGTCTGCATTTTCCATGCTATTTATACAGTGGAGGTGGGATTAAGAACTACCCCAGGCAGCTTGCCTTACCGGGGTCGTCTTTTCTTGATTTCCAGTTGAATTTCATGGTATAGTGTGGCTTGTCCCCTTTTTGAAGTTGTTGCTCATTTTTTGCAGATAGTTGATTCATTTGGTTTGCTGTTTCTGTTTTATTTTGTTGGGTATTATGGCAAATTAGAGCTGCAGTTCACAGCAGGCATCAAAATAACATCCAAGTAGATTAAAGAGTTAAATGTAAGAAAAGATTCCATAAACATTTAAATGAAAACATTGATGACACATACTTCTTCTTTATCTAATCGAAGGACTATTTAAACATAAAAACAGAATACAAATTAAGACAATAAAATAAGGTTTCTTTTGCTTCTGAAATTGACAACTCTTTTCTTTGCTCAAAGCTGATGGAAATGTAGTAGTCAAGCAATATGTGATGTTAGTGGGATTTTAAATTGGTGTATCTTTCTGGAAATAATCTGACAATATAAAAATATACATCAAGACTTAAGTATGTTCATACCCAAAGATATTGTTCTCATAATAACTAATGACCCAGTATCTTCTGCTGAGTGCATTGGAGAGGCAGAATAGCACAGGTAGAAAGAGCCTGGATTTTAATACCTGCTCCGCCTTTAATTTACTCTGTAGCTTTGGACTATTTAGTCAACCTCTGCCTCAGGTTTGTCTTCTGTAACATGGTTAGGATAAAGTTTTTGTGCAGATTAAATGGCATATAGTTGATTAATAGGTGTTACTTGTTTTACTAATGTTCATAAAAATACTATGATCTCAGTTATTAAAAATGCAGAATACCAAATATAAAAAGAATTGTCCCTGGGTTGTGGAGGTATTGTTTTTGCCTTTATACTTTTTAGTTTTTTCTGATTTTATAAGGAAAAAAAGGTTGTTTTAAACCTTTACAAAACAACCATGCCATTTATGGAGAGTTTGTAAATTTTTGTTCTTAAATTTAAAAAATTAAACGGTGTGTGACCTATTACTAAAGCTAAGTTCAAACTACCATTTAAAGATATCTCATCTCTTTACCTTTAAATATCAAGCAAAGAACTTCTGTAAGTTCATCTGATATATAATTCTTGAATATCCTGTCCCTTTTAAATCTGTAGTCATCTCTTGAGCTGCTGCTTACCTCCCTTGCAAATTTAATCCAGCCTTTAAGAACCATGGGGCGCCTGGGTGGCACAGTGGTTAAGCGTCTGCCTTCGGCTCAGGGTTATGGGATCGAGCCACACATCAGGCTCCTCCGCTGTGAGCCTGCTTCTTCCTCTCCCACTCCCCCTGCTTGTGTTCCCTCTCTCGCTGGCTGTCTCTATCTCTGTCGAATAAATAAATAAAATCTTTAAAAAAAAAAAAAAAGAACCTGAGCTATTTACATGTTAGCACCTTTTGAAACTTATAGCGTGTAAAGGTCCTGCTCCTGAAAAATACCAGGGTTCGGTATTCTTTGCATGTACATTTACCCAGCTTTATTCTCAAGCGATTTTTAGCTGTTGATGCTTGGACCTGCATAAAATCTTGAAAATAGTATTTGAGTATTTCAGATACTTTGTGCTTCAGAAATGTGTTGTTTTAACAACATTGTTTTTCTTAGTGTTAAGTAGCTTTTGATTCCTCATTTATATTTACAAAGCCTAGTACATTTCTTATATTTTCATTAGGTAGAAATAGTAAACATAGAAACTTTGTTTAAAGCAAGTTTATGAATACTTTTCCAAAAACAGGGTCAGTTTGAATGTGTCAAAAAAGGCAATGAAAGAATTTAAAAGCAGTCTTTTAAATACCTGGGTGTGATATCTTAAATGGTAGATATATAAAGACTTTAATGCATGTAGATAAAGTAATATGTTAATAACTTTGAACATGAGAAGTCCATTTTTGATCAGAAGAAATGATCATTTAAAAATAATGTATTCACTGAATTTTTAATGCATTACTGAGTTTTTTAAAGTGTCAGAAAGCTTATCCTACATGACTTAAAGTTTGTAAAGAAATCACATTTTTACTTTCTATATTCAGTTATGAATATATTTTAGAAGTATATTTATTTTGATGTAATAACAGATAAATCAGCTTGTATTTTTTTCTTGGTAGGTGTTCTGTGTGTGTGTGTGTGTGTGTGTGTGTGTGTGTGTGTATGTGTGTGGGGTAAAATTTTACAGATTATAAATTTACCTATAATAGTAACTCATTTATCATTGCTTCTTTAGATTCCTTAACTTTAGGCACATCTCAACTTTTTATTTATCCATCTTCCATTCCTTGCCAATAGTGTTGCACTTTTCTACAATTTTGGAAAATCTTGGAAATCAGATCCAGGGATTATTAAAGCTACAGAAGAACAAAAGAAAAAGGTAGCAAGATAGAATCTAACTAGTCACATGTGTTTAACTGCCAAATTATCAGTATTTATACCAGGTATTAGAGTACAAAGAAAGAAACTATCTTTTAGAACATAAAGAAGTTTCAAACCAAATTGAGATTATGCATAGTTATTGCTCACCCTTGGTACTCCTGAATGCCTATCCTTACACTTTCATGACATTTTTAAATTTCCTGTTTCTCTCCTTTCTAAGAATTGTGATTGTTTTGAGGGATGAGTACAGCACTTTAAACATCTCTGAAAACCCTCAGCAAATAATATGAATTCAGTAAATGTTTATTAAATGACTGTGTAACTGGAAGGTCAGTAAACAGGTTGGTAGTTCAGATATTATGTTTCAGTAACATATATGTATTTATGTATCCAATAACAAATACATGTGTGTGTATATATGTATAAAATCCAGGGCATCCCTCGTCTAAAGCCCAGTTACTTTAGGAAACCAAATTTACAATCCGAAGGTGTCATATGAGTAGGGAATTAGATTAGACTGGAGGCAGTTAAACTATGTTGAGCTATTTTATCCAGTCTCCAAAAACAAATCCTGATGAATTATTACTGTCCACAATAGACTAAAACAGTAGCAAGTTGTTAGGGTCTAATCTCCCCTTTTCTAGCCTGCATAGAGATTGCTACCCTTATGTTTACAGTATTCTTCAGTCATTACTGCTAATTGGTTTGCTAGGTTTTCTTAGTCATAATCCAGTTCTAAAGATTCAGTTCTTTACTGAACTTAAGTTTATTTTCATGTCTTAGTCATCAAAACCTATACAGAGCAGTTCTTAGGGTAGGTGACTTAGTTTTATTCTCAGAGGAGTATTCCCCTAAGTTTAGAGTTACATTTTCATATACCCAAGAAATAAAATTTCTATATTCATATTATAATGAAACAGCAGAAGTAAATAAATGTTTTCTTTTGAGCAGAAAACACGTTGGTTAATTAAAAATGCACATGATGTTTATTGATTCATATTGACGGCACTGTAGTTGGTGAACATTGTTCAGTTTTGAATAAAATATATGTATATTTTTAATTCACAGACAATAGTTGAACTTGCAGAGACAGGAAGTCTGGACCTCAGTATATTCTGCAGTACCTGTTTGGTAGTATTTTTTTCTTTATTCTTCCCTCTCTCCTCTTCCCATAGCAATAGCATAGCATAGAAGGGGTGGGGAACAAGGAGAACAGTTTATTCTGCTGAGCACATTTCATGCCCTCCACACTCCCCACCCCTCAGGGCCATTCCTTTTAGACCATAGTGTAAGGAGAAAGACAGTAAAAAGATGTCTCCTCCCAATGTGCTTGTTCCGCCTGATGGTAGACCTTGACTGTACTTCAGATTCAAGGTACCATTCATTTGTATTCATCCTTAATCTGTTTTTCTTTCCTAACTCAGCAAAGAAAAAATTAAATAATAAAATATTAAAAAATCAAAGGTTTATTATGCTTCCCTAATATTGTTTTCCTAGATATTTTAAGAAAAGGTTTATTTTTATATTTAGACGTCGCAGTGGGAAAATCTGTTAGATAACTTAAGACAGCATGGCGTCTAAAATGGTTCGGTTTGAGTAGTTATCTCTTTGTCTTAGAGGATTTATGGAACTTTGAGCACTATTTTATCATTGATATTAGAAGCTGTCCTCTTCAGCCAGGTCATAAAGAAAGATATAAATGAAATTAAATAGCATTTACTTAAGTAATCAGGTATAGTAATACATTGTTTGTGTTATTATAGATCAAATTTCTATAGAATAATACTGTTTTGTGTTTTAATTATTTTCTGCTAATTTTTATAATTAGTTCTTGAGAAGAATATATCAATTGCCACAGTAGTTAAACCATGTTTTCCTACATGGAAGTGGAAATAATCCCTAAATCATACCTGAAACTAAATGTCCTTTTATACTTTTAAGTTACGCAGTATCACTGAACTAATGTCTTAACATGTAAATAACAACAAGAGAATTGACTTAGTTTGGGATTATGGAATGAGTCTTTGAAATGGAGCTCTAACTCTACAGATTCTTTAAATTGTTCCACCTAACATTCCTTGACCAAACAGTTATGATTTTGAATATTCAAAATGTATACTGCTTTACTTTTGGTAGCAGCTTTAAGGAGCTGACTAGATTCTTTTGTTTTTTCAAGCATTCTTTAAAAAGGTTTTTGTTTCTGTGCTTTACAATGGTTAATTTACAGGATTGGCACCTTAACGTTCAGAACATTTTTATAGTCTGCTGTTCTCTGGACATGTTATTCCATTCCACAAAGCCAAGTATGCATTGCTGATATGTTTGCCATGTGGCAAACAAATTCTTTATGGAATCACTCAGTATGGTTTCATTGTTAAATAAATATCTGACGGCAAGAACAAGACTTATTTTTCTCATTCTAGCATAAAACATTTATGTTTTATTATGTAAGCTGTGTACTTCTGGGTAGATAATTTGGTGTTGTAAAGAAAAGAGCATATCCTATTATAAAATGATTCAAATTGGCAGAGGTGTTTGTTGTTATATGGGTATCCTGCCCTTTGATAAATAGACAAGTCCCTAAGAAGCCACATGTAAATCAGAATTTCCTAAAAGTGAATTACTCTGTAAGTGAACTGAGGAGACTGTCATGTTTAGGAGTCTCATGTCAGTCTTTGTTTAGAATTCATTGACAAGTATTGCCCAAAGGGGAAGTATAGCTGACGGTTGGAAGTGGGGGTAAAATTTGTTTAATTCATCCTTCTTCTTTCTCCTAAATAGATGTAGATTAATATCTGTGGTGAAGAATAAGTGACCCTTTTCTTTAAAGAGTCCACAGATCATTTTAGTACATGTAAGGACTGCATAGTTAGTCTGTGCTTTTTCTTAGTGCCTCAGAATGATACATAACCTTAATGCAAACTGGTGGAAAAATGGCAGTGCTTTTATTGAAACACCAAGGAAGGCTATTACAAATTTTGTTTCTGGCATGGGTTAATAACCAGCTCTTGTCATGTATCCAGCATTAGGACTAGTAGCCCTTCGAAGATCACTAATGAGTTCTTTACTCACTTGGCTGATTCAGAGTAATATAGAATGAAACATTTCACAACACCTAAAGCAGTAAGGCATCATAAACATGAATTCTTTATTGCCTCTCAGGAGCTGAATAATGAATGTATTTTGTGTTTTTGAAGTAGTAGGGCCTAAACTAAGCATGGTGTACTTTCTTAGATGGGTCATGAAGTTCAGCAGAGGAAATGTTGTACCTTAATCTGAGATCTCAGGAGCCACTGAAAGAGAAAGATGTGTGTGCACTTACTGGTTTTTGTTAGCTTTGTTAACTTTGGGAAGACATTTTATTAATGGTTTTGAGTTTTAAAAGCTTCTTTCCTTCATTTCTAATTTGGCCTTCCTTTTACTAAAGAACAATTTCATTTTGTTCAGCAAGAACCAGTATCATGACCATTAATCACAATAACTTTTCATTTAGAAGCCTGGAGAGTGATGTTTTTATTATTCAGAAACTTGAGGGATGGGAATTAAATATAGTACCATTCATCACAACAGCAAGTTGGTCTTTCATTCTTAATTATTTTTGTGAAGTGATGGTTCTGCCCCATTCTTAGGAGTTTATATTCCACATTAGCCTTAATCCTTTTTATCTTTGTTGTTGCAGTTGAAATCTCATTAAACAAAACATAGTGGTTTTTGTTTTATTTTATGCCTTTGGGAATGTAGTTTTGTTTTCTTCATAATTGTATTTTGAGAAAATAAATATTCCGCTTCCCTTTCTTCAGTATAATGCCTTTTGTAATATTTTAAAATGCTTATTAACAGATACGGAAACCAGTGAGGTCCAAACACTGTGGTGTGTGTAACCGCTGCATAGCAAAATTTGATCATCATTGCCCATGGGTGGGTAACTGTGTAGGTAAGTTTTATTAATAATTTCTGAGTGCGTTGTTCATTTAAGTTACTCTAAGTAACTAATGAAGTACAATATTAAAGTAGATGGTAGAAACTTCATTCCTACACTCCACTATAGCTCCGCTCCCCTCTGCCCCCCAGTTAGTCTTCTGGTTGACAACAGCACCTCAGTTGTGAGAAAGAGGGGGAAATAAAATTATAAAATCAGTCTCTAGAAAAGATTGATATTTCTCTCTCAATTCTTTCTGGTGCCTATTCTTTCCTGTTTTCTTTATTGGATAATGGTGAAATTGATAAGGATGAAGACAGTATTGCTTTTTAGTTAAACTGGAAAAGTTAAGGCAGTGAAAATATTTGGAAGGATGTTGTGGACAGAAGCAGAGAGGAATGACAGACAAAAACTCTGTGTACCTCAGTGTTCAAGAATGGTGTGATCTGAGGAGGTGAACTAAGTGGTCTGAGAGACGGCCCTGGGTTTTTATGAGGTGACAATAGAGAAACGTTGCAAAGATTGCATGACTGTTGGGGAGAAGCCTTTAAAAAGTTGGATTATGAACTTTATAAAAATAAAGATAAATCAGGTTATTTTAACCCTCATAAAGCAAACAGTAGGTTAAAATTCAAAATTGTGATGCATTTGGTTCCTTGGGACTCTTGATTTCAGAATCAGTGTCATTGCAGTCATCACATCTTTGTAGTTATAAATATTCTTATTTTAAGACTTCTTTTTAAAAATATTTTTTTATTTATTAGAGAGAGCGGGAGTGAGCGAGAGAGAGCCCAAATAGGGGGTAGGGGGAGAGGGAGAAGCAGACTCCCCGCTGAGCAAGGAGCCTGATGCAGGACTCGATTCCAGGCTGGGATCATGACCTGAGCCGAAGGCAGACGCTTAACTGACTGAGCCACCCAGGCGTCCTTATTTTAAGACTTTTATTAAAACATTTATTTTCCTAAAGAACATTTTGTAAAATAAGTAATGTTTGTAATTATTGTCCAGATCGTATCATTCATGGCATTCCTTTACCCCCATCCCCAAAAGGTGCATTTCTAGTTGTTTTTCTTAGCTGAAAAAATTGCTTCTGTGTTGTTCTTTAGGTGCAGGCAACCATAGATACTTTATGGGCTACCTATTCTTCTTGCTTTTTATGATCTGCTGGATGATTTATGGTTGTATTTCTTGTGAGTACAGTTAGCTTTTTACTTTCTTAAAACAAATGTTTGTATACTTTTGCTTACCATATTAACAAAATATGATAATGACAAGTCTTTAAAAATTATGGTTTGGGGTGCACCTTACTGCAATGAAGCATAAAGAAAAGAACAGATGTAGAATATATTCAACATATAGTATAAGCAACAGAATTATCAGTTAGCTATGTTTTAATATGTGTGTCCTCTGAAAAACATGTTGGTTTAATAGGCTTTGAAATGCTTCTGGGTAAAATACACCAACATTTTTCACATCACGTGCTTGCTTTACTTTAGGAGCTTACAGATTTTGTGACTGTGATAGTTGCTCTTTAGTACCAAAAAGCTGGGAAAATGCAGTTAACTTTGCACAGAACTTGAAATATTTCAAAATGTAAGGTGTAATTATTACCTATTAGAGAATATTAAAAGGTGGTAGAAGATACTTTTTTAGGAGTAAGTTGTCATTCACTTGATCATATGGGTATAAGGGCAATGATGGGTTTTTATTGCATTGAGAGCATGATTTGAGAAGAGTTTAAATGAAGATATTAGTTACTGTGCCTCAGGGCTTGGTGGTACTTCACATAAATATGTATTAGATCCTGGCTTAAAAATAAGTTGTGGAAGGATGATTTCCTAGTCCTATTTTCAGACATATTAAGAATAATGTCTGTTATTTTTTTTTAAAGATTTTATTTATTTATTTAACAGAGACAGCCAGCGAGAGAGGGAACACAAGCAGGGGGAGTGGGAGAGGAAGAAGCAGGCTCCCAGCAGAGGAGCCTGATGTGGGGCTCGATCCCAGAATGCTGGGATCACGTCCTGAGCCGAAGGCAGACGCTTAACGACTGCACCACCCAGGCGCCCCGAATAATGTCTGTTATTGCCCTAAAAAGTCTACTTCCTCAAATACAGATTAATAGAGAGAAAGATTTGGTCAAAGATCTTAACTTAGTTTCTGGCCCAACAGACCTGAGGGAGAACATGGTCCTGCTAACAACGCTAGTTTTTTATGGCAGGAGCTCTAAAAGAAGAGATTTTTGTTTTGGAAAAAGCCCTCCCTCACCAAGGAGATCTTTTTGTGTTATACGTCCCCCCTCCCACAGACCCAAAAATATTTCACTTACATACATATCATTTTATCTTTGTTTAAAGGTAAGTTAACTATTGTATGTATGCAGTACCAATCAAAAACTGTGTATTGTTAAAGTGCAGTAGTATTTTTTTTTTAAAGATTGGTTGGTGTTTTTTCCATTTCTGTCTTTGCTGTGTTTTTTCACTAATTATACAATAATTATATACTAATTTTTCACTAATTAAGGGGTTATTTAAGAGCATAAAAATTTGCATTCAAAGTCATCGGCTAAATGTAGACATTTGGATGGTGCCTTTGTGAAGTGCTTGGATGATTACTGAGTAAATGTGAACCTTCTGTTCTCATTTTAGACTGGGGACTCCACTGTGAGACCACTTACACCAAGGATGGATTTTGGACATACATTACTCAGATTGCTACGTGTTCACCTTGGATGTTTTGGATGTTTCTGAACAGTGTTTTTCATTTCATGTGGGTGGCTGTATTACTCATGTGTCAGATGTACCAGGTACGTGCAGGTACATGATTGGTTCTTTAGTGCGCTAATAACTGAAAGCTCTGAACACTTCATTCCTTGTTAAAAGATAATGCATTCTCTTTCTAACCGGTTCTACTTTTCAAGGATTAAAATTTTCAATTTACTTTCCTTACTCTTCCTTTATTCTTTCTTTACCTTTCGCTTACTCCTTTTTTTTTTCTTTCTACCTCCCACTTTCTTCCTCCTCTCCTTCTTCTTATATTATGAACTTTGTTCTTACATTATGACTTTTCTTTTCTTGTTTTGGACATAATATTATTATTTGACAGAGAGAGCATAAGCAGGGGGGAGCGGCAGAGGGGGAGGGAGAAGCAGGCCCCCTGCTGAGCAGGGAGCGCCATGTGGGGCTCGATGCCAGGACCCTGAGATCATGGCCTGAGCTGAAGGCAGACGCTTAACCGACTGAGCCACCCAGGCGGCCCTGAATTTTCAGTACTACTTTTGTCAGAACTTATTTCTGTTGTTCCTGATTCATATATACCCAGTTGAATATAGGTGTGAGCTTAGATCGATAATGCCATTAGTTTTGTGTTTATTAGTAATGTTTTATTACCTACAAATACCAGTATTTATTCAAGAACTTTTTTTAATTAAGGATTTTTTTAAAAGCTCAATTTTTAAGGGGCTGATGGAGAGGTGGTCTGTGTTCATAGTGTCCATCTCCGCATGCACAATGCCAGATAACCTGTTTTTTAAACATTTTTCCTGTTTGACTACTTTCCACAAGAGTCAAAGTGATATCATGTAAACTAGCTTGATGATCTCCTAATGGAAAAGCAAAAACAAACTTCACCATTTTTCTCTCCATCTGGTCCTCTTGAGAGCTGATTTATTTTACATTAATAGTTACTTTATATCAGAGAGAGTTGATGGTTTGCTTTCTCTTACCTCTTAGATATCATGTTTAGGTATTACTACAAATGAAAGAATGAATGCTAGAAGATACAAGCACTTTAAAGTCACAACAACATCTATTGAAAGCCCGTTCAAGTACGTACATATTTATAAATTTAATATTTTCTTTTGCATATAACTTAGCAAATATCTAGTGAATACATCAAAGAGAAATATCATCTTTAGGTATGCCAGTAGGATATGAAACAGGGAATATTTCTTTTGCTTAGCAATATGTAAAATAGCTTATAAGTCCTGAATTCTAAGATTTCTGCCAGACATAGCATTAGGTTAGTTTACTATAACTTCATCACATTATATAAATTTGTGACACTCTTTTTTCTTAGTTGCACAATCCAAACTCTATTGACCTACTAACATTTAGTATGAACATATATTATTATACATTAACATACAGCTTTAATATTGCCATAAGTTTCTACACATTTTCATTGATAAATGAATGTATGCACAGAATTGAAATATGATTTTAAAAATACAGTCAATTGAAATTCATATTTAGCGAAATTTTCTAGACTGTAAGCAGCTACTTTTCAGTTTGAATTATTTTATTTGCCCTCTGCATGACACAAAAATTTCCATACACAGTTTTATTTTATTTTTCTTTTTTAAATTGAGGTATAATTGACATATAACATTATATTAATTTCAGATGTACAGCATAATGATTTGATAAATAAGTCTGATAACAAACATGGTCACGAATTTTTTTTTTTCTTGTGATGAGAACTTTTAAGATGTGTCTTGGCAACTTTCAAGTGTGCAACAGAGTATTACTAATAGTCACAGTGCTGTTCATTGTATCCCCATGACTTATTATTTTATAAGTTTGTACTTTTTGACTCCCTTCACCGATTTTGCACACACACCACCCTCAGCCTTTGGCAACCACCAGTCTATTCTCTGTTTCTATGAGTTTGGTTTTGTTTATTTGTTTAGATTCCATATATAAGTAAGATTGTATGGTTTTTGTCTTTATCTTTCTAATTTATTTCACTTAGGATAATGCCCTCAAAGTCCATCCCTGTTGTTACAAATGGCAAGATTTCCTTTTTTATTGCTGAATAATATTCTGTGTGTACACACACACACACACACACACACACACACACACACACACATACCTCATTTTCTTTATCCATTCATCCATCGATGGACGCTTAGGTTGTTTCCATGTCTTGGCTGTTGTAAATAATGCTGCAGTGAACATGGCGGTGCATGTATCTTTTCGAGTTAGAGTGGGTTTTTCTGTTTGTTCCTTTTTTAATTTTTTGAGCATTTGTGGGGGTTTTTTAAAATAAATACCCAGAATTGGAATTGCTGGATGATATGGTAGTGCCATCTTTAATTTTTTTGAGGATTTCGTACTGTTTTCCTAGTGGCTGCACCAATTTACCCTCCCACCAGTCGTGCACAAGGGTTCCTTTTCTCCACATCCTCACCAACACCTGTTATTTTTTGTCTTTTTGGTAATAGCTATCCTAGCAGGTGTGAGGTGCTATCTCATTGTGAGTTTGATTTGCATTTCCTTGAAGATCAGTGATATTGGGCATCTTTTCATCTATGTGTTGGCCATCTGTATATCTTCGGAAAAATGTCTATTCAGATCTTCTGCCCATTTTCTAATTGAAATTCTTTTTGAGTTGTATGAGTTCTTTGTATACTTTGGATATTAATCCCTTTTGGATATGTGATCTGCACAGATTCTTTCCCATTCAGTAGGTTGTCTTTTCATTTTGTTGATGATTTCTTTTGCTGTATGGAAGCTTTCTATTTTGATATAGTCTCACTTGTTTATTTTGCATTTGTTGCCTTTGCTTTTGGTGTTATATTAAAAATTTCACCACCAAAACCCATGTCAAGGAGCTTTACCACATGTTTTCTTCTAGCAGCTCTATGGTTTCGAATCTTGCATTCAACTCTTGAATCCATTTTGAATTAATTTTTGCATGTGGTGTAGAATAATGGTCCAGTTTCATTTTTTTGCACTTGGCTGACCAGTTTTCCCAACACCTTTTATCAAAGAGATTGTCCTATTCATATATATGTATATATATTTAAATATATAGATCTAATCTTACATTTAGTTTGATGCTGAGAAGAAATAGTTTCCTAATTATATGAAATATTTAAAACTTTTGAATTTTACTCAAGCTACTTGTCTACTACCTTCAAGCCTTTGTAATGCTATTAATTATTGCATGCTTCTGGAAAGCATACAAACTTTTAAATAAAAGCAAAAATAAAGGAGTCTGTTGGGTAGTTTTGAGAATTCTCCCATGGGTACAATTATTATATAAAGTGAAAAACTGTGACTGCTTTTCCAGAGGTGTTCTTGAAGTCCTAAAATTCCCTGAACTTATCCTTGACATATCTTTTCTTCAATTGTTACTTTTAGATATGTTGCCAGCTTCATGCTATTTGTAATTATTTTGTGTTTAACTTTCTCAATTTTGGATATAGTTTGTCTCCTTGCCAAAGAGCCACCCATTAAGGAGAGGTTTTATCAAAAATTACATGAGACACAGGAATGAAAGAAATGCAGATTTGAATAACTTTAAAATATTGTGTAACCCATTAAATTAGCAAAAGAGAAAAGAAAAATTAGTGTTGGCAGACCTGTGAAGAAACACGAGTGCATATGTATTTTGTAGAGTTATAAACAGGTTATTTCTGGCAAGTAACCTGAGTTTTTAAGTTTAGAAAAATTATATTTAACACCAAAATTATATTAAACTCATATATTAAATTATTGTACTAATAGACTTTTTCTTTTTCTTTTTGTTGGGGGGGTGTTTTAGCCATGGATGTGTAAGGAATATTATAGACTTCTTTGAATTTCGATGCTGTGGCCTCTTTCGTCCTGTTATCGTGGACTGGACCAGGCAGTATACAATAGAATATGACCAAATATCAGGATCTGGGTACCAGCTCGTGTAGCAACATCTTTATCCTATGAAGCATATTGCTGAGTGGTGCCTGAAAATTGTGTCTGTCCGTGTCTCTCTCACACTCGAATCCACATTTTTTGAACAATAGCATGCTATATGTAGGGCTAACAGTGAATTTTACAGTCTTTTTTTCAACACTTTTATTAACAAAAGTAAACATGGACAGAGCACACTGCCACTTCTGGGAAGAATAAAGATCATAAAAGGAATTTTAATGGTTCTTAATGTGGGAATTCACAACATACTCAACTTTTTGCTTTTGTTCTCATAACATTTTTCATTAATAAAGAATGAACTTATTCTGTTGATAGACATGGTATACTGATCAGAAATGTTCGATTCTAGCTAAAACTAAATTTATGGTATACAGCTAAATTTTATGATGCAATCTACTATGACTATTGCATTTAATTCCAGGAGAGTTGTCTTAAATTGATTCAGGCTAGTAGTATGTACATTTTAGAATGTACATGTAAATACTGTGATAAAAATCATGTGGTTTTATTAGGGATCTACTGTAATATGTCTTCAAGGGCACAAGAAATAATGTTCACAAAAATATGTGCTAACAATATTTTAATTGCCATCAGCTGTTGCAATGCTGATATATTTCTAGTTCAGTGAAATAATTTGTAGTAACCTTGCTCTGAGGTTTTATGGTCTGATAATAAAGCACTTGCATGAGTATAGTAAGTCATGTTATTTTGTTCAAACTTAAAAGCCCTACTAAGTGCATGATACACCTCATAGAATGTATACTAGCACATACTATCCAGTAAAGCATAAATTAGAATTTAATTTGATGGCAAACAGTCCAATTTTTAAGAGTTGAGGTAATTTCAAGGCAGAACAAATAAGTTAATGCAAAATTCTCAGTAATAGAGATAAGTGGATATACTTCTAGAATTCTGAGCTACAAAATAAACTGTAGACAAAATAATGGAATTTAGCTAAAGATGGAGCATGATCTCTGTACATATAGCACATGTGAATAAAAGAAAAGCTAATGGTATATTCTGGTTTTTAAAAAGTGACCTATCAGAAAGAACTTAATCCTCAAGATTATTTCAATTTTCCCAATATTGAATGTTTTAAAATTTGTTAATGCTGTCTGAAACAATTTCAGAAGGATTTTCTTCTTGTTAAATGTGATGCACTGATCAATTTTTGTTGCAGCATTTCCATACTCTCATGGTGAACTATTAGTCACTGCTTCCATAAATATTGTTTACAGAGTGAGACTTGGTTTAGTCCTCTTAAGTGCTGTAGCAAACTGTGGTTCGAGCAACCTGTGGCAAACCTGTGAGAGGGAATGGGCTCGGGGGAGGGTGGGAAAAGGGTGGTCAGACTGCTGACAGATCCTAGACCAGTGTAAAGATTGTGTATCTGTATATAAATAATTTATCAAATAGTTTTCTCTTTGTGTCTCTATGTGTTAGTGTATTTAAAGCTGCTCATTTCATTTTATCCAACCAAAAAGAAAAGGGAGATAACTAATGAGCTTCTAGTGATGTTCAATATTGCTGTTAATAGGCATTATACCCTGCAAGTTCACTGCATGTCTGATGCTTGGTAAAATTAGTATTCTCTGTAAAATGCAGATTACAGGTATTAAAGCAATCTAGTGGTATACACGCCCCTTGCCTTAGTAAGAGGAGCAGTGAAAATGTATATAGTTGATGTTCAGTATTTCCAAGTACCATTTTTATATAGTAGTTTCTTTGACCATAAGTCACACATCAAAAAGATTACCTTTAGTGTATTTGAGTGTTTTAATATTAGAAAATTGGCATATGTACTTTATTTTTGAAAAGGGAAAGATGGGTGTGGGGTGGCAATAGAATTGTGCCATTTTGTCATAGAATGTAAAAAATTGGTTAACTTTACAAATGTCTCTGCTAGTTTTGACTACTAATTGGGGGAAATTTTAGATAATTTTTAAATTCAAAGTTATTTATAAAAGGCTAGAATTTGTTTTAATTTTTTGTATTTTGAGCCACTTCACGTGAAGACTCAGTTGCAATTTTTATTGAATACATTTTTATTAATAGTCGAATACAATGGTGGTATTCTCAAGAGTTTGGATAAGAGTGTTGTTACCATGTTCTTTCTTTGTGGTACAATATTCTTTTCAGTGCAAAAGAGATGTCTTTCAGTTAAATGGAAAAAATACTTTAGCTCTGTAAGTACATGAACATATTAGCAAGGTTAATGCTTTAGTACTAACCATCTCACAGTACCGGTGAAATCTATAACTTAGAGATGGTCAGATGGTCAGGAGCCAACTATGCAGCAGTGTACTGTACCATCTGTTTACTTATTTTGTTAAGTCGTGTGTGTGGAACCAGCTTAACCCAGTTCTAAAGTTGTGTATGAAGGTGACCCTTTTGGGAATAGTTCATATCAGCTTAATTGGATACTTTTAGCAAATAGGAACTTACTTCTCAGCCCTGAACATGAATTACTTATTTGGAGGTTTTTTTTTTTTTTCCTCATATTTTTTGTTGTTCCCAGGAGTTTATTTGAAATATTAATAGGCATAAAACAGCATCATTATACTTAAGCTGTGGGTATTTTTATTTTATATTTTCTTTATTTATAACTGTGCCAAGTATTATTTTGCTACTTACTGTGTTACTCTGTGGAAAGAAAACCTGTAAAGTGTTTAATAAATTAGCTCTCCTTACATAAATTAAATCTGTCAAAATTTTGTAAAATATTAATCAGAATAAATATTGACTCTTAAGTGTGTGCTTGTTTGTTATTTCTCTCAGTTCACTCCAAGAAATTGATGAAACACTGGTAGTGGTACCTGTGATATGAAAAGATTATTCTGTGTATTTATATCTGGGTCAGGACTAGAAATTAGCAAAAGTAAAGGGTGGTGGTAGCATTCTTTGAAAATATCCAGTTCTGCATGTATGTTATGTACGTGTGTGTAATTAATACTTTTTAAATAAAAGGAATAAATTTTTCTTTTAAGAATTTTGGATTCCATAGAGTAATTAGTATGCTCAGGGATTGTATGAATCTCCAAGTTTTAAATATAGTAAGTGTCTAAAGACACTGCGGTAAAATTTTGGAAAGGGAAACCTACCAAACATTGATCTCAGTTACTTGAAAAGCTGTGCATGACAACTTCTTTATTGGGGAATTTAAAAAGCAAAATTTGTGAAGGAACTCTTTCCTGCCTGTTCACAGGATTGTTTATGGTTTAATTGAGAACCCAGTGGTTTTAATATTTTCAGATTGGACTGATACTCATTTCATAATTAGTTTATGATCTTTAAAGTGATGCCTCCAGAGCTGTATAGAACTCAAGTAACAATATTTTGAACAAGTGTGAAAATGAAGCAAATTCTACAGCAAGCCATCAGTTTTCATTGCAGGTGCTTTTCTCCTCATCATTTGAGTCTCCCCCAGCCCTTTCCGGTTTGGTAGATTGTACTATGATAAGGATATCTGGTTCTAAGAGTTTATAGAGATAACTGGAAACAAGTGATACATGTTAGGACAAGAAGTCTTAGCTTCTTGTCAAAAAGTAAATTTTCAGTTCCATAAAGTTGTTGGTATAAGAGTTATTTATTAAATGTCTTTACGTGATATATAAAATAGAAAAGTCTGTCATTCCAAGTGGAATATTCAGAATGTTCCTTGATCTAGGTCAGCTAGATAACAGACTCCAGGAAACCAGATGTGCCTTTTAGAAAACCTTTTGCCTTTGGAGTATGAATTTTTTGCTCAGGTAAATTTTATAAGAATACCTATCATCATTTATTTGGATTGAAAAATACTTTTTAATAGACAGCAGTGTTTCTAGTACTCGGAAAGAGGGACTGTTTCCATTCAAAGCATCAGAAAGCCTCATTGCTGCTGGGGCTGCTTGGATCTGTAGGTTTACAGTTTTCATCAGATTTGGGAATTTTTCAGTCATTATGTCTTCAAATATTTTTCCTCCCCCCCCCCAGTGCGCTTTTAGGAAACTCCAGTTACACATATATTAGGCCACTTGGGATTGACCTACAGCTCACTGATCAGTTCATCTTTTAAATTCTTTTTCCCCAGTGTTTAGATGGGATCATTTTTATGTCTTTAAATTCACTGAAGTTTTTTCATTTATATTGTTTAGTCTGTTGTCAATACCATTCAGTGTATTTTTCATCTCTGACATTATAGTCTTCACCTACAGTGTTTGAGACCATTTTTTATATCTTCTGTATCTCTACTTTTTTGGAGATATGGAATAAACTTACAATGAACTTTTAATATCCTTACCTGCCAATTTTCACATCTAGGTCACGTTCAGTTGGTTTTGATCTTTCTTCATTATTATGGATTGTATTTTCCTGCTTCTTGGCATGACTAGTAATTTTTGATTAGATGCCAGACACTATGAACTGGGTGCTGGATGTTTTTGTGTTCCTACAAAAAGTGTAGAGCTTTTTTCTGGGATGGAGTTATTTAGAAGCTTCAATCCTTTCAGGTTTTATTGCTAAGCAAGATTTGTTAGGCAGGACCAGAGCAGTGTTCATTTTGGGTTAGTGATTCCCGATTGCTGAGGCAAGCAATATCTTTGTGTTCCATCTAAAGCCCCATGAATCGTGTTTGCCCATCTCACTGGTGGGAATGAATAGGCACTATTCCCAGCTCCATATGAGCACCAGACTTTGTTATAAGTTTTTCAGTTGGTTTTTTTCTCTGGTCTTGGATAGTTACTTTACATGTATGCACTATCAGCACTCAGCTGAAGACTTGCAAAGTGGGGGTTGGGTCGTGGTTTGCATGTTCGTGGAGTTTTCTGTGCAGCTCTCTCCAGTCCCTTGAACTCTAATTGCCTTGGTCCCTCTGGACTCAGCTCAGTCTCAGACTTGGAGTGCCTTCCAGCCCCACCTGTGTTCTCCCTCTTTGCACTCCAGCTCCAGCCTAGAAACTCCCAAAGCAGTTAGCTTTGCTAATCCCAAGACTGATCTCATTTTCCCCATAACTCTTTTTTGTTACCTGTTGTCGAGTGCCTGAAAACAATATTTTTTTCATACAACTTGTGGTTTTGGTTGTTTCAAGTGAGAGGGTAAATCTGGTCCCTGTTGTTTTCACTTTGGTTTAAGTAGAAGTCTGAGTTAATACATTTTTTAAAATTTTGTTTTAATTTCTAACATGGACAATATTGGTAGATGTAATTGGTCATAAGCAAAAGCTCCTTGGGGTCCTTAGTAATTTAAGAATATAAAAGCATCCTGAGATAAAAAAGTTTGAGAACCAGTGGTCCAAACCAACATTTCCCAGTGCTTAAGATGTTAGTGGCCCCATGGACAACTAATTTGGTATAAGGCTCTCAAGTTAAAGCAGACTTCTCAACCACAGGCTCGCAAAGCCTTCAATATGCTAGTGTGTGACATGTGTGTGTATGACATATGTGTGTGACATATATATATATATATATATATATATATATATGACTTTATATATATGAGATACATATATATGTGTATATACATGTATCAATATGGATTGATAGCAATACTTGCTAAACTCAACTGATCTTGAAGACTTTTTGGAACTAAAGTTGCCAGCAGTCCTCCTCAAATATACCAAACCAGCACAAGAGACTAAAAACATCCCAAATGGGTCATTTTAAAAGTAAAAGTATATATTTCAATACAGCACTTTAATATCACATTTGGATTATTTTGAGGCTACCTATTGACTTACATCCAGATGTTGAAAGTGATTCATCACTTTTAGAGTCAGAACAGTCTACCCAAAGCCAAATTCCCTTTTCTGCCCTGGAACCACTGGTAACTAATTTTATAATCTGGAGGTGTTTTGTCATGGCTCCCAGTTTAAGAATAATTTAAATATGAGTGAATGTCTCAGTTGTTTATTGGGTAGATATCAAATTACTAAGCACCTGGCATTTAGAGTGTTTTCCTCTTAGGTAACTATGCGTATCTCCAATTTTGGAAACTTGGTAGGTATGGGAAATGGTTCTGTGTGGGGAACAGTTTAATATATGCATTTTGGTTATCTATAGCTACCTAGTCAACCACTCAAAAATTTAGTGGCTTAAAACATATTTTTGTTCACAAATCTCTAGTTTGGTCAGGACTCAACAAGAATAGTATACTTTGTTCCACTTGGTGTCAGCTGGAATGGTTCAGAAACTGGGGACTGGAATAACCTGAAGGCTTGCTCACTTACATTGGTTGATACTGGCTGATGGTAGAGATCTCAGCCAAAGCTATGGCCAAAATATCTACATGTAGCCTCTTCATGTAGTTTGGGCTTCCTCAAAGCATGGTGGCTGAGTTCCAAAGAGTAAGCATCTAAAGGGAAAGAGGCAGGCAGAAGCTGTACTGTCTTTTCTAACCTAGTCTTGCCCATCATATTGTCCTAAGTTAAAAATGGGTCACTAGAGTTGGCCTTTCTTCAGAGGGAGGGAGGGAATTAGTCTTCATATTTTGATGGGAATGTCCAAGAATCTGTGGGCAGGTTTTAAAACTACCACATGGAGAATTAGAAGTTACTCCGTAACTCTTCTTCAGTTCAGCCTTATCTCCATTTATTGCTGATTAACTTCCCCAGTCTGCTTAACAAAAAGGCCTTCCCCTCTGCCGCAGTGGAACTTGCCTTATAAGACAAATGTGTGAGATGCTCAAAGCTATGATACATGGATTCTTTCACTTAGTACATCCTCAAGATTGACTTTCCACTGTTTCTGCTTATGTTTTTGATGTCCTACATAGCACACCCCCTGTAGCTTTTCAAAATAAGCAATATAGTATGTTAAAATAGGCTTTGGAAAAGATTCAAATGGGCTCATTGATCATGCTGGTTCAGTTTTACCAATACACGTTTACAGACCAATTTCACACCATACCCCTGAAAAATAAAAGATTGGATTGAGTCTTTGATAAAGAACTAAAAGTTTCTGGGGAAATAATGAAAATATTGTGTATACATAACATACTCCTTTATCTGAGCCAGCTAAATGTGCCAGGACAATGCAACATTCTTTGCAACTTATGCAGGATTGAAATGTTTGAGAAAAGCACTTCAGTTTCCAGGATTTATAAGATACCATCTATCAGGTCAGAATGGAGTCTTAAAAAAATCATACCAAGCCTCAGATTCTAAAGTTGTCCATAGGTAGCTGTTTGTAACAATCTAGCTTTAGATTTAGATGAATCAAGAGTTTCTCAGTGTTTGGTTTAACAGTGTGCTCACCACCCTGGGTCATTGTGCCTTTCTGAGGAGCTTGATGACCAGAACTTAGAAGGGCTTCTGTGGCCCCACTTCTAGAGAGTTTGCTTCTGCTTCTGTAGGGTCTAGGAGTCCACCTTTTAATACTTCCAGGTGATTCTAATGCAGGTTGTCTAGGAGCCATGCCTTAAAGAGTGAGCAGAGCAGGCAGGCAGGCGGAGATGCTGCTGAATCCCATCTCTGAAGAGCTAGAACCCGTTGCCTAGCAATCCTCAAACTTGAGGCATACTTGCCAGGTTAAAAGAGATCTTTTCCAACAGCCATAATGTAGACATTAGTGTAGTAAGTCAACTGTGTAATGGGGTGGACTCTCTTTAACCACTAACATGCAGGTAGGGACCTAAGTGACTCTCCACTAGCGGAAATCACAGCAGCTTCTCCAAAAGGTTAATTGAAAGACACTGAACAACCAAATCAAGCTGAAATTTTATTTAAAATGTAAAAGAAACAATTCTGGAAAATGCTGATGAATGAAGCAAAAGGATACAGTGCTCTCTTCCTGCTAGTCAGCCAGCCAGCATATCCATGTACAGGACGACAGACAGTACTTAAGTGCTGGCAGAATTTCACAGTTTAGTGTTGGATTATCTGTGCCTAGATGATGTAGAGATTCTCAGTGTGTGATCTTGGTTCTGGGTTTACACCTTTACTGAGCATGAACAAGGGCTCCTGCTCCTTGGCCATAGCCAAATCCCTTGGGCCCAAAGTTCTTTGCATAGCATCCTATGAAAGGAAAGGGAGAATTAGTGGAAGACCATTAAGCTTTGCTAGCATTGCTTAAGACCCACGAAAGGGCAAACACTTGTAAGTTAAAAAAAAAAGTCTGCCATGCCCAAAAGAGTTCAACTTATTTAAGATCTAAAATGAGCAATGTAGGGGTGCCTGGGTAGCTTAGTTGGGTAAGCGGCTGCTTTTGGCTCAGGTCATGTTCTCGGTCCTGAGATCGAGCCCCAGGTCAGGCTCCCTGCCCAGTGGGGAGTCCGCTTCTCCTTCTCCCTCTGCTCCTCCCCCTGCTTGTGCTCTCTCGCTCACTCAAATAAATAAAATCTTTAAAATAAAATAATTAAAATGAGCGATGTAATAAATATAGCTGTAAAGGCAAGTCCAAACATTCTGATTCCACAGTATTCAGCTCATGGTTCCATTTCAGTTACAAGCATAAAAGTCAGGCGGGCAAGTGACATATTTGTCTATTACCTTCATGTATTCATATGCTTTGCTGAAAACATAAATTTGAAAGAAGACTCTTTATAGTGAGGGGTTTTTGTCTTATTTGTTGGGGAGTTTAAAATGACCAGAACTTAACTTTATTGTATCATCTCAAATTGTTCCGTGGTTCTCTGTTCTTTGTAAGCATCTCTAGATCCTTTATTTTTAAATTCGCTAGTGGCAATCCCACCTTTCCCTGTTGTCAGAGTTTTTGTTTTTGTTTTTTTTTAATGCTGGTGACATTTCCTTAGCCAGTGACCAGTGTGGGATATTCAGATGGACAGTAATAACAGAAATTAATTTTACCTTTACAATAGATTTCACCCTCTTTCTCAGTCAGAGTTGTCGATTCAAGACTCTTCCCACACTTGGCACACCGGAAACAGTTTTTGTGCCAGGGCTGGAAGAGACAATTGAGTTAAGTTTGAGAGTCGGTTTCTTGCAGTATAGGTTAGACGCTGCAGCAAGTGGCTCGCAAAGATCAAGCCGACTCGAGCTCCTGACTGCTGTGGTTCAACTCCAACAAAAAGCCTGCAACTGGACCTCCCCATACCTACATTCTTGGTCACCTCCAAAAGGGCCGAGTTCAAACTTCATTCACAGAGGACACGGGCTGGGAGCCATACCACGCAAGGGCTGTTTCCCCAAGAGCGGTCTCAGCCCTTGCCGCAAGCACAGCGTGCTCCTTTAAAGACTGCCTCTTTGATGGCTGAGAACAGTTGCAGCTCAGAGAGGTGAAGTGGTCAAGTAACTTTCTCAAATGCACACAACAATGAGCATTGGGTATCCTGATCCTGGTTTCCCGCTACCTGGAATAACCCGCAGAGTCCAGGTGTGTTAACAACCTGTAGGTGCACGCCTTATGAAAACAAGTTTCTTTCGAACATAGATGTGATCTGTCAGGTAACGGCATCACTTCAAAAAGTTAATGATTCAGATGGCGATCTGACTAAGAAAAATGTGAATCCAAGGCATTTATTTATTTCTATAAAAGAGTACCTGAAGGGGATAGGAAGGGGACAAGGGAGAAAGGGAACGGAGGGGTCATTCACGGCTACTAACTCAAGATAGCACTTTACCTTTCCAGCTCCAATTATCTTCTCAGCAGCATACACGGAATCCCCACATCTGGAACACTTCTCAGCACCTCCGTATTTCTGAGCAAATTTAGAAGTGTTTGGATTTGTTGTAGGTCTGTGAGGTTGAGCACTTGTAAAAAGGGGGGAAAAGGTAGGCAAGATTTACCAAAGGCCCCTTCTAAGCCCACAAGGCAGTTGCATAAGGAAGCTGGGATTTAACTGCTAAACTGTCCCACAGCTGGTGGCCTTCACTGAACTACTTACAGGGCAAAGAAAGAACTGAATCTCAGGTGCTGGCCAGCTGCTACTTTAACCTATTTATGGGCTCAATACTGCCCCCAAAAGAGAGATGAGGCCCCAAGCTTAAATGTCTGAGTCTAAAATCAGAATTCATTGAATCTCCAGTGCTTGCCTGTCCACTAAACAATTATGCTTTGCTTTATAAAAACCTACATTGGACGTATTTTTACCCCACATTCATATTATTGTTCATATTACCACTGGAATCACAGCTAGTTTTTTTTTACTTTATTAGAGTTTGAAAAAATCACTGTTAACCCAAGCAGTTAAACGTTTCTGCAAATAGTCAGTGGACTTAGGTAATCATCAAGAAAGTTAAGCATGATTTACACATTAATTTCCTAATATATCTTAAGTAGGGGAAAGTGTGAGCAAACTGCTTTCTTCATGGAAAATATTTTAGAAAGTTTTCCTATTACCGTATGATGTTTACTTTTTCTCTGGATAGTGTTCTTTTTGTCACTTATTTATAAGTCACTGGGTAAAACTCTGTTTTCCTTGCCTTCTGTAATGTTTTCCTCCTTCAAGATGTAGGTGTAGCTACACTGCACAACACTGTTGTGGGCTCTGAGATTTAAAGGCCCCTCTCAAACCTTACAGGTCAGTTGAGTAGATAAGGGGACAACAGCTCAGCAAAAGATACAAGTGTCCCATTTTTCCTAGTGAAAAAACAGGGTTTTTTTCCTTCCTGATTATAGTTTAAGTTACATACATATTTAAAATAAAATGTTAATTTAGAAATACTGCCTTTTCAGCAGACAATGTATTCAAACTCTTCACCTGTATCTTCCATTTGTTCATCTTCACTGTACCCATGTCTGGGCCATCTTACGGTTTGCTACACCTGAGGGGTGTAGTGAGGGGTTTCATATACAGCATTCTTTGAATCATGTTTGCTATGGCCAATGGAAATTTTATTCTATCCAACAAATACCAGTATATGACTGACTCACAGTATTGGTGTTTCCAATTGTCCCTAATGTATGCATTTTTTTTTTAAATCTCTACAACCTACTGTATATACTTCTTTTTAAGAGTGATCTTTAAAAGCTATTCACAATGATATCCAACATTTGGAGTTAGGAGTTTCCCTGGAAAAATTTCCAACATATTATGTTAATAAGAACTTAATAGAGATCCTCTCCCACCTCCCTGCTAATTACATCACAGGGTATGGATAATTGTTTAACCTCATGAAAGATAAAGACATAGGGGCTCAGCTGTTACATAACTTGTTGGAGAGCTAGAGAAATAGTAAAGGGGTGAGTCTGAACTGAAAAAAAGCAGTTCTGCCTCAACGAAATGTTCCTGCCCACACAACGCTGCCTCCCCAGGAGATCACTGTGAAGATATATGGTCCCCATGTTATCATTACCATGTCCCACAGGGTGCTCCAGACCACAGATGCCCCCAGAATTCAGTCACTAAGAGAGGCTTCTGGAAAAGGAAGTCTCTATATCTGGTCCTAGTATGTGGCCAGGCTAAGATGGGGAATAGGCAAGGACACAGACTGACAGGCCCGCATAGAGGGCTTGTCAGTTATTGGAGAAGGTGGAGAAGCAAGAGGAGGGTCCACTGGTCTTGATGACTTTCAAACTACAGCCACAATCACTGACTGACTTTTGGGATTATGGATCAATTTGGTTTCGTTTGGAGGAAGGTATATATAGATACATGTGTTTTGAAAGATTTGAAATAAAATCTTAGAAAACAAGAATGGATTTTAACAAGCTGGAAAAGGAGGGCAGAACAAGAACAATGAACTTCAACAAAGACCAAGGTAAGCTGGGTTCCCACAAGTGATGGCATGCAGCGTTGAATGAGTCAGCCCTTGTACAGCTGGTGCACAAGGCACCATGGCTCAGAAACTCTGAGAAACTTTGGGGAAAAAACCCAAGAACAGACAGGTGGGCCTCAATGCAGTGGAAAGAGCACAGGTATGGGAGCCAAATGGACATGGAGTCAAATCCTTGGCTATGTCACTTACCTGTGTGACCTGAGCCTTTCTGTCCTGTCTATAAAATACAAAGTATCTAAACTCAGAGTTACTGTAAGGATTATATAAAATGAACATAAATGTTCAGCAGACAATAGACACAAGTTTTTTCAGGCATACCATAATGTACTGTGTTTAAGATCACATAGCATAATAAAAAATTATTATTAAAAAAAAAGATTTGGAGTTACACTAGGTTAATTTCCAGGCTCCAGGATTAACTAGCAATGTGACGGTAGGCAAATCACTTCATTTTTTATCTAAATTTGTTGAGTGAGATGGGAAACCCTACCCTGTTGGGTTGTTGTGAGGATTATATGAGGTAACGTGTTAATATTGCCTACTGGCCAGCTCACGGCATGATTAACGGTCTTGTCCGACAAAAGGCGATCTTATTGGAATATTACACCAGTTTTGGCCTCTTCAGTATAAAATGGATGTGAAAAATGTGAAGGGAATTATTGGGCCAAAATAGGAATTAAGAGGATATTACAAAGGAAAAAATTATGTAGCCTGAACATGAAATACTAAGTGAAATTGAACAGAGTTAGCACCTTGCTATTTTGGTCCTGGAACCTTTAAAATTTAATACTAATCTTTCAATCAAAAACAGGAAATAATTTCCATTTTTAAGTAAGAATATATACGTTAGAGAAAAGTCATTGCTTGGTGAAAGATTCTTCCATGGAAGGAGTGACTGAGGACTTTTCATTGACTGCTTAATTGAACCTGAGAAATGCATCTCATAAGTCAGCTACTACATTTCTGTATCATTTGATTTCGTGACATCTGGTCTCCAAAACGCTGTGAGATGGAAGTAAATGTAAACCATGTACTTTTGAGAACATGACTCCCTGATACACCAGAGAATGCTACAAAATCAAGGCTAGAAATCACTGCAATGATCAATAAGAATTTTTTTTAGGTCCCAAACTGTACATTTCAAGCTTAAAGAATAGTCACTCATTTATACTAGAAATTGGAGAAATTTTATGTGCTTATTTTAAGCTAAACATCTGTTCTGTCCCAGACTCCTGTTCACCAAGCAATATTGTCATGACTCCTCTCTGAAGGTAACAAACGGGGTCCTAACTCACCTCTCTGGCTTGATGCCCAGCCTCTCACCCCGGTCCATGTTGAGTGTGCCAGCGCCCTGCCCGTAACCGTAGCCTTTGGGCCCATACTTCTTTCCATAGCAGGATTTGCAGTAGATCTCCTCATCATGAATTGCCACTGTTGTGCTATCTAAATTTTTCCTGCAAACCACTGGGGGGGAATAAGTTAGACCTTTAGAAACACGCCAGAGATGCCTTTTTCCTTAGAACAATGGTGGCCCTGACACATGGTCTACAAATGGTAAAGGCATAGGCTCTCTCACATTCCTTTTTCTCCTGCGGTTTCCCAAACGCCAGGGATGGCATCTGGACTGGGTCAGCTACAGCTGAGGACGATTTGCCTTTCTCCATGGATAGGATCGTTGTTTCAGAAACATATCAGAACTTTAACATCCGGAAGCCTCAAACTTTTCTATAGGCTTGGCCTCTCTAACAGAAGGGAGAGAAGTTTCAGAGATGGCTATAATTACATGAACAAAAGGAACACAATTAACACTTTGCTCCCAACACTCGACACAATCTTTTCTACCTCTTCTTCTCGGTACTGTGAAATCACAACCTAACAAAGAACAAAAGGGTAGCTGAGTGCCTTGTGGGAGTTGGCTCTGCAGCCCTCCTCCCCTAAACAGCACCCCCTGGAATAAAAATGGCTTTAAATCCAGAATTGTAGTTTTCATCACGAGTCTAGAAGGAAAAAAGTGTTATTCTTTCATCTCACCACTGGCTTCTCCGGCAGTGATGAGTATGTCTGAAAATCGTAAAGTGGTTTCAAGTCTGCATTTGTGTTTTCTTCTGTCCCCAATGAGAATGCATTCTTTCTTGATGGTTTTCTTGCCACAAGACATTTCCACGTATCCCACTTCATAAAACTGCCAAATGTCATCATGTTTTACCCAGACATTATTTCACTTTCTAAAACTTCACTTAAGCTTGAGAAAAAAGGAAACTGTGAGGGAACCTGCTGGTAGCACAGCTGGGCAGCTGGAGATCCAAGATTAGTAGACAAGGGGATTGTTTCCCTCCTATTTCAAAGGGTTGGGGGGAAAAATGCAAGGAGGAAGAAAGGAAGGACAGAAAGAGAGGGTCAGGGAAAGGTGACTAGCTGCATAAAACAGTTAAAATCACAAAGTTTCTGGTAAGACTACCATCTTCTCTGGTAGAACAGAATGGTGGCGTCATCTACTCTGGAACCTTGCTGTTGAGGCTCAAGACTGAAATACATTTGCTGGAAGGCCCCGTTCACCCAAAACCATACATTGCTGGAGAACAAACACCCTTCACAGAATACGTAAAAATACAAAAACTGTTTCAAAGACCACATATCTATTACCCAAAGCAAGTTCATGAAAACTTTAATATTGTCCTTCCTTCCCTCCGTTCTCATGTCTCTTCTCTACAGTAAAATTCTCCTAGGTTTGCAAACTGCTCCGAATTATATCCTTAAAAGGCTTTAAGTCAGCAGAGACCAATACTCGGAAGTCGTAGTAAAATTGCCAGTAAAGAAGTTGACATTAAGTCAACAGTGAATTTATTATGGTGGAGAGACTATCATGGCCTAACGTAGACAAAGCTAAGAACAATTTCTAAAGTATCTGTATTTCTTCTTTGTTCACATACTCTTGGTTTCAAACTTGCTGAAAAACAGATTCCTTAAAAAAAAAAGTAACTTTTAAGAGAAGAAATCCTTAAACTGGATCTGAGAAATGGTAGCTATTATGGGGGTATACACAGTAAACATATATTTTTATTCTTTGTAACTGCGACTTTCTGTTGTCTGTTTCTAGTTGCCTGCAAAACAGCTACACTATAAAAAGGTACTGATAAGTTGAACGCTGGTGCCTAGAGGGAATAGGACAACTAACCAAACTTAATATGTGCAGTTTCTAGCAATAATTCTCACTGTACAGGACTAGAGCTATGTCTGCACGTTCGGGTGGGTTCCTCACGTTAACAAATCCCTCATCAAAGAAAATTTTGTCCTTTGAGTCAGAAGATGATTAACGAAGAGCTTTCTGAAGCGGCTTCTGTCCTGCTTGCAACTGAAGACTTAGTTGTCACCAGAGGGGCACGCAGGGGGAGGGGGCCTGTGTCTCTGTCAGCCAAGTACTGTCTTTGGAGCCAACAGGTGTGTTTCATGTCCTACTTCCTGTTCTATCAGATACTGATAATTTCCCATCTAAAAATAGTAATAATTCCCAACTTGCCTTGATGGGATTTTCATACCCTACGCTCCTTTCCCTCAATTAGGATGTCAATAACCAGAAATAACTCCGAATTTTCACTACCAGAGAAGAGAGGAATTTCACTTCTAGACATTTGATCTCAACGAATCGTGTGCCAAGAAGCAAGCAAGGAAGTTTCAAAGAGAAGGGGCCGCGCCAGGAGGAGAAAGCTGGAGTGGGTGCGGAGCAACCTGCCCCTCAAACATGGAGCCCAGCCCCTACTACGTGCCAGAAAGCGTGCCCGGTGCCGGCTAAAGACGACACTGAGCTCGTCGTAAAGCAAGGGAGACAGACGTGAGAACACGTAAAATGCAGTGAAGGCCCAGTGATGGCGAAGAGCGACAGGGACACAGCAAGGCCACGTGCAGCGCGTCACCCCTGCCGTCCTTGCCGCCGCGCCGAGCCTTCACGCTGTGCGGGACAGACCGGGAGACCCGCGGATGCTTCTGTGAGCGTGTTTGTTAACATCACCACAGTGCCTGTCCTTGAATAGGTAAATGGAGGCTTTTTACGACACACGGGCTCTGTCGGGGGCCGCGCCCCAGGAGCTACTTACTGCACAGAAAGCAGCAGCGGTGGAAGCTTCTCCCGTCACACTGCACCTCTTCCGCGTGGTACACGGTCCTCCCACAGGCCCCGCACTTGTTGCCACCTCCCCACACGGGCATTCTGAAGGAACAAAGCATTCGTGAGAATGTGCCCACACCCCACAGACGCCTGAGCAGCTCCCGGCGGGCTGTGGAAGCCCCGCCGCCAGCCACAGATTCGGTTTCTTTACCAACTGCTCTAACCACACCTGGAAAGGCCGCCTGTCTCCGAAATCGCCCCTCTGACTGCAGCTCTTTCATCTGCACACTCGGGCTTGCCAGGCACAAGCCGTTTCCTGCAGGACAAAGGAGCCGCATTCAGAACGGCACAGGTCCCCAGGCACGACACAGCCGATGCCCGCAGCGTCCCGGGAGTTAAGAAAGGAGTGTGCGAGTGGGAAGGCCAACACTGGCGTCCCCCACCCCCATCTGAATGATGGGCTCTGAAAACTCCGCTGAAGGATACACACTTGGGGAGAGGTTTTTATTACACGTTGAACTCATGGTAACACCACCGGATTCTTAACATATACCATACACAAGCTGTGACACTTCGGAGGGCGGAAGGAAGAACCCGTGTCACGTCTGTCTGCTGGAGTTGTGCACGACGACGGCATCAGCAGTCGTGTCCGGCCGCCGCGCTGTAACCACGACAAACACCCCTCCGGATGGCTGTGATTTAGGTTTCCGTGCGTCACTAAGCCCCAGGTCCCCAGCCCAGCCGGGACTTGTTCGCCCCTCTTTGACAGGCCTGTCAGTCCACACAGAAGGCGCGACCCAGCCCCCTCCCCGGCGAAGGGAACTGTCTGTCCAGTCCCTCTGAGCGGCCACCTCGGAGGGAGAGGGCGAAGTTTAAACCCTGCCGTCCTGCTGGGATGTGGGGCCAACCCGTTCTAATCTCCCTCCTCAACGAACCTGCCCACCCGGCCGCTGTTTACACCGCCCCCGTGGGGACGGCCAGCACAGTGGGCTGCCTCGGCAGTACAGAAAGTTGTCCTTCAAGGACCGTGTGTTTTGTCTGCCCTGCCCTGAGTAGTGGAAGAATTCCTTTCTTCCACACCATCATTTTCAGACTTCTCTTCTGTGAGGGGTACTTGCTGCCCGGGGTGGGGAGTGTCCTTGGATGAGATGTGTGCCTCTCCAGGAAACAGGCGGATGAGACACAGAGACCTCCTTCCTAACTGAGCGCGGCTAGCGAAACAAGGGAAAGGGAGGGCTGCTCCGCAATCCACTGAAGAATCTTCAGTCCTTAAAAAGGAAGGTGGTAAAATCCCATCCTCCTGCCCATCCTACAGCGTTTAAATGATCCAGAACCCAAAGACTTCCTGAACACTGAGATGAGGCCTTTCTAAAAGCAAGTTGTACCGAATCAGTCATCGTGCTGGGCACATTTCTGGCATACGGCATTCTCTTGACCCTCTTCTGGTCACACCTTCCCCCAGATTTTCTCTGGGGAAGCAACCATCTCTTTCTTGGTCCATAAGGTTTAGAGAAGTGTTTATTAAAATGTTGTCTCCCTGTGAAGGTCCACCGTGCCTGGTACCAATTCAAGATGAAATTCAGGTGAGAATTTAAAAACTTTAAACAGTTTTATGCCCCAACAATCAAGAGCATAATCAGTGGACTCATCTTGTTGAACAGCAATAGAACAGAGAATTAATCCGTACTTGGAAATTAAAACAAAACAAAAAATGGTCCTCTACCAGTTGGTTTGAGAAACACTTGTTTAAAGGGTATTGACTCTACTACCCTCTACTCAAGGCCTGGGCATGTGACTTGGTCACGGCAATTAGGTCACTGCGGTCCCCACTCCCCATCACAGTGATTGATGAGGGAAGGGACACATGACCCTAAGGCAGGTCAATGAAAGTTGAAACCCGGGGCTTTGGTTCAGGACTGTGTGAATGCAGGGGTGTCTAGCTGTCTAGCCATGTAAGAAAAGAACCTAAGAATGAAGCTAGCCAGAAGAGGTGGAGAGACTAGGTTTAGACTCTTTTCAGCTGTGTCTTATTTTATCCTGAGCGCTATGTGAGCCAATAAATTGCCTTTTTGAGTCATTTGGAGATGGAACTCCTTCCCTTGAAACAAACACATACGAAGGGGCCTGACTGTTACCACTAAACTGTTGGTCTCAGCTTGCAAAAAACCTACTTGCTTATTCAGACAAGACCAAGGTAATTCCAAGGGTCCACCAACGTCACAGGCTACTGTGAAGGCATCCATAGAAGATCAATAGCTAGCAACACAGAATAAATCTGTAAGCTTTCCTTTAGTAGTTGCACAAATCTGTTATTCCCTTCCCTGGAGACAGGTGCTCCATTGTTTAACTCCACAGTGAAATTTGAGCCTGACTGTAAAACCTCAGCCACAAAGCCCTGGCTCCAACGGCCTTCCACTGGCCTGAGTCTGGAGCGCAATTAGTAATATTGACTTTGCCCCACGGCTCCAAAGTTACCAGAGTTCTGGAATGCTCACAGGTGCCACAGACATCTGCTGGAAGTACCCTCGTGATTCCATAGGAAACCTAACACCAAATCCAGGCCCGTAGGTAATGACCTTACAATTACTTAAAATTGGATCCCAAGCATCAACAGCCCAGGTGGCTTTTGAAATACTTTGTGATTGTCAAGGCATTTCTCATCATATTAGAAAGTGTACTATTTAATATCAGCGTGTGTTTTACATTTCATACCTATTTACTTCGGTGCTATCACCAATAAGGAACCAGATTTTTATCAAGACTAATGCCCTCTTGGGTTATCTTTGAATAGCATTTAAAAGCATATATTTCAAAAACAAACTCATCACATTATGGTTATTCTCTATTAAAGAGCAGCTTGGATTTTTAAAAAGGGAAGATCTTTCCTTTCTTTATGTAATTCACAGTTACTTAAATTCACTTCTTGTAAGTCAAGGCTGATTTCTATTGCCCATGCCACACCAGCCAAATGAGTCACTTTTCAGGAAATACCCATCAAAGTGCTACAACATTCAGCCTTCTGTGTTAAAAGCCTTTTCCCCTCTAGGGTGGGGACCACATCTCTGTCTTCCCCATACAATCTGCCAGAGTACTTGGCACATGTCAAAATAACTTCTATTGTTTTAAGGAATTCTTCCGTTTTCAACCTGTCTGTACAATTCCCAGTCCGATCTTATGCTGATCAAGACAAAGGTAGCACTGGTCTATTCTCTTAGTCACATTTTTGGATTCTAAGTAAAATTTCCAAGTCATTAGCTTTTTAAAAGTTCCATCCAGTTTCAAGGCTTTCCTGAGGATTTCTGAATAAGCCTCTCTGTGGTCCAAGCAAACGGTATAATAGAGCATCCTCACAAAGCTTCAGCTGGAGTTATGCTTTATTTTTTATGTTGGATACTGGGTAGTTGGGTGTTCCTTATGGTATTCTCTATTTAGTGTGTCTGAAATATTTCAGAATGGAAAAAGAGAGGGAGGGGGAAGGAAAGGAGGGAGGAAGGAAGGTTGGTTTGGGTAGATCTGCGTTAACATCACTGTCAAAATGGTTGTGCAACCTTGGGCTTAGTTTTCTCATCTGTAAAATAGGGAAAGGTAGTTCTCTCTACCCAACGGACATATTGTGAAGATAAAAGAAGGCAGTAACCGTGAGCTTGAAAACAGAGGGGGCCTTCCATACTGTCCATCCTGCTGTAAGTACTCCGGTAAGGAAACCCATTATAGAAAAGCCTAGCACAGAGCAACAAACAGGGTAAAGAAAAAACTTAGCTAATTAGTCACTCATAAACCTTCTCTGGGGACATTAAAACACACTGCCAGTATAACGATAGTTCCATTTGTGGTGCCTAAGAAATGAAGTTCAAATTTACACTTTTAGGGTGAACCCCAATGGACGGTTCCTGAATTTGGCAGGAGGAAGTGTGATGATCTTCCATCTCTGTCACTCTTGGCATGGCTATGCACAGAAAAAACTCTGAAGCTTTGTGGTTCCTACAAGCCTTTGGCTGCACTACTCCACAACAGCTGCCATTAATCACAGCAGACTGGATCTGCACCGAGCAATCTGGGCTGCATGCCTTTCCCCGATCCCGTGCATTAATTTACAGAATGGTGAGAGGAGAAACGAAATCTCACTTTACACATATCGCGCGAAAGAGGCCAAACACAGGCTTATTCTCTGTTTCTCCGTCTGTTCTTTGTTTTTCGATGTCTGAAAGAGTTCTAACACTAGGATTTATCCACTGTGTTAGGTGAAAAGGCTTGGTTTACTCTGAACACCTATATGCAATTTCTCTTTGCTGCTTCTCCCCAGGCAAAGACACCACCCCAAATTTCATAAGACTCACCCCTAGAGAAAATTACTATCGTCTAAATCTGAGTCACCTTGTGGTAAAGCTACCTCATTCTCTAGATAACCACCAGGAGCCGCAGAACGACCACACAGACGGTTCTCACACCACCTGTTCTGCATGTAGCATCTTATTTTAGAATCTAAGTGTCTTGAATCCGCGAGTCTAGAGTCTACATGTCGCCACTTGCAGTTTAATTTTTTTTGCTCCGATACTGGAGGCTTGGAGTGAATCTGTCTATAAACCTAGATTCTAAATACTTCCAGAAGCTTTGACATTTTATTACTACATACAGGGTGTTGTTATTACCCTAGAATCTGGCTAGAATCCAATTTCCTGAAAGGGAGATTTATTATAATCCAGTTTCATCTTGAGACACATCAAGACGGGTTGCTAGTGAAAGAATATGTAAATTAGTACCATTGTCCCAAATTACAATGATTTTTAACAGAATTTGAAAGTTGTAGTTAATTGGAAATTAAGCTTTACTCAATGCCCATTCTAAAAATATTTCCTTCTACTTAACCAAACTACCTGGTTAGTCTACTTCCCTTATCTAAGTGAATACCACTGAACCACGGATAGACTTCATGTCTTAGTGATCAGCTCCATGTTCCATTTGGCTCCTTCTACCAATGCCAAATCTTCAAGACAGCTCAGCCTGTTAATTAAGGGTGAATTAAGAGCATGGATTTTGGAGTCAACACAGTCAACACAGTCTCATTTCCTTCATATGTAAAATGAGGATAAATGTGCTTTTCTTATAGAGTTGTTAAGAGAATGAGACGAAAGCATGCTTATAGGATGCCTCCTCCATGTCTAATGAGATACTCAATATACTCAAGGTCAAGTGTTTTGCTTTCAGTCCTCATCTCCCACTCATCTCATATGGCCCTTCCTTCATGATGCCCCTAATCGCTCCCCATCCGGGCAGCTGACTTTCTGCCCTCCCTTATCCAGCTAAATCCTACCTTCTTTTCTGTATTGCAAGTAATTCTTCTACGGTAGGGGCAGCTAATACACACTGTACAATGTTTTCCTGTCTGAAGATTTCACATAGTGTATTCATTCAGCATTTTATAAGCCATATCCTGGGTTAGGAACTTAGGCTAAAATGACTGGTTATAAGGAAGGGAGCAGGGAGCTCTGCTTTGGTGGTAGAACGATGGAAACAAATAAGGGCACTACGACAGAATCTATGACATAGAGGCATGTAGAAGGAGATTTGGAATGTCTGCAGGGTCTACTTGTACACGGATGGCAGAAACCGTTTCATCTTGTAGAGTTACTGATAGTGGGCTCCTGGAACTATGTTTGAAAAGATTCTGAAGTTCCGTCAAGATTCTGCATCAAAGGTGGCTGTGATTACGAATGTCTGCCACGGAAACTGTAGTGCACGTTGCAGCTTTGAGACATTCCTGGTGTAAGAGAAAGAGTGTGGAACTTAGATAGAAGGTTGAAAGTCAGTTAGCGACTCTGCGATCTTGGCCAAGTTCCTTAACCTCAACTTCCTCTGCTATACCTTGGAAGCAGATGACAACCACAGTCATCGGGTGGCTGGAGGACTTAAGGAGAGAACATGTGTGAAGTACCTGGCAGAGAGCCTGTACTCCACAAACACCGGCTTCCTTTTCCTTCAGCAGCACTGCGGGGCCTGAATCTGGCTACCAGAAGCTCAGGTGTTAGGTGACCTGCTGAGGTCACGACCTCTGAACATGCAAATCCAGGCTCAACTCACTCCTGGTGACTCCACAACCACAAGCTGTCCCCCAAACTCCCACATCTGATGAAGGGTTGAGACCATCTCAGATCACCTGAGAATAATCAATCCTCGAGTTACTGAATTACTTGTACACAGGAATGCCTTCCTCTCTGACCAGTCTTCATCGATTCAGCTCCCAGGAAGTGAGTGTCTTCTATGGGCCTTTCTCACACCCAAACTGCTACTCTGCTGCTGCCCTAAGAATCCCTCCTTCTCTCCAGTAAGTTCTCCTGTGTTCACCTCAGCCTCACCATTAATTACTAATTCTATATCCTGTTTCTGCTCTTGTCTTCAACGTGGGGTACAGCAAAATCCTTGACACGGATTTGGATACTTCCTGCCAAATCACATATTGCAATTAGAATGCCACCCGGCTATAAATTTGGTCACCATGACCCCCAGCATCTGCCACAGCAACCCACAATCTGTGCAAACTGCAAGATATTTAATTATTCAAACAATTTAATATTTGTGTGATTTTTACATGGAGTCAGACAGAGATTTATATGCCAAGACTACTGCTTATTTGCCAAATGATCTGATGCTGGTTATTTGATCTGCTAGTTTTCTCATTTTAAAAATGAAGATAATACTTATTTATATCATAAACTAGTTCTGAGATTAAACAATATATGGAAAGCATTTAGAATAGTGCTTGCCACATAGTAGGTAATAATAATTACAAATACTTATATAAAGTTTACTATATGTATTGCTTAAGTAGTTTACTTATACTAACTTATTTAACCCTCATAACAACGAAGGGAGACGTTATCACTATACCCATTTTATGGGTAGAGAAACTGAGGTATAGAGACATCAAGTGCCTTGTAACTATGAAACCAAACAAAATTGCCAATTCAATTTAAAAATCAACACCAACAAAAGTCAAATAAGCTATAGAGTTTGTTTCACTGATGTTTTGCTACAAATACTGTTGGCAACACAAATATAGGACTGACTTCTCTGGTCTGGCACAGGTTCTTTTCAAATTGGGCATTTCTTGTACTATGTGAGGATTTGAATCTCTCTTCACTTATCTCTTTCAAAAGTACTGTGAAGCCACCATGAAACCTTCTTTCCTATAGTGAACCAGGAAGCTATTTGGCCCTAATATATTTATTACATGGCATCTGTCCTCTTTTTATTAGTGAAGGACAATTAGTAGTACTGTTGGCACGAGATAGTGAACAAAAAAGCAAGGAACCTGATATCCTCTGCAAATGATTCACAGTGTACTTCTGTTGGGTCTTCCCCTTGACTTACACCAAAACTTAAAATTTTTAACCATCAGAATTTGTGTCAGGTTCCACCACAATCTAGTCTGAGAAAACTCCCAAGTCAGGGTTCTTAAACTGGGACCACAGATCCCTTGAAATACTGGGGACTGGTGTACTTGGTACCACAGACTTTATTTTATGCACTTAAAAATATTTGGAAAAGGGGTTCAGACGTTTCACCAGAGGGCCAGAAGGGTTCACCACATAAAAACAGTTAAGAATCACCATGCTGGGTAATGAAGGCCCCAGGGGAGTCTAGAGATTCCCCACCCAATAGAAACCCAGGGATGCCATGCAAATACCAGCCCAGGAAATGACACAGTGCCTGGAGGAAACGTGTGAAAATCTGCAAAGGGAAGAAACCTGCCATCCAGGCAAGGCCAGGAGTTATGTTCAGTTGGCTTTCACTGAGAGCCATTTCCCCATATATTCAACAAAGTTCACAATAGTGTCTAATGACAAGGAATCTCTCCCTGGCTGAGCTGTGCTTTGTTCAAGGATCAAGATCAACGTGCTTTATGACAACCCTGGTGTACATGCGATTACAGCCATTTTATAAGATGAAGCAACAGAGACCAGAGAGTAAAGTAACTTGCCCAAGGTCATCAAACCAATGGGTGCTGGGGCTGGCAGGTGACCTGGGGACTGGTCCGTCCTGCCCTTTTCACCAGGCCATGACTCCTCACCTCTAGGAGGCTTGCTCTCCCCAGTTCATTTGATTTGCCCCATTCTTGGCAGAGAAGAAAAATTAGAGGCCCATATCTCCATGGCCATTTAGTGACAATGTTGAGGCTGGAGCTAGGCTTCTAAAGCTCCTCATTTATTGCCATTCCCTCTGTGCTATGCCACCATTCTTGCTGTTTTAGTATAAAATACAATTTCCCCAAATCCAAGTTATTTGGCAATTTCATCAGACCTCCAATGAGTATTGCTTTCATTACAGTATTTAGCATATCAATATTTGTATCAATCATTATTTGAACACATTTGGAGGAATTCATTAAAAATTTATGATCGAAAACTTAGATCAAATCTGCTAATGTTATCTACTGCCTGAGTCCAAAGAAATATTTGTCCCCCACAATCGCAGTCTTACTCCTTCCTTTCTTTATTTAATTAACCAATACTGGCTCTGGTCCAACTGCGTTCAAGGCACCCAGGCAAGTACTATGAGTCTCAAAGACTGATGAGATGCAGATCCTGTCCTTGTAATTTCACTCTAAAAGAGTAAAGAAAAACTAGAATCCAGAGTAGAAAGAACACTGAGAAATACTGATCAAGTACCAGCAGCAGTCAACCTGAGAACAATAACCGGGGATAGTCAGGGTGGACCAGGGTGGACTTCAGAAAATCAGTTACAGTTTGGTATGCGGTTTTGAAATCATTTGATTCATTTTTAGAATCCATCGCCCATCTCTTTCCTGAAAAATCTGAGTCAAATTATAGCCAAATTTGTGGTTGTCCTATTTGAATTCTTGGCATTTCATAAGTAGAGCTTCAAAACAGGTTAATTAGAAAAGGACTAAAGAGACCTCTTTTACTGCCTGAGTTTAAAAAACTCCCCAAATTAAAAGATTCTCTATATTGAAAGCACATATAAAGTGAAAATGTGCTTAGTCTGCAGACTGCAAATAAAACAGGTTAAACATTTTGGGTAACTATTTAAACAAATATCCTTCAACAAACGTCCGGGCTTGGGGAAGGGGGTTGGAAGATTGAGTGTCTTTCGGCTTAGAAACCCCCTCCCCCCAGGGGCTGCCTACGTGGAGCTTTGGAACTCAGGATGTGATTTTCAGGACCTGTTGCAGAATTTCACAACCAAGCATTCTTGCTTTCCTGTTTGTACCTGAATATAGAAAGTTCCGGAAAAAGCTGGGAGTGATCGACCTGATGTTTCACGGCTGTTCTTCAGCATATAAGGTTCAGTGCTTGGTGGGCAGAGACCACCAAACAATGGGGATGCCAGAAGCTCTGTACCACAGCAGCGGAAGGATTCTGGGCTCAGCGGGATGTGGAAGCCCCCACCTCGCTCCCAAGACTCCCAACCAGCCACCACCCCCCCCCCCCCCCCGGTAAGGTCGCCCTCAGCGTAGCACACTCCGGGCAGAGGAGACCCCGAGACTCGGATCCCGCCCTCCCGTTCGCGGAAAGAGAACCGGCTGCGGGAGAAGGGGGCCCAAAACTACTAAAACGCGGATTAGCAGCAACGCGAAACTCTCGGCCCCGCCTCTCTCCCAGAGAAACCGGTACGGAGCAACCCGTAGGGAGGTCACGATTATTTAGCTGCCCTAAGGGCCCGGGATCCAAGGACAGAGCTGGGCGGCTGCGGGGAGCGGGGCAGGTGTATGGAGGGGGATTGGGGGGAGCGGGCAGCAGGGGTGAGGAGGATGGCGGAAGGGGGGGCAAGTGGAGATCGGGAGGGGGATGTCAGAGGAGTTGGGGGACAGCAAGCAGGACGTCCTGAGGACCCCGGGAAGCTGTGGAACCTCCCTCCCCCAGGGTAGGTGGAGGCGCCCCCACCGCCACTACTCACTCGAGTCGGAGGCAGACCACGCACAGCCGGCGGAGACAGCAAAACCAGATGGGAAAGAGCGCGAGGACAGTCCGGGAACAGCGGCGAAGCGAGCGTCCGCACCTTTTAAAGACTCCCGGTGGGCGTGGCCTATGAGCCCCGCCCCTGCCCCGCCCCGCCCCGCCCGGCTGATTCCTGGATCCTCTCAGGAGGGCTGGGGGCGTCTGGCGCGGGGGCTGCTCGCAGCTCCGCTTTGGGGTAGGGACCGAGAGACAAAGGGCAGAATCCCGCCTCTTCCTGCTCTTTCCCGCCCGCCTGGCATCTTCCCACGTCCCGGCCCTACCCGGCCTCCCTCCCCACGGGACCCGGCAGTTTCCAGAAGCAGTTAGAAAAGGAGACTTCCTTAACCTACAGAGAGACCCGGCCCAGACACTGTCCCGTCGGGGAATAGCCCCCGCCGCCCAGAACCGTACCCTTCTCCGCGGGCGCCAGTTCTCCTTCAGGAGGGAACAGTCCAAGGTCGAGGAGGCTCCCACAATTAGAGAATCGGCCAAATCGGGGCTTTCCGCCACCCTCTCCCTTGCCTTATCCTTGTAGGTAAACTCAACGTGGTTAACTTCCCCAGTGGACAAATATTCTCTGCTCCCATTTCCAGCTTCTGGGAATCCGCAACCTTCCTGTTCTTAAAGAGCAAAATATCTCATCTAGACTAAATAAATGACGCTACGAAAACGCCTCATTCCCCAAGTGTTTTGCTCTTCCCACCGCGAGGGCACGGCTGCATACGCTGTTGAGGGGGAAGAAACCTAAAGCCAGCCAGAAGCCAGGGTACCTAGGATGCCAGTAACAACGCAGGGGACCTCATACCTGAGCTGCAGGATGATTTATTGTTTTAGATGAAAAGAAAAATAAACAATGCCGGCTCTATCTGGTTCACATTCTAGGCCCACTGATGACCTCTGTGCCAGAAGCCACCATCTTGAAGAATTGATACATGGGAGAATGGGGAGCTGGAAAAAGGCTGTTATGGAAACTATTCCTCCAACCGCAAATGCAAGAGGTTGCTCTGGTCCAGAGCTTCTCAACCTGGACACTTGACATTTGGCGCTGGGTAAGTCTTTGTAGTGGGAGCCTGTTCCGTGCATTGCAGGATGTCTCCACCCACCAGATGCCAAGATCACCCTTCCCTACACTTTGTAATCATTGAAAACAAAATTTGACTTGGCCAGAGGCCCTTGTGGGGAGAGCAGAGGGCATCGGTGGAGAACCACTGCCCTAGTACACATCTGCATGTCGACTTGCAGAACTGACTTCTGATACTATGCTGGGGCTAATCCAGGATAAATGCATTAGAATAGCAGCCTTATAGTCTCTGTCCACCAAATACTGTGCAAAAACATAGAGTGGTGACTGACATCTGCTGATAGTGTGGCAGGAGTCTGGGAGTAATCCTGCCTGCCTGCTGTGAGCTTTTCTAAGTATGGGCAAGCCATATTTTCATGATATCAGCTAATGGTAAAAGTGACACGACTCCTGGGGCTGACAGGATTGTTCTGTCCTCAGATTGTGCATTCACTCTAGGTATGTTGTTTACAATAATTTTTTTTTCTTGCATAGGTTTCTGTAGTGTTTCTACTGAATGAAACTCTTGTCAACTTTCACTGCTGTGCTGATTTTCAGCAAACCATTGTCCATTCTCCCCTACCCTTGGGTTCTTCTTGATGTCTCCAGGACCTGACCTTTTGCTTTCTGAGGCTCATGCTGTCCCTAAATTTCACAGCTTCATTCTATCATTTGAAGTTGGGCTTACTCCTAACCTAAAAGTATTTCCACTCCCTGATCCCATATGTATTTGTCTCAGGGTATTTTACAGGGTGTCTGGGGATAATGTACAACGTTTGATTTTGAATAAATCTGTATTTGTATTTAATTATCAACATTTTAACAAGTATTTTATTTCCCTTTAAACATTTCTTTAAACTGTTGACTCTTTTCCTTGTAAATATTAAGAAATTATTTCAGATGATTAGGGAGAATGGTGCAAAAAGAAAGAGTATGAGCTTTGGAAACAAACTGATGTGGTTTCAACATACAGCCCTGCTATGTAGTAGCTCTGGGAGCTTGGCCTAATACTTGACTTCTTCACACTTTTTCTTTATCTGTAAGATAATGATACTACACAACTCATAGGATTGTTAGGAGGATTAAATCAGATTATGTATGTAAAATGCCAAGCAGCACCTGGCTCATGATAAATTCTCAAGAAATGATGGTTGTTATGTTAAGCAAAGCTATCTTGATGTCCTTTTCTGCGTTGAGAAAGAAATAGAAACTGTGTTTTGCTGAGCATTCATCTTATGTTGTCTACTGAAAGGTTTGGTAGTAAGAAGGTATTAAGTGTTTTCCAAAATAATTAAGAGCTTTCTAGTAGAAAGTAAATTGTGTGCCTGGGGAAGAGCTAGGGGGAAAAGAATAAGCCCTTCCGAATTCCATATGGTCCTAGTCTGTTTGACCCCTTCAATCTTATAAGAGGCAGAATTGAAGGTTAAATGTGTCCAGCAGGAGGTTTCTTTTTCCCCAGAAGTGCACATTATACTTGTAACAGCTCCTTCATTCTCTGGAACCCATTAAACAATTTCAAATGAAAGTTCTTTGTCAAGGTCACTGTCCTAAGGCAAGTCGAACCAAGGTTGCTTTTCTTCATGACCTTGTGCTCAAGTTCAGATTTTTCAAATATTTTTATTATTTTTATTTCATGCTACTTTTTCTCAACAAAACTCTGAACCAGATGAGTGTGAATATAAACATAAGGCCTCTTTGTTTTATTTTAGGGCAAGGATTTCTTCCCAGAAGCCAGCTAGGCTATGGTGAAGAGGAATTTTTTAGTATATGTGAAATAAAGGAAAATATAAATTCTCACTTTGCTAATCTACATGCTTAATGATAGTCATAATAATAATAAAAAGAAGCAGCTGTTCCATCTTCTTGCTTAGCCAGGATTTAGTAGCCGTGGTAGGAATTAAAAATTACTCATACTCAACCCTAATAGTCTGTGGTGCATTTTCTTTTTCTTTTTCTTTTTTTTTTAAGATTTTATTTATTTATTTGACAGAGAGAGAGAGCTAGCGAGAGAGGGAACACAAGCAGGGCGAGTGGGAAAGGAAGAAGCAGGCTCCCAGCTGAGGAGCCTGATGTGGGGCTCGATCCCAGAACCCTGGGATCACGCCCTGAGCCAAAGGCAGACACTTAAGGACTGAGCCACCCAGGCACCCCAACATTTTCTGGCAGAGAAAAGAATAATGTAAGTTACATAAGCTTAAATTTTGAAAGATAAATTAGAGTATCTTATTCTTTTTTTTTTTTTTAAAGATTTTATTTATTTATTTGACAGAGAGACAGCCAGCGAGAGAGGGAACACAAGCAGGGGGAGTGGGAGAGGAAGAAGCAGGCTCATAGCAGAAGAGCCTGATGTGGGGCTCGATCCCATAACACCGGGATCACGCCCTGAGCCGAAGGCAGACGCTTAACCGCTGTGCCACCCAGGCGTCCCTAGAGTATCTTATTCTTGATATTTGTCATAGTTGCTTTTTTTGAAACTTATTTGAAACTCCCACTTCATTATAATTTGCATTATTTCTTACCCTTCTTTCTCCAAAGAATACTACTTCTAGGGTGGCTCAGTCGGTTAAGCATCCAACTCTTGATTTCAGCTCCAGTCATGATCTCAGGGTCTTGAGATCAAGGCCCATGTCAAGAGTCAAGATTCAAGATTCTCTCTCTCCCTCACCATGTGCCCCTCCTCCACCTCATGCACTCTCTCAAAAAAAGCAAAGCAAAACAAAACAAAACAAAACAAACAAACAAACAAAAAGATGTCCTTCAATGATATCCCTTCTGTTACAAGATTGTTGATGTTTTCTCTTCTCTCAGAGCTTTCTAGCTTTTCTAGCTATGCTTATGTATTCTTATTACAGCAGAGTTTTCCTAGCTGGACAAGTATGAGAAATATGGCTAACCTTCATCTCCAAGACAATCTCTTCCATCCATCTTCTCTCAACCTTGTGAATGCCCTATTTCACTTTTCTCCCTTATGTTCAGTTGGTGACCTCCCCTCCTTCATTCGCATTCGCAGCCACATCCAGTGTTCACTCAGCCTACCTCGTCTAACTGGCTGTGTTTTCTCCCATGTACGCTTGCTGTCCCATGATGATGTCAGAGGGGGTGGCTGGTTCTCCAACCCCTTACCAAGAATATCCACTCTGAGGGTGCCTTTGATCCCATTTTTCAGCATTCTTAGTTATATTCTCTTGCTCTTCAATGCCTCAGTCTCTACAGCTTCCTTTGCTTTCATATTACAAAACGGCTGTGTACCCCATATCTTAAAAAGCTGGCAAAACATCCCCGACTTTTGTAGTAAGTATTCGAGGTGGGCTCTCCAGCATCTGTTCCTCTTTCCCAGAGGCCCAGGTCTCTGTTTGGTGTCTGTGTGGTTTCAGGGATGTGTCTCCATAAGCCCTGGCCCAGGGGTGGGCTACTGGAGCCAGTCAAGGCCTTCCAACCCTGGTTTGGATGGTGGTGGGGGTCACGTGTGACCTAAACCCATCCTATCAGAGCGAATCTCTGAACTGTGGGGGATGCTGACACAGAGCCATGCTTACCTGTTCTTGAAGGTTCGGTGTGCATACATGAGGCCCAGAGTTGCTGCAGTCATTTTTGCTGGTAGGAAGCCCACCTGAGAATGATTCAACACAGAGAAGACAGAGAAATAGAGCTGAACTCTGAACAAAGTGCTCATGAAACTTGTCTATCGGCAGGATCTTTTCATTTTGGGAGCAAACGAATTCCCATTGTTGTGTATTTCATTTTGAGATAGATTTTCTGTTACCTGCAATCAGGACTTCCAACTGATTGTGGTGGTTTAAAACTATGTCCACAAATTCTTTGATTCTTCTCCTTTCATCAGGTAGAATTTCGTTCCCCTCCCCTGGAGCATGTGCTGGATTTAGTGTCTTGCTTCTAGAAAACAGAATAAAGTGTATGATTCTAAGACTAAGTAAAACAGGGCATTGCAACTTCCTTCTCTTTCATCCCTCTCACTCCCTTCTATCTCTGTCTGTGTCTCTCTCTCTCTCATCATTTGCTCTGGGGAAGCCAGCTGCCATGTCGGGAGGACACTCAAGTGGCCTTGAAAGGCCCACTTGGTGAAGAACAGAGGCCTCCAGCCAACAGCTCCAGAGAGCTGAAGCCTCCTGCCAACAAAAACACGAGTGAGCTTGAAAAGAGATTCTATAGTCTTGTTAAGCCTTGAAATGCCTGGCTGACACTTTGCACTCTCGTGAGAGATCCTGAACCTCTCACTGTGGTCATAGAGGGTCCCAACTGCCAAATCAATTATCATTTTTCAGTTCTTACCTTACTTGACCTCTTGGTTATAGGACAACACTGAATAAGTATATGATTGTGTGTACATTCACAGAATGGAATTTTCTAAGAAAGTTCACACTTTTGAAGTTTCCTACAAGTGTTAACTTCTGTCTTAAGATATTGTTCTGATGAGAATAAATTCTCAAAGTCACAATCACTAGGAAACTTATTTCTTCCCTCCAATAATTTTACCATGAGGACCAGAGCACACTACAGGATGTATTAAATAATTTTTTATTATCTCACTTGTGATAAGAAACACCAGACACTTGCAGGAAAGTAAAATATAAATATTCTAAATTTTGACATTTTTTTTGCTACAGATTACATAAAAATAAATGTATATTTATCCACCTAATTTCAAGGAAAATTTTTAGAATTTGCAATAGGGCTTAGTGAAGAATTTTTATTTTTTTCCCTCATTCAGAAAAAGTCTGAATTAGTATAATTTCAGATTTAAAAATTAGCATTTGGGTGTATAGTTTAATTCAAATGTAGTTAAATGAGATTTCCATATGTATTTTGATCACTGAATAAAGCTCCAAAGGAAAATCTCACAAAAATTTCCACTTAGAACATCATTCAAATGTATACATATATATATACATATATATGTACATATATGGGTAGATATATATTATATGTACATATATGTAACGCTTTTTTGGGAAGTGATGTAGGTTAACAGCGTTTTGGAAACAATGCACAATTGCTGTAATTGATAGGCACTTGATTATTTATGGCATATGCCGCCAGGATTTTTCAGTAATGGTCACATACGGGATTGAAAGTCATTTGTAATATGAAACTTCTCTTCTAAAAGAAAATAAAAACTGTCATGTTTCTGCATCTCACACCTCATAAGAAATGTGTTGAGCTATAGACAAAAGGTTAATACTTTTTTAAAATGCTCCTATAAATTCTGTATTTATATGTTTATAAGGAAAGCTAACTTAGATTTTACTTTAAACCTTATTGACCTATCCCGTTCCAAAAAGGATTGTGGGAATACCCAATTCCCATTCCTAATTCTTAAATAATGCCATGTGTTAAAAGACTCAAGTTTTTGATTTATTTGTCCCTGTGTTCCCTTCAACAGAAGACTTGACGTGCTGAAGCAGAACCGACCTCCATCAGCCTGTTAAGGGCTGGATATGAGCTCAACTGTATATGTTTACACAGACTTGCAAAACTATCTGAGTCCTCCGTGAAAGGCTGTTGGGCTACCCTGCAGCGAGCTTCGTCTCCTGTCCAGATTCAGCTGTAAAACCAGAAGTGGGGAAGAGCCAAAGTACGCACCTTAGGCTGTTCTTCAAGCCGACAGCATATCCAGCAACCCCAGTAACAATAACTATTTGCTAAACCATTTGCTGAACAATAACTATTTGCTGAATGAAACCTTGCACATCAAACGTTATAGGAATATTTCTTCTGGTCCAAACAACAGCCTTTTAAGATCAGTATCTTTCTTCCCATTTTACAGATGAGTAAAGTGAGACTCGTGGAAAGTGAATAGCTTGTCCCATAGCCACATAGGAAGCGGCAGAGCTCGGACTCAAATCCAGTCTGGATCCAAACCTCACATTCTTTCCATTACCGAATGGAGCCTTTCAACAGTGATTCTTTCCTCTCATACAAGCAGCGCAGAACAGTAATTTTGCCTGCCAGCACTAAGAACTGGGAGCTCCTTGGGTGCAAGTCTTCACTCAGGCAAACCAAACATGAACCTTCGCAGTGTGCAGACATGCTCGACGCCATAGCTGACCGGTGTGAAGGCTAGGACGAGAAGTGGCACCATGAATAAGCCTAGGAGGTCTCAAGCGGGGGAGCAGGTCTGGGGATGGGACCTGTGCTGCAGCTGCGCAGGGTAGACAGGGAGGTGGGCGTAAGGAGGAAGCAAGTGCATGAAAAAGGCACCACAGTCTGACTCTCTCCTTTGAGCTAAAACCTGCCACATGTTGGATGAGCATGTTAGACGGCTTGGAAACATCAAAGTTTAATTTGGGCATAGCCATTTTTGCCCCACTACCTTTTTGGGGCCCATGGATGGAATAGATTCCTCACACAGAGTGGGAATGAGGCATGTGGTCTTCCCTCCACCTCTATCCATCTGAGGAAACAGGTGAGTTATTTAACTTTTTTAGCCTAATTTTCCTCTAGGTCTAGCTGATCACTACAGACCCTTTAGTTCTAAAATTCTGTGATTCTGGGGGCGCCTGCGTGGCTCAGCGGTTGTATTGGCCGCCTCTGTATTGGCCGGTATCTCTACCATGAATGAGTATTCTTTGTATTATTTCTCCAAAAAATGATGCTTCTTGTTTATGTTTCTATGATTCCACATGACATACAGGTGCTGCCCTGCCTCTCTGTGTCTTGTAGATGTCTGTCTTCAAGACACAGGCCACAGAATTAGACCTTGGACATAAGGGCATGACATTATTTCAATTCAAATCGTGTTAACAAATCTCTAGATACTTGAATCAGTTTCTTTCTTCTTTTTTTTGAAGACTTTTATTTATTTATTTGACAGAGCACAAGCAGGGGGAGTGGCAGGCAGAGGAGGAGGGAGAAGCGGGCTCCCCACTGAGCAGGGAGTCCGACGCGGAACTCGATCCCAGGACTCTGGGATCATAACCTGAGCCGAAGGCAGAAGCTTGACCCACTGAGCCACCCAGGTGCCCCCGAATCAGTTCCTTAATGAAGACTCATAGACAGTATAGTAAATGACAGGGAAGCCAAGCGGGGTCTGAGGAAGCATTATTATCTGGAGGCGTTGTTTTTTTCTCCTCATAGCATATATCTCGTTACCCATTTTAAAACAATGATAAATTTTCTTATGCCATGAGATCTGTGGTATTATGCAGCTTTGTTAACAAAGAGAAACCTGACTGTAGGTCATTTGCATGAAGATCACACAGCTGTGCCCACAGCAGTGGTGAAACAGGAGCGATAAAGCTGGGAAGGGAGGTGAGGGGTGGATAGACCATGTGGGTCTTTGAATGCTATGTTAAGAAATATGGACTCAATTCAGATCGTATCTCCTCTGACTCCCTCAGTAAGTGCTGATTTTTTCAACAAGAAAATATTAAAATATTTAATCTATTGCTTAAACTTGAGGATTCATTTTGAACTTGGAACAGCTTTTGAGATTTCTAAATCAATAATTGTGATTCATAAAAATTCACTTAAATAATTTGATTTACATAGTGCCCCCAAAAATGCTGGGAACTATTTAGTTATTAGATGGCTATAATGCCTTTCTTATAAAAATCCTTAGTTTGATTAATGTAGTTACTTAATCTAGTATTTTTACAGCACCTGCTATATGCAAGGTACTTTGTTAGGCTTTGGGGGAAACGGCATTTAAAGGAAATTTCTCTTCTCAAAAGAGTTTATGGTTTAGTTATGAGAGTCTAGACGTTCATAAAACCCTGCATTAAAGAGCGTAATGTGAGACATATTACAACACGGGAACACTCGAGCCCAGATGGGGAGCAGGCTCTGATACAAGGATGCAAGAACAGGACTTTTCCTTGAAGGTGTAGGATGGAAGGTGAGTGGGGAAGGGAGACAGAGAAGAGAAAGTAGCAGACATAAAATGCATTATCATGCCAGTCACCATCGTGGGCAACGGGAGCTTAACCCTCCGGGGAAACCAGGAAATGATTCGGACACAACCTCTGAGTTATTCCACCCAAGTTGCAAAGGAGATGAGGTGCTTATTCGCCAGTGTTATGGACTGAGTGTTGTCTTCTCCAAAGTTCATACGTTGAAATCCTAATCCCTGATGTGATGGCAATGGGACATAATTAGGTTTAGATGAGGTCCTGACAGGATTAGTGCCCTTACAGGAAGAGACACCAGAGAGCTTGCTCGCTCTCTCCCTCAGGTAAGGACACAGCAAGAGACTACGGTCTCAAACCAAGAAGAGAGCCTTGCTGGGAACCAAAGCAGCTGGCATCTTGAGTTTGGACTTCCCAGCCTCCAGAACTATAGAAATACATTTCTCTGCTTAAGCCACCTAGTCCATGCTGTTTGATTACAGCAAGCTGAGCACGGTAAAACAGCCTCCATCGGCCTTGGAGCAGGGGCTCTCTAGAAGGAGTTACTCCTTTAGCACTTCCGGCCTGCTGAGCGGGGCAGAACAGCCTTCTGTAGGTTTAGAGGAGGTTCTCAACCAAAAACATGCAGCTTCTAGCAGATGGAAGTCCACCTGTGAACACTGAAGTAACGCTAGAGGTATTTGAGAATTAGCAGCATCTTCTAGCAGGTTAATTCTGAGGAGGAAGAGAGGTGGAAGTCTTCATAGGGAGGATGCAGTGTTTCAGTGGAGCCTTAAAGGGATAGGATGTCAACAGACATAGGCAGGGAAAAATCCATGCCAAATACAGGGGAAAGCTGGACCCTAAACCTGGAGGAGGCAAGGTTTGGGATACTTTAGATAACTAATACAATCGCTATAATTCTATTTTTCCCTGTGACATTGTTTAATTCTTGGGTTTTATGACTAAAAAAGTGTTCATACCTGAATTTAAAAATAGTTTGTTGATAAAAAACGCTAACCATCGTGTGAGCTTTCAGCAAGTAGTGATCACAGATCACCATAACAAATATAATAATAATAACAATAAAAGTTTCAAATATTGTAGGAGTCACCAAAATGTGACACAGAGAGTGAGCAAATGCTGTTGGAAACATGGTGCTGATAGGCTTGCTGAAAGCAGGGTTGCCACAGAACTTCCACTTGTAAAAACCACAATACCTACAAAGTGCTATAGAGCAGAGTGAGATAAAATGAGTATGCCTGTATCTGGACTGCTTTCAAACTTTATTCTAAGGAATATTCATTTAACCAATAAGTGTGTATTCTATACAGTATGAAGATGAGCAAGACAGATCAAACACCTGCCCGATGGGGTTGACAGTTTAGCAGGAGACACTGTTGAAACACAGCTGCAGAAGATCAGTCTGTAACAGCTCACAAGACCCCCACCCTTGGGGGAGCACGCGGTAAGTCAGGTGATCGCTCTGAGCTCCTGGCAGGCAGGGCACCGGCTTCTTTACATTCAAAACCCCTGGCCCTTAGCAGATACTGAGGAACATTGGTCAAATTATGGGAGAATACGAGCAAGCAGGGGGTTATGCGGTAATACGAGAACTTGAGTTCAGGTTTTGTAAAAGAATCATGGTGAGTAGCAGCACTGTTTTCCTCTATGGCTTTCTGCATGTCCTGAGCCAAGAGATTTATTCCCATTTATTTTCTTCTGTGAGGTCTTTAGCTTAGGATGAAATACATTTCACTTCCTTGGAATGTGGTCAGCTAAGGCCACACCTCCCTTCTGGCATCATAATATGCAGAGAGAAGCTTCTCTTTAAATTCTAGAAACAAATTTTATTTACTGTTTAAGTGTCTCCACCTCAGGTGGCTTCACCAAAACACCTGCTCAGGCTTCTGGCTTTCTCTTGAATTACATTTCTGTCAGCAATTACACGTGTGATGTTTTATCTTGCTAAGTTTTGGGTCTCATTAAAACAGTGCATGAATCATTTTTTATGGTTTCCATGTAGGTTACAGAATGAGCTCATTTGCATATAGATCCAAGCCCTGCCAAATTAAGGAGACCACCTTTAAAATGTATCTATCTGCTTGCTAAGACCCCCTTTCTAATATCACCTCCCTCTCCAAATCCTTTTTTTTGCCCCTAATAATTTCTTTCCATCACCAAAACCAACAGCTGACATTTTCCTCAGGGCCACTTTCACAAGTCAAATATTTTTCTTACTGTAAAAGCTACTGCCTGGAGAGCAGCAAACTAGAAAGCCCCATTAGGGTACGTGGTGTGGACAGTGGGCTGAGCTCATTCCTTAGCGGGGTAACTCACTCCCCAGGCTCCATCTTGCTCCAGCAGAATCCCAGATTACTATGGCAACGGAATGTCTTCCGACAAATAGCTAACTCTGAAAATGGTAAGCTTACAAATGCCAAGGGTCTGCTCCAGTATTTCCGAAACTGGCTTCCAAGGAGCATTAGAGTTCAAGTTGCTAATGGGTGTTTTGCAAAATAAAACGGTTTTGTGGTCAGATAAGTTTGGGAAACCCTTCATATTCTGTCTTTCTCTTGGAGAATTCATAAAGCACGTTAACATACTACTTTTCACAAAGAACCTATTAACAACTCACAGGTTACTAATGTTCTAAGGCATATTTTTTGGGAAAGATTGCTTCACATGGTTTCTATGGAGTTTATTTCCTGGATTTATCAGATCAGAGGACATGAACAGTTTTTTTTTTTTCTTGATATATGTGTCTCCGAATGAATATATTTACTTATGATTGTTTTTCTATAACTGGCAAGCTTTGCCTGGATTATCAATGTGGTTCACACTGTGTTATTGATTCATAGATGAACATCACCCGATATGTTCTTAGTTGAATAGTTTAACACAGTACTTCTCAAAGTGTGGTCCCTGGACCAAAAGCTTCAACATCATCTGAGAACTTGTTAGAAATGCAAATTTTCAGGTCCCACATTTACTTACTTGGAAACTGTGGGGGAGGTCAAGCAGTCTGTGTTTTAACAAGTCTTCCAGTGAATTCTGATGCACACTGAAGTTTGAGAACCAACAGTTTAACACAGTTTAAGACATCTGCTTTCAGCTTAGAAGGGGTGACAGGGACTAGATTTATCTTATCTGAAACAACTGAAAAACTGGACAAAATATATGAAACAATGGTTCTCAGATGTGGAACATCAAGCAGCTCAGAACAGTCATCCTTGAGAAATGGACAACAAATGAAATGATCTTTACCACTGCTCGAGCTTACTATCTGAAGAGAGTTTCCAGGCTGAAGTCACAGGAAGAAGATCCAGAGAGCTGCAGAGGGTTCCCCTCAAGTCCTTTGCTGGTTGCTGATCAGAGCTTGAGTGTGAGGAAACTACCTGAGGGAAAAATCTGCCCAAATGGAGCAGAGGAAATAATTCTTTCAGCTCACACAGGCCTGGGGATACGTTGTGCTCCCACCATCTGGAGGAAGAACCTTTTAATTCACAGAGTACTGGTAGCATAACCCAGAGGGTATTGCCTCAGTAGTGGGGCAAAGTTGGCTCTCAATTAAAGGCTGCTCTGGTCCTGACTAATAAAACTTAAAAGTTTTGAAAGGATCAAACCATTTCCATATAACATAACTGCGTCCCAAAACAACACTCTAGAATATTGATCGGAGAACTTAACAATGACTGATATCTAATACAATCCATAATAAAGAGAAAAAAATCAATGAATAGAAACAGATCCAGGGGTGCCTGCGTGGTTCAGTTGGTTAAGTGTCCAGCTCTTGATTTCAGCTCAGGTCCTGATCTCAGGGTTGTGAGACTGAGCCCCACGTCGGCTATATGCTGGCATGGAGGCTGCTTAAGATTCTCTCTCTCCTTCTGCCTTTCCGCAACCTTCCACTCTCTAAAAGAAGAAGAAGATCCAGAAGTGACACAGACAATAAAATCAGTAAATAAAGACATTAAAACAGTTATAATTATATTCCAGAGGTTCATATGATAAGGTAGAGAAATGCTTGAGCATGTTAAGTAGAGACTTGGAAGATACTAAAAAGGCCCAAATTGAACTTTGAGAGATAAAAGATACAACGTTTAAAATGAAAACTGTAATGTATTAGACTCAACGGAATCAAAAATTAAATTAAAATCAAAATTAAATAACTTTAAGATACAACAACAGAAATTATCCAAAATAAAACTCTGGGGAAACAAGACTGAAGAAAAAACGAGTGGAGCATTAGTGAACTGTGGAACAACTTCACATGACCTGATACATATGCTTAGAGCTCCTGAAAGAGAGGAACAGAGAGAATATTTGAAAAAATAATGACCAGACATTTTCCAAATTTCATGAAGACTATAAATCTACAAATCCAAGAAATTCAGCAAAGTCTAAGAACAAGAAATATGAAAATGATACCAAGGCACATCATAATGCTTAAAACCAGTGATAATGAGATAATCTTAAAAGCCGTCAAAGAAAAATGCCACAGAATATGTGGGGGAGATTCGGGGTGGCGGGGTTGGATACAAAAGTAAAAATGACAGCAGATTTCTTGTGGGAAACAATGTAAGCCACAGGACAGTGGAGCAATATCGAAAAATATCTTCCAAAAATGAAGGTAAGATAAAGTTTCTTTCAGGCATATAAAAGCTAAAAGAATTCATCACACCAACAGACTGAGCCAAAATCAGTTTTTAAAAGAAGTCCTTCAGGCACAAGGAAAGTGATATTAGAGAGAAATCTGGAGGTACTTGAGGAATGAACACCGGAAATAGTACAAAGATAAGTAAATATAAAACACTCCTCTCCCCACCCGGCCTTTAAAAAAACAATCTGCTTAAAAGATAATTAACTGAAAAAAAATGCAGCATATACAATGTACTGTAGGGTTTATAATGTAGAAATCAAATGTCAAATATATGACAATAATAGCACCAAGCCCTGGAGGGAGGAAAATGAAGTGTGCTATTGTAAGGTTTTCATACTCTTCTGTGAAGTGGTATATTATCACTGAAAGTTGACTCTGCTAGATAAAGGATATACTCTATAAACCCTGAAGCAACCACTAATACAAAATAAAATAGTTATAGCTAACAAGCCACCAAAGGAAATAAAATGGAATCAGAAAAAGATTCAACCCAAAAGAGAGCAAAAAATTAAAAAATTTTAAAAAAGAGATCAAAAAGCAGATGGGGCAAATAAAAAACAAATTGCAAGATGATGGATTTAAAAACCAACCATATCAGTAAATACTTGGACATGTAAACAAGATTTTTTTTTTTTTTTTTGCCTATAGTCTCAGGCAAATAAACAAGTTTTATCTCCTATCAGCATTAAATTTCTCTCAAAAAGTTGTGCAGTGAAAGATTAGAAAGTTGAACTAATCGTGGTTAGAACAGCAAAATGATCTTGGCAGTGATTCCTTTTTGAATTTAAGCATATCACAGAGAGATGTCTAACAAGTTCAGCCAAGAGACACTGTGCTGAAGGCACTTTTCATTTCTTGCTTCACAGAGATTTACGTAACTCAGATTGCTATAGGGTAACAATCCAGGCATGGAGGACTCAAAAGGGATTTCTTCCTCACAAGGCTGGGGCTTTAGGAATGCTATTAAAAGGACTTTCTTTTGTTTCCCTGAGACTCAAGGAAACTCTGCAGGCTTTCTGAGCCAACTCTCTTGTTTGGTCACTGGTATCTGCTACTCTCTGCCTCCTCCGTGTCATGCTCCCCTCGCTCTGATTACACCTGCTTCTTCTCAGTTCCTGCTTCCCTCCAGGCTGTCCAAGAAAGTGTCTCCTTCCCAGAACACTCTTTCATCCACCAAACCCACTCACTCCGTTCATCCTTTAGATCTTAACTCAAAAGTGCTCCACTGTTCACCTTACCCTCTATCCCAGACTCTTATCACATTTTGAAATTATATACAGTGGGGTATGATTATTTCAATGGCAGAGATGGAAGAAAAAAATGATGAATATCTGTATTTTTCACCTTGTCAGATTAAAATAGTCCAGTCTTTTGTTGCCACTTAGGGCCTCCCAGCCACCCCCTGCCCCTGACCTTTTAAGGAAATGTCTGATCTTTATTATGCAGGTTGGGGTAATCAGTGGAGGGAATACTTGAAAAACAGGTAAGCCTAGAGGAGCCAGGCTGGAGAAGAAAACTGCTAGAAGTAATATAATAGTGGATTCGGGCAAAGAGAGTCGAGGCACAGGAAATGAGGGCAGGACAGCAGGGATGTGAGGGGGGTGTTGGGAGGAATTTTGGTAGGGACTGGATACTAGGCTGGCAGAAAGGCACTGGGACATCATGGGATATGCGAGATACTGAGAGTGAGAGGAGAAGGACAACAGAACATCAAGATGTGTGTCTGTGGCTATGAATTGAATCCCCTTTGACATCATTGAAAGGCACTCTTAAGGACAGAAATTGCTTTTAGTGGAATTTTGTTGTTATATTTGTCTCCAGGAATAGGAAGGCACAGAGAGACTGGACCACAGGGCATATTAGTGGCCAGTGGCCAGAGTGCTTTGACTGCCAGTGTCCATTCCCACTTCTTTTGTAAGGCATCCCTAATTTCTTCGGAGCACCAACTCTCTTCCCCACCCTCAATTCACAGGCTTCTCTAGGTTCCACCTCCAAGTCTAAGAATGAGGATATGACTTTGGCCTGGCCAATCAGAGCACCACATCCCCCTGGCCAGGATAGGTATAGGGAGTGTGCATGAGTTCTCTTTTGAACTAGTGAGAGTCATGCCCAGGATATTTGCCAGGGGAAAAGAAATAGTTCTTTTACTACTGGATTTGAACATGGGAATGAAACTGAATCATAGATGAACTGGCTGAAGTAAGGAGACACCAGGTCCTGGTAACATCGTTGGAGCCCCTGCACCCCGCCATGCCTCAACTAGCCCTCAGCTTTTTATCTGCATGAACCAATGAATAGCCTCCCTGCTTTTCTTTTTTTGCTTATGGCAGTGTGAGTCGGGTTTTGGCCATGTGGAACTGAAAAAGTTCTAAATTATACAGCATTCAACTTATGTATCTGTGTTATATTTGATTAAGGCCTGTCTCCAGGACTATACTTCATAAGGGCAGGGTCTGGGCCTTTTTGTTCTCTGCTGTATCCCTACCACCCTGTATGCTGCCTGCAATATTTGTTGGATAAATGATTAAGTGCATCTTTGTGACTGGTTATTGTCTATTTCCCTGCTAGATTTAAGCTCTCTAAGGGCCAGGATATAATATTTTTTGTCTTTGTTTTCTTATATATTTATATAATTATATATATATAATCTTATATATATCCTTAGTATAAATATGTAAAATATTTATATATAATTTTATATAACATTATTTATATATAAAACATATAAATATAAAAATATATAAAATAATTTATAGATAAATATATAAAATCTTTATATAATTATATATATAATATTATATATCCTTATATATAAATATATAAAATCCTTTTATATAGTTATATAAAAATTTATAAAATTTAGGGGCACCTGGGTGGCACAGCAGTTAAGCGTCTGCCTTCGGCTCAGGGCGTGATCCCGGCGTTATGGGATCGAGCCCCACATCAGGCTCCTCTGCTATGAGCCTGTTTCTTCCTCTCCCACTCCCCCTGCTTGTGTTCCCTCTCTCGCTGGCTGTCTCTGTCTCTGTCAAATAAATAAATAAAATCTTTAAAAAAAAATAATAAAAATTTATATATAATTTTAGATAAAGTTATTTATATATAAAATATATAAATATAAAATATAGATATAAAATGTATAAAATTTATGTATAAATATATGAAATCTTATATATTTATAATTTTTCTTTTTTTCTCACTTGTCTTGAGCTTTCAGCCTAATGCACAAGGCTTGCCATATATAAGGTGCTTCACAAATGTTGGCAGAATGAACAAATACAGGAAAAAGATATAAACTTAAACCAGAGCAAGGGATTACAGTGCCCATCATGAAAAGGCCAATTAACTCAGTCTTTGTAAGTTAATTTCCCAGATACATATCTTCAATGCCTATGAAGTGAAACCTTGGTGTTTATGACAGATTTTGAAAACTGGGAATGAATCAGCAATCATCACTACCACACTTTCCTCTCCACTCTTCTGCATTATCAGACAGGATGATAACTTTTACTTCATGCATGGTTGTCTGACCTGAGTAGGCCTATGCTTGTGTCGAGGACTTAAAAAAGAATAGTGGTTAACATATCATTATCATATAGTTTATGCATTTGCAATATCTAGAGAAAAACAAGTGGGACTCTGTGATAGTTACAGTATCAAAAGGTAAGGCAAAAGCTCAAGTTACATAAGCATTTTTTCTAGATTATTTTAAATCATCACTTATAAACGACAAAGAAATGAACATCTGGTAAAGACCCTGAAAAGTCCATTAGTTATTCCAATCCCCACTCACGGAGTCATGCAAGCAGTGAGTCTCTTTCTTTCTTTCTTTCTTTCTTTCTTTCTTTCTTTCTTTCTTTCTTTTCTTCTTCTTCTTCTTATTCTTCTTCTTCTTCTTCTTCTTCTTTTTCTTCTCCTTCTTTTTTTAATAATTTTATTTATTTATTTGACAGAGAGAGATAGCCAGCGAGAGAGGGAACACAAGCAGGGGGAGTGGGAGAAGAAGAAGCAGGCTCCTAGCGGAGGAGCCTAATGTGGGGCTCGATCCCAGAACGCCAGGAGCACGCCCTGAGCCGAAGGCAGACGCTTAACGACTGCGCCACCCAGGAGCCCCTTCTTCTTCTTTTTTTTTTTTTTTTAAGATTTTATTTATTATTTGAGAGAGAGAGTGAGAGAGAGCATGGAAGAGGTGAGGGTCAGAGGGAGAAGCAGACTCCCCACTGAGCAGGGAGCCTGATGTGGGACTTGATCTCAGGACTTTAGGATTGTGACAACGGCCAAAGGCAGTTGCCTAACCAACTGACCCACCCAGGCATCCCATACTGAGTCAGTCTATTTCAACACCAGGAAGAAAAATTTCCATCATTTCCTCTCCCTGCTTAAGTATTATATATGATTCAACAAAGTAAACAGTTTTCTGGAAAAGCTTGGATGGTGTGAGTTCCCTAAACGGTCTTCAGCAGTGGGGAGAAAAGGCTGTGATTCCAGGAAAATGTGGTTTCACCCAGGCCATCTTTTTTGACAGGACAGTGCTGGTGAGCAGAAGCATTCCTTTTCTTCAGCAAGACCACACCCAAGCCAAACCCCAGCCTCAGAAACAAAGAACAAACAGAGAGCAAAACACAACTTTCCTTTGCTAGTTTCTGATAGTCGTCTCTCATCTGTTCCTTCTCCCCCGCCTCCTTAGGTGAAATGACCCATTAAGTTAATGCAGAGGAATCTCAGATTTCTTAGGTTGATTTTATCAACTAATTAATGCATGATGTTGTTGAAAATTGTGGGCGTTGACTCACATTATAATGAGCTCTAGAGAATATAAAAAACTTCAAAACAGGTCTGTCTGAAAGAAACAATTAGCATTCACTTTGTGGTGAATTAACAAGAAAGACTGGATGCAGAGAGAAGGAAATGTTTCCTCCTTTATGTGAAAGTCTAGAGTGAGGATTTAAGAATTTATACAACATAGGAAGAAGTGAGTGCTTCGTCGGCATCAGGACAAAAGAATTGTGTGCCTTTCACCTGCCATCCAGCTTGTCTCTCCCCTCTACAGGAAACAACTATGAAACTATAAGGTAACTCTTATTTTTAGAGAGAGACATGAAAAAGTATTTGCTGTTCAACCGGAAGAGTGTGTTGTGATCAGATCAGTAACACACTGATGTTGTGGGTATTCTGCTACGATATTTATATATCTGCACTGAGGACCCTTTCTTGATAATGCTGTTTATTATGATAGGATTTCATTTGTGCTATTAAAGTGATAAAGTGCCAATCGTTTATATACTACTTCTATCCTAAATATGTATGTCCTAATGTAGATCCTTAATAGCTAGTATACCATGGGTACATAGCATTTGTTTCTACCTGATATATCATAGGTGCTCATCAGATGCTGACATAAAATGATAAAATGTTGATTTGTTTTAGCAAGCATTTATTTTAAAGTTTCTTTGAATTTTTATGTGGAATTTTTGATAAGAGTAACCTTGTGACTTAATGTGTTTAGACCTTCCCAGTGATGTACAGAAAGATCCCACAGATGTCTGGAGCTCATTTAATAGCCTTCTTAATATTACACTTAAGCACTCCTTAATTTACATTATCATTTTAATAGCTTTGGATACCAAAATTAGTTAATGGTTCTTCCCATGCTTCATACATAGGAAAGACTGTTGTTTCTCTATGTGTCACACTCTCAAAGCAAGTTTTGTAAATTAAAGAGAAAAAATCTGATCAAGTATTTTTAAATCATCAACTAATACTTTAAAATGTGAATCCATGCAATCAGTATGCGGGAATTAGAATAGTTCATTATTCAATTATCAGTTCTTTCTTACTAAAATGAATCTTTGAGATGTATTTTTTTTTTAGAAAATCTGGATAGTGATAGAACTTTTCCCTTAAGCTTACGGTGGCTCTGGAAGTTTGCCATCCCTGATTTTAACCATACACATTAAAGGCATGAGGAGGTTGAGATATGTGGCAGATTGTGTTTTCCAAAGATGGTCACCACAGTATATCCCACCCCTTACAATGTGATGTTGATACTGCTCCTACCAAGAGGTGGCATCTGTGTTTCCTCCCCTTGAATCCGATAGGCCTGTGACTATGGTAGAAGTGACCCTATGTGACTTCTGAAGCTAAGGCATAAAAAGCAAGATAGTTCCTGCCTAATGCTTTCGGGCCACTTGATCTTGAAACCCAACCAGCATGTGTAAAGAAGCCCAGACCACAGACCAAGGCTGTGTTTGGGTGTTCAGACTACAACTTTGGCTGACATTCCTGCCAATAGCCAAAATCCATGGGCTATATGAATAAAGAAACCTTCAAGATGGGGCACCTGGGTGCCTCAGCCAGTTGGGCACCTGACCTCCCCTCAGGTCATGATCCCAGGGTCCTGGGATTGAGTCTTGCTTTGGGCTCCTTGCTCAGTGGAGAAGTCTGCTCCCTCTCCCTCTGCCCCTTCCCCGCTCATCCTCTCTCTCTCTCTCACTCTTACTCTCGCTCTCAAACAAATAAATGAATAAGACCTTAAAATAAAAAAAGAAAGAAACCTTCAAGATGACTTCAGTGCCAAAACCTGTTAGACTGCGTAAGAAAAAATAGTCCAAGAGAGAATTACCACCCCCCCAAACCAAGTAAACCTTCAGACTTGTGTCAATAACAATAAAATGATTATTGTTGCTTCAAGGGACTAAGTTCTAGGTGTGCACATTATACAACAATAGAGAACTAAAACAAGAAAGAAGGAGGTCTCTTCAATTCTCTAAGTGGTCTTGCATGGTGAAAAGAGAATTCACGGCATTTTTTCTGGGAGGTGTCTTTCTGATGACATAGCATCAGACTATGGAAAAAGAAGTCAGACTGGGCTGCCTATCATGTAGCAGTCTGTGATAATCTTATCTTTTGTTGCAGTCAAGACTACTGGGAAAACTATAAAAGCCTGACAAAATTAGAGGGACAGTTTTAAAAACTAGTGAATAGAAAAAGCCAGTTAAAAACAATATGAAAAATTTGGTTTGGGTTTTTTGTTTGTTTTTGGTTTTTGGTTTTTTTCTTGGTACATAATTGAACTCATTGAGGGTATAGATTTTGTCCTTTTTTTTTTTTTTTTTCTCATGTTGTATCCTCAAAGCCTTGAATAGTGCCTATCATGGAGGCTCACTAAAAATATGTTGGATGAATGAATGTAAACACATTGGACAGAGTGAGCACCAAAATTTATTTCTGGCAGATAGAATTATGTATGGTTTTCTTCTTTGTTTTTCCTAAATTGTCTACCACAATCATGGATTACTTGTATAATGTACTTGTAAAACGTCATGACATTCTAGTTAGAATAATAAAAGCTTTCAAATACTTACCTGTAAACATATTCAAATCTTTTTATAAGCAAAATATCTTCTTGGAAAAAAAGAGGCATTATAATAAGTCTCAAGAGAAGGCTTTGTGTTGTAGAGGCAGGGGGAGTAATAAATACAGATTTTCTTATTTACTGTATGGATTCTCAGCAGGTATCATAGAAACACAGATTTCTGTCAAGGGTTGAATTAATTAGTTCGCTTATTTTCCTGTCTTCTTGCAATCTCTCTATTTAGCTCAGCTGGGATTCATTTCATCTGCCAATTTAAAACCATCAGATTATCACCTTATGCCAGAAAAGGCCCTGAGAGAGAGTCCTTTGCCACTACAATTGTTCGGATTTAGGATGGAAAAGAAACTTCAGTTTCTGTGCCAGCTCCGATTGACTGTACTGGAGATGACCCAGTTCACCCTGTGGAGAAGGATCCCCAGGTAACAATGATGCTTAGTTGACTAGCAATGTCTGCCATGGATCAGGTGTAGAGGCGGGGTGTTGATGGCCTGTGAACGCATGACTCCGTCAGTGACTATCTTCATCTGTCTTGTGTCAGGCCCTACTTGTTTACAAACTCTTGATCTTAATTAGCTTCTCATGGTGAGTTGAAAATGAGATAGGTTGATGAACCCAAAAGATATCCACATTGTCGTCCCTGGAATTGGGATAACAGTCAGTTTTGACTAAGCTGAGAAGTTAAATGATCACTGATTGCAATGTAATTGGCAGTCTAGTTAGGCTTCTCTTTCCATAATTTGTTGCTTTGTGAATACATTATGTCCTACAGCAAAGGGGAATTAGGGAGCAGTCGGGATATACTACCGGTCAGCTAACCTCAAAATGGGGAGATTACTCTGGGTTATCCAGGTGGACCCACTTTAATCATAAGTGTCTTTAAAAGTGGAAGAGAGAGGCGAAGGAGTCATGGTCAGGTGGAGATGTGACTGTGGAAAAGAGAACCAGAGAGCTGGTTGCATGAAGGACTTGCTTCAAGTTGCTGACTTTGAAGATAGAGAGTGGAGCTGGGAGTGAAGGAAAGCAGACTCTAGAACCTGGAAAAGGCAAGTAAAGGATTTTCTTCTTGAGCCCCCGGAGAGCAATAAACTAGGCCAGCACCTTACTCTTAGCCCAGGGGGATCCATGTTGTATTTCTAACCGTAGGGAAGAAGAATAATATTCCCTGTACGTTTCTGAGTTCATGGCTGAGTCTCATTGTACTAAAAGATAGATTAACAAGAGAGAAAAAACCAGAAGTCTATTAACATTTATACCTCATGTGTACATGCCAGATGTCCAGGGTAAACGAGTAACTCAAAGAGGTAGCTGTAATTCGGGATTAAAAACCATCTTAAAAGGGAAAGGGAGGGCGGAGGTATACCTCTTAGGGGAGAGTAAATGACTTTTGTGAAAGGGGATAAATGGACCTTTAGAAGAAGAGATGGTAGGTGTGATGGTTTGTGACAAAGTCTGGGTGTGGGCTTGACCTCTAGTCTCTACACTGAAGAGAGGCGGTCTTCCCTGGTTAATGAAACTCCGGGGAAGGGGATTGATAACAATTGAGTTCTTTTTGGAGGAAGGAGAGATAAGGGACGTTCAGAGAAAGCCTCTCTCTACATCTGCTCTTTTTCAAGTGCCTACAGTTCAAAATAACCAATATGCCAGACCCGCAACTTTTGCGAAGGTCTCCTGCCTTTACGTTTCATAACCTACTGAGCTGTAAGATAATAAATTTGTGTTGTTTAAGTTAATGGTAATTTGTTACAGCTGCAGTGGAAAAAATACTACAGTATGGTTATTCTACATTTATTTACTTATTTTTAAAGATTTTATTTATCCATTTGAGAGAGAGAAAGCATGAGCAGAGGGAGTGGGAGAAGCAAACTCTCTGCTGGGCAGGGAGCCCCATGCGGGCTCGATCCTAAGACGCTGAGATCATGAGCTGAGCCAAAGGCAGATGCTTAACCATCTGGGTTATTCTACCTTTAAAAAGGAAACTGCTATTCCACAGCACCCTCCCCAAATGCTGACCCACTAGTTTTCTGGATATCACTCTAAAATTCATGGCCTGTTTCTTTTAACAATTTGAGGGTCCAGTCTTTCAATTTACCATGTTATATTGTGTGAGAAGTGAGCAGATTTTATCACTGCTGATAAGGGGTCTAATTTCCCTTTCTCTCAAATAATTTTTGTCTATCCAGCAAGACGACATTCATCGAACAATTATAGAACAATCCAAAATGAAGAATTTGAAAGTGGATTGCTATAAGGAAGGGGAGAGATTAATATTAGAATTATTGACTACAGCTTTGAGGAAAAACTATAATCACTGAATTTTGGATTTAAAAAAAAAAGTTACTACTTCTTGGGGCACCTGGCTGGCTCAGTTGGTAGAGCATGAGACTCTTGATCTTGGGGTCATGAGTTCAAGCCCCACGTTGGGGTAGAGATTACTTAGAAATAAAATCTTAAAAAAATTTACCACTTATTAAGAACAAATTGCTTCATATATTCATATCTTGTTTCATATACATTATCTTGTTTAATCTTTAGAACAACTTTCAAAGGGAGGGATTATTGTTTCTATTTTTACCAATGAGGATATCAAGGCTCAGTCCAGGAAATTAACCACTTCAAGTTAAAGGAGAACTGTAGAGGTTCCCTTGATGGATCAGAAAATATTTTCCTTTGTGATAAGATTTGCCTGTGGCCTCCTATTCTCTGAGCTTTAGTTTAAGGACGGATATACCTTTGGGAAGAATTACATGCAGATCCTCTCCCTCCAGCTGTGGGGACAAGCGGGTGATTTACTTTACTCTCAATGATGATTGGCTTTAAGAAGCAATAGCCCTAATATTTAATTATAGCTGAAGTAATGTCTACAACAGTGCTTCTAGAATTGTCACATTTTAGAAACACCTGGGGAACTTTTAAAAGTCCCAATGTCTAGGCCACACTGCACTCCAATTAAATCCTAAACTCTTGGAGTGGATTTGGAGTGGATTTAGACATCAGTAATTTTTTAAAACTTCCAAGGTGATTTCAAGTTTAGGAACTCTTGAACCATAACCCAGAACCTCATTTGTGGTTGTTATATCCCCGGCATTCACTGCTTTATAGTATGTAACAGTCAGTTATATGAGCACACGATTCTTTTAAATGAGTATTTTGACGGATTACCTTGATGTGGGAAACAAAGGCAGAAGAGAAATTATTAAATTTCCTTGCTACATACAGCCCATTGACAAGTCCTTGAAACAGGCAGGGTGACATTCCTCTAGGGACTCAACTGCCTCGATGTTAATACTTTGCTAAAGGCAAAAGGCAATCCCAGCTTGACCAGCCCCCCCATCCTGTGAGTCTACTTTAACGTATAAAAATTCCTTTGGAAATTTCCTTTATCTCTAAACCCCCCAAGATACTTGTTGGCAATCATCCCCCAAGCATATGGCCCACCGATATACATCTGAAGAGTCTCATGACTAAGGTTTTATTAGACAGTAATAAATGACTTTTCCCAACAATATCTAGCCTGCTCAAGGTCCTGGAAAACTTGCTTCCAAAATTCCTTAGAGACTTACGCTATCCTTAACCCCCTTCCCAACTTGAAAGTATATAATGGGCCACTCCTCATGACCCCAATGCAGCTCTTTCTGCCCACGGGTCCTGTCCCCGTGCTTTAATAAAACCACCTTTTTTTCACCAAAGATGTCTCAAGAATTTGTTCTTGGTCGTCGGCTCCAAACCCTAACATCATCTCTGCTGCATCAACCATAACCTTAGTTCCTCAAATGTAGAAGTTTAATGAGGTTCGGTGTATCTTAGGCCACGACTCATTTTAACAAGTTTTGGATTTCTGAGTGTATTGATGATGACGATTTCCTTTTTTAAAAAATTCTTACATATTTTTCCTATTCACAATTCTTCTAAAGCCTTCATTCTCTGTAACTTCTCTATTTATATCACTATATAAGTTTAGAGAATGTCTTTCTAGCCGTTTACTACTAACATGGTCATACTGTATCGACTTAAGACAAAAACTCAGAAGCAGGAAAACCCTTTAAAATGTAGTGTAAATAAAGGAAATCCAAAGAAAGACACTACCAGTGTCTTGTGATGTGGTGTAGAAAACCCCTGTCCCAATGGGGCCAGGCAGGAAATCTAAATAAATGAAATGCACTCGTGTTTTTAAAGAGAATGGGAGGGAGGGAGAAGGAGGGACAGAACAGAGGGAATATAGGATGTCCATTGTTGCCAGATCTTCTTCTTTTTAAGAGAAGCCAAAACCAGGTCTTTTATTAAGTGTCTATATATTTCTTAATGTTTGCTCAATTTTAAAATACTGGGTCATTCAAACAAAACATGCGTGTGCTTCAGACTCAGCCATACTGGCCTCCAACATGTTTCAAGCACAGGCAATGGTGGATTTATCGGGCAAGTGTCCTCTGGTGAGTCTCCTTGGAATCCAGCCTTGATGAGGATGATAGCAGATAGTGCAATCCAGTTTTTTTTTTTTCTTTTACTCTAGAGATAAAATCATTGGCCATTGATTGGACATTAGTCATGTTAGTCATTATTGGACATGAGTGATAAAAATGATCACAAGATTGAACAATTCTGTATTAATAACATTGCCTGGATTACTGTTTTTTGTATGCTCTGCATCGCTAATATATATTATTTAATGACCGCATCTATCAGTAAAGAATTAAGACTCATCCATGGCTACAGAAGACATCATGGAATGGTGGTAAGAGTGACTTTTGAGATAGAAAAAGCATTGAAGGACAGGGTGTGAGGTGAAGAATGAGAGGAGAGCCCAGAAAAATTGCATTCATATCTCTTTGAGGGGAAACGGGTGGAATTATTTACTTAAGAGGTTTTGATGAGGATGGAAAGAATTTTAGAAATCCATTTTTATAAATACTTTCATCTCTTGCTTTATTCTAGTCATTACCTACTAAATACAAAGCAGAGATTCCCTTTTCCTTTGTTGCTTATTATTTGCAAAGCATTTATAGACCAAAATCAGTGTTGCCAACCTTCTTCCCCTACCTCCTTTCAGCTTTCATTTCCTTTGTGTTAGATGCTTTGAATTACATACAGTAATAGAGACTAGCTACTGTTGACTAGCTCTGAAGAGTGTTAAGATTAGTCACCTGCAATCCACAGTGGCTAGAAGCCTAAAGAATCTTCTAATTTGCTTAGCTTCTGACTTGCAAATATGCAATTTCTTGATAAACTTGCTACTATCCTTTCAGCTCCAGCCTCTGTTCAGTTTCCTGACGATTGTTAATGGAAATCTCTTTTAATTCCCTACAATAAAATTAATAATCAGAAAGGCCAGTTTATGTTAGCCCCTTTTGTTATGAACATAGCTGCAGCTACCAAAGGTGAAAAGGAAGTGGTGGTGCTCATTCTGTATTTTTTTTTTAAAGATTTTATTTATTTATTAGACAGAGAGAGAGACAACCAGCGAGAGAGGGAACACAAGCAGGGGGAGTGGGAGAGGAAGAAGCAGGCTCCCAGCGGAGGAGCCTGATGTGGGGCTCGATCCCAGAACGCCGGGATCACGCCCTGAGCCGAAGGCAGACGCTTAACCGCTGTGCCACCCAGGCGCCCCATCATTCTGTATTTTTTAACATCATAGAATTTGATAGCTGGCAGGGATTGAAACCCACCTGGGCATGCCCTTGTTTTCGCAATGTGGGTTAGAGACCTGCCTGAGGTCACACACAGCTGGCCAGTGGAGGCACTAGACCCTCTGCCACATATTTTGACTTTAACCTCACTATAAAGCTGCTCACAATTTCCAAAGCGTTCCCATATTTGGTCATTTTAACAGCACCATGCAATTGGCAGGGGGGTAAGAACTATCGTCCCATTTTACAAATGATTAAACCGGGTCTCCAAAATATAGAAATAGATTCAAGGTCAAATAACTAGAAGCCAGAGTTGTCCATCCTATTCAGGACATTTGGAGGTTGAAATTGCTCAAGCTAGTTCCATTTCTTGAAACACCCACTACCTTTAAAAATACCCCAACAAAACCATGTTGATTGTAAAGGTTTACATTTAACAAGTCATTTCTTCTAATGGAACGCCCACCTCCAAAGACGACTAGAAGTATAAGATCACCTGGAGATAATATCTAAAGTCTACATTTCAGATTTTAGTGAATACAAGGACCAGGCTAATTTTGGAAGATCCCTGGCCTTGGTGGAGGAAGGAAGGGGAGAGAGTCATAGAGAGGTGGTGAGACCATAGCACCTGCCCCAAATAAAACACTCAAACTTTGAGTTTCTATGTAGAAAGGGCATAACTTCTATGTAGAAAGGGCAGCAATTGCTGGACTCTCTGGCTGACAGCTGCATTTGCATACTACTTTAAGAACGTTTGTCAAAGAATGAAGATGTGAGTAGGGGTAGGAACTGGCAGATAATATTGGTTGTGGATGGAGGGGGTCAGGTGGGAAAGATTGGCCAACTTACCCTTGGCTTTCTTACCTGTTTTTGATTCAGTATAGAACGGACCATCAGCAAACTTCCTTCACAGAGAAGTGAATAAAATCTCAGTCTAGACCCTCCCTCTCTTTTTGCCTCATTTCGAACAAAGAGGGTTCTGTCGTTTTATTACTGATTGTGGCCTTAAATAAAGAATTCTTTAGATTCCCTCCTGCTCACCACCTCTGGCTCTTTTCAGACCAAATTCAAGAACCGAGGACCATAGTTTCTGAAAACTGAAATAGAACTATGTAAATAATCTGATTCTAAAGACACTTAGTTTTAAAGACCTTTTTACATTTGGTCCTTTTAAAGCACCATGCAACAGGAAGGGCAGAAATTATTACCTTATTTTACAAATGGTTAAACTGAGTCTTGGAAGTTATAGAAATATATACAGTGTTATATAACTCTGACCTAAAAACCACTTCCTTAGTTCCATTTCAATTCTATAGATTTTCTAGAAGGATACTTTGCTAAGGACTTGGGAAAATTTCATGTCTGATTTTAAAATACAGGATATTTTTATCTTGTCTATCACAGTATACCCAAAAACTTCAAGAGTTTTGTGTGTTTGTGCTTTAGTGTTTACGAAATCCTGCAGCTATTTTTAAACAATTTGGTATTTATTTTGGACTCGAATCCAGATTTCATTCACTCCTGCAGTTTTCCAGTGGTCAACCACTTCTATGTTGTTAGCTGTTGATCGTGACCGTGATGAGTTTAGGAGAGATTGGAGGGGACAACTCAGTAATTATTGGTGTTTTTGCTATTCCTCATTTGATAGCTGGCTTTTCAGGAACACTTAAGCAGATAGTACTTGTGACTGGTGAACACTGCACTAAAATTAGTCTTTCTAAAGTCATGGGAAACTGTTCTTGTTGGACATGAAACAGCTCTTTTAAGCGCTGGAATGTATAATTTAAGGCTCTGACTACTACTTTTTATTTATCCCAGAGTACTTTCACATATGTGATCTTTATAAAGTCTGTGAGTGGGAAGATGATGGACCATTCTTTCAGTTTTCACAGTAGAAAAAGGCGAAATTTGCCGTGTTGTGTAGATAATTAGCAGCCGACCATGAACACTAACTAACTCCCAGTTTGCCTTTTTTTTTTTTTAAGATTTTATTTATTTATTTGACAGAGATAGAGACAGCCAGCGAGAGAGGGAACAGAAGCAGGGGGAGTGGGAGAGGAAGAAGCAGGCTCATAGCAGAGGAGCCTGATGTGGGGCTCGATCCCATAACGCCGGGATCACGCCCTGAGCCGAAGGCAGACGCTTAACCGCTGTGCCACCCAGGCGCCCCCCCAGTTTGCCTTTTGACCATGCTTTCTACATGTTGACATAGCAAGGGAGCAATGATTGTGGCCAACCAGCTGGCATTCTAATATTTGAGGAAAATAACGGTTTGTATCCCCTCCCTCTGTGCCAGCTACCAGTTCCTTTCTGTCTTTGGCCACATAAAACAATCCTTGCATCTTAGATCATAGGAGTCCCTTTTTGATTTGAGAGATTGGCTACTCTTTTGTCAACATCCTCATTATCTGTAATGTGTAGTCTGCCACTTGGTTTATATATAACAAAGCTCTCTAGTGTGCCATTTCATCTTTTTTTTTAAACATTTTTTTTTAAATTTATTTGAGAGAGTGAGCAGCAGCAGGAGGGCAGAGGCAGAGATAGAGGCAGAGGGAGAAGCAGGCTCTCTGCTGAGCTAAGCAGGGAGCCCCACGCTGGGCTTGATCCGGGGACTCCAGGATCATGACCTGAGCCGAAGGCAGACACTTAACCCACGGAGCTACCCAGGTGCCCCACATCTTTTTTTTTATTTTTTTCAATGTCTTTAACCCTAGTCTTGCCAATATAACAAGGTTTTTATAGGGAGGGACTGACAAACTAATCCAGGTACATTCTTGACTTCAACTTCCTGTTTATTTTTTATTTTTTAAAAAAGATTTATAAGAATGCTGCACAAGTGGGAGGGGGGATCTCAAGCAGATTCCCGCTGAGTTTGGAGGCCAACACGGGGCTCCTCACGACCCTGAGATCATGACTGGACTGGAAACCAAGAGTCAGACACTCAACCTGCTGAGCCACCCAGGTGACCCCTGTTTTATTTTTTCTTCAAGGTATCTTGAGTTTGGCTTCACGAGATGTGTATTAAGAGTTTTCCCCTCCTCTTATCAGTTAGTCATCTTTTCCTACTGAAAAAGATAAACAGAAAGGACGACTGGCAGGTGCTGTTTTCTCCTTACCTGCCACACTTGTAATTTTCTTCTTAGTGAAAGGATCCGCCTTTTGTTTCAAATTCATGTCCAGATTCAAATGACAATCAGGGTCAGCTGCATAATGTGTAGGGTCCAGTGCAAAGTGAAAATGGGGGTTGTTTTTTTCAAAAAGGAGAGAAAAGGACCATTGAAAGTATTAAAATGTAAAGCTTTCTTTAGAAATAATTTATTTCTAAACTTAATAGGGGTAATAGTGATGCATAAGTAATTTTATAAATTGCAAAAATACTTTTGGTGTCAATCTTATATACTAAAACTGTACTTTATTAATGTGATATCTCAATCATATAATTTTTTGGCTTAGCTTTCTGCAAGTCTAATAAATTCATTTATTAGATCATCAAAATTTATACTTTTTCACCGATGGAGTGAAAAGTGATGTTAGTCAGGGGCACCTGGGTGGCTCAGTTGTTAAGCATCTGCCTTCAGCTCAGGGCGTGATCCCCGGGTCCTGGGATCGAGCCCCGCATCAGGCTCCTCCGCTGGGAGCCTGCTTCTTCCTCTCCCACTCCTCCTGCCTGTGTTCCCTCTCTCGCTGGCTCTCTCTCTCTCTGTCAAATAAGTAAATGAAATCTTTTTTTTAGAAAATGATGTTAGTCACTCTTGGCAAATGAAAGATTGAAAATAATTGAGATTTGTAATCTTGAGAAGCACTTTTCTGCTGATAGCACTGTTATAGGAGCTGTTAAAAATATTTTCCAGGGGCGCCTGGGTGGCGCAGTTGTTAAGTGTCTGCCTTCGGCTCAGGGCGTGATCCCAGCGTTGTGGGATCGAGCCCCACATCAGGCTCCTCTGCTAGGAACCTGCTTCTTCCTCTCCCACTCCCCCTGCTTGTGTTCCCTCTCTCGCTGGCTGTCTTTGTCAAATAAATAAATAAAATCTTTAAAAAAAAAAAAAAAGAATATTTTCCAGAATGTAATAACATTGGGATAAATTTCTGATAAATTATTTTGATGTAAATTTCAGTACATCTAGAACTGAAGATTCTTGGAACAATTTTTCTAAAAAAGTCATACAAATCAGTTTTTGTAAGTCTGAATTTTGTTTTAAATGTAAATTTATACAATGGCATTTTAATTTGTCCTCTGGAATTTCCCATGCTTGGGGGGAGGAGGGAATCATACAAGAAACTGAAAGAGACTTTAAAATTTGTATATTGTTAAAAATTCAATTATTCTATTGTGTATCTTCAGTTACAAGAACAAAACAATTTAAAAATTGCTTCCCTTGTTAATATTGGGTTCAGCCATAGTTTCATATGAAAATAGTGGTCTTTTTCACTGTGATCCTCTTTAAATTATTTCCGTTTTTAAGCCTGTAGATAGTTGCTTTGACAGTATTATAGCAGTTTCCAAATTCTTTGAATAATTATAATAATTCCCTGATAGGCTTTATTTCCATGTCCATTTATACACTTCAGTTTTGTAATAACTTACCAAGTTTACTGCTTGAGTAGGGGCAATTATGATCGCATCAGTCCAGCCAGAGGGAGAGTTAATATTTGTGCAGATAGGGTAGGGACAGACCCTGGGGACAGATGAGCGTGCTGGCCTTCCACCCAAGGCCCTTCTCTCTCCTGTGGCTCCTGCTGCCATTGCCCCCCTGGGCCCAGCTCCCAGCCCCGCTGCCCCTCAGGCCCTGTACCCCAGACTGGCTGAGATGACTAAGCACGCCTGCTGGCAGCTGTGCCCGTGGACCTGAGCCCTCGCGGGTGTGGACCACAACGGCTTGCACGCATGGCTGCCTGCTTTCTCTGCTCGTGCTCCACTGGCCCATTAGACTTTGCTTTGAAACACAAGTTCAAGATAAAATGGTAAAAATTTTAAGATGGCAGAACATTAAACCAAGCGTGGCCCTGTGCAAAGGTGGCAGATTACATGCCCATGAAGCTGGCTTTCACAAGTGGGCCTTTCTGAGCAATTTTCCCAGCCTCCAAATCAGATTAGTTAACAAAGTTAAACTCCATCTCTACTGCCCTGCCTGGCTTTGTGACACTGTCTAACCTCAACCCCACCCACTCTCTTCAGAACCGCCCCAACAAGGTTTATGACCACCTATCCTTGCTGGTCTGCTAACACTACCTGCTTTGAGTGTATTGTCCCCCTTTATCAGTTAGTCCTGTGTATTGACTTTTGTCCCTCACCCTTTCACTAACTCTTGTTTATTTCACTCTTCTGTCCGTCAGTCCTGATGCCTGGTTCCACTACCTACATGGGTGCCTTTGTCTCAGGCTCTGATGTCAAGAGAATCCGGATTCTATTAGTACAGTGCGTGGAGATGTGCTTTGGGGGACTAATTTTAGTTGGTGATTAACTAGACCTCTAACCATGCTGGCAATCCCATTTCAGATGCTAACATTCATTCAACAGTCATTGAGTGCTTGCTCTGTGCCAGGCACAGAAAAATAGGAAACAAAACACAAAAATTCCTGCCTTTGTGGTGCTCACAGGAGAAATATTAGGGAGAGAAATAAAGCAGGGGTGAATGTGGGAGCAGGTTTGCAATTTTTTTTTTTTAAAGCTTTATTTTAGGGATGCCCCAGTGGCTCAGTCAGCTAGGTGTCTGACTTTGGCTCAGGTCATGATCCCAGGGTCCTGGGATTGAGTCCAATATCGGGCTCCTTGCTGAGCAGGGAGTCTTCTGCTCCCTCGGCCTGCTGCTCCCCCTGCTTGTGCATGCCCTCTCTCTCTGGAAGAAAAAAAAAATTTTTTTTTTTGAGATTATTTAATTTTAGAGAGCACAAGAGCAGGAGGGGCAGAGGGTAAGGGGGAGAGAATCCCAAACAGATTCTGTGCTGAGAGGAAGCTGAATACAGGGCTGGATTTCACGACCCTGAGATTAGGACCTGAGTGGAAACCAAGCATTGGACACTTAACTGATGGTGGTACCCAGGCTCCCTGAGGTTTGCAAATTTAAAGAAGGTGTCAGGAATGGCCTCACTTGAATAGACTTGAAGGGCAGAGGAAGCTGTGGAGAAACCTGAGAGAAGAGGTTCTAATCAGAGGCAAAGACAAATGGAAAAATCCTGAGGCGATAGAGTGCCTGACCGGTCTGGAAATAACATGGAGCCAGCATGGTGGAAGGGCAGTGGTCACGGGCAGACTCACAGCAGATGAGATGAGCAAGGCCAAATCTAGTAGAGCCAGTAAGGGCACCAGCCGGATGTTGGTGTTTAGAGGGGAAACACAGATTTTTCTGCAAAAGAGTGACTTGATCAGCTTTACTTCCAGGTGCAACTGAGTTTTGCATGTGGAAAGCTATCCCAACTGGGGATACCACAAATGCAACCAGTTCTCCCAGTTCTTTCTCCTGGCTTTCAAACAATTTTAAGCAGAAATTTAAAACCTCTAAATTTTTTTATTTGGTAAGATCTTCAAACTTTACTCCTAACATTGTTATGACACTCTTTGATTTCTTTATTAAAAATGCTTTTTGAAACATATTTATTTTTATTCAGCAAGACATGTAAATTACATATGCTATTGTCTTTATTCAAAAGAGACTTTTTGTTTACTGGTAGAAATGCTTTGTCAATCACTGCCTACGTTCTTTGAAGACTAGCTTCAGATGTTGTAGACATAATTATTCTTATTGTTGGAAAATGCATAGTTTCCACCCATTTGAATATGCACTTTGATTTTATTTCCTTTGTTTTGCAATAAAATATCTTTTTGTTAGCCAAGTATGTAAGTGAAATTTAAACCGAACTGTTTTAGCTAAGAGGTAGGACATGAATACATCATTCAGTTTTGTATGGAATCAATTATTCTCTGCCATAATGAAGTCAGAATGGTGTAAAATTAGTTTTCTGGGTCTTTAGTGCATAGTGTTTTTGTTCAAAGTTTTGAAGATCATTTGAAGTAAAGCCACCAAATCCTTGAGAGGAGGCATCTTTCCTAGAACTGTAAACAAGTGTTGATAGAGAGCAGTGGACCAATATTTGTTCACACCCCAGAAGGCAGGTTTCAACCTGTATCAGTTACTACCCCCACCCCCCACTGCCCCGGGCCCCATTCTTCCCTAAGGGTCTGTTTCTCTTTTTATGCTTCTGGTCCTTTCTTCTTATATTCTGCTCTCTTCCATCCAAACCATCTACCTTTAAAAATCCACCAAACTGCACCTGGGAGGGGAACGAGGGTCTAGTTTATAGGCTGAACGGCATGTTCCAGGTCCACTTGTTCGTCCATCAAAAGCCCTGTCTCAATACTAGTGACCTGCTCCCAGTGCCCAGAGAATGTTGCCGCAAGAACAAAATGTTCTCTTCACTTGGCCAGATTAATGACCTGTGAAATCTGCAGTACAAAATGCTTTAAAGGGGTGTAAAAGTAACTCACACACTTGAACAATTCTACTTGAGTGTAGCAGTTGAAATTTTCTCCTCTTAGGCTCACTACTGTTAGTTCCATGAGGGCAGGGGGTCAGGGTCTTCATGCTTGGCTCGTTTCCCCAGCAGGAAATGAAATGTCTAGAACATAGTCAACACTTAAATATTTCTGGTGTAAATGAACACAGAGCTAACTCTATACAAAGCATTGCAGTATTTGGTTTATTAAAGACCTACCTGAAAGGAGCAACAAGATTTAGGATTTGATGTTCAGAAGTTGTTGAATCTATTGGCCAATATCCGTCAAAAAGAACAAATCAATATTAAATTTGCCCAAACTCAAATAATCCCCTCCGGTAATGGCCTATAGCATTCAGATGGATCGGATAGTATTCAGTCTTGCCATGTAACAGATAAATTATTTTGTTATGTAGAGGAACATCAGGCCATTAACTCATCTTGGTGAGCTCTAGTGCTGAAACCCTATTAAAAATGTTTTTCTGAAGTGGTGGTGTAGTACACATCTGTTCCTTTTTGCCCTAAAGCACCCATTCACCAGTTGTCTTTAACTTGAACATCTTTAACTTTATTTGGTTAATGTGCTACCAATGATGTTGCCTACTCTAAACAAAGAGGCTTCAAGCTCAGCTGTCCAGAGCGTCACATTCCCTGGGCCATGGTTATTGGATTAGAGATGGGCTCATGAGCCAATCAGAGCACTAAAATGCCATGCTACATTACTAAGCTACTGGGAAGGAGATCCTTTCCCTTTTGTTCCAGAGTACAGTTAGGAAGATACTGTCTTCAGTTATGTTGCCCTAGGAGGGGGGGAGTCTGATAATAATGAAACTAACATGGAGAGTGGAATTGAGAGACAGAAATAGGGTCAAATTTGGTCACGATAATATATAATTCAAACCCTTGATGAGTCTGTACCTAAAGCCATGTCTACCTCTAGACTTTAATGAGCTGAAAAATTGAATATTTAAATTTATACTATGTTTTTGATGCTTTATGACCAAAAGAATTAAAACTAATACATATTTCCTTTTCTGTACATCCCTTGGCTTTTTTCTTTGTCTTTTTTTTAATCACTTCTATGTTAAAACCTACTTTAGCTTCATCCTATGGGTTTTAATATATAATATTCTCATGTTCAGTTTTAAAGTGTTTTCCTATTTCCATTTTGATTTCTTTTTTAAAAAAATATTTTTATTTATTAGAGAGCACAAGCAGGGGGAGTGGCACAGACAGAGGCAGAGGCAGGCTCCCTACAGAGCAGGGAGCCTGACACAGGGCTCGGTCCCAGGAGCCTGGGATCATGACCTGAGCCAAAGGCAGACGCTTAACTGACTGAGCCACCCAGGTGCCTCCATTTTGATTTAATTATTGATCCACAGACTCCTTAAAATCACATTTTAAAATTTTCAACTGTAGGTATTTTGGAAAGTTATATTTTTCTTAATATGTCTAGTTTTCATTACTTCTGAGTAGAAAATGAATCATGCTGATTTTTTGGGATAGTATTGAGATTTGCTTTATGACTTAGCATAAAGTTGGATTTTATAAATATTTAATGTGGTTGGAAAATTGTGTTCAGGATTCATATACATGTTTCCGTTAGATCAAGCTTCATCATTATTTTGTTTAAATCCTTAATATTCTTACTTCAGGTTTGCTCTATAAATTGCTGAAAGGGATGTTAAAATCATCTATAATTATGGATTTGTAAATTTCTTATAATTGTGTCAATATTTTGGCATATATTTTAGCCATGTTAGCTAACTATGTGCTCAGGATTATTATATCTTTAGGGAAATTGTCATATTTTCATCTTAAAATCACATTAATATGATATTAATATAGCTGTACCAACTTTCTTCTGGTTAGTATGTATCTGTTATATCTTTTCCAATTCTTTTTCTCTGAATTTTTCTGTTCTTATGTATAAATATTTTTGTCAACATATATTTTAAAACCATTAAAAATTTTATCTATTAAGGGGTTAATCATGAAAAGAGAGATAATGCATAACTAAAAAGTTAATAGGAGAAATGGAATCATAAAAATACTTGACTAATCCAAAAGAAGAAAAGAATTAAGGAACAAAGAACAAATAAGATGAGTAGAAAACAAACAGTATGAGATTTGAACCCAATGGTATCAATAATTTTAATTATAATTCATATTCCAACTAGAAGATGAAATTGTCAGAGTGGATTAAAAAAATCCCAACTGTGTTTTCTGGATTCTTTCTCCTTATCAAGTGAGATCACTAGAGAGCTCAGTTTAGACTATCTGACTCTAGTTTATAAAATGCTTGCTTTTGCCCAAGCTATAATATTATGCTGTCTGCTATAGTGTTGGTAGATAGAAGAAATGGCCATATAAGGAAATTTTCTGTATTATCTATAGACCCCTCATTAAAGACCTGACGTAGTATGGCTCAATGTTTTGTATAAGGTTTCATGCAATAAATCCCTCCTAGACTTAGTGTTAGGAAAATTTTGATTTCCTGACAAGTGAAAAGTTTTCTCTTATTAGTTATATAAAATGACATTTTTCTTTCCTGTCTTGTATGCTTGGAGCTTAGGGGGAAATCTTGTGATTATTTTTAGTGATTGCCTTTGGTCCCAGTTTTTGCTGGAACTATTTCTTCTTCCCAGTTAACCATCACAAAATGCTTGAGCACTAAGCATATTTGGAGAATAAGGAATAAAGGATACAAAGATTTTAAAAATGGTAAAGACAGACATATAAACAAATAATTACATTATAGTTAGGGAGTGCTGTGATAGAGGTATGTACAAAGTACTATAGGGGCATAGGTGGAAATGCTTAATTTTACCTGGAGAGCTAGGAAGACATCTGAACTAGGATTTTAAGCACATAGGAGATCTTATCGGAAGGAGAAAAACATACACTACAGCAGTGATATCCACTAGAAATATAATAATGCAAGCCACATAGGAAATTTTACATTTTCTAGTAGTCACATTTTAAAAATAAAAAGAAACTGATAAAATAAATATTAATAATACATTTTATTTAACTCAATATATCCACTATTCTATAATTTCTGCTATATGATCTATATGATCAATATGTGGTCATTTTTAATAAAACATTGTGATATTTGGCATTACCTTTTGGTGCAAAGTATTTAAAATTTAGTATATATTTTATATTTACAGCTTAACAGCCACATGTGGCTAGTAGCCACCATATTGAACAGTGCAGGACTAGAGCATTTTTTTTTTAAGATTTTATTTCTTTTTGCATGAAAGACAGCACACATGCATATGAGGGGGGAGGGGTAGAGGGAGAAGCAGACTCCCCTCTGAGCAAGGAGCCCAATGTGGGACTTGATCCCAGGACCCTGGAATCATGACCTGAGCCAAAGGCAGACATTTAACGACTGAGCCACCCAGGTGCCTAGGACTAGAACATTTTCAAAGACAGAAAAGAAATAGGATATCCGGGAAACTATAACTAAACCCATATGGTTCAAGCATGGTGTGTGTGTGTGTGTGTGCGGTGTGTGTTTTAGGGAGGGGGGTGGTAAATGGAAGAAAAATGACCAGAAAGGTAGATCGGGGAAAGAATATAAAAGACGTTTGATTTTTTTATTACGTTGGAACCATTGAAAGTTTCTAGCAAAAGAATGACATTTTCACAACTGTATTTTAAAACTCTGATTCTGGAGGCAGTGTGAAAAATAGATTGAACTTGAATCTGTAGTTTTGAAATGGATGAGGAAAGAATTTGATATTTTGCAGTTAGCATTAGCAGAACTTGGCAACCATTTGATCGTGGGGAATGAGAAAGAAGTGAAAATGATACTAGGTTTTGAGTGTGTGTGGCAGTGTGAATACCATTAGTGAGAGGGAATTAAACAGTAAAAAATTTTGAAAGGGCAATAATTAGTTTGACCTGTTTTGTGCATATTAAGATTTGTAATACTAAATTGAAAATTGTGAGTAGTGCCATATCCAATAATGGGAGTATCTGCATCATAAGATTGATAAACTCTACCCCAACGGGTGTCCAAATTTGTGTAAATTTAATCATAAGCTAAATTTTTTTGAATTGACCAGATTGTTTTAATTATTTCATGTGGCAGAACAAACATGTTAAAATTTCTAAGAGGATTTTGAAAGAGTTGAAGAATAGAAGAATATACCAAGCAGTAAATCAGGTGTGTGTTAAAATACATTCAAACTGCCATAATCTAACTGCATAAAACAGGCACAAGAAAAGCAATGTCTAAAAACAGAAGGTATACTCAAAAGAGACGAGAAACAGAATTTAGATGACTATTTATACAGGTAAAGGTAGGGTAAAGGGGCCAAAGGGGTAAAGGAGTTTGAGGCACTTTGGTAACCAAACAAGGAAGGATCAAGGAAGAAATATTCTGACCTCTCTCTCCTTCTGATCTCTGGTGTCTTGCCAGTGCCTCCCATTGGCCAAAGAGGATAGAAATCAGGAAGCAAGGGGGCCTGGGTAATGCAGACTCTAAGGATAGCTCCCTGGGGTGTGGGGCTGGGCAGAGAATGAATCTAAGGGAGCAAAGTAAGACTAGCTAGCATACATGGACAGTTAATATATGATGGGTGGTATTTCTAATCATTGAGGGGAAAAGATAGCACTAGCTATCCACTTGGAAGAAAATGTTTGTGTCACATAATAAAAAAAAAATTCTAGATGGATTAAAGCTGTAAATGGTAAGAACAGCATTTTTATAACTTTTGGTTGAAGGAAGCCTTAATCAAGAAGGGAAATAAAGAAAAAGATGGAATTATTATGTACACATGTGTTTATATAAAATATACATATTTATTAACATATACATGCAAGTTCTAAAGGGCCAAAGTCATTATGGACAATATAAAAAGAAAATTACAGACCAGGAAAAAATTCTTGTAAAATATATGATAAGTGGTTAATATATCCTGTATTCAAAAAACTAAAATTAATAAGGAAGTTAATTTCTTTAAAAGGCAAAGGATGTAAATTGGCATTTCATAGAAGGAATGAAATGATCAGGAAACGTAGTGAAAAAGTGGTCAACCTCTCTTTTTGTCAGAGAAATTCAAAGAGGAGTATAATTTTCATCTGTCAGATCACCAAATTTTTTACTATTTTTCTTTTATTGAAAAATGACTAAATCCATACAGTAAAAAAGTCAAATGCTACCAAAAGGTGTGTAATGAAGCAAGCCTACCTCTTGTAAATCACTGCTCCCCACACTACCTTTTAGGGGCAGCCTCTGTGAAGTTTACTTATGTGTCTTCCCAGAATTATTCTCTGTGTATCAAGTACACAGGGGAAAAAATATATAATAAATTACAAACAGGAACATGCCATACCCATTATTCTGGACATTGGTTTTTTATTTCGTATCTCTCTACTTGATCATGTTTTAGAGCCGTGGTCCATCCTGTCCTTAGAAGGCATCGTGATTGATCAGACTTTTAAGCTGTTTCTAAACTGTTGCTGAATAAACAATACTACAGAGACTAGCCTGTATGTTCAAGTACAGCTGCAAGACACGTTCTGAGAGGTGGAATTGCTGGATTAAAGAGTTTGTGCATTTCCGATGTTATGGGTTTTACCAAATTGCCTTCCAAAGCGGTCACACCGGTGTCTCTCCCGGGAACTGTAGGTGTTGAAGGACACGCATCAGGCTGTTAACACAACAGGCATTGGAATAGGTGCGAGGCCGACTTTACGTGTTTCTTTATACAGCCGTGATTTATTTTACTTATTAGAGGATCCATGAATTACCTTGTAGTTATTTATTTTTTTAAATAAAAGGAATAGCAGTGTGACAGTCCATGGACATACATGGGGAGAAGGCAAAATTAAGCAGACATCTGAGCATAGTGAAAAAGTCCTGTTTAAATGCACGTTTTTTTTGTTTTTTTATTGTAAGCCTTTTTGGAAGTAGGAACCCTACAAACGAATGTTAAGTATGAAATATATCAGTGCCTGGCTACAATGGAAATTCTAGACTTCTCCTGGTGGAGATGAGCCCCTAAGGAGATGAAGGCCCATTATCTCCACCATTTACCTGCCTAATTTCTTTTTTCTGCATATCATTAAAAGGCTGGAAAACGTTAGTGCCTCTTCCAAAGTGCTACGTGAACCCCTCTCAAAGATGGTTATTTATTCAGGCCATTAACAAGAGTGCACCCCTGACTCTTACTCATTAAGTGCAAATTATGTTTTAAAGATCTTTTCACTTATTTACATCCATTTTCAAAAATATCCCATTATTTTTGTTGTTGCATTTTTTGCAGCTAGCCCCTTTTTGATATGGTTCTCTGGGCTCCTGGAAGGCTATGGCCCTAAGCAGCACAGAACAAGGGCTTAGTTCATCCGGGATTTTGTGAACAGGTGTCATCTGTATATTCATGTCCCTCTGGCAAGTGCTCTGTACTGGGGCCAACCAAGGAAGGCCCTGCAACTGTGGATGGGCCGAGACTTTAAGGAGAACTGGGAGGTTCCTGTGACCTTCTTGGGAAGGGGAAAAAACAGTACCTGGGGACTAACAGGGAGATTGGACAGGGCTACGCACAAGAGAAATAAAGGCTGGGCTGCTAAAGGATTTCAGAAAAGAGTCATATAAACTTTTCCTTTAACAAATAACATTAAAGAAATTATTAAAGACTGTAAAAGTCACATGAACAAACACTGGCATTTTGGACTTTTTTTTCTTATTGTAAGTTTTATATTACATTATCCCATTTGGGGGACTGGGTAGGGAGAGGGGAAGAAGGGATGAGAATGTGAGAGAATAATTTCCTTTTCCCTATAGGAAAAAAGTCAGACTCTTAACTTGGCATGTAAAACACTTGACAATATCCTGACTTTACTGAAAGCCAGCAATTATAAACCTAGAAGTCATTAAAAATTATAATGTTTTTTCCTCAAAAAGGTTCACTGCTGATCAGGGGAGACAGAGTTAAAGCAAATGATTATGACACGCAGGACAGTGTAATGATGGCAGCCATAGACACACTCCTGAAGAGGGGTGGTTCGTCTTACGTGTGGGGTCAGGACACATTCCTTGAGGTGGTGACATCTCAGGGGTGTTTTGAAAGTGGGCCGGGAGAGGCCGGGAGAGCACCCCAGGCGCTGTGAAGGTGGGCTGCGCACCACAGCTCCATGGCTGCGCGGCAACACGGTCACGTGCTCTTCTTGGGGAAAAAGTGGAAGGGGGGCGTCTGAGATGGGGTCGCTTCATTCACCCACAAGACTCTTCTCCTCTTCCTCTGGTAAACCCCTAACTGTCCTTCAAGATGCTGGTCAAATGTCACGCCTTTGAATTCTTCCGTGCTGCATGCTCTATCTACCCGAGATTAGTATTAATCACACATGACAATTAGTGTGTAGCAGGGTTTCCCACCGGAGATTCGGTTGTTTGTACTTTGGGAGTCAGACAAGTCTGATAATCTGGGGCGGGCAGATCTTCTGGAAATGTGTTTGGATAGGGACTGAGGACCATTCTGGGAGAGAACTTGAGGGAAGAAAAACCAAGAATAGTACGTTGTCCTCTAACAAAGCCTCAGTTGTTACAGAGCAGGGCAATCTGAGGACCATGTGATTTGTTAGGCTCTAGTCCCTCACCTCCGAATCTGTTCTGTACACTTCTGGGAGATGGCTCTGCGGAGAGAAAGATGGCTCTGCCGAGAGAAAGCCCTAGAGGAAATGGGAATTCAGAAGAGAAAAGGGACTTGCTTCTCTGCTCTCTATTTAGTGTCTCAGGAACAGCACTTCACCAGGGTACAACAGCTGCTTACCAATCCCCCTCAAAGGTTCCAGTGGCAGCTGGGTGGTCCCCTTCTCAAGGTCAAATTTTAGCTTTGGAGGTCTCCTCTTCCAACCTATGTTGTGAAAATCCCAACCTCCATGGACATATATATGAATCCTAGGAGATGGGAGTGAAAAGTAATTTTCTGCAAAAAGTTGTGTTTTGTTTTGTTTTTTTTTTTTTTACTCCTTCTGGAGAGCAGAGCACAAAAATGAGCATGTTCTCTTCATTTGGCCACAGAATCTTTTTGAGATCCTCCTGCCAGAGGATTCTTTTGTGGGACTCCGTGGAATCCCTAAGAGTTTTAGAGTTTCGTATAGCACTAACCAGTTGACAAGGTCAGGGCTGGAGGAGAGGAAAATTCAGCTGATGGCAGGCAAGTAATATAAATGAATGAAGTAGGTGAAGTCTGTGAAACAGGAGAGGTAGGTCATTGGAAAACTGGAACCAAGTACCTTGTCAATATGGGCAACTACTACTTGGTTCTAGCCTATTACTGCCTTGTAGAAATGTGGAGCCCAGAATGGTCTATATTTTCCAGAAAGCTCAGAATCAATACTTTCAGGGAAAAGTAGCCAGCAAATTAAAAATAACTCTGCAGCTCAATACCATTCAAGTCAAATAGTACCTTTCATCATTGTAGACCATTGGTCACTATTTCTCAAATCTGCAGGAGCTAATAAGATTTATTCATAAGACTTGTGAGAGCCTTAGAAATATTTGATTTTGGTGGCTCAGTCAGTTGAGCATCTGACTCTTGATTTCGACTGAGGTCATGATCTCAGGGTTGTGAGATCCAGCCCTGCATCTGGCTCCTGCATGCTCTCTTGCAATCTCTCTCTAAAAAAAACAAAAAGAAAAGAAATACTTGATCTTGGGAGATAACTTTGCAAGAATCTTTGTTGCTATAATTGTAGATGTGGGTAAGAACCAGTGGCATGCAGTTTATATTTATTTATGCTTCTTTATTAGATGGTGAGCTCCCTGAGGGGCAAGAGTTATGGGCCAAGAATTTGTCTAATTCATCCTTATATCTTTAGCCCCTGGTATAATTCTTGAAATATAGTAGTTTTAGTGAATGGCTGAATGGATGAGTGTGTTAAGAAAAATAATGTAATTTGCACAATACAGTTTGGAAATTAGACTTGGGCTCTACTCCTGGATTTATTATGAGCTGTGTGGCTTTGGGAAATCACTTACCTGAAATTTTTTCAACAGTAAAGTAGAAATACTAATACCTACCTTCCAAGGATTTCTGTTTTAATCTTTATTAAAAACCTCTCACAAGGTTTTTTATTATTTATTCTCAATTTATTAAGATAATGTGAATCTTGTGGAGGGATTGTCTAAGAATGGGGGTTGGAGAGGCGTTCAAATGTTTTGTCATTCTTCAGTAGCCCGCTGTAGGTCTATAGCGCGACTAGAACTAAACCCGTGATGCAGAGTGTCCTAGTCCAGTGATATTTCACCTGTATGTGCTGACGGTCAATAATACATTGGAAGAGAATTCTGTTTTATTGTTAACATTGAATTGAATTTCCACCAGAATGACTCTGCTATGTTGAACACTGGCCCACCATTCAAGGAGGAAAACCTTCCACATGACCCACATTTGTGCAGCTCAAATCTTTTCAAGTATTTTGGAAGGATGTGTCTTTGATTAATTTTCCTTTTCTGGAATATCTAAGGTTATGATTTGGGAAAATAGTCCTCTTATGAAATGTACTTTTTGGATTTCTTCCCAGAAGTTACTTACTTTTCCTTTTCTCCTATAATTTGAAGGAATGAAACGCGTGCGTTCATGTAGTGCCAGTGGTTAATGTGCTTGAGGTGTTTATGTGATGAAATGGGCTCCGGATGCCACCAGATAGAAAGCTCCTTCCTCCTCAGTCCTTCAGTGTTAATTTTCTGTTGCCTCTATCCAAGGCCGTGGAGCATCTCCATTAAATATCGTAACCCTGAGGTCCCTCTCTCTTTTTCTCCCTTATGCCCCTACTTGGTGTCAGTCATCAGCAAAATGTGAGTTTGGTCAGGTGATGAGGGAGCAGAGGCTAATTTATCTCAGTGTGTACAGATCCTAGAAAAGCAAATTTCATAGAGTTAGAGTGATTAAAAATACCTATGCTTGTCACCCAATTAATTTACTTCAACCTGACGGACTTTGTATAACTACTAGGCTTTTAAAAGTACCTTCGATTTTACTTTCTTCCTACAGATTTTGGATTTTTTTCAAGCCTCCACAATTGAGGGAGTCAATTCCTTAAAATAGTTATAAAAACAAACTACATAGCTCTATCTATACATCTAGATATGTAGACAGGGATATAGGTATATGGATAGAGATAGAAAATATAGACCCAACAAGATGGATGTGAATATGGATAGATGGAACCAATGGGACACATGCTGTAGGTTTCATATATTTATCTATATCTGTATCTAGACACATATTCTGTTGGTTAGGTATGTCTATCCATATCTATATCTCTACAAACATACACAGACACACACACATATATAGTGCATGTGTGTATGCATGTGTGTGAAAAATGACTTGTATTCAGAATATGTGAAGAATCTTTCCACTTAATAATGTAATAATAAATGACCAAGATGTTAATAGGCGCTTCACAAAAGAAAAGGTGTGTGAATGGCCAATAAGCACATAAAAAGATACTCAATGTTATTAGTGTCAAAATAAACAAAGCCAGACAGTAGTTAAGGTGGTGAGGACAGATTTTATTTGGTGATTCTATTGCAATCGGGAAAAGAGTCCAATGTGAAAGTCAACATTGATTTGTGCAGCAGTAATTGACTGTTTTAAAGGGAGAGTGGGGGATTGGGGATGGGAGAACAGTGGGGGCTTAAGTAGAGTCAAAAAAGTAGACATTACAAAAAGACAGAAGAGGGTGTTAGTTAATGTGACCAGGCCATCTGGGTTTGTTCGTCAGCGCTTATCTGGAAGAGAAACTTCTTGTATCTTTGCAACAGGAGGCAGTAATGTAATTAGAGCCAGGAGCCTAGCGAAGTTGGGCTCTTAACTTCCCACAGGAACTGAATGTTTGCTTTTCAAAGAAATGGCTCTCAGGTCCTTGAGAAAACAGTTTTGGGTGGTAGATTTATATCTCAAAGTGCAGAGAAAGGATTTATAATTGCAAGGTTTCTAAAGTAACTGCTCTAAGAGGCGTTTAGGGGCATATCTGCCAATTACCATTTTAAGGGGGGCTGAGCTCATCCTAGGGATGAGGCCTTGAGATGTTAGAAATGATGCAAGTGTTTGGTCAAATCTCTTAGGGTGGGGTGGACAGAAGCATTTATGCTGAGTCTGCAGTTTTTGTGGGCCAAGTTAGAGGCCTAGTCAAGAAGGGGCTCAGAGAAGCCTGACTAGAGTTTGGTCAAAGAATTTTTATCATCAAACACTAGGAAAATGCAAATTAGCACTACAATGAGATAACATATCAAATAGCTAAAAAAAAAAAGTCAATAGCAGGTGTCAAGGGTATGGGGCAGGGTTTGCTGTAGGGAATGTAAGGTGGTACAAATACTTTAGAAAACAGTTTGGCATTTTCTTATAAAATTAAGCATATAGTTATATTACTGAGAAATTTTGCTTCTATGTATTTACCTGAGAAAATTGTCCATCAAAAAGTGAATGGGTAAACCAACTCTGGTTTGTCCATATAGTGGAATCCTACTCAGCAATAAAATGGAAAAAAATACAAATACACACCATGAATAGATGAATCTCAAAATCATACTGAGTGAAAGAAGCCAGATGAAAAAATGTATATGCTATGATTTTATTTATATAAAATTATATAAAATGCAAATTTACCTATAATAACAAAGCAGATCAGTAGTTGTCTGTGGGAAGGGCTGGAGGGAGGGATGGATTTCAAAGAAGCATGAAGATACTTGTGGAGGGGATAGAAATGTTTAACACCTTGATTAGGATGATAGCTTCATTGAGAAACTCCTATATATATGCAGTTTATTGCACATGAAATAAACCCCAGTGAAGTATTAAAAATTAAGATTTCAGTTATCCATTAATACAAACATTTATTTAGCACCTTTATTAAACTGAGGAAACAACTTTGTTTATAATTGTTGTATTTAGATCGTAGGCTGCAAACCTTTTCTATAAAGAGTCAGTAGTATGTATTTTATTTTTATTTTATTTATTTATTAAGTACGCTTCACACCCAGTGTAGAGTCCAATGCAGGGCTTGGACTCATGACCCTGAGATCATGACCTGAGCCAAAATCAAGAGTCAGAAGCTAACTGACTGAGCCACCCATATACCTCCATTTTAGATAAGCCACATGCAGTTTCCACAGCATATTTTTCTTTTTTTTTCTTTTTCCTTATTCTTTCCTCTCGCTCTCTCTCTCCCCTCCTCTTTTTTTTTTTTTTTTTTTTACACTTTTAAACATGTGGAGACCATTCGCAGCTTAAGGGCCATACAACACAGGCTGTGGACCAGATTATTTCGATCCAAGAGGGCTAATGGAACCATCATTTATTCATCATCGGTTTTATTTTAATACTGATTTTTCAAAATGGACTCACCTTCATGATCTCATTTGACGAGTAACCACACATGTGTCAGCATGGTAGAGCCAGTGGTTCTCATTTTCTGACTGGGTAGAAACTGGGGCTTATGTGGATTTGCACATAGGCAATCAGTGCCACCAAACTTTACCTGGCGAATTCCACTTTAAGGAAGATAAAATAATTTGGGGAGGAAATTAAGGACATATAATGATCGCTAATGTTCATTTAGCACCTTCGTAAGTAAAAAGGGTCATATTAAATATGATTTTAATCCTCCTAAGAATTCTGTAAATTTTGTTGGGCAGAAAATAATCAATATCTAGAGACTTTATAATTGACATGGTAAATTCACTTATTTGTTTAATTTTATCTTCACAGTGAACCTTAGCCTTGGGATGCTTAAAATCTAATTGCCACTTCAGAACCTTATTATTCATACCTTTACATATCTAAGCTTTCCTTCTCTATGATAGGCACTTTTAATCATTCAATGAATCTGCAGACAAGCAAAATTTATACTTTTTCACAATAAATCCTGATGATATTTGATCTGTAGGAAGCATATCTATAGCACTGCTTTACATTGTCTTCGTCACCAGAGTAATTTTTTCAATATGATATTCTATACCACAAGAATAGGGTGGGCAAAGTACTTTGTTAGCATGGTATAAAGAACTTCGGGTTTTTTTTTTTTTTTGATAAAAGAAGAAAACCATCATTCAAAATACCTTCAATTTTCCATATAAAAGTTTAGATTTATTTTATTTATTTTTTTATCTTTTTAAAAAATTTTAAATTCAATTAAGAGGTACAGGTCTGTGATTCATCAGTCTTATATAATACCCAGTGCTCATTACATCACATGCCCTCCTTAATGTTCATCACCCGGTTACCCCATCCCTCCACCCTCCTTCCTCCTCCCAGTAACCCTCACTTTGTTTCCTGTGATTAAGGGTCTCTTACAGTTTATCTCCCTCTCTGGTTTCATCCTGTTTAATTTTTTCCTCTTTTCCCCTATGACCCTCTGTTTTGTTTCTTAAATTCCACATATCAGTAAGATCATATAATTGTCTTTCTCTGATTGACTTATTTTGCTCAGCATAATACCCTCTAGTTCCATCCATGTCATTGCAAATGGCAAGATTTCATTTTTTGATGGCTGAGTAATATTCCAGTGTGTGTGTGTGTGTGTGTGTGTGTGTGTGTGTGTGTATACATACACACTACATCTTCTTTATCCATTCATCTGTCGATGGACATCTGGGCTCTTTCCATAGTTTGACTGTTGTGGACATTGCTGCTATAAACATTGGGGTGCAGGTGCCCCTTCGGGTCACTACATTTGTATCTTTGGGGTAAATACCCAGTAGTGCAATTGCTGGGTCATAGGGTAGTTCTATTTTCAACTTTTTTGAGGAACCCCCATACTGTTTTCCAGACTGGCTACACCAGCTTGCATTCCCACCAACAGTATAGGAGGGTTCCCCTTTCTCTACATTCTTGTCAACATCTGTTGTTGCCTGACTTCTAAATTTTAGCCATTGACTGGTGTGAGGTGGTATCTCATTGTGGTTTTGATCTGTATTTCCCTGATGCTGAGTGATGTTAGGCATTTTGCATGTGTCTGTTGGCCATTTGTGTGTCTTCTTTGGAGAAATGTCTATTCGTGTATTCTGCCCATTTCTTGATTGGATTATTCTTTGGATGTTGAGTTTGGTAAGTTCTTTATTGATTTTGGATACTAGCCCTTTATCTGCTATAGACATGATTTTAAATATGTTTTAAAACAATTCTTTAAAATTAGTAAATGGAATCAGACTTAATTTTCTTAATTAGAAAATTAGAAAACACGAAAATGTTTGAATAAAAGGCTCTGTTTTTCATCCTGGAAAATTTTATTCACAGATAATGAAGAGAATTTTTAGAAACTCACATAAGAAACTACATCCCCTCAACAGAATAAACTATTAGATGTATTTACATGAAAACCCAGTGTAATTTTTAAAAGATTTCTTGTTATCATCTCCCTTAGATTAAAATACGAAAATCAAAATCACATGTTGAAAGAGGTGAATTACATTATTTTCTTCACTGCTTTCTTGGCGTAATTTATTGGGGCATGTACATAACCTAGCGATAATTTATCTAGTTTATGCAGAATAGTAATTTACCATGAAATTTTACCAAATTTCTACAGGAATTCATTTTGGGCTAACTTCAGTAGTTAATAAATCATTAGAGAGAATTCACTTTGTGATAGGTGTAATTAATAATCAAGACTTCCAGATTCATTCTTCAAAGCCTTTTATAGTAATCAAATTACTCACGGTTCCAAAGGCAGCAATAGGTACCATATATATTTTTGCAGAAAATAGAAATTATATTAAGGATAAATATCTTGGAAACATGACATCTTTTCAAATGGTTTTACCTTCTCTTTGGTAGGGTAATTTCCTGTAGAAATTGAGTTATAATATGTATTTCTTTGAGGTGACTTAATTCAGAAGAGAACAAAATAGGAAAATGGTAAATATTGGAAAAATTTGAAAGAAGTTTGAGTTTCACTCAAACTTTTTGTTTTTTTTTTAAGATTTAATTATTTGAGAGAGAGAGAGCGCACATGGAGGCAGGGCAGAGGGAGAGGGAGAGAGAATCCCAAGCAGACTCTGTGCTGAGCACAGAGCCCATCAGGGCTTGATATCACTGTCCTAAGATCATGACCATGTGGAAACCAAAAGTCCCCGCCTAACCAACCAGGCCACCCAGGAACCCTGAGTTTCCCTCTTACTGAGAAAGGACAAAAAGGAAAATGTATTGCAGGGTATTTACTGGGGCATGTGTTGAAGAGTCTTATGGTTTTATACATTCTTTTCAAAACGTACATTTTAGAGGCACCTAGGAGAGCCTGTCCCTCAACACGCATTAACAGATCCATCCCACTGCATGGAAAATTGGTGGAGAGTGGCACGGTACCCCTTTCTAGATAGGGGTTGATTCACATCTCTCTCAGACCTTGGTTAGTCCTAGGAAAATTTACAACAAAGACATTCTGTTGATAATTCTATCTCCTATGTGTTGGGCTGCAGACAATAGGGCTACGAGTAAAGTGTTAGTTATAAATGTACAAACCACATTGTATAGAGGTACACACGTGGAAACATGAAATCCTAGCATATGAAAAACCATTTCAGATGTCTGTTACCATTCTCAGTGCTCTGGATAGTCTGAGACCCACCTCTGGTTTCTGGGTCTGGTACTGCTGGCAGTAAGCCAGATCTCCAGGCTGTGCAGCGAGGCATGTTACGGGGATGGTCTGTGCTGTTGAGTTTGCTTCTTGAAGCAAAGCCGCTAAGTCTATGGGGACAGTCATTGGCATACAAGGAGACTCTCTGTTCCTGCTAGCTGAGTCTTACTCACTGTGGCTTCGTGTCTCTGGGAAATAGGTTATCAGGCAGCTAGTGTCACTGGTATTGTTTCAAGGTATTTGGATGTTTAGGTATCTTAACGGAGTGCACACACTCATTTACACTTACATGCAAATTAGAGAAATCTTTCCCAGCACCTCATAATGACAGAACTTTATGGAGCTAAACAAATATTAGATTACGGAGGCAGACTTGATTATTCACCATAGTTTTAAGTACACAGGAAAAGAAATAGTTGTTGATTCAAGTTTTAATGCAAGCATTATATCTCCAGTTTAAACAAAAACAACAAAGAACATTGAACCAAACACCCCCAGCTCAGATTACCACTGAATAAAGTGAGAAGCTGATTTCAGCAGGTGCACTCACTAGTAATTCAGGATCATAAGTTGGAATATGAATGTCTATATCACAGTTCTCACATGCAGGAAGGAATGCTGCAGAAAACTGACCCTAAGAGCCATCTGTGGGAAGCTTCTAGCCTTGGCATGCCAGATCATTAGACTGGTAAGAAAGGAGAGTGGCATGAATATATTTTTCTGTTGGACTCAATAACCTGTTTTTTTTAATTTGCAATTTAAAATACACTGTGGTATTTCACATCCATCCCCACAAACTTCAGGTTTTCCAATTTTCTTTTTCAAATAACACTCCAAAGGAAAGAAGAATGATATGAAACAAATTGCAAGGCGACCCTGAGAAAGCCTAGGAACAAATTCCCTAGAGTATGTACTTTTCAATATCTGACTAGTGATTTTTTTTGTTGTTGTTTTAATAATACAGGGAACAATAGTAGCATTGACAAATATGGCAAATGTCTTCAAAGGCTGCTGTAAGGTCATCATGCCATCCCCTGGAGATGTCAAGTTCAAAAATCTCTGCCACCTAAGATAAAAGTGTTTGTGTATGAGTTTTTCATCTTGACCTTCTTCCCCCACCTTAAAATCAGGGCTACTTTCTTGTCTTCATCCATTCATTCAGTTCAAAGTACAACTTAATTTTGCTGTAGAGACATTTAAAGCATCTAATCCTATACAACTAACCTAAATCCCATTACACTAAGTATAAAATCTAGAACATTAAAAGAACACTTCTAATTGCTTCCTATTATATTTAGAATAAATTTAAAAAGAAAATCTCAACTCCAGAGCATGTCCTACAAAGGCCTCCCTGACTTGCCATGTCCATCTCTCCCACCTCCCCTCCATCTCCTTCCCCATAATGTAGCAACAGTGGTTTTCTTCTCAAAGCTTGTTCTCACCTCAGGGCTTTTATGCTTGCAGTATCCCCCTTCCCCTGAAGTCCATGTGACTGGCTGTTTTTCACCATTTCATTTTCAGCTCAGAAATGCCTCCCCAGAGAGTTGGGTTGGTGGAATTGAGTGGGATGAAACTCACTTTGTTCAGTGGACTTGGACAACTTTTAAAGCATTAAATGGTTTCAGAGACACATTACTCTGTCAGTCTACACAGCCTTTCTCTAGACCATAAGCCATTTGTAGTAGCCTGTATTAAGGTAACACTACCAGTTGTAAGAGAGAAACTCCACATTCTCAGTGGCTTATGGCCATACATGGTCTTGCTCATCTCATAGGGCAGTGTGTATTTCTGACTCATTGACTCCCATGTGCTCATTTAGGGACCTACACTTCTCCATTTGTGGCTCTGCCTACATCTAGAAATTTGGTTCTGACATACATGTATCTTAACTGTTTCCATACAGTCTCCTTCCATTCGCCAAATGTAACCACCCAGCCTACATGTTACTTCCAGAGAGACACAGAAAGTAGGCCAGCTGTGAGCAGGAGAAAAGGAAATTGGATTGGGGAAGACTGTTAAATTAATTAAACAAGGAGGCCATTAGACTGAGGTGCCTGTAATGCTGTGGCAGCCTAAATAAGCAAATCAAAACTCTGAGCCTGTAATTGCTTCAAGGTTATAAAATCAAAACTCTAAGGACGACCAATCACTAGCAGCCAACAAGGCTTTAATCTATAGCCAATCCAATAATTTCCTTTCTTTGCTTCCACGTCTTCTCTCTCTGTCTTTCCCCTGGCTCCTGTTGGCAGCATGCTCTTAACCATTTCCTGTTTGGTGCTGCCCCAGTGGAATGGATTTTTGCTCAAATAAATTCTTCGAAGTTTTAATACCTCAGTTTATCTTTTAGCAACATACAGCATCATCCTTCAGGAAAGACTGCCCCCTTTCCCCCACGTCCAGCTGTGGCTCAAAGTCTTGTTAAAGTCTTGTCTACTTTTCTTTTGGGGCCTCATCTGGTTGTAAGTCCTGTGGCTCAAAGTCTTGTTAAAGTCTTGTCTACTTTTCTTTTGGGGCCTCATCTGGTTGTAAGTCCTGATTCAATTAACTCAGGATTTCTCCGGAATGCTCCTCCTAGCCCCTGTGAAACCCTGTTTCCATTCATTTTCTTTTAGCCAGGTTTATAATGTACTTATTAAATGGTACTTTTATTGCCCCTGAACCTCTGTTATTGATTCCCTTAGTCTTGGTCCACTTCCTCTTGGTCATAGATTCATATGATAGCTCATGCGTTCGATCTGTATTTTCTTACATTCCAGACTTAGCGTACCCAAGTCTGCATAGCTTTGCACAGTTCTAGCACCCCTCTAATTCTCTGTGCCAGCTGATTTGCATTCAGTGCATTCTATCCTTTGTGCAATATCTCCATTGGGGGATTTTCCGTATACTTCATAATAACTGCATCGCCATATTCCCTTGTAAATCTAGACAATACCTTGAAACTCTTTTTCACATTGACAATTGATCATCACATTTTGGGGAGTTTCCCAGAGCCATTTATCAAAGCCTGCTCTTACAAGAGCAGCCTGGTAAAATCATGTAAGGGAAATAGCATGTACTTTGGGATTAAATAGATCTGGATTTAAATCCATATTCTAATTTATTAACTGAATCATCCCACAGAGATGGTGATGATAATATTACACAGATTTATTATGAAGATTAACTAAAATAACAGAGTGCTTAGCAAACAGTTTCTCAAACATTAATGGGTCAACGCATTACCCTCATTTATTATTCCTATTCATAGGTGGAATTGGGATAGATCCTATCTGACAAAATGAAACAAATGACTAATTTGACTTTATAATAGCAGGTAGTCTCTGAATGAAGCTTTTGCCTTGCACAATGTGGAGTAAAGACTTGGGAATTGGTTCATGAAGTCTGCATTCTGACAATAGTTGACTGGAGGAAATCTGAGCCACCACCTAGGACTGCACAGGTTGTGCACTGCACAACTCAAGGGAGTGCCATTTTCACAGCTAATGATGTAAATGACACTTCTGGGAGCTGTTTGGTGAAATGGTCCTAGGGAATACTGATTAGATTTGGTTGAAATAATTTTCTTGATTTCTTTCATTACAATTCAGAGAAGTAAGATTTTTCCAGCTATATGCTTTAAATTAAGCTCCACTTAATTATCCTTGTTCTGGTTTTAAAAATATAAAATAGATGACCGTAACAGAGGATTGAAAAGTTAACATTTATATGTGCAAATTATTTAAAATATTATTTAACTAAGTTTAATTATTTTTCCAAACTTAGTAGAGTAGGCTGTCAAGTTAATACAAACTCCTGGTCAAGTGGAAAAGAAAATGAGAATACTTCGTTCTTAATAATTCTTAGATACTTGATATTCTTGAGAGCAAGACAGAATGGTTGATATTCATCATCAGGCTCAATGAACAAAATGTATTTTCCTCCTCTTGTCTACTCATTCTAACTTACTCCACGTGGGCTTCCCTATAGCACAGATGTGATTTCCCAGACCTGCTTAGACAAGTAGTGTATGGGAATATGTTTTAGATTTACAGATATCAGTGTCTGTAAGTACCATGGAAAAAGGCAGTCTTTTACTTGAAATTTTAAGTTCTTACCAGAAAAACTGGTATGGATTTATATGGTTACTATCGCTGACACCATGCCATGAATGTTTTATAGATTTTGATGTAGTCCAAAGAAAACAAATTACAACAACTCCCTCCTGCATTGTCAATTAGGTGAACAGATGTAACTGCTAAGAGGCAAGGTCCTTGGAGAGCCATTGCCTGTGTTACCAAAATTAAAATTGGGCTGGATGTTTGGGGCTCCCTGCTCAAATCCCCTAATTACATTTACCAAAGCAAATCATTTTTTGAAAACATGGCTGCTGCTTTATTGGTCAAGATTTGGGAGATATTATCTAACAGTCCATTAAGGATGAAGGCAAAATGATTAAATGTCAGTTACTACAATCCTTGTACTTCTTTAGGTGTCAAGGTTCTTTGGGGAGGTGTTCCTATTTTAATTTTCTTAGTCCAGCTGAAATGATCTTGCCCATATTAATGTTGGCTTTGCTTTTTGGCTCATCCTCTGACATTTTTACCATCCCCAGGTGTCTGAATCTATCTTTCAGATTCAATTTAACTGGAGAAGAAATGAAATAACTTGAAAATGGTCTTGTTAGTTTCATATACTATCAAATTAATAAAAGGTCTTAGCCCTGTATGGAGCACCCCCACTCCACACATTTTTATTAGGAACAAGGTTTTCTTTGTCTGGCTTGGATTTGTGTGTGTTCTGGCCTTGGCCAAGCGCTCTTCATTTTCTAAATAGAAACTTAATGCACATAAAATTAACAACAAATCTGATTATGGTGATTTGCATAAATTAGAAGACTTTTTTATTAATTTCTGAGGGCTTATCTCTACAAGAGAGGACATATAAATTTGGATGCTAATTAAGCCAGGATTACCTTTGTTAATGAATATAAGCATGCATTAAGCTCTCTAATGAAGAGGAGGTTGCGTACTCGTGGGTGAAGACACTATACTGTAGGCCTGGCAGAAATTACAAAGTTGTGTTGTGATATTTCACAGCATAAGGATGGCTAATTTACATTAATAATTCTTAGTCTAGTTTCTAGTTTTTTCAGAATGCTGCAAAAAAAAAAAAAATCAGAGCCCTCTTTCCTTTGAAGGAAAATGGATTTGAAAGGAAAAGAATGTCTCCTCTTCCTGGTAAAATATTAACATGAATCCCTCATTCTAAGGAGAAATCACTCTGCATTCTTTTTTTTTTTTTTTTTAAAGATTTTATTTATTTATTTAACAGAGACAGCCAGCGAGAGAGGGAACACAAGCAGGGGGAGTGGGAGAGGAAGAAGCAGGCTCCCAGCGGAGGAGCCTGATGTGGGGCTCGATCCCAGAACGCTGGGATCACGCCCTGAGCCGAAGGCAGACGCCTAACGACTGCGCCACCCAGGCGCCCCCACTCTGCATTCTTAATTGGCTCCCAAGTAAATGATCATGCTCTTTAATGATCATGCTCTTTAATTGGCTGTAATTTTAGGTATATTTCCTTCTGTGTTTCTTCTGCCCTGTAATGGTTTCTCAGTATTATTGGCCATCAACATGGTATTGATGCTAACCAGATGTGGAAAACTTGGAGCAAGCCAATAGCAAAGACATTCAAGAAGATGAGAGGACACAGAAAGGAAGACAGGGACAGCCCTGAACAGAATTTTGAAGAAGGAAAAATTTACTCCTAGGATTCAATCTTCTCTTTCTTTACTTTTTCTTCTTTTGCTTTTCCTTCATGCCCATGTGTTTCATCTTCTTTCTACATTTCTTTCTTTCTCTTTCTTTCTCTTTCTTTCTTTCTTTCTTTCTTTCTTTCTTTCTTTCTTTTCTTTCTTTTCTCTTTCTTTCTTTCTTTCTTTCTTTCTTTCTTTCTTTCTTTCCGTTTCTTTCTTTCTTTCTTTCTTTCTCCCCTTCCCTTTCTCTTTCCTTCTTTCTCTCTTTTCTTCCTTCCTTTTCTTTTCTTTTCCGTTTCTTTTCTTTTCTTTTCCCTCTCCCCTCCCCTCCCCTCCTCTCCCCTCCTCTCCTCTTCTCTTTCTTTCTCCCCTTCCCTTTCTCTTTCCTTCTTTCTCTCTTTTCTTCCTTCCTTTTCTTCTCTTCTGTTTCTTTTCTTTTCTTTTCTTTTCTTTTCTTTTCTTTTCTTTTCTTTTCCCTCTCCCGTCTCCTCCCCTCCTCTCCCCTCCTCTTTTCACAGTATCTCATGGCTATGCTCTCTAAATTCTCAGAGTAGGCCTGCTCTCAGAAGAGTGACATATGCTCTGAACCTCTCCCCATCAAACCTACTTGTTCTGTGGCCCAGGGTTTGCTAAGGACTTTGTTAAGTGACTGCTTAATCTGATGAACAGCATCAGAGCAAACACTGGTGGCTAGAATGAGGTTGAGTGGGTTTTCCCCTGAAAGTAGCTGCAAATTGTCACACCATAAAGCACACAGGCCTAAGTCTGATGTTGAAGTTCTTAACACATTGAAGATACTGTGACTTTAGACAAGTTATTTAAGTTCTCTGCGCTTCATTTTCTGTATCTATAACATGGGACTAAATTGACAGATTCAAAACCATTTAATAACTATCCCTTGCGTATTTGCTGTATGCCAGGCACTGACATAAGAGCTTTAGGTCTATTAATGCACCGTCTCACTGACTATCCAAAACAGTGAGCATTACTTGGCCTACTTTATAGATGAGGGAAAAGACACACAGAGATGTTGATTCCTAAAACCATTATCTCTCTTGCCTCGATTATTGCAATAGATTCCTGACCAGTCTCCCTATTTCCATCCTTCTCTGTGTTCAGTCTATTCTAAGCCACAACTGGCAGAATGATCCTGTTGAAACTTCAGTCAGATCTTGCCACTCCTCTGCTCAAAACTTTCTAGTGGCTTCTCATTTTAGCCAGAGTAAAAGCCGAAATCTACCGCGTGTTCCACAAAGTGTTTGTGATTGGGTTGCTCTCTGATCTCACCACATTCCAGCCTTTTTCTTGGTTGGTCCATGCAGTTCCACCGCCCTCCTGCACCTTCCCTGTCCCCTCCTCTAGGGTCGTTATGCTGGCTAGTTCTCCTTCCTGCATGCTCTTTTTTCAGTCATCTCCATGGCTCCTTTCTTCACATTCTTTCCTCAGAGTCCCCTGAGTAAGCTTTCCCTGGTCACCTTATCTAAAATGACAGTCCCCCCTCCACCCACAGATGCTTCTTATCTCTCTTCTGTGCTTTACTTTTTTTTTCCCTCAACTTTTGCACCTGTGTGTCACCTAAGCCTAGGCTGAGAATCTTGGAGGATTTGATCTGTTACCAAAGAACTGACTGTGGGGATGTAGGACTCACGGAAGTGTAGACTGAGGTTCCCTCCAACCAACATTTTTCTTTTGTATCCCTAATAGCCAGTCACCTACAGAATGGCGTGGTAAGTCTGGCCCGGGGGAGGGAAGAGGGGAGACCAGACTCTGAGTCACAGATGCTATGGGAAATTCTACTGGTAATTATCGCGGCACTCCCCTCTGCTTTCTATTCTTGTTCTCTCTCTGCCTTCTTTCTCCTTGTCTTACTTTCCTTTCCAGCCAGTTTTCCCAGTTCTCCATCTGTCCCACAGCCGGAGGGCGGCACTCCTGGTTTTTGCCTCAGCATTCAAGTGAAGAGACTGCTGATCTAGTCAACCTTCCCCAAGCCCTTTCCAGCTCTGAAATCCTGTCTGAAGTCTGAAGTCTGAAGTCCTTCTACATTCATAAAGTGCTGTGTTCATGCTCTGTGGTGTTTCCCATGCCAGACTTGAGACTGAAATCAAGGGTGAGAAAGAATATTGGAAGACCAGACAATGATCAGAAGTGGAACGCACAAAGGCTGGATAACTTGAGTGGCCAGTTGTTACTTTCACTGGTGGTCTGCCCCCCACAGTCTTACTTGGAGCCCAGAGGCACTCAGTCAAACAGCCTGATCTTCTTCTCAGGGGTCTTTGGACCTCCTGAGAGGATTTCGTCTCAGGCTCAAATTACCTTATTCGGGCCCTTTTCCTAGCCTGGATAGATGAAGCTGTGCACGTGCCTTCAGCAGTTCCCCCTCCTGGGTCCCAGTGCTTGCTGAAGTGGGCCTTTTTGGTCTAGTGATTCAGCAGTCTATAAACTATTAACTACAGCTCTATTAACATTGTAAGAATCAATTCCTAGGATTCCAAAAAAGGGTTTATTTACAACTGTTGCGAGTTTAGGCAATTTTAAGGAAAAAAGTATCTGTAGACAATTTTAGAAAATCCAGCTTAGACATTTTTAGGGAAATGTTTCAGGTGTAGCAGCACGCAAAAAAAAAAAAAAATCATTGCAAGTCCATATGCTTTTTAAAAAATTGCGTGTGTTTTAAACATCAAGTAAAGGCATAAATGATCTGATTTCTTAGAGCGTGGGAGGCCCCTTCCTTTGTGACCTTCCGGTGTTGCTTTAAGTCTCCCTGTGTGAAAACTTCCCTTCCCGCCACCGAAGACTGTCTGGTTGGCACTCCTGAAGCCTTACTCCACATAGGGATGGTGTGAATGTTATTTATTGGCCATGGAGTGAAGTCCTGCTGATCTTGGTGATGGTCCAAGATCATTCATGTTGCAAACTGTTTCTTCTGATGCTACTTCTTCCCATTGCCTGTAGGCACCTCTTGTTTCTTTTTTTTGACCTCTTGGAAACCAGTCCTAAAGATCATTGTCGGTCACTGGTTGGGGCAAGGGAAGAGAAAATTTCGAGTCATCACGATGATAGCAATAGCTAACCATTTTGAAACTTAGAACATGTCAGGCATTGTAGCTAATTACCTGATAGGCATTCTCTCATTGAATCTTCTTAGGAACTCATCCTAGAGGTGAGAAAACTGAGACCCAGAGATGTTAAGTTCATTCTCCAAGGTCACCCAGATAGTTAGAAGTATAGCTACCTTTCACCTAACGAAAAAACTGTGTGGCTTGCTTGTTTTTTGCCTTACACTACATAGAACAACAAAACTTTCTTGTGGCTTCTAGTTATATATTATGAAATTTCAGGAAAATTCCTAAGGATTTTTTTTTCTCAACCCTGTTTGTATCTGTCTCTTTCTTATTTCTTTCCACTTCTCTTTTTTTCCAGGCCACATAGTATAGTAGAAAGAGAAAGGGCTTTGGAAATGGACAAAGTTTATTCACTTTTCACTATACAACTCTCTAAAAGTAAAAGCTGAGGCAAATACATTAGTCTCTTGAGCCTCAGATCCTTATGTTTAAAAACTCTGCTCTTTCCTAGAGTAGTTGTAATGATGGAAAATAATAACGCATGTGAAACTTGAATATTCTAGCCCTTCTTAAATTGCCTGAAGTTTCTGCTTTGTACAGTATTTTATTCAATGGAACATATATCTACTTCAAAAATTCTAAGAAATAATACAAATCATTACTGAAGTGTCTAAAAAAGAAAGGAAAGAAATAAAGGAGTAATCTATTATTAAACATTTATCAAAACTTCTTAAAAATTTTCTTCTCCCCCAAATTATGATTCACAGTGCAGCCAGCCCAACTCTGTCCAGAAATATTTGTTCCTCTTTGTTCCCTCTCCCCAGTGTCCTTACCCCAGTGCCACATTACGTGGTCCTGAAGGATGACAATTCTGTTGTCTGAGCTTTGATATGGAAGCTTTGCCTCACATCCTTTCTAAAGCAGTTTTGCTGGGACAAATAAATATATACAACAGCAAAAATCTTCACCTTTTTTCCCCTTTCTCCCCATTTTTTCTTCCATCCATCTCTTTTTCCTTATTTCCTATATAAAAATGATTTTTATTCCTCAAAGCTAATAATATTTTGTTGAAGCCTATATAATAGCATTTTCTTCTTTTTGTCTTTTATGGTTAACTGTGTCTAATATTTCAAATTGACCATAGATTCATGGATTCAGTTAGGAATGCTTTCAGCTGCAAGTAACAGAAACTTTGACTCAAGGTGCTTAAATGGAGGTTGTTTTTCTTATCTGCAAAACGTTAAGATGAAAGAAACCAGCTGTTGGCATTGGTTCAGCAGCTCACCCTTTGCAGAGCCAAATCTGTGCTCTTGTTAAGTCGCTCATTTCATCAAGAAAGCTTTTCCAGAAATCTGAGCTGAGTTTGTTGTTAAATCTCACTGGTATGGACTGTGTCAAAGGGCAACACCAAGCTTCAGGGAGGAAAGAGAATTGGGATTAGGCCTTCTGTTTGCCTTAAAGACAGAATATATCTTGGCCCATCCTTCCTCACTGTACCCAGTGCCACTTCTCTTCTAGAGCATAGATACTACTCAATATGTATCTGTTAAATCAGCAAATTTATGAATAAATAAAAAGGATGGATGGATGGATGGATGGATGGATGACTTTTTAGCTGCTGAGGGCACTCTTAGGTAGCACGCTTTCGAAGACTGATGGCGTCAGAATGTGACACAGAGAATTTTCCATGCTGAAATGAGGAAAAAATTATTGAAATAATCTACACTCTGATTTTTAGAAACTCTTCAAAGGGCTAAGAAAGATTCATAGGGCCTACTATGATCTTTGGTAGTTATACTTGCTACAGGATTAGGAAAAATATTTCTAAAGAAATCTGGAGGCGTTGATGACCTGAACTTGACAAAATTATGGCTGTTTTGTGCTGCTTTTAAAGACTTGTTTTTAACCTAAAAGTTTTAAAGTCCTAGAACAGATGAAAGGGTGGGAGAAAGTTATGACAGAGTGAAGTCTTTAGTAGAAATATCTACATGAGGTCAATCCCACTTGGCTTTATTCAGTAATGTCTTTGAATCTTAGAAAAATCTCTTCACACATAGTCGGTAGCCTCCTGGGAAGTAGACAGGTGTACCGTTGTGGACTAGCTTCATTCCCACCTTTGTTTTATGTTTTCATTGCTCTTTCTTTCTTTCTTTCTTTCTTTCTTTCTTTCTTTCTTTCTTTCTTTCTTCATTTCTTTTCATGGCTTTACAAGTTGTCTTAAATCCATCTTGAATAGGCAGTGGTTAGTGATCATGCATGACACTATTTTCTGTGCCCATTTCCGAAACAAAAGGCTGTAATGACTTTAATTTTTTAAAAAAGCGTGTTCAGAAACAGCAACAAAATGTGAGATAGAACAGAAAGTGTTAAAAATTGCACACTTGACACTGTATGGCAACCAATTGGAATTTAAATTAAAACTAAAAAAATAGATTGCACTTCAAAACATATCTAGGCTTCTTTGAAGTGTGACACATTGTAAGTTCACTGCCAAGCTATGAATTTAGGCACCTCATATGGTGTTCATATTTATGATGGTCAAATCTGTCTTTCACAATTGTCACCCACATCCCCCAATACTAATCCCAATATTCCTGGGGCAATTAAAGAATTGGGATTATTATCTCATTTGTATTTTTGTCTTCAATTAAGTATATAAGAATATTTTATAAGAAAATAAGAAATATTTTCTTTTTGTAAGTCTTCGTTGAGACCAATGAAACAAATGAGATACAAATGTTGCTTTTCATTACTGCTCGTTAGATAAGAAAGGAATCCAGCCAAAGCCTTATTTTAAAAAGAGCTTGCCTTGGGAGTAATTCTTCATTTAGTGTAAATGCTCAGCCTGCATTGTGAAGTGAGTAGTACTGAAAACTTAACAGGTGGCTTAGCAACTGATGCACAAAGAAAAAGAATTATTACAACACCTTAACTGCTTGCAGATGTCCTGGGTAGGAAAATAGATGCCGCTTTTGTTTCATAGTGTGGTCTTTGCTTGTCATGTTTAGTGATTTTTTTTTTTTTTTATTCTTGACAGGACTGGGTATACATGAATCCAGCTGATTTTTTATGTATGACAGGGAGAATGTCAATCAGAAAAGGGGAATCAGTGCAATATAAGGAAGAAAATGAGAATTGATAGAAATGGAATGAATTGTTTGTTACAGTGAAACTAGGGAAATGTGATTGAATAGCGAACACAAAGGAAATGATATCAGGTTTCTAGAAAACTGTTTCATGGTAGAACTGCTTTGGAACCTGCATTTAAATCCCTCTATTTTCAATTTAGGCATCGATCTTTGGGTGTCACAGTCCTGCTGTTATGTGAGGCTTATTAGTATACCCTGAAACATTGGAAAGCCCTATTTCAGACCAGCTCGTGAAGCTTGTGTGGTCTCCTCTTTCTCACTCTCTTGACTGTAGCCTGAGTGCTAGAGAATGTATGATAATAAATACTAGTCCTCCAGCCCCCCAGTCACTGAGAAGCATAAATTCTCTTTGTGGGTTTTGTTATAAACCTCTAGAATGCAAATATGAACCTTAATGAAATAATGAATATGAGCAATCCTCTTCAATGGTTGAATCTCACAGAGAGGCAGTTAAAATTTAGGTGACTCCTGTTGGAAGTCTACAATACAACCTATAAAATTTTTTTGTCAAAAAATCTGTTTTATCAAATCAAGCTTTAGGTCTAACTAGTTTATAGTGAATAGAAGGGAAAGAGGAGCATATAAAAAGGCACCATGGGAATTTATTCGTCAAAATTCAGAGTGTGAGAAACTCTATCGGACAATCTGGTTTCTTTGACACATGAATTGCAAGGGAAAAAAGGGGGAAACTATAGATGAAAAGAGACAATAAGTATCAAACAAAAACGATGTATGCTTCTCCTTGTTTGGAGTCCAATTTGAACAGCAGCTGTTTTGTTTTTTGTTTTTAAGGGATACAAATCTGAATATTGGTTATTTAATGATATTAAAAATTATCAGTGATTTTTATGTGTGGTGATGGTATGGAAATAATATTTTAGAAATCTGGGGCGCCTGGGTGGCACAGCGGTTAAGCGTCTGCCTTCGGCTCAGGGCGTGATCCCGGCGTTACGGGATCGAGCCCCACATCAGGCTCCTCCACTATGAGCCTGCTTCTTCCTCTCCCACTCCCCCTGCTTGTGTTCCCTCTCTTGCTGGCTGTCTCTATCTCTGTTGAATAAATAAATAAAATCTTAAAAAAAAAATATTTTAGAAATCTTCACCTTTGTCTGTAATTTGCTTCAAAATAATTTGGCCAAGGGGAAATGGGTTGTTTAAATAAGATTGGCCATGAGTTGGCAATTAATGTACTTGGTAACGGGCTATTGTACTATTTTTCTACTTTTGTTTGAATTTTCCTAAATCAAAAGTAAACGAGGGGCACCTGGGTGGCTCAGTTGGTTAAGCATCGGACTCTTGATTTCAGTTCAGGTCATGCTCTCTGGGTTGTGAGATTGAGCCTGACATCCATCTCCATGCTGGATGTGGAGCCTGCTTAAGATTCTTTTTCTCCCTCTACACTGTTTTTCCTCTCTCTCTCTCTCTCTCTTTTAAGTAAAAGCAAACAAGCAAACTTTAAAAATCCCATAACACAAACACACAAAAGCACAGATCTTTGTAAGAACTCAGTTCTATTCTGACAATTTCAAGCCTGGACCAGGAGTGCTATCTTCCCCAAAGCCTTTTTTGATGCCCTTGTGCCGAATTATCTGGCCTTCACTTGCATCTGTGTGGTGCTCTGTGCTTACTACTCTTGTTTTGACATCCTGCTGTAATTGCTTAGTCACCTGTGGAGTAGAATAATATTTTCAAATCAGCTTTTTGTTTCCCATATTTATTCGTCTCCCCACCCTTGGCCAGCTAAACAGTTTATGTCTGAAGGGGGCGATAGAGTGGACATACAGAGACAAAAAAAGGAGTTGATCATTGACTTTTGGGTTCCAAAGCCTGGACATTGTAGGAATAAGTAGTACCCATGTAGAGATGAGGGATTTGATGCAAGTGATGAGTTAGAAAAGAGCTAACTAGTAGCCAGGATTCCCTGAGCTAGAGTGTGGGGGACAGAGGGAAGATGCAGAGGCATAGCCTAGTGGGAAACAGAGATAGGTGGGATCTAGGATGAGGGACCAGGTCTGGAGAGTTCACACACACTGGTCTGGAGTTAGTCTTCTGAGAAAGCTTGCCCACACTTGACCATCTACTAGAGTGAGTGCTGTTTGGCACCAGTACCAGGGAATCATGTGAGAGCTGAGTTAGCATCCTTAGGTGGTCCATTCCAATGTGGATTGCATATCACCTTAGCTGTTTTCCTTATTAGTACTGGGGTCTGTTAATGTGGGGAAGAGTTGGAGATGGAGGGAATATAACCTGGTGGGAGGGCAGAGACAGATGGGGTCTGGAGTTGTGGGATATGCCTGAACAAATTCAGAAGGAAAACCAAGCCGTAGCAAACAAGAGCCAGAGTATCATCCTTCTTATTGATAAATGCTAGGTTGGAGATGTAGAATATGGGTTACTGAACCCCAGATGAGATGGATGTGCCTCCTTTCCCCATAGGCAGCGCTTGATGAAGGCAGGCGCTTTCACTGGGAGATAGAGGATGTTCCATGAGGTTTTCAGCAGCTCCCAGTACTCATCCTGGTAAACAGGTTTGCTCCCAAGAGGGAAAAGAGAGATGATATGAGCATGCCCACTTTATTCTCCTAATTCTGTCAGGTAGGGAAATGATTACAGTTACCTATCTGATAAAATTGGGTTGGGAGAACCAGCAGGGTAATAGCAATTGTGCTTCTCTCGACATTAAAGGAAACACTAGGAATGAGGAAGAGGCTCTCCCTTCAAATAGTCAGAATTAGCTAATCACTTATTGATCGGCTGGCAGAGGGATATCCATCTGCACAAGACTTTGCTCAATACCCAGTCAATTGATCCGAGTGAGCCAACCACCATCTCAAAATCTCAGGACTTTGGAAGTACTGCAGTAGGGACTGTGAACATTAACCCCCAAAGGGGCAGTGGTGGCTGTAGATAAAACCTTGAACTTTCCCACTTACCCATGAAAGTGGTGAAATACATTTCCATAATTTACTCTTTTTTTTTTTTTTGCCTTTACCACAAATGTATAATATTTTTGAGGGTAAGAATCAGGCTTTATTCAAAGTTGTATTAGCGTCTGCCAAAAAGTAAGGACTCACTAAAAATTTACTGAATCGAATTATGGTAATATTAATGGAATTTTTAGCAATCAAACAGGTATCTTGAGAGCTGAGATCAAGTCAACTTGTCTTATGAATTAACTCCCTCTACAGACAATTACAATTCCACATCTACTTACTTCTAGGTAACCATCTATTACTAATTTTATCAGTAAAATTTCAAAACAGTTACTGTCTTGAGATGTTAGCAATAACTATATTCTCTTAAATAGTTGAAATAGTTAAGGCTATAAATTTACCAATATTTCTTCCATTTATGCCCTAGAGTTATTAAAGTTAAGCAATTTAAGTGTTTTAACCATGTTTCTAATTCAACATAGTATCAGCCAATAAATCACCCCTGAACTATTCATGTCACTCTTAGAACTGATAAAATTATATATCAACTTAGAAGAACACTGTGCTTAACTATCAAATGTTTTAGGTTGTGCATGCTGTCATGTATGTATTTCATTTTGTGGTAGACATTTATCAGTTGTTGACCACTTGGCACCAATACCCCTTCCTACTTGCACCCTGATTGTATTTAGGGGACTTATTTCTATCATACTGTTTCAGTAAGGCAGTAAACCCAGGTATTTGCTCTGCCATTATGAACTGTAAGGTGATTCCTGTAGGTTCCTTCTATCAGATCCTTTTTCTTACCACTCAAGGACCACCAAGGGGTAGGCATATATTATGAGAGTTTCATGCAACTTTGCATAATCATTCAATTATACAAAGTTGAAATAAGGTATTGGAGCTTCTGAATGGCAATGGTACCATCTGGGCAAGGTTGACAGCAGTTCCTGCTGTGAAGAGTCACCTGGTTCTATTTTAAGACTGGTTTTTCATTTCTTCCTTCCAATTTGTAGTCCTCCTGTATCCCTTCAAGTAATCTTCCCCTTTATGTTTGTTTCTGCCAGGATGGTTTCTTTTTTTTTTTTCTTTTTTAAAGATTTTATTTATTTATTTAACAGAGACAGCCAGCGAGAGAGGGAACACAAGCAGGGGGAGTGGGAGAGGAAGAAGCAGGCTCCCAGCGGAGGAGCCTGATGGGGGGCTCGATCCCGGAACGCTGGGATCACGCCCTGAGCCGAAGGCAGACGCTTAACGACTGCACCACCCAGGCGCCCCTGCCAGGATGGTTTCTGTTGCTTGCTACCATTGAACCTTAACTGATTCACACAGCTTGGGAGGAAGCATCATGAGGTGGAAGAGACCCTGAGCTAAGAGTCATGGAATATGAATTATAGTTGTGGCTTTGCAACTCACTTGCTTGGTAACCCAGGAGAAATCCCCCAGCCTCTTTGGACTTTGATTACCTTACCCAGGAGGGCAGCAGCCCAGATAACCTAGAAGGTTCAGTTTTTAAAAGTCTAATTCCATGACTACTATTGTCATTGGTTAGGAACCATTATGAAGAAATAACAATGTTCTAATCGAAGTAAGCACTTTTATAGATGTTTTACTTGATGTTTTAACACATAAGGTGCTATGAATATTCCAGATCTATTAATCCTTGACTGTGCATTTACTCCATAGGTCATCTTTGGGTGGAGTGACCAGATATTGGAACAGATTCTTACAACAGAGAGAGTAAAGGGGCATGTAACTGCCTGTTCTTGGAAAATATTACCTCAGCTCACTGGGGTGTTTATGACAGAGGTAGCCTTAAAGATGATTGATGAGATTGGCTTGAGATCCAGAGAGTAGGAAATGCTGACACGTTACATGAAAATTAAAACTTATTCAGCAGATATTACTGTGGGTGAGGCACCCTGTCTTTCAGAGAGCTTGAGCCTGTTGTAAATTTGAGATGCATAAACACAATCTCTGGTTTGGGAGCGTTTGTCACTGAAAGTTTCCTTGTTTCTGATTTCATCAAATTTGGACTATTCCAGTGTGGATTAGTACTTTCAGTGTCCCATGGATGATACAAATACCAACTGCTAGTTGCTTCAGATTTGAACTAGACTTTGTAGTTATTATGTTTAACCTGTATTTCAGAACTCAATAACTCAGTAAATAATATTACAGCAACACAGCATCGAAAGGAAGTTTGACAATTATATAGATAATTCTAATGATTCCTACCAGTTTGGGTACTATGAAATACCTGTAAAATCTACCTTGAGATTACAATGAGTAACCTGTTTGTAGTTTGCTTGACTACCAAGATCAAAGCGTATCTAATTCATTTGGCCTTGTATGGATACCTGGTCCATACCACTGATATATCGCTTGGCTTAGTCTTATCTGAGACCTTTACTTCAACGAAGCTAATGATTTTGCACTTCTCAGATTCCTGCAGTGGCTTTCGATCTCATTTAGAAAAAAAGCCAAATGTCGTAGAAGAGTCTCTAAGACCCTATGATCTGGTCCTGTTGACTCTCTTGCTTCACCTCCTTCCATCTTTCTTTGTTCACTGCAGCAACACTGGCCATCTTGCTGTTCTTAGACATACAGAGCTCTGACTGTCTCAGAGACCTTGCCTTGCCTGAGTAAAGAGGCCTCTCGTGCCCTCAAAGCTGTGTGAAGTGCTTCACTACCACTGGACTCCACCATCAAACACCGCATCCAGCTGCGGTGGGAAGCAGAGGGTGCGATGGTGGGTGGGAGGCCAGAAGGCTGCCAGAGTTTTGGTTCCTGTGGTTTCTGTGCCAAAGTTGTCTATTAGTCATCAAAGCCATCTCCGTACCAGTTTGTTGTGCTAGAGCTGAGTCACCACTTACACTGGTGACATAGCCCTGGGGCAGAGTGTGACAGGACCATTTGTTAATAGCAGTACCTGATGTTTTTTGAGCACTTACTCATTTAACACTCATAATAGCTCTGTGAGGTGAGCACCGCTACCGTCCATGTTTTATAGATGGCTATAATGGTCTTTGAAAGGGTTAACAATTGTATACAGATAGCAAGTAGAGAGGCTGGATTCCAACCAAGGCATTAGGATTCCAGAAGTCACAAACTTAATGTCTCCAGAATCAACTCACTATGCTGGTTAGTGGGAAAGAACCCTTTCTTCCACCTTTTTTTGGGTCACTTAAAGCACAATGTGTTTATATAGTTTTCATTCAAAAAATCTAATTGTAATTTTGTTCTACTTTTACTCGCTGCACCAGGGAACAAATCTCTCATGCTCTGGGTTAAAATCAGAACTAACCTGACATTGTGATTAGGTTTGACATCACATGTAGCAAAATGAGGGAAGGCTTGTCTATCTGATCTAAATTAAAATAATGAGGATGATTTTTTTAAATATTTTAAAATTTTATTTAAATTCAATTGATTAACATATAGCGTATTATTAGTTTCAGAGGTAGAGTTCCGTGATTCATCATTTGTATGTAACAAGGGCTGTCTTAATCCAAAATGTAAATACGTAAAGCAGACAAAGGCAGAGTTGCCGTGTTTGAATTTGGGTTGGGGCCTGGGTCCTGTCGTCTTGGCTTCCTTGGAGGATGCTTATTTTTAAGAGACAACTCAGAGGGTGGGAACAAGTACAAAGTCAGCTACCTAGGCCCTCCCTCTCACTACCATCTTCGACGTGGAAAGGACCTCTACATATGTCCTTTTATTTGTTTTACAGTTTGAACTTCCTGGCATGGTTTCTTTTGATAAAGTGTTCCTGGGCTTTAACAAAAAAAAAAAAAAAAAGAGATGAGATCCCAAATCCAGAGAGCCATTATTAATGTTCCTTCCTCTTCCCGTTTTTGGTTGGGTGTGTAGAGGCCCAGTGGGGACGTAATTCAGGCTACGACCTCATGGGAATTTTGTCAACAAGGATAGTATATTTTGATAAGGACCAACACAGAGGCCCTCTTGCCTCAGCCTTCTGGACAAAGGGTGACTTCCTGGCAAGGATGCCTTTGAAATGTTTCCTTCAGGTTTCTCTTTTGAAGTCCTGGGATAAACAAAACCCTCCTTTAAATTCTTTCTGTTGTCTTTGATTGGTTCTCTTTTCCCTGTGGATAAAAATAAAATTTAAAATATTATAACTATTTCAGACACTGGTGGTTCAAAAAGCTCAAGTATCTCCATACAGGGCAGTTATGTGGTTATTGGGACCACGTGACCTTCTGATTCGTGGAAGGGGGTGTGACTCAGTCTGAAGCCCTGCCCAGACTTGTAGATTTAGGGTGGCACGGGGGTGAGGGAGGGTTGTGAGGGGATTTTGCTGCAACAGCTGCTGTGCTTTCCAAACTGTGAGAGCAACATCACCTTATGATTCCCATCAGTCTTCTCTCCCATTCCCACTTTAGTTTAAAAACTGTATTTAAAGAGGAAGAAATTATGTGCAGATAAAAATCGGAATTATTTTATCACCTGGCTAGGTACTTTTCAAACTGAGCCTTTTATGAGTCCAGAATAAGATGGAGGGATGCAAGTGTATAAATACCTATTTACATTTTAGAATAACCAGCTCCGTGGGTGTCATGTGAGTGTTGCACAAAATGTAACATTAGAAAAAAGAAATGTCAGCATATTTCAGAACATAAAACACTGGAGCAAGTTTGCTTACATTTCATCTGTAATAGCAGAAAAATTATCTCCTAATAGCGTATTCTGTTCCCACGGTTGGGCTGTCTTGCAGATGATCCTTTTATGGTTCTGAGTTGATATCAATAATCGCTGGGCCACCAGTTTCTTCATCTTTTTCGATTTTTACACCATCATTCTGCTCTGCAGCCTATTTTTTCCTTCGATGAGGTAGAAAATGAATTTCTCAGTGCCTGGCCCTGTAACAGCCCATAGTCAACTCCGGAAGTGTTTGCTAAATGAATAAATGAACGTAGGCACTTCACAGTCCGCTGAAAACAAGCAGGTTGAAGCACTTATTTGAGGCCCATTACCTCAGTAGTTTTGAACTGGAATTCTATTTTTTTGAATTGGGCAACCTTCTAAAACTCTGGAGGCATACATAAATTGTATTCTCATTGATTCTGTTAAATCTGTGAAAGAACCAAAGGATTATTTTGGCATGAACCATAAACCACTTGAAGTTTAAACTTAGAGATAAAGCTGAAATAGTTTAGTGCAAATGTGCAATATTGAGCTTGCTATATAATTTTTTACGCTTGTTCAATTGGAAGTGTGTTTACTTTTGATTTAAGTTAACCCTTTAGGGCCCTATGTTGCCTCAGCAGGAGGCAGAATCCTCTCCTCCCTCTTTCTGTAGAAATGACCACTTTGAAATAGGAGCCAAGCTGGAGAATTTATTCCTCCCTCCAGATGTCTACTGCTGGAACACAGCTCGTAAAGAGATTATGTCTCTGGAGGGGACCAGACTGCTGATATTATTTCTGACTTCAAAAATATTTCAGTGATAAAAATAGGGTTCAACATATGGAGTTGAGCTTTGTCGAGCAAGCACACCACACTTCCAGATAGAGTGATCCATCTACCCAAAACAATATTAAATATAGGTTATGATATATTTTCTTAACATTCTGCAAATAATTTACTCTCTCTGATTTAGAACGTCAACCTCAGAAGGGATCTCAGAAATCTAGCTGACGCACGAATCTTCTGCATCTATATCCAATGTCTCCCTAAATTACCATACTCTGTAAATGTCATTGCTTTATGAGATGCCTAATCTATATTTAGGGTAGATTTAAAAGTTGAATAGTTCTTTCTCACAAAAAGTTGAAATGTCTTTTCTCTATCTTTGGTCAGATGCTAGTTTGCCCAGACACTTTTTAATAGGCTTCTAAGAGATGGAGCTAGGACTGGTGGGTAGAATTTACAGGCTAGTTTTTATGATCAAGAATTTTGTACTGGTCAAAATTGTCTTGGCACGGAGGGGGCTGCTTCATTCTGGTGGGGATAATGAATTATCCATTACTGAAAGGGTTTGAATTAGGCTATATAATCAATAGGCAGGAATATTATAGAGGAGATTCAAACATCTGATGAGTGTTTGGGGTATTACAAGGATTCATCCGGTCCTGAGACATTATGATTCATTTTATGATATACTTCTTTAGATGTCTCTTCTGGACATCTCCATGTATGATATACTTCCTATGTGTTTATCAAACTGCCTACTTGACATTTCCGCTTGGATGTCTCACATTCAACATAATTAACCCCAAGCCCTTGATTCCTTCTTCCAATCCTGCTCATCCAACAGTCTTTTTCAGTTCAGTAAATGGTTCCTCTACATAGCAGTCAGAAAAATTCTTTTAACTCATTTACAGCTTCTCATCTCGCCTCCTGTCCACTTTCCCTGGAACGTTACTCTCTTCCTCCATATATCTGTATGTCTCGCTCCTCATTTCCTGGCCTCTGCTCAACCTCTTCATAGAGGCTCCCCTTGACCATGGTATCTGATGTAGCACTCCCTGTTACCCCTCCTTATTATCCTCTGTGCCTCTTTATTTTTCCATGAGAAACTGACATCACCACATATTTATTTGATGATTGTCTGTCTCTCCACTAGAATTTAAGCTTCTTTAGGAAAGAGAATGTCTTATATTGACTGCTACATCCTCAGTGGTTGGAACTATTTCTGGCCTACAGTAGGTATTCAATAAATATATATTGAAATGATAGAAATGAATGATAGAAATTTAATTTAAGCAGGAAAATAAGAGTAAAAATGTAACATACGCTATGTGTGAACAGGACAAAGGAAGAGAGAGAGTGCTTATGAATTTTTTATAGTAAAAGAAAATAATGATTTTGATGCCTGTTTGTAGAATTATTCTCCCAAAGCAGCCATCTTCCCATGAACCTCACAGAGTCGATTAGTGTGCATGATCGTTCTTGGCCTTCAGAAGGAATGGAGACATCGCTAACCTCACCAGCATTGGCTGCGATCCATTTTCCTAGGGAATATGGATCCCCAGATACACCAGATATCACATCTGGGTGACACTAATAGATGTTCAACAGTGAGGAGCAATCATTAATTTTATCTCTACGTCAGTCTTATAAGTAGAAGATAAATCTGTCTTTCATATCTAGAAGGCAAATAAAGCTTTCTTACTTAGTCTTCCCACAAATAGGATCTTCCTCATTTCAAACCCTCTGGGACTATGCTTTCTAACTTGTACAAATTGTTGTACAAATTAAGTTTCAGTCTTTGTTTAAATACAACAAAGCTCCTATCTCAATTAAACGTAAATGGGATGACAGAATCACTTTCAATTTTGTCACTAAAAATGGTAATTTCTTCCTTATTCTTTGCTTTAATAAAGTAGCTTTTGTCCTGAATAGTAATATCTGGTGGTTTATACATTTTTCTAAAATTACTATTGCCATATTTTATATACAATTTTCAGTTTAATAACAGAAAAATGGATATTCCTATGTAATAAGAGTTTTAAATGCCAGTGAGAAAAGCAATCAATTTTTGCTTTTCTTCAGACCCTAAATACATTATCTTACAACCCTCATAGAATTAAAACTTAAGAACAAGTTTTGTAGGAATTATTTATTTCAGTTCTTGGAGCCTCCTGTGGGTTGTTTTTTTTTTTTTTTTTTCATAAAAAGAAATGCATCTGGAAAAATAAAGAAAAATGTCTCTCGATTCCTCAAGGAATGAAGTTATTATTTTTTTAAAGTTACTTTTAGGGTTATGCACTGAATGGGAGGAAGGATGCTGTAAATCCATGGTTCATTCTGGAACACAATTTAACAACTCATAAAATATCAGACTCTTTGACCCAGTAGTCCCATTTCTAGGCATTTGCCCTAAGGAGATGTCACATAAGAATGAAAAGATGTAGGCATATGAATGTTTCTTATAAATCTGTTTTTAATATACAAAAATTTGAACCAACCCAGACATCTATCAATAGGAGACTGATTAAGTAAGTTATTGCACATAAATGCAATAAAATTCTGAAGCCATTAACTTGATGTAGCTCAATATTTATTGACATGGAGAGATGTTTGTGACATAGTGTTGAGTGGAAAAAAACAAGTGAAAAATGCTCTCAGCATGATTCCGTTTATGTAAAATTATATCCTTCTCTTTAGAAAGACATTCACTGAAATGTTATTTGTGGTTATTTATGGGTAATGAGATTTGGGTGATTTATTTTTTTCTGGGCATTTTTTGTTTTTAGATTTCTATTGTGTGTATGTATAATTTTAATTAAAATGCAAATTCATAAATGAATTTCTCATAATGAAGTAAAATCTAATAGGAAATGTATTTTTTAGGCCTATTTGTAGCAGCAAATATAACTGTAGTCAATTTGGGATCAGTTTAAGATAGGAAGAAAAAAATGGAAATAATGTTATATAAAGAATGTCTTAATGAGAACAAAATTTTAGAAAGCATTTTAGGAGATGATGTCATTTAAACCCAATCTGGAAAAAGAAAGATTTTCTTAAAATAATATTCCTAGAATTCTAAAAGCCTTTTCACTTCCAGTAACTTCTTATGAAAATCCTCTTTGAGATGGATATTTTAGAGCCTGCTCATCTGATACATAGTGATAAACTGAAGAGACCTTGGAGCATGTGGAGATCCTGGTATTGGAGCCAATGAAAATCCCTAGCATCCAAACCTTTTCTGGTGTCAAAGTGTTTAGCCGAATCATAAACTTTCTCATCTGATCATCACTGATTGCTGTCATGCTCATTATCTATAAATTTGGAAGCTTTTAAACTGTAAATTTTAAATGCAAAGAAATGGATTTTTAAATTGATTTCCATAGGTAAAGCCTAAAGCAATTGCTACTACACTTTTAAACAAGCTCCCAGGAACATTGTCATGAACTAAGAAGTTTGAGAAAAGTAGTTGAGAAAAGCTATCCAACTACAATGATGAAGACAATGAAAGGCATGCACATTCTCCAAGGTGGATTCCATGATACATTCAGGCTTATAGTCTTAGAGCACCAAAAATATCAAAGGAGCTGATACCATAAATCTCCTAGAAGAAAACATGGATAGGCAACAAGCTCTCTTTGACATTGGTCTTGGCAATGATTTTGAGAATCTGACACCAAAAACAACAACAAAATGAAAAATAAGGGGGACTATATCAAACTAAAAAGCTTTTGCATAGCGAAGGAAACCATCAACAAAATGAAAAAGCAACCTAGTGAATGGGAGAAAATATTTACAAATTAAATATCTGATAAGATGCTAATATCCAAAATATATAAAAAACTATAACTCAATATCAAAAACACAAACAATCCAATTAAAAAATGGCAGATCTGAATAGACATTTTTCCAAAGAAGACATACAGATGGTCAATTGTTTGAGCAATATAAAAGATGCTCGACATTGTGCTTTCTCACCTCTGTCAAATAAAATCTTTAAAAAAAGAAAACACTAACTCGAAAAGATATTTTGATGCTCAACACTATCTTGTAACTAACTTGAAAAGATATTCATTGCCTTATAGTTGTTGCAGTATTATTTACAATAGCTGGGCTATGGAAAAAAAAAACCCTAAGTGTCCATTGATGGACGAATGGATCAGAAAATTGTGGTGTACACACACACACACAGCACACGTGAATGCACATGCACACACACACACACTGAGTATCTTCCCATTTGTGACACCATGATGGACCTTGAAGGCATTATGTTAAGAGAAATAAGTCATACATCTATATGGTATCTCTTACATGTAGAATTAAAAAAAAATTTTTTTTAATACCAAGTTCATAGATTCACCAAACAGATTGGTGGTTACCAGGGGTGGGGTTGGGGAGTGGGAGAAACTGGTGAAGTGGGTCCAAAAAAACCACAAAAACAATAAATTGCCTTATCTTTTATATTATGTTAGCAAAGGGGAGTGGCTCTTCTTTTTGTTGCTTTTAAATTTATCTTTATTTGCATAGCTCTTGAAATTAGAGGACATGTGGGTTGTAGAAGTCAAGCTTGTAAGCTTGTAATCAATGTAATATAATGATATGTCATCTAATTGAGGTCTATTTAGCCTTTCTTTTCTTTATAATGGAGGTATAGAAAGTAATAAGGGAGAGTAGATTAACTGGTGATATTTTATTATTCAAGTCTAGCATGAAAATCAATTTCCCACTGATTTAATTTAGTTCTATGTAGCAGGAAGTGGATAACTAAAGAAAGGGATTATAGTGTTAATTATAGATTCTTTCCTTAGTAATTTATTGTTAGAAACCAATAAATATTTATTCATTACTCTGTGGAAAAGTTAAATCTCCTCATATAAAATTTTCTTTTTCCCTAAGTGATTTTCATAGTCCCAGTGTATATTTGCTGGTTGGTGAAAAAAAAAAATGACCTAGTATAGGGAAAGATCTTTCCTCTCTTCTCAGAGCTTCAGTAAATGAATATCTAGATTAAAGATTTTGCAACTTGTCCCCACATGCAACAGGGGAGCTGAAACACATCTTTTCTAAAGGAGGATCCTCGAGACCTCAGTTCTGCTAGGCGTCATGGAGAGAGTGGTCCAAGTTCTCCAAAGGACTGGTGTACACAAAATAATTGATATTCTCTTTTCTTCAAGCATTCTTGGATTGTATACCCTTGCAGAGATGCCCTAGTTTTGGAGCCACCACAATTATACTAATTGGATCAAATAGTTTAACAAATATAACATGCTTAGAATAGCTCCTAAAATATTTTAAGTCTTCGGTAAATACTAATTATGATATAGACCAATAATTGCTTCTCTGAGACCAGTGGGGTCAGATGTATTTTGGAAGTCAGAATTATTTAGACTTTAAAACAGAAGTAAGGTGGATATACTGCATCTTAACATCTCCAGCACCCCCAAATCAAATTACATTAGTATTTCTGCAGTGAAACACATTCACACAAAGCTATCATACACAGCCTCATGTTAATTCAGATCAGATTGTGCCACAGAAAAACTATTTTAAAACTTTTGGTTTTTAGAGTTCTTTTTATTTTGTAATTATGGATAAGGAATTGCAAACCTGTATTATTATTTTTTTAAACGTATATTTCATTTTAAAAACAGTTTTAGATCCACAACAAAATTGGGTGGAAGCTTCAGAGATTTTCCATGTATCTTCTGTCCCCACACATGCATAGCCTTCCTGTTATCAACATTCCCCACCAGACTGGAAGATTTATTACCTTTGCTGTACCTACAATGATAAATCATTATCACACAAAATCCATGGTTTACATTATAGTTCTTTCCTGGCGTTGTGTATCCTATGGATTTGGATAAATATATAATGACATGTAACCACCATCATACAGAATATGCCCTAAAAATCCTCGGTGCTCCACCTGTTCATCTCACCTCCTCCCCCACCCTCTGGCAACTGTTGATCTTTTTTCTATTGCCATAGTTTTGTCTTTTCCAGAATGCCATAAATTGGAATCACACGGTATTTAGAAGCCTTTCAGATTGGCTTATTTGGCTTAATAATACACATTTAAGTTTCTTCCATGTCTTTTAATAGCTTAATAGCTTATTTATTTTAGCATTGGAAAATATTTTATTGTCTGAATGTACCACACTTTGTTTATTCATTCATCTACTGAAGGACTTTTTGGTTGCTTCCAAGTTTGGGTAATTATGAATAAAGCTTCTACAAACATCCATGTGCAGGTTTTTGTATGGATGTAAGTTTGCAGCTCCTATGGGTAACTACCAAGGAATGTAACTGCTGGGTTGTATGGTGAGAGTATGTTTGGTCTTGTAAGAAACTGCCGAACTCCCTTCCAGAGTGGCTATACCATATTGCATTCCAGCAGTGAATGAGAGCTCTTGTTACTCCATACCTCAGCAACATTTGCTATTTTAATTTTCATTCAGTTCAAAATATTTTTAAATTTCTCTTGAGACTTCTCCATTGACTGATATGTCATTTAGAAATATATTGTTTAACTCTCAAGTATTTTGGTATTTTCCAGCTATCTTTCTGTTATTCATTATATCTTTCTGTTATTGATTATTTTTTCTGTAACTGATTTCTGTTTTGGTTTAATACCATTGTAGTCTGAGAGTAGACATCATATGATTTCCATTCTTTCAAATTTGTTAAGGGGTGTTTTATGGCCCAGGATTTGGTTTATCTTGGTGAATGTTCTATATGAACTTGAGAAGAATACGTAGTTTGCTGTTGTTGGATAAAGAAGTAGTCTGTACATGTCTGTTATATCAAGTTGATTAATATGGTTTAGTTCAACTATGTCCTTACTAATTTTCTGCCCACTGGATCTGTCCATTTCTGATAATGCGGTGTTGGAGTCCCGAGCTATAACAGTAGATTAATCTGTTTCCCCTCACACTTCTATTGGTTTTTGCTTCGTGTATTTTGATGCTCTGTTGTTAAGCACATTCATGTTAAAGGTTATTATGTCTTCCTGAAGAATTGACCTCTTAATCATTATGTAATGGCACTTTTTTTTTAAAGATTTTTTTTTTTTTTTTTTTTATTCGACAGAGATAGAGACAGCCAGCCAGAGAGGGAACACAAGCAGGGGGAGTGGGAGAGGAAGAAGCAGGCTCATAGAGGAGGAGCCTGACGTGGGGCTCGAACCCGGAACGCCGGGATCACGCCCTGAGCCGAAGGCAGACGCTTTAACCGCTGTGCCACCCAGGCGCCCCTGTAATGGCACTTTTTATCTCTGATAACTCTCCTTGCTCTGAAGGCTGTTCTGTCTGAAATTAAAATAGCTACTCTTGATCTCTTTTGATTAGTGTTAGCATGGTTTATTTTTCCCCATCAATTTATAATCTATATGTGTCTTTTTATGTAAAGTATGTTTCTTGTAGACAACATACAGTTGGGTCTTGTTTTTTGATCTATCCTGACAATCTCCTGTCTTTTAATTGGTGAATTTAGATCATTGACATTCAAAGTGATTATTGATACGGTTGCATTAATATCTTCCATATTTGTCACTGTTTTCTATTTGTTGCCTTTGTTCTTTGTTTCTACTTATTAAGTAATAATGTTGTTTGTTACTGTTATTCTTACTTATAAGTTTCTACTTACGCCTTTTGTGATTTTGAGCATTTTCTGTGATTCAGCCTTTTTCTTATTTCTTAGCATATCAGTTATACTTCTGTTTTTACATTTTTTAGTGTTTGCCCTAGAGTTTGCAATATACATTTACAACTAATCCAGGTCTACTTTCAAATAACACTATATCATTTTGTGGGTAGTGTGAGTACCTTATAATAACAAAATAATCTTAATTCCTTCTTCCCAATTACTTGTATCATTTCTATTATTTATTTCATTAAGTATGTGTGTGTACATATATAGAGAGATATATATGTATTCTTACATAGCATACATAATCAAATACATTGTTTCTATTATCTTGAACCAATTGCTATCTGTTACATCAATTGGGAATAAGAAAAATAAATGTGTTTATTTTACCCTCTCTTATTCTTTCTTCAGTACTCTTCCCTTCTTTATGTAGACTGAAGTTTCTGACCTGTATTGTTTTCCTTCTCTCTAAAAAACTTCTTTTAATATTTCTTGTCAGGTAAGTCTACCGGCAACAAATTCCCTCAATTTTATTTGTCTGAGAAAGTCTTCATTGCTCCTTCATTTATGAAGGGTAATTTAATAGGGTACACAATTCTGTGTTGGTGCTTTCTTCCCCCCTCTCAATTCTTTCAATATTTCATTCCACTCTTGCTGGCATGATTTTGGAGGAGAATTTGGATGTAATTCTTACCTTTGCTTCTTTATAAGTAAAATGTTTTGTCTGTTTGGCTTCTTTCAGGACTTTTTTTTTATCATTGATTTTCTGTAGTTCAATATGCCTAAGTGTACTTTTTTTGTTTGTTCTGTTTTTCTTGTCTTCTTTTTTTATCCTGTCTTTTATTCTCTGTGCTCTTGGATCTGTTCTCTGGTGTCTGCCATTAATTTGGGAAAATTCTCAGTCATTATTGTTCAAATATTTCTTCTGTTCCTTTCTCTTTTTCTTTTCATGTGGTATTCTCATTACACATATGTTGTACTTTTTTGTAGCCATGTCCCACAGATCTTGTATGCTCTGTTCTGGGTTTTGTTTTGTTTTTTTTTCAGTTTATTTTTCTATTTGCTTTTCAGTATTGGAGGTTTCTATTGAAATATTCTCAAGATTAAAGATCTTTTCTTCAGCTGTGTCTACTTTACTAATAAGTCCATCAAAAGCAGTCCTCATTTGTTAGGTTTTTTTTTTTTTTTTTGTCTCTAGCATTTTTTGCTTGTTTGCTTGAATTTCCATCTCTCTCTTTACAATTGCCTATCTGCTTTTGTATGTTGTCTGCTTCATTCATTAAAGCCCTTAGTATATTAATCGGTTTTTAAATTTTCTATTTTTTTATTTTAAAAAAATATTTATTTATCTGACAGAGAGAGAGCATAAGCAAGGGAGCAGCAGAGGGAGAGGGAGAAGCAGGCTCTCTGCTGAGCAGGGAGCCTTACATGGGGCTTGATTCCAGCACCCTGGGATTATGACCTGAGCCAAAGGCAGATGCTTAACTGACTGAGCCTCCCAGGTACCTGAATTGGTTGTTTTAAATTCCCAGTCCAATAACTGTAAATACTGCCATAAATACCTACCTGAGTCTGCTTTTGATGCTTTTTCTGTCTCTTCAAAATGTGTTTTTTGTCTTTTAGTATGCCTTGTAAAATTTTCTTGGTAGCTGGTCTTGTTGTACCAGGTAAAAGGGACTGCTATAAATAGGCTTTTAGTAATGTGGTGAGGCATGGGGGAAGGGGAAGTGTTCTGTAGCACTATAAGTAGATAGGTCTTTTAGTGAATTTATGCCTTTGGACTGTGAACTTCACAAGTGCTTCTCAGTTGTTTCCCACCCCCTCCTCCATTTTAGGTGGGACAGAATGGCTAGAGTTAAGTACTTCCTCCCACATGGAAGGCTAGAGAGAGCTGGAATTATGTATTTCCCTTACCCCAGGTCAGTTAGGCTCTAATAATACTCCAACAGGTTAGGCTCTGGTTATGTAGTTTCTCCTGAGTGCAGAAGTTTTAAGAAGAATAGTTCTTGTGTATTTGAAAATGATTCTTTTCCCCCTCCCCCCAGAAACTTGAAGGGATCTTTCTCTGCTATTTACTATGAGAATTTGGTATAGTTCCAGAAGATAAAACTCACATAAGTGTGGAGGCCTCCTGTTGACTCCCCCCCACCACAGAGATTTTGTCTCTCAGATTTGTCCACACTGAGCCTCTAGCAATTGATCAATTACACTTTAGGTTTCCCTGCCCCAGCATAGAGATAGAGGATGAGAATAAGCAAACCACAGCTGGAGCCATTTGTGAGACTAAGGAGATTGTAATTAGGATGATTTTACCTTCAAGCAATGACAAACTCTTATTTGAACTGGCTGAAACAATAGTAAATGCATCACATGATGAAAAGTGCACAGACAGAATGGGCTCCAGGTGCATTATATCAATGCCTTGGCACTCTCTTTGCTTCTTTGTGATGTTTGGTCTCTGATTCTGTTAGTTTTATCTTCAGGTGTTCATGACTTGACAACATCTAGAAGAAGAGGAATTTTCTCATCCAATTTTTTTTTTCAAAGAGTGGATAGATCTTTAACAGAACTGCCCCCTGCAATCCCTCAGTGCGATATTTACTCACTTCTCATTGGTTAGATAAAGTTAGATGCCTGTTACCAAACCAACTGGCTGATGCTGATTATATAAGGTAAATCGATGTTAGTGAGTCAACAACTGATGACAGCAAGAAAAGATTAGCCTCCTTAAGCTTTAAAGTAGGCAGGGTTGTTCATGTCATTTTGCTTCATATGAAACACTGGTTAGTGTCATCTTGGTCACTGGTGAAGCGGTGTGCGGTGACAGTTTAAAGAGTACAAGAGACCTGCAAAAAAGTACAGGGATTGGCCTTGGAGGCCACCCTCTACTGCAGAACGTCTCCTTAGGCAATTCTTAGTTCTTGTAGAGTTCCATCCTGTGATGCTTGTAACTCCAGCAGGAAGACTGTGGCTCTTGGTTAAACTCATGTTTATTCATTGAGTTAGACTCAATCAACTTGAAAGCTTGCCCTCATGTCCAGTTTATTTTACATTGGTTACAGCAAAGTTTCACAAAATGAGTTGGTTAGTGAGGAAGAGAAGATGGTGTTTTGGTCACGAGATTGGAAAGCCCACCAGCTAGTGCTTAGTTGGCATAATCTTAACGCTTTTCTCTAAATAATTGTGGGTAAACTGTTAAAGTAGCAGAAATGACTGGGTTCTGAAGTAAGAATCCAGCTTTGCCATACTCAAGGTAAACTCTGTGCTAATGTGGAAAAATCAGGTGACATTAGGAGCTAGTAAGGACAATCTTTAGTTCAAATTTAACTTCAAAACTTTTTTCCTTTTACATTAAATGCTTCTGGCTAAAAGTATTAATGCATCTTACCTTTAATGTGGTGAGAATTTTTCACATGCTCAAACTTTAACCACACAGTTTAGTAATCTCTTAAGTCTTGTTTACATCAATTTATTCAGCTTAAGAGTTTAGTAGAGTAGTAAAATGAAGACACCAAGAAGAACAGTATTCATCATCCAAATGTTCCATCAGAGAACTTTAGTTTTTCCTTTTGGGACATGCCAGTAGGGAATAATAAATGCGCTATCTTGTGTATTTTGATATTTTCAAGTTCATCCCAAGTTTCTAGCATACACTATCATAAAGGTCAAGCTTTCGAGGGTATTAATTATTTTTCAATGGTGACATTATCCAAGTTTATAAATATGAAATAATCCCCGTAGTCAGAATCACAAGGGTAGAATAAATGTAAGAGCAACCCTTTCCCATAATCAGATCAGAGCTGTAGAAAATCTTTTTAAAGTTAAATATAAACTAAAAAAGGCAAGTAAACCAAAAAAGAATAAAATATGCCTTGGGTTAGAGGTGCTTTCTGGTTAGGGTTTAGTTAGCGTTAAGCTTAAGCAGGAAATGCTTCTACCTAAGACTATGAGTAATTTATATCAGGCATTGTTTTAAGCATTTTTTCTGTAGTAATTAATTTAAGTCTTTCAACAATCCTATGAAATAGGTACTATTATCCTCATTTTGTAGATAGAAGAAGTGAGATACAACAAGGTTAAGTAAAGGATAACATAGCTGATAAAGGGTGAGGCCAAGATTTGAAACCAGGCAATTGGGTAGTGGTGCTCATATATCAAACATTACCTAATTTGGCCCTGGATGGGGTAGGATAGCTGTCTGAAGAAAGTAGCTCCCGTAATGCTCAGAATCTTCAGTAATGCAGTGTTAGGTGCAGGACTGCTTAGAATTTTAGGGCAGAGATTATAGAGCCAGACCCCTACCACTTAGTAGCCAGGTGACCAATGGGTAGGTTACTTAACTTCTATTTGTTCTGAACTATAAAACTGAGCTAATCATTTCATCTAACTAGTCCCCAAATTCAGTACGCACAAGATTCATAAGAGATTGTGATTTAGTAAGCTGTGTAGGGTCCAGGAATCTGCATTTTAAATAAGCATCTCAAGTAATTCTGATGCAATCTATCTTTAGACACCCTTTGGGAAATACTGAATTCTGTCTCCTGGGAGAGGAGAGACCAGGCCTGTAAAACACTGGGCAGTCTTGGCACATGATTGGTGGATGGAAATGGCAGCTTTTACCTATTTCATGTTGCCAAGGCAGATCTAGGTCAGAAGAGAGCGGGGAGTCTCAGATCTCAGGAGATACTGCAGACAAAGGGACATGTATGTTAGGATGATAGTGATGATGAAGAAGATGAAGGTGGTGATCGATATGCTGGTACCTTCCTCTCTGGGAGAGGTACTATAAGGAAGAGAAGAACGAGAAGAAGACCAATTCCTCTCATTCTCATTCCCAAATCTTAAAAGGATTTCATTCGGTTTGCCTTCAGGTTTAACAAAAGAAATCTATTTTGAGGGTCCCTCTGCTCATTCTCTCTTCATATTTCCTTACGTACTTGCACATGCCAATTTCCTCTACTAGAAGAAATCTTTCCCTCTACAGCTTAATGTGAAAAATGCAAATGTCTAGATGAGGTAATGTTTTGTTTGACTGTGTTTCAGCAGCCATTTAACAAACGCATATACCCACTTAATAAATCCTTCCTTGTTTTGATAGGGCAAAGTAGTGAAGGAAACTGGAGCTCTTACCATTTCTAAAACAAAGGAAGGAAATCCATGAGGATGGGGAAGCAGGATAAGGTGCAGAAAGAGTCTGAAGCTGGCATACTAACTACACACTTGTCTAACTTTGATTGACTTTGTTCTTTCAGCTGGGTTGGTGCCCTTTGGAGTCCTAGAGAAGGGTACTTTTGTCATGTAGGTGCAAACACAGCCAGCTCTTTTGCATAATTTATGAACTTAAACTCAATTTTTTTCAAAGGACTTTCTGACGGGGGCAGCTTCTTATTGTGGTGTAATGTCTTGGCCACAGAAATATAGCCCAGGAATGGATCGACAGCCTCTCTTATCATAAATAAATGTTGTGGGTGTATTTTAAGACCAAGATAACAACTTTTATACTACCACCAAAATATCTTGAAGTAGAACATTCATAAATGGTATTCAATTTCTTTCATGTATGTTAAAAATCATGGTGCACGGATATATATTGGAAGTCCTCAGGAACTGGGTGCCTTTGAATTTCGGTGGAAACCAGAAGGAAGTTTCCAAGCCCCCAGTAGTACAGCGTGAAGTCTGGAATTAGGCTCACTAGGTGGGGGATTTGTATGACCTTTTGCAAATTACTTGATATCTCTAAAACTTAGGCTTTTTATCTGTTAAATGATGAGTCATGAGAATTTAACAAAATAGTGCATGTAAAATGCCTATTCCAGTACCTGGTACATAATACAGAGATATTTAAGATGTAGCAGCTCTTATTATAATTTCTTAAATTTTTGTTTTCTCTGTACTAGACCATCAATTGGTTATATGTTCAGGCAATTTTACATTAAAATTCATATTCTGTTTTAGTTTCTAAAATTTTGTGTATATTTTGGTTCATGGTATTTGAAAATATATAACAAATACCATAATCAACACTGATCTGATTTTGAGCATTAGAATCACTTAGAAAACACCCTGATGCTTGAAAGTGCAGCAGGCATATTGTAGCCATCAGACCACATGCATGAGAACAAATTATAATGTCTAAACGCGGTGAAAGAGAAAAACTGGCAGAGCCTGGGACACTTACATAATCATTGAATAATTATATTAGCCCTGCACTGCCTACCTCTGTACACCTTGTTATATCAGAAAAATTAACCCCTATTGAATCACTGTAGTTTGATTTCTGTTACTTGAAGATGAATACATTCCTGTCAATTAATAAAGACTAAGCTATTCTGGGTGAGATAGGAGGGCTGTCCCCCCTGCTCTTCTCTAGAACAGATGATTCAGCTGACAAGATGAAGTATGGTTGAAAGTAAATGCAGACTAGGTCATTAAAACTCATGGGACTGGAGTGGCCAGAGGATCTTTTAAGAACTACAATGCTTGTTGTTCAAAGTTGTTTGCAGTGTTGTGCTGTTGTCGGTAAAATGTATTAACCTTATTAATATTTTATTAATGCAATCTTGTAGAAATTAGGGTTGAATTTCTTACCTGGATCAAAAAGATATATAACCAAGAGAACATATGTGGAAGAGGAGTCCCAAGGTCAAGTTGACATTTGTAATAAAAGTCTATGCAGAGTCCACAGAAATTTAGGGGTGGGCTCTACCCTTGCACAGGGGGTGGTACTTAGGGTTGAGGTTTGGACCGATTTTACTTGAGTGTTGGAGTTGGAAGGCTTTTGGCTGACATTTGAATTGCATGTCTTTAACCTGATGGTTAATAGCAAATTGGCCAAATTGAAGAATCTTAACAGTGTACTTCTGTATCAGAATGCTTTTCAATATGTTTTATTCTTCCTCTTCTAAATAGGAGACAATCTAAAAATAAAATGGTGAATTGATGCTTTTCATGCTATAAAAGTACACAAATGATGAAGAGTGCCATTTGTGTTAATGCCATACATTACCCCACCCAAACTCTATTCTTCCAGTTGGGCAAGTTGGAAAGTTAAAACTCCATTTCCTAGACTCCCTTGCAGTGAGGGTTCTGGATGTGAATTCAGGTCTGCCAAGAGAGATCTGAAAGGTAGAAGTAAGATTAAAAACCATCTTCCTGTGGTTCTTGACTACTTCTGCTAACTTGTAAGATTCTAGAAGTGCTAACCTTTCTCACAGCGGCATTCCAGGGTCTACTCTCCAGTTTCCTGGATGTTTAGGGGCAGTTGCAACATTAGCAAAAGCCATTCCTATTTGTGAGGATGGTGTCCTCCTCCAGGTATGAGTCCCCATGGCGACACAGAATCTGTGACTCTGCTCCCTTCTGGCTATAGATGATTAGAGACCAGTGCATATATTTAGCTAGGCCAATCAGAGTCTCTCTCTCCTGTGATTCAGAATTAGAACATATATTCTAGTTCTGTGGTCCTCAAATTTCAGGTGCATAAGGATCATGAGGAGCTTGGGAAAAAGGAAGAATCCAATGCTTCACTTCTGGTGGGATCCAGAAATGTCCATTTCAACAAGGATCTCCATGAGATTGAGATGCAGATCACACTTTGAGATATGGTTAATGTTGGGCAGGTCAATGGAGAGGTCATGGGGACCCAGGACTTAAGCAATCATTGTCTGCCTGCAAAAGCAGAGAAAAGTGACTCTGCAACTTTAGACAAGTTGGCATGAAGGAGAAGGAAAGACAAGAGGCAGAAAGAGAGAGGTGGATGGGGGAAGAAAGGAGAGACAGAGAGGAAGAGAAGGGTCCCTTGGTTCTTGCTATTCTTGGTCTCAGGTAGACCCTTCTGAGTCCTGGCTACACTGTCTGACTGGGATGTCATGTTATTACCTAATTTTAAAATACCACTTTTATGTGAATTGAATAGTTCTCTCCTTTTTTAAAAAAAGAAAGATTTTATTTTAGAGAGCAAGGAGCAGAGGGAGAGGGACAAGCCGACTCTGTGCTGAGTGTGGAGCCCAATGCAGGGCTCAGTCTCACAACCCTGAGACCATGACCTGAGCCAAAATCAAGAGTTAGACACTTAACTGACTGAGCCACCCAGGAGCCCTGAACAGTTTTCTCTTTATCTTTCTCAAAGAGAAAATGTTGAATCTATTCTTGCGAATCTTAAGAATTCTTATGAATCTGCCAAAGATATTTTGATTATGTTGTATATTATAGGTATGAAAAGTTATTTTTAAAGGTCACTTACATGTATCTCAATTGTGAAGCCACCACTGCCCCTAAACACTCCAGAACCTGGAGCATGAGCTCTGGAATTACCCTATTTTAGAGTTTCATATTTCCACACCAACAATAATGTAACAGAAGCTACAATGTGTTGGGTATATATTGTTACCAGTCTTCTGAGTTCTGCACTATAGGTGAGGTCAGTTAGGCTTAGAGAAATGGATAACTTCCCCAAAATACATGACTAGTAGATGCTAGTTACAAAATTTGAACCCAGGCCATTAACCCTATCTCCCCATGTTCCTGCTTCACAAGCGCGCATTGGAGATATGTAAGTTCCCACCTCACAGACCTTGCATTCTCATGGAGAGAAATGACAATAAAGAAAATACTCTAAGAGCTAGGAAGAAAAGTCTTCTCTTAGAAGTAAAAATCTTTTTCTGCTCTCTAAGGTAAACAATGTGAGCATTATGAGATCGTGTACTTTCTCATTTATCTGATATCCAGCCCCATCATGAATTTTAGAATTCTTTCTCTTATGTTTTTTATCTCTACTCAAACTCAATGCTAACTTACTCAGTCCATTTTTTTTTTTCTGTAAAGGACCAGATAGTAAACATCTTAGGTTTTTAGGCCATCACTCTACTGCTGTAGTGTGAGAACAGCCATAGGCGATACACAAACAAATGAGCATGGTTGTGTTTCAGTAAAACTTTATTTACAAAAACAGACTGCAGGCTAGGATTGCTGGGGCTATAGCTTGCCAACTCCTGGTCTATAGTACTGAGAAATTGCTAAAAAAAGAGAACTATATATAGCTACCTAAATTCCTACGAACTTGGTAGAGATTTCAGTAACTTTAATTTAAGGGTGGTTCAGAAAAAAAATGAAATAACAATTTCTAAAGAATTACATCCCATTCTTTGAATTACATCCACTCCTACTTTTCCTTTGCACTCAGATATTGAAGAGTATCAGAATACAAGAAAAGAAGGAAAAAGCTTAGGCATGCCAGGCACACTGGAATTACAGTGCTAGCTGAAGGCTGCTGTGAACACAATGTGGTTTATAGTATTTTGCAATAAAATAAATGTTGAAGTTATTCCAGGAAATACTGTAACCGTCATACAGCTGTAACCAAGTAGAGCCAATTTAGTCAAATAAAAAACAGTGCACTGGAGTGCAATTTAGCATATTATGAAAGATTTTCATGAACTTGGAAGCCTGGTTATGACCATGGTGACTAGACCCAAGAGAAGCCAAAGGCATTTTACTGGATACTTGAAAAGAAAGAAAAAGGGCAAGATTGCATTAGGAATAATCAGCCCTCCTGTTTATTGTGGATATCTAGTCCATTACAAGAAATATTAAGATAGAGCAAAGTAGAAATACTTGAACAACATTAACCGGTGAGGTTGCTACATAGAAGGAGGGGATTTTTACTTTGGGAGGGTACCTACATCTGGCTACCCTGAAGAGCTGTGGCATTGGTAAGGTATGTGAAAGGGGGAAAGGCACTCAAAAGGAGATAGATAAAAGATTTAACCCACTGTCGTAGTGGGCAGATTACTATACAACTACTGCACCTCAAGATTCTAGGACAAAGCAGAATTTAGGACCAGGCAGGTCTTGAAGATCTAGAGACATTGTCTTCCTGCAGGAGACCCCTCAGGGAGGCTCATTCCTTTGAGATGGTCTCTCTGGTTGTTGGGCTGATCCCAAGCCTGTCATCTCATCAGGAAAAACAAGGATAGATGTTAACTTCATGTGATCCAGGACCATATAGATGGCGTCATTGCCTCGGCTGCTGGAGATAATTGGATGAGGCTATCTCTCAGTGATGGACACTACTTGTCAGTTGTAACATGATCCAAGTTCTTTTCACTCTATGAAATATCCAAGCTGGTCTGTGGAGATATTTTTTCTTTATCTGGGTTTCCTCTCCCTGATGAGTGGGCAGAATGAGCCTAGAATTTAATATTTGTGGTTAGTACTTGGGACTGACAGTAAAACGTGCATTAGAACTTGGAAACAGGGAAATGCTGTTGCTCTCCTGGAGTTAAATTAGTAAAATAACACAAGTAACACATGATGGATGAATACCTTAAAAAAAAACCTAGGTGTGTCAAAGGTCAAAAGGGGGAATGGCAAGCACTGGAGATTAAATCAAATCCAGATGGAATGTGAGAGAAAGGGATACCCTAACGTTACTGTTATACTTGAAGGACTTCTCTGGGAACAAGGAGGATGGGGGAGTTAAGCTGGAGAGAAGAAGGACATCCTGAAAAGTAAGAATTGTCTATGTGTCACCAGCTTTGCCCTTTAGTAAGGATGCTCTGACCAGCTGAGATGAAAATTCCCACCCAATTGACTATTACATTGATGTGATTATTGTCATAGGGTTTATTCGTTGTGCTGAGTGCTTTATGTCATAACATCACTCAATCCCAATAAAACCCTAGGTGATTATCATTACCCCCACTTAGGCCTGGGTTCACCAAGGCTGAGAGAGGCTCAATAATTTATTCCATATCTCACAGCTAGTTTGTGGCTGAGCTGGGACTTGAGCCCAGACTGTCTGAAATAGAAGACCAGACTCTGAATTTCCTGCTCTAGTGGTTCTCCTGTATGCATGTGTGTTTCCCTCACCCAGAGGTGGGGAAATTAGGCCACCACAGACTGATCCCACTGGCCTTCAACATCATTCAACTAACATACTCATTTTTTAAAAAGAGTTTATTTAGAAAGTATCATAGTGTAAACAAATTGTATCACTTGGGTTTTCTTTTAGTACCAGACCCATGATGCAAAGCTGAAACCACTCATGAGGGTTGTGCTTCTCTGGAAAGTTGGGTGGTTGTTGTTTTTTTTAAAGAACATTTGTGAACCATACGTAATTAATAAAGATTTCCTTTAAGGCAAAGGCTGGCCAAGATCCTGCTCTGTTGTCTTCTGCTGCAGACAGCAGAAGTGGTCTCGTTTCTCAGATTCCCACCATCAGTTACTATGTGTCCGCTGAGCATACCTCCCAAGCATGGTAAGTGGGCAAAGAGTGTTGGAAATGAGGGCTTGTTAGGAGAATAACTATGGCAAAGAACATATAGGTACATATCTTAAGGGAGCCTAGTCTAACGGTGCTTCTTTTTAAGTGTGACAGTAAAAATATTTAACAACTAGGGGGTGATAGCACTGTGGCTGGTCAGCCCTGACCCAGCCCTGCCTGCTTCACTCTTTGGTCTTGAGTTCAACTTAATCCCACTCTTCATATAGGGGAGAGGTGACTTCTTCCAGGGCAGGCAAAGTACAGTAAGCTTCTAAAACAAGTACTTAGAAGCAGAATCTGAAGCGCTTCCAGCTTGGGCCCTGCAGCAGGGCTGGAGGACCTCCTGGGTCCTGATACCTGACCTGGCAAAGGTCACCTAGGTTCTCTTGCCCCATGTGGCAAATACAACTTGAGTCTTTCTGAGTTCTTGCCTATATCGGTTGGGGTAGACAAAACCACAATGCCTCAAGCACAGTAGAAGTGTATTTCTCTCTCAGTCAACAACTGAAACAAGGTTAGCAAGTGACTTTCCTCCCTGTGGAGAGCCAGCAAGTCAAGTTCCTTCCCTCTTATGTCTTGACCAGCCCCCTTCCAGTCTTCTTTTCACTTGTAACAAGCTGACTAAAGGGGAGAAGAAGTGATGGAAGAGGTTTTGAATCAGACACATGAGTTCAAATATGAGCTCTGCCATTTGCAAGCTACAGCCCAAGTGTGAACCCTCTGAACCTCAATTCCTCATCTGAGGGTTAAATGAGGTGTCACGTGTGGAGTGCAGTCCTCAGCTCAATAAGTAGTAGTTATTTTTTATTAGGTACCTGGCATACTTTCCTATAAACCACTCTGTGACATTAGTATAATCCCCATTTTACAGAGGAGGAAACGGAGGCCACACAGCAGGTAAATGGCAGAGCTGGGACGGTAATCTAAAACACAGGCTCCTAACCATTGAACAATACTTTCTCGTAAGTGGGGGAATAACTGACCTCTGGCATAAGAGAACTGAGTTCCTTTCGCTCTTTTTAAAATGTTTTCAATATTAGCTAGCAAATCACTGGCAAACTGGCAGATGACTCTCCTTTTCCCATCTACCCTAGGTCTGAAGAAAGGCAGGCTGCCTTCAGTAAATTGTATGCCATCAGCAGCCCACTGGCGAACAGCATATGGAAATGCTTGCTGACGCAGACCAAAAGTGAACTTGAATAACTTTTGTTTCATTTCCAAAAGAGACCTTTTAAAATACTTCCTTTTAGAAAGCAACTACCAGAAAAGGTTATACTTTAAGAAAACAAGTTTGGATGATGAGGATTTTTTTTTAAATATTATTTTACTTTTTACAACTTAGAAACCATATGGAATTTCCACTTTCACATAGCTCATAAATGACTTTGCCTGGTTTTCTTGAAACTTGATCCTACAAACTCCAAACTCAGCAAAGTCTGAAGATGAGTTGGTGTCTGGAACTGATATTCCAAAGGCTAGCTTGTGATACAGGATAGATTGTTCAGGAAGGAAGGAAGGCTTATAGATTGCAGGGATTGGGACATCTTTTTCTGCTATCAAGTTCTGACCTGATCTTACCTCTCAAAGCCCTAATAACTTTTCTATTTCTGGACTTAAAAAGTACTCTGCTTGTCATTAACTTTTGACATTTCCAAGGAATGAGGACAATTAGTACACTGCCCTAAGAGCATTTTTATGCCACGATCTAAGTGCAAAGCAGGAAAGTTGAAAAAATACAGAGGCTCCCTAGTCATCTAATTATTTGATGTCTTTTGAATTAATATTTTTTTTAGTTATTCATCATTTGTTTAATGGGGGTGTGGTTGTAACTGAGAAAAGTAATTTTTGTTTTTTCATTTAAGGGTATTTTCTACTTTGGCATGAGTAGAAGCAACATACATTTTGTCGGTTACATAACAAAGCTGTGAAATCTAGAGGTAGTTGGCACATATTTCTAATGCATTCCTATAATATTTGGGTGAATCTTTATGGAGATTCTCAGTCTCGTTCTGAATACTAGTATCAGTTAGCAATTGCTAAGTAACAAATCATCCCCAAATATAATGGATTAGAACAGCCATTTGTTTTTACTCACTAGTGTCTGGGTCTACTGGGCTGGGCTTGCCTGATACTGGCTGAGCTTGTTTAGTGTTTGCTTTGAGCCAGTGGGTTGGTTGGGAGCTGCCTGGTTTAGAAAGGTCTCTGCATGAATCAACTCTTCACCAGATGTCTCTCATCTTATACCTGGGTAGCCTAGATTTTTTCTCATGGTGGCAGCAGAAGTCCAAAGTAGAGAAAGATCACACATACACAGTCTCCTATGGTATTGCTTACATGTCACCACTTCTACTTCATTCTTTTAGCCAGAGTAAGTCACAGGCTAGCCGGATTTAAGGGATGGGGAAATGGACTTTCTCAGATGATATGAAGAACTGCAAAGTCACATTGCAATGAGCATGGATATATAAGGGTGGATGGAGAACTGGGGCTATGTGCACAGTCCATCTACCCTGTAACAGTAATATTATAAGTAAATGAAGTTTGTCTTTGGTAACTCACCGTTCCCATTCCTATAGCATATGTTAGTTGAAAGCTTAGCAGATTTCAAGTCCAAGACCAGACTCAAGTTCCGGCTCTGCCATTTCTTTCCACCAGTCATTCTGCTCTCTGAGCATCAATTTGTTCATCTTTAAAATACTGTGATGACATCAGTCCACCTGCCTTCTGGATTTTTTGTTGATGCAATATACACTCTCATGTGTTTAATAAATAAGGTTAAAAAGAGACCCTTTCTCTTAGATGTTCAAAGCCTTTATGCTGGTTCTTGGCCTCTGAAGCCCCTCCACCACCCCCACCCCCCACCACCTGGTCCCCACTGCATGCAAATATCTTTGCTCTACTTAGGTTTGTCTTTCCAAACCCTCCTCCACCCTGTTCCGGACCTGTCCCAATTCTGACTTTATGCCTCCATTGAAGTCAATGTCTTTTTCTTGCCTTGAAATTGTTTAGCTTGAAATTGATAAACAACTTCAGCTAAAAATGATATTGATTCTAGATAAAATTACCATTTTAACATCAGCCTTCTGAGAACAGGACTCTTCACATTCCTGTTTAGCTCCGCTGTATTCTCAAACTACTTTGCATGCCCTTCTTCAGTAATTACAACTGTTTCTTGAACAATGGTAAGGGCTTTGGATGCATTTTTCCTCCTCATATTGACTAGATGTCAAGAGTTCAGCCCTGCCATTGACTAGCTGTATGATTTTGGGTACAGCACTTCCTTATGTCTTCTTTTTCTCACCTCTCCACTGAGGAAATTTGACAAATTGACCTTGAGAGGCCCTTACAACTCTGAGAACTTAAGATATTCTAGAATATTTACAAAGTGAAATGTGGAGAATCCAATATTGTTTTGAATATTTCTTTATTTTGTGGTTTAGTAGATCAAGTATTCTCTAGCCAGTGATGACTTAGGAAGAGGAAATCATAATCAAAACTAAAATACCTAGTATTTATTGAGTAGGCTTAGATTCTTGCTTGACAAGAACTGTTTGCTCTAAAAATCATCTCATCTTTGTTTCATAGTTCAATGTCAATTGAAGAGTTGTTCCACTGACATAAAACAATGGTTATATCAAATATGAGAAATGTTTTCTATATAGAGGGGTGCATGCAGAGGAAGAAAAAAAGAAAGTAAGGAGAGAAGGAAGGGAAGAAACTGACACTGAACTCTTACTATGCATGTGGTAAAAAAACAGCTCTGTACGTGTGATCCTTGGCAAAGATAGCTAGGTGTTCTTCACATTCTAGGTCCTCTTCTTCTTGGACACTCAGCCAGGTTATATGGCCCATCCTCTTGCAGGTGGCTGTGTCTACGTGCCTGAGTTCTACTTAACGGAGTGTGAGTGGAAATGATATGTTTCTCCTCCAGGTCTGACTTGAAAAATCCTTGCAAACATACTTCTCCCACTCTTGCCTACTTCCAGCTTACTTAGATGAAGATGATGTTCATGGTGATCTTGAAAGTCATTTTTCGAAGATAGCAGAACTGCTATTGCCCTCTTACCCTGACTCTTTGAGACATTGTACATTTGGGAGTCCCTTTGTTGCAACAGTGTAGCATATCCCTGCCAATATATAACATTAAATTTCAAATCATCTCTATGAGGTGGAGACTATTTTTATTTTTATAGAAGAGAAACTGAGGCACAAAGTGAGGAGGTAAATTTCTTGGGTTATACAAGTAGCAAAGCAAGGTTTAAACTCTAGTTTGTACAACTCAGTTTACACAGAAGACTGCAAACATTACCTTCAGGCGGAGAGAAAAGCCTACCAGAGTTTTACAGTAGAAATTCTCTTCGTATTTCTACACGTTGGACAAAGGACATCTTTTTATGAATTAAGGAGCTAAGATAGTAATTTCTACAACAATTTCTGAACTCAAGACGAACAAGAGGCATTGTGCCATAATGGTGGTAGTCTGACATAATTGAAATCCGCTATTTGCTGGCTCTGTACCATAGGCAGATCATTTAATTTCTGTGGATCACAGCTTTCCTATCTGGGAAATTAAAGTAAAAATTACAATTAAAAAAATATTGCACAAGAACATTGATGAATGGTTATCTATCAGAGTTTTCTGTTCCCACTTCCCTTTTATCAATAACCCTTTCTCAAAAAAATAGTACCCTGTATCTAACTGAATCTTGCAAAGTTGCTCTCTCCTGGGCTGTAAAAACCTTCAAAAAATAGGGTCACGTATTAAAAGAAATAATGTTTTGAAGATTAAAAGAAATAATAAATGGGAAGTACCTAGCACAGGGCCTAGCATATAATAGGTGCTCAGTAATATCTTTTTATTAAGGCAAAAATGAATCCAGTATAGTGTTTGGTACTGTGTTCAGGGCTGCTTGAGCATTCCGGGTTTCCTTTTCCTGAATTTATCTATTGGGATGTGATTTGCCTTATTATTAACATAAGTCATAAGCATCCTGCACTGTTTTTCAGGAAAAGGAGGTAATTTGGGCTGCGGCCATGTTCTCATTAGAGAAAATGAGGGCAGTTAATGGTTAGTGTTGCAAACAACAAAGCTCTTTTAGTTGCTTAGCAACTGAAGCTTGGGGGTGTGTGTGTGGGCAGAGACTATGTAAGCAGAGGGGGAGAGAAAAACAGAGAGGAATGTAAAAAGTAAATTTAAGGTACAGGTCATTCCCAGGTGGATGAAGAGGGATGTATGCATATAGCTCTGTTAATTATAGCTATAGCTTATTTGTTACGTGACTGGAAAATTTCATGAAATATTTTGAAATTCAGCAGTGGTAAGTTACAGTGGACATTTATTGTTCCAATGCAATATGTAAACTGTTTATTTAGCATGTTGATACGAATGAAATACCAGAATGATTTAGATATCATCTAGATTTGGAAATTTGTCCCTCTAAACAGACACTACTGCCACCATGTGGACAATGCTGGGAGCCTACTGGGAGCTGAAGGATGAGGGATAGCCCGAGAGGGTCCATCCCTGGGGAACGTGGTAGTGGTCTGCAGACAGTTTGCTCATGTACCCCTTAGAATAATTTTGTAAAATTATGGTCTATTTTTAGGTTGATATGGAAAAATTTTAATTATAAGTTGAAATGGTTGTTAAGAATATAATCTCCTATGGTTGTGAATATCACCATGTTAAAATAAAACTGCCATAATCACTCCTTTAAATGTATACAATGGACTCTAAATGCCATAGGGATTTGATATATACATACATGTGTATGTATGTATGTATAATATTTTAAAATTACATGAGCAAGTTCTTTTAAATAAGTTATATTCACATAATTCCTGTTCTCCCTTAAACTTATATTTGAATTCCATTTACCCAACAGACTTACGTCCTAATGTTTCATACATATATATGTTATATATAAGTATATAACATTATGCATATAATGCTGCATATATTTTATATATTTTTTCTTTTTTTAAATATTTTATTTATTTGAGAGAGAGAGAGTACAAATAGGGGGAGCAGCAGAGGGAGAGGGAGAAGCAGCCTCCCTGCTGAGTAGGGAGCCCAACGCGGGGCTTGATTCCAGGACCTTGAGATCATGACCTGAATTGAAGGCAGATACTTAACTGACTGAACCACCCAGGTGCCCCATATATTTTTCTTAACAAAACTTAGTATATAAATTAGAATTTACTTATTTATTTTCAGATTTTTGGCCCCTGGCTGGCTCAGTCGGTTTAAGAGCACGCAACTTTTTTTTAAATTTAAATTCAATTAATTAATATGTAGTGTATTATTAGTTTCAGAGGCAGAGATCAGTGATTCATCAGGTGTATATAGCACCCAGTGCTCATTACATCCTGTGCCCTCCTTAATGCCCATCACCCCATTACCCCATCCCTCCACCCCCCTCTCCCCTCCAGCAACCCTCAGTTTGTTTCCTATGGTTAAGAGTCTCTTATGGTTTGTCTCCCTCTCTGATCACATCTTGTTTTATTTTCCCTCCCTTCCCCTATGCTCCTTTGTTTCGTTTCTTAAATTCCAGGTATGAGTGAAATCATATGATAATTGTCTTCCTCTGATTGGCTGGTTTCGCTTAACATAATACCGCCTAGTTCCATCCACATTGTTGCAAATGGCAAGATTTTTTTTTTTTTGATGGCTGAGGAATATTCTAGTGTGTGTGTGTGTGTGTGTGTGTGTATACCACTTCTCTATCTATTCATCTGTCAATGGACATCTGGGCTCTTTCCATAGTTTGGCTATTATAGACATTGCTGCTATAAATATTGGGCTGCAGGTGCCCCTTTGGATCACTACATTTTTATCTTTGTGGTATATACCTAGTAGTGCAGTTGCTGGGTCATAGGGTAGCTCTATTTCTAACTTTTTGAGGAACCTCCATGCTATTTTCTAGAGTGGCTGTACCAGCTTGCATTCCCACCAGCAGTGTAAGAGGGTTCCCCTTTCTCCTCATCCTTGTCAACACTTGTTGTTTCCTGACTTGTTAATTTTAGCCATTCCGACACGTGTAAGGTGGTATCTCATTGTTGTCTGTAATTTCCTGATGCTGAGTGATGTTGAGAATTTTTTCACATGTTGACCATTTGTATGTCTTCTTTGGAGAAATGTCTGTTCATGTCTTCTGCCCATTTCTTGATTGGATTATTTGTTCTTTGGGTATTGAGTTTGATAAGTTCTTTATAGATTTTGGATATTAACCCTTTATCTGATAAAGCATTTGCCAAAAGTCTTCTCCCATTCTGTAGGTTGTCTTTAGTTTTATCAACTGTTTCCTTTGCTGTGCAAAAGCTTTTTATCTTGATGAAGTCCCAATAGCTCATTTTTGCCTTTGTTTCCCTTGCCTTTGTAGACATGTCTAAAAAGAAGTTGCTGCAGCCAAGGTCAAAGAGGTTGCTGCCTGTGTTCTCCTCTAGGATTTTGATGGATTCCTGTCTTACATTAGGTCTTTCATCCATTTTGAGTCTATTTTTTGTGTATGGTGTAAGAAAATGGTCCAGTTTCATTCTTCTGCATGGGGCTGTCCAATTTTCCCAACACCAATTGTTGAAGAGACTGTCTATTTTCCATTGGATATTCTTTTCTGCTTTGTCAAAGATTAGTTGACCATAGAGTTGAGGGTCCATTTCTGGGTTCTCTACTCTGTTCCATTGATCTATGTGTCTGTTTTTGTGCCAGTGCCGTACTGCCTTGATGATTACAGCTTTATAAAATAGCTTGGAGTCTGGAATTATGATGCCACCAGCTTTGGTTTTCTCTTTCAACTTTCCTTTGGCTATTCGGGGGCTTTTCTGGTTCTATACAAATTTTAGGATTATTTGTTCCAGCTCTGCAAAAAATGTTGATGGTATTTTGATAGGGATTGCATTGAATGTATAGATTGCTCTGGGAAGCATAGACATTTTAACAATATTTGTTCTTTCAATCCATGAGCATGGAGCATTTTTCCATTTCTTTGTGTCTTCCTCAATTTTTTTTCATGAGTGTTCTATAGTTTTCTGAGTACAGATCCTTTGCCTCTTTGGTTAGTTTTAATTCCTAGGTATCTTATGGTTTTTGGTGCAATTGTAAATGGGATTAATGCCTTAATTTCTCTTTCTTCTGTCTCATTGTTAGCGTATAGAAATGCAACTGATTTCTGTGCATTGATTTTGTATCCAGCCACTTTGCTGGATTCCTGTATGAGTTCTAGCAATTTTGGGCTGGAGTGTTTTGGGTTTTCTTCATAGAGTATCATGTCATCTGCGAAGAGTGAGAGTTTGAGTTCTTCTCTGCCTATTTGGATGCCTTTTATATCCTTTTGTTGTCTGATTGCTGAGGCTAGGACTTCCAGTACTATGTTGAACAACAGTGGGGAGAGTGGACATCTCTATCATGTTCCTAACCTTAGGGGAAAAGATCTCAGTTTTTCCCCATTGAGAATGATATTCGCTGTGGGCTTTTTGTATATGGCTTTATGATATTAAAGTATGTTCCTTCTATCCCTACACTGTGCAGAGTTTTAATCAAGAAAAGATGCTGTACCTTGTCAAATGCTTTTTCTGCATCTATTGAGAGGATCATATGGTTCTTGTCCTTTCTTTTATTAATGTAGTGTACCACATTGATTTGCGAATGCTGAACCACCCTTGCAGCCCAGGAATAAATCCCACTAGGTAGTGGTGAATAATCCTTTTAATGTACTATTGGATCCTATTGGCTAGTATCTTGGTGAGAATTTTTGCATTCGTGTTCATCAGGGATATTGGTCTGTAATTTTCCTTTTTGTGGGATTTTTTTCCTGGTTTTGAGATCAAGGTAATGCTGGCCTTATAGAAAGAGTTTGGAAGTTTTCCTTCCATTTCTACTTTTTGAAACAGCTTCAGAAGAATAGGTATTAATTCTTCTTTAAATGTTTGGTAGAATTCCCCTGGGAAGTCACCCAGCCCTGGATTCTTGTTTGTTGGGAGATTTTTGATTACTGCTTTAATTTCCTTGCTGGTTATGGGTCTGTTCAGGTTTTCTATTTTTTTCTGTTTCACTTTTCATAGTTTATACGTTATGCATCCTAATTTGTTGGCATGTAGTTGTTCATAATGTGTTCTCGTATTTCTCTGGTGTTTGTTGTGATCTTTCCTCTTTCATTCATGATTTATTAGTTTGGATCCTTTCTCTTTTCTTTATGATAAGTCTCGCTAGGGGTTTATCGATCTTATTAATTCTTTGAAAGAACCAGCTCCTAGTTTCATTGATCTATTCTACTGTTCTTTTGGTTTCTATTTCACTGATTTCTTCTCTAATCTTTATTAATTCTTTTTTTATAAGATTTTATTTGTCAGAGGGAGAGAGCACAAGCATGGGGAGTGGCAGGCAGAGGGAGAAGCAGGCTCCCCACTGAGCAAGGAGCCTGATGCAGGACTCAATCCCAGGACCCTGGGATCATGACCTGAGCTGAAGGCAGAATGTTTAACTGACTAAGCCATCCAGGCATCCCATAATCGTTATTAATTCTTGTCTTCTTGGTTTAGGCTTTTTTTTTTTTTTCTTTCTGTTCTTTCTCCAGCTCCTTTAGGTGTAAGGTTAAGTTGTGTATTTGAGACTCTTTTTGTTTCTTGAGAAAGGCTTGTGTTGCTATATACTTCCCTTTTAGGACTGCCTTTGCTGCATCCCAAAGGTTTGAACAGTTGTGTTTTCATTTTCACTTGTTTCCATGAATTTTTAAAATTCTTCTTTAATTTCCTGGTTGACCCATTCATTCTTCAGTAGGATGCTCTTTAACCTGCATGCATTTGTGTTCCTTCCAAATTTCTTCTTGTGACTGAGTTCTGAAAGATTGTGGTCTGAAAATATGCAGGAAATAATCCCAATCTTTTGGTACCAGTTGAGACCTGATTTGTGACCCAGTATGTGATCTATTCTGGAGAATATTCCATGTGCACTCGAGAAGGATGTGTATTCTGTTGCTTTAGGATGGAATGCTCTGAATATATCTGTGAAGTCCATCTGGTCCAGTGTGTCATTCAAAGCCCTTGTTTCCTTTCCGATCTTCTGCTTAGATGATCGATGCATTGCAGTGAGTGGGGTGTTGAAGTCCCCTATGATTATTGTGTTATTATCAATGTTTCCTTAATTTTGTTATTGTTTTATGTAATTGGCTGCTCCCGAGTTAGCATAAATATTTACAACTGTTAAATCTTCTTGTTGGATAGACCCTTTAAGTATGATATAGTGTCCTTCCTCATCTCTTATTACAGTCTTTGGTTTAAAATCTAATTTGTCTGATATAAGGATTGCTACCCCAGCTTTCTTTTGATATCTATTAGCATGAAAAATGGTTTTCCACCCCCTCACTTTCAATCTGGAGGCGTCTTTGGGTCTAAAATGAGTCTCTTGCAGACAGCGTATCAATGGGTCTTATTTTTTTATCCAATCTGATACCCTGTGTCTTTTGATTGGGGCATTTTAACTCATTTACATTCAGAGTAACTATTGAACGATATGAATTTAGTGCCATTGTATTACCTGTAAAGTCTTGTTTCCCTAGATTGTCTCTGTTCGTTTCTGGGCTATGTTACTTTTGGACCCTCTCTTTGCTTAAAGGATCCCCTTTAATATTTCTTGCAGGTCTGGTTTAATGATCACAAATTCTTTTAGTTTCTGTTTGTCCTGGAAGCTCTTTATCTCTCCTTCTATTCTGAATGATATCCTCGCTGGATAAAGTATTCTTGGTTGCATATTTTTCTCATTAGCACCCTGAATATATCATGCCAGTCCTTTCTGGCCTGCCAGGTCTCTGTGGACAGGTCTGCTGACAGGCTTATGTTTCTACCTCTATAGGTTAAGGACCTCTTGTCCTGAGCTGCTTTCAGGATTTTCTCTGTCTCTGAAATTTTCAAGCTTCCCTATTATTTGTTGAGGTGTTAACCTATTTTTATTGATTTTGAGGGGGGGGAGTTCTCTGTGCCTCCTGGACTTGAATGCCTGTTTCCGTCCCCAGATTAGAGAAGTTCTCAGCTGTAATTTGCTCCAATATATCTTCTGCTCCCCCCCCCCCACTTCTTCCTCTGGGACTCCAAGTATTCTAATATTTTTCACTTTATGGTTTCGCTGATCTCTTGAATCCTTACCTTGTGATCTAGTAGTTGCTTATCTCTCGTTTTTTTTTAGTTTGTTTATTTTCCATCATGTTATCTTCTATGTCATTGATTCTCTCTTCTGCCTCATTTATCCTAGCAGTTAGAGCCTCCAGTTTTTATTGCATCTCAGTAATACCCTTTTTGATTTCAACCTAATTAGATTTTTGTTCTTTTATTTCTCCAGAAAGGGATTCTCTAGTGTCTTCTATGCCTTTTTCAAGACCAGGTAGTATCTTTATGATCGTTATTCTGAATTCTAACTCTGACATTTTACTAATATCCATATTTATTAAGTCTCTGGCAGTTAGTACTGCCTCTTGTTCTTCTTTCTGGGGTTTTTCCATCTTGTCATTTTGTCCAGAGAAGAATAGATGAACGAGAGAACAAAATACAAAAATGTTAACCATGACCCCAGCAAAATATATTCTAAACAAACTAGAAGAGATCAGAAACCAGAAAAGAAAAAAAAAAAAGGAAATAAATAGAGAATATAATCAAACATGTGGACAGAACAGGGTAATACACTAGGTGCTGGGTGTATTTTGGTCTGTTTTTTAGAAGTCATTATATCCCAAAATCATAAAGAAGGAAAAACTTATATATATGCAAAAATAAAATTGAATACAATGAAAGGAAGCCAAAAATGAAGAATATATATAAATACATATTTATAAAATGTAAATATAAAAATTAAAAAAGACTTAAAAAAAGAGTTGATAAGGGGTGCCTGGGTGGTTCAGTGGGTTAAGCATCTGCCTTCCCCGAAGGCTTTCTGCCCCTTCAGAGGATGAGGGTGAAATTGTGGCTCCCTGTTCTCCAGCCCCAGAGCTAAAAGATAGTGGCCTCCACTCTTCAGTGCACCCTCTGGGAAAAGCAGTCAATCACTTTTGTCTCCCTGGTTTCTATCCACACTCTGTGATCACCCAGCCTGTGACCAACCGTTTTTATCTCAGTCACGTGACCCTGATTCAAGTTTCCAAACCCTATAGACTCCTGTGGTGTGTACCCATGCCACTCCTTCTGGGGGGAGAGAGGGAGAGGGTGTTTCACCACTATTTGCTGGGTGTCTGCTGGGAGTGGTTGCCTGATTGTGCAGCAGTTCATGGGGCATGGCAACAACGAGCTGAAAGCCCACTTCTTGGCTCGTTGACTGCAGCTGGCTTCCCCACTCTGAATCTTGGGAACTCTGCCTCACTCAGGCACCCCCGTTCTTTCTGTGTCTCCGGGGATCCCGAGACCACACTGTCCCACCTAGGATTCTGCCCCGCTTCACCACCTGAGCACCTTTCAAGCAGGGACGTCCCTCACGGAGCAGACTTCTCAGAGTTCTGATTTTGTGCTCCACTGCTCTATCGCTTTCCGGTAGCCGGCTGACGGAGGCTCCCTCCCGCCGCGGTTTATCTTCTAGTATTGCTCAGATTCACTTCTCCACACCTCCTACCTTGCAAAAAGTGGCTGTTTTTCTATTTGTAGAATTGCAGCAATTCTTTTCTTAGATCTCAGGTTGAGTTCACAGGTGTTCAGAATGATTTGATAGCTATCTAGCTGAATGAAACCAGGGTCCCCTACTCCTCTGCCATCTTCCTCCAAGTCTATGAAGTACAATTTAAATTACAAAATTTTTCTGTGACTATATGGCTTTAGTTATCTATGCTTTTTAATACACTATTGACTAAAAACCACAAATATATTACAAATGTTGATCAATAATTATGAAACATTAAAAAGTAGTGCTTTATTTGGAAATCTGTAACTTATATGGGACTTTAAAAAATTAGTTCACTTATTTATGATGAAAATTCGTTATTGCTAGAATGAGAAAAATATCAGCATCAATACTATATATATATTTTTTTTCCAGTTGTAAGCCTCAAGAAACTTCATTAACAGAAATAAGTAATGGGACTGGGAGAAATTTTATTAGGCATTGTAACCCAATTGTTTAAGTGATTTCTGAACAACTTGCCAAAAATGACCTAGTACTCTTTCTATATATATATTTATTTATTTTAATAATCAGTGACAAGTGGCTTAGTTTTGCTTCAGTGGTGTTGACAGTGAAAGAATTAGAAGCTCCCTGACCTGCAAAAGGATTTGGTACCCAGTCATTAGAATTATTTACTTTCTCAGCACAGATACCAATATTTAAAATCATCTCTGTGAGGGACGTCCCATAGATTTTATACTCCAAACAGTGCACCTTTGTAATCTTTGACTAGGCTGGATATAAACTCTTCTTCTTTAATGGGAGAAAGGGCTTAGAAAGGGGAGCTGGGAACAGAGTATTATAAAAACACAGCACAGGGGCGCCTGGGTGGCACAGCGGTTGGGCGTCTGCCTTTGGCTCAGGGCGTGATTCCCAGCGTTATGGGATCGAGCCCCACATCAGGCTCCTCTGCTGGGAGCCTGTTTCTTCCTCTCCCACTCCCCCTGCCTGTGTTCCCTCTCTCGCTGGCTGTCTCTATCTCTGTCAAATAAATAAACAAAATCTTAAAAAAAAAAAAAAACACAGCACAATATAACATGTCATACCAGAGTAACAGTTCGCCAGAGATTATCAAGGCTATCAAGTTTATCAGTTTTAGAAATTACTAAGATTATCAGTTATGATAGGAATTAAAAATGAATACAGTGGAATTCAAAGATGGGAAGTTGGTTCCCTTAAAAATTATTTGAATGTATACATATCCCTTAAAAATCCTTTACACATCCCCCAGTTTGAAATCACTGATTTATCCCAAAAATGCTTGCCTGAAGTCTGATACCAAATTGGGCTGTGGCAGTAGGGGCTGAGGTGGGCATAGTTAAGTTTTCAAAGTGTTGAATTAATTGAGTTTAAATAACTCTTCCTTATATTGTTTAGTCTTCTGCATTAAAGATACGGGGTGGGGATGTTGTGAGATGTTAATAGTGATTTTGAAGGCCTATGCAATGTCAATTCCTCATTTGTTATACTTTTTAAATTGTGACAGTTAGGATAGCCTAAATTATGCTGATTAACCCCAAATCTCGGTGATCTGAGAATAAGTTTTATTTATGCTCACACAGCATGGTTATTGCGGGTTGGCTATATCTCTGCTCCTTGCTTAAGACTGTGACCACTCAGCTCCTCCTTGGGACATGTGGTTTCTAGGCAGAGGGAAAAACAGAGCTAGAAAACCACGAGCAATCTCTTAAAACTTCTCTGAAGGGGCCTTCATCACTTCCTTCAACATGTCTTTGGGAAAGCCAGTGTATAGCCTCTGCTGAGTCCAACACGGTAAGGATATGCAAACTTCCTCCAGGAAGGGGCAGCAGATATCCTGACTGATTATACAACCTCCTGCACCTGTGAAAATCCCAAATCCAGGAACCACTGACTTATAAAGAGATGGTGATCATTGTCTAAAATTATTATATTAAATATTTTAGTTTTAAAATTACAAAATATTTCCAACATACAGAAAAGTAGAGATTAACACAACAAAAGAGGAGTACTTATTTCCTAAAATTACCAACTGTTAACATTTGCCATATTGAATTCAGATCCCCTTGTTAAAAAAGAAATAGGGGCACCTGGTGGCTCAGTTGGTTAAGTGGCTAACTTTTGGTTTAGACTCAGGTCATGATCTCAGGCTCCTGAGAGGGAGCCCTGCATTGGGTCCAGCTCTCGGCATGGAGTCTGCTTGAGATTCTCTCCCTCTCCCTCTGCACCTCCCCACCTTGCATGCACTCTCTCTCTCTCTCAAATAAATAAATAAATAGAATCATTTTTAAAAGAACAAACAAAACATTGGAGATGCAGTTGAAGCACCCCACCAACCCCATCTCATTCCCCTTTTAAGCCCCTACGTCCTAAGAAGTAACCATCCTGATGCGAGTGTATTCTTTGCATCTATTATTTTATATATTTATTACAAAAGTGCTTTAAAAATGTACATGATGCAAAATGTATGTCTCTTTACATTTTACTTTTTCCACTCGTTATATATTTTAGATGTATCCATGTTGATGCATGCAGATCTAGTTATTTCATTCAAAGTATTCAACAGTAGTATGATATGAATAGATCACTATCCATGCTGTTGGAACTTTATTGCTTTTTGTTGTTACAAAAATGGAATGATAAACACCTTTATGTGTGTTTCAGTGTATAAGACAAGAGTTTCTCTAAGATTTGTGTCCTCAAAATGGTCATAACACTTCCCTAGAGTGGCCTTACAGGGTTGGAAGAGCTCACTGCTTTTGCATACCAAGTTGGAGTTTCATAGATGGCAGCTCTGAAGGGCCGACTTAACACGACACGAGGCCCAGTGTTGCCTGAAACCATCTGGGCAGAGTCAGAGACAGCCTCACCGGATTTTCTGAGCCCTTGAGACATGCACAAAGCTGCAGAAGACCATCGCCCTACAAAACTAGCAGTTTTCCTGGGGGCTGCAGGTGGCATGTTGAACGCAGGCCTGAGAACCAGCAGACTTGAGGCAGCTGTGGTTGCATGAAGAGGACCCGGTGGGAGACACCAGGCTGGTAAAAGTCGGTCCAAGGAAGTCACAGTGGGTGTCGAAAGGGATAGGAGGACCACAGAGCAGAAGAAAAATATACATCTCCGCTGATGCCAGTTTGAACAGACGAAGCCTGAGAAGCAGTTTGTCCTTCCCCGCGCCGTGATGCCGCGGGGCTGCAGGAGACGGGGAGAACTGTAGGCAAACTGCTCTTGCGGCCACATCTGCTGCCTGCTGATTACATTCTAACAGAAGCCCGATTTTGCTCGAGTGTGAACCCCGCCCCTGCCGAGCCCACCTGCTTCAGTTGCAGGGCTAGGTCTAAACGGAATAAAGGTAATCCTATACCCCGTGCTAATAATTGGTCTAGAAATGGACATGTTAGGCAATTTGGGCCAATAATGAGGAAGGATTTTCTGGAGGAACTCCGCGAAATTTCTTTCTTACTTCTCTGGAAGGCATTTCAAAGATTTGTTTCTTCTCTCCCTTTGACCTTGGTTTGTGTGGAACTGTAATTGCCGCAGTCTGGTAAAACCGGCGTACAGAATAAAGAACAAAAGGGATTGGGGTGAAAATGAGCTGAACTCATCCTGCCTCTAGACTTCCAGTGATATAAGCACCAAGACCCCTTGTTGTTGAAGCCATTCTGCAATATGGTTTTTTTTTTTTTAAGATTTTATTTATGTATTTGTCAGAGAGAGCACAAGCAGGGGGAGCTGCAGGCAGAGGGAGAGGCAGGCTCCCCACTGAGCAGGGAGCCCATGCCCCATGCGGGGCTCGATCCCAGGACTCTGGGATCATAACCTGAGCTGAAGGCAGACACTTCACTGACTGAGCCACCCAGGAGTCCCTGAAATATGTTTTTAAATACCTGCTACTAAAAGTATTGCTTTTAAAGTAGCTGTATAGCCCAGGCAATTTGCTTAACTTCCTTGCTTTCTATTTCTTCTCTGTAAAATAGGGGAGTGAATAAGATGATATTGAAGGTTCCTTCAGGCACTACATTTCTATAATTCTCTACCATTATTAAAGAGAGATAAAGTGTTGATCCCCCCCACACACATACCCACCTACCCAAGACAACTTCCTTTTGTGTAGTAATTGTAAATGTTTATTGAGTGAATGAATGATTGGCATGACTTTGGTGGAGTAGGGCTATGCATGATCTGGTGCTGGTTAGAAGCTGTTGTTTCTGGGCTCCTGGGTGGCTCAGTCGGTTAAGCATCTGCCTTTGGCTCAGGTCATGATCCCAGGGTCCTGGAATTGAGTCCTGCATTGGGTTCCCTGCTCAGTGCAAGGTGTGTTTCTCCCTCTCCCTCTGCCCCTCCCCCAGTTCATGCACTCTCTCTCTCTCTCTCTCAAAGAAGTAAATAAAATCTTTCTTTAAAAGAATCTGTTTCCTGTACTCACCATTTTCATGTTGCCGTTGCTCTTGAACCTACCCCGACCACAGGTGATCCTTCAGCTTGATTTACGTACTCATTGAGTGTGGTACGAGGCTGTAGATAAGACAAACTTAATTTCTGCCTTGGAGGGTCTCACAGGTGGGGGAAACCAACTCCTTCTTCCTGAGAGAGGGACGTTTGAACTGGATTTTGGAAGATGCCTATGCAACAGCCCAGTAGAGAAAGAGAAGTGGGAATGGGAGTTGGGTGTTTTAGGAAGAGAAGAGGCTGGGACAAAGGCATGGATGCAAAAAGGAATATAAGGAATGTGGGCACGGAGAGTGACACAATTGACAGAGGGTGGGTGGAAGAGAAGGAGGGAGAAATGGTGGAGACAAGACTGCTGGGTTTTGTGTAGAAATTAGGAAATATTCTAGGTATTTCTAGCAGAAAGTTTTTCATACAGGGAATTTGGTGCTTATAAAATCACTGGAAGGCAGGGAAAAGAGAAGTGTTCAGATTATGTCACCATGGCTGCTTCCCAGAGGTAGGGGGGACGCCGTTTCCTCCTGATGGTTGGGAACAGCATGAAACTGTGGCCAGTATCACAGCTACCATGGTACATGGTCTTGTACTAGACAGTAGTGTCAAGTATGGCTGCTGCAGAGTCTCAGTGTGTGGCTACCTGTGCTTGAGGAAGAGCAGCCCCAGCTGCTTTTCTCTCTACCAAGTCCTGCATGAGAGTGTTTATAACTGACAGAATCACCACTGGAACCTGGTAGCCAGGCGAGCTGAGAAATGTAGTTCCCAGGCTTTCAGAACCTGGAAGAGGAGTGGAAATGAATGTGGGGGTCAATAGACCCTTTCTAGCATAGCTTTGAGGGCAAGCTGGGGCCAGACTGTGAAGGGACTGGAGAGCCATGCTAAAAGGTTCAGGAAAATGCTGCGTGGGATGCCCCCAAAAGCTCAGAAGCAGGGTTACGACAATTCTATTTATTTTATAAGCATTGGTGGCATGGCAGAGGCCATTCTTTTAAACTGAAAAAGGGTGCCCCTGGGGGGCTGTTAGTTGAGCGTCCGAATGTTGATTTCAGCTCAGGTTATGGTCTCAGGGTCGGGATTGGACCCTGCATTGGGCTCTGTGCTTGGCTCAGAGTCGGCTTGGGATTCTCCCCCTGCCCATGTACCCCTTCCCCTAGCCCCTCTCCCTGCTTGCGCTTGCTCTCTCTCTCTCTCTCAAATAAATAAAATCTAAAATAAAGTTGTAAACTAAAAAAAGAAAAAACACAACAAGCTATACTACAATTATTTATTTGATAACTCTTAGGTATCTAGGACCATGCAATGAAAAACCCTCCAAAGGTGTTTTCTTTTTTTTTCTTTTTAATTATTTGCAGTAACTCACCCTCCAATGCTCTTTCCCATTTTTTACTGGGTGCACATTTTGTGAAAGACACTGTGAATACAGATATAAATAATCTATGGTCTCTGACTTTAAGAAGCTAATATTGATCCCTCCTCTTTTTTTTTTTTTTTTTTTTAAAGATTTTATTTATTTATTCGACAGAGATAGAGACAGCCAGCGAGAGAGGGAACACAAGCAGGGGGAGTGGGAGAGGAAGAAGCAGGCTCACAGCAGAAGAGCCTGATGTGGGGCTCGATCCCATAACGCCAGGATCACGCCCTGAGCCGAAGGCAGACGCTTAACCGCTGTGCCACCCAGGCGCCCCTATATTGATCCCTCCTCTTTTCAGTGAAGACGAAGAAAATTTTAGAGCGTTGTTTGTTGGGTGGATTAATTTATTGCTTCTCAAAGTAACTTTTGCCAAACTGTAGTTTTGCACACTACTCTAAGAAAACAAACAAACAGTCACACCATCAAACTAGTTTAAAAGTTTTGCAAAATTAAGTCTAATAAATCCTGTAGTAAAAATAAATTAACTGTTAATTTTTGTTTAATTGAGATTACTCACTTTTATTTGACTCTTAATATCTATTAACAGTTGAGTCTTCGGGGCATAGTTGGGGAAAGACTGGATGCTTGTATAGAAGAGCCAGGTCAATGGAAGACTACCAGCAGGCTATTTACAAAATGGGATGGAAAGAAGAGAACTATTTTAGCTTTATTATTTTAATTTCTTAAGCATTTTCATGTCAGAAAGTACATTGACCTAATCAAACTGACCTAATACAAAAATTAATAGCTATCAAAAATTACTTTTATGAGTTATTAAGTGCTTAACAATCATCTAGGAAAATGCAAATCTTGGACAATGGAAGTTTATAACTATTGTAACAGGATGTTAAATAGCTTGGCTGTAGCACCAAATTCTAATAAATGCTGCATTCCCAAGAATCGATAGGGCGGGTTTTGCAAATAAGTTACACAACTATTGAATCCCTTCACTATAGGCCTTGAAAGGGATGAGCAAATGGAAATAAAAATGGATTTTGTGATTTCTTTGGAGAATTATGCTGTGGCTCCACACCTCTGCCTCTCTAGAACCACTAAGGGAAGGTGCGGGGGGTGTTGCTTGCCTCTCACGCTTGTCTGGGGTCTGACTCTGGCTGGTGTAGGGGCTGGGGGTGAGTCAGCAGCTCCGGCTGCAAAAGGAAGGAGATGCTGCTGAGTGTGGCTGGGGCTTCTCTCCAAGAACCAGGGCAAAGGACACGGCACGTGGGCTAAAGACGGACAGAGCCAGCCTGGGACTGTTCTAAATCCTACCCAAGAGCCTGTGTGGAGCGGACTGCAGGAAAACCAGACTGAAGGAGAATAGCAGCTGGCGGAAAATATATTGCCTGCATCACAGGAAGTTGAGGCAAATGTTCCCATGCTTTGACTTTGCTGGGGTAAGAAATCCAGGCAAGCACGCTGAGGAAGGGGAAATGTTCAGTAGAAACAGATCCATGCCCTTCTTGCTCACCTTGAGCCCCAGGTGCAGAAATTTTAAGTGCTCATTTGCATAATAAATTGAGACTGTCTTTGTAACTTAAAATGACTGTAGAAATTCTGCTATTGACAGTAACCAGAGAAGTCACAGCACCTGACCTAATATTCATACAGGGGCGAGAAGGTTACCTCTGTTGACCAGGCTTAAAAGGAGCAAAAGGAGACAAAAATGCTTTCATGGCTGCCTCGTGAGTCCTGCTCGTTCAGTGCACTTACACCATTAAAGACCAACAAGGAGGGCCGGACGGGAGGAGATATTGATAGATGCCTGTAATAACAGCACGACCCCATTATAACATAATATACCACTAGATATGTGCTAGTGAAATCCTAATACTGGTGTTTTTGTGGAAGCAAATTTATCCTGAGTTACCTCATACAGCTGGCCCTCGAATGACATAGGTGTGGATCGTGCAGATCCACATGCATGGATTTTTTGGATACATACAGTACTGCAAATGTATTTTCTCTTCCTTATGATTTTAACATTTTCTTTTCTCTAGCTGTATTGTAAGAATACATTATACACTACTTATATAAAATGTGTAGTTATTGGTAAAGCTTCTGGTCAACAGTAGGCTATTAGTAGTTACGTTTTTGGGGAGTCAGCTAAGCTGGACTATTCCTGCACAGGGGTCGGCGCCCCCTAAACTCCGTGGTGTTCAAGGGACAATTGTATATGCCTTGTAAGAAGGGAGGCTATGGACTGGGACAGGAAGTGATGTGTCGGAAGGAAGAGGTCACGATAAAATAATCGGCAAGAACTGAATGGAACAGCCCTAGCAAAAAGGGCAAGCCCTCTTGTACAGGGTCTTATAGTTCCTCCACTCACCATTTTGGGGGCTGCTAAGTACCCAGCCTGGGTTTGATACTGGGGTTTCAAAGCTATTATTTTCCCTGGTACCTCACAGTTTAGCAGGAGGGACTGACAACGTAACCTAAATGACTCTGCAAGTATAAAAAAGGAGGGAAAATCAGATGATGTCTGTGTAGAGGTTAATTTGAAAGTGAGGGTTAATGATAGAATTTGGCTCTGAACTAAGGGTAGGCATTTGCTAGAATGAGCAGCATTTAACCTTGCAGATGTCATGAGAAGTTGGGGAAGTGGTCTGCATTCACCTGTGATTCTTAGAAGAGGATAAGCCTCAGAATCATCCGGAAGCTCCAAACCTGAGATTCTCACTCAGTAGAAATCAGAAGCTCAAGGGCATCGTCCTCCTACCTTCTCAAGCTCCTGTGTGATTCTGACACATTAAGTTTTGGTGTTTGGGAACTACCGGGAGGTCTCAATAAAAAGATCTGGCTTGGGTTTATGAGGGCCTGCTTAGCTGGGTTGCAACTGTTAACGGTTTTGCTGAAATTGGTACACACGGCCCACCAACAAATACAACCAACATCTCTTATGAAATGAATGAATTTTTATTTCTATTTTATAAAGCTTAATATCTTTCTAAAAGAACAAAAAATCAGCTTACATGTAGTAAAGTTACAAGTAGATAGCTATAGATAATATAGCCATTGGGAAAAAGAGCAGAGCTAAGTAGCATGAAGATAAAAGCAGTAAGCAGCAATAAAATTAATACCTACACAAAACTAGCAGTGCAATAAGATTAGCTGAAAGCAGCTTTACATTGAAAAAAAAAGTTACTTAAATACAGAAATAGCACCTTACAAAAAAGAATTGAGAAATGTAAACTTGGTAGGTAGATTCAAGTATAAAAGTTATACTCCCAACTCTTGTACCAGAATGAAAGGGTTTCACAAACCCTGGACAGTGTAGGGCACACACACCTCCCTCAGTGTCAATTCAAAGCTGCATTTCCTTAGCAGGATCCCCAGCAATTCTGTCTTTTACTAAGTTATACAATGATAGACTCAAGATTGCCATTGCTTCTTCACGACCCCGACTACCCAAGTCCAGCTTAGCAGCTTTCCTACCGTCAGTTGCTCTGTCAGAAGCATACGTTTTTCTGACAGAAACAACCCCTGCATTCTTTATCTTTTTACGCATCACAAAACCACATTAAAAAGTGGGTACTGAATACAAAAGGAATTGGTTCTTCGCTTTCTGTTGCTGAGTATGGTCACAGAGTCATAATGTTCTGATTTAGGGGGTTGCTTCTTCACACCCCTCAAGAACCGTGAATTCTCTGAGGTTTGTATGGTCATATCATGAACAGAATAAGAAAAGAAAAAAAGGATAGCAAAGAAGTTAAAGTAGGAAGTGGCAAGCATCCAAAATCAGCGCGGGGAAAATCAGATTGTGATCTCATGTAAATATAGACCTTTCAAGTGAAAATACGTTGTGGAAGTTTCCAGGTGGTGGATTTAGACATGCTCATACCCTGTGCAGATAGCGCCGCTGCGTGTCCTGTATTTTCACTGAAAAAGGCATATTTTTGTTTCAAGGGGAACTCCTCAGATTAGCTCCAGGTAACCATTACCAGGAGATTGTTGATGATTAGAACCATAATTTTATCCGTTTAACACTAGAAAAGATTGTTAAAAAAAAAAAAAAGAAAAAGAAAAAAATGCCATCTTGTAAACTTTAAAAGTTTAGTGTTGATAAAAATTTTATATAATAACAAATTTATTTAATCTGGCTACCTACCTCAAGTTTTCAAAAATCTTGTGGGGTAATAAGGCTAATAGTATCCTGTAGTTAATATAAAACTACTTTACTCAGACTCCCAGAGTCTCTTAAATTAATATTTTTATTTCATATAACATTTTATTGGGTCCAAAAATAAAAATAAAATAGAATCCAACACCAAAATTCCAAATCTAAGGCAGAAGCTTAAAAAAGAAAGGAATGAAGAAAGGAAGGAGGGAAGGAAAAAAGGAGAAAGGAAGGCCTTTACTGGAAGAGACAAGAATGAGGTACATCAATAAATCTAGGAATACAAAGAGCTAGTTTGGCTACTTAATGAAATCCTAAAGCAATATGGTTTAACAAATGGGTATTGCATAATAGTTTCCAGAATTGTATTCATGCTAGAACAATGATCCCTGCACTCACCGCTCTTAGTTTTCAGAAACACTCTGAAAAATAACTGGTTTGAATACTCTTGGATACTGAACATAATCTGTCCATTTTCCCTCTTACCCTTCACGAATAAAAAAAGCCAAAGGAAAAAAAAAAAAAAGATCACCTATCGGTTGTATATCAATTTCTACATCATTACTTTTCAGAATTCTACCAAAAGGTCCCATCCAGGTTCCAATATTCCATATAATCACTTGCTACCATCCTGATTTATTCAACAGACAGCAATTCTTAGAAGGCATCCATACCTGATACTCTACAGTTAACATTTAAATAAAAAACCACGGGGCACGTAGTGAAGGAAACTGCACACGGTAGGATTTTTACAAATGAACAGTAAAACCTTACGGTTCACACCGGTCAGCTCTTAGGCTGCTAGCGTGCATCTTGCTTCTCATGCCCAGACAGGGTCAGCACAGTTCATTATAGCACGTGTGCCATTCACAGTTATTTTGGTCGTAACATTCCGTCATGCATATGCATTTATCCACACTCTTAGTAGGCTGTAAAGTAAGTGCAGGGCAAATTATAGGAAAAAAGTATACACATTCAAGTCGTCATACCCTGAAAAACATGTATTTTGCTGTAGTTGTAAACTTTTTGCACTAAATCCCATTTCAGGAACAAAATAAATAATACCATAGGGTTCACAACTGGAGTCGGCTTCCTGATGAAGCCTAAGGAAGCAGTAGCTTTTTTAAACTGCAGAAAAGAAGTTTCTCTCACCACAGATCTATACTCAGGGCGAAGGGAAAAAAACCTGCCAAGATGCTCACCCTAGTTAAGTGCTGGACAGCCCCCCCCGCCCCCAGTAGAAACACCACAAGGCTCCAGTAGCCTGTGCAGATCTACTTCCAGCAATAAGAGGATTCTTGAATCAAAACCACGTAAGTCAGTCGGTGCTTCACTGACACCAGACAGAGTCTGGACTCTGATATTAAATGCACAATTAATAACAATTGCTTTCGGGAAAATAGGTGATTCATGATGGTGGGAAGTTAACATTAGAACCGGTGGATGAAAGAGACAGGACGATGCGTGTTGGAGACCGGCTGGTTTGCGTTCCGCTTTGCATTCGGCGTCAGGGCATCGCCTGCGCTGGGGAAGGTCAGCGGGGTGGCTCCCACCCCTGCCTGGCACGGCGGCGGGTTAGTCAGCTTCGCTGCTGGGGATTTCGAGTCTCCTCTGCGCTGAGCTGGTGTTTCGTGTGGGATTCCTCTCTCTTCTCCTAAGGACGGGGTCTCCGAGGCGGCCAGGCGTCTTGAAAAATGTCTCGCGATGTGTGCGTCGGATGCTCTTGGGGGTCACGGGAACTGGGGACTAGAAGAGCAAATAAAAACAGAAGTGAAGTCAAACTGTTCTCAGTCTCCGAACTAAGAAGCCCTTTCTGGACCTGTGTCATGATCTTCATGCAGGCGTTCTCCTCTTCGGTTTTCTGTCATTCATCTGCTTTATCTCCTCCCCACCACTTCTCACAGCTGGGAATTCACTTCGTTTTGTATGCAGAAAGGCAGCCTAGCGAAGAGTTTGGGAGCGCGGCACCCGCACAACTAGCTGGGTGACTTTGGGCAAACTACTTAACCAAGCTGTCCCTCGGTGTTTATCCTCCTATAAACATTGCATTTTGAGAAATGACAGATGCTAGGAATCTTTGCATTAGTATCCAGACTCTGTTTCTCTGAATTGTTTTTATAGCTGTACAATGAAAATTCAGGGTGCTCTCCTTTTATTCATCTAATGAAATGAAAGCCTGGAGAAATCATCTGAATATTCAGCATTCACCAACAAGGCCCCTGAAATAAGTCCCTCTAATTTTAAGGAACAGATACAGACAAACATAGACAAAATATTTTTGTCTTTAAAGCACAGCATCTCCTGCCTCCAGGCTACATGCTTTATGAAGTAAGCAGATGACTTCTGGGTGTACAACAGAAGCTGGATAGACCCTGACCTGGAGCCTCGTCCTGCAGTCATGGGACTAGATGCAAAGCTCAAGAAATGCAGACTGACCCCATCACAGAATGATGATCTTCCCGGGCTCACGTCAGGACTCACCTGTTGTAATTTTACTACGGAGACAGGAGGCCCCGCATACGCAGGGGATTCAGGCTGGATGATGTTGTGTGACCTTGACATCTCTGGACTCAGGCTGAGTGGGCGCGGACCCTGAAGCTGAGGGTCTGCAGAGGGGAGTGCTGATGATTTTGGATTAACCACGTTTGCAGGGCCGATGAGAAGATGAGCTGTTGATCCGAGGCCAGGCAAGCCAAAATTCACAGGTCCCGCATTTGGGAGAGCACCAGGGGCAGAGGAAAGCGGCCTGGGCATAGTGGGAGAATAGAGAACGGGGAAGGGGCCCAGCGTCGGAGATGGTAAGACCATGCAAGGAATGCTGAGGGGTGGCAACTGCCCTGAAGGGGGTCCCACGGCATGGGGGTTCTGACTGCCAGATAAGAGCACGTTGAAACCATTTAATCCTGAAACAGAAGCAGAACAAGGTGAAAGTCAATACAATGGAAGGTACCATTCCAGCTCACATCCCCCACAGCCCTTCCAAATGGGAACCCACAATGAATGGATTCCACCTGACCAGGCCAACTCCCTTCCCGTGCTCTCCTTGCCCTGTACTGCTTCTCCCCAGCAGTGGCCATCAATGAAGTCCCCTATTCACTTGTGTGATAATGTGGGGGGTTGTCTGTGTCTCCTGAGAAGACCAATTAATGTGTGTTCCATTGAATGCCAGTTGAGGAGGAAAGTGAACTTGGATGGGAAAAATTTTATCTTTATTTTTATAAACTTCTAACAAATTTATATTTCCCTCAACTTGGATCACAGGCAACAAATCAAACAGTATTAATAGTACCTTGACTTTGTCACTAGTAAAAAGCACATATGTATTTATATAATATTATAGCTATGGCAGATTCTTACTAGACTGTGAAGCTCATTATGACTTTGAAATGATGAGAATACTGGACCTGCTGTCAGATCTTTTTATTGCTATCATTTAAAAAATTATTTTTCCTAATTGTATTTCAGTATAATTGGCTTCCCTTATTATCCTATGTATTCAGTTCTATACATTTTTTAAACATTCTGAGGAGGACTCTATGGGCTTTACCATAGTGTCAATAGGTCTTTGGTCCAGAAAAAGCTAATAATCCCTGTGCAGAGCTGTCATTTTCATTCAGTAGCGACTGAGTCTGTTTTCTTGTTTATCAGTGTATCGGCACCACTGAGTATCATGCTTACATGAAACCCTCAAAAAGTATTTGCCAATGGAATAATGTTTTGTAGATAACTGAATAATAACAATTACCTAACCTGTGAAGTGAATGGAAACTTTGGGAAAATCAATTTAAGTCTCTCTGCATCGAGAGCAGCTTTATGTACACAATGCATGTCTTAAAAAAAATAGGTATCTATTCCAGCTTCATTTCAAAATACTAACAGCATTTGAGTCTTACTGTCAGGTACTATTATCCGAAGTGCTTTAAATGTATTACCTTATAAAATTCAGTTCAGTTTTGAGAGCAGCCCCACGACACATGTGCCGTTGTTAGTGCTGCTTTACCAGCGAGGATGGCTAAATACTTAAGCTCATGCGGATAATAAGCGGCTCTAATGTCCAGCCCTCTCACTCCAGCCCTGACCGTCAACCATAATGCCACGCTCAGTACCTCTGGATATTCACAGCACGCTAGCTGTACGTGGTGGCCAATAGATTTACATTGTTCAGTAAGCTGAACCAATGCCAGACTCAGCTGAATTATAAAAATAGAATGATCTTTTGAATTGTGCTTTTTTAGCAAATCAAGTTTAACGCATTTAAAAAAATCACTTGCCCTAATTATTTTCATAGTCCCCTTCGAGGTGGCCAAAGTGAAAGCAGCCTCTACCCTCATTTCATAGGTGGGAGAAAAGAAAAGGCTGAGAGTAAAACGGTTCAGAGGCTGTGAGACAGCAGCTCACGGATGACTCACTTTAGCCGGGTGACATGGACAGAAATGTAAAAATCTAATTTATGATTCGACCCCCCTGAGGTCCCCAAAGACACGATGACATCCCTCACCGGCCGGCGACTGCACGTAAAGGTACTGCAGCAAAGAGGGCTCTTTGGTGCTTTCATTTTCTTTTGAAGACTTTTCAATCTCTGTGTCTCTCGAAGTTTTGCCCCACTCAGAAGAAACGAAGCAGTTGGCCAGGGCCTCTCCTGAAGCCTCTTCTCCAGCTGAGACTTGGGCCTCCATGTGAATGTCTTCAGTGGGTACAGAGCCGCTGTTACCCGCGGTCTTGCGGGACGCAGCATCTGCGGACTCTGAGGGTTTCTAGGCATAGCCAACCAGGAACCGGAAAAGCAAGTAAAAATCCCAGTGGTAAATCTCGATAGCAGCTTTCTCAACATAGCTAACACATAAACAAACAGGTCAAAGACAGCCTCGTGCCACGCTGAATTGTATATGCCTGTTGTTTCAGTCATGCTTCTAGGAATGGGCTGAAAAAAATCAGTGTCCAGTCACGTGCTTCTACAAGCTTAGGATTCTTAAGCACAGAAATGATGGAATTTTAACAATGACAGACTGGCCCTGGTGTTTAGACTACAAGAGAAATTTCGGAGCTGCTAACGCGTAACGGGTGTGGATGCCAGTCTTGGTTATCTAAGGCCTATGTATACCAGTCAGTCAGTCACGGCTGTTCTGCCACCCCAGGCCACATACGAAATTAGAAAGATTCACTCTGGAAAGAGAAAGGAACAGAAGAGAACGGGTCTTCAATAAAATACTGGTTTCCATGGGTGAGCCCAGCGGACCCAGCAGAGCCAGCTGTCATGACGGGGCTTCTGCTTCCTGAGTGTGTGGTCAGATCTCATTCACCTCCGAATGGCTACTAAGAGGGAGATGTGAACAGCTCCTCTTTTTGTTCTTTCACTTTGTAGCTGGGGAAACAGGATCTCGGAGCTGTGATGGGAACGGACAGACACCGAAAGACCAGCAGCACCCACACGGCCGACTCTGGTGCTCAGGAACATCCTGGGTTCAGACGGTTATTGTCAGTGATCTCAACTCATTTAAGGAAAAAAAGGACAGCCCAGAGATGGGGAGAAAATACGCAAACGTATTCACGGTGACTGACTCTATGTGGTGGGGTTATGGGTCTTTTTTTTTTTTTTTTTTAACACCTTTTAGCATTTTGTGCAAAGTAGGAGTTTTATAAAAGTCACTTTTCTTATGGTTATTACTTTATGGCAAGATTTTATGGCAGAGCCAGTCCCGGGCTTAATTATACAAGTGATACATGAAATACCTCACATTCCAGACTCAATAGCTTGTTAGCATCTGTGCGTCTTTATTGGAAGGAACTCTGGGTTAACGGCCGTCACCAAGCGCGCCCACCCGAACTCCCTTACCTTGGGCATGACAAGAGCTAGAGGGCTGTCTTCGTAGTCCCTGCTCTGTCTTTTCGTGGCTGGCTCCTCCTCCTGACGCTTGCGCTCCTCCCCGAGGCGCTTCTGAACTGAGGGTGCGGAGGGCGGCTCTGCTGCTGCGGCTTCCGCGCTTCTGCTGTCCCTCTCGGACCCCGAGCCTGAGCCCGGGGTCGGTCCCTCCTGCAGGCTCCCATACAGCATGAACAGTGAGGTGGAGGGCACGTACACCACGGGCTGGCCGGCCAGCAGGGCCGGTTTCAGGCTCTCCACGTCCGAGGCTGCAGAAGCTGGTGAGACACTCACTTGTCCAGTCAGACTGTTCTGTGTGGAGAAGGCCTGCAGGTCCGTTTGGGCCGCAGAAAATACTTGGTGAGCTAAAGGGTTAGCACAATATTCGGAGTCAACAGACAGGCCAGGGAAAGGAGCAGCAGGGTCCAGGCTGCTAGACGGAGCCATCACTCTCTTACTGGCAAAGGCTTTCCTCCTGCAATAAAAGGGAACATCATGGGTCCCATCAAGTTACCACCTTCCACCAGCTCCTGATTCTCTGCTTTCCTAAAGACAGATGTATCAAAGCAGAAATGAGATACTGCTGCTCAAGCTGATACTAAACTGTGCCCCCTGAGCCCTATGAGCTAACTCCAGAGGCAATAACCATATAACCTGGATGGATGGTTAGGGATGGGGTGGGTGAGCCCTTGGGGGAATCTCAGGTTAGAGCTCAGACTGGCTCTCCCCTGTCTCCTCTACATCTAGTGGTTATCAGCCAGCCACAAAGTGACTGCTACCCCATAGCTGGCCCACAGATGCCCTATGACTAACATAATATCAGACTAATTTTACATAATTATGATAGTTACCCCCAGCCAGTTGACAAGGGAGGAAAAGTGAGGCTCAGAGACTAATCAACCTGCAGAAGGTCAGCCACCCCACTTGAACGTGAGGAAACTGGGTCTCACACTCAGGCACCGGATGACGTCTAGGTAGATAGCTGAGACCGGACCAGAGTTTCATTTAAAGGACACCTCTGGTTTGTCTCCAATCCACTGTGAGATAAATGGAGTGGGCAGTGAGTGAGGAAATAAAGTTATCTCCTAAATTATTTTCTGTCATTCTTGTCCTATTCTGCTCAGTATTCAAATTGTTAGGCACAACACATTCAAAATTAAGCCCCACTTAATATATGAGATTATAAACAATGTCTGGGCCTTTTATTTGGAAAGATTTCTAAATATTAAAAAACATTTATGTTTTTAGTGTATTTTTGGAAACAGATGAGGAAAACCCATTTAAGACTCCTTTAAGAACTAGTAAACAGAGGACAGGGATTTCTTTGAACCTTTCTGATGGAATCAGACCTATTTTTCCCCGTCTCATTGTCCACGTGCTGCCGGGAATCAAATGGAGGGCGCTGGGCTGCAGAGATGAGTAAAGCTCTCCCCCCACAGCCCCTCTGAATGAGAAGTCACTACCACTCAGCTTTGTGAAGCTCAAAATGCCCACACTGAGTATATCCCCCACCATCCTACCTCCAGTCATTCACCTTCAACCTGCCCATCTCCACCAATAGTAGCACCATCATCTGAGACCCAGGTGTCCTTTGTGAAGTCTCTTTCTATCTTGGTGAGTCTTGCCGACTCACCGTCTTACACTGATTTCCATTCCTTTCCACCCGCAGCTGACATGGCTCAGACCCGCACCACGACAGACCAGAATGGCTGCAGAAGCGCCAGCCCACCTGCTTCAAGCAGCCAGAGTGTTCTTCTCCAGTAAGTCTGCTGTAGGTCTTTATTGTCTGTCTCATAAACCCAAACTCTTCTATCTGGATTTCAAAGCTTTTTTTTTTTTTTTTTTGCCAATTTGACCTATTCACCTCCAATACCCCGAGTTCTTCTTACGAATGAGGTTTCCTCTTACTATCCTATTTGTACAAATCGTTATAGCTAAACTAATCAGTATATGGTCCCCGTACTCCCTGATCCTGCCTCGCAATCTGTTTCTTCCCAAATCTGTCATTAAAAACCTCTCTTGTGGGATGCCTGGGTGGCTCAGATGGTTAAGCATCTGCCTTCGGCTTGGGTCATGATCTCCAGGCCCTGAGATCGAGCCCCACGTTGGGTTCCCCGCTCAAAGGGGAGTCTGCTTCTCCTTCTGCCTCTCCCCCCAGCTCATGTTCTTTCTCTGTATCTGTCTCAAATGAATAAATAAAATCTTAAACGAAACAAAACAAAACCTCTCTTGTTCCCACATTAGCATTTCCTCTGCTTCTTCCCATAATATGTGATTTCCTTTAAAATCAGACCCAAAATTTGAGTCCGATAGCCTGGTTTGAATCCTGGCTCTGTCACTTCTTAGCACTGTGACCTTGGGCAAGTTATTTAACCTCTTCGGGTTTCTGTCCTTTCTATAAAATGAAGATAAGAGTACCAAACTCAAATGACTATGGTTGTGATTAGATAATATACATAAACTTTCAGAACAGGACCTGGTGGTTCATAAACAAAGTTAGATACAGTGATGATAAGTGATTCCAGGAACTACAATCATCAGTTCTCAGCGCCACGTTAGTAGTGAATTATCTTTTTTCAATGTATTTGTTTTTGTGTTTTCCCCTGTAAGCTTTCATTAGCTTAGGAGATAAATTTTTCATATTTTTGTGTCCCTGATGCTACATCCAGCACAATGTTGGGCACAAAGGGGAAACTTAGAAAATTCTTAATAAACAAATGGCTGACTTAGGAGCAAGACTGCTAAAATTTACCTTTCGATGGGTGGCATTTCAATGGAGTCAAAGTTAACACCAGAAAATATAAAAGAATACACTCAGGGCGCCTGGGTGTCTCAGTGGTTCAGCATCTGCCTTCAGCTCAGGACATGATCTCAGGGTCCTGAGATCGAGCCCCGTGTCAGGGTCCCTGCTCAGTGGGGAGTCTGCTTCTCCCTCTCCCTCTTCCCTTCCCCTTGCTTGTGCTCTCTTTGCCTCTCTCTCGCTCTCTCTCAAATAAATAAAATCTTAAAAAAAAAAAAAAAAAAAAAGAATACACTCCAAGTTTTTTGAAGACTACTTACTGTGAACTGTCTTCTATTTTCTGTCGGTAAACAGCCGCCAGGCTTCCAATTTCTAAGGAGTAGCCACCTGATCCTGAAAAGGAAAATAAAACTCTAACAAAATATGGCAAGAGACTTAGGCACACCAACTGTATACAGCTAGATTCATTATTCACTGCTCAGGGATTATAAGATTATCTCAAATCCATTCTGGTTTTGATTCAAAGAGAGAAATTTCCAGAAGCTAGCTGTTAATGGGGAATTCAGGTCTCATCAATAATTAGAAAGAAAACAAGTGTTGCTTTGTAAATCTGATGAATGTCTGACATGCATCAAACAGACCAACCTCGGCAAACCAGCCGATCTCCACTGGTGGACTAGGATGAATTTCACGCATGGGGCCATGTTCCTTCCCTGTGAAGCTGGCAACTATTTTACCCCCAACCATCATTTCACTTCAGGTAAGTGGAAAAAACAGGCAGTACCTAGAGTCAGCTTATTTAAAAATGCCTGGGTAGGGTGACTGTTATAGGACAACTGACGGATTCCACAGAATATGGAAAGGCAGATACCTTGTTCTTCTTTATAAGGGCTGCTGGGTTCTGAGTTCACTTTCCTCTGGATCCTCTCAGAAGCCTGAACTGTGCTGAAAGAACTATGTCGAGCCAGCCTCTGTTTTGCACAGACTTGAATCTGGCCATATGTTTCTCTTTTCAATTCTGGTAAGACAGATGCAGAAACATCCACTAGTTCTTCATCTAAATAAATGAGAGAATTGGTAGTGTTGTTATATAGCTATAATTCAGGATAATTTTAGCCTTTTAAAGCTATAGCTTTGAGAGCCTGTAATTGTAATGGAGCTACCCTATAAATTAAAAGCTATGACAATCAAAGGAATTTTAGGAGCCTTGTCTCAAACCCCAATTTCTTTTGATGTACTAATTTTTTTAAGAGTTAGCAAAAGACTATAAAGTGAAACCGAATCCATATATTTTCTAAAATTATCTAAACTGCAACAAAAGTAGAGCAAGATGTTGTCCAACCCAAATTAGAATGGACCTGACATTTCAGATGCTTTCTTTGGGCAGAAATATCAAACGAAAACCCAACCATGCTCAGCCCAACACACATATTTAGAGATTTTAACATTAATTGAGATCGACCTCTTAGGGCCGCAGCTCTACGGCAATGAGTATAAGAATCTCTACTTTCTATTACACTTTATTATGTCTTTCTGATGCAGTAGCAGGCTCAGTTACTAAGTGACCAAGGGAATAAGGTCAGCAAAAGCCTCATGGTTGAAATGCTGCAGAACAGTGAGAACAGAAGCACCTTGGAGGCCCATTTTATGTTTAAAGGGGCCTGTGTAAAATCAGGACAGAATTTTCTAGATAGAACCAGGCCTATTTTTCCACAGAGAAATAGTCCCTGTTGCTCAGTCATCCCTACCCTGTTCATCTGTGTGATTTTTCTAAGTTCAAAGCATGCACATTTTAATTATAAGACTAACTTAAAAATGGAAAGGCTCAGCTAGACTTACATTTTCTGAAACACACAAAAATTTTTTAAAAATCACCTTTACAGTTTTTTCCCATAACAAAAACCCCAAACATGGTCTTTTTAGAAAATCAAAAATTACAAAATCAAAAAGAAAATGGGTCAACACTGTAACAGGGAACAAATTTACACTCCTTCCTTAAACACAGTATCAGACAAAACATATAAAACAATGGCTCTCAAGACACTGGACCACAGGAAACAAAGGGCAGTGACCCTTAAAGACAGGATTCAAATGAGGTGAGACCTATGATTGCCCTCACTTACTACCTGGAGAGTATTTCCAGCTTGGAGTATGGGGAAGGGAACCTGGACAGAGACTGGAAGTCTTCCCAAGTTGAGGTTGGAGCCAGGGCAGCTAGAATTTGCAGGGCAAAACTCCAGAGAGGAGAGTCATACAAAAAGAATGCTGGAGATCTGCAGAAGGTCCCGCCCTTAAGTATCTAGTGGAGTACTCATGCATTTGAGGAGACTACCCAAGGTCAGGAAAGGAACCACTTAAAGGAGCAGAAGGAATAGTGTCTGCAGCTTATCCAGGGCTGGGAACAGTGCCAGCATGGAAAAATCTCCTAATTCATGGATTACCAGTTAGAATACTAAAAAGGGTATTATTGCCTCAATAATGGGGATAATGCACTAAAGACTAACTGCTGATGATCCTGTCTACCAAAGCTTAAAAACAAGACCTGAAAGGTTCACTGTTTCCAGGTAACTTCACTGCACTGCAGAACAAAACTGAAGAATGTTTTTAGAAATACTGAAATATCTAGCACCCAACAGTATGTAAATCTCAGTGTCTGGCATACAATTAAAGATTATCAGGTACACAAAGAAGCAGGGAGATATAACCCACAGTGAGGACATAAATCAACTGAAATGGATTTAAAAGTGACACAAATGATAGAATTAGTGGACAGGCACATTAAAATAGGTATTATAATTATATTCCGTGAATTCAGGAAACCAGAGGAAAGACTAAGCATATTAAGTAGGGACATTGAAAATATAAAGACTCAAGTCAAATCAAACTTCCAGTGGTAAAATGCTGGAGAAGAAAACACAGGGGATTAATGGGAGATTAGACACTGCAGAAAAGAAAAATAGTGAACTTGAAGATGTAGCAATAGAAACCATCCAAAATGAAATACAGAAAAGAGAATGAAAGAAACAAAACATCAGTGAACTGTGGGACAATTTCAAGCAGCCAAATGTAAGCATCACTGGAGTCTCCAAAGAACAGTAGAGGGGACAGAAAAAAATATTGGAAAAAATAAGGGCTGATAATTTGCCAAAGTTGATAAAAGAGTCAATTCACCAAGAGAAGACATAGTGATCAATTTTAAATGTTTATGCACCTAATGACAAGTTCAAATATACAAAGCAAAACTTGATAGAGCTGGAAGAATAGACAAATTTGCAATTAAATCAGACATTTCAACATTCCTCTATCAGTAATTGATAGAATAAACAAAGTGAGGATATAGAAGAATTAGACAACACAATCAACCAACTTGACTTAGTTATCATTTATAGAACGTTCCACCTAACAAAACAGAAGATACATTCTTTTAAGTACATATGGATAGACCATATCTGTACCATAAAACAAACCTCAATGAATTTGAAAGGATTCAAATTATATAAAGTATATTCTCTGCCCACATGGAATGAAGTTAGAAATCCATAAGAAAAAGATCTGGAAAATCCCAGAAGATTTGGAAATAAGCACACATCTAAATAACTTGTGAATCAAAGAAAAAAAAGGGAAATCATAAAATACTTTGAATTGAAGGACAAAACACACATATCAAAATTTGTTGGCTAGAGATAAAGCAGTACTTACAGCAAAATTTATAGCACTAAATTCCTACTAGAAAAAGGAATGATCTTGAATGACCTCCATTTCTACCTTAAGAAACTAGAAAAAGAGCAAACTGAACACAAAGTAGGAGAAAGGATCTACTAAAGATAACTTCAATAGCCCTATAGCTAAAGAAATTGAATCTGTTGTTAAAAACCCTCTCACGTAGAAAACTGCTTGCCCACATGGCTTCACTGGTGAATTCTACCATAGACAGGCATGTACGTGAATATTCATTTAGCTTTATATCTAACAGCCAAAAACTGGAAACAATCCACATGTCTACTGACAAGTAAATGAATAAAGAATGATATATCCATACAATGGGATACTCAGCAATATAAAGGAATAAACTATTGATACATTCTACAGTATTATTCATCTGAAAATACGCCAAGTGAAAGATGTTAGATAAAATGATTATACAAACTGCCGTCAATTCTTGTTACTCATGGCAGTTATGTTCTATGAAGTTGCCATGAACACTGAATTAGCAAATACCGAACCATTGCTCTTAAAGGAATATAGGGTTAGGTTCCTGCCAGCCTATGGTCACATTTTTGTCAACTGATCAACACATAACCCTGTTTTATATGTGTTTCTTTTTAAAGATGCCTTATTTAATACATATAGTTGATCTATTAGCATTGAACTCTTAGCCAACAGCACTAGAACGCATGCCTGAGTGGAGCTCCTCTAACATACGTATTTCCTCTGTGAGGCACATCACACCCTTCTTTCACTAGGAATCATTAGCACTTCAGCACAACGTTTGGGAACCATTTTAACAGCAAAATCCCCAACACAAAGCACAAAAAATGTGAAAACATGGCACTAAAAAGACCATGAAAAGGACACTCATTTAGAGTAGGAGAGCCATATAGAAACAAGTATGAGAAATAAGAGGGCATAGTGTTGCCCTGTTCGACCTCAGCGGGGAAGATGGGTGTGCTGTTAACCAAAATTTTTTGCCATTTTGCATGTCTGTGAATGACTGAGAAAATTCTCTGAGTATTGATTCTGGAATTACCAAAAAACTTTAGTATGTAAATTTGCAAATATGCACTTTGAATAATGGGCATTATCTGTATATAATTCCCTTATAAAATTTTTTAGAAAATATGTACAAATCTAGAAAGAAAGCAGATCAGTGGTTGCCCTGGGGATGGGTGGGGGGACAAGGAGGGAGGAATTACAAAGGGACAGGAGACTCTGGAGGGTGACGGGTTCATTATCTCGACTGTGGTGATAATTTTACAGGTGCACACAATGCAAAACTTGCTAGATTGTAATTTTAACGATGTGCCATTTATTCTATGTCATAAGACCTCAAAAAAGCTGTGAAAGGATGAAAAGGCCATGATGGTGGGAAGGAGAAGAGGAAAAGAGACATTAATTAAGTTTACCTGTGAGGAATCGCTCGCTACTCAAGGAGTGAAGGAGAGTGAGTTAAGGAAATCAAAGGTAACTTGAAGTTCCAGATAGGATGGCTGGGTTGAGGATGACAATAGTATTGTCAGTAATGAAACTAGATACACAGAAAGAAGATGAGGTTTCTGTTGGGTGGAGAAAGTGAGTTCACACTGAGGTTCCTGACCTGGTCCCAAGTCTCTTCCCCTTATCAGAGCAGAGCTCTTCCACTGTTGTCCTCATGGTTATACAAATCCCTTAACTCCTGACTCCTCAACACCAGCTCAGTTCCCTGGCTACCTTAGTTTCTTCAATGACACTACCACCTTTGAGTCCCTCTTCTCTTTTAATCTATCTAAAGATCCCTTGTCACTTCTGCCTGTTACATTTAGGACAAATTTCTGGGTTTATTTTGAAGCCTTCCAAAATGTCGTCCTAACCGATCACATTTTATGTCTCATTCCCTATCTCATGCCCTCCACTTAAATCAGGACGATTCTTCTCCAAACACACACCAGATTTGTTTTTAGGTATCTGTTCCTTGAACTAAAAAGCTCTCCTTCCCTTTAGAACCTAAGTGTTCTTTGTCAGAATGTAACCCATATCCACTCTGAGTTCGCAAAGAGCCAGAACAACCATGTGTACTGCTTAATTGTTCTCTAATTTTCAAATATACGCTAATTATACCTTCAATAGAAACTCATTCATCAACGAAAGTGTGTCAAGGCACTGATCTGGGTACTATCCGGTAGTCGTGGGTGAATAAAGACTGAGTCTGCTTTTAACTCATTAGGAATCTACCTCTTCAGGAAACAGTTGGACCATTCCTTAAAATGTTAAACACAGCGCTACCATATGAGCCATCAACTCCACGCCTAGATATGCCCATGAGAAATGGAAACAGATGTCCATATCAAAACTTCTACAACAATGTTCAAAGCAGCATTATTCATAATGGCAAAAAGTGGAAAAAATCCAAATGTCCATCAACTGCTGAATGAATGAATAAGACGTGGCATCTCCATACGACTGCATGGTATTAGCCAAGGGAAAGCAAGGAGGTACTGATAACGTGCTCTAAGGTTGAAGGACCTTAACAACGTGCTCAGTGAAAGAAGTTGGTCACAAATGGCCATACGTGGTAAGATTTCATTTATAGGGAATCTCTAAAATAGGCAAATCTATAGAGATAGAAGTATATTAATTTTTTTCCTGGAGCTTCAAGGGAGAGGTTGGGAAGAAGTGGGAAGTCAGTGATAATGTGTACAAGGTTTCTTTTAGGGATGGTGACTTTGTTTTCCAATAATTGCAGTGATGGTTGCACAACTCTTTACTAAATTTAAACTGATGAATTATGTGAATTATATCATATATCTTATGCGAATTATATCTTCATATAGTTGTTAAAAATTAAAAAAAATAAAGACCGAGTCTGGCTTCAAATGCATAGAGCTGGGGCAATGATGGCATGACATGTCAACCTCAAAAGTACAACAGGACAATATTAAGTTGCAATAGCTCCAAAGAGACAGTCTTTGCTCTGGGTGACCAGGGAAAACTTCACAGAGGAGGTGACATTTGAGCCAGATCTTGAAAGCTGAGTAGAATATTTGCATGTCGAAAAGAAGAGGGCTTCACAGGTGAAAAGACTAGAAGCCAGAGGCAGAGGAGCGGAAAATGGCAAAGGTGTAGAATTCATGCAGGCGGGACGGTGTCATACACATCTTTAAACCTCTCATGGCATTTAGTATAGTAACTGTGCACGGTCCACATGGAGTAAGTACTTGCTGGGTTGAATTAGTTATACTTGATTTTAAGTAGTTTCATCTAGATCCTAAGTGAATAATGTATTCTAAGTGAGGTAGAGAGCTATATCTTTTATAAGCCTGGGTTAAGTGGCAGGAATTTATACTGCTAATACCAGAATTGGAAGGGTAATTTAAAAATAACTTTAATGGCTTTTTTTCCCAGGCAGCATAACTATATGTAAAGTAGCTGGTACAGTAGGATCCAGTCCCCAATTGCTCAGATATTACCTGTCAAATAAGTAGAAGATAATACCCTTTTTGCTCTAGTTTAGGAAATTATGACATTTGTAACCTGTTAAATAAATTATCAAAAAGGTGTTCATTACATCCATACCATATTTAGAAGCCATCTTTACCATATATTCATTTTGTGATAGTAATTGATATAATTTTTATATTACCTGGAATTTCAAAGAAAAATAATGCTTTATTCTGCTGATGCAGAAACACCAGAGTTCATAAGAAGGGTTATTTTAATCCTCAAGCCCAAACTTCCAGGAACTTCGGAATAAAATGAAAAAAGCTAATGGGCTATAATTTAATAGTTACAGAAACTCCCACGTTATAGGCTCAGGATTTCCCTTCTGGTGATATGTGAGCCGTTGCACACACCACTTACAGACGAATGTTCGTTGTTCCGAGGGATACCACAGGTCTAATTTTGAATATGACAGGGGTTACGGGAAATGAACATCAATCCCACTGTGTAGAAGAGGCATGAGTTAGAACAGGAATTGGGGATTGTAAATAAAATAGACGCCTAGCAAAACCATGCGACTTACCGCTGGAACTGAAGTCCACAGGCCCGATCCATTTGAAGGCTGGTTTACGGCCTCGCTCTTCTGTTACGTGCACTTTCTTTATTAGAGCCAAGCTGGTCAGAACATTGGCTATGTCATACAGGCGTCGTACCTTTGCTTAAAGATATAAAACACAATTATGGTCACGCCGTTTGTGATACCATTACATTGTCATTGATGTGACAGGTCACTTTTCTCGGCCACCACATAAACCTCCAGCAGAAAGCAGTGGGGTGCAGCAGAGGCCGACGGCTCCGTCATGCGATCACCTGGGATTTATGTATCTGATGTGTCCGAAGACACATTCTAAGGGAAGGTCAGTGTGTCTTTCCTCTTCCACAACTTCACACCCCATGTAAGAGGCACCTGCTGACAAGCAGGGAGCGCTGAGATGGCAAAAACACCAAGGGAGGGACAGGGGCTATAATTAAAGGCTCAGTGAATGTAATTCTGCTATGTGGCATGTCAAAAGCTGCGCTGAGTTTCTCCCACCAGGAGGTGGTGGCACCAGCTCGAGCAGGCAGCTGGCCTGTGAAAATGACAGGGACCCCCCCAGAGCTTCCTGTGCGGCTGCACTCCTGGGCACACAAGAGGGCTTGGGGCTCAAGGTCATGAGGGTCAGCTGTGCTGACGACAGGCGGCTCCTCACCTGAATCCTGGCATCTGGCCGCCTAGTGGGGAAGGGTGGGATGGACATTCCCTGAGTCTTATGAGGTTTGAGGAGAGACATTTGAAAATGCAGGTACTAGAGGGGAAATTCAGAAGGGGTGGTAAGGCATTCGACAGGCAGGGCAATACCCATAAAGTAATTTCTATTCAAGACATCGATTTATAGGTAGGAAACCCACTTGACCTTGGGGCTAAGATCAAGCAAAGGAGTTGTGATTATGGTCCAGAAACATCACACATTCACCCCAGATGCAATCTTCTTCCCAATCTTGATAGAGCTGCATTTTATCTAGTCATTTCTCCCACAGAGTCACTCTAATTCCAGTGGAAACAGACAAAGCAGAGAAAGCTGAGCTCGTGGCTTCTCACGGCTTGAAAGCGCTACCAGCAGCCAAGGGTATTTGGCTGCACCCAGGCTTGACAGAAAAAGAAGATGCCCCGGGTGTGCAACTCAGAAACTCTCTGCTTGCCCAGCAGCCCTGTCCCACCGCCCCTACCCTACCCTGGTCATTCCTCTGGCTCTTACCTGCAGACAACTTTCATCTCCACCCATCAGAAGAGTAGGCAGGGGGTGAGGAAAAAAGGGGAAAGAAAACTCAGACATTCCGTCTTGGATGCAGCGATACTAAAGAGAAATGCAAAGTATCTTACACCCTCCCTGACCTGGGTTTGTGGGATGGCGTTCTGCTTCCACCATCCCCTCTGACTGCTGAGGAAAACGCATCTGACAGAACTTTACTGGGAATTCTAGTATTTACTAACTTACCTCTCACAGCACCAAGAACCTTTATGAGTGTGAGAAACGATTGCACTTCTTAAAAAAAAATTTTTTTTTTTCAATCTCAGAGACAGAAAATATCAACACATGAAATCCCACCCTTTTTGTACTGGTAAGTGGGTTTAGGTGAAGATGCTTACTTTTAAATTTACTGTGGTCCGGGGTATCCTGGCTTTCTTCTATCAGTATTTTGGCCGCCACATCAAGAGTAACAATCTTGGTTTTGGAGACAAGGAACAGCATGACAAACTTCTGGCTCATAATTCTCAGAGACTTGTCTTTTCTACTGTTTGCAGATGCTACAAAGGGAATGAAACGAAAGCATCAAAACATATAATTTACCACATGAAAGACGGTACTTAGAGTTTGCCAGAACTACTAACTCGACAGCAGATGCAAAGGTCGCTCTGGTTACAGGCAGACGCCTACTGGACACATATCACAAAAAGATGGCTCATAAAGAAATGAGATGGATTTCTTTTTCTTTCTTTTTTAAGTAATCTCTATGTCCAATGTGGGGCTCCAACTCATGACCCTGAGATCGAGAGCTGCATGCTCTACCGACTGAGCCAGCCAGGCGCCCCAAGAAGTGAGACGGATTTTCTTATGGCTGTGCAACTACTCTCCAGCAGGCATAAACTCTGAAATGCATGTTTGAAACCACTCGTAGTGCTTTAGACTCCTACTTCATAGAATACAGTCCATGAGGTAGTTTTCCTGAAACAACTTTTTGAAAAGATCAGTGTAGAAGGAAAAAAGGAGAGGGTGGACTTCAGGGATTGTTTTCAGAACAGCAACTCTTCCCCCAAGGGCAAGAACTCTTGTTTTTATTTCTCTGTGCCCACAATACCTAGAATATCTGAAACAAAGCAGGCGTTCGCCTCTTTCATTGCTTTTCAGAAGGAAGTGAAGAAATAAGCTAGAACTGAAGAGGAGACAATGATCAGATGTGTGCTGTTGTAGACGGCAGGCCAACCATCCCCGACAGATGGCTGTCTCCTCTGGTTATCAGGATAAGAACTGGCTCGTGGGGTGGCGCTAAAAGGCACGAGGCAGTAAATCTAATGAAAACCAGGACCGCGTTTCCATTCCTATTGTATTTGCGAGTGATCCTTGTACTTTACCATCCTAGCAATGGTGAATAGGGTGAGAATGATGGAGATCAATGGTTAAAACTGGAAGAGGATACATAAGAGCTGGGTGGGGAGGAACAATGCAGATACATGCTACAGCAAATGACAGGAGGGGTTATCGATCTTTCTTACCAACATGTTCTCCCAACGGGGTTCTTTTCTAAGTAATCTACTCTAAATATAATTTAAAAAATTAAACTCTCTGAAACGATAACTTCAGAGTAGAATTTCCTTAAAGGCTCACAATTACATGTCAGCACAGGGCTGTCAGTCTGACACAGGAGCACTGTTCGCGATCTATGGTCCAAACATACCAAATACCAAGTGAACTGCCACTAGTCAGGCTTGAAGTGAAGTTGAGGGGGAAGCCCAGTCAGGGAGCCATCTGTCTCCCTTTCTTTGGTAGATCGACTAGGAGAGCATCTCCCTCCAGGGCTGTCAATCTGGCACTTCCCACCTTAGCGGTGATTTCTACAGAAAAGACCACCACTCCCTCTCTGCCATTACTCGTGTAGTTACAGTGCACTCACAGGAGGGATAGTCGGGTTCTGAGAAATCCAGTAACTGCTGATCTTGAGAATCTGGATAGCTCTCTTTTTTACGTTCTCCAAGTTTATAATCCATCAGATCTAGCTCTTTCTGTTGGAGATGTGCCATCTGCTCTTCATACTTCTGCTCCTCTCCCAGTCTCTGGAGGCTCCTCAGGGTTTTTGGCAGGCTGTGCCGTCCATGCCAGCCATACTGATTCTTGGCCACCCGGCTGACCAGATGCAGCGATTCCAGCACATTTACAATGTCATAGATACGTCTCCTTTCAACGCCTGTTTGAAAAATAGAAGTTGACCGTCATGTAGGCAAACATTTTTGTGTAAAAATTCCTTGAGGGCCTGGACCGTGTCTGTAAACTCCTTTACATGATGCCCAGTATAATGGCCAGCAAGTGCAGAGACTCTAAAAATTCAACCTAGAAATTATTTTTCTTTCTTGTTATTGGGATCCAACCCTTAACAAAAGCTAGGATAAAACATCCCCCCAGACACGGATGATAGTTCCATCTCTATGCCATAAACAGTAGTATGTCTTTTCTTTGGACCTGTGAGGTGAGCCACACCAACACTTCAGCCTGTTAGAACAGGTGGGACTGAGCACCATGTGTTCTAGTGTGTCTAACGGACGCCTGATGAACACTGGTTGATCTGGACTTGTGTTCCTAATTATGCAGACTATAAAATAAACTGTGTATAATGCATGATACCTCATTTGGACAATTCTCTCCTTTCCTGGAGTTTGAATGATGTGAAATAATTATCTTGTTAACTCTCTTAATGGCCCGGTTAGGAAAACAGATGGCAAATATTTTCTTTCCTATTTTGCACTGGAAACTCAGGAGTCAAGAGCGTGGGCACCCTTCTCAAGTTGCTGGAGGAAGCTACAGCCACTGCTGAACAACATACAGGTTTCCTTTTGCTCCTTGGCCACCGATAATTGTCCCTCTGTTCCCATTCACAGGCCTTTGGGCCAAACAGCCCAGCGGTAAAGCACAGAGACTCTTCATGTCCAATACAGGCTGACCATGAAGTTCATCAATTGTCCACCCACTTTCCCAACACTCTCAAAATAGCTAGGATTATGAGCTGTCTACCACATTTATCAAAAATATGTACGGCAGTTGAGCATGGGGGCTTTGAGGTCAGACTGCCTGGATTTGAATCAACCCAATCTATCCCTTACTAGTTCTGTGATCCTTGGAAGTTACTTCATCTTTCTGTGCCTTAGTATTTATCTCATAAGGTGATGAGGATTAAACGTAGCCATAAACGTAAAGGGTCTACAATAGGTGTCAATTTTATCTACTGTTTGTATATTATTTTGTAAATATTTCCTGAACACAGCATTGGAAATACCCCAAATCCCTGCTAGCATGAGAGGTCACAGTAGAAACAGATTTTAAAACTTTCCTCTGACTCATCCTGTTGTGCAACAGGCCCTTAGGCTTTTGGAACCCACTGGCTCCTTTGCTCTCATCTAAGACCCCATAACAAAAGCCTCCAGGCAGCTCCCAGAAAACTGGTCCAGCTACAAAGATGCCCTCTTTCTGCTCATTTGTCAGGAGCTGTTATATAATCAGAGCAGACTCAGTGAACGTAGCTTCTGGCCCTTCCAAGATTTAATAGAAAAAACTGACCAAATGACGATGAAAACTTTGGAGGTGAAGTAAATTTCTTTCATTTGCATGAAGACGCATTTCACAATCAGTACATTTCGGCTCCTGACCCTGAAAGGTTCTTCACCCTCAGAAGCTCAGGCTTCAGTGCCAGATGCCTGCTGGAAGGTGCTGGCAGGGGCAGTCAGCAGCCTCTTGTCCAGATCTGCCTGGCTTTTTATTCCGGTCTGTTTTCATATATTAACACATCTTGTTTAGAGTGTAACATTCTATAAACCTTCCCATTAGAAATGTCATGTGAATGCAACTGAGACACCCTGGGGCCAGCCATATGCTGGGCTGTTTTGTTATTTTGTATTAGATACAAACTGTTAAATCTCCATCTAGCTGGATAGAGATCCTAAGAAGGGAAAATAAAGCAAGATTCTGACCACTTGGAGGGTAAGATGAATGTTTAATATGCACAATGGGTGTTTAATAGGTGGTGCTGATAAAAGCCAATGTGGCAGCTGCCTGCCTGGATAATCATCTTTTCAATCTGGACTGCGTTTAACTGTCTACTGGCTGGTGCACTAAAAAGTTCCATTTCACAGGTCTCAAGACCTTCAGGTGACGCTGGGGCTTGCTCTGTCGGGAAGGTTTTTCCTGGCACCCAGCCTCCTTTTTCTTTTGGATCAGCACAATCCTATTAATCCTAGTCATGGCATTAGTTATGCCTCCCCAAGGTTTAGCAGTCATTACCATGCTTCCCTTAGTCCTCGATGGAGCTTATTGGGAACATCTCTCAGTCCAATAAATTCATTTCTAAGGCTGTGCTATTGTCCATTTACTGAAGTCACTCCTGGTTCTTTAACTTCTATTTTTTAAAAAAATATTTATTTATTTATTTATTTGAGAGAGAACACGCTCGGGGGTGGGGGGTCGGTGCAGAGGGTGAGAATCTCAAGCTGACTCCCCACTGAGCACTGAGCCTGACCCGGGTCTCAATCCCACAACCCCGAGATTATGACCTGAGCCGAATCAAGAGCTGGATGCTTAACTGACTAAGCCACCTAGGTGCCCCTAGTTCTTTAACTTCTTACCTGTAATATCCATGTCAAATCTACATGGGATCACAATCTGCAAAATAATGCAATTGAAATGCTCTGAACATTCTTGGTTAACATATGTTCTTATAACCTGTGACCTGGGATACAGCAGGGAGTTAAGACTCAACCCCAAGAAGTCGTTACCACTGAAACAGCTTCCAAGAAGGGACCCCGTTTTTGGACCTCACAGGAAGAGAGATGGCAAGTTCATTTTGCTGGTCTGGGTGATCACGAGGCATTGGGAAGCTGTTTGCAAAAATCTCTGGAATTCTGCTCTAACCAGCCATAACATGGGCATCTGTAGCTCACATGAGAGTAGAAATCCAGTTTCCTGTCTGCCCACCCCCCGCCACGATCTGTAACATAGCCTTCCAACATCTAATCTTTTGTCTTCGCACTGACATCATACAAGGTCCCTAAATGGAAGTTGGTACATGGAGGAACCTGGCTTCATGAACCCCAGTGAGAAGGACACTATGACTATGTTTTACACTCATCCTCTGTAAGACAAGTTTCTAGCACCCTATGCCTCGAATGGGTATATCCCAAGCCTCTATCCAACTGGGTCACCTTCCCCTTCTTGTTTCATTGGCACTGATGCCAAATACTGTATTCTACGTCTGGACTCCCCAAGGCACCATACTTCTTCCTCTTCCTAGAGGTTGAGAGGACAATTTGGGGAGGGCGGAGAGAGATCTAGTAAGAGCTGAGTAGAAACTATTCCACGTAACAGTAACAGTTACCCACGCTAGGACCTGAGTTAGGCATGTTGCTGACATTATCCCCAACTTGGCTAAATTTCTGCAAGGGAGGTACCATGATTCTTGTATTATAGACAGGGAAAGATTAATTAACTTTTTAAAACTCTTACGGCCTGTAAATTGGAGAGCTGGGCTTCAAATCCAGCCCCATCTGACCCAAAGCCCAGCCCATGGTCTTTCTATCACAGCCCATTGCTTCCTCGTTATCTCAGTTTCTGGTAACTAAAATATTTTTAGCCATCAGTTTGAATAATTCAGATTGATAACCACCTACTGAGGCACATACCTCAGGGCTATGTAAAAAGAACCAAAAAACAAATTAAAAATATAATCTATCATACAACCTTGTTTAGTTGACTTTTTTTAATTATGTGCAACCTCTTTATTTTTTAAGGGGACACCCTCTACCTTCAAATCGCTGTGATTTCTGCTTATTAAATATTGACAACAGTATGTTTACCCTGAGACGAACTGCAATTCATGTCCACTAGGGGTCTCTACCCTGAGGCGGCTGTCCGTGTATTTGCAGCCCATACGCCAGTGCACATTACACACACCCAAGCCATGTGAACACAGGTACTCCTCTTTGTTTTAAGGTTTAGCTGTTTGAGTTATGTCCAGATGTGCTTCTCCTTGTTTGGCAGGCCTGCTGTGAATATCACAGTATATGGCTTCAAACATAATGCTCTTGCAGTCAAATCCTGTTTGATATCAGAAATAACACCAGGTCTGAAGGCTTAGAAGCATTATTAAAAATAAACAGCAAGGCATTTTTCAATGTTTTTTGTCTGTCTGAAATAATCTGAAATTAAAAATGAGATATTAATTTTTAATGTGAGTCTTTTTATACAAATATTTTATAAGGTTAAAAAAAAAACAATTTTTTGTTTGACCCTCAGGCATAGAAGACTCCCTGGAATCCTATACATAAGGAAGAGAAATTCGATGACAGAAGGAAGCTCGACTTGCTCCTCTGTCCTTACTGTTTGGAGCCCACCCTTTACTTAATGAGAAGCTATCTGAAGACTTCAGCCTGCCCGAGGAAACTGGTTTCCCACCGTGACTAGAGACAGGCCTCCAGGTAATCTGATGATACATACCAAGACTGACAGCAACTTCATCTAGGGAGATGGTTGTTTTCTCGGTTGACAAGGGATAACTTGGATAGCGAGCTAGAAACTTCTGGCACAGGAGTCCTAGACTTTTCTGTTTTCTGCTTGGCCTTTGCTTTTCAAATTCATCCACAGCACTGTCCCCAACAACATCAAGCTACAAAGGGCAGACAAAAGGGAGGAGAGAGATGTCATAGTTAATATCCTAATTGAGAAATTGCATGAAAAATGCAAGAGAAATGCATGGAAAAATGAGAGTTATTGGCAAAGTGAGGGGCACATCCCTGTCCATATCATGTTAGACTCTGGTTAAAATACATTTCCTAATCCAATTTTCTTAACGTCTTACTGATTGTTTTCTTTGGACTGAATTTTTTCTCCTTTGAAACTTGAGGATGAGTCTTTTGGTTAAAAGCTTAAAAAATGAAAAATGAAGTTGTTTATGGCTTGTTACACACTTGCTACGAACGTGCTCACTAGATCAGTGTCACCAGAAGCTTGTAAAAGACATAGAGTCTCAGGCTGTATCCCAGACCTGATGTATCAGAATCTAGATCTTGGGTGATTCCTACTGACATAAAAGTCTGAGACCCACTGGCCTGCACTGTCACCAAAGTGCTTTATTTTTTATAACTGACCAAGGGTAGATGGAACTGAACAAGGGCAGCTAAGTCTTACTCTTTCTTATTTTTTCTTATTGTTAAGTACACTAAAGTAGTATCCTTGTCTCATCAACCCACATTTGAAGAAGGCTCAATTCAAGCCCGAGAAAGTAAAAGTCTTTTCAATCAACAGATTCAAGGAGAAAAGTGATATGATTATCTCAATGGCTTCAGAAAAAGCATTTGCTAAAATTAACGCTCATTCGTGATTTTCAAAAACGCCCTTAGAAAACTAGAAATGGAGAACTTCTTTAATAAAAAGTGTATCCATAAAAACCCAACAGCAAACACACGTCTTAATGGGAAAATACTGGAAGCATTCCCTTAAAATCTGGAAAAGGATAAGGACGCCCATTATTACTGTTCCTCTTCAACATCATGTTGAAGATCCTAGCCAGTGTATGAGGACAAGAAAAAGAAAGTGAAGCAAAGGATTAGAAAAGAATAAGCAAAACTATCATTCTGCAGATGGTACAATTGTTTATATATAAAACTCAAAAGTATCTCAAATTATTAAAAATAATAAGCAAATTTAGCAAGGTAGATGTAAAGGCAAAACAATATATTTAAAAAACCACCAGTACTACCATACAGTAGTAACAGAAAAATGAAATGAAAAGTCATTATTTACAATAGCAATAAGAATGATGAGGCTTTTAGGAACAAAACTAGCAAAAATCTATTTGTATAAAATATTAAAACTTAGAGAAATATACTATCTTCATGGATAGGAGGGCTCAGTACCATAAACAGGTTTATTCTTCTCAAATTAATCTACATACAATGCAATTCAATTAAAATCCAATCTGAAGCATATATGGAAAAGCAAAAGGCAGAGAACAGCCTACACACTCTGAAGCAAAATAAGTTGAGTCTTGCTTTACTTAATATCGAGGCTTATTCCAATATGGTACTGGTATAGGGATGCACAGATTGGCCAATGGAACAGAAGAGAACCAAGAAACAGATAACAGAGATAGCACTGCCCACTTGGGAAAATGACTGAATAAATAGTGCAGGGACAATTGATTACAACAAGCAACATGAAAAAAGACCAGCACCAAACTGAAATGTAGCACATTGAACTGATAAAGGTTTATTTTTCAAGATTATACAGTAAACTCTTACATATCAGGATAGAGAAAAAGAACCCAATAAAAATCAGTAAAGAACATGAAAAGACCATTCACAGAAGAGGAAAAAAAACATGGTGGCCAGTAAACATGTGGAGAGAGGCTTAGCCTCATTAGTAATCAAGGAAGAGCAAATGAATACCACAAAAATACACACCTGTATACCCATTAGATTGGCAGAAATTAATAAATTTGACCTGTATACCCATTAGATTGGCAGAAATTAATAAATTTGACAGAGTCAAATGTCAGAGAAGATGTGGATCAATAAATGTTCATACATTATTGGTGGGTGAAAATAACACTTGGGAAAGCAATTACTTTGTGAATATTTGCATATCCAGTGACATAATAATTTCACTGCTAGCTGTATTCTCTTGGACAGTAGTCCTCAAACTTTTGGGTCATAGAATCCCTTTATATTTTTAAAAATTACTGAGGAATATCTTCCTTAAACTGATTCTTTACTACCTTTTGATAGAATATTGGTCATATAAAATATACTTATCATGTACATAATCTTTAGCAACTAAAACCAGATTTGGGACATCTTTTTCTCTTTTCCTGTCCCAATTTCTTCATTTTAGTAATTTTTATAGCATAAAAAAATCCCCAAAAGGAGGAAAAATGGAGAGATAACTGACTTTTGTTAGCAATATGGGAAAAAGTTTGATGGGAGAGTGAAAATTTTTGACTTTTTTTTTTTTTTTAAAGTATAGATATGCTGTTTATTCAATAGCTCTGGTTCCCCAGAGGACTGATAACTTAAAGATGATTTAACTTTAAGGCCCCAAATGAAAGAACTGAACATATATAAAAATAAAGAAATTTCCCAGGTCTAAAATAAACTATTGCCCTCAAAATCAAAGCAAAATTACAATTTACAGCAGCATAAAAAAAGTCCCAACTTTTTCATTAAGTCAAAATTCTTAAACGGTTTCGCTTAAAAAATTTCATTTTTAAAATGTGTACTGGGAGTAGTCAAAGGAGTAGCATACAGAAGAGAAGAAAGCATTCATTATGAAAAAAATGAGAGTGTGAGAATTCCATTTCAGCTATAAATAAGATATTAAGTTTTGATGTATTCTGATATCTATAAATAGCAGGGATTTGTGGATGAAAGATACTGCCTACCGAAAGGTATTTTACCACTACAGACATCTGACATGACGTTATAGCATCCCAATAGGAAAAAAAAATAAAAAAAAGAAGACATGAAGTTTAATACTGCTTTTGGGTCCACAGTAATTGAAAAATTGATAAGTCTATGACTTTTTTTTTTTTTAAAGATTTTATTTATTTATTTGACAGAGATAGAGACAGCCAGCGAGAGAGGGAACACAAGCAGGGGGAGTGGGAGAGGAAGAAGCAGGCTCATAGCGGAGGAGCCTGATGTGGGCCTTGATCCCATAACGCCAGGATCACGCCCTGAGCTGAAGGCAGATGCCCAACGACTGCGCCACCCAGGCGCCCCAGAGAAGTCTATGACTTTTAAATAATCAAGTAAAAATTTAAAAATTCTGTAAAGCCTGAGGAGTGCAGCCTGTTTACCTGCAGAGAGTCTGTAAAGGCATCATCCTTGTTTTCAATGGGTCTGAACAGTCCCTTTTTCTTCTCCCGGTCTCTGATGTCTGGGCTGGCAGCACTAATGAGCACCTTCAGGTTAGCTGTGGGCGTCCATGGTTCTGCCTGCTGTCTGTCAACAAGCTTAACTGGAGTAATGGGATTTCTTTCTGGAGTGAAGATTTTTTGCTTTGATAAATCAATTGGTTCATTTTTTATTGGAGTCTTCGGGGCCATCCTTGAGCGATCAACAAATATATTTTCCTATTTTAAAAAAAGAGACCTTTTAGCAAGAAAGAGAATGGGCAGGTATAAGCCAAGAGCATTTTGTTCCCATGATTCACCAACACATGAAGACACAAAGAGACCACATGTTCAGGGCTGAAAAATATCAGGCTAGGACTAATGAAAATAGAAGGATTCGTGGAATCCAAGAGTGGTTCAGCGAGAAAATGATTATCATGGGCTTTTATTTTATTTGTTGAGATATCTTTATTTATTTTAGAGAGAGAGTGTGCAGAAGCAGGGGGAGGGGCAAAGGGGAGAGAGAGAGAGAGAGTCTCAAGCAGACTCCCCACCAAGTGTGGCGCCCAATGAGGGGCTCGATCCCAAAACCCTGAGATCATGACCTGAGCCGAAATCAATAGCCAGATGCTTCACTGACTGAGTGAACCAGGCACCCCTTATTCACTGCTTTTAAACATACTTCTCATGGCACCTCTGTGAACAAAGTCGTGAGTGTATCTGTCACTGGTAGGTTCTTATAATAGTTAGGGATGATAAGGGCAAATGTGGGTTGAGTCCATGTTGCTTCTCTATTTACAAGTTTGCACTAACTAGTGCAGCACAATTATGCTTTTGTAGTTCAATGTTCACCAGTGCTAATATAGCAATTAGTAGCAGGACCAATGGAAAAGTATCCAAAAAAATGCCACATTTCAAACCGACCCGGAGGGCTATAATTCCCCTGGAGCAATGCTTCTCAAACTATCCAAACTCCCACATACTGATACCTGGTTTTACTTCACAGGACTCACATGCAACTTGCACCACCTGTGACTCTCCATTTGAGTTGGTCACTCAAACAACCTACTGCCCGTTCAACAGGAAGAGACCCCTGATCATAGGCCTAGATGCCACAGGGGGCAAGATCAAATAGCTACAGAGCTTTCCAAGTACTTGACTCTCAAGTTCTGTTCTTAATTTTTTGCAGTTTAGTAATAGTTTGTGGACTAGCATGTGCCCCCAGACCATGCTTCGAGTAGACTGTCTTAGATAATTGTAAGAAAAGATCAACGATGGATCCATTATGTCCTTTAGTCCACTGTGAAGAAGGACCAAGTACGTGAAAGCCACATTTGGAACTACCAGGTAATGAAAACAAATTTCTTTCCCCTAAAATAAGGATTTGCTGTTCGAAAATGGAAAGATTCTGCTCTTCGTGTAGCAGAATTCACCTCCAGGCAATATTATCTTACATAATGATGAAGGCGGCTGAGTTAAACATTTGTCATTCCTTTTCCTATACACGTATCACTCTGCAGCTACTGCATGCTTGCCTTTTGGCTGAGCAGTGGTTTAAAAAGGGTGCTTTCCTATAAATGAGCAACATATGAAGAGGGGAAAAAAGACTGGGAGCAACTGGAGTTTGTGTTAGCGGGGGCCAACTCTTGTTCCTTGGATCAGCAGAAGCTGCCAGCTGGCCACGGTGAGGCTCTGCCCAGTGTCACTGGAAGGAAGGGAGGTGGGGACGAGGGTGACGATGTCCCACCACGGCGGCAGTAAGCAGCCATCCCAGAAACTTCACCTGCGCACATCTCTTAACACATCGTGCTAGGGTGCAAATCTGATGAAGTCTTCCTCAAGGGAACTCTGAAGGGAAAGTACTGAGTGTTTACTCTGGACCACACCCCATTTTATGTACTTTACATCTATTAACTCCGCATCCAGTCCTGTGACCTAGGTGCTATTATTTTTCCAGCCAACAATGAAGAAGCTGAGGCACAGAGAGGTTAAATAACTTGCCCAAGGTCACATACGACCTTCGTTCAGTATAAAAGTCATTGGTATGCAAGAAACAGCTGACAGCAGAAGTTTCTGAAATCCTACATCTAGAAATGAGCTTGTCCTGGGTGCAAACTGGGAGGAAGTTATCTTTATCAGAGCTCCCACAAAAGGTACCCACGGGCACCCGTGGAGAGGCAGTATGGGGAAGGAGTTGGGCAGGTAGGCTCTCGGCTGCCTCTGCTAGTTAGCAGTGGCATGAGCGTGGGCAAGCTGCTTGTCTTCACTGTATTTTAATTCTATCAACTGAAACTGAAGTTCATGAAAATACCAACCTCAAGGGTTATTAGAATAGTTCCTGGCATAGAGTGACCTCGCAGTAAAACTTAGCTGTTACCCATTCCCCTCTCTCCCACTCTGTATTACCGTTCATTCTGGCACTCGGCTAACACTCGGCTAATACGATACGGCGCGTCATATTGCTACTTAACTTCTTGGGTGCGTATCTTGACTCATTAACGAGACTGTGCCCTTCTGGAGGTCAGGGAGCAAGTCTCACATGTTTCATCCATCACAGTTTTTGGCACTATGCTTTGCCCCTTACAGATGCTGAAAGAACACTGTGCCTTGATTATCTTGTTTTCCAAAACGTATCCCTGTGGTAGAGGGTGTGGCCCAGGCTTGCTGAGGGGGCCAGAGAGCCACCCTCCTTCTGTACAGCCTCTACGGTACCTACCTATTCTCACAGGAATGATAAGCCCCTACTCTTGCCCTACGAGAACAATTTAGATGCATTATTTCCTCCAATACTTTGATATATTTTCACCTCAGTTTAAGTAAAACTTACAGCAGAAGCGTTAGGTGACCTGCCAGGTTATGATTGTAGCATACCTCCACGAAAAGGAAAAAAAAAATGCCATGCACATTTGCATTCTGAGATCTCAGATGGGCAGAAAGTCAACTGTACGCTAATCGGACCCTGCTTCGTCTGCTTATCCTGCAGTCCTGACACCGTGTGAGTGGAAAGGGAGTTAGAATTTGGAAACATGGTTTTTGTCTCAGCTCTGTATCTTTTGGATACTGAACAAATTCCTTGTTCTGTCTGGGCCCAGGTTTCCTTATCAATAAAGTAAGGGGTTCCAACTAAAGTAACTACCTCTGCGGCTTTCCAGCAAGGCTCCCCCGCTGTGTGGTGGCCATGGGGATCCACTGAGATCTTTTCAGAACAAATGACTCGCTCCCCCAGCTGCTGGAAGGAATACCAACGGGAAGCCCTTAACCGGAGTGCCTCCGCTGAGAGGGCTAACTCCTCTGGGATTGCAGCCTCCCAGGAAGGCCTGCGTCATCCTCAATGCCGGAAGAGGCAGTGCTGATATGTAAGAGCCTGGCCCCCTTGCCCTGACTCAGGATGGCTCTGAAAGGTCATCCTAGAACTCCCAGTTGCATAAAGTCCAGACTTCCCACTTCCCCTGAGCCTGTGTTGCAGATCTGCTCCTCCCTCTGTCCAGTTCCACTGCCTTCCCCTCCCACCCACAGGCCCGGACCCCCAAAGCCCCCCGAACAAACCTGTGCACTAACCATGCTGGATCTGCCTGCCCGGAAATCTAAGCCGCAATGCCCAGGACGTCCCCTCCTTGGTTAGAGAAGGCCTGGGGAAATGCAACCCATGGAACAGGCTCTCCCGTTCTCATATGCAAATGGAGACCGCACAGCCTGGCTTACTTGCCATGGAAGTGCTGGGAAGGTGGCATCAGATAAGGAAGGTGAAGGCAGTTTGTCACTTGTGAGTGCTACAGATGCGTGTGATCATGAATTACACCAGCACTTCGACTCTGCTGTACACTGCCAGAGAGAGGCTTTGTAGTTAGAAGATCTTGGTTCGAGTCCTGCTTGTGTCTCATACAGCTTTGATCGTGTTCCTTCCAATAATGTATACAGTGATCAGCCTTTTCAAGGCCCTTGGCAATATTTTGCCAACTGCTTTTCCAGTTCCATCTTATGCCTATTCCACATTTTGCCCAAACAGTCCACTTGCTTTTCTTCAAACCTGCCCTACACCATGACTTTGTCTTTAGTGCTATCAGTGAAGCTTTGCCCATTGAAACCCTACCTATGCTTTAGGGCTCACTGCAAAGACGACACATTAGGAATGTCTCCTTCTAGCGATCAACCAATAACTCTCTTTCCCTTCAGAGCACACTTTCTAGAATGAGTAATCCACAAGGGCTTTCCCCTACCCATCTCCCAGGGGTTCCTCAAACCACCAGGCTGTTCTGATCCACTGCTTTCCCTGAGGTCACCTCTTACTTGCCAGATCAATAGCAGAACGGCTCACTTGACCTCACGGCCGTGGCTGATACCATTGACTGTTTTTTGCTCTAAAACACACTCAGGCCTTCTGAAAGAGCACGCTTTCTCTCTTGGTTCTCGTCCTACTTCTCAGACTGTTTCTTCTCAGTCTCCTTCCTTGGTTCCTTTTTTTCTACTCTTAAAACGACCGCCCTCCACTCCTCTCTGTTTGCTCTCTCTGGAACAGTTCACCTGCTCTCATGTCCTGGCTTTAAAACCACCCTGTATGCTGACAGTTCCCAAGTTTGTATCTGGCTAGGACTTTCCATGAATTCCAAGATCAGGCAACGAGTGTCCCCTACACGTATTTATCTACCTGTAATCACACAGGAACAAATATATACTCCAAATCAAACTTACCTTTTTTCTTAATCACTCCTAAAAGTCATGAATGACCTTCAAAGAAAACCTGTGCCCACTAAGTCTGGGCATTGTCTCCAAATATACCTGCTCATTTCTACTCCTTACTAGTTCCCTTTCCCTCCACTTGCTTAAGTTAGCATCCATTCCTTCCAGCCCTTGTGAGGCATTATCTCCCTCACAAAGCACCCCGACAGTTCAATCCTTATCGCTCACCCCTGCGTGCCAAACCATCCATTTTCTTTTGTCCTCCCCAAAGGCGCTGTGAACAACTTAAGAGGAGACTCTTGTTTATTATCTCATACCTGGACTCAGTAAACTTGGGTAATGAAATTGAAAACCCTTATATATTTAAAAAAATTTCTCCGTAAGTAGCAAGATGATGCATACATAATACAGCACTTAAAGTTGTTGACCAATGTGCAGAAAGTCAAAAAAGAGAAATCCTCTAAATGCCAGCTGACCCACAAAACATTGTACCGGGCATCTCGCAGAGGGTCTCAAGCAACAATTTATTCAGCACCACTAGCTCTGGCCACTCTGAATATCTCGAACATTTCTTGAATGCCTACACCTCATGTTATTTCCTCTGCTTACAATGTCCATGTTGTTCACTCTTGTTTTTTTGTAGGTTGAACGTCCTCAGCCATTGAGGCTTAGCCCAGATGTTACCTCCTCTGAGAAGCTTCCCAAATCTCCTCTGGGAGATCCCCGTGAATCTATTTCTTCCTCCTTTATTTTGCCAAATATTTTGTGCTTGCTCCTGTGATGGCATTTACCAAATCACAGTACAGTCAGTTAGTTTTGCATCTGAGACCCTGAAAGTCTCTCAGGTAAGTGAGGGCAGGGCTGACACGTTCGGCTTTGGGTTGTCAGTTCCACCGAGGACAGTGTGACCAGTATGTGTTACTGGGTGCTTTACAAATACCTAAAGAGGGAGGTGCTATTTATTAGCTCCAATTTATGGAGGGAAAAAAACAGGCTTGAGAAAGAGGTGAGGAAACCTAAACCGCTGTGTCCCAGCTCCTGGAACATAAATATTTATTGAGTGACTGAATAAATACATTAGTTCAAGGTTATGGAGCTAATAAATGGCAGAGCAGGAAATCAAACCCAGATCTCTGTTATTGCAAATCCCATGTTCTCGCCATGCCTAGAAATCCCCCTTCCTTTACTACATAGCAAGATGAAAAAAAAGAGACAAACCCCTCCGGTATCTGGGCAGAAGTACGGTTCTCTTTCCTTTCCTTCTCCTTGAGAGGTGAAATAATCCCTGCTCATACATTCCATTTCAAACATTTTAACTGCTTTTCTGATCTCTTTTGAGTGATTTGAATTTTTCTCCACAGGCATTACAATGGGGAAGTTCAGCTGGACACAGAACTCACCAATGCTAACTAGAGTAGGGTGCCCTTGTGGAAGGCACTTGATTAAAAAAATCACTGACCCAAAAGGCAAGAAGTGGACATGACTCAGGCTTTATATAAATGTATACACATTCCTTCAAGGCTGTTCCACCCAAATTATAAAGGAAAACAAAAAGTTTTGCTCTGAAACTCCCAATATACATTTTAATGTCTGGGCATTTCCATCCTCATATGGCTTAGGTAATTTTTAGAAAGTCCTCCTGGAAACAATAATGTTTTGGGATACTTCTTTTCCTAACAAAAAATTTTTGAATGAGCGGAACAAAAATCAACAAAAAACATACAATTGCGCGCCTATCCAAAATGAACAGTTGTCAACTATTCTTCAAAGGTCCACATAACAGGTGCTTTGCCACCAGGTAGTTTCATGTTGATGCTAAGCCTAAAAATAAGACTAGGAACCTAGAGAAGTTCAATGCCCAAGTAAGTTGCTATGCTCAGATCTGTACGCAGTTTCTATACCTGGGTTTGTTATATCTATTTGGCTTCTGCCTAAAAATGCTTAGACATTCTCTAATGAGCTATTTTACCTTTTCAGTAGGGCACTGGCTGGTGAGTGCAGCTGTGCTGATGCGGGTATGGCAATAGTTTAGACATTACTATGGCCACTTTATTTCATTATGTTTCTCGAAGACACAACTATGGTCTTAAAAATCACAAGGGTTGCAAAAAGGGAGGGAAAGGCTTAGTACAAAACCAGCAGCACTGTCAAAGATTCCAAATATGCTAGTGGGCTAAGTCGTTTTATCTCCCTATATATGGGAGGCACAGGTCATAATTTTGGGTGAATGGAACAGCCGCTAGGAGCTGGGTCACTGGGGTACGAAGAACATTTCATGGCACTTTAATAATCCAGCATTTACAGTATAAGGTCTATTTTCTTGGGAATTGAGGCTTAACATTCCTGTGCAGCATTAGCTAATTCCACTCTTGACAACTGTAAGTATTATAAACTTTTGATTGCAGTGTCCAGCACATCTTCGATTCATATAAATTGGTTCCAACATTACATCTAACTTAGCCTCTTTCCACTGCACAATGAGTGAGAAACTCAACAATAATGGTTTGGGTGTCTCCATTGTTAAAAAAGTATATTTCTATAATCATCAAAATTAATTATTATGTTTATAAGACAAGTACAAGTGGCATGTTGGTACACTTCCTTGAATTAGACATCATCCTAAATATGTTACAGCTTTAAGGTATTTAAGTGCACTTACCTTTTGTGCATTTTCCCCATCTTCAATTGCAAAATCTAGTCTGGACTGCCTGGGGTTGATCAGGTCTTTTAGTGTTAAACAATTTACCTCCATCTGTAATGCACAAACACATTAGAAAGTGATTTTATAATTGGATATTTTCTCCTCCAACAAAATTATCTATTTATTACTTGCTCGTGAACATGAACTTCCCTCCCTAAACTCATCCTGGGAATTTCCAGGAGTGTAGCCACCCCCCAACTCTAAAATGCACATGATTGAACACGAACACTTAAAGTGTGCTTGGAAATTACTAAAAACCTGGGAAGAAAACAAAAATCGACCAAAATGGTAATTTTTTATGAAAAGCAACAGCACAAAACAAAGTTACCAAGTCAGGAGAGTGTAGGGCAAATCTGTCAGAAAGTACAGGGTCTCCTGGGTCAGTTAATTTTGGCGCAAAGAACTGGGAGGAATTCGGCTTTGAGGGGGTTTTGAATCAGGGGGGAAGGAAACCTGATCGCCAGACCAAACCCACTCAGCTTTTAGCGCAGCCCCTTCACAGGCCTCCAAGCGGACCCCAAGGATAAAATTCCAATGAACCCCCCAGATCGCGAGGAAAGACAAGTCCCTTCTACTGTTCCGCGGGAAGAAGAGCTGGAACCAGGACACCCCGTGCACGCCTGGTCCGGCGGCAGAAATTCCTCGATCCCCGCCAGCAGGGGAGAGGGGTGGCAGGCTGGTAGCCTGGGCTGGGGGCAAGGGTGTCCCCTTTCCCCCCAATTCCCGCCTCCTCGCAGCACTTAGGGCCGCACGCTACTTACTCCCACTTTGAGAAGGAGGCTTCCTGCCTCTGGGGTCCTCTACGACCCCACACCGGCGCGGGACCAGCGGGACGAGGCGATCAGCAGGCGGGCGGTGACATCGGGCGGGGAAAGTGAGGCGCGTAGATCCCCGCTCCGAGTGCCCTGAGCTGGCTGGGACCCCGAGGCGTCCGGGCAGCGCCAGCTCTCCAGCCCTGGATCGCAGTCCCCGCTAAAACACCTCCTCTGGCGCCTTGAGACCGAATTTGAGAATCCACCAATCAGCGGCGCCCGACGGGGCGGTCCCGGCCAATCACGTGGCGGCACGGCCCGGGCTCACCGCCCCTCGGAGTCTTGGCGCTCCGAGCCGCGCGTTTGGCCCTCACCCGCCCAATTGTTGCCGCCTCAGCCCCCTCCCCCTTCCGGGTACCTGGAAACCTCGGGCCGGGGAGCCAATTCCTGCCGGAGACGCGGGCCAGGGCGGCCGCGGGAAGCCAAGGTGGGGGCGGCGCGGGGCAGCGGGAGAAGGAGGAGGAGGGCTCTTTTGTTATGCATAAAAGGCCCGCTCCGGTCCCCTCGGCTTGCCGCGCTGGGAGACCGCGGGCACAGCCAGGGGAGGGGAAACCAGATGGAGTTTGGAAAAAACGATACGCACACTCTGGACGCCGCTGCCGCTACCCCCTCCCCCCTGCAACCTGCGCGGAAGCTAAGTTGTCCAGGCTTGTTGGGGCAAACTTACTAACACCGCACGCTGGTGTGACACGTGAACCATGGTTACCGCTCTATGCTGCGAGCAGATGGCACGCCAGTTAGTCCTGGAAACTAGACTGCATGCAGAACCAGCTGTTTTTTTCTTTTTCTTTCTTTCTCCTTCTCCTCCTTCTCCTTCTTCTAGTTCCGGAAAAGTTTTTTGATGGTGTTCCTTTTTAAGAACATCACCAATAATTAAGGGCAAAAAGCCTTATTAAATAATTCTTTGCAACGTGCACCAGCATTCTGGGAAGTAGTCGAGAAAATTTCCTCAACATTACTGATTTGTATTAAATGTTTCACTTCCTTCAACTTTAGTTTCTTATTTGAAATATGAATATTGATAGGGACAGCTGTGTGTGTGTGTGCGCGCGCGAGCGTGTGTGCACGCCGATGCGCACGCGCGTGCGGTGTGTATTTTAGTAGACGATTTTACATTTTACATTAGAACAATTTTACATTTACAGGAAAATTGAGAAGATAGAAAGAGTGCACCTATATCCGGCGCTCAGTTTTACCTGTTTATTAACCCCTTATGTTTGTATGGTACTTCGTTGGAGTTGATGAACCAATAATGACATGTTATTCTTTAACTGAAGTCATTATTCAGGTTTACTTAAATTTTTCCTAATGTTTTTCTGTTCCAGGATACCACATTACATGTAGTGTTCATGTCTCCCTAGGCTCCTCTTGGCTGTGACAGTTTCTTATACTTCCATCGTTTTTGCTGGCCTCCATGGTTTTGAGGAATACTGGTAAGTCATTTTGTAGGATGTCCCGCTAATGGGATTTGGGACAGCCTTTTTAAAGCATATCTACACACATTGCCCTGCAAGTCATATACTTTACAGAACCGATATCATTCTTCTTATTCTTTCTGTAACTAGTGCTCTGCTCTCCACTCCTCACCCCCCAGAATTTAAGTGCACCCTCTGCAGAAATTAGGGTGCTCAATCAAGTCCTTCACTTTGTACTCTATTTAGGTTGCTGATAAATACTGCCTAAAAAATCACTGTTAGATCGTATTTAAAAGACGAGCTTGGAAATATTAAGCATATAGAAAAATAATAATAGTAATTTGGCAGTTTTATATTAGAAATGATATTTTGAACTGAAATCTGTCTTATAGGTAGAAGCATGAGGAGACAAGTATAAAGAATAAAACTGCAATTTATTAAGTTTTTTACTTCTATAGAAGCAGAACATTTTGATTAGGAAATGTTTTTTCCCAACTGTATTAGTTTCCTTTGGCTGCTGTGAAAAATCACCACAAACTTTGATTTAGAATAATAGAGATTTATTCTCTCACAGTTCTGGAGGTCAGAAGTTGAAATCAAGGTGTTGGCTGGGCCACATTCCCCCTGGGGCTCTAGAGGAGAATCTGTTCTTGGCCTCTTCCGGCTTTGGGTGGCTGTAAACAATCCTTGACGTATGGCTGCCTCACTCAGTTCTCTGCCTCAGTGATCAGATTTGCCTGGTCCCCTTCTGTCTGTTAACTCTCTTGTGTACCTCTTACAAGGACACTTGTTACTGAGTATAGGTCCCACTTGTATAATTCTGGATGGTTTCATCTTAAGATCCTTAACTTAATTACATCTGCAAAAAACTTTTTTCCAAATAAGGTGACATCCATGGGTTCCAGGGACTAGGAGATGGATATCCCTTTTTTGGGACCACCATTCGGCTTTTTAGACCCACACTTAAATCATTAAAGTCCGTTCATTTCTCTGATATTTCAAAATGATAGTGGTTGTTTCTTTGAGGTTAGGCAGTTTGTTACAGACCTTTTCCTCGCATTTCCAGAGTATTTTTTCTATCTATTTTATTTCAAATGTAGCCACTATTCAGAACAAGAAAAACTTGTTATGTAGTTTCAGACTCTTGTAATTTCATCAATTGCTTAAAGTAAGAGTGATCTTAAATTTGGAAGAAAACTGGAAAATAAGTGTTTGGTGGGCAAATTCAGAGACATTACTCCAATACACTTACTTTGATGCTTTGAGTCCCAGATTTTGTAGATAACCTGTTAATCTCTCAGTTGTTCAGTTGACACTGATGGTGGCTGGGAACTTGGGCGGAGCACCAAGAAGAGTCCCTGCATGTGGCTTCTTGGTGTAGCCCGATCTTCCTTATGACATGGTGGCTGAGGCAGTTGGACTTCTTTGGGGACTCAGGGCTCCAAAATGAGTACCCAAGCCCACAAAGTGGAAAATGTATTGCCTTTTATAATGTTCCCTTAGAAAGAAGATAGCATCAATTCTGCTATATTTCTTGGGTGAAACAGTCAAAGATCTACCCATATTCGAGAGGAAAGGACACACACTCTACCTTTTTTTTTTTTTTTTTGGTTTTAAGTTTTTATTTAAGTTCTAGTTAGTTAACATATATGATAATATTGGTTTCAAGGGCAGAATTTGGTGATTCATCACTTACATATAACCCTAGTGCTCATCACAAGTGCCTTCCTTAATCCCCATCACTCATTGAGCCATCACCTGCCCATCTCCCCTCCAGCACCCCTCAGTTTGTTCTCTATAGTTAATGGTCTCTTATGATGTCCTCCCTTTCTTTTTTTTTTCTTCGCTCCCTTGTGTTCATCTGTTTTGTATCTTAAATTCCAGATGAGTGAAATCATATGGAATTGTCTCTTTGTGTCTTATTTTGCTTAGTGTAATACACTCTAGCTTCTTCCACATTGTTGTAAATGGAGAGATACCATTTTTGATGGCTGAGTAATATTCCTCTGTGTGTGTGTGTGTGTGTGTGTGTGTGTGTGTGTGTATACACACACCACATCTTTATCCATTCGTCAGCAGATGCACATTTAGGCTCTTGCCATAGTTTGGCTATTGTTGATAAAGCTGCTATAAACATTGGGATACATGTACCCCTTCGAATCACTATGTTTGTATCCTTTGGGTAAATACCAAGTAGTGCTGGGTCATAGGGTAGCTCTATTTTTAACTTTTTGAGGAACCTCCATTCTGTCCTCCAGAGTGTCTGCATCAGTTTTCATTCCCACCAACAGTGTAGGAGTGTTCTCCTTTCTCTGCATCCTTGCCAACATCTGTTGTTTCCTGTGTTGTTAATTTTAGCCATTCTGACAGGTGCGAGGTGGTATCTTATTGTGGTTTTGATTCAGATTTCCCTGTGATGTTGAGTGATGTTGAGCATCTTTTTATGTGTCTGTTGCCATCTGGGTATCTTCTTTAGAAAAATATCTATTCATGTCTTCTGCCCGTTTCTTTACTGGATTATCTATTTTTGGGTGTTGAGTGTGATAAGTTCTTAATAGATTTTGGATATTAACCCTTTATCAGATATAGTCATTTGCAAATATCTTTTCCCATTCCGTAGGCTGCCTTTAGTTTTGTTGATTGTTTCCTTTGCTGTGCAGAAGGTCTTTATCTTGATGAAGTCCCAGTAGTTTATTTTTGCTTTTGTTTCCCTTGCCTCCGGTGAGGTGTGTCTGGTAAGAAGTTGCTATGGTGAGATCAAAGAGGTTGCTGCCTGTGTTCTCCTTTAGGATGTTGATGGTGTCCTGTCTCGCATGTAGGTCTTTCATCCGTTTTGAATTTATTTGTGATGCACTCTACCTTTTGATGGAAGAAATGTTGAACGCTTTGGGACCATATTTTAAAACTGTGACACCAGGTTTCATGCTGATTTTGTGTTTCTACCTCTATAAGCTCTGCCTGGAAGGTCATCGACTTTGAAACAGTGTTGTACTGCCCACGTGGCCATGGTCCTCAGGGCTCCATATTGCACTAGGCCTGTGGTTCTCAACCCTGTCTGTGCTTTAGAATCCCTTGGGGAGATTGTTAAGAATACCAGTACCTGAATCCCACACCCAGAGACTTCTAGTTTACCTGCTCTGGAGTTGGGCTTGGGTACTTTTCCCCCAAAGCCCAGCATCTTGTTCCTCACCATCACGCTGCTTGTATGCTTATTCATCAATATTTTTGAATGCTCTGAATCCATGGTTTCAGAAATAGAACCCTCCTGTGCCATCAGTGAAGAGAGGAAGATTTGGGCAGGTGCATCACCCTGTGGAGTAGGTGCAGAGTGGCAGAGAGCTGGCTCTTGCTGGTTGGCGGCTATGTCGCTGGTGTTTGGAAGGTGTTGAGGTGGTCAGTGAGAACTCTCGGGTGGGATAGAGCTTTAACAGAAGAATGAGCAGCAAGGGCTGTGATCTAGAGAATATACACAGGTGACAGGTGACATTCCTCTGTGCGGAAGGCTTATTTCATAGCGTCTCAAACTTGCAAATAGTCTTTTACCCTTTTGGGGTCCCAGATCCCAAGATTTATTAGAGTTCATTCACGTCGTCGGGCAGTCTGAGCCATCCAGTTACTATTTTAGCTTCCTTGGATGTTGTCCCTTTCTTCCACTCCTGCGAGCACCGTCATCCAGGTAGAGCATCTGTTCTCAAAAGTGCAGTCACAGAGGGAATTAGAACCTGACTTGTCTTCGCACGGGCAACAGAAGGACCTTGGCTTCACATCCTGGCAATTCTCAGGTCTCTTTGAGTGGATCCGCTTAACAGTTCTTAAACTGAGGGTTCTCATTTAAAATGGCCTTTGTCTTCAGCCATTCAGGGGCCTGGGAATGTGATACATTTGTTTCTCTAACTGCTAGCAAGTTCAGAGATGGCAGAAGATTTATTGTTGGCTGACTATAAGCAATGTCAGGAGAATAAGTCCATGATTGGTTCCTGCTCATAGCTTTAGCAACAATAAAAAAAAAGAAAGATCATATTAATACCAAAGGACAGTTATGGCTCCCATCTCAAATTGCATCCAGATGTCCAGCTGTTCTAAGAGAGGTGCCTAAGCTGTGATTACATGTCCCATAGGGAACAGAGGAATTCATTCTTTATCTTTACAGATTCCTTGTCATCTTTAGCACTGTGGAGCAAGGTCATTTTCCTTAGTGATCATGCAATTTGTGTTCTCACTAAATGGAAAGCTAGCATACTTGGTGTGCATGTGTGTGTATGATTGTCATTGTGTGTGAATGTTGAAGGCCAGGATGTGGAGAGGGGGTTGTGCTGTAACAAACATTCCAGACCACAACAGATAGGATGACTTTTGAGCTGGGTAAGGTGTTTCTGGGAAGGTGATAGTGGAGAGTATGTAATGGGGCACCCCTTTATGTGGAACTACATTTATGCTGCAGGTTTGGAAGTTGGGGTTGGGAGGGATCGCAGCAGGTGGGACAGTAAAAATTGGAATTGACCATTGCCCTGGGATTGAGATTCTGGAGAAAATGAGGGACAAGCTTCACCTTAATTTCCAGAGCCTTACAGAAGGGAAGGACTTCACTTTGAGGAGTAGAGAGACAGGTTCTAGACCAAGGTGGACCAGCACTTGTTGGGTAAGCTGGAACAAAAGTTTTGCCTACCTAGGCCCCAGCTTTCTCTTTATGAAGTGGTAGGGCTGGGGGTGCCTGGGTGGCTCAGTCAGTTAAGTGTCTGACTCTTGATTTCAGCCCAGAGCATGATCTCAGGGTCCTGGGATCGAGCTCCGTGTCAGGCTCCGTGGTCAGTGGGGAGTCTGCTTGAGGATTCTCTCTCCCTCTGCCCCTCCCTCTGCTCATGCACACTCTCCCTCTCTCTCTTAAATAAACAAATCTTAAAAAAAAAAAAAATAAAGTGGTAGGGCTGATTTGGAAGTCCTCTGAACCTGCCAATTCATTCTAAATACTTATTTGATACTTAGGTTATCACCTTAGAACCATTTGGTAATAAGTCCTTATCACTTAGTATGGATTTTTAAGGATATTGCTGAAATCATTTTTTATTTCCATATTTGGTGAAATTGAACACATCTCTACTTATTACATTACGTGATGTACATACATTAATAAGGAGAATGTTAAAAAATATCAGGCCAAAGACTGACCTTTGTGACCTTCATTCTTCTAAGCTTAGTATTGAATGGCTGGGTGTAGTTTTTATACCTACCTAATAACATTATATTCATAGCATTTATTCATTGTAATCCTTTGTAGGACTACATGAAGATGTTTCCATTGTGCACTAGAAAGAGGAGGTTGGGGTAGGAAGTGGTGGGAAGAAGATTCTGGGGTTAGCAGCTCAGGACTTGAAACTTATGTTTAAATACTACAGATATTACCTTTCCTAACCCAGAGCCACCAAACTGCATGCAGGGCCTTCCACCTTGGAAAAACTAGAGAAGTAGAGCCCAGTGGAGCCCAAATGGAGGTGTATTAGCCCAGACCTTCTCTAAACAACCAGGGGGAAATGTTCATGTACAGAGGTTAATGTATTGTCTACAGGAAGTCTCCGTTAAAATGTAAACTGTTCTGGAAAGAGTAATCATTTAACCAACATTGCCCAAGTAGCACATTAAGACATCAGCCCACCCCTGTGGATAAAAATGGGGGTAATTTTGCTGTAATACTTCATATAATACACTGGACTTTCTAGACTTGTTCAGAGCCTCACCCCTGCCTCCCCAGTAAATTCTGGGAGTCCCTGGTCCTACATACCCTCAAACAGATCTTTCCAGTCTCACCTGATACGTGAGGCCTCTAGGGCCATATGTTGGTTTCTTTCTGCTCCTACAAGTGGTGCATGACAGCGGGTGTCCCCAGGGAGCGTGGCCACCTCCGGCCAGCAAAACTGTCTGCGCTCAGGTCAGGGAGACTCTGTGATGCCATTGTGCCCCCATTAAGGGTGCCAGCTGCCACTGCTGTCATCACAGGAAACCAGCACTGGATCTTCACTGTTGTAGGACCGGCCTTGCCGCTGCTACTGCTTCTGTGAGGCGCTACTGCCGTGGAGTATGGGAGATGGCCTTGGGGTCCTCTCGCACCCTTCTCCCCGCCTCCCCCCCCCCCCCCCCCCGAAGTCCTATCAGGCCAGTGCCTCTCTGTGCCACAATAGGGAGTCTGAGAACAATCTCTGTTGGTAGTCTTTTGGTTTTTTTTTTTTTTTTTTTTTTGCCTTCTTAATCGTTTTCTAAGCATGGGGCCTGGGCAGGTGGCCAAATCTGGATTTTAGACACTATGTTATTAATTCCTTCCCTCCCACAGTAGCAGAGACATGAATATTCTTTCCATGAATATTTCCCAAGATGCTGCTCTCTACTCCTTTGGTCACAAACTAACATGGCCACTTCTTGGGCATATTCACTAATGGCCTCAGAGCTCTCAGATAAGTATATCCGTGTGGTTGTTAGAGAATAGGACCCTGAAGGCATTGGCCCCAAGAAGAAAGAGCTCAGGGTTGCCATAGTTGAGTGGTGCAGATGTGAGCGGAAGCAGGTAAGACTGGGGCAGGAGTTGGTCCTTCTTCCTGGAGGACGGCTTGAATGGAAGGTGACCCTGCATTCCTTTTTTTTTTTTTTTTTTTTTAAAGATTTTACCCATTTATTTGACAGCGATAGAGACAGCCAGCAAGAGAGGGAACACAAGCAGGGGGAGTGGGAGAGGAAGAAGCAGGCTCATAGCAGAGGAGCCTGATGTGGAGCTCGATCCCATAACGCCGGGATCACGCCCTGAGCTGAAGGCAGACGCTTAATGACTGAGCCACCTAGATGCCCCGACCCTGCATTCCTAACAAGATAGGAGGAGAGAGTCTCCTCATAAAAGGAGAAGGATTCAGAAGATAGTGTGGAAAACAGAAGCTTGCCTGACCAACTTAATAAAATTGCTTGCGATCCCTAGATTATTATTCTTGTCAAAGATTTAAAAGATATGAATAAAAGCTTCACTGGTTATCTAGAGCCTGCCTAGCAGATAAATTGTTGCTTCTGAGACGGCAGAACAGAGACTTTTGTCCGTGCTTCTGTTCAGCTGCACACACGTATGAAGAATGATACCATATCGCACAGGAACCTACAAGGCCCTACGAATTAGGACATACTCTTTTGGTCTACATTTTAAAGTCATACTTTAAGTTTTCTTTCTCTTTTCTCGAGATGTTGTCTGTTATAAAAGTCCCATCAAAAGTGATTGTGTTTCGATCAAAAGAATGCCGAAAGAATTATGTTTCTTTTCTTTAAGGTTATTTTTAAAAGTTGTAGGTCCTTATCCACGAGAGAGCATAATTTCCTTTATTTTATCTTATACTTTACATAGTTTAAGCAAAGTAACAATATTTTCCTATCCTTATGTGTTTTGTTTTTTTACAAATAATATCTAATATTTTATTGCATTTATTTTCCCCCTTAGGCCTACACCAGCATAGTAAAATGGTCTAATATCCTGTGTGTGCATGTGTGCATGTGTGTGTATGTGTGTGTGTGTTCGTGTGTGTGTGTGTCTGTCTTTCCTCTTTATTTCAGTTATTCAACATTTTTTTGGCTGATGAAATTAAATTTTGTCTATCCTTTTGACTCAAGGAGGATTTCTTCCTATTTTCACACCCAGTTTTACTGGGATTCTTGTTGTTTAATTATGTTCCCATGTGGCCACTTCTGTTTTCTTAAGCTTGCTGAAATTTACTCTGGAAATGTGTTTTTCCATTTTAATGATTTCTTTACTTGTCTCATGGTTGTTAAATATTTTATTGATATTTGCAATTACAGGGACATGATCCTGGAGTAACCACTTAGGGTAATTGGTGTTTGCTCTTTTCCTCAACTTTTTGTAATCTTGTGATTTTCTTTTTTAATAATGAAAAATTTCAAAAAGATTTCACCTTAGTCAGTGTCAACATAAACCAGGCAAAGTTGCTAGTTGTAGAAAAATACAGTTATAGAAATGATTTACCTTTTTTTTTTCCCCCAGTGACTCCTCTAAAGGAGGAAAACAATTACAAGGTCAGCTGAAGCCTAATGGGGACATGGGAAGAGAGGCAAAGCAGACGATCTTGCTGGTGGGGGCTACCACATGTTGCAACTATAGGCCTGAAATTCAACATGTATAAGCAAGAGATGATGAATTAAAATTTGCACACTAGTAAGAATAATCTTGCTTTCACTATTCTCTAATGATTCTCTTGTTAAACATGCAATGAGAAAGTAAGAGAAAGAAACCCCCATACAGCCTGCGAGGAAGCCTCACTGACTTTCAGAGCTGTAAAACTGACATCTTTGTAGTTTTCCTATTTAAAGAGGCAGGTGATTTTTGTTTGCTTGTTTTAAAACAATCCCAGTTGGCTGTTAAGATAAGAAGCCAAAGCAACCTTGTCTCTGAGGCCAATGACAATCTCATGGTTAGTATAAAAGGTGGCACTGAAGATGCGTAGACTTTAATAGCATTAAATCTCAGTGAGGAGTTCTTTATGGGCTGGGGACTCAGAAAGCATTCATAAGACCTTCAGTTAGTTTCATTTACGTTTTACACATTAGTTATTAATACCTGTGCCAAGACAATAGAACTATTCCCTTTTCACCCCAAAGGACACCAAGCACTTTCTGAGCTGCTGGGAACCAATTTCTGCTCTTGATGCACATGTAGTTCTTTGATCTAAGCCCCCTGGAAGCATAAATGTCATTTATGCCTGAATTTCTGACGTACACCCTAAAGATATATCCAGAATCTAAACGCCGATTACCACCACCACCACCACTACAACCTCCCAATCCCAAACCACCTCTGGCTCTCCCCTGGATTGTTTTCAGAGTATCAAAGCTGATTTCTCTGTTGTTCCTCTGATTTGTTCCTGAGCACCAGCTACAGTGATCCAAACCATAATGTCAGATCATGTCCTCCTTCCTCTCCCAATACTTACAATGGCTTTCCAACCCGTTCAGAGTAAAAGCTAAAGTCCTTACAATGGCCTGCAAGGTTTTAAGGATCTGGCCTCTTTTTACAACTCTGATCTTATCACCTTCAATTTTCCCCTTGTTTGCTTTGCTTCAGCCACTCTCAGCTCCTTGCTAATTCTTGGCCACATTTGGTATTCTCCTGCCCACGGGCCATGCATTTACTGACCTGTTTCCTTCTGCCTGGAATGCTTTTCATCTAGAGATGTATCGCTCTCTCCTTCACCTCTTTTAGGGGCACATTAATTAAGTTAATGTGAGCTTCTATAGCAGAGAAACTTCACAATTTCAGTGATGTATTAAACCCGAAGTCAATGTCTCACTCATGGAACTGTCTGATAATGGTGTTCCTGGACGCCAGGTACGTTTCCTGTCTGTGGCGACTCTGGGACCCAGGCTCCTCCATCTGCGTGCGCTGTCTTCAGACACTCCCCTGAGACCTCTGTTTCTAGCTGTTGGAAGGAGAAACAGACAGTAGACAAAGCATATAGCAGCTCTACTCACACTCTGTTAAGAGCAGCTAGTTACACGGATATACTGGATTTAAGGGAAGCTGTGATCGTCATCACTGGTTCTCCAGCACATCCCAGTAAGAATCGAACACTATGGAAGGGAGTACAAACTCATGAGGCAGCTAGCTATTTCTGCCACAGACTGCCCCCAGGCCACCAAGTATCTGTGTGGCCTCCTTCCGAAAGGAGACAACCCAAAGTTCCCCCAGGTGCCGCCTCCAGGACTAAGTCTAGGCACTCTGATTCCTGTGTTCCTTTGGCTCAGAGACCTATGAATTCAAAGGCAAATTGTCTGCCCACCTCCCCTGCAACAAACCTCATGTAAAAAATATGAGTCAAGACCAGGATAACAATAGAGACTCATATTTGGAAAAGGGCAGACTGGGAGATCCATAACAGTGACTGGCCCACAGCAATGGGGAATCTGATTGGGCAGGCGTTATGAAGGCTCCCTGCCCGGAAGATGGAGGAGGTTCCGTCATTAGACTGTGGTTCTGCTTCATGGGAGGAACTTGCTTGTTCACTGTTTGCTGTGGTCCTTGGCTCTGCCCCCGGGGCTATTCCTTCTTGTCCGTTATCCTTGCTGGCGCTGTCTGAGATCAGCAGTAAGGAATCTGACTTCCTTGGAGCGCGCACAGCTTTCACAGCCTGCATCCCGCTGTTGGATATTTGAGGTCCCTAGGAGGATGTTTTAGTCACAGGCTTTTTAAGGCTCAGATCACTGTGCTTTGGAAACATTATTCCCTTGATTTCTTTGGAAACGTTATTCCCATGATTTCTAGTCAGTTCCATGTGCCAGTAACCACATCCAAAGTTCTTTCTTAAAAATGATTCTTAAGCCTGCTCTGTTTCTTTCCCTCTTTGCCTCTATACTTATTTCTCTCTTAATGGGGCTAACTTGAGGCCCCTTGAAGCAAGAGTCTTGGTGGGAAGAAAATACGTTACCACGATTTGTGTTTTAGCCTTGCAAACCTCTGCTTAACCAAAACAACTTAACAGGCACTTGTGCTCATTTCAGGTGTTATCTCCTACTGGTTGGTATCTAGAAGCAGTCTGCTGTCCAGATCACACGGCTCCAAACTCACCTTGATTACTCGATTCTCTTCATTCTCTTTCATTTCTGCTTGCAAACCAGCCGATTCTTTCCTGAACACATTTCTTTCTTGCACTCTGTTCGGTGCAGAGAGGAGCATGGGGCCTCTTTTATGAACTGAATTCTGTCCCCCCAGATTCACATGTGGAAGCCCTAACCCTCCATGTGACTGTATTTGGAGATAGGGACTGTAAGGAGGTAATTTAGGTAAAATGAGATGATAATGGTGGGAACCCAATCCAATAGGACTAGGGTCCTTATGAGAAGAGGAAGGGACACCAGGAGTGCACACGGGCAGAGAGACCTCGTGAGGACACAAAGAAGGCAGCTCTCAGAAAGCCAAGGAGCAGGTTCTTACCAGAAACCAGCCCTGCTGGGGTTGATCTTGGACTTTCAGCCTCCAGCACTGTGAGAAAATCAGTTTCCGTTGGGTAAGCCATATTTTGTTACGGCAGCTAGAGCAGACTACTACAGCGTCTGTTGGCATTCTTGTTCTTAAAATTACTGTAATGCTACCGGGTCACTCCGTACCTGGTCTGTCTTACAAGCATGCGCAGTTCACAGTTTTACAAGCATATGACACGAGCCTCTGATTTCCAGCTTCTAACGTCTCTTTCGTGCTCTTACTTGATTGCTAAGCCAATGCCCTATATTTTAGTTTTTTATTTTCTACACCACCTCAAGCAATCAGTTTCTGTAACAAATGAGTCTCAGACCTTTGGAAGGTGAACATAAAGGAAGTTTATTTTTCTCTCATGTAACGATACAATGTGGGTGTGCCTGGTTGATGGGTGGCTGTCCCCCATACGGAGATTCAGGGACCCACCTCCTCTCACCTTATGGCTCCACCATATCCCAGACTTCTGCTGTCCAGTGTGCAGCCACATGTGGCTACTGAGGACTTGAAAAGTGGTTCATAGTGTTCTAAGTGTAAAACACATACTGGATTTTGGAAAAAAAAAAGATATCTCATTATTTTTTGTCTTGGATATATGTCAAAATAATTTTTGGACATATTGGGTTCAAAAATGCATCATTATGTATGGTGACTAACATAATATAATAAAAAATCATTATTAAAAAAAACAAAAAAACAAAAATGCATCATTAAAATGAATTCATCCATTTTTAAAATATGTGTTATCATGGCTATTGGAAAATTAAAAATAACATGTATAGTTCACATTATATTTCTCTTGGGCAGCACTGTTTGAAGCCTCAGAGTCTTCTGCTTCTGTTGGCAGAAAAGGGTCTTCCCTTTCCCAGTGGAGGAGCCATATCAGATTCATAAAACCCTGGCCTAGAGGTAAGAGAAAGCATGTCTACTCAAATTACGCTGATGAGAATCACTTATGCGGCTATGTCAAGATGCTGGAGAGCTGGGAAATGTAGTCTTGCCTCAGAAGCCCCCTCTTCGCAGCAATTCTCCTCTAAGAAGGGAGTGCAGAGCTAGCCCTCTCTAGCACAGGGTCTTTGCTCAACCATCACCTCCTTGGTAAAATCTTCCTTGACCTCTGCAACTACCCCCAGCCCCTTTTCCTAGCATTCCCTGTCTTCTTCCCCTGTTTTGCTTTTCTCTAGAACACTTTCACCATTTGGCCTATGGCATGTTTTATTCGTTCATTTCCTTCTTCCTGACTGTGTGTAAACTCCTTCAAGGAATTATTTTTTTTTCAATTTTTTTTATTGTGGTAAAAAATACACATAAAATGTATTATCTTAACCATCCTTTTTTCTTAACCATTTTTAAATGTCCTGTTCAGTGGTATTAAGAACATTCATATTGCTGTGCAACCATCACCACCATCCATCTCCAGAATTCTTCATCCTGTAAAATTGAAACTCTATGCCCCTTAAACACTAACTCCCCATTCTGCCCCTTCTCCCAGTCCCTGGCAACCACCAGATTTTCTGTCTCTGTGATTTTGACCACTTTAAGGACCTCATATGAGGAGAGTCATATAGAATTTGTTTCTTTTTGTGACTGGCTTATTTCACTTAGCATAATGTCCTTAAGTTGTAGAATGTGTCAGAATTTCATTTTTGAAGGCTGAATAATATTCCAATGCATGTATATTATCACATTTTGCTTATACACTCATCTATCTATGGACACTTGTGTTGCTTTCACAGCTTAGCTAATTTAAATAATGCTGCTATAAACATGGGTGCACAAATATCTCTTCAAGACTCTGATTTCAGGGCACCTGGGTGGCTCAATTGGTTAAACGTCGGCCTTCTGCTCAGGTCATGATCCCAGAGTCCTGGGATCAAGCCCCGCATTGGGCTCCCTGCTCAGCAGGGGAGTCTGCTTCTCCCTCTGCCCCTCCCCCTACTCATGCTCTCTCTCTCTCTCTCTCTCTCTCAAACGAAATCTTTTAAAAAAAAGACTCTGATTTCATTTCCCTTAAGGATATACCCAAAAGTGGAATTGGTGGATCATATGGTAGTTGTATTTTTTTAATGATAGTTCTATTTTTAATTTTTGAGGAACCACCATACTATATTCCACAGTGGCTGCACAATTTTACGTTCCTGCCTGCAGTGCACAAGGGTTCCCATTTCTCTACATCCTTATCAACACTTGTTATTTTCTGTTGTTGTTTTTTGGAAATTATAGCCATCCTGATGAGTGTGAGGTGGTATCTTATGGTTTTGATTTGCATTTCCCTAATGATTAGTGATATTGAGCATTTTTTCATGTGCTTATTGGCCATTTGTATGTCTTCTTTGGAGATGTCTGTTCAAATATGATGGCATTCATTTTTGTCTGTATATTCAAGGCTGTGTCCCCAGTGACTGGAACTGGGCTGCCATGTGTTAGGCACTTGAGGACGGTAGGCTGACCAGTGAAGCAATTGAACCATATTGGTCTGCTGAGGCACAAGTAAAGCATCGAGGAAAGAATTTAGGGTAGTTAAGATGGCATAGTTCAGAAACTGATTAGTATAGTCAAGATAAATGATATATCATTTTTTATCAGTACACAGGTATGAACGAACCAGAGTTAGACATCATGGCAATGTCACATCATAGATTTTAAACTGGAGCTGAAATTTGTCACTCTGCTATTTGCTCTGCACAGTATTGAAGGTTTGTGTGGGTTTTTTTGAGAATTTAAAAATTTTATTTCTTTAATTTTATATAGTGACTAACTTAAAAAAATCAGAATATTTTTACATTGAAAGATTTACATCAAGATTTCACTTTTCTCATCTCCTGTTTTTCAAGTTATATGCTCTATTTGTACTCTTTTAGTGATTGTTATTTAACTTGTATCATATCAGCATATCAGTAATAATAATAATAAGAAGAAGAAGTACTTTGTGAGGTTAAAAAGAACACAGAACCTAATTCTGGACAACAGATCTATGTAAGTCAGGAAGGAGGCTATCAGAGTTAAGTTCCTGAATTTCTTGTGTTATTTGCAGGGGGTTAAAATACTGTCTGTAGACTTGGTTAGTTATTATGAATACAAAATATTGCTTAAAAGTTAATCAATAAAGAGTAGATATGGAGTCTATAATCTTTAATCAGTAGAAGGAAACAACCAAATAAGAAAGCAAACTGCAATCCCATTCCTAGGTATATAGCCCAAATAATTGAAAGCCGGGAACCAAGCAGTTATGTGTACACCTATGTTCACTGCGGCATTATTCAGAATAGCCAGATGGTGGAAGGAACCCAAATGTTCATAAACCGTTGCATGGATAAATACAATATAGTCTATACACACATTGGAATATTATTAAGGCATGAAAAGGAATGTAGTTCTGCTCATGCTGTAGCATGGATGAAACTGGGAGACTTCTTGCTGAGTGAAATGCATCAGACACAAAAGGACAAAGACGGTATGATTCCACTTACGTGAAATGTCAAGAATAGGAAAATTCATAGACACAGAAAATAGATTGAAGTTACCAGGGGGTAGAGGAAGGGAGGACTTAGGGAGTTATTGCTTAACATTTACAGAGTTTCTGTTCCAAGTGATGAAGAAGTTCTGGAAATAGATGGTGGTGGTGGTTGCACAATGTTGTGAATGTAATTAAAGCCACTGAACTGTACACTTAAAAATGATTTAAAAGGCAAATTTGGGACATCTATTTTTTACCCTAAAATTTTTTTAAAAATGAAAATAAACCAATAGTTTGCCTGAAGAAAGAATAAAGAAACATACAAAAATACAACGAAGTAAAAAGCACAAGCAAGGTGATAGAACCAAGTCCAGGGAACAATATCTATCAATCTGGTGCCGGGTGGCTCAGTCAGTTAAGTGTCTGCCTTCAGCTCTGGTCATGATGGAGTCCCACATCGGGCTCTCTGCTCAGCAGGAAGTCTGCTTCTCCCTCTTCCCCCTGCTCATGTGCTCTTTCTTTCTCTCTCTCTGAAATAAGTAAGTAATAAGTAAAATACTTTAAAAGATGTTAAAGTAGAATATAAGATAAAAAGAGTAACACCATAATGATAAAAGACTTATTTCAATGGGAAATTCTAATTCTAAGTTTACAGAACTCAGTAAAATACATAAAATATAGTATAAAATTTATAAAGTCTCAAAATATAGGGAGCTAAATTGTTTTAATAAGTGGACAAATGCAATATTTGAATTGTAGACCAAAAGTTTAATGAATATATGGAAGGCTTGAATCACACATTTAGCAGCCTTGATTAATAGGTACATAGAGAACTGTTAGTTCGTAGAGCCAATGACTAAAGAATGCATGTTCTTCTTGAGAACATAAGGAACAAACCAACGAACCTGATTATGGGCTAGGCCATAAAGCAAGCCTCAACAATTTGCAAAGGGCAGGTATCATATAGCTCATATTTTCTGTCAACAATGCAATCTAGTGTAATATCAATAACAAATGTAACAATAACAAAACGTGAAAAAAGCAAACATAATGCATTTGAACATTCAAAAATTTGTATTTCTAAGTAACTCTAAGTCAGAAAGAAATAATGATTAAATAGACTTAGAACTCAATAGTAATGAAATAAATGTTTTTTAAAGAGAAAGAAAGGTTGAAAATCAAGAAGGAAAGCACACAGTTAGAAAAAAATGGAATAAAACCAAAGAAACTAAAGAAGATAAAATATAAAAGTACTTGGGGCGCCTGCTTCTTCCTCTCCCGCTCCCCCTGCTTGTGTTCTCTCTCTCACTGACTATTTCTCTCACTGGCTGTCTCTGTGTCAAATAAAAAATAAAATCTTAAAAAAAAAAGTACAATAAAAGCAGAGATTAAAAGAAAATAAAGATATACTAGGATAAACAAAACCTCAAGTTTCATGCGTAAGTATATATCCTACACAAGTTCTTACACAGGTGCACTGGATAAAATAGACTTAAGTGGCAGAAACGCATTGCTAAAATGGAAATAAACAAAAATAGGTGGAAGTGAAAGTCACAAATAATAAAAAAAAAAGGTAAAATCTGAGTAGCATTATATCTTTTAAACAATTTGAATTTATAATTAAAAGCCTTCCCACAAAGAAAACTGTAGTCTCAGATGGACTTCCTAGTGACTTCTACCAAAAATTTAAGAAAGCATAATACATACATAAAAGTCATACATAAAAGCTTCCAGAAAACGGAAGAGAAAGGAATGCTTCCCATGTCATTTCAGGCCAGAATTCCCCTGAAAACAAAGGTATCAAAAGATAATGAAATTAAAGGCCCAAATCCCTCAGGAACACAGACAGAACAATTCTTAACAAAATATTAGCAAATCCAGCAATATATAAATGGGATAACACCTCATGACCAAAGTAGATTTATCCCAGACATGCACAATTGGTTTAGCTTTCAACAATCAATTAATGTAATTCACCATATTAAGAGAATAATAACGGTGGAAAATCAGATTATTATTGCCTTGGGTACAGTAAAATTACTTACAAAATTCAACACTTAATTATTTTAAAAAATCCTGGGGAAACTAGAAATAGGACACTTCTTCATCCTGATAAAGGGAGTCTGAAGACTGCAAATACCGTCATGTTTACTAGTGAAAGACTGGATGCCTTCCCTCTAAGACTGGGAGTAGGCAAGGGTATAGCTTTTACCACCTTTATTCACCATTTTCCTGGAGATCTTAGCTGTTGCAACAGGCAAGAAAAACAAATAACAGGTATATAGATTGGAGAAAAAGAAGCAAAACTTTCTATTTGCAGAAGATATGATAGTATATTTAAAAAATCCTAATGAACCTGCAAAAAAGCTACTAGAGTAAGTGAATTTTGTTATATTAGTTATATTGGTCACCATATAGTACATCCCCAGTTTTTGATGCAATGTTCCATGATTCATTATATGCATATAACACCCAGTGCATCTAATATAACAAAATAAAAATTATTAAAATAAAAAAGAATAAGTGAATTTAGCCAGATGGCATGATACAAATTCAATATAAAAACTATATTGGGTTTTTTAATATGAGCAATGAACAATTGGAAAAAAAATATTATGTACATAGCACAAAAATAAAGTACCTAAAAATAAATTTAAAAAAATATATTTAATATTTGCATGTAGAGCATCACCATTTATTGCTAAGGAAAATTAAAGGAGATCTGAACAAATGGGAATGTATATCAGGTTCATGGGTTGGGGGAATCAGCACTATTAAAATTTCAAAATTTCGCAAATTGTTCTCTTGATTCAACATAATCCCAATAAAAATTACTATAGCCTTTCTTTTGCAGATATTGGCATCTTATTATCAAATTTCTATGGAATGTAGAAAATCTAGCATATTGAATATAATCGTGAAAAATAAGAATCAAGTTAAAAACCTTATACTATCTAATTTCAAGATGCCATAAAGTTACAGAACTTAAGATAGTGAATATTAACATAAGGATAGTCAGTGGAATAGAATAGAGAGTCTGGATAAATGTACACAAATTAATTATAATTATATAGAAATATATAATTATGTAGCAATATGTAATTATACAGACATATATAATTATGTAATTATATAGCTATGTAATTATACACACAAATTGAATATAAATTGATTTTTGATTATGATTTCAAGGTACTTCAGTGGGTCCATTGCTAATATTTTCAACAAGTGGTGTTGGAATAAGAGGATATCCACAGGAATAAAACAGATCTCAGCATGTACTTCACATTATATACAAAGATTATCTTGAAATGGATCACAGCCCTAAATGTAAAAGTCGAAACTATAAAGCTTCTCGAAGAAAGTATAGGAGACAATCTGTATGACCTTGGAGTAGGCAATAGTTTCTTTGATAGTACAAACCATAAATTCTTTTTAAAAAGATAAGTTGGACTTCATCAAAATTAAAACCTTTTATTCTTTGAAAGAAACCACTGAATAAATGAAAGGCATACCACAGACTGGGAGAAATTGTTTTCAATATTTGCGAAAAAGGTACCTGTATCCAGAATATATAAAGAACTCTTGCAACTCAAAAACAGAAAGACAAACAATCCAATAATAAAATGAGCAAAGGATTTGAGCAGATAATTGGCCAAAAAAAAAAAAAGGTGTACAAATGGCCAATAAAACACACAAAAAGATGCTCAGAATTATTAGTCATCAGAAAAATGCAAACTCAAACAACAATGATATATGACTACTCACCCCCTAGAATGCCTAAAAAAAAAAATGAAGAAGATTAATAATATCAGGTGTTGAAGATGCTCCACAAAGATGTGAAGCATCCGTAGCTCATACATCGGTGGAAGGAGTGTAAAATAGTACACACACTTTGGGAAAACAGTTTTGCAGTGTAAGCATATAGTTGTCATATCACCTAATAATTCCATGCATAGGTGTTTACCTAAGATAAGTAGAAATATATGTCAACACAAAGCCTTGCTCATGAAATTCATAGCAAATTCATTCACAGTAGCACCAAACTGAAAACATCTCGAGGGTCCATCAGCAAGTGAGTGAATCAACAAACAGTGGTATAGCCATTCAGTGGACTGTTGCTGCATAGTAAAGAGAAAAGAGCACACAACAGCATGGAAGACTAAAAAATATATGCAGCCAAGAAGCCAAAGAAGTGTACGTACTATTTACTTGACATTCTAGAAAACACAAAACTAACCTACTAGGAGAGAGAGAGCAGGTAAAGGGTTTCCTTGGTCCAGGAATGAGGTGGGATTGACTGCAAAGAGCCTGAACAATTCCGGGCAAGGAAATGTTCTATATATGGATAGTGATGATGATTACAAATTGTGGTAGTTATCAATTGTCAAAACTCTTTTAATGGTATACTTACAATAAGTGTAGTTTATCATATGTGAATTATACTTTAGTAAAGGCCATTAAATAATGGATGACAAAATCCATGTCAGATCTCAGCTTAGTCTAACACTGCTGTTCTGCTCTAGTGGTGGGGTGTCTTCCTGGAAATACGGCTAATAAATTGGGAGCTATGGTCAGGCCGGCTTTGGGATTACTGGTAGACCTACTCCCTTTCAGAAATTCCCTGATTATTCTTTTCATTAGCATCCATTTTTGTTTCAGTGACTATGATAGCTCCCGAGTTAGCTGAAGATACTAACTGGAATTTTATAATCGTTGTCTTCAATCTCTGATTTATCTCTATTTCCTCTGTGGTCGTAAGGATAGATAAAAGGAGGAAAGTCCTAACTGGTCAGTTACTTTGTTTTCCTTTTCTCCATTCTTCTGTCACTTAAGACCTTGCCTTGAAATTAATGATAAAGGATCCTCTAATAGATAATATACTGACCCGGAATATAACATTTGCTTCTAGGGTCAAATTATAAACCAGGTTTCAAGTTCTAGAAAGAATAGAGGATATTAGAAAGCTAAAAAAGCAATCAATTTGTCACTGCATTATTAATTATGTTTGAGAATTAATCACAATTTTTACATTTTTATTTGAGCTGTTTCTGGTTCTCATTTTTCTATTATTCTGCACCATTGCTTTTATAATTAAATTCACTGTTCATTTCTTTCTTAAAAAGGTCCTGTGAAAATTAATCATGAGAATATTTTCTTCCTCTTAAGTTTGCTTACAGTTTCCGAAACAGGTAACATGTTTAGTTTTCATATTTAATTTCAGTTCTGCCAAGAATGACAAAGTACAAAGTGTACTGATTCTGGAACTGAAAGAGTAAAGATGGTAACTGGACCTGTCCTCACAGCCAGAGAGACACAGAAAGAAGTAATTTGATAAAATGCAGTCTTCCATTATCAAAGGACATTTAAAAGGCTATCAAAATCAGTGAAAGAACAATTGATGCTGCCTTTTGAGAGAGAATTAGAGAGAGCAAGTGGCTATCAAAGGCTAAATTATCTGGAGGTGAAAGAAGGAAGGGCAATTTACATAGAGGGGAATGGAGTAAGTAAATAATCAGGGTATTTTTTCTCCCATTGTCTGGTAAAGTTGAATCAAGGAACAAGTTATTCCAACAAACTTCCCATGATATTTTATTATTATTTTTTTAAAGATTTATTTATTTGGGGAGGGGAGGGCAGAAGGAGAGAGAAAATCTCAAGCCGACTCCCCTCTAAGCTCGGCGCCCAACACAGGGTTCCATCTCAGAACCCTGAGATCATGAACTGAGCTGAAATCAAGAGTCAGAGGCTTAACTGACTCAGCCACCCAGGTGCCCGACATGATATTTTAAAATTGCGTTCTAGATTTTCACAAATATTGACAAAGTTAACACCTCCAAACTGGGCTGCACTAAAGAATGAAGACAAGAGCATTGTATAACTAGTGCTGTGGGCTTTCGGAGCCCATGAGATCAGCCCATGCAAGGGTTCACTCATGTAAATGTCAACCATCGTGTACATCTTAATGGGAAAAATGTAGACCCTTGGATTTAGAACATCTAGTAATTCCAAACATCATTGAAATCATAGTGAAGGAAAGCATTTTATCATGTGGGGAAAATGGAAGAAAGTACGTACAAGGTGAGTTAATAGGCACGGTATAGTTAACAACATTGGCCCTAGATTAGCTTCTTTTCTTCCATACCCCCACCTCTGAGGTCCTCCTTCTGAAAGAAGAAAAAAATTCATAGGTCCTTTGTGAAGGATGGTTGAGAGTCAGGATGGGGCCCATGACTTTGCTCCCATTCGTATAAGGGCAGCACAAGGCTAAGCAAGCCGTTCCAGACCTGAGTATATACCTCGTGGGACAGGCCATGCCCAGACGCAGTGGCTTAACATGACAGCATTATATTATTTCTCAGGGTTGGTTTGAATTTAGTAAGGGCTCAGCTGTACTTTTCCTCTGCTTCGTGGGATTGCAGCTAGGATCATTCATGTAGCAGAATCCCACTGGAACCTCAGCTGGGGCTGGGACCTGTAGGCCCTTTTGTACTAAGGCCACTTGCCATATCATTCAGTGTTTGGCTTGGACTTCCTTACACTACAGTGGCTAGACAATTAGTTTGGTTCCTCTTTTCATCCAACTTTTGTTTTATCCCTTCAGCCATTCCCAAACTCTAAAGAAATATATCTTACAGATATGCTCGTGAAGTTCTATCTTGCTCATCTGCGTCCCTTCTGCCCACTGAAGTCCCTCTCATCTCACAAAGCCCATCTCCACTACGACTTTCTTGATGAAACCCTAATGACACTTTTCTTTTCCACCTGCTTTATCTGTACCCTCTGATGGCAGCGTGGCAGCTTCTTTCAGTTCTCACAGAATGTTATTTGTCATCCTGTCTTGTGTTTTGTTCAGTGGTTTTGTTCTGAGAAAAGCTTGGCCCTATCCATAAGTACTTATTCTGTGGACCGATACTGTCTTTTCTCTTCAGACATATATCCTATTTAGATGTCTCAACTTTCACACGAGACCGTCAACTCTCTCCATTTTGACTGACCACTGAAACATATGAAATTGAGCATTGTAAAATAATTCGTGCTCCAAGTTCTTGTCAGAGGTTATAACCTAGAAATCTCTGCTGCCCAGTACCTATCAAAAGCTCAATTGTGAAAAGTAATATATATGGAGAATTGCCTGAAGGATATGCAGCCCATTCATTCTCTAGACACTCAGTTTTATTCCTGGATTAAGCCAAACCAAGGGAGAGCTGCAGCCTGAAATACTTTTGTTTTGTTCCTCCAGAGAATAGTTTTTACAGATTTGCTCTTGGCATTATGCCACTGGCTTACATTTTGGTGGACATTATAAGGAAAAGCCTGTTCAACTTTTTGCCAATAAAGTTGAAAATCTACATTTTCTAAAAAATATATAAATTATCAAAATTGACTTAAGTGCAGTTAGGAAAACCTGGGCAGACCAATGATTGTGGAATGAATTGAAAAATGTTGCCAGAGATTTATTCCCCTCCAGAGCTAAGCCCATAATTTTGGGAGTAGATATCTATGGAGTTTATTTACCTAACAGCTATGTCTCTGCCTGTGTCTTTCTCTCTCTCTTTTTTTCCTCTATGGGTCAGTACCACTCCTTCTTTTGGGGATGAATCCTCCCGTACCTCAATTATACGATACTATGATAGCGGGAAATCACAGCACACTGATTTCTGGCCACAGAAACAAATCCATCATGTTGAACCATATTTGCAAATATCTTTGTATATATTAATTCGAAGCGGGGCATGTGATCCAAATAGAGTTAATTGGAGTTCTTTCCTATAATTTTGTATTTGCATCTGTGGAAAAAAGTTCTCTTCTGGATTGCTAATGAGGAGCATGTGAATCTATAACTGGGAAGGGTCAAACTTCTCCTTCCCACACAAATTAAGCCCATCTGCAATGAGAGACGAGAAAGAGGGAGAGGAAGAGAAAGGGATGTGGGCAGGGACATGGTGACAAAGGACAGACAAGACACATGGTCAGAAACTCTCTGACTGAGAGATAGAGACTGAGACAGGTGGGCCCACACATACAGATACAGATAGGGAAATCAAGGGAAAGAGAAAGAAAGAAAAGAGAAAGATCCCAACACTGCTTGAGTCCCTGGTGCTACCACTGCTGTCTTTCTTACATGTAAAGTAATTTTTTTTCCTATTTCTTCTCCTTCTCCTTCTTCACTAAAGCTAGTTTAATTTAGGTATCTTTCACCTGCAAGTGAAATACTTTTGATCATAATGGTTTTATAGGTCAACTTAAAAGAGTAATGAAGGGACAGATAATTCCTTTGTTCCTCTCACTATTCCAAATCATAGGAGGAAAAACCCGTAAAATTTGTCTACCTATTTTTAAGGCTTGCATAACTAATATAAAAACTGAAAAATCATAGCACAAAAAGAAAATAACGAATGTACATGAAAATAGATGCCTATGTCCTGAATATAATCCAGAAGACATCCGTGTCCTGGTCTCCACAGGATGACTCCATTTGGTCCTGCATCATTGAGTACAGAACTCACCCCCTTCTCTGGTTTACTCAGAAAACCCACTCACATTTGTATTTGTCATGATACACAAGTTTTGCTGTGGTAACAAATAAACCCCAAATTCATTTAAAACAATGAAAGCTTATTTCTTGCTTCCTCTACTGAGGGTCAGCTGGGGACTTCTTCACCCAAGGATACAGGCTTTCAGAGTGTCGACCATTTGGAAATTATTTAGTGACTGCTAGCAAAGGGAGGAAACATGGGGAATCATATTCTGGCTCTTAATGCATTGTCAGAGAGATTTTATATAGATAGGTAGATAGATATTTACATGTACATACATCTATCTATCTATCTGTCATTTCTAGTTAGATATCATTGGCTAAGGCAAGTCACATGTGTGCATCGAACTTTTACAAGTTGAGTAAGAACAGTCCTACCTTCATCCTGGAAGTAGAAAGAAATGCAATATTTGCAAATAGTCCTAATGATTACTAGAGAACTCCTCTCTGATCACCAATTATTTGGTTTATTCTCCTTTCTACCTTCAAAGTCCATTTTTTTCCTATCCAAGGGAGACTACTCAAAATTTTAGGAGTCTAACAAAACCAGTGTCAAAGTTCAGGATCTCTGGGTAATGTGTGATAGTCTCTTCATCAAGAAGAAGGTAATGCCTAATAGACTGTGCCAAGCCTGGATGCAGCTTCTGGAGACTTCTGAACTGAAATGTACCTGCCCCTCATATACTCAATATATACAGGGATTGGGTAAAAGGAAAAGTGCCCCTTTTATGGATGTAGGGATTTTTCCTTAAGCTAGCCCTGAGTTGGCTCCCTTGACCATCCATTATTTGTCATTGTTCCTAGCTTCCACCTCTAAGAGATTCTTCTTATTCCCTTTAGTTATATCTGAAGTGGGCATCAAGGACTATGGCATTGATTGGAGAGAGCAGCTTTATTGCCCCACTTTCTGATCCACAGAAGACTGGGACCTATGGTTGTCTCAAGTTTAGAACAGTTGTAACTGTTTTTAGTCTAGGTTGGTGGTACTTTTGCAGTACAATTCCCTTAGAAAATTGATGACTTCCTTCCTTCTTGATTTCAGTCAGCTTCATGTACCAGTATAACCACAATTCTTTTCTGGACAGAATTCTCATATTTGCTATATGTCTTTGTTTTCTTTACTTTGCATCAAGTGTTCTCTCACTGCATAAAATAGATTTTCATCTCTTCATGCTATAACAGTGTTTTCTTCACCATCTACCTCCCATTCCTTAATCCAGTGCCAAATATTTCAGTGTTGTTGTTTTGAATACAGCAACACTCCACTCCATACTATCAATTTCCATATTCGTTAGGTTAGACTGAGTTATGTTGCTGTAACAATCTAAAAATTTTAGTGGTCTAAGACAACAGATCTGTTTCCCATTCACACCAGTCTACCACAGGTAGACTGTGGGCTCCAATGAATATAGTCCTCGTTCAAGGTCATACATGCCAGACACTCCAATTTCTGGAACACGACCGACAGCCATGGCAGAGAAAGGGAATGTGGAAAACCATGTATAGGCACTAAAAGCTTCTATCTAGAAATGACCCATGTTACTTCCACTCACATTTATTGGTCAGTGCAAGTCACAAGTAATTTTCAGAGGTTGAAGAAATTAAATCCTACCATATGTCTGGAAGGACAGAGAAATAGAGTATCTGTGAAGACATACACTAAATGAAACACACACACATACACCTCACAACATTAATGATCTTTATGGACTTTACTGGAATTTGTGGTGACCAAAGCAGGAAATATAACGCATGGTATATAGAATCTTGCAGAAAATTTCTACCTGAGATTTCTCTTCTTCCCAGTTCCTCTTCTATAGTGTCACTAATGTTTTATTTTTCTCTCCTTCTTCCCTCATGCAGTACTCAGCCTCTCAGGCTCCACTCTGTTCCTCTCAGTTTTTCTGTTTGGGAATTAAAATTCCATACCCTTCCATTATGGAGAGAAAATTCTATTATCCTTGTTATTTGCACATTCCCTCAAGGTCTTATGTGCCACCCCAAGACACTTACGAAGCATTTCTTCTGACCAAATATAGTGCTTTCCCTAGGAATCCTGGTGAATGCAATTTTCTCCATATTATTACATTAATAATATATTAGCAAGTCAAATCTAGCATTACCAAGTAGATTTTGTTCCAGAAATAAGGGATGGTTTAGCATTACTATACCTATTATTTCAATATCTTCTATTAATTAAAAGAGAGTATCTATACGATCGTCTGGTTTTGCTCTGTCCAACATGCTATGCATTAGCCACATATAACTATTCCAATTGAAATTTGAATACCTGAAATTGTATTATTTTGAAAATTTGATTCCTCATTCCCACTAGCCACACTTTAAATACTCAGTAGCCACATATGGCTAGGGGCTGTGGAATTAGCACAGAAGGGAACATTTCCATCATTATGGAAAGCTCTACTGAATTGTGCTGATTAAAGTAAATGCAGAAGAGTCATTTGATAAAAATAATAGTCATTTCTGATTTTAAAATCTTCATAAGTTAGAGTTAGAAGGAAACGTTGTTAAATTGAGAAACAATATATATGAGAGCCCAATGGTAAGTACCATACTAAGTAATGAAACACAAGTAGTATTTCCATTATATTTTTTAAAAGATTTTATTTATTTATTTGAGAGAGAGACAGAGAGAGCGAGCGAGCGAGTGCACGAGCAGGGGAGGAGGTAGTCAAGGGTGGCAAAGTGGGTCTACTCCATGGCCTCTTCAGGTACCCAGATTCCTACTATCACTCCTAGGGTGTGGTCTTCATTCTCATATTTTAAGACTATAACTCTTCCAGATAGCATATCTATATTTAAGGCAGAGGATGGAGAAAATGACAATGAGTAAAGAAGAAAGAACACAAATGTGGTATTTGCTGTTTTTAAAGAATGTTCATGGATGTTGCCACATGATAATTCTGCTGACATTGACTAATAAGTGGTTCCATGGCCACACTTTGTTGCAAGGAATGCTGGAAACTGTAACCCTTATTCTGAGTAGTCATGTGCTCATGTCAAAGTTAGGGTTTCCCATGGATGAAGAAGAGAATAGATACTGGGGGCAACTAATACTTTCTGCCTTACTACCTTATTTAATATTGTTCTGGAGGTCGTAATCAAAGCAATGCCACAGGAAAACAAAAGAAGTATAGATAGTGGAAAGAAATGGACACAATTATTTTTCTCTTCAGAAGATAAATGTCTCAAAATCCAACTGAGTTAACTGAAAATCTTTTGGAAACGAGTAAGAGAATTCAGTAAGATGTGAGAAATATGCATGAATCAGGAATTTTCTGACTGATGTTTTACTTGAAAGAGGCAGGGAATATAATGAAAAAATATGGAAAAAATATAATGCTTGTGGATAAATTTAGCAAGAAGTATATGAAACTTATATGAAGAAAACCATAACATTTTATTACAGGGAATAAAAAGAAGATCCAGGTAAATGAGGAGCCTTGGCATATTTCTGGATGGAATAATACAGTGTTCTAAAGATATCAGTTCTCCCTCAAATTTGTAAATTTCCTACAGTTCCATTCAAAGTATATTTTTTAACTTCTCAAGGTAATGATGAAATTTATGTTAAAGAGTGACTGAGAACAACAAGAAAACAGAAAAGGAACAATGAAGGGTATATTCCCTAGTAGATGTCAAAATGTACTGCAAAGCTACAGTAAATAAAAGCGTGATGTCAGCCTAGGGGTTGATAAGGGGACAGAACAGAGTTCAGGACAAGCTATATGCAGCCGAAGAGAGCGCTGTAGTGTGTGACCTTGGGCAAATTCTTAAACCTTCCTTATTTCATATCTCATATCCATCAAACAGGTAAACTAGTCCATACTGCACAGAGTTGCTATAAGGGCAGTATGTGTAAAGTATTTAGAATAATGCCTGGCCTGCCGTAAGCACGATGAAAGTGTATAAACGATTATCAATGCCAGCGTTTAGCATGTGGTAAAGTTGCCACTAAAATCAATGGGGAAAGAATGTATTATTATTTTTAAAGATTTATTTATTTATTTTAGAGAGGTGGGAGGAGGGGCCGAGGGAGAGAAAACTTAAGCAGACTCCGTGCTGAGGGCAGAGCCCCAGGTGGGGCTCGATCTCACAACCAGAAGATCATGACCTGAGCTGAAACCAAGAGCTGGCTGCTTAACCAACCGTGCCACCCAGGTGCCCTGAGAATGTACTGCTTACTACAAGGTGTGAGAGTAATCGGCTCATATTTGGAAAGAAAGACGAAAGGAAAGAAGAAAATGACGGAAGAAGGGAAGGAAGGAAGAAAATTAGATCTCTAGCTCACATTCGTTTTAAGTTAAATGGTATGGCTTAAATAATTATAAAAGTCCCCATAAAAGTATTGGGAAAATGAGGAAGAATTGCAAAAGTATTCTTGGAGCATGGATTCTTATTTTTAGCATGATAGCAATGCAATAAGCCATAAAAGAAAACACTGTCAGATTTTACTGCCAATCTAAACGGAAGTTGAGATAAGATGATGGGTGGGGTGATGGTGGTATGAGTCACTGGCTGGTCAGGTAAGAGAAGATGGATCTGAAAAAGCTTATTTAAATCCAATAAAAACTTTTATGTCCAATTTCTTCTGTAAACTGTGCTACTTCTGTGGTTTGGTTTTCTGTTTTGGAAGTGCCACACTTTGGTAGCAGAAAATGTCAATGAACATAATAGCTTTCACTTTTTAACTTTCAGGAATATCTACTTGAAGCAAGCTCATTTTAAATGGTTGCTTCTGCTTTGAACCGGGTATTCAGTAGATGCTTCTAATTTCAAAAATCAGATGATAACGATGGGTAAAACATAACTATTTTAAGTCAAATGTGTAAGATAGCAATATTAGAACAGTTTGGCTGTTCCAGATTCTAAATTGAATGTGGGTTGTTTTGGTGAAAGGAGGACGGCAATATTTTTAATATTGTAATTGTTTTTATAATGCACATTTAATCTGATGGAAATAACCAGTCCTTTTTCAGCTTTATAGAAAATTATACACCTAGAAAATTACATAAATATAAAAAAAATAAAGCAAAGGGGGCAGAGCTTGATACTGCATCAAATATACATTATTCATTCTGAGGAAGAGAGGTATAAAAATGGAGAATTGCAGAGGGTATAGTTTTTATGCAAGAATTGATGTAGCAGATTGAAAATTTAGTTGACAAATAGTTACTGACTTTCTAATTTAGAAACATTAAGATTTAGTGTGTCAATCTGGCTACTCCCGGGATTGTGCCGTAATCAAAGCTCTAAGTTAAAACTCTGTAAGATTTAAGTGTGATAACATACAATACAAAATGCTCTTTACAGAAAAAGTCTTATTACTTGGATTCCCCCTTCTCAAGCCCAAGAGTTTGAACCTATATGAAACATTAATGGACTTTTATATTTCACTTAAAATTTCTCCCTGAGAATTATTAGAACATCAAAGTGACTGTAGCTACTAATAGGTATTTTCTTTAGCTATACACATGAAAGAAACTATTTTTTTAAAATAAAAGTTATAAGTAAGACAGTCAAGTATATTTGATATCCTTTGATTTATGAAAGGATATAAACTTCAGGGTTTCTTCCCACAGGAACAGTTCATTCCCCATGAGTTCTAAAGGGAAAGGATTTGGTGCCCTGTGTCTCTAATTAGAACTGTTAATTTATTAATGCCTTAAAAACATTGTTTTCCCCACTGCCCTCCCGCCCCCTGACAAATTAGACACTCAGTGGTGATGTGGTCATCTTATTTACCCTTCTCCCTCCTTCTTCCTCTTCCACATAAATAGAAGTTTGATAGAATGGGTCACATCATGGTAAGCACTGTGGCAGCTGCTACCTACTGTTTTGTGTTAGGAGAAGCTTCCATTTCTTCAGCACTTCAGATCTGCTTTCCACGCTGGACATCCTTAAACAGGCACGTAGGTAATCATTTGGAGGCGTGTGTGTGTTATAGCATCTCTACGTTTTCAAGGAGATGGGGACTGGATGGACGTGATTTTCTTCTACTTCCCATCTTTAATCTTTCTCAAACAATAAACAGAATGGCTGTTCATCTCCCACCTTCTCGCCCTACCAGAAATTCCTTCTCTAGATCTCTCTTCCAATGCCTTGCCTTCAGAGGTCTCACAGGAGACTGCTTAAAACTGCCTCCCATTGTCCAGATCCCATGGATTCCAAGGCAGCATTGGACAATTCCCAGTATTGCTTTACCCCTGGTACACCATCTCTTTTTTACCTTTAAGCAAAACCCCTTTCCGTTTTGGGCCCTGCCTTCTGTTCATGCTACCGTCTAGCTTGTTCTGGCTGTCATCCAGTTGAGGTCACTCCAAATTTGTTGAGGGTTTGGCAACTGGATCACAGTCTTTCAAGTCATGCCACGATCCTGGTGACTTTAGTATCTGCATGGATGGTAAAGTCAATACTTAGTCTTAAATCTTCTTGAATGTCCTAGATTCCAATTACCTGCATGGCTACCTGCTGGGCTCTGAAATCTTTAACATCATCTTTGCCCCTAAACTTCAGTAACCCAAACCTGACCCACTGCTTCGTATTGCTCTTTTCCGTACTTTCCTATTCCCTTAATTCAGTTCTTCCTTGCAGTCTTAATATGCCCAAATATTTTCTGCATAGAAAACAACTTCATCACTGGTCACAAGTCAACCTCTGTCTCTTAATATCTCCCATTCCCTTCTGAGTCAAATGCCTCATGAGAATTATCTTTAATTTTTTTTAATTTGAGTATGTATAGTTGACACACAATGTCACATCAGTTTCAGGTGTACAACATGGTGATTCCACATCTGTATACATTATGCTATGCTCACGGCAAGTGTAGCCACCATCTGTCACTGCACAATGCAGCTACGATATCATCAACTATATTCCTTAGTGCTGTGCCCTTTATTTCTGTGCCTTATTCATTCCATAACTGGAAGATTATCCTCATTTTCTGCTTTGACTCATGCTTCGGGAGTCGGGCAACTGATTCTACCAAGTCAATGAAATTGCCATTTCTGGCCATCATCTAATTATCCAATCCAGTGGACTATTTTCAGACTTCATTATAGTCCACCTCTCTGCAGCATCTGACTCTCTGCAGTCAGTTTTCCTTCTCTGCATTTTCTGGCACAGTTCTCTCAGGGTCATCTCATGATTTCTTTCCAGTCTCCTTTGCCAGTTCCTCCTCTTGTTTCCACCCTAAAATGTGAACGATCCATTTTTCTCTTCTTCTTGTGTGCTCTCTGGACGTCTCATTCTCTTCTGTGACTCCCATCTATACATTGAGGATTCATGAACCCTAAAGGGAAGCAAATGAATAAATACTTTGTAAACAATACATCTTGTCTCAGGAATGATTTAAAACTGTTAATAAGGATATAAGAAAATCCAGCCGAGTAGCACAAAATCAGTATGAGATAGAAGGAAAGAAAAGAAATAAGGGAGAAAAAATATCACCCAGGAGGAATGAGGCTAAATATGCTGTAAGTCCCAAATGTAGTCTTAAGCTTTTCAGAAACCCATGAGAAGAGGGTGAAATCTCATCATGGTTATACAGTCCAAAATGCCTATCAGGTACCAATTGTTTAGAAATCCTACCATTGCTGCATATCATGGTAAACACTGTGGAACAAGAGTTTCTCTCAGGGGTGGGTGAGGAGGCCTGGAAAGGACATGAATCACATCCTCAATGTCATCATTCCAGAAGATAAACTCACGAGTTCCCAAGGCCTGTATCTTATAAACACCTTCCATTTAGACAATGGCATCAAAATAAGATTCAATTTAGTTAAAGCCGTTCTATGACAGGCCAATATAATATGGTTTATGTTCCTAAGGAAATGTTTTAGTATATCTTGAAGTGAAGTAAATTTTGTCTTGCAAGCCATTCTCCCTGAATATTCTCATAAAACAGCTTGTGATACCCACTGAGGACACTGAGCTTGAAATTTCACTCTGTGGCAAGTATTTAATCCAACAAACTTACACTTCTAGCTTTAGTCTAAATACTTAGCAGTTATCTGCACCTTGATATGCCACAGGTATCTTAGTGTCCAAAACTGCACCCATGATTTCCCTCCAAAAGGATTTTTCCTAGCTCTCTCACAGGGAATGATAACAGCATGCACCCAGTCTCATTCAGAAATTATGAAGGCACTCGACTTTTGTTTCTTTTCCCTCTTGTTCTTCACACACACAAAATACCCACATTCTTCTAAAAAAAATGTCGACAATCCTTCTGATACACCCACCTTATATCTTGTGTCTGTCCTGCCTCCTAACTTCACTGCCACTGTTTGGGTTCTTTCGGGAACTTATCATTATTTGCCTGAACTATCACTACTACATTGCCCTATTGTCTTAACTGACTTCCTTGGTCCTAGTCTGGCACTCCCTCCTCTGCTGCACTTTCCATCTGATTCCCTTTTGTCTCTCTGGCATTACCACAGTGATTAGCACATGGCAGGCAAGTAAGGCATTTGTATTTGATGGATTCATATATGGATGAACGACTGTACTCACATGTGGGTCTTATGAGAGGCACTATTGTAATGCTCCTTTCTAATAACAGAAGAATTTTATCTATATTCATTTATGCACTGTCAGGATTAAGGCAAGTATTTGTGTAGAGAGGTAAGTAATGAAATGTTTCCCAGATTCTGAGCCTTTTTTTTTTTTTTTTTCAGTCTTTCCTATGGGCAGACACTTGAGACCGAAGAACTCACTTCTCACATTATTGTTAGAAGAAACTCCAAGAGAGGTCTAAGGAGGAGAGAAGGAGAAGGAGGTGGAGAGGAGCTGCCTTACAGCAGCTGTGAAACCACCAACAGCCTGGAGGTGGGAGGTAAGGGATTGACTCAGAAAAGCAGTCCAGATTTAATTAAAGACCCAGGCTCATGTGAGGAGAACAAAGACAACTCACCTGTAACTGGCTGGTGTTTGTTGGGAAGGATGAAGGGAAGAGATTTACGTGAATGTTAAGGATATGTAGCAATGTGGGAGGGAGCCCATAGGGAAAAGTGTAAGATAAGTGCACGAAACGTGGTTGGTTGAGCGTTGAAGCAATGTTAGGAGAGGCTCTGGATAGGAGTAATTGCACGAAAGCAGCCGATAGCTACAGCTTTTAGAAGTAGGGCGGCTTTTTTACCCAAGTAGAACAGTCCTATAAGTTAGCTAATCGAAGGGTGGTAGAAATCGAAGCAAACTTCATCCTGGGCTCACCTCTACTCTCCGTGGGTGAGAGAAGGGAATGAGCGATAAGCCTCACTTTATTTATGACGCTGGCCCTGGAACTCACAGAAAGCAGTATGAATCCTTCAACAGCGGTCTGACCGAAGGACTAAATGGACAGGACAGTAGGTTTTGTACTGGGTACTAATTCTGGTTAAAGAGCCAGATTATGACTTTCAGAACGGGTTCTGTCCTACAGGACCTGTGTACAGATCAACGGAGAAGATCTGGAGGAAGAGCATTGACTTACGTCTCGTTAAGTCATGGAGCCACCTACCCCTTTCTACTTAAAGGCATATGTTATCTCTTACTTCCTTTTGGCCAAGGGACAAGAGGAAATAAAAAGAAAAGGAAGGTAAGGTTACTATTTTGTTAAATCTCTAATGACAGGAATAATTGCATTAAGAGCTAACATGTATTAAACACTATGTTTAGGGCACCGGTCTCAGAGCTTTAGTTGGTATTGTTATTTTTTATTTATTTAATCCTTGCAACAACTTTGGGGTAGTTTTAATTTTGTGACCAGGACACACCTTACAGTGGAAGATCGTAATTATGGGAAGATGGGATTCCAGCTGATCACACTGCTTCTGTGGTCCATCAGGTGCTCTAGGCAAGACTGTGTTGCTTAAAGCCTCAGTGTGCTCAGCCTGTAGTTTGCAGCTATGATAGCTATTATAAAGAATTGTACTGACGATTAGAGGTAATATTATATAAAGGGTCTGACATGGTGGTTAGCACGGATCAAGTGGGCCGTAAAAGGGAATTCGTCAGGTCCTCTTTGATTAAACTTTTCTTGTTCCTGTATATTAAAGTCAGGATAAAATTATCACTATTTTCTTTTTCAAGCCCTACTTAAAAATTTTTTTTTTATTTTTTAAATTCTCAAAGGGAGTCCTAAAGTAGGAAATCAATAGATCAGGTCATAATGAGAATGAGGAGATGTTCTTGACTCTGGCTAATGATTTTTAGCCAGTTCTGTTCAATAGTAGATACACTTAGAGCCCAAAGAGTTAATGCTATAACCAGGTATTTCCAGTCTTTCCCAAGTTCATGACCAAATGTCCAGTAAAAGCCAAATCAGGAAGAAAAGTTCCAGGAATGCAGGATTGAGCCAGGTCAGACTATTTTAGTTTATGATTTGGCCTTCCAAAGGGCAGAGCAAAGCACCAGTAACAGTTCTGATAATACATTTCCCCAAACTAGACTCAGGCAATCATAGTAAAATAAAGTGGCGAGGATTGGTTTTTGATAACTTCAGGTGGTCAAAGCATATTTGAGTGTTTTCAGGACAACAAAAGATAGAAGTGATAAATAATGGGGATAGTGACCTATTGTGGGAATGGTTCATGAGAAAACTAATAACGCTACCAGTTTCTATCGTTAATGTCTTGTGGAAACTACAGAATTATTCAGGGGCTTGGTCTTAATTATCTTCTAATGAAGATTTGATTTCCTTTGCTCTTCGTAATCTCTCAATCTTATTTCTCTTTCCATGCACTTGCCTTGTTTTTAATTTCATAGTGTTAAAATGTTCCATGCTTAATATTCTCGGTACAGCCGCTGAGTTCTGTAGAAAAAAGACTATGTCAATCTCACAAATAATATAACGAGTTATGTGAGGGCCTCGCTTTACTACTGCTAGTCATATTTTTATGTGATGCGTCCACTCAGCAAGAGGAGTGAGGAAGGGTTCAGGGAGAAGCAATGTGTATCCACTCCTGTAAATCTTTTCAACTACTGCTCTCCCAATTTGCTAACTTCGTTGAAAAATATCTTTGAGGCTTTTCCATATTTTTTCCAATTAAATTTTCCTTAAATCGAAGTACTGCATTGAGATTGTGTAGAGAGTCAAATAGTTCTATAAGGCTCATTATGAAAAGCACCAATAATTTTAATAGATTGCTACTTCTTAATTTTTCAGTTTTAGATGTTATCCACCACTTTCTGAGTATGGAAGGTGAAGATTTAGCTCTCTTTCCCTTCCCTCCTTGCCTACCCCAATAACACACAGACACACACACACACACACACACACACACACACACACACACACTTCCCATCCATCCATTCTCCCATCCTCTCAGTAAAGTTTCATAGTACTGAAAAATTTCATTGGATCTATATTCTGCATTTAAATAACTATAACTATGCAAATACTGGTTACACTTAAGTAACGTAGTATGCTATAATTATTTTTCGTCAACAGCATTGGGTTTTTCCTGAAATTGATATTCACCTTCTTTGTTGATGAGTAGTCTTTTAATGTGTTTATCACAAAGTTAAGCCCTAATTCTCACCCAATTGTCTAAATCTCTTATTAACACATCAGATAATCTGTCAGTTTCATCTTTAGGAAATAACTTCCCCAGGAACGACTAACCCACTTAAATTTAGGCAGTGGCTTTCAAGACTTGCTTTCAAGCCCTGCTGCCTGGCTGTCCTAGGATCTTATCCTGGGATTTCCTTCATGTCTCTCATTCTTGTGTGGGAGCCTCTCATTCTTCAGTTCTGAGTCTTTTTCTTCTTCTGCTCCCCCATTTTATTGGATAACATCCTTCAGTAGCTTCCTGAGAAAGAAAGGATGGGTGGCAAAGTTTTCGAGACTAAATACATTCTAAAATGTATTTATTCCACCTTCAGACTTAATTATAGTTCGGAGTGATAGTTTTTAGGATATAAAATTCTAAGAGACAAGCCATTTTCCTTTGCAATTTTAAAGGCATTGCTCTGTTGTTTCGTAGCTTCTGCTGTTGTAAATGAGAAGCCGAAATGCCATCATTATTTTTGATGGTTTGTGTGTAAACCCTGTTGTCTCTGAACGATTTTTGATATTTGCTCTTCTATCCAGTGGCCTGAAATTTTATAAGAATGCACCTTAATGTGGGTCTATTTTCATCCATTGTGTTGGGCATTCAGTCTTGAAACTCAAGTTCTTCGGTTCTGTTAACATTTTTTTTTTTTAAGATTTTATTTATTTATTTGACAGAGATAGAGACAGCCAGCGAGAGAGGGAACACAAGCAGGGGGAGTGGGAGAGGAAGAAGCAGGCTCCCAGTGTAGCAGGGAGCCCGATGCGGGGCTCAATCCCAGGACCCTGGGATCACGCCCTGAGCCAAAGGCAGACGCCTAACGACTGAGCCACCCAGGTGCCCCTTCAGTTCTGTTAGCATTTTTTGAAGTTGATTTTTATTTCCTCTTTCTGCATTTTCTTCTGGAGCACACCTATTATAATAAGGTTGGATCTCCTGAATTAATTCTCTAATTTTCCTATCATTGTTGTACTATAGACCACTTCTGTTATTTTTCTACTTTCCGAAGGATTTCCTTAATATTTCAGGATTTCTGTTGTGCTTTTGATTTCTACAATCGCTTTAAAATTTTTAAACATCAACTTTATGGTGATATAGTTTATAGATAACAAAGCACACCCATTTAAGTGTACAGTTTAGTCAATTTTGACAATGTATATTTAATCAATAAATGAACCATTTCAATTATACCAAAACATTTTCTTGTGCTCTTGGCAGGGTTTCATCATCCATCTTTTTCATCCTTTTACTTTTAATCTATTTTTACATTTAAAGTGGCTTCTTGTACATAGGAGATATTTGGGTCTTTTTCCCCCCAATACAGATTGATAATCTTTGTCTTTTAGTTGGAGTGTTTGGACCATTTTCATTTAATGTACTTATCTATCTGGTTAGGTTTAATTGACCATTACACCATTGGCTTTCTATTTATCCCATTTCTTTTTTTCTTTTTTTTTTTTAAGATTTTATTTATTTATTTGTCAGAGAGAGAGTGTGCACAAGCAGGGGGAGTGGCAGGCAGAGGGAGAAGGAGGCTCCCTGCTGAGCAAGGAGCCCCACCTGGGACTTGATCCCATGACCCTGGGATTGTGACCTGAGCTAAAGGTAGACGCTTAACCACTGAGCCACTCAGGCAACCCTCTTTATCCCATTTAATCACTGGTTATTTTTCATATTTTTCTGCCCTCTTTTGAATTAATTGAATTTATTTATTTTTTTTTTAGTATTTAATTTTATTTCCGCTGTTGGCTTATTTACTCTAATTCTACTATCATCTTTAAAAATTTTTTTCAAGAACTCTTTCATTTCCAAGTAGCCTTTTTTAAATCTACTATATTGGTTTATGGATGTAGTTTTTTTCTTTATCTCTGTGAATATATTGATACATTTGAGGTTTTCTTCTCCCTGCGTAGTTTTTCCAATTTGCTTTTTCCTTCATCTTTTTGTTTTATCTCTTTCACATCACAGGCTTTCCTCAAATGTTTTGTAGCCTACTGTGGGGGAGAGGGGTTCCATTTTGGATAATGACCTACCACAAAATTGGAGCCTCCGTTTTCAGGGACTTTTTAAGATGAGACACAGCAAGAGTAGTAGCAGTGGTAGAGGGAGAACACAATGGAACAGGTGCTGAAACAAAGGCAAGCCGAGTCACAAGAATGAGTAACAGCTGATGACTGCCTTTCACCGGATGCCTGTTGTGTGAGTGGGGGTGAATGACCTACCAGGTTCATGAGGGCAAACCAAATGGCTAGTGAAATAGTTTGTGGGTCTTCCAGTTCCTTGTACATCTTTACAACCAACTCCCACTACCACGTTCAACTGAGAGTGCTTGTATCTTGTAGCCTTAAAGGGCCTTAGCAAATACACATAATTAAAGGTTTAATTAGCAGAAACAATTAATATAAAGTGTAAAATCTGCAGGTTATACATGTGAAGCTTTTGGCCTAACAAATGAAACTACTGGCCTGATCGTATAGGCCAGTAAGAGATCTAGAGACCAGGAGTGTGTGCTCTGTGGTCACAGCACCAGGATTTGAATCCTGGCTGTGGGACCTTGGGCATATCACTGAACTTCTCAGTCTTAATTCCTCATCTGTGGGGGTAATAATCAGAGATGGTTTCAGAATTTCTACTTAGAAGTGGCTTGTGCTGGCAAGCTGATTAGAAAAGGATTTTTTTTTTAATATTTTATTCATTTATTAGAGAGAGAGACAGCCAGCGAGAGAGGGAACACAAGCAGGGGGAGTGGGAGAGGAAGAAGCAGGCTCATAGCGGAGGAGCCTGATGTGAGGCTCGATCCCAGGTTGTCGGGATCACGCCCTGAGCCGAAGGCAGACGCTTAACGACTGAGCCACCCAGGTGCCCCTGGAAAAGGAATTTACAGTGAGTTTGCCTAGCACATTTCAAAAAAGTCAATTTTCTGTATCTGAGGATGGCTGATGGAGAGAATGAGTTAAAGATACCTGTTGGCACCATCATTCCTAATGACACTGGTTGGTTTATTATAAGGGTTAAATGAAATGATTTCTTTTAGAAGCTTAACATAATGCCTAGTAATAAATATTCTGTACATTATTAATGATAGTATTAAGTTATGATAATATTTTTATTGTCAGGCAGATGAATGAAGGAGATGAGACAGAGAGGAACAGGAGTTTCTTGAAGTGACAGGCAGGTCCTGGTGTCTCTCATTGGATCTTACCAACAGGCTTCATAAACCTCTACTCTAAACCTGGAATTAAATGAGTGTTGGTCTATCTCTTGTGTCCAATTCTATCTCTTTAGTACTCTAGAGAACTCCTCTCCCATGGTTGCTGCCTGTGGTTGAAACTGTCTGCTCGCTCCACCTTTGCTTTATCCCTGCATTATGCCCTCTTTTCAGTTGCATGGCCAGAGAACTCTCTTTATATTGTATGCAATGACTCGCTCCCTCAAGATGCTGCTTCTGATTTTTAAATTTGTGTCTTATCAGCAAAGTTCAGTTTCAACTCCCAGTGGCCAAGCATACGTTTTGTTTTGTTTTTTTCCCCCCTAGACTGTTCTTTGCATCAAGTCTTTATTTACTTTTCATATCTCATCATGCCTAGAAGATGGGCTGAGACAGTACATGTGGAAACACAACCCTAAATAAGATACACCAGTAAATATTTTGTGATTTTCACAGACGGTTGTGGCTGAGGGTACAGTGAAATCATACTGTTAATCAGATCTTACGAAATGTGTTTCTCTCTTATTCGTGCTTATTCAAAGCTTCCCATGAATTCTTATGAAGTTGAGACATAGTTGTTTTGTTTTTAAAGATTTTATTTATTTATTTGACAGAGACCACAAGTAGGGGGAGCAGCTGAGGAAGGAGAAGCAGACTCCCTGCTGAGCAGGGAGCCCAATGCAGGGCTTGATCCCAGTACCCCGGGATCATGACCTGAGCCAAAGCCTTAACCAACTGAGCCACCCAGATGCCCCAATTGAGGAATAGTTTTAAAAAGCCATTGTTGCTGAGGCTTAAAGAAGTAACTGCTCTGGGGCACCTGGGTGGCGCAGCGGTGAAGCGTCTGCCTTCGGCTCAGGGCGTGATCCTGGTGTTCTGGGATCGAGCCCCACATCAGGCTCCTCTACTATGAGCCTGCTTCTTCCTCTCCCACTCCCCCCTGCTTGTGTTCCCTCTCTCGCTGGCTGTCTCTCTCTCTGTCAAATAAATAAATAAAATCTTTAAAAAAAAAAAAAAAAAAAGAAGTAACTGCTCTTGGAGGTAGACTCCAGCATCCATTTGCGTGCCCCAGCTGTTGAAGGTAGCTCGGCATTCCCATGCGCCACACACCTAAGGGCCTGAGTTTGCTTTGAGTCTGTCGCCTTCTTTACCACCCTGACCACTCTCTTTCTCTTTGCTAGATGTGATGCTCTTGCTCTGGTTTGGCTTTTGTGAATAAGTTTTAGCCTTGTTTGACTCATTATCACTATGAAAACTTTACATGAAACTCCTTTGTATAGGGTTGTCCGCAGGTCTGACTCGGGGCCCTTATAAAGAACCCCACTCTCTGAGCCTTCAGTGAGCCGTCTGCTCTTCCCTTGTTCTGGATCGGAAGTGGGCAGATTGAACGTTCTACATGTATTAAGGACTTTGGCTGTCACGGAGATCACCAGTTGTCAAGATTTATTTCCATCAACACTTACAAAGGATAACTTTTGTATCAATAACACATTCCCATGAGTGTAGCTGGATTTTGTGAAATTCCTACTACACTAGTAATATCGTTATTCTTTTTTCTCTTACTCAAGAATGCAGCTGGAAGTGTTAGTGAGAGTGACATTATTAATGGGATACTTTTAAATCCACTGTAATTTATGGAAAATTTGTAAACCACATTACTTTATGATGCATAATGAATTACTTAAGTTACACTTCATTATTGATTGAGACACTTCAGTGAACTCTAAATCTTTTTCCTTTTAGAAAAAAAAAATGTTTCTTAACAGTGGAATTCTTTTTAGTAGGGCCCTGTTTCTGAGAAGCCCAACATGCAAGAGAAATTCAGAGGGAATCCCGCTGATTGGATTAGGGTAGGGACTCAGAACTCAATCCCTCAGTGTTCTTTGGACCCTACAGCACCTCCATGAAGTCCTTAGGGCTTTGCAGGGCACAGTTTGACAACCCAATGCCTTTGATTATATCCTAAGCTCCAAATAGTGATTCCATGAAGTTGAACCACAGTGAGAGTTCATCCAGGATAAGGCATCTCGGAAAGTATTTTTAGGAGGACGCTGTTGCCCTGTGACAGCAGAGAACCATTTGGAGTGTTGCAACCAGACTCTTAAGCATTGCATTGTCCTATTCCATCCTCACTATGTCCCTTCAGGCCATGTGGTGATTTTCTGACTCTTCTCCTTGTGACTCAGGATTATCAGCCAGAAGGCAAGGACACCGGGCCTGCCGTCTCTCTCAGACTCTCATTGCCATATCCTCTCTATCTAAGCCAGCCTCACCCCACCTGGCTCTTGTCTTACTGATTGCCCGTCTATCCACTGTGGCCTCTGGAACCCCTCTTCTGCTGTCAACACACTCCACCCCATACCACGTTTTTTCTTTCCTCTGTGTTCCTTTATCTTGGTTAATGACTCCACTGTTCTCCTGCTCTTGCTTTCTGAATCATCATCTCTGACTACTCTCTCTCACATACCCTCCACTTCATATTCAGTCACCAATTCCCATTGATTCTGGGTTTAAAAATGTCTCTCAGGGGGCACCTGGGTGGTTCAGCCGGTAAAGCGCCAGACTCTTGATTTTGGCTCAGGTCATGATCACAGGGTGTGAGATTGAGCCCTGACTTGGGCTCTGTGCTGGGTGTGGAGCCTGCTTAAGATTGTCTCTCTCCCTCTCCTTCTGCCCCTCTCTCCCGCCCCTGTCACATGCTCACTCCCTCGCTCACGCGCACGCGCTCTCTCTCTCTCTCTCAAAAAAAAAAAAAAAAAAATGTCTCTCAGATATGAGGCAATCTGGCTGTGACGTCTGTCACTCCATCAATCACCAGGGTTGATTTGGCCCATCTGGCTGCCTAGGTGGGTGTCCCCTTCCTCCCTCACTGCTCCATGTGTGTCCTTCCCGAAGCTAAACAATTGGTCAAAGAGGACAACCTTCCCCGAGAGAGGACTGTTCCTCAGTGGAGAGTATAAGAGTAGCTGTGCCTCCTTGCTAGAACCTCCAAACAAGCTCTCAAGGTCCATTTGTGGGGGAACATATGGTAGTGAAGCTTCCAAGACTCCAGACACATCCAGATGAGGTGCTGCATGTGGCAGTCTGCCTTTATTTAAAAAAAAAGAAAGTCTTTCAAATCTGACATCATCATAATCTCTAGGCTCTTAAAATAACTTTTTGCACAGAGCTTTGAATATAGTCTATACTCAAAAAAGTTTGCTGAGTGCAGTATGTATTAGTTTTAATCTTTTCCAAATGTGTGTGGCCTCTTTCTTGCCTTCTGCCCTGCTTGTTTATATTCTTTGTAGCCTCAGTCTCATAGTTGGATGAATATATTTACGGTTTCTTTCTATTCGATTTTTATGATGGGTGGTCTTTTGAAAAACTTATAGTCGTAAGGTAGGATTTTCATAGGGTATATAGCAAACTGGAGTAATATTAGTCAATTTTCCTATGCAGAGCAACGGTTTCCAAACTTGATGTTCTTTTGATCAGGGATTTCAGAAGGACCTGGAGTCTAAGGGGGGAAACGTGAATAAGTGAGACCAGCAGTGTGATAGAGAGAGACCCTGAAGGGAATGTGTGTCAGGTAATCAGTTCTACCTGAGGTCAGAGTGGTGGGGAGGTCGTAGAGGGCTTCAAAGAGGGAATAGCTCCCACGTTCGGAACTTGAATGGTGAGTAGGTGTTTAGATAAGGAAGAAGGGAGGAGAGATTTAAGATAGTTAAACAAAAGAAGGTAAGATATTTTCATTGTATTTTAAAGAAAGGATAGGATCTTAATAGTTTAAGTGGAAAGTGGGCGTATCAGGTGGAAAAAAACAGTAATAATTTAGGCATGTGGTTTAGGACATATTTAGGACTTATTAACAACTCCTTGACCTCATGACAAGAATGTATTGAGAGGAAAGAGTAGATAGGCAGGTGAGTTTAAGTTAGGGAAGGCCATGAGAACCATAGTAAGTAGTTCAGCTGTAGGAAATGGGGAGTGCCAGAATGTTCTTCAGCATGGAAAGACAGCACCAAAGCTCAACCATAAGGTAGGAGTTCCGGTGACCCGTGGGAGGACTGGATTGTAGTGGGGAGAGTTTGGTGGGTTGCGTTGACCAGAGTTGTGACTGACAAGTCTGTCATGGTTATTAAAGATTTTGGTGGGCAGTCCTCAGATGTCATAACCTTATCTTCCATTTTAGAATGAAAGTATTATGGGGAAAGAGGAAAACAAGGCAGACAAATGTTGTGCAGGGCCCCCTACAGTTTGATTTTTTGAAGACATTGCTGTCGCCAATGAACCTTGCTCCTAGTGAGGAGGTGGAGTGGCAGGAGAGGAGAAATGGATGTGGGGAGGATTGCCACCTGTTGCAGTGACTATCTGATCACCTAAAACATTTACGTATTTCTTCCCCTCACCAGTTCCCGTTCCAGCAACCATTATGTATAACAAAAGGGGAGATCTTATGGGAGAAAATTTGAGAAAAACATTAGGTAAGCATTTGTTCACGCTAGCAGTACTTGACATTTTACAGGTTCTAACTCATTTAATCCTCATAACAATGCTCCATGGTAGATTTTTTTATTCCTGTTTTTTTTTTAAAGATTTTATTTATTTATTTGATAGAGATAGAGACAGCCAGCGAGAGAGGGAACACAAGCAAGGGGAGTGGGAGAGGGAGAAGCAGGCTCATAGCAGAGGAGCCTGATGTGGGGCTCGATCCCACAACGCCGGGATCACGGCCTGAGCTGAAGGCAGGCGCTTAACCGCTGTGCCACCCAGGCGCCCCTTTATTCCTGTTTTGCAGTTGAGGTTGTCAGGTCTCTGAGAAGGTAAGTGATCTATGCAAGGTCACATAATGAGTATGTGGCAGATGCAAGATCTGAACCCAGGAATATCCAGATTCGGAGCCTATTCGTCTTCAAACAAATGCTGTTTTGCATTTTTGTATTATCTTAGGAAATGTTTTTCTTCTCTTCTGAAGTATGATGGTTAATATGTGTCTCCCAAGTTGATGTCAAATATTCCAAATCTGGGTAATAAGTTAAGGAGCAAATTAAAGAAACCCACACCTACAGAAGCGTCCTTTTCCACTTTCATTCATGCAGTTTAATTTTTATACACTGAAAAGCCTGTTACCACAAAATTAGCCAGCCACCAATGTGACATTTTTTCCCCTTTTCTTGTCTGATTGCCAAGAGGATCTCACCTAAGATTAGAAAATATTTTGGTACATCACCTCTCACAGGAACGTAAAAATTAAATTGATAAATTTATGCACCGCTGTGAATTCTTTATGACTGAGTTGTCAATTGCTTCCTTCAGGCAATGAGCCAATGTTTATTAAGTAGGTACAGTGGGCATAGTGTCTGGTGGGGCTTTGTGGAAAGTGTCAAAGAAAATAGCTGTAGATGTGATTTCCATCACAAGAGGGTTATGATCTAACGAAGACGATGAATAAAATACATAAGAATAGAAAAGAACAAAAGTATCATATAACTCTATCCCTAGCGATCACATATGTATCACCATAAAGCAATGATTATAACAATGATAGATACACATCTAGAGACTGTAAAAATAGCCTAATTAGAATTAAGTGGAAGTGTTCTCCATAGACAGTATGATAAAGTAGAGAACAGTTTTCAAGAAATTTTATGAAATTGTAAATCAAAGAAGTCTGTCATATTCAAATGCTCATTAGATGTTTTTATGACTTCTTGCAAACATTGTGAATTTTAGTTTTTCCCGGTTGTATAGTCTGTGATTAGTAGGTGAGATAAAATTGAAAAACTTCAATTCAAACCAACTTAGCACACAATCTTTGACATTTTTTTGAAGCATATGAAATTCATTCTTTTTCAGAGTTGTTCAAATTTAAATACAAAGATAATGAGAAGGCTACTAAGTACAAATGAAACAGTACACAGAATCATCAGAAAAAAATTTATGATATTATGATAAAAGTTGCTCAAATTAACTCCTCATTAGAACATTCTTATTTTGAATTTAACAGTAAAATAAGGCATCTTATTGATGTTACACATCAGTGAAAAATACATTGAAGCGGCAACTATTCTCTGGCTCTTTTGCAATTTGAAAATAACTATGAACAATCACTGATTAAGAATTAATAGTTACATTCAAAAGAGCTGAATCAGTAGTAGTGATGGTACATGGTTCACATTAGTTATGGAATACAGCAGCTTTCGAGTTAGGGTTTTGAATTCTGAATGTCTTTAGTTTTTATACTTTCATGCCATGAAAAACCACAATACTTTTTACTCCTTTAAGAAAAATATGATAGTTGTGCCTGGGTGGCTCAGTCGGTTCAGTGTCGGACTCTTGATTTTGGCTCTGGTCATGATCTCAGGGTTGTGAGATCGAGTCCCATGTTGGACTCCTGCTGGGCATGGGGCTGCTTAAGATTCTCTCTCTCCTTCTCCTTCTGCCCCTCCCCCGGTAAAAAAGAAAAAAAAAAAAAGAAAAGTATAATATGGTGGCTCAAGTGCTGGGTGAAAACAGGGAATTATGGTTCTATTTCTGGCTGAGAAGATTATTAACTCCGACTTTGAGCAAATATTGTATATCTTTGAGCCTCAGTTTCTTCATTTGTACTTTCATTCATTCAACAGTTTTTATGAAGGCCCACAGTGTGATAGGCTTGGTTATAAAGTGATCAAGTCAGAAGCAGTCTTTGCCTTATTAGAATGTAGTAGGAGAGAAAATTGTAAACACAAATAAGAATATAGTTTTGGACTGTGAAAGGTCTTTAAGGGAAAATCGTGGGATGCTGTGACGGAGAACCGAGGGTCTGATGGCGAATCATTTTTAAGTTTGCTGGTGACAAAGACACTCTGGGAAAGTGACATTTGAGCAAAAACTTGAAGGTTGTTGAGGAGATGGCCAGTTTTGAGAGAAGGGGAAAGGCTGTGCCAGGACAAGGAAACAACGCTGGTAAGAGCCTGGTGAGGAAGAACGCGGCATGTTTGAGGAACTTAGAGGAAGCTGATGTGGTTGTAGCTGAAGAAATAAGAGGAGAGTTGTCAGTCATACATCGGGCTGAGTTTGAGAAGCTGAGATCAGCGTAGGGACCCTCAAACCTGAGTCATGTTCAGGGCATTGGATTTTATTGTAAGTGGCATAGGAAGCCATTGAACAGTTTTAGATGAGTGATGTGAGCTTTCAGGCCTCTGTGTGGAGAATTGACTGAAGGGAGGTAAGAGGAAGGAAGAAGATCAATTTAGAGACTTAATGCATTGTCCCCTAGACTATGATGGTGGTGGACTTTCCTTTGAGTTTGATAGATACAAATGGACAGAAGAGGGAAGGACCAGCATATATTACAGATACAGAATGGACAAATGTCATTAATAGATGGACTGTGGGGATAAAGGAAAAGGAAATGTCTAAAATGACTACCAGGTTTCAGGTTTGAGGAACTGGTAGATCAAGCGGCTATTTTTGAGGTGGGGAAGGCTGGAAATAATGATAATTCTTACACCTCTGTGCCACTTTGAGATTGCCTCCGGAAAGGTCTATATATTTTCTGGGGTTGGTTGATATATAAACAAAAGCTATTTATAGAAATTTTATTCTGGTTCAGCATAATGTAATATATTTCAAGGGCAACCTTGAAAAAATTCAGATAATGGATTCCCTTTTTTTTACTAGGAAAATAATTGGGAAAATATGAATATTAAACAATACATGCTACTTCATTGTGAGGGAACTGGCAAGTTTAAGGAAAAAACTTTCAGTGGAATGTAGCAAACACTGAAAGAATAAGATACATAAGTTGCAATTTTAGACCCAGGAAATCAGATCCAGAATTGAGATATAAATAGATTGGCCTATAAAGCCCCTGAGGGACCATCTTCCTTTTCCTTGAAGAAAACTATTATTGTTTTCCTATCTTCAGCAGCTCAGTGATTGGGGTGGGCAAAGAGGTTTTAGTGGTTGAGTCAGGTTTGGTATTTTTAAGAAATGAATGTAGGGAAAGGACCAGGATGCTCTTCGTAGATGTGGGTGGGGGAGTGATCAGGTTTTTCTTGTGGCTGAGGACAAAAGAAAAGTAAAGTAAAATTTAGGATTATGCATAGGAAACAAACTGAGGATTGCTAGAAGGGAGGGGCGTGGGGTGATAGGGTAACTGGGTGATGGACGTTAAGGAGGGCCGGTCATGTAATGAGCACTGGGTGTTATATAAGACTGATGAATCACTGAACTCTGCCTCTGAAACTAATAATACACTGTATGTTAATTAATTGAATTTAAACAAGTTTAAAAAAATTTAGGGATTGTAGCAACAAGAGGTTATTAGTTACTCCTTTTTCATGATAAAAAACGAAAGACAAAATGCACCATGCAAGTTCCTAAATTCATTCTAAATAGCTGTTTGTAGTGTTAGGATATTTCTGTATGACCAAGGTTGATCTGATAGAGTGCTAGAAAAAGCACGGGGCTGGGCACAAGTGCCTGACCTGCTCTATACTCAGTGTGGGGCTTTGGGCGAGTTCCTTCACATTACTCAGTCTGTTTCTTCATTGTAAAATAGGAACTATAGTACCTACCACAAGAGTATCCTTGAAGGTCAAGTAATATTTTCTTTTCTGAAATGCCTGCTATTGTTCCTGGAGCTCAGTAGGCTGTCAATAAATATTTATTGAAGCAGAATCATGTAATTGCTCCTTTAAAAATAACAGATACTGTAAATTTCTGGTAATGAAATCATATTACTTTTATTTATTTTTTTTAAGATTTTATTTATTTATTTGACAGAGAGAGAGAGAGCACAAGCAGGGGAAGCAGCAGAGGAAGAAGCAGGTTCTCCGCTGAGCAGGGAGCCCAATGTGGGGCTTGATTCCAGGACCCCAGGATCATGACCTGAGCTGAAGGCAGACGCTTAAAGACTGAGGCACTCAGGCGCCCCTAAAATCATATTACTTTTAGATTTAGATTTTTTATTTTTAAATTGGTATTTTAGGGACATCTGCATGGTTAAGTGAGTTAAGTGTCTGACTCTGGGTTTTGGCTCAGGTCATGATCTCAGGGTCCTGGGATCAAGTACTGCATCAGGCTCTCCACTCAGTGGGAGTCTGCTTGTCTCCCCATCTCTCTGTCCCTCCCCACCACTCATGCGCATGCATGCTCATGCTCTCCCTCTCTAAAATAAATAATAGGGACTCCTGGGTGGCTCAGTGGGTTTAGCGTCTGCCTTTGGCTCAGGTTATGATCCCAGGGTCCTGGGATCAAGTCCTGCATCTGCTCCTTGCTCAGTGGGGAGTCTGCTTCTCCCTCTGCCTGCCACTCCCCTTGCTTGTTTTCTCTCCCTCTATCTCTCTGACAAATAAATGAATAAAATCTTAAAATAAATAAACAAATCTTTTTTAAAAATTGGTATTTTATATAAAACCTTATGAAAGTTCTTAAGTGCTCCTTCTTTTTTGTAAAACTTTTATTCTGAAATAATTATAGATTCACATGTAATTGCAAGAAGTAATAGAAATCCTGTATGCCTTTGACCCTTTTCCTCCTTAATGGTAACATCTTATGTAACTATAAGCAATATCGCAAGTGGGAGATTGCTACTGATAAACTCCATCAATCTTATTCATGTTTTGCTGTCAGCTTTAAATGCAGTCCTTTGTATATGTGTGTACTTAGTTCTATGCAATTTTATCCTATGTGTAGATTCATCTGAAACCAGCACAGCCAAGAGACAAAGCAGTGTCATCTCAGAGATTCCTTGTGCTACCATTTTGTAGCTGCATCCACTGAAACTCCTTCCTTTAACCTCTGGTAACTACTGATCTGTTCTCAATCTCTAGAATTTTCTCATTTCAAGAGATTTACATGATTGAAATCATATCATACATAATCTTTTGAGATTGACTGTTTTTCACTCAGCACAATTCTCTTGAGAGTCATCCAAGTTGTCGCGTGTATCAATAGTTCATTCCTTTTGATTGCTGAGTAGTGTTTAATAATTTGGATATACCATAGTGTGTTTACCTTTTCAGTCACTGAAAGAGAATTTGGTTGTTTCCAGTTTTTGATTATTAGAAATAAAGCTTCTGTGAATGTGTGTGTGTGTGCGAGAATCCAAGTTTTCTTTTTTTGTTTTGTTAATTCATTAACTCAGTATTTTTAACTAATAGATAAGGAAAATATACAAATTAGCAGTGAATAGAGATTGTCTTTGTTGGAGGTATTTCTCTTGGTCAAAATAGGAATCATTTTGACATTTATGTCAATGGACTATAATTAAGTAATATAGCCTGACACATAGGAGCTCACATGTTGGCTACATTTATATCTAATGTACTAGCATCATATAACTATGCCAGCTGCTGGTGAAAATGCATGGCTTTATTTGCATAGTAAAGATATTTGTATGCCAGTAAAACACATTTGCTTGTAAACTGTCTCCCAAGCAAAACACTCTTCTAATTGTGACATGTACTAGAGTTTAATGCTTTATTACAAATAAGTGCAAACATTTTCACAATTTCCTCTATGTGTCTCCCTTCCCTTTGTGTAGAATGCACAGAAGTGTTAAAACAAGTAAAATCCTTGGCACGTTCCCAGACCACATCAATTCTTACTCATCTAGTGTCACTAAATGAGAAGCCCTTTGCCTGGGTGACTGGTAAAGTTACAGCAGCTAAGCAATTGTTAAATAATATTAACAGGGGTAATTGGGCGATGGGCATTAAGGAGGGCACTTGAAGTAATGAGCACTGGGTGTTGTATGCAACTGATGAATCACTAAATTCTACCTCTGAAACTAATACAGTCTATGTTAATTGAACTGAATTTAAAAAGTAAAAAAAAATATTAACAAATCCGCATATAGTGCTTACTGTATGCCAGTCACCATTTTTGCCAGTGCTGTTTATTGATGTGAACTAATTTCCACTAAAATCCTGTGGCGTATGCACTATCAATATGCTCACGTTATAGCTAGGAACACTGAGGGACAGACAGTGATTAAGTAACTTTTCCAAGATCTCACAGCCAGTAACTGGCAGAGCGGGGAAGAACTCAGACAGTCTTGTTCCAAAGCCCATCCCTTAACTACTACACTCTTTGGAAGATTAGAATCAGTAAATTCAAATAAGCCAACACACCCAAATAAGATGTTCTAATTAAAATTGGGGTTCTGGGTTTTTCACTCATCAAAATGAAACAAGAACTCACAACTTTCCTTCAACTAAACTAAATTCTTAAAGAAATGTGAAATCACAGACATTTCCAGCTAAAGCCTGAGTGCTACTTACCTTAGAATTAAATACATCAGGGCAGGTTCACTCAGGGTCTGTTTGAAAGAAGTTCTAAAAAAAAACAAAAACAAAAACAAAACTTTTTGAGAATGAGCTTATTCTAAGAGGAAAGAGAATTAACATGCAAGCTTGGTAATCCAAAATGAGGACCAGTTTTGAGTACAGCAAGCTGTCTGCTTTTGAAATTTGCTTTTCAGTGTGATGCTTATCAGTTTATCTCTAGGAAACTGAGGGCCAAAGATAAAAATGGAGAAATCTATTTTCACAGAAAAACTTAGGAATTTCTATGTCAAGAGAGTAAGCAGCATTGCATTGATGCCTGTTAAAAAAGAGCATGGTATAAAAACTGGAGAGATGAATAAGGTGGGTACAGAGAATATGAAACTTTAATACATTTAGGGCACTGACACATTAGTAACACTTGAAGTTTCGGCCACACCCTGCCCCTGACATCATGGGAACACTCATAGCCTTTCATGGCAGCACCTGGCAAAATCTAAGTATGAGTTTCTGGCTTTGATATCTGGGCTGAATGGATTCATCAGTGGCATGAGGCCGTGCTTTGTGTCAGTAGGAAGCAGTGCTGCTGGCACATAAATCAGCACCATGGACAGCAGGTGCTGGCAGTGTTCTAGGGCACCACCCTCAAAAGGGTGCTGATGTGGGGAAATCTGGTGGGCACCCGGTGGAAGTAGGAAAAAAAAAACACGTTGATACTCATTTGATTGAAACCTTAAATAAGGCATTCTCAGAAAAACTGGGGAATAAGGAAGGGAAGGTTTTAGAGAATAGTTCTGTAAAACAAGGTAGAGCTACAGCTAAGGAAATACTGTTCATCACTATTAATGTTATATCATTATTATTTATGTGACTGGCACATTGATATAACAGGGCAAAATCCAGGTTACAAATCTAGTTGCTTTCTCTAAGAATAGTTTTTGTCTTGTATATTTTTAATATATTTTGTCTAAAGATAGAAAGGTATCTTTTAAATTTCAATCTCAATGATATAATGAATGATAACATGTTCAGATTCAAGAACAGTAGTCTACTTTCTCTATATTTTGCCTAAAGTGTGAGAGAGCTGCAAAGTACATACAATAAGCGTTTTCTTGTGATTTAGGGAATTCTTATAGACGCTGGTTAAATAACAGGAAGAGTTCTGGTTGTCTATTGCTGCATAAAAAATAATTAAATCTTAGTGGTATAAAAAAAAACCCATTTTATTAAGTTATGTTTCCTATGGGTAAAGAATTCAGACAGGGCATAGCCAGATGGTTTATGTATCAGGACTCCACCAGAGAAACAGCACCAGTGGGGTATATGTGTATTAAGGAATTTACTGCAAAGAATTGGCTTGCATGATTGTGGGGGCTAATTAGGCTAGTCTGAAATCTGTAGGGCAGTCCACAGGTGGAATTTCTTCTTTCTCAGGGAATCAGTTCTGTTCTTAAAGCCTTTGAAATGATTGCATCAGGCTAACCCAGATTTCCCCCAGATAATGTCTTTTACATAAAGCCAACTGATTGTAGATGTTAATCATGACTACAAAATTACCTTCATTGCAACACCTCAATTTATGTTTGATTGAATAATTGGGTACTATAACCTAGCGAAGTTTGACAAATGAAACTGACCATCACAGTTTGTCTCTGCTCCACAATGTCTGGGCATTCAGCTGGGAAGACTTGCATGGCTGGGGTGATCCAAAATGCTGGGGAACCATAAGGAGACTTCTTCACTCATGGGTCTGGTACTCGATTTAAAGGCTAGGCTCAGCTGACCCTGTCAATTGGAGCTTCTAGTCATGGCCTCTTCATTTGGCTTTGGCTTCTCACAATGTGGTAGCTGGGTTCTGGAGAGGAGCAAGCTGAAAGGAAGTGCCCTGAAGGAAAACTGTGAAGAGAACAGGCAGGAACTGCATGGTTTTTACTGACCTAGCCTCAGAAATCCTGAATCCTCACTTCTGCACATTTTATTGATTACAAACATGTCACAAAGTCTGACCCAAAAGGAGGGAACTAGACTCTGCCTTTGGTGGAGGAGTGGAGAGGTCACATTATATGAGAGCACATAGGATGGAGGATATTGTTGTAGCCATCTTTGGAAAATATTGTCTGCCACAGAATATGAAAATGTACAATGTCTCTGCCAATTGAAATAAAATAAATGTTTAGAAGTTCACTAACTGTTCATCAGCTCACCTCAGACACTCAAAAATGGCAGAATTTAATAGCATTAAAATGAATTCCTTGTGGGCTGTTGGGCTGAAGGTTCCAATTTCTGGTTGACTATTTGCTGGAGGCTACCCTTAGTTCCTGGCTGTGTGGGCCTCTCCATATAGAAGCCTGCTTCATCAAAGCTAGCAAGGGAGAGAGTCAATGGAGAAAGTCTCCTAGCAAGACGGAAGTTACAATCTTAGGTAATAAAATTGTAGACATGATGGAGCATCCCTTTTGTTGAATACTGCTGGTTGGAAGCAAGTCACAGTTTCCACTCACACTGAAGGGAGGGAATTGCACAAAGTTATGAATACCAGGAGACAGGTCTAATTTGGGGACATCTTAGGGTCTGTCCATCACAAAAACATTAGATGCAATTACCAGAGCTTGGGATAAGTCTTCTCTTCCTGATCATAGTCTCTATGACAGAAAGCATTTGATATAAAAGTGGGAGTGGGAGTCTAGTCCAGGATGACAAACAATTCTGAACTGATAGATGAAGCACAATGGTGGAAATGTACAACTCATTTGAATTCTAGGTGGTCAGGCAGACAGGTAGCCAGAAAGCAGTTCATTCCAGGGAAATGTTTCAGTAACACCTGAAAGAAGATAAGGTCTAGATGTTGGTTCTGGGAGTTTCTGGAAGGACGCTGACAAGAGTAAGTCAGAGTAACCACATTTTTATAGGAACTGTTGATCTGAGTAGTTTACTGAAGTAGAGACTTATATCTGGGGAGACAAAGGAAGGCCCATTTACCAGAATTATAAAGGACTTTAAAATTATCTACATTCTCACCTAGGCTTAAATTTCTGTGAGGTCAGGGAGAATATTTCTAAGGATTTATCAATAAGTATGTTAGATTTTGATTGTAGGAGGTGAGAGAGTGGGGAGTTTGGTCCTTTCTGGGAGGGAAAGCATGGGCTCTCTGCTTGTTGCCACTGGCCGAGGCCACCCTGCCATGGCTGCCTAAGGAACCCGTGCGGTACCTGGGTGTGAGGAAGCATGGTGGTCAGAAATGGGAGCAACTGGCAGCTGCACTGTAGATCTCCAGGTGGAGACAACAGGTAGCCAGAAAGTGGATGCCTAATTCTACATCTTCTCAATTCCTATCCTTTCTGCTATTCCTGCTGACCACCAGCGGAAAGTGGCTCATTTGCACACCATTTTTTACCATCTACTTGCACTGATCTAACATTGATCATTGATCTGGTTCCTGTATTTTAAAAACAAAGGTCTTTCAATATAAACTCTTTCCTGATGTCCAAGACTTGGAAGCTGCTGAAATATTTTCTGACACTTTGAAAAGCACAGAATTGTCTATGTAGTCCCTCTCTGGATCAGAGCACAAAGGTGAAAAACCTGGAATGTCTTCTAAGTACTCATACACAGTGAAGCATTTTGTAAGGAGACAGAGTTAGCTATTACAAAGTCCAGGAAAAGCCTTCTAGCAGCCTCCATTCAAACCATTTACCAGACGCTAAAACAAATGAAATTGAATTGCAACTCCCAGGTGGAGTCAGCTGGAAAAAATATTGAGAACCATTTTTGATTTTGGCTTTCTTTGAAAAATAAGCATATTTTATGGAAAGAGAAGCTTTCTTATTGTGTCTGAATAAAATTTCTGCATGAGTCCTTTGTGGTA